>NC_071649.1:2455105-3655105 GCF_014839835.1 Dryobates pubescens
AGCAGCAGCAGCTCCTGCCAGACAAACTCATCTGAGGACAGCTTCAGATGAGCAAGTTCTTACTTTCAACAGCATTGTTTTCCCTTCCTCATGTATTTTGCACATTATGTACTTTAAAGAAAAACAAATCATCTGTAGGGTAGCCCTAAGAAAAACAGAAGCACAGAACTCAACTAAAGCATGGCCAAAGACTTTCTTTTGACTGGGAAGAGAGAGAGGCAACTGGGAGCATTGTCACCTCTCACCATGGGAGGCAAGGGGCAGGTAAACTCCACAGGAGTTTTGCTAACTGCAAAGCTCACAACAAATGATGGAAGAACAACATTGATTCATGGCCACTGGCCATGACCACAAAAGCAAAACCACATCACACAGCAAGATCTCCAGAAGTTTCCACTCTCACACAGAAACGTGGGCATTAACCCTCCGTTTGCTTTACCAAGTTGGCTTGGTAAAGAAGGCAAATGGTTTAAGAAAGAAGAATCTAAAGCTGACAGTAAGTTTATCAAATTGAGCTATGGAAACACCAGCACTCTCAGGCAACCAGCACCAGAACAAGGGGACACAGTCTCAAGCTGTGCCAGGGGAGGTTTAGATTCGAGGTGAGGAAAAAGTTCTTCACTGAGCGAGTCGTTCGTCATTGGAATGTGCTGCCCAGGGAGGTGGTGGAGTCACCATCCCTGGAGGTGTTCAAGGGGAGATTGGACGTGGCACTTGGTGCCATGGTCTAGTTGTGAGGTCTTTTGGGACAGGTTGGACTTGATGATCCCTGGGGTCTCTTCCAACCTTAGTTATACTGTGATACTGTAACACAAACTCAGGTAGACCCACTTCTCCCACCAGTAGAAGACTAACTCAAAAACTGATAGCAGTGTGATCTGAATGCTGTAAAAGCACCACAAGTTTCTTGCTGTGATGACTTCCCTCCCTACCCCCCCAGTTTATAATCCTATGAATCTGATGCAGGATCCAAAAGATAATTAAGTGTCATTCTATGTGACAATGCCAGGCACAAAGCAGCTTTTTTTCCTGTGTTTCCAGGCTAAAACAGATGTTTAGCTGTCTTCACAAAACTATGACCTCCAAAGAAAATTGTGTGAGCTACAGCGCTGGCAATCACAAATTACCTGCTATTTATTCCAGTGGTGTGCAGGATGTTAGCCACTGCCCAGCCAAATAAGGCAGGCACAATCCCTGGTGTGAAAGGCTTCCAACAAAGCAAGCAATTTTCATTATATGAATGAAGAACTAAAACCAATTTCCACTGCTTTTTGTTATGCCAGCAGCAGTCAGGTAGTGAAAAGGATACAGATGCAGCTAAAGGGTCTGGTTATGGAGTTTTCTCAACTGCAATTCCTTTTTCTCTCCCAGTGGGATCTGAGCAGCACTGACACATAAGAGCAACTTTGCAGCTCGTTTTCATAATGTGTATTTTCAAGGCAGAATCTGAAGGCGACAGGATGCATGTGCAGGCAGGGGAGCGTGGAGTGGAGGAGGGGGGCTGAGGAAAAGAAAGGTAACTTCCCATTATTCTCCCCACTGCATGCATGCAGCTGTAACCTGGAGGAGGTTTAAGCAACTTCCTTGCTCAGCAACACACTATTTTATATTTGAAGGGGAAAAAACCCACCTCCCACAATCAAAACATCCCTACCAGATACAATAGAATAAACCAGGTTGGAAGAGACCTTTAAGATCATCGTGTCCAACCTATCACCCAACACCACCTAATCAACTAAACCATGCAACCAAGCACCCTAGCAAGTCTCCTCCTAAACACCTCCAATGATGGTGACTCCACCAACTCCCTGGGCAGCCCATTCCAACGGGCAATTACTCTCTGTGTAGAACTTCTTCCTAACCTCCAGCCTAAACCTCCCCTGGTGCAGCTTGAGACTGTGTCCTCTTGTTCTGGTGCTGGCTGCCTGGGAGAAGAGACCAACCTCTGCCTGTCTACAACCTCCCTTCAGGGAGCTGTAGAGAGCAAGAAGGTCACCCCTGAGCCTCCTCTTCTCCAGGCTATGCAACCCCAGCTCCCTCAGCCTCTCCTCACAGGGCTTGTGTTCCAAACCCCTCCCCAGCTTTGTTGCCCTTCTCTGGACACGCTCCAGCAAGTCAACATCTTTCCTAAACTGAGGGGCCCAGAACTGGACACAGGACTCAAGGTGTGGCCTAACCAGTGTACAGGGGCAGAATCATCTCCCTGATCCTGCTGGCCACACTCTTCCTGATGCAGGCCAGGATGCCATTGGCCCTCTGGCTGCCTGGACACACTGCAGGCTCATGTTCAGCCTACCATCAACCAGCACCCCCAGGTCCCTCTCTGCCTGGCTGCTCTCCAGCCACTCTGACCCCAGCCTGTAGCTCTGCATGGGGTTGCTGTGGCCAATGTGCAGAACCTGGCACTTGGGTGTGTTCAATCTCATGCCCTTGGACTCTGCCCATCTGCCCAGCCTGTCGAGGTCCCTCTGCAGAGCCTCTCTACCCTCCAGCATTATCAACTCCTGCCCCCAGCTTGGTGTCGTCAGCAAATTTACTGATGCTGGACTCAATGCCCTCATCCAGATCATCAATAAAGATGTTAAAGAGCATGGGGCCCAGCACTGATCCTTGGGGCACACCACTAGTGCCTGGCTGCCAGCTGGATGTGGCACCATTCACCACCACTCTCTAGGCTCAGCCCTCCAGCCAGTTCCTAATCAAGCTCAGAGTGCTGCTGTCCAAGCCATGGGCTGAAAGCTTGGCCAGGACTGCTGTGGGGGACAGTGTCAAAAGCCTTGCTGAAGTCCAGGTAGACTACATCCACAGCCTGCCCCACATCCACCAGGCAGTCACCTGATCATAGGAGGAGATCAGGTTGGTGAGGCAGGACCTGCCCTAAATCCATGCTGGCTGGGCCTGATCCCTTGGCCATCCTGTAGGTGCTGGGTGACTGCACTCAAGATGACCTGTTCCATAATCTTGCCTGGCACTGAGGTCAGGCTGACAGGCCTATAATTGATGATAAAAGATAAAAGATGAGTGGTGGAGATCTTTCTTACATAGGTATGGCTTTTCAGAACTATGAGAGATTAGCCCATTGAAGGACAAATTCTATGACATATTGTTATCACTCCCCCCACACACTACACTCCTGCATTTCAGCTGTGCTATGCACAGTGGTCTGAATCACAGTAAAACATACTAAGGATGGAGATCAAAGAATGCTAAATTTAATGCAGAAAATGCAGAGACACACAACTTACCTGCTTGGCTCTGAGGGGTTAACTCAGCAGTAACAAATAGATTCATAGAATGGTTTGGGGTTGGAAGGGACCTTAAAGATCATCTAGTTCCAAAGCCCCTGCCATGAGCAGGGACACCTTCCACTAGTCCAAGCTGCTCAGCATTTTCCCCTTCTACCTATGTACAGTGTGTGGAAAATAGGATTTAATTCATGTACTAAATAAGTTCTCAATAGAACTTTTGGGGGTTTGTGATCTTGTTTTGCAAGTGGCACTTTCCATACAAGGGTTTTTAAGAGTACTTCAAATAACTCACAGCTATCAGAGTACATCTCTCAAGAAATAAACTCTCTTCTTACTCTACAAACAGGAGGAGTGGGGAGGGCGGGAAATAATGCAGGCTAACAGGAGTTCTGTGGCTCACAGTTCAGGGTGGATATGAAAACAGCAGCTAGGACAGCTCATTCCTCCTTCCACACAAGAGAGGTAAAAATTCAAACGTGAATAACCCAAGTAATGAAGCTAATGAGTAAAAACTAACCAAAGGAACACCACACACAGTTGAGGAAAGCTGGGGAGGGACTTTTGAGTGTGTCAGGGAGTGATAGGACTGGGGGAAATGAAGCAAAACTAGAAGTGGGTAGATTCAGATTGGATGTCAGGAAGAAGTTGCTCCCCAGGAGGGTGATGAGAGACTGGCACAGGTTGCCCAGGGAGGTGGTGGAAGCCTCCTGCCTGGAGGTTTTTGCAGCCAGGCTGGCTGTGGCTGTGAGCAATCTGCTGTAATGTGAGGTGTCCCTGCCCATGGCAGGGGGGTTGGAGCTGGCTGATTCTTGAGGTCCCTTCCAACCCTGACAGTTCTGTGATTTAGCAGAACCAAGGAGGTGTTTCTTCTCCCTGGACAAAAGACAGCATCTGTAGGAATCTCCTGGAGCTGGCACAGATCCCCCTCTCTCCCCTCACAGACACATTTTCCCGTGGCATTTCTGCCAGGCAAAACACACAGCAAAGGGAGGGCAGCCACCCAGGTGGGACACAGGGGATGCTGGCAGGCAGGCGCAGCAGGAGCAGAGGCACCCAGGTCCCTCTGCCCAGGACCTTACATTAGCAACAGCTCCTTGTCAAACCTCGTCGGCTTCCTGCACTCGGCTCACCCCGCCCCAGCAAATAGAAAGTAAGTGGCAAGTTCAGCGGGAAGGTCCCCCGGGGACCAGGTCTGATTAACAATTTTAGAAAGCTAATCCAGCGCTGGATTAATCCTCCCCCAAGAGAGTTATTTGTGGAGTTAAAACTGCATGACTGGGCAGGGGAGTCCAAGGAGCTGTAAGCGTGCTCTGCCTTCCCTGGGAAAACAATAAATAAGAAGAGGGCAGAGAAGTCAGCGAGATGGATGTGTATTTTGTGTAGATAAAAAGGCTTTCATGCTGCCTTTTTGTTATGTGTTCAGCACTATTCACTCCTGAACTGGACAGAAGTAGACCAATGTCAATACAACCCAGGCTTGCTTTGTCACTGCTGCAAGACAGAGCTCTCCAGGAGCTATGCTGCAGAAAGTGATGGAAAAGCAGGGGTGATCTCAGAGGGCAGACAACCCAGAGGGGCTGCTGCTCATCCTGAAGCAGCCACCGACAGTGCAGGAAGACCTGACCCTACTCCACAGGCTTCCATGGTTCAGAGCAGCCCATCAGCTGCCCAGTGGGAATGTTCCTTTGATGCTGAACCTGCAATCCTCTCTCCAATAATGCATCATTAGCCCAGGAATGCAGCATTTATTTGATGTCCAGAGAAAGCAAATTTTGGACCCTTCAGGTTTAAGTGTACCACAACTTCTCCAAAGTACTTGGCAATCTAGTATTGGAGAAGATTTTAGGCATGTATATTTAGCCTGAAGGAGAGAAACCTCCAGGGAGACCTAATAGGTGCCTGCCAGTACCTGAAAGGGGGCTACAAGAAGCACTGGCAGGAGGGATCCTGGGAGGCTCAGCCAGAGCCTGAGTTTACTGGCTGCAACACATAAAAAGAGGAGCAGCAGCAGCTCCTGCCAGACAAACTCATCTGAGGACAGCTTCAGATGAGCAAGTTCTTACTTTCAACAGCATTGTTTTCCCTTCCTCATGTATTTTCTACATGAAGTCTGCAGAAGGGCTATTTGCAAAAGCCTGTGGGCATAGGACAAGGGGCAATGGTTTGAAACTAGAGGAGATTCAGATTGGATAGTAGGAAGAAGTTCTGCACCATGAGGGTGGTGGAACACTGGAACAGGTTGCCCAGGGAGGTGGTTGAGTTCCCATCCCCGGACATATTCAAGGTGAGACTGGACAGGACTCTGGGCAACCTGATCTAGTGGAGGATGTCCCTGCTGACTGCAGGGGGGTTGGACTGGATGAACTTTGGAGGTTCCTTCCAACCCAAACCATTCTATGGGTATAAAAGGTTATTAAACATTGGCATGGTCTGCCCAAGGCAATGGTGGAGTCACCATCCCTGGAGATGTTTAATCTGTGCATGGACCTGGTGCTTAGGAACATAGTTTAGTTGTTTGTTACCTTGCAGTGCTGGGTCAAAGCTCGGACTGGATGACCTTGAAGGTCTCTTCCAACCAAATATATTCTGCAATTCTGTAATGTGTACAGAACAGGAAAGGTTTTGCCACTGGTGAAGGCAGCCAGGAAAGAAGGTGAATATTCATGTGGTTATCACCTGTCTCCTTCTCATATACCCATAATCTTTCTTCACAACTTAATTCCAAGTACTTCACCTTTCCCACATTTCTCTCATTGTTCCTCTCCTTAGGAAACAACTTACATGGTTGATATTTCACTATCCTTGACAGGCTCACCTTCAAAAAACCACTCTTCAGAACTAGAGAGAAGAATAGGCTTTAAAGGATGCTTGAAAAGAGAATATGGACCAAAAAAAACCAGTCTGGATGTACTCAGAACACAAGCAAACAGGCTGCCTGGTCTTGCTTCTAAAGCACATACTAAAGCATACCAGAAGAATTCAGGTACTTATTTAACTTGAACTCCCCTGTTTCTTGGAAGATTGTTTAGCCTAGAGAAGAGGAGGCTCAGGGGAGACCTTCTTGCTCTCTACAACTACCTGAAGGGAGGTGGTAGCCAGGTGGGGGTTGGTCTCTTCTCCCAGGCAACCAGCACCAGAACAAGAGGACACAGTCTCAAGCTGCACCAGGGGAAGTTTAGGCTGAAGGTGAGGAGAAAGTTTTTTCCCAGAAAGAGTAATTGGCCATTGGAATGTGCTGCCCAGGGAGGTGGTGGAGTCCCTGGAGGTGCTCAAAAAAGGATTGGATGTGGCACTTGGAGCCATGGTTTAGCTAGTCAGGAAGTGTTAGGTGATAGCTTGGACTTGACGATCTCTGAGGTCTTTTCCAACCTTGTTGATTCTATGATTGCTTTCCTTCCACCAGGGAACTTTCAGCTACCTGTCTATGATTCAGAAGAGAGGACATGCCTGAAAACTTGGGTTTGATCACTCAAGGTATCTGAACCTCTGTGGCAATTTAACTAACATGCTCACACCACCCACTCAGATATCAATGCTCTGTTTACTGAAGATGTTAAGGTGTCTGAGAAAGATAACACTAGAGATCAGGAAAGTATCAAAGTCAAGTATTCAAAAGACTATTCCAAGAAACAAAGGAACAAAAACCCTAAACAAAACCCCACACAACACAGACCAAAACAACCACACTCCTCATGGTTTTTCAAAGGCCTAGCACATGGAATTTAAAGATCATGGCAGGTATCAAGCATAGAAACAAAATCAACCACCACTGTGAAGAAAACACTCAGAATCCACTTAAGCTTTTCACAGGGTATCAGAGATTGCTGTTTCATTTGGGGTTGCTTCTCATCACTGGGTTGTACTCCAGGTGTTTCTAGACCAAGGCAAGCAGCAAAAGCTATCCCTTCAAATCCATCTGAACATAACATTTTCCTACCTCTCAGGGCAGTCTCACATAGCCTGAGAGGAAGGAGAAGAGTAACAGGAAAAAGGTGAAGCCTCCATTTCAAGACAATGGTGCTGCTGTCCTTACAGGGTTATAAGGATAGAATGAAAGTTTTTAGAATAAGAAAGTTGGAGGGCAGAAGAAAGGAAAAGGAAATTGGCACTGTGAAATAACTAAAATAAAGCAATACAAAATACTACAGCTCAAAAAGCTGGCTAACTTGTTTGAGGCTTTTTGTTTTGACTTGGGTTTGGGGTTTTTTTTTGTGTGGTTTTTGCTTGGGGTTTTTTTTGGGGGGTGCTTTTTAATGCTTAATCTAAGCACATTCCAGAGGGATCCAGTGTAAATGGAAATTGAGTACATTTATTAGAGGCTGGCTGAAAAAATGCTGAAGGGAAAGAGAAAGTTAATCAAAAGTCTATAAGAATAAAGAAATAACAAAAGGCCATAAACCTTTCCTCCTGCCCTGGCATGATCTGGCTATGGTACTTGGGACTTTACTACTATTTGGGTAAGTCAGGAAGCTAGAAAAGACACAAAAGAGCACCAGAAGTCAAGATGATAACACCTTCCTATTCTGCTTCTGCAGGGGTTGAATCCTGACAATGATGACTGGCTATATCCCACAGCAGAGAGCAGAACCCAGAAGATAAGCTCAAGGTTGGGAGAAACCCTAAACTTCCTGCTGGAAGCAAGATGAAGCAGCAGTATAAAACAAAGAAAACTAAAATTTACCCTAACAATGCCTATGACACAAAGAGGAACTAATGATACAGCCAGGAAGGTAGCAGTCAAATGGAGGAAGAGAGGGCAACAAAGATGTGTGAATGCTAAAGGAAATAAGCAAGTTAGCTGACAGCACAGGCAGGATGTTGAAGGCTGAAACAGATTTTCTGAAGAAACCATTCTGCAAACAAAAGTATTGTGGAAAAGAGAAGCAGAGTGATACTCCTCAGAGAATAAGCAGAGCCTGCTATCAGCTCATCACGCTCATCAGAAGCAAAAGAAAGACTGGATATTGTTTATGAGTGAAATAAGGACACAAAAGTTTTGAAGACACCAGCCATTTGCTTCAGGCACTGAAACCACACTTCAAAGACAAAAACCAAGAAAAGGGGGGGGGAACCACCTGTCAGTCATCTTGCACCAGAAACCAGCTCCATCTACAGCACTGATCCTATCACTGATCCTGTATTTACTGAGATCAGCCCATCAAAACACCTAGCAGTCAGAACACCCCACATTTTCCTGACCTTCCAGAAGTCTCTGAACCCACTCCTACCCCTCTGCCAGTTCATGTCTTCATTCAAAGATCAATGTGCCCATAAAGTGTGCACTTCACAGGGCTCACTCTCCGAAGGACATTCAGCAAAACCAGACTGCAGATAGGAAAGATTGTGATAGTCACCCAGGAAATAGACTAACAAAACTCCTAGGCATGGCAAAGTTAATATTAGAGACTTCATCTATAGCTAAAACTTGTGGAATGGCTGCATTCAAGGGACTGTAACTGCAAATAGTATCAGTTGTGGAGACTAAAGGTAGAATGCATGCAAAGAGATACTGAAGAGCCCAAAGTTCAGACAACCAGAACAGAGAGTGTTTTGGAGGGGAACCAGAAAGCCTTCAGAAGAAACCTGCCTACCAGGTAACACTCTGCTTACCCAGCCCCTTTCCAGGGGAGATGTGTTCTGTGCAAAGCTTGGTAATCTGCACTAAATGTGACTTTTGGTGAAAGGAGCTCTGGGCATTTTAACATGAGGCTATCCTCAACCCTGCACTGCAAAACTACAAGTAGCAGATGACCCTGCTTGAGCAGATGGGTTGAGCAAGATGACTTCCATCAGTCTCTTCCAGCCTCACCTACACTGAGTCTCCGAGTACAGCGATGTAATGACTCTAAGCACTCAGGAAGTCCCAGCCTGCCCATAGGTATTTAAATGCTGTGCCTTCTCTGTACTCAGCTGTGCACACAATGAGCAAAAAGAGCTGCTTTTGTGGCAGGTTGCTTTCTATGCCATAATAGTATTCTCTAAGCACACTAAAGCCAGCTGTTGGTTACGACTTGAGAACAACAATCTCTGCAACTCTTCCCAGCTGGCAGCCAAAAGCACTCATTCAAGACAAAAAAAGAAAGAATAAAAGATCCTCATCCTCCAAAACGTGAAATAAGATTTTCAAGATGAAGCTGAAACCAGCTTACAGCAGTTTTGTGTTACACTCTAATAGATCTTCTCTGGAGACTTTCAAGACCCATCTGGATGTGTTCCTGTGAACCCTGTGCTAGATCCTATAGTCCTGCTCTGGGCAGGGGGGTTGGACTTGATCTATGGAGGTCTGTTCCAACCCCTAACCTCCGGTGATCACATTCAATCTATGGTCATCTCATAGTTTTACTGCACACTGTATTCAACATTAAAAACCACATGGCTCAGGGAAAGACTAAGGCAACCATCATCCTTCAACTTGTTTGAGTCACAGGCTCTGGAGAGTCATGCCACTTAAGCAGCAGACAGCAGCCGAAAAGCTCCAAAAGTCCCCATGTGAACTTAAAACCCCACTGAATCTAATGTGGGCTGGAGGGAGAGACACCAATTCAGCCACTGCAGTGAAAGCTGAAGGGAGGTGTTATGATTGTCCCTGCTCTAATGGCAAAAAAAAAGAGTGGAAATACCTTCATAAAGAAATTTGACTCATGAAGGATCCCAGCTAATAGAGGAAAGAGGTTTACTTCATTGCTAGGTAAAAAGCCATCATCAGTTAAGTCACCTTCGCAGTATGTATGATCAGCTCCTCCAAGTATCTTCTATCTCCTAGCTAACTATAACCACCAAGGTTCTCTAGGACTTCCCAAATGGCCACAGCTAATACTTGCTGCCAGAAGCTGACAATGGCACAGCTGTGCTTCCCCGTCTCCATGCTCTGGTTGAAGCTCCTGCTTCAGCTTCTCTGGGAACATGCACAGCTATGCCAAGAATGAGGAATACACTCCTTCCAAATTGGCTAATCAATAAACTGAGTGCTTAACCTTCCCACAATACATGCATCCAGACAACATAGCCAGCACTGCCTGCACGCTGAGGACCGAGCTGTGCCAGCCACATTATTCTGCGAGACGCCTCGTGGCAGCTTCCTTCTCAGGAGCCAGAACATCAATTGTCACCGACTGCTGCTGCAACTCCATCAACTTCAGTCAAAACACCCATTCAAAAGTGAACCAGCACTTGCTGTGTGGTGCTCTTCTCTACTATCCTAAAAACAGAGTGCCTCATATATTTAATACCCTCTTGATTCCACCCAGGATTTACTGCCAAGTATTCTCCCTGCTCAGAACTCCAGAATTGCTAAGTACAGAAGAGGGAGAGGCTGAGAGCAACAGGCAAAAGGACACCGTGCCTTTGCTGCACTATAGCATGCATGCCTCTCAATTATTATGTGGCAAAAAAAGAAAAATGGATCCTCATAACTGCTTTATGTTAAAAATATTACAATATATATATATATCATCCTGAGCCAGCATCTTTATGTCTCCCAATAAAAATGGAATCCTTCTATTCCATAAATGCAGGCTTCTGCCAAAGCCCACTTCCACAGCAGATCTGGTGTCTCTGCTTCCTCGGTGTCACGGCCTGGCCTCAGGTCAGACAGATGGGCTGTCCAAAAAGCTAACCTCACCTAAAGACACTTCCAAGTCAGTGAGCCCCTTGAACAAGTTCATCACTTGCTCTCTCGAGCCACCACGAGGAATGGGTAGGAGGACTATAATGGGAGCAGGACTATAAGCTGCTCGTCTTAAACTCTCTTGTAAACATGCCCCAAGCCAAAAAAAAAAAGAGGCTTTACTTCACCTGTGCAAAGTTCACAGCACACAGCTGAGAGTCAGTTCCATAGAGGAGAACAATGTAAAGAATATGCAGTTCCGAAGTTCATTACAGCACGTTTCATTAACTCAATAAGCTCCTTTATAATTGCAACTGACATGAAGAGATTAAAGCACTTGGATCAAGCCCAAGACATTTTTACTGCTCTGATGAGTTCCTATCTTCAGAAACACAAAGTAACATCCCTTCACTAACTGCCCTGTGAGAGCAACCCCCATTTATCCTTCCTGCTTTCAGACTTTGGAGCTCCTAAATTAGATTCTCCCGTTGTCCTTGAGGGCGAGGGGTGGCAAACCGCCGCTCTGTTAACTGTCTAGCTCAGTTTGACACAGTTAGGAGTGTTTCCAAATGAAGCTGTCAACTCAAGTGGACCATTTTGAATTTCCTAGAGGGCCAACACCTGGCTGAAAGGCCCTTTGTGTGGAAATCACGACACTAAAACAAAGCACAACAGAGTAACTCTGTGGCACCGCTCATCTGCTTTCAGTAGGAATTTAACGCCAGCAGAGCTCCAATGTGCAGGTCTTAAGCATAGTTTAGATATTCACCTCTTCAAAACCAGGCAGAGCCCTCTCTCTGCCCTTCACTAAAGCACCTCTCCTCTGCCATGAAGCCTAAAACATAGCTTTAGAGGACTGACATTACAGCCAACAGCAAACACAGAGCCTTACCCACTCTAATTTTGCGCTGTATTAAGCACAGGTTGGACACTGAAAGTCTAAGCATTTCCAAACCACCACAGTGCCCATCTCTACTACAGGAATGCTCTGCCTGCTCTCCTCTCCCCACCCCCCATCCCACAGCACATTCATGCAGTACTCATGCTGCATGCACAGAACCATAGCCACAGCCCACAGAAGGTCTTGATTTGCAGCAAGGAGAATGATTAGGAAAGAGAGCTCCTGTTCCCAAACTGCTAAAGACTTTTGTCACTGTAACATGGAAGTGGACTCTACATCTCTGAAGACCAGGACTGAAGTCCCCATCTCACTAACAGTCCAATACTATCACAGAATCACCAAGATTGGAAGAGACCTCAAAGATCATCAAATCCAGCCTGTCACCACAGACCTCATGACTAGACCATGGCACCAAGTGCCACATCCAATCCTTTCTTGAACACCTCCAGGGATGGTGACTCCACCACCTCCCTGGGCAGCACATTCCAATGGCCAACCTCTTTCTGGGAAAAACTTTCTCCTCACCTCCAGCCTAAACCTCCCCTGGTGCAGCTTGAGACTGTGTCCTCTTGTTCTGGTTGCTTGAGAAAAGAGACCAACTACCTCCTGGCTACAACCACCCTTCAGGTAGTTGTAGAGAATGACGAGGTCTCCCTTGAGCCTCCTCTTCTCCAGGCTAAACAATCCCAGCTCCCACAGCCTCTCCTTGTAGGGCTTGTGCTCAAGGCCTCTCCCCAGCCTCGTTGCTCCTCTCTGGACAACACCACAGAGTACTAACCACTATACAATCAATATGGGATTCTGCTGTGCTGTTAGAGCTGGAAGGGACTTCCTTCTGCCTCGCCTGGAAGGCTGCTCCAGGGCTCACAAAAGAACCGTTCAATACAACACACAGCTCCCAATTGCTGCTTCTTGGTCTGGGCATGCCAGCTTGAGAGCAGTTATCATGAGGAATGAAGGAAAAAATGTTATTGAAGATTTGGTTTGTTTTAAAAGTGTCTTTCTCACATGTTCCATTCTCCAAAGCCCAGAGCACATTCCTGCTAGCCACATGCAGAAGCTGTCTTCTCTGGGTATTAAAGAAGTAGATGGATTTTGGCCACAGCTTATTAGTCACCCTACTATGCCAGCAACTTCAACTGAGACTGGAAAGAAGTAGTAAAAAAACCCACCCAAACAAACAACAAAACCCCAGGACATTCACTCCATTTAAGGATCTTGGAAGAAAGTTTTGAAACATAGTATGAAAGTCTACTGCATCAGTGTCTGGGACAAACTCACTCCAACAGCTCTCTGTCATAAGAAGGAACAGAAGTGTTGGAGTGAGACCAGACAAGGGCCATAAAGATGATCCAAGGGCTGGAGCACCTCTGCTATGAGGATAGGCTGAGAGAGCTGGGAGATGTTCAGCCTGGAGAAGAGAAGGCTCTGGGGAGACCTCAGAGCTGCCTTTCAGTACCTGAAGGGATCCTACAGGAAGACTGAAGAGGGACTTTTCAGAAGGGTGTCTAGAGACAGGACAACTGGGAATGGTTTGAAGCTGAGAGAGAGCAGGGTTAGACTGGAGCTGAGGAAGAAGTTCTTCAGTACATGGATGGTGAGACTCTGGAATAGGCTGCCCAGGATGGCTGTGGATGCCTCCTCCCTGGGGGTGTTCAAGGCCAGGCTGGATGAGGGCTTGAGCATGAGTCTCCCCACCTGCCCACGGTGGGGAGGTTGGAGTAGAAGACCTCCAAGGTCCTTTCCATCGTAAACCATGCTGTGAGTCTATGAAACTCTAATGCTCCCACTCAAAAAACCAAGACAAAAAACAAAGTATTCCTTCATGTGCAAAACAAAACTCTTGAGACACAAAAGCTCCAGATTTTTATTTGACCTTGGTGTCATTGAACAGAAATGTTAGCAGCTGGTGTAAGATACCATAGAGAAAAATAAAGTCAAAACAAACCCAAACAAACACAAACCACCCAAACCCACCTACAGACCTTACCTCTACTAAGTTGCTTCCCCACAGCACTGATTAAACTCCCTACTACAGGTAGTAATCAAGCTGCTCTAATGAGCAGAAAGATTGCTTCAAAGGCAAGGATGTTAAACTCGGGACTAAGCACGCTTGTGTTTGATTATCTTCCATTCAAAGGCTTTGTGTGTGGCCACCTACTTGCCCTTTGGTCCTCTGCCTCCAACCGCAGCCATAAAACAGGGCACCACATTTCCTCAGAGAAGCAGAGAGGCATTTAAAGGCTGCAGGGGGTTGTAGCTAAACGAGGCTGACATTACCCATAATGGGTGACCGCTGCCTTTATTCATGTGCTTGGACAGACTACCCACCCACTTCTTCCTGCTTCCCATTTTGCCCTCAAGCTCTTGAAAGCAGACCCTAGGCCCACCTATTTTGCTATCATTCTTATTTTCAATGCAGCACTTGCTATGAAGAATCAGAGGGGTAGAAGCAGAGGATGCAGCTTCAGAGTCTTGCTGGAAACAGTCCGCGCTGGTTTTGGCATGAGAAAGCACATTGCTGCGGTCATCTGTCAGACAAAGGCTTCTCACAAGAATCCCAGGTATGGCCTCCGGGGTGGGACAGAAAAGGACAAACCATTCTGTGGCTGCATTTACTGGCCAATGCCTTGCAATTTCCTTGCTCTGCCAAATGGAAATATTCACCGGCAGCACCAAATGCCAACGACGTTTCCAGGTGGATTAGACCTTTTCCAACGAAGTCGGCAAGGGAAATTAATTTCCCGGGCGAAATAAAATCATCACCATTATATTCATTTAAGCCAAGAGTGAAAGAACACAGAGAACATACTGGAGGGAGCAAGCCTGAAATCTCACTGCCATTTTTCTTTACATATAAAGCTGTTTTTCCTTTAAGTTAAGAGCCCCTTGAGGCGCACACAAACGTCTGCAGAGCGAATCGAAATGCAAATGCTCTGAAACAGCTCAGTAAGCAACTACTGCTCGTCTCTTCACCACATTCTTCCTTCTACTCAGGCTTTCATCATTTCATAGGGGTTACTTTCACAATTGCAGCGTGGTTTGGTTTTAACCCCCTGAAAGCTTAAGCTGTTCTCAACTCAGAATCAACCTGTCATCCGGTCCTCTGGCTCAGTCATTCCTGCCAACTGCCTTGCTTTCAGCACACACACATGACAGGAAGAGACCACTGAGTTGTGACAGCTACCTCTTCCTGGCCCTAAATAATCTCTGTAGTTTTACAGAGTGAAATTAATGCGTGGCTGCTGGCTACCCTACCCTCCTGGCATTGCTTTGAGCCATTTAATTGCCGAAGTGGAAACAGAGATGTTAAGAGACAGGCGCATGACAGAAAACACTTGCCTCTTGCTTTGAGGGCAGCAGCCACATGAACAATCCCACAGCTACAAAGGACCCCAATTCTCTCAGGGTAGAGATGCTGAGAGCCTCTTGCATGGAACCATTTTGCCTCTAACAAGATAAAACTGAACTATTTCCAGCAAACTGAGGAGCTACCTGTTTTTAATGGCTCCTTTCTTAAACCCAGCACTATTTTTTTCTCCTGGTTCATTAACCCACCTTATTTAAGAAGGAAGAACCACAAAAAGGAAGAAGGTAGCAAGGCAGGTTTGCACAGCACCAGCCAAGTTAACTGTAAGATGTTTTGCTGCTTTCTGTTAAGAGAAACTCAGCTATGCCAAAGGTGGGCAGGTTCTCCTAGGAGCTGAGAAGTAAAAAAGCCTTGTTGAGCACGTTCTCCTTTTGAGCAGCTTGCATGTGTGATGCTGTAAGCTTGTGTGTGAGATGGAAGGGCTGCAGGTCTCTGCTGTCAGGCTCTGCCCCTCCACCTTGTCAAGTCTGCAAAAGTATATAGAGATGACAAAGCTAGCAATGATACCCACGAGAGCTGCCTTCAAGCACTTCAGATTAAATGGCATTTCAAGCATGAATTGACCTGGATCTGGGTCTAGATTCAATTATAACCTTATAATAACATGTCCATTAAAAGGCATAGGAGGCAAACAACCATTTGTTTGCAAGATACTATTTTTCTTTGTACCACTTGAAGTGAAGACAGCTTTAAGACCCACTAGAGTAAGCAGGGATTAGACTTTAATGTGCTGCCTTTGCTTTTAGCACAGAAAAGTTTCACATGGTTGACTCTCAAAGAATAGCAACTGTCAGGAGTTTTACTGTGTACTTTTTAACGAGGATGAAGTGGGGAAACACTTATTTACTTTCAAAGAGGACATCCATTCATAGAAGCCAAAGCAAAATACTCAGCTTTAGCCCGGGCACTACAAGCGAGCTCTTTCTCTGCCCACTACCCTCAGCCTGGTCACTACAAGTGAGCTCTCTCCCCTCTACCTTTAGCCTAGTCACAGTATCAGTAAGGTTGGAAGAGACCTCAAAGATCATCAAGTCCAACCTGTCACCACAGACCTCATGATTAGACCATGGCACCAAGTACCACGTCCAGTCCCCTCTTGAACACCTCCAGGGACGGTGACTCCACCACCTCCCTGGGCAGCACATTCCAATGACGAACGACTCTCTCGGTGAAGAACTTTCTCCTCACCTCCAGCCTAAACCTCCCCTGGCACAGCTTGAGACTGTGTCCCCTTGTTCTGGTACTGGTTGCTAGAGAAAGAGACCAACCCCTTCCTGGCTACAACCACCTTTCAGGTAGTTGTAGAGGGCAATGAGGTCTCCCCTGAGCCTCCTCCTCTCCAGGCTAAACAACCCCAGCTCCCCCAGCCTCTCCTCACAGGGCTGTGCTCAAGGCCTCTCCCCAGCCTTGTTGCCCTTCTCTGGACACCTTCAAGTGTCTCGATGTCCTTCCTAAACTGAGGGGCCCAGAACTGGACACAGTACTCAAGGTGTGGCCTAACCAGTGCAGAGTAGAGGGGCACAATGACCTCCCTGGTCCTGCTGGCCACACTATTCTCACCTCTACCTTTAGCCTAGTCACCACAATTAATCCCTCTCACCTCTAGGAAATTTGCCCCCCACTCTTTTCCTTTCTGACAGTGTTTCCCTTTACATGCTCCATTCCTCCCAGCCTCCTCACCCAGACCATTTCTCCCCAGGTGGAGGTTTCATACCAACTGCTGCACTTTGATCTCAAGCAAACCACATCCCAGCTGAGCTGCAACACAGGGACACTCTACCCCTCCCCAAGCTCTTCCTGCACATTTGAGGCTTTTAAAGCACAGAGAAGCCAGAGCTTCACTGGCAGCTTGGGAGTTTCAGAAGGGAGCATGGGTATTGCTTTCCTCCTGTATTTTTTAATGATTTTTTTTTTAATGTCAGATTCACACAGTCTATGCTCTGCAGAAGCCAATCACCATGGCCTTCATGAGGGTTAAAAGTTCAAAAGGAAAGCTGGTTTCTTCATTTAGCAGCCTCTTTCAACAGCTCCCATCAAAGATGCTGGAGAGCGAGCGGATGTGCAAGTATGGAGCAAGGGGATTCAGGGGAATGGGTCTCCAACTTCTCAATTCCTTTACTTATGAGTCCCCCCTCTTCCACCAGGTTCTGACCTTACCCTCTTTCAGGAGCACTGTCTCAAAGCACTCACTGCCAGCAGTGAGAAAAAGGTAGGAGAAACACATTTCCTGCTGGTTTCCTCCACACACACAGAGGAACCAGTCCCCAAAGCACATTTTACCCTGAACCCGCTGGGAAAAGATGTCGCAGGCACACGAGCTATAACCATCAAAATTATGCCTTTCTCCAAACCCCCTTCCCCCTGACAGATATAAATCGAGCCAGCAAACTTACTCTGTGAAGTTGAAACTCCACATGGCCACCAGAGGCTTTTGTATTATTATTATTAATTATTTAAACATTAACTTTGCACCAGATGTAACACACTGAGTATTATCTTGCCTTGTGTTGTTTCCTTCCCCTTCCCCCCCCTTTTTTTTACCTATTCAAGGAAAACACACTGTAACTACAAAAGGAAATGCTCACAGATCAGTAATGAAGGGACTGATTCATGTGCCCCAGAGAACAAGTGCTGAACAACGTACACTCGGTGAAGTTTCAGCTTTATCCCTTATTAAAATAAAACCATGTGCCTGATCTTTAACCCACTTTGATTTATGAATGTTTTTCCTTCTGAAGGCTATGAAAGTAAGTGTGAACAGGAGTCAGAGGAAAACAATCCATCATGGAAGCCCTAAACTGCAAATATTAGAACAGCCCTATTAGAATGCACCTCTCTCAGAAAGGTGTATTTGTAGTTTTGAAGAACTAGATGAGAATTCCAGTGTTTATTTTTCTTTTACACAGAAACATTCAGGTTGAAACAGAGCCTCAGGATCACCAAGTCCAACCCAGAACCCTACCCTATAAGACTCACCCCAAAACCATAGCCCCAAGCACCACAACCAAACCACCTTGAAACACAGCCAGGCTTGGGGACTCCACCACCTCCCTGGGCAGCTCATTCCAATCCCTGACCACTCTTGCCATGAAAAAAGGTTTCCTACTGTCCAGTTTAACCCTACCCAGTGGCAGCTTGAGGCCATTCCCTCTTGTTCTGTCACTAATTACCTGTGAGAAGGGACCAGCAGCAGCCTCTCCACAATCTCCTTTCAGGTAGCTGTAGGTCTGTAGCAATGAGGTCTCCTCTCAGCCTCCTCTTTTCCATACTAACCATCCCCAGCTCCTTCAGTTGCTCTTCATCAGATTTATTCTCCAGGTCCTTCCCAGCTTCCTTGCCCTCCTCTGCCCTGGCTCCAGCCCCTCCACATCTCTCTTGTGTTGAGGTGCCCAAACCTGGACACAACACTCCAGGTGTGGCCTCCCCAGAGCTGAGTGCCAGGGGACAATCCCCTCCCTGCTGCTGCTGGCCACAGCATTGCTGATCCCAGCCAGGATGCCTTTGGCTTTCTTGACCACCTGGGCACACTACTGGCTCCTATTCAGCTGCTTGTCCATTAGCACCCCCAGGTCTCTTTCTGCCAGCAGCTCTCCAGCCACACTGCCCCAAGCCTGTAGCATTGCTTGGGGTTGTTGTGACCCAAGTGCGGGACCTGGCACTTGGCCTTGTTGAAGCTCATCCCGTTAACGTTGGACACGGATCCAGCCTGTCCAAGTGCCTCTGTAGAGCCTCCCTACCCTCGTGAAGATCAACACTGCACCTAACTTGGTGTCATCTTGGTGTTTGAAAGCCACAGAAAGTAGGCTGCTGCAAACAAAATCCTACATCCCAAATGTAAGACAGCCTCTGCTGCTGTACATACACAGGCAGCAGCTGGCCAGCTGTCAATCCACTGGAAGACCAAGTGCATTTGAAAGACAGTAAAGTATCAATGAGAAAAGAAAAAAGAGGGAAGAGTCCTTTGAAAAGGTCACAAATTCACCCATTCCAAGTTGTGGAGAAGCAAATCCTCAAACCCAAGGAATGGCTGCCTGCTTTACATAGCAGTACCTTATACTCCAGACACCTTTCCCAGCAGAGTGCTTTGCTGGAATGCCAATCTATCTTAGGGTCACATTGCAGAAGGTGGTTTTATCCTTTTGGTCCAGTCCCATCCCAGGAGATGTTTGTTCTACGTTCCAAAGCCTGTCACACTTTCCATGGGGCAGTCAGGAAACTCCTAGCACAGAAACAATGAGCGGGATGTTGGAGGTCAGGAGAGAGCTACACTCACTGAATGAGAGCATTTAAGGAAGGAAGGGGACAGGGACCTTGCACAGTCTTTTATTACTGTGTCTGCACAGCCCCTGTACTTCACAGCCAAAGCTGTGTAACAGTTCAATGCCTTAGCCAGCCTGACAGGACCCAGCCACAGTAGCCCCTGTCTTCCTCTTTCCACCCTTTCTGAAAGTTATGTAGCCCCTTCTGCAGCCAGTGGGAACCTCACCAGCTTGCCAAGAGTTTTCAAATATGACAGAGAGCGGCTTGGCAACTTCATCCTACAGTCCCCTCAGGACCCACACCCCAGATGAATCTCTGAGCCCCACAGTCGTGTGCACCTTCAGATGGTCTTGAACCTGATCTTCACTTACAACAAGGCTGCAAGCACACATTGCTTGCTTGCATCTAGCTTTTCAGTCACCAGTATCCCCCAAGTCCTTCTGTACAGAGCTGCCCTCAATTCCTCCATCCTTCAGCCTGTATTGATAGCAGGGATTGCCCAGATCCAGAAGCAGGACCTTGCACCCAGCCTCGTTGAATCTCCTGAGGCTCTCATGGACCAACTTCTCAAGCTTGTCTAGGTTCCTCTGGGCATCACCCCATCTCTCAGGCACGTCAGCTGCACCACTCAGCTCAGAGTTCTTCAGAAACAGTAAGCTCCTGAGCGCAGTCCTCTGTTGGTAAAGAGGTCACCTTCATTGTACAACACTGAAGCCCCATGAAGCATTTGCAGCAGCATGTATTTCTAGCTTCCCTGGTTCAAACCTGGGTTTATTCATCAGACTTTCCACATGTAATCATAGAAGAGCAATTCGAATGCAACAGTTCTGAAACCCTACTAACTTAGGGACATAGCCTTAAATGTAATCCTGATAGAACATGTCTACTGGGTAAACTAGGAAGCATTAACTGTGGAAACAATAGCAAAATGGAACTGTGGGCTTCAGAAAGAAGTAGTTAAGAGCAGAAAACTCATTTAGACTGTCTGCAGTCTCATCTTGTTAGACATCCTGGAGAGCATGTGCAAAGAAGTTCAGCTGAAGGTCACAGGGAGGAAGAGGATGGATGCCCTAACCAACCACCAGGGCACCCACAAAGTATATAATGAGCAGGCACACAGAAGAGTCACTTATGTAATGAATTCCATGAGTAAAATAAATATGCTAACCACTTAGAAAACGATGAGTCTGGATGAGATGCAAGCAGCTGTTCTCTGAATGTTGCTGGCCTTGGCACACTTAGATGGAGAGATGCCCTAGGTGTCTGGTGCCGAAGTAAAGAAATGCTGCTTCCTAACACCTCACTGGTCTCAGGGGCTTCTCTTGCTGTACTCAGTAACACTTTCAGCATCAAATTGAGGCCTAATTTGTGGCCAAAGCTGGGCTGTTATCTGTAACTCCCTGAAGGGAGGTTGTAGCCAGGTGGGAGTTGGTCTCTTCTCCCAGGCAACCAGCACCAGAACAAGAGGACACAGTCTCAAGCTGTGCCAGGGGAAGTTTAGGCTGGAGGTGAGGAGAAAGTTCCTCCCAGAAAGAGTAATTGGCCACTGAAATGTGCTGCCCAGGGAGGTGGTGGACTCACCATTCCTAGAGATGATCATGGTTTAGTTGTCATGACATGTTAGGTAATAAATTGGATTTGATGATCTCTGAGGTCTTTCCCAACCTGGTTGATTCTATGAGCTGTACTTCAGGACTCAATTCAGCTCCACAACTCTTCAAACTCCAGTGTGCCTCCCCATCACAACAAAAATTAATTTGCCCCTTCCAGCCTGTGCCATTAAAATAAAACTGCAATATAGCACAATCTGAAAATAAAGCAAATTCAGTCCCAGCCCTACCCAACCTCATCCTAATATAAAGAAAGTGCTGCCCCCCAGCCAGCCAGGGGGGTTGTGGAGTCTCCCTCTCTGGAGATATTCAAGACCTGCCTGGATGAGTTCCTGTGTGATCTGCTCTTGGTGATCCTGCTCTGGCAGGGGACTTGGACTAGGTGATCTCTTGAGGTCCCTTCCAATCCCTAACATTCTGTGATCTTCAGCACATAAAAACTAGGACTTCAGTCAGAAGTGACTTTAATTCATACACTTCTAAATGTTGCAGGTGAATCTGAAGCAGTAACCTCAGATTAGCACCCAAGCTACACCGTTAGCTGTGCTTCCTACAGGGACTTGGAGGAAATTTTTTTCCTCTGGTGAAATAAAAAGCAAGCTTACTGCAATGTTCTCATGTTGAACTGGAAGAAAGCACAAAACCCACTAAAGAAACAAGCAACATCCAACTACTGCAGTACAAAGAATTGAAGAGGAAATGGCAAAGACAGCTCAGCCTAAGAAACATCACCATGTAAACCTGTGAACAGGGGGTTCCTTTAATAATGCTCCCATTAGGTGAGCAAGGGCCATTAAAGCCCTTCCCTGATAACACACCAATTAGCTGTTCACATCAAGGAAGAGGTTTTCTTCCCTTCATTTGAAGGGAAAAGTCAATGCCGTCTGCAACTCCACCCAACAGTAAAATAACCTTAATCAGAGGGAATGACACTGCCTTGCTACATCAGAAAAAGCAAACTCACTTCAAAGCAAATATGATTTGAGATGGGAAGGGGTTTTTTTTTAAATCAAAAAAAGGAAATTCACACTAAAGCCACTGTGATTTTATTTGAACCTTCATTCACTAAGCTTCCTCAGCTCCATCCTCTCCCCTTGGAAGCAAAGCATGGTCCATATTAGTTCCCATACATTCCATATGGAGCACAGGACAAAACCGTTGATGCTCCCCTTAGCAATAAGATTAGCAGACCAGGCAGGAGTCTTGAGAAGAAACGAGCCACTTCCAAAATACAACTGCATCTCATAAAGCAATTAAGCACCCTTGGGCACAGGTGTATCACTCAAGAAGCTCAGTGATTTAAGGGTGACCTCACAGTGCAAACCCTGCAGCGGGAAAGAGCCTAAATATGGCACACAGCCCTTCAGGATGGGCAAACTGCTTTACAGAACACACAATTAACCAGGCTGGAAAAGATCTTTGAGATCACTGAGCCCAACCTATCACCCAACACCAACTAATCAACTAAACCATGGCACCAAGTGCCTCATCCAGGCTCTTCCTAAACAACTCTAGTGATGGTGACTCCACCACCTCCCTGGGCAGCACATTCCAATGGGCAATCTCTCTTGCTAGGAAGAATGTCTTCTTCACATCCAGCCTAAACCTCCCCTGGCACATCTTGAGATTGTGTCCTCTTGTTCTGTACTTTATGACATCTTATTTTGTATGCAAAAGTCACTTGAGCAGGATGGGGGTCACCAACTAGCAGAGGCAGCAGGTTGAGGAAGGCGATTCTCCCCTTCTGCTGTGCTCTGGTGAGACCTGCAGCACTGTGTCCAGTTCAGGAGCCTCTGTTAGAGGAAGGATCTGGAGGTGCTGGAAGGTGTCCACAGTAGGGCCAAGGGGATGATTAGAGGGATGGAGTACCTCTCCTATGCAGACAGACTGAGGCAGTTCAGTCTGGAGAAGAGAAGGCTCCAAGGAGACCTAATTGTGGCCTTCCAGCATCTGAAGGGGGCTACAAGAAAGCTGGGGAGGGACTTTTGAGGGTGTCAGGGAGTGACAGGACTGGGGGGGATGGAACAAAACTAGAAATGGGTAGATTGAGATTGGATGTCAGGAAGAAGTTCTTCCCCATGAGGGTGGTGAGAGACTGGCACAGGTTGCCCAGGGAGGTGGTGGAAGCCTCATCCCTGGAGGTTTTGAAGGCTGTGAGCAACCTGCTGTAGTGTGAGGTGTCCCTGCCCCTGGCAGGGGGGTTGGAACTGGCTGATCCTTGAGGTCCCTTCCAACTCTATGAGATTTCAAAAATAAAGCCAAACAACAAAAAAAGACAAAACCAACCTCACCAACAAACCATCACAAGCCTCAGGTCACGGTTGTAACACACAGAAGATGAGATTCAGAGGCAAGAGCTTTATTGCACAGTATAAAACATCTCCACGTTTTACAGACCATATGTTGCTTGACTCACTCCTTCCCCTAGACAACCTTCTGCCTCCTTTATCATCACGCCCTTGACTCTGCAGACAGCAGCTCTCCTTTTCTGTCAGGCTGACACCGACCGAAGCAAGTCCAAAGCATGTGTTCCCCAGCTCGAATTTAGCTTTGAAGTCTGCTGCTTGTGCTCCCCGGCAGAACGCAGGCTTTTGCACCTTGGATTGTTTACTTCCCCAGCTACACCAATTAGACTAATGACAGCTATCGCCCCCATGAACAAATACTTTTGTCATGCAGTCATTGAGCTTCATGAGCTCAGCCTTTCAGATTAGCATCAAGAGTTGGTATTTGCCAAAAAAAAGTAAAAAGAAATTACAGGAGTAGGTTTGGCTGCTAACTTTCAGGGACCTCGAAGTCCTTCATAAGGATGTTCTGCAACTTCTGCATTTACATATTAATAGCATACGCTATTAGGTATGCAAATAGAGGCCACTGCCCAGGTACAAATTCTGTGAATAGTCCATGGGCTTGTGCCCACAGCAGCAATTAAGCATCCCAATATTCCCCTCAGCACAATCACAGAATGGTCCAGGCTGGAAGGGACCTCCAAAGGTCATCCAGTTCAACCTCCCTGCAGTCAGCAGGGACATCCTCAACTAGATCGGGCTGCCCAGAGCCCTGTTCAGCCTTACCTCAACTATCTCCTCCTTGGGCAACCTATTCCAGTGTTCCACCACTCTCCTGGTGCAGAACATGTTCCTAACATCCAATCTGAATCTACTCTTCCATAGTTTGAAGCCATTGCCTTTGGTCCTGTCCCTGCAGCCCTTTGCCAACAGTCTCTCTCCATCCTTCTTGTAGCCCCCTTCAGCCACTGGCAGGCTGCTATTAGGTCTCCCCAGAACCTTCTCTTCTCCAGGCTGAACACCCCCAGTTCCCTCAGCCTGTCCTCGTAGCAGAGCTGCTCCAACCCCGTGATGATTTTCAAGGCCGCCCTCTGGACCTGCTCCATCAGTTCCATGTCCTTCCTGTACTGAGGGCTCCAGAGATGCAGCACTCCAGGTGAGGTCTCAGAGTAAAGAACTACTGATCCAAGACTGTTTTTGATATAAACTGATGGAAACTGTGCAGCTGGGAAGCAGAGATTCAGGGCACAGACTAAGGTAAAGATGTCTCTTGGCTGGGTAGCCTAGCTACAGTTCAATGAAATATGAAAGGATGCATCCTCAAGAGTCCTACCACACAGGAGAAGGAATACACCAACTGCCAAAAGGACCATTCACTTGCATACAGCTGTGCAGTGCAGCAGCCCTGCACAGCCAGGTGCAGATTATCTGCAGAAACTGCTGACAAGAGCTTCACACCAAGGTCATGCTGGAAGTCACTATCAGAGCTCAAAGGAGAAAATAAGTCTCTCTTTCCACAAAGGGGAGGACTTCACCACTTAACCCTAGTGCTGCAACCATAAAAGCAACATCTTATATACACAGCAAGGAGTACAGGTATCATAGAATTATTAGGGTTGGAAGGGATCTCAAGGATCATCCAGTTCCAACCCCCTTTAAAAACCTCCAGGGATGAGGCTTCCACCACCTCCCTGGGCAACCTGTGCCATTCTCTCACCATCCTCATGGGGAACAACTTCTTAACATCCAATCTCAGTCTACCCATTTCTAGTCTTGTTCCATTCCCCCCAGTCTTATCACTCCCTGGCATCCTAAAAAGTCCCTCCCCAGCTTTCTTGTAGCCACAATTAGGTCTCCTGGGAGCCTTCTCTTCTCCAGACTGAACAGCCCCAACTCCCTCAGTCTGTCTGCATAAGAGAGGTGCTCCATTCCTCTAATCATCCTCGTGGCCCTTCTCTGGACACCTTCCAGCACCTCCAGATCCTTCCTGTAACAGAGGCTCCAGAACTGGACACAGTGCTCCAGGTGGGGTCTCACCAGAGTAGAGGAGGACAATCACCTCCCTGGCCCTGCTGGCTCTGCTTCTCTTGCTGCAGCCCAGGCTCTGGTTGGCTTTCTGGGCTGCAAGTGCTCACTGCTGGCTCCTATTGAGCTTCTCCTCCACCAGCACCCCCAGGTCCTTTTCTTCAGTGCTGCTCTCAAGCCAATCCCTGCCCAGCCTATATCAGTGCCTGGGATTGCCCTGACCCAGCTGCAGAACCTTACACTTAGTCTTCTTGAACCTCATGAGGCTGTCACGGGCTCACCTCTGCAGCCTGTCCAGGTCCCTCTGGATGGATTCCTTCCCTCCAGCTGTCAGCTGCACCACACAGCTTGGTGTCCTCAGCAAACCTGCTGAGGGTGCACTCAGTGCCACTCTCCATGCACCAACAGAGATGTTAAACAAGCCTAGTTCCAGGGTTGATCCCTGAAGGATTCAAGAGAGCCAAGCACATTTGGACTGGCTGATCTTCGAGGTCTCTTCCAACCAGCTACTCTGTGATTCTGTGAAAGGAGACCAAGTAACTGCTGAAATGTGCAAAGCCTTTATTTCTTTAAGAGACTGCATGGATTCTGAAGATGACTAAGAATTTTATTCATGAAAAAACAAACCCAACCTCAAATAACTCAAAGAACATTCGGCGTGGGAGGTTCTTTTTGCAAAAATTAACTAGCAATTGTGATGAAATAGGTATCTTCTGCTGAGCTGCCCGAAGAATTTACATCTTGCTCATGCTCTTACCTAACTGTGGATAGCCAGGAACCATACACAAGGGATGCCAGCCAATTTGTGAGCTCCAAATGCAGATTGATTCCAAGGCAGGGGGAGGCAGGAGAGCAGGAAGCAAAAGGAGGCTTCATTAAAAAAAACAATAAGCCACCAAAGCACACACAACACAACAGTCTTTGGGTAAAATCCTTATTGCAGAGCTATCCAACAGACCTGACCTCTAGTTCCCAGCAGCTGCAGATCTGCACAGAGCCAGTTTTAGCAGCATTTCCAGAAACGCTGGCTAAGTTGGAGCTGCTTGGATCCAAACGAGTTACCACTGACCTACCTGCACCCACACCTGATGGCTCCTGGATTGGAACTCAGAAGTGCTGCCAGAAGATGCCAAGAAAGGGCTGCTGGCACAAATCAGGGTTTGCTAAGAATGCTTTTTAGAATTCTTTCCCTCACCTGGCCTATATTCCCAGGAATGCCCTTTCAGAGAGCAAAGCTAGGAGCGCCGTCCTTTCAGCTGTACCGTGCTGCACTTTGGCCACAGCAACCCCATGCAGAGCTACAGGCTGGGGTCAGAGTGGCTGGAGAGCAGCCAGACAGACAGGAACCTGGGGGTGCTGATTGACAGCTGCCTAAACATGAGCCAGCAGTGTGCCCAGGTGGCCAAGAAGGCCAATGGCATCCTGGCCTGCATCAGGAATAGTGTGGCCAGCAGGAGCAGGGAGGTCATTGTGCCCTGTACTCAGCACTGGTTAGGACACACCTTGAGTCCTGTGTCCAGTTCTGGGCTCCTCAGTTTAAGAAGGACATCGAGACACTTGAATGTGTCCAGAGAAGGGCAACAAGGCTGGGGAGAGGCCTTGAGCACAGCCCTGTGAGGAGAGGCTGAGGGAGCTGGGGTTGTTTAACCTGGAGAAGAGGAAGCTCAGGGGGGACCTCATTGCCCTCCACAACTGCCTGAAAGGTGGTTGTGGCCAGGAAGGGGTTGGTCTCTTCTCCCAGGCAACCAGTACCAGAACAAGGGGACACAGTCTCAAGCTGTGCCAGGGGAAGTTTAGACTCGAGGTGCGGAGAAAGTTCTTCCCTGAGAGAGTTATTCGCCACTGGAATGTGCTGCCCAGGGAGGTGGTGGAGTCACCATCTCTGGAGGTGTTCAAGAGGGGATTGGACGTGGCACTTGATGCCATGGTCTAGTCATGAGATCAGTGGTGACAGGTTGGACTTGATGATCTTTGAGGGCTCTTCCAACCTTGGTGATACTGTGATCTAGAGGTTACCTGATCATCAGCAGGTCAGCTACAACTCTGCCAATACTGCCCTTGGAATAAGGATCTAGACTGTGAGACCCCACCTCAAACACTGCATCCAATTCTTGTGGCCCCATCATAAGAAGGGCACAGAGCTGTTGGAGAGAGTCCCAAGGAGGCCTACAAAGACAGACCAAGAGCTGCAACACCTCTGCTATGAGAACAGGCTGAGGGAGCTGGGGATGTTCAGCCTGGAGCAGACTTTGGGGACCTTAGAGCTGCCTTCCACTGCCTGAAAAGGATCCTACAGGAAGGCTGCAGAAGGACTTTTCATAAGGGTGTCTAGAGACAGGACAAGAGGGAATGGTTTTGAGCTGAGGGAGAGTAGGTTTTGACTGGATCTTAGGAAGAAGCTCTTCAGTACAGGTGTGGTGAGATTCTGGAATAGGTTTCCAGGGAGGCTAGGGCTGCCTCCTCCCTGGGGGTTTTCAAGGCCAGGTTAAATGAAGCCTTGAGCAGCTGAGTCTAGCATCCCTGTGCATGGTGGGAAGGTTGGACCAGATGATCTCTAAGGTCCCTTCCAACCTAAGCCATTCTATGATTCTAGGATTTCAGAGCTGTTGATAAATGTCAGAAATTAAACCATAGAAAAGCACCCCAAAGACCAATTATTGCACACACTGCATAGTTCACACAATTCACTTTTAAGGGGGCTTCACCCCACCACAGAATTTGCCACATCTCACACATTCAACCCAGCCAGGGGAAACATCACTTACCTGTTGTCTTCTCTGCTGTGAATCCAAAAGGAAAAGAAAGAAGAAACCATCACTATATCCTGGTTTCTCTTTAAAGACACATTAAACCAGTTCTCCTGTACAAAAGGTCTTTTGCTTCACATTGAAACAATCCATTTGTTCAGTGGAAGAGCTCAGAGTGTCTAAACCCATCAGCTGGGGACAATGTGCTATTATGCTTCAAAGTCACATGCAGCACGTATCAAACCAAACGTCAGAGGAGTGAGGCATTTAAATGCATATTTGGCATACTTCTTGCAAGTCAGGGTGCTTCACTTCTCAATGGGGCTGTGGGTGGCAGAGGAAAAAAGGTTGGTTTCTTATGGATTTGAGTGAAAAAGCTCCACTTGGCAATTGCAAACCCCTGCCACGGAGAGGAAAAATCCATGCCAGAGATCGTCCTCCCTCCCTCTGCATATTCAGAGGGATCACTCACAATCACTGCCTGTCTCCTCTCACAGCAGCGTTATGCAGCACTCACACTGCAATGCCAACATGAGTAATTTGTCAGGGAACTTTCAAAGCCATTCATTCTGATTTGTGCATAACAATATTTACTATTCTCAAGTACCCCACGTGAGCTTTGAACAAGGAAGAACAAAGCAGAGCCTTTGGAAAGGTCCAAAGCTGCCCTTTGGCAAACCTACAACGTTAGGTTCTGGTGAGCCAGAGCAAAGTAAGGTTCCTCTCAGTTTGTCTTCATTTCAGCAAGGGGTAAAACCCCTCATGCTCACCATCTACTCATTAAGGCACATTCACATCCCTCATTTGAGAGCCTGGTTTGTCTTACACTAAGCCAGGTGCAGCAAAAGCAAGTGTAGATGCCTGGACTTCAAAACCAGTTTGTATGTCACAATTGTACAGACAAATAACCATGCTCACAGGGAAAGCTCCTATGAATCATTCATTCTCCTCCACTTTAGTCTTTTTCCCTTCTTAGTCTGGAGAGAAGACTGAGAGGGGATTCATTAAGTGTTTATAAAGATCTGTCCAGAGGAAGGGGAGAGGCTCTGCTCAGTTGCACCCTGGAATAGGACAAGGGGCAATGGATGGAAACTCCAGCATGGGAGGTTCCGCCTCAACATGAGGAGGAACTTCTGCACTGTGAGAGTCTCAGAGCACTGGAACAGGCTGCCCAGAGAGGTTGTGGAGTCTCCTGCTCTGGAGGCTTTCGAGACCCATCTGGGTGCATTCTTGTGAAACCTGCACTAGATTCTATGCTCCTGCTATAGCAGGGGGGTTGGATTGGAAGATCTTCAGAGACCTCTTCCAGCCCCTAACATCCTGTGATCTACACCTGCACCTCTACACCAGTAAACAAACTTCTGATTTAGATGTTAATCAAAGATCACCACAGCTGTTACTTAGCCTTTTTCATATGAAGGGCTCTTAGTCCCTTCAAGGACATCAAACTCATTCCTGACAACCTGCAAATGAGGGATGTAAGAACAAGAAAACTGAGTTGGGTAGGATTAGTGAGGCGAGAAACACTTGGTCAACCTGCAAACGTGCACAAGAAATCATAGAATCATTACAGTTGGAAAGGGACCTCAAAGATCATCCAGTTCCAACCCCCCTGCCATGGGCAAGGACACCTCACACTACAGCAGCTTGCTCACAGCCACAGCCAGCCTGGCCTTCAAAGCCTCCAGGTGTGAGGCTTCCACCACCTCCCCGGGCAACCTGTGCCAGTCTCTCACCACCCTCATGGGGAAGAGCCTCTTCCTAACATCAATCTGAATCTACCCATTTCTAGTTTTGTTCCATCCCCCCCATTCCTATCACTCCCTGACACCCTAGGAATTCACACTGGACAGAAAATCTTCAATCAGGTTAAACTTCTACAGGCATTTGAGTGAAGTTGAAGCAACTATGATTTACTGTACTTAAAAAGCAAAGAAACTAAAGCCACTTCATTTTTGTTTACAAGTCCTTGTGTAGTAATGCCATGTTATTTAATCTCCTTCCAAAGCATCTCTCAGTCCTGATTGATTTCCTAAGTGTTCCCATGCAGACAAACCCTCAGCATATGCATAGGCAGCTTTCTCAAAGATAAACTACCTTACACTTAGCATAGAAGAGTGAGGTTGCTGATGAGCTGATGGTGACTTGAAAATTCAACCTTATGCCACACCACTAACTCACTTACATACCCTTAAATACCAGAGCCCAGACAGCTTTTATCTCAGCTTCAATGCTTCCCCATCTACTGGGCATTGAACCTTTACTTCTGTGCTTGTAGCAAAAAGCTGTTTCAAATACAGTGTCCACCAGATCTGCTTTATTGCCCCTCAAATCCAAAAGCAAGACCTTGCACACAACATCCATCCATCCATCCGGGTTAGGAACTGGCTGGAGGGCCGAGCCCAGAGAGTGGTGGTGAATGGTGCCACAGCCAGCTGGCAGCCAGGCACCAGTGGCATCCCCCAGGGATCAGTACTGGGCCCCATGCTCTTTAACATCTTCATTGATGATCTGGATGAGGGGGTTGAGTCAGTCATCAGCAAATTTGCAGATGACACCAAGTTGGGAGCAGATGTTGGTCAGTTAGAGGGCAGAAGGGCTCTGCAGAGGGACCTTGACTGACTGGACAGACAGGCAGAGTCCAACAGGAGGGCATTCAACAAATCCAAGTGCCAGGAGCTGCACTTTGGCCACAACCACCCCATGCAGAGCTACAGGCTGGGGTCAGAGTGGCTGGAGAGCGGCCAGGCAGAGAGGGACCTGGGGATCCTGACTGACAGGCGCCTAAACATGAGCCAGCAGTGTGCCCAGGTGGCCAAGAAGGCCAATGGCCTCCTGGCCTGCATCAGGAATAGTGTGGCCAGCAGGAGCAGGGAAGTCATTGTGCCCCTGTACTCTGCACTGGTTAGGCCACACCTTGAGTCCTGTGTCCAGTTCTGGGCCCCTCAGTTTAAGAAGGACATTGAGACACTTGAACGTGTCCAGAGAAGGGCAACAAGGCTGGGGAGAGGCCTTGAGCACAGCCCTGTGAGGAGAGGCTGAGGGAGCTGGGGTTGTATAGCCTGGAGAAGAGGAGGCTCAGGGGTGACCTCATTGCCCTCTACAACTACCTGAAAGATGGTTGTGGCCAGGAAGGGGTTGGTCTCATCTCTCTAGCAACCAGCACCAGAACAAGGGGACACCGCCCCAAGCTGCACCAGGGGAGGTGTAGACTCGAGGTGAGGAGAAAGTTTTTCACTGAGTCATTCATCAATGGAATGTGCTGCCCAGGGAGGTGGTGGAGTCCCCATCCCTGGGGGTGTTCAAGAGGAGATTGGACGTGGCACTTGATGCCATGGTCTAGTCATGAGGTCTGTGGAGACAGGTTGGACTTGATGATCCTTGGGGTCTCTTCCAACCTTAGTTATACTGTGATACTGTCTCCCTCTCTGAAGACATTCAATACCCACCTGGATGCATTCCTGTGTGATCTACCTAGGTGATCCTGCTTTGGCACAGGGTTTGGACTTGATCTCTGGAGGTCCCTTCCTATGACAAGCACTTCACCTTACCCATCCATCACCTTCCACTGAAGAGGGCCTCAAAAGAAGCCAGCAGTAGGCAGCATAGGTGAGAACATCTAAACCCACTAAAACCAAGCAAAGAGTTTCTACCAGGTTTCCTGCTGGTCCCCCAAATAGGGGACCAGAAAGCTGCCTTGCCCCATCCAAGAAGGAAAATGGGTCAGCAAAGCTGGTGAAGCAGGCTACTAAAGAGACAGGAATTTACGCACAGCAGGTTGGCAACTGAAGCCTTCATCTTGCTGTGAAAAACCCCTACATCCCCACTCTGGTCGACTAATGAAAATAAAACAAGTTGTGGAAGCTTGTGCAGAGGCCTCTGAACTGCATTTTCACCAAGATTTTAGCTTAAGTTAGTTAAAATAAGAACCCACCCTTCTTTCCCCAGAGTTAATTCAAGGATACAGATGAAACTAGAAATGCATCTCCTCCCACTCCTATCACCAACCCCCACAGAGAAATATTTAAGTAGCAGGGATTTGTAATCTAGAACAGAGCAATATTCTATGAAGTATCATCTAATTTAAATAAATCTCTCTCATTAACTCCCAGGCATTTTAAAACACATCAGCACTGCTTTGGTATTCACTTGGTACTTCACACCAGACCTCACCAAAACACGAGGAGACACAAACGTGTGATCATAGATTTATGGTATTCAGTCCAATGAGGTTTTGAAGCTGTGAATTTATTCTGAATAGCCAATAAAGTATCCTGTAGCTATGCAGCTGCTTTTTTGCCACAGCTCCATTATCTCTGCATTCTCTACTGCTCCCAAGTCACAGAATTCCTGAATATTTCAGCTGCAAACATGCAAACAGCCTTCCCACCCCCCCCAAGTTTTTCTGTGGGTCATTAATACAGAATTAAATGCCTCAGCCATTCCTGCATTTATTCTCAGAGTGCCCACCTCAGACAGCAATACCAGACCGATTTAGCTACTGCCAAAAAAAGCAAAGCAAAAGCATACAAAAAAGCAAAAGAATCTAAGAGCAAACTCAGCATTTGAGTGGAACCATGATATAAACTTTGAACCTAAGAAACAAAACTCAGGATCTTCTTCTGTGACATGAGACTGAACTTCAGTTGCTCCCGTGAGAGTAAGTTTGGGTTGGGAAGGTCAGAAAGATGCAGTTCCCCACGGAACACAACAGCAGTAGAAACGTGATGTGAAGTGAGCTCACCCTGTGCCTACTGAATACAACTGGGAACAAAATCTGGGGTGAGATGAGGATAAACATATGCAACTCAACTGAATATATGCAGGGTGACAACTGAGGAACTGACTCTGCTTTTCCATCCTATGCCTGGAATAACTGTTTCAGTTGTAGTGAAACAGAGCTGAGTAACTCATGCAGCTAACTGGGTGTCCACGTCGTTCAGCAGATGTGACCAGGGCTGTGCCCTGCTCGCAACACAAAGCACTGCAAATACTTCTATTCACATCCAGGGGTGCAAGAACAGCTTTTGAACCTGATCAATGACAATCCCACTGCAATTACAAACCTGTGATGCTTCAAGAGTAAGCTTGGAGTACATTCACTTTCTGACCAAGCAAGGCGGCATTTGAGGGCCACAAGGATGAGCAGAGGGCTGGAGCACCTCTCCTGTGAGGACAGACTGAAGGAGTTGGGGCTGTTGAGTCTGCAGAAGAGAAGGCTCCCAGGTGACCTAATTGTGGCCTGCCAGTATCTGAAGGGAGCCTCCAAGAAGGCTGGGGAGAGACTTCTCAGGATCTCAGGTAGTGATAGGACTAGGGGGAATGGAATGAAGCTGGAGGTGGGGAGATTCAGGCTGGATGTGAGGAGGAAGTTCTTCACCATGAGAGTGGTGAAGCCCTGGAATAGGTTGTCCAGGGAAGTGGAGGTGTTTAAGTCCAGGCTGGATGAGGCTGTGGCCATCCTGATCTAGTGTCCAGTGTGCCTGCCCATGGCAGGGGGGTTGGAACTGGATGATCCTAGGTGGTCCCTTCCAACCCTGACTGATACTATGAAACAGAGTAGATCAGGCATAAAAGTGGTGGGGAACCACAGAGAGCTCATATGGCACAAAACCATCATCACAGGTGGCCTGACAAGGCACAGATGCCTCCTAAAGCCTTTGGCTAGGCCTTCACCTGAGGATGAGTATCATCTCCTTAAGCCTCAGTCACACAGATTTCACCTTTGGGTGGCATATGGTCATCAGCTTCTGAGGCTAAACCACTAGAATGAAACTGATGTGTGGAGGGCAGATGGGGCCAGCCCTCCCGAAGCCAACCAAAATACAACCATGATAAACACTTGCCACACAACCTGGATGTAGTTGCAGTATCCTAACAAATTCCCGGTTCAGTGTGGACTGACCTTCCTCCCCACAGGCTTTTTACAGTGAATGTCACTGACCCAGGCTCCAGCAGAACAAAGCAGTACCACAGAATCATGCAACAGACCTTTAAGACCATGGACTCCAGCCATTAACACAGCACTACCAAGCTCACCACCAAACCACATCCCTCAGTACCAAATCCACAAGTCTTTTAAATACTTCCAGGGATGGTGAACTCTATCACTTCCCTGGGCAGCCTGTTCAGGGCTGGAAAACCCCTTCAGTGAAGGCATTTTTTCCTAATATCCAACACAAACCTCCCTTGGCACAACTTGAGGATGTTTCCTTTTGCCCTATCACTTACTTGGGAGAAGAGCTCAACCTCCACCTCACTGCAACCTCCTTTCAGGTCACTGTTAAGAGCCACAAGGTCTCCCCTGAGCCTCATTTTCTCCAGGCTAAACAACCCCAGTTCCCTCAGCTGCTCCTCAGACTTGTGCTCTAGACCCTTCATCACTTGCTCTGCCCATCTTTACTCTTCCTTGGCTCCAGGACCTCAATATCTTTCTTGTCATGAGGAGCCCAAAACTGAACACATACTCGAGATGCAGCCTCACCAGTGTTGAGTGCTGGGGAACAACCACTGCCCTTCCAGCTGGCCACACTATTGCTGACACAACCAGGATGCTGTTGGCCTTCTTGGCTGTCTGGGCACACTGCTGGCTCATATTCAGCTGTCTGATGATGAACACAGATAGCAACAGCAAATCAATAGCAGAAATGCCTAGCAGTGCCTGGATTCAGAGTTGTATGGAAATTAAGGGTAGGGAGGTGAGCAACTGTCCTGAAGGGACCATGTTTATCCATGCTGACCAGATCAAAGAACATTAGGGGTTGGAAGGGACCTCCAGTCCAACCCCCCTGCCAGAGCAGGATCACCTGGAGCAGCTCTCCCAGGAACACATCCAGGTGAACAACTTCAGTGAAGGAGATTCCACCACCTCTCTGGGCAGCCTGTTCGTGTTTTGCCACCCTCAGAGTGAAAAAGGTTTTTCCTTCTGTTCACATGGAACCTTCTATGCTCCAGCTTGCTCTCATCACCCCTTGTCCTGTCATTGTGCATCCCTGAGCAGAGCCTGGCTCCCCTCCAGCCTCCTGACACTGCCCTTCACACATTTATCAACATGAATGAGGCCACCCCTCCAGCATCCTCCTCTCCCAGCCCCAGCTCCCTCAGCCTGTCCTCAGCAGGGAGATGTTCCACTGCCTTCTCCATCTTTGTGGCTCTGCACTGGATTCCTCCAAGCAGTTCCCTGGTTTCAGTGTTAATGAGCTATGTAATGTACAGTGCTATCCAGGCAATGTACCTTGATGGAATAACCAGTCCAAGAAACGCAAGCTCCACCAAAAAAAAACCTACCATGCAACCCAACAAACAGATTTTTCTTGTAGTTCTATCTGGAAGCCTGATTCAAAGCAGAGTTTTCCAGTGCTAGATTGCACTGTCTAGATGGTGCTTTGCAATGCAGATAAAAACTAAGGCTAGGCAATATAAAAGACAAGTGTCTGATTTGTGTAAAAGCAGGCTATTACATGGATACAAATTGTTTGATTTGCTATTTATTAAGTAGCTGGAAAGTGCTCTGTCTCATCCAAGTTACAAAGAGAATTGTCTTCTGCTTTAAGAAACTGACAATCTAAGTGACAAAAGGAAATAGACAAGGTGCAGCAAGCAGCCAGTAATGAACCAGCAATATTTTGACTGTGTTTTGAGTTTGATGGCTTCTTGTCAGCACCTGTGAGCTGAAGTTCTTGCTACAGATTTGCTGACACATGGGCAAGCACCACAGAGTATTGGTGAGGCATGAGACAGAAGTAGCACAGGCAACACAAAGGGCAAGATGAGACAGCAAAGACAAGTTTGGAATCACTATTAGTGCAGGGAGAAGCAGCATGAAGGATTCCTTAAGTAATCTGCAAAGAGCTTAAGATGAGGAAAGAAAACTGCAGGAACCTCATAACACAAACTTAAGGCAGAGTTGCTGTAAGAAACTGCAGCTGAAGCTTATGTAATGGTAGAAGGAGCAGAGCAGCTGTGCTTTGGTAGAAAAACCTGCATGGGTCTTCAGCAGACCCATCTGAAGGCAGCTGATGAAGGAATTCAGTGTCAGCTTTTGAGTGTGACACAAAGTTACACACTTGAGGAAGAGTGAGCCATTTTTCTGGGAGCCTTGGGAGCACAGGCATTACTGGAGGTTCAACATCTCACACTTCTTGACATCAAAAGTTTGTGAGTGAATTAGCCAAGAGTCCCTTTGGCAGTGGAGAAACACTGCAGCCACAGATGAGCTTCATACAGGGGTTTTACCTTACTAATAGATTCCTCAGCCTATACCAGCCTTCAGATTTCTTCCCCGCCCCCTGCCTTTTCTCATCACTTACAAACATGAGAGAGAAAAAGGCATTGTTTGTTTTCTTTGCTTGATAAGAGCTCAGCTTTCTCTCCAGTCTGGTGGTACTCCAAGTGAAAAGGACAGCAGATACGCTCTTGGCAACCGTACAGGGTGGGTTTTCCCCCATAAAGCACTTCACTGTGCCAGCTTTCTGAGTAACCTCAAACAGTATACTACTTCTGACAGATGACAGCAGAATGCAATTAGTAAACAAATTAGACCCATATGAGAGTGTGAGTCATGCACAATGTCCTTATTCCAAGGAATAAAGTGGTACCTAGCTACCAAAGAGGTACAAAGGTCTATTTCCAGCTCTTCAACACTTAATAGTTGCTGTCCAAAAGTCTTCTCTAAGCAACAGAGGAAATCCTCTGACAGTGAAGCATGGAGATCCAGTGTGAAGCTGATTAACAGCACTGTCTCCTCACAGTACCTCACAGAGCAGAAGGTATCAGATGGTTTGATAGAATGGCTTGGGTTGGAAGGGACCTCAGAGATCATCTAACTCCAATCCCCCTGCCATGGGCAGGGACAGCTCTCAAGTAGACTCAGCTAATCAAGCCCTCATCCAACCTGGCCTTGAACACTCCAGGGAGGAGGCAGACACAACCTCTCTGGCCAGCCTGTTCTAGAGTCTCACCACCCTCCTACTGAAGAACTTCCTCAGCTCCAATCTTCCTCAGCATCAAACCATTCCCCCTTGTCCTGTGTCTAAACACCCTAATGAGAAGTCCCTCTGCAGCCTTCCTGTAGGATCCCTTCAGGTATTGCAAGGTAGCTCTAAGGTTCCCCCCATGAAGGTGCAAATAAACATAAGAACCTATTATGGTAGCAACACTTTCAGTGTATGACATAAAATTACTGTTTCATCCCAAATCTGGGTACAGCACAGAAGGTTGAGGACATGGTCATACAAGGTACAGTTCCCAGTAAGGAGTGCAGTATTTGACAGCTAGCCAGTATAGATTGGGGTTTAAGCCAGGCAGCAGAAGTGCTCTCAGTCAGTGCATGTAGAGGATCCCCCTGCTCAAGGATTTTCATCCTGAGACCTCACAGGCACACAACCCAAAGCAAGCAGCTGTTGCTGGCACTGTCAGCCTGAACAGGTAAGTGCTTGTGTGACAAAGGGATGCCACAGCCAGAGCAAAGGCATCTCTAGACAGAGAAAAGTTCATAAATAAAACCCCCTGTTTCCTCCCCCTTCTCTCCCCCATGGCAGCAGCTCCAGGTCCAGCTCTAGGGGATGAAGAGGATTAGCACAGAAAGGCAGAGAGCTTGGCAGCACGACAGGGCCAGGAATAGGAAGTCTACCAGGCATGGGAGACCTGCCTCAGAGATTGACTCAGCTCCTGACCCACTTTATGAACTCAGCCAAACTGCATCTTGGTGCCACTAGTCCCCTCCCAGCCTCTCCACGATCTCATGAAATTAGGGCAGTTATCTTCAAGGCCGTGCCTGCCTCCTGCTAATTTTGGTGAGGAGCAGCCTATAGGCTCAGATAACACCTCAGGAAAAAAGGGGGCTGGATTTTACTAGGATCTGGCATGCCAAGAATACAACCATCTCTTCACTTCAATAATGAGGAGTGCCCACACACTTCAACCTGTTAATATTCCTCAAAAATAAGTACAGCTGGAAGCGTGGCACGCTGCTCTCATTCACAAGTTTGCTGTATCCTTACAGACACCTACATTCTCCCCTAAGAGTCTATTTACAGAGACACTTCCCCCAGGGTCCAAGCTTTCTGTTCACGTCCTCTCATTGCTCTTCCCTCCTGCTTTATCCTCCTCTTCGAGCAGAGCCTCTCAGTCACATTAGGCCGACTCGTTGCGGTGGGACACGGGGAACAGATCCAAGCCTCAAGCAAGAAGGAAAAAACACTTGGAAGAAAAACAAACAATGTATTTTTAACCTGGATGGGCTCTCTGGCTGATCTTATTCCCCACCACAACAGGTATATCAACACACCTGAGGAGGAAATGGAGCAAGCCAAGCTGCAGCTCTTGCTGACAGAGAGAAACGTAACCATTAAGCAGGACTGGAATGTTTATAAGAGATCAGTATTGGAGTAGGGGTTCTCACACTGGGGAACCCTTTAGACATCATCAAATGGACTTAATACATATTCCTTATGTTGTTCACAGCTTCCTTTGCCAGTTTGGCTAATTATACGATATTTAAGTTTAAACATATGTTGCCTCCCTTGCAGTGAATCCTCTCCTCCTACATGATACAGCAGTGAAGTCATCTTGCTGACTTCGAGCTGAATCCAGCACCCTCTCTCAAGTAGGTGGGCATTTCTACTTCATCTGGAAAGCAGTCCAGACCTGTGAGGAAAGGGATTCTTCTTGTGATAAACTACCAGGAGCTCCACCACTGCAAATACCCAGGTGCCATACGTTAAAGAACCAGCAGAACTTCCACCATCCTGGGCATGTGGTTCTTAAAACCATGCAAGAAATACTCAGGAGACATCTGCAGCAGGGTGAAAGTGAACCAGTAGATACATGCTGCCATCAATTGACTTTTAAAATTCTATTTAGAAGGGCCATGAGGATGAGCAGAGGGCTGGAGATGCTCTGCGGACAAGACTGAGGGAGTAGAAGTTGTTCAGTCTGAGGAGACCTTACTGTGGCCTTCCAGTATCTGAAGGGGGCTACAAGAAAGCTGAGGAGGGACCTTTGAGGGTGTCAGGGAGTGATAGGGCTGGGGGGGATGGAACAAAACTAGAAATGGGTAGATTCAGATTGGATGTTAGGAAGAAGTTGTGCCCCACGAGGGTGGTGAGAGACTGGCACAGGTTGCCCAGGGAGGTGGTGGAAGCCTCATCCCTGGAGTTTTTTGCAGCCAGGCTGGCTGTGGCTGTGAGCAAGCTGCTGTAGTGTGAGGTGTCCCTGCCCACGGCAGGGGGCTTGGAACTGGCTGATCCTTGAGGTCCCTTCCAACCCTAACAGTTGTATGATTTAAACCAAGACTTAGAAGAAAAGACAATTCCAAAGGGAAGCAAGTGGCAAAAGACTAAGCCAAAAAAGTCTTTAGAAGGACAGAAAGATTAAAAAAAGAATAATCTTGCAGCAATTTATGAAGTGTCATGTGCTGCAGACAGGAACATCTCTTTCAGTTAGTGTGTTCCCCATGATGAGTGTCTTTAGCAAGCAGAGCAGCTGAGCATGCCACGAGAGCTGCATTTCCTTAGCTTAGGATAGGATTTAAAGGGGAAAGACAGCCACTGAAAATAATTGCATTAAATTAACATTAACCCAAACACCCAGAAGAGGCACATCATATCTGAGACTGCCACAGAAGCAGTAACTCAGAATGTGTGCCTGCAAAAGATGAATAATCCTGCTCTGACTGGGCTTCAAAATCCTGAAGGAAGAAAGCTCACCTCAAACAGCATTCCCCAGGAGAGGGGAGGAGAAAGGAAAGAAACGTGGCCTGGTTAAAAAACATCAGTAGGTAGGAACACAAATTGTAAAGTGATGTGGTTCCCAAAGGGCTAACATTTTTTTATGGTTTATACACACATTCCTGCACATTCCTGCCCAAAAAGGACTTTGAAAATAAATCTGACTTTAAGAACTGTAAAGGAAAAAGACATGTGAGAATTTAAACATTTAGGGCAGAGAAGACCAAAACTTCAGAGAGCAATGGAAAAAAATAAGGCAGTCAGGACTGGAGTTGACTAAAAGCCAGCAGTGACTGGTGGCATTCAATTGGTGGATGCACTGCACAAGAGTCCATGAGGCCCAGTGCCACAAGGGCTGGGAAAAGAACAGTGTCACCAAAAAAAGGCATGTAGAATGGAGAGACACAGGACTAACTCAAGGCAGCTCCTTAAACTGAAGAGGAATTTATGCTAAGCATGGGGAGGGGAAAGAGTTATTTAAGGCATTTAAAAATGCTGAGTTACAGCACCTCTTAACTTCACCTGTGAACAGGCACCAGAAATCAGCAGTAATACTACTGGCTGGGAAGAGTAACAGAACTCCCAGCTTCTTACTGCCAGTGCCAGCTGGAAAAAAACCAAACCAAACAAAACCAACCAGCCTGGCCAAGCCCTTGGCTAGCTGCAGGTTGAAAGGAAGAACTAATCCACCACCTGAGGTCTGAGAAAAAGCCATGCTGGAACTTACCACCAGTCCAGCTCTAAAACAACTTCACCAGACCTAGTGCCTCATTAGCCACTGGCCACCTGAATTTGCACAGCTCCTCCAACCAGAGAGGAGTGACAAATTCCATCTAATAAGCAAGTCAGCATTTCAAATCAATAAGCACCTCATTTTCTCAATTCTCACATTCAGGAAAGGTTTTTCCTCTCCTTTTCTGCATCCCTGTACAACTCAGAATATTTATAGAAAGACAGGAAAAAATAATATGAGGGCTTCAGAGTTACAGCAAAACTTGAGGACGCTTTTAGCTTCCAAAAGACTCCCCCTGTCAAGCACATAAAACTTGTAATCCATCCTCACTGGGCAGTAAAAAGTTTCTTTTCACAGTTGAGCTCCCCAATAAAGCAAGGTTTTGTAACCCTTCATCTGTATTTGTGGACCACCTGCTCAGCACTATCCCATATGGACACACAGGACTTCTCTTTATGCTTTTGTTAAGTCTCCTTCATTAGAAGCATTGCTGCCCAGCTCTGCTCTTCCATTGTGTGATCAGCAGAGGATTGTCATACAGTGCTTCACTCAGGTTTTGAGGTTTTCAGTGTTTGAAGCACAGTGCTCCTAAATATTTTTCTTTAAACACTCTGAAGGAAACCTGAGAGCAGCCTGAGCCTCACTCACCCAGAAGACCCTTCACGACTGCTGGCAGCGAGGCTTTGCGTACAGCGAAATCACGCCCTGCAGGCTTCAGAGCTGGAGTCAGGTAAGTTATGGGATGTCAGTCTCATTTCAGCACAAGTTTTAGCCTTGAGGCCTTTCATTTCACTTCTCCTTTTCCTCATATATTTATCTAACCAAGCAAATCAAAGAGCTTCCCTGTGAACAGCAGGGCCAAAGCAAAACCATCTGAAACCCCTGGTGCAGGTTTCCAGCTGTTTAAGGCTCACACTGCAGTCTGTTCGTTACAGTTTCTGCTCCATCCAAAACCTGTCCAAACTTTGCATCTTCAGGACCTCTATTGCTCTGTGCTCTTGGCTGGACTCAGACTCAGCTGAGCATTTAAAAGATATTATAAAGGGGAAAGGGGAGGGGGAGACACAGATCAGTGCTGGGCCCCATGCTCTTTAGTATCTTTATTGATGATCTGGATGAGGGCATCGAGTCCAGCATCAGTAAATTTGCAGATGACACCAAGCTGGGGGCAGGAGTTGATCTGCTGGAGGGTAGAGAGGTTCTACAGAGGGACCTCAACAGGCTGGGCAGATGGGCAGAGTCCAACGGCATGAGACTGAACACATCCAAGTGCCGGGTTCTGCACATTGGCCACAGCAACCCCATGCAGTGCTACAGGCTGGGGTCAGAGTGGCTGGAAAGCAGCCAGGTGGAGAGGGACCTGGGGGTACTGGTTGATGGTAGGCTGAACATGAGCCTGCAGTGTGCCCCAGGCAGCCAGGAGGGCCAATGGCATCCTGGCCTGCATCAGGAACAGTGTGGCCAGCAGGAGCAGGGAGGTCATTCTGCCCCTGTACACTGCACTGGTTAGGCCACACCTTGAGTCCTGTGTCCAGTTCTGGGCCCCTCAGTTTAGGAAGGAGGTTGACTTGCTGGAATGAGTCCAGGGAAGGGCAACGAAGTTGGTGAGGGGCTTGGAACACAGCCCTGCGAGGAGAGGCTGAGGGAGCTGGGGTTGCTTAGCCTGGAGGAGACTCAGGGGTGACCTTATTGCTCTCTATAACTACCTGAAGGGAGGTTGTAGACAGACAGATGTTGGTCTCTTCTCCCAGGCACCCAGCACCAGAACAAGAGGACAGAGTATCAAGCTGTGCCAGGGGAGGTTTAGGCTGGAGGTTAGGAGGAAGTTCTACCCAGAGAGAGTGATTGCCCATTGGAATGGGCTGCCCAGGGAGGTGGTGGAGTCACCACCATTGGAGGTGTTCAGGAGGAGACTTGCTAGGGTGCTTGGTTGCATGGTTTAGTTGATTAGGTGGTGTTGGATGATAGGTTGGACACAATGGTCTTGAAGGTCTCTTCCAACCTGGTCTATTCTATTATAATGTCATACACACAAACAACACAAGCTGATGCTTTTTCTAAGGGCACCAAGCTAAAAGTTGAGAGAGGGGAAGGAAGGGAAGGGAAACAACCCAACTTTTGATACAGGAGCTCTTCTTGTTCTTTCTCCACACCTAATACACAACATTTGGCAAGCAGAAATCCATCCTAAAGCTTTGGTGTAGAAATGCTGGAAGGACCAAGTAACACTCACACCTGAGGTTCTCTTTTATATATGATTTCAGGTAATATTTCCATTTCAGTGCACAAGATCTCCTTCCAGCCCCTGCAAAACATTGCACTTATGGATCAACCTTATCTTGACTGATCTCTGCAAATCATGAACTGCAGCAGGACAGGTTGGGAGGTGATCTGCTGGAGAGCAGCCCTGTGGAGAAGGACCTGGGAGTGCTGGTGGACAACAAGTTCTGCATGGGACAGCAATGTGCCCTGGTGACCAATGGGATCCTGAAGTGCATTAAAAGGAGTGTATCCAGCAGATCCAGGGAGGTTCTCCTCCCCCTCTGTTCTGCTCTTGGGAGACCACACACATATTGCATCCAGTTCTGGACTCCCCAGTTCAAGAGGGACAGAGATCTGCTGGAGAGAATCTAACAGAGAGCTACAAGGATGCTGAAGGGACTTAAGCACTGCCTTTATGAGGAGAGGCTGAGAGTCCAGGGGCTGTTTAGTCTGAAGAAGAGAAGTCTGAGAGGATTGAATAAATCTTTATAAATATCTGAGGGCTGGGGGTCAAGAGGCAGGGGACAGGCTCTGCTCACTTACACCCTGGGATAGGACAAGGGGCAATGGATCTAAACTCCAGCACAGGAGGTTCCACCCCAACAGGAAGAACAACTTCACTGTAAGGGTCACAGAGCACTGGAACAGGCTACCCAGAGAGGTTGTGGAGTCTCCTTCTCTGGAGACTTTCAAGAGCCATCTGGATGCATTCCTATGAAACCTGCACTAGATTCTCTGGTCCTGCTCTGGCAAGGGGGGGTGGACTCAATCTCCAGAGGTCCCCTCCAACCCCTGACATCCTGTGATCCCTGAAGCACCAGTGTATAGATAGCTGCTGTTGTTCATTCTTAGATTTTCATCAGTTATTTGCATAGTCATTCCCACTCTGATTTAATCCTCCCTTTCACGATTGCCTAAGTCTACACAGCAAATGAGAACAGTAAATCAAGCTAAGCACTTGGCAGGCATCTACTGGTGAGGTCACAGCGAGATCCTGGAACAACACAGGCCCTCTGGTATGGAAAAGCCTCGTGGAGTTCCCATGCAGTTTCAGTAACCATCATCTGACCCAATGAGCAATGCTGAGACAGATATAGCCCCTCTGTGGAAACTGGCTGCAAACTGGGTGAACACCCAGGGAAGTGATAGAATTGGCATCCAAAGCTTCAGCACTGACGTGTCCCTAATGCAGGAATTGTGGCTAGAGTGCAGAGCGCAACCAGCACAGAGCAGGGCTTCTGCACCTAGAGGCATCAAGGGAGCTCAGAGCTAGAGAAGGAGAAGTGAAGGTACAAAGTCCTCACTAAAAGCTTATCAAGTTTGATTACACAGAGAGGGCCTAATTTCTCCAATTTTCATTCTCTCTGACTGGAGGTGGGGGGAAGGGAAGTTTTTTATGGGGCAGAAAAGTGAAGTATTGCTGAGAAAAGGTGCACTTGGCTCAAGGAGAATGACAGAAGAATTACTTAAAATGTGTTTGTGATTCATGGTGGTTCACTAGCTTCTGATGAATGCTAATGTGTTTGGGAGTGATAGAAAGGCTTGTGCAGGTGTGACAGGAACGATTAGTCAGTTATTAGTAAGCTGCTGGCTCTGCTGGCAGCCTCCCTGCTGAAGCTGTGCACTGTTATAAAGGACCTGCCAGTAACTCTCCACACGCTGCCAGAACAGTCAGGACAACAAATTATATCTGCAAACATTTCTTTCTTTCTCCTGCCTCCTTGGTAGGATTTGCAGTCAAAGCAAAGTGCTGTATGCTCAAGCCAGCGTGGCTCCTCCTCAGAAGGGAGCATAAGGAAAGAATCCAAATCGTTCCAAAGCTCACTGCCTCTCCTCTCCAAGCCCTTCTCAAGGGGTGCAGCAATATGGATCTACCTCTGTGGACCAGCACACCCAGGCTGGTTTAAATCTAAACTTCATCTTGCTTTAGTGTAACTGCTCCCTCCCCTCCATCTGTAACTTTACAGCAAGCAATAGAATTTTATTCTCTGTTAACACTCTGGGGATCTGCTCATCTCGGGTCTGAGAACTACACTCAAGGCTTTCAAATGCGTTGCCAGTTACCCTAATCACAGAACATTAGGGGTTGGAAGGGACCTCAAAAGCTTAATCAAGTTTATCCATGCTGACCAGAGCAAAGAACGTTAGGGGTCAGAAGGGACCTCCAGTCCAGCCCACCTTCCAGAGCAGGCTGCAAGGAAATGCATCAAGGTGGGTTTTGAATGTCTCCATGGAGGAGACTCCACAACCTCTCTGGGCAGCCTCACAGTAAAAACCTTTTCTTTATGTTCTCATGGAAGCCCCTCTGTTTCAGCTTGCACTCATTGTCCTTTTGTCCTGCCATTGGACATCACTGAGCAGAGCCTGGCTCCACCCTCCTGACGCTTCCCTGCACATCTTTATCAACAGGAATGAGGTCACCCCTCAAGCTCCTCTGCCCCAAGCTACAGAGCCCCAGCCCCCTCAACCTGCCCTCAGCAGGGAGATGTTCCACTGCCTTCAGCATCTTTATGGCTCTGCACTGGACTCTCAAGCAGTTCCCTGACATCCTTCCTGAGCTGAGGAGCCCAACTGGACACAGTATTCCAGATGTGGCCTCAGCAGGACAGAGTTGGGGGGGGGGGGGGGCAGGGAAGGAGAACCTCTCTAGGCCTTTTAATACATCTCAGGATACCATTAGCCTTCTTGGCTCACAGTCACCCTGTTGCCCACCAGGAGTCCCAGGTCCTTTTCCCCAGAGCTGCTTTCCAACAGAACAGCTCCCAGCCTATCCTGGCACATGAGGGGCTGATACTCAGTAGCCCCTTTCTAACACATAAGCTAAAGCAGCAGGAAGGACTTGAATTTCATTGATCTTCAGCTTTCAAGAAAACACATTATGATCCCTTAATCATAAATCAAGTCCAATCCTTAAAAGGGGACCATCCAACAGACACTTGGGAAACAAAACCCAACAGCCACCACTTTCTAAGAGCAACAACACAAACAGCAGCTTGCAGAACCCAGGAGCAGCCTAGTGTTGGCTCTGGGCACCACTGCATACCCGAGACACCCAAGGGCTGCAGCACAAAGCTCACCACTGGCTCTGGGCACCACTGCACACCTGAGACACCCAAAGGCTGCAGCACAAAGCTCACCCTTCCCACAGGGGGAAGTGACAATTTCTGTAGCACAGTGGATTTCTGAAATTAAATAATCCCAAATAACCCACAAGTGGCTTAATTTCTTAGCTACACAAAATTCTCAGGGTCAAAGGTCAGTGGAATGAGATGAAAACCATTCATCCAGACTTCAGACTCTTGATCATAAGCACAGCCATGTGCCTGTGCCCAACCAGAGCTCCCAATTAAGTCTGCAGAAACTTGCTTTCCATCTACAGTTTAGTGGCAAATTCCTTAACAGCCTCAACCATTTAAAAAAAGAGACAAAACCCAGGCAGAATAAGCAAAGCCTCTGCTGCCCTGCTGTGCTGTCACACTGCATGTTTGCACACACATGCAAGGATGCAAAAGCCAAATATTTTGATGAAAAGAATGCTGCTTGAACACAAATTACAACCTCTCGTCTCCTAAACAGAAACAAAACCCATCTTCATAGGAAGACTTTGCAAGCTGTTCAGAAAGCAGCTATTGTCAGAAGCATAGCTGCATAAGATGCTTCCCACTCAGCTGCTCTGCCCCAAGCATTTCTTTCCTCCATCATTATTCATGCCTGCACTGCAAAACCAAGAAGAGTATGACCCATATGTGTGCTGGTTTGTGCAGAATCAACAGGGTGACTTACAAAAGCCAACAGAACTTAAGTGCATCTTTAATTGTAATTTAATGGGAACAAGAAGCCTTCCTGTCTTCACACCCACCCTCCCACCTTAAAAGACCCAGAATAATCTAGGATTGGCCTTAAAAGCTCAAGAGCTTCCTAGCTCAAGAGCTTCCTTACTCCCACTGCAGCCTTATGGTAGACAACTCACAACGCTGCCTGCTGAACGCTCAAACTCTGCAACAGCAGACAGAAGGATGGGAAGAAAGAAGGGGGGGAAGGAACAAAAAGATACCTCCAAGTGATGGTTCTGAGAAAGCAGCCAATTTGCACAGCTCCTGACCCATGCAACAAGCCCAGTTGCAAGATGATTTCATTATGCACCCCCAGGGAATGCAAAGGTGGTTTAGGAAGCTGTCATGGTCCTGGCCCTGCACCCAGCTGGACAATAGTGTGTGTAAAATAAGGGAGCCTTAAAGCTGTGGAGGAGCGAGGTGTTGCTGGGGAACAACCACCTGTTGTGTGCCATTATAGATCACTCTTCCATCCTTCAGAGTGTAATTTACAGGTAACACAACAGTCCAGCAATATTCAAACTCAATTCCCAACTCTCTGACAGGCTTGTGTGGCTGAGTCAGGAGAACAAAACACAAAACAAAACCAAACCCACAACACAATTCTCTCACACTGATTTAAATTACTGGACTAAGACACCAGGGATCACCAATTCCCTGTTCTAGCCTTACCTTGCCTAAATAAAGACAACAGTCTCCCTCCCCTCCCATTTTCAGTCCTGCTAATGCTTTCCCCCTCTGCTTTACTTCTCTTTCCTTCTTCCTTTAACCTTACTCTGCCATTGTCAAAAGTTCCAAGGCACATGAACAATTTTCTCAGCCACTGCTCTGCAATGCCAAGTTCTGCCTTTCACTAGCAGTCTTGGGATACCCCCTCCAACCCTTCCTAAACTGTACTCCTTTCTTTCAAGAGCAGCGTTTTCTGTTGTGCCAGAGGCCAGGAAGGCTCCTGGCAGTACAGCTCTGACAAAAAGCCTCAAACTGAACAATCTCTTATTTTGTGTGGCGAGAGCAGATAAGGAAGTCCAAACCATGGTTTTTAGAAGGAGAATACAAAAAGGAATGCTGCTGGCATTGTCAGGTTTTAACTAAGCACAGAGAAACCTTATCACAGAATCACCAAGGTTGGAAGAGACCTCAAAGATCATCAAGTCCAACCTGTCACCACAGACCTCATGACTAGACCATGGCACCAAGTGCCACATCCAATCTCCTCTTTAACACCTCCAGGGATGGTGACTCCACCACCTCCCTGGGCAGCACATTCCAATGACGAACGACTCTCTCCATGAAGAACTTTCTCCTCACCTCCAGCCTAAACTTTCCCTGGCACAGCTTGAGACTGTGTCCCCTTGTTCTGGTGCTGGCTGCTAGAGAAAAGAGACCAACCCCTTCCTGGCTACAACCTCCCTTCAGGCAGTTGTAGAGGGCAAGAAGGTCTCCCCTGAGTCTCCTCTTCTCCAGGCTAAACAACCCCAGCTCCCTCAGCCTCTCCTCATAGGGCTTGTGCTCAAGGCCTCTCCCCAGTCTTGTTGCCCTTCTCTGGACATGTTCAAGTGTCTCGATGTCCTTCTTAAACTGAGGGGCCCAGAACTGGACACAGGACTCAAAAATCTTCCCTTCCAAAGGGACATGTAGCTACCGATGCCTTCCACCAGCAGGAGGAGGGTGAGCTCCTCATACCTACAGAAAGATACTCCACAGAAAAGGAGGAAAAGACATCACCCTGTGGAACTCATCTACCCACAGATGTAAATAACATTCCAGTAATTCCATCCTGTTACTGCAAAAGCCAATGGTGAGGCCAAATGCCACAGATATCTGCTGGTCATTCCCAATACCACCTTGCTTTTCTTCTGACAAGTAGAGGTGTTCCAGCCCTTGGGCCAACTTTGCTCCAACAGCCCTCTGTCCTTCTCATGATGGGCACATGAGAACTGGACACAGTATTCAAGTCTGGGTCTCAGAAGAGTGGAGTAAAAGGGGCAGAGTCACATCTCTTGACCTGCTGGCCACACTCCTCTCAATGCACCTAAGAAGTGTTTTCAATAACTTAATCTGGGACACATTTCTCCCAACATTTATCTTCAAGAAGAGTCTCCCACCTCATTTAGTCTGCATACCCAAGGACAGTGCACACAGACAAACACACATAAACCCACACAACTCTTTCCCAGTGGCCACTAGTGGCAATGGGGTTAGGTACAAACCTAACTGATGCCCAGGTAGCCCAACTCAAATGAGGCCACTGCAAACAGACCGGGATGACGAAGCCAGAAGATGCAGACAGTGTTTTATGAGTTCTTCTAACAGGGGTCATTCCTGCTACTTCTTACCTGAATTGGCACTATGTGGCACATGTGAATCCTCCTTCCTATGAGAACACTACCGGCACTGAAGCACTGCAGAGCAGCTGTCCCAAGGACACACTCTGTTAGGACCCAGTCTTCAGCTAGAACCATGAAATCACTTAGGGTGGAAGAGACTTTTAAGATCAATTCCAATCACCAACCTGGCACTGCCAGGTTACCCTGAACCATGTCCCTCAGCACCACAACTGCACCTCTTAAATACCTCTAGGGATGGCATCTCTACCTCTTCCCTGGGCAGCCTGTTCCAGGGCTTGGCAACCCTTTTGGTGAAGTTCTCTCAACTCTAACCTAAACCTCCCCTGGCACAACCTGAGGCCATTTCCTCTTGTCCTGTCACTTGGAGCATGAGACCAGCACAGCCTCATTCCAGCTGGTTGTAGAGAGCCATAAGGTTTCCCCTCAGTCTCTCTTTCTCCAGCTTAAACAATCCCAGTTTCCCCAGCTGCTCTTTATAAAAGCCATGCTCTAGACCCCTCACCAGCCACCTGATGCAAAGACTGCAACTACATCCTTCCAGTGCCAAAGCAGTGCTCACAATGCCTCTCTTCCATCAGGTTAAGACCACATAGTTCCACAATTACCATCACAGGTCTCTGAAGCAGTACCTGCAGCAGAGCACACCGCTCAGCCACTCTCTGAATTCAAGAGCAGGACATCAGTGGCCTACAGACTGCACTGACTCAAGATTTACTATTTGCAAGTTAAATTAAAACTACTGCTGGTTTCCTAAATGACTCCAAATTGCTGGCCTGAGAAGCTACCTCCCTCTTCAATCGTATCCACAGCTGGAGGCTCTTTGTTAGAGAGGCGACAGGACACTCTCTAAAGGGGGGCCCTCCCACTTTGAATTTCAATAGATCAAGAGAGAAAAGCCTCAAGACGGGAAAGCAAGGCTTATCCCCTTAGTCAGGCTTATGGGGACCAGTGAACACGGCAAGAACAATTAGATGGCAACAAAAGGATCCGTGGGTTGACTCAGGTTTGATTTTCTAGGCTAGCTTGGTGGTGCTTTAGTCACCGAATTCAGGCAGGCAGGGCTGATTGCTTTTCCCCTTCAGCTGTTGCTCCTTTAACTGCAGAAAAGTAGCCCACGGGCCAGCACTGTTGCTTTTGCAGCCTTCATACATTAATTGTCCCAAACTAACTCCTTGCTATCTCTAGAGTCAGGTGAACAGTCCTACAAAACCTAAGCAATAACACCAAGTAAATAAAAATAAAACTCATCTTAAACCCTCCTGTTTTAATTTGAACTTACACACCACCACCACTGACTTGTGAATGTTTTGATCCCTGCAGCACACGAGCCAGGAAACCCAGTTTGAAATTCCAGTGCAAATAGCCCAAGACCATTTTATCTGTGTGTTTTGCTTTAAACTGGAGCTCCAAATTATGCAGATCATTTTCTTCCCTTCTCTCTCTGCAAACATGTCTCCTCTATCATAAAGTGTTTTCTGACTCATTGGCAGCTGCAGGGGATGAAGGCTTTGAAACCTTTGCCTCCCAGAAAACCATCCCAAGAGGGCACAAGGCTGCCGACTCTTGTTGTTACACAACCACACAAGCTCTTCCAGCAATCTAGCTTTATAAGGTAGCTAGAAGGGGGTAAAAAAACCCACACACAGAGGTTATTTTTGGCAGGTCAAGAAATAAAAGCCCAGGCCAGTGCACATTAGAAGAGTTCATGAAAGATACTGTGCAAGCTGCATCCCAAGGCTAACCCAAGAAACAATCTGAAATCATCAGCATTTTATATACAGAGGGAAGAAGAGATGCAGAAGCTCCAACAGGGTCCAGACCAAATGAGAAGAAAGGCTGAGAGAGCAGCAGACATCTTTTTTCCCTTGCCACATTTTATACATATTTTGGCTACAAAATATGAAACTAACTCTTTCCAAAAGGATGCCATAAATTGGCCTAACATTAGTCACAATTCCTTGGTACTTTTGATCACTCTTTGGGCCATTTTTCATGCTCCTTCTCTGCAACTGGCACTAAGCTGTCAAATCTTTAATTGCTTGCCACAGATATGGTTGAAATTGCATTAAGTGGTCCAAAGTAGAGAAGACCTTACATTTTCTTTCAGCTTTGTAGGCTTTTTGGTGGGCTGGATCTCTTTTTCCTCCCTTCCTTTACCATATTCTCCTGAGTAGTCAACCACCACCACACCAAACATTCTCTTTTGCTCTCCCCTGGAAGCTCTCACTTGTTTTCTGCCTTACTTTTTTCCTCAGGAAAAGATTAAGCACAAGAAACTTGAATGCATATTTATAGAAGAGGCTATAGACCTCTATACAGCACAGCTCAGAATTAGATTACCATGTCTAGACCTGAATGCTGGTAGTTTGGTGAGCAGAAGAGAGGTCAGAGTATGTGTGAAGAGGGACAGTGGGAGGTGGGGTGAAAAGGTTGATAGGAAGAATGTACTTGGACCACAGGGGGTAGAGTCTCAACAGATAAATGCCCTGGTGCTTGAAGGGAGAGGAGGAAGGGGGGGAAAGCCAAACACCAATATTCCAGCATTTTAAAAGCCCAGTGACCAAGGCTTATATTAAATAGCCTTTCCAGAAGGCAAGGACCCATCCTTACCTCTGGGGATTTATTTTTTTCAGTTGGTTTGGCTCACTTATTTAAAAAGTCTGTCCAAGAATCCATGCTCTGAGCCAACACTCATCAAGTTTCATTTTCCAGATGAAGCCATGACTGTTGGTATGAAAACTAAGGTAGAATTGTATTCCAGACAGCAAAAGCAATAGAAGAGACCATATTTGAATGTAACAAATACATGCACTGGCACCAAGAGTAAAAACTGTACCATACCAACTTGTGACATGGACATTTTCATCCCTTTCCTATTAGGGAAGAAAAGTGCAAATCAACTTCACTGTCTGGCCAGGGAGTCTTAAGTGACTAGTTTGAAATTCCTCATGCACCCACCTCAGCAGATTACCACCCCTCTTAAGATATGAAGCAGCCATTTCAAGAGTCACCCCCACCATGGTCACTCTGGCAAGACTGACCAAAGCATCATAGAATGGTCTGGCTTGGAAAGGACCTCTGAAGGTCATCAAGTCTCACAGTATCACCAAGGTTGGAAAAGACCTCAAAGATCATCAAGTCCAACCTGGCTCCACAGACCTCATGACTAGACCATTGAACCAAGTGCCACATCCAGTCCCCTCTTGAACACCTCCAGGGACGGTGACTCCACCACCTCCCTGGGCAGCACATTCCAATGACGAACGACTCACTCGGTGAAGAACTTTCTCCTCACCTCCAGCCTAAACTTCCCCTGGCACAGCTTGAGACTGTGTCCCCTTGTTCTGGTGCTGGTTGCCTGAGAGAAGAGACCAACCCCTTCCTGGCTACAACCTCCCTTCAGGTAGTTGTAGATAGCAATGAGGTCTCCCCTGAGCCTCCTCTTCTCCAGGCTAAGCAACCCCAGCTCCCTCAGCCTCTCCTCATAGGGCTGTGCTCAAGGCCTCTCCCCAGCCTCATTGCCCTTCTCTGGACACCTTCAAGTGTCTCAATGTCCTTAACTGAGGGGCCCAGAACTGGACACAGTACTCAAGGTGTGGCCTAACCAGTGCAGAGTACAGGGGCACAATGACTTCCAACCCCCTCTGCAGTAAGCAGGGGCATCCACAAATATACAGCAAATTGCCAGCCTGGACAGGCAAAAGCCTGAACCACTGACCTGAGACATCCCACATATCCCTCACCCTTCTGCTGGGCTACACAATACATGGGCTAAAGGAAAAACAAACAAGCAATATTTTCCACTTCAGCTACAAATTCAAGCACCATCATTCACGTACTTAAGAATATATGAATAGTTAGCTTAGACAGTTTCATATCTACAGAGGAAAGTGTTAAAAAACAACCACATTCCATAGAAGCTTATTTCAATAAGACTTGTGATAAACTCTTTCCATCACTCCAGAACACAGCAAAATTGGATTTATTTACATTTTCTTCTAAATTAAAGTTCATTCTCCTATATGCACAAGATTTAATCAGACAAGGCTCCCAGGAGACCTAATTGTGGCCTTCCGGTATCTAAAGGGGATTACAAGAAAGCTGGGGAGGGAGTCAGGGAGTGATAGGACTGGGGGGGAATGGAGCAAAACTAGAAATGGGTAGATTCAGATTGGATGTGAGGAAGAAGTTGTTCCCCACGAGGGTGGTGAGACACTGGCACAGGTTGCCCAGGGAGCTGGTGGAAGCCTCATCCCTGGAGGTTCTGAAGGCCAGGCTGGATGTGGCTGTGAGCAAGCTGCTGTAGTGTGAGGTGTCCCTGCCCATGGCAGGGGGGCTGGAACTGGATGATCCTTGAGGTCCCTTCCAACCCTAACAATTCTATGATTCTGTACACATCTCCTCTTCCTACATAAAAAGTCAGCATCAGAAGAAACAGATACACACAGAGAGCACACTCTCTACTTATAGCATGTGCATGATCACAGGAAGTCAGCTACATGCCTAATGATCTGTAAGTTTCCAACAGACTAAATAGGAGCCCTGCCTCTTCCCGTTCTTACTCTCAAGCTGACAATGAGCTAGAAGAAAAACACCTTTGACTAATACTACCCACAAATCATACATCAAATTTCAACTGAAGGAGGAAGGCTGCTGTGCATTATTTCATAGAATTGTTTCAGTTGGAAAAAACCTCAGAGATCATTGAGTCCAACGGCCAACCTACGACCACCACAGCCATTAACCCATGCCCTGAAATGCCACATCCACATGCTTCTTGAGCACTGGGATGTCATTCATGCTGACTTACTGAGCAGTTCTCTATGCCACAGAATCTCTATTATAAAGTGATTTCAAAGACTTGCTGGTGTGCACTAATAAGCCAGTATCACAGTATAACTAAGGTTGGAAGAGACCCCAAGGATTATCGAGTCCAACCTGTCTCCACAGACCTCATGATTAGACCATGGCACCAAGTGCCACATCCAATCTCCTCTTGAACACCTGGATAAGGAACAACAGGTACAATCTTGAACATAGAAGATTTCACCTCAACATGACTTGATGGGGTGCTTGGTGCCATGGGTTAGTTGTTTAGGTGGTGTTGGATTGGTTGATGGGTTGGACGCGATGATCTTGAAGGTCTCTTCCAACCTGGTTTATTCTATGAGGAGGAACAACTTTACAGTGAGGGTAACAAAGCCCTGGAGCAGGCTGCCCAGAGAAGTTGTGGAGTCTCCTTCTCTGGAGATTTTTTTCAAGCCCACCTGGATGCATTCCTGTGCAGACTACCCAAAGTGATCCTGCTTTGGCAGGGGGATTGGACCTGATGATCTCCAGAGGTCCCTGCCAACCTCTAATGCACCGTGATAACCATTTAATCTGGAAGAGTTGCCCAACTATTCATGTTAGTATCTTTTCAAGTTATTTCTGGTCTCAATGTATGTGTGAGGAACCACAATAATTTGTGCTTGTGGGAGCTGTTTTAGAGTGTGAAAGCTCTTTGATAGTTGAGATATTTGAGCCTGTTGTCACATCCTGCATATCCTTCCTCGTCTCAACTTCAAAATGTTGGATGTATTTGATACCCAGGTTGTCAGCTTCACACATTGAAGAGGAAAAAAGTCATAGAATTGTTAGGGTTGGAAGGAACCTCAAGGATCATCCAGTTCCAATCGCCCTGCCATGGGCAGGGACACCTCACACTACAGCAGGCTGCTCACAGCCACATCCAGCCTGGCCTGAAAAAGCTCCAGGGATGAGGCTTCCACCACCTCCCTGGACAACCTGTGCCAGTCTCTCACCACCCTCGTGGGGAAAGAGCCTCTTCCAAACATCCAAGTGCACACAGAGCACTTTGTCCATGCTCACACACACTCCCTGATTTACAAAAAGCTCTGGAAAACTAAAGCATCTTCAAGCAAACACCTTCTGCTGTACTAAAGGATGGAGGGTTAATGCCATCACACCTGCAGCATCTGAAGTTCTCTTAGAGGCAGTGACCCATCCCCCTTTTCAGCTGAAGCAAGCAAGAAAGAAGAAAGCCACCTATCATATGTGTTCATGGAGCTGATTAAAAAAAATTCCTGGCTCTGATGATACAGGATGTCAGAGACACTTCTACCCTTCATTTGCCACCATGGGTTAGGGCTGTCCAATAAGCATTTTGAGCTGAAGACTTCAGGAGAACATAGCAGGTGATAAGCTCTGGACTGAAGTCTGTTTCTTGAAAAAACTTATATCAAATTATGTAACTGATGAATACTCTAAGGGAAAGCATTTAAGGACTGGACAAAGCCAGAGAAACCCATAGAGGTGGGAGAAATAAATGCATCAAGGATCAAAGAAGACACCAAGGTAGAGGTGGTAAGCATGCAAGAAGAAATTACAAGGAGCACTTCACTTTGAAAATTAACAAACAAACAAGGAAAGCAGAAGCAAAACACAAGAAAACACACAGCTAGGACACAGCTATTATTTTGCAATAGCTCTCTTTGGGAACAATTTGTTTTCTTATTGCCCCCCACCCCCTTCAGCCTCTTCATCGAGGAGAATGTTTCACTAGCATTTTAAATCAACAGAATTCAACCTGAAAGGGGAAACCTCCCTCAGCGTTGACTGGCAGTTTCCATTCCCTCCCTTGTGCTAGTGCTAGCTCCTGTGGAGTTCTGCAGTGTTATTTGCCTGTAATTGAAACACAGCAGCAAGGAGAATTATGCCCTCTAAGAACAGGTAGCTTATCACATGTGCCTAATATCTCCAATTCTTCCAGTATCTTCAGTTCTCAAGCTCACTAGGAATGTACCAAAGTGGGTTCACCTGCACATAAACCAAAACCACTTTTCTAAGGGGACCCTCATCAGCATTAGCTTCAAGTCTTCTTCGTAGTGCCATTTACTACTGAACACAAAAATGGTTTGTCCATCACTTCCATGTTCTCACTACTGACTTCCCCTCCTGGCAGTCACTGCAAGTGAGCCTACTGCAGCCCCCTCCAAGACTCACAAAGGAAACCTGCCAGCGGTATCAAAACGTTCTGAAGTGTTTGCAAACAAGCACCATGCATATCACTGGTCACCTCCTAAGCACAAGCCACTGCTTTACAAACCAATCCCCTCAGCAGACTGAGAAATGAGTAGCTTGCTGATGGGTACCACAGTACCGCACCTGCCACTTAGTGTCTGCCCATGAGTCCACCTCTGCCAGGTCTGAAATGGAAGAAACACATTAAGAGGAAACACATTAACCATCCCCCATGGCATGGGCCATTCATTAATATTCCTCTGAAGTGTTCACAGTGATCAGAAAACTGAGGAGACTCGCAGAAAGGTGCTGACATTATCAGCCTCTCGCGTGCCTCACAACACTTCCAACAATGAGAGTTTATGCCACAAACCCCAAATCCTTGCAAACCGCTTGATGCAAAAATGCTGACTGAAAGAAGCCTCCCAATTTGGTGATTATTCTTCCATTCATCTCTGTACCACCATATGCAAGCAGTTTATTTTATGTTAAGTGTCACAGATGTATTATCACCTCTTATGATCTGTACTATCAACTGCCTGCCAACATACTGGCTTCTGCCAATTGCTTTTAGTTTCCCTTCTTCTCCTTTTCCAGTGCTCTAATTGGAGGGGGTGGGGAAGGGGGGGGCAAAAAAAAGGCAGGGAGGGTGGTGTTAAAAAAAAAAGCCTGAATCCAGTAGAAAGAAAGTGATCCAAAAGCCTTTAAACAGTTGTGCTGCTAAATTGACACAAGTTTAACAACGTGTACTTGGCACATTCCTCTTGCCACGAATACAAGAACCTTTTTCTAAAGAGAAAGTCATTCAAAGCAGGGAAATCTTTTAAAGATACAGCACAGGCCTTACACAGTGGTGGTTTGATGGCTGCTACAAAGCCATTTCTAGTCACAAGTGTTCAGACCACAAAGACTTCATGACTGAAAAAAAAAAAACCCTTTGTGAAATCTCCTTTTTAATAGGATAATGACTGAACAGGGAGGTAAAGCCAACCAACTCATTCTCCTCAAAGCTGTACCTTCAGGAGAGTGCAGGGATGCAGCAGAGGAGAAAGTCTACCAGAGCCAGGTGTTAACTATGCAGAGAAATCAACCAGAAGAGACTAGAGTACTTTTGCTTGCTCCAAGGGCAGGTGATGCTTTCCAGTCTCCAGGGTCCCCAAAATCCCATTGCCCTCTATCATCACTAACAAAAGGGGACACTGCACACTCATAGCACAGCACAACGAAGAGGGCTCTTCAACTTTAAAGGGACCATTTACTTTGAGGGAATAGATAAGCAGAGTTACAAGTCAAGAGGAAAATTCCATTCAGTGGCCCCATCTAAGTCACAAGCAAATCCTTATCTGGGAATCACAGAGATGGAAATGCTGTGGCTGGCCATATATCAAAAAGAAGAGAAGCCTGTTACTGGAACAGGAGGGACACTGCATGCCAGTGTGCAGGTGCACTGGCAGGGATCTAGAGAAAGCTTTTCCTACTTACAGTTAAATCTATAGATGTTAGCTTGACCCCACCACATACAGTAGCACAAGATGACAGCCACACATCTTATACATGAACAAGGAAGCCCTGCTCCCTGTGTATCAAGATGGGCAACACAAACTCACAGCCCAGCTCCACTTTGCAGGCTGAGTACTGTGACCAAGCACATTTATGAGCCCAAACCTTCTAATCAAAGGGACTTCTGCTAGGTAGAAGAAAAAACAAAGAGCGGAAGGAAGGGTGGAGCAGCACGTTACTCTTGATCTGCAACTCACTGCAGATCAACAGTGCTGTCAGGAAGTGCAAGGGACGCAGCAGTGTTTCAGCAACAGTTACACCTTTGTGCAGCATACCAAGCTTTCCTAGGGTAAAGGGGCATGAAGAAAAAACACTTCTTAGGACAATCTGTGCAATATGTTGCACCTGAGCAGCGTGGAAACAAAAGCATCTGCTTTTAAGAACATGCATGGGCAGGTTATGTAATAATGACTACTGAACTGCAGGTGTGCTCAGTGACCAGCAAAGACTACAGCAGAATAAGGAGGCAAGAACTTCTCCTAGCCCCTCATCAAAACCCACCTGAACTGTACACCTGTGAAGTTTTTCCTGGCATATAGAGAAGGGAAAATATCAAAATGGTCAGTACAGCAACCAGTCCTTCCCACCCCTCCCCTTCTTCATTAAAAAGTGATCCTCAGACAGCTGACACTCAAAAGCAAAGCTGCAAGCTACACAGAAGACGAGCATGCTAGAGTGCCCAGGGAGCTTCAAACAGGTTACAAAGAGAGACCAAAAACAGTCAGCTACCCCTATGCAACCTCCATGAATAAACTGGGAACCAGGTACACCTCTAGACTGGTCCAATCACCCACTCAGATCCACAGACTGCAGTGGCAGTCTCTCTCAACAATACCCATGTCACGTCATGCCAACACTTTATCCATATTAATCCTCGTTTTCTCTGGCTGCTGAGTTTTTAGAAGTTGCTGCAGCACTTTTAACAGCTTTCTAACATGTGTGTTAATGGGTATCAACAGGGACTTCTATTAGTAAACTATCCTCCTCCTTACCTAGTTAAGGCATCAGATTAGGTCTATAGCACCTACTTATATACATTAAAAAAGGGGGGGGGGGGGGGAGGGGAGGGAGGAGGCAATCAGAGTGAAAAAAAAAAGGCAAAGACAGCAAACTCACAGCTTAACTGGAAGAACTTTATGGAAATTCAAATGTGTTTTTCTTTACTGTGAAATACTCTGCATAAGTCACTCAATCAGGCAGGAATGACACAGAAAGAATGGGACTAGTGTGAACAATGAACGATCCATAAATGTCTCCAAGATTATATAACCAGGGATGAGACAGCATGCGTGTGTGTGCATTTGGGGGAAAGCAGGAGAAAGAGCCAAAGGGAAGAGGAGGAAACAGTGTCCTCAGTCACAGATACAGGGCTCTGCACAGTTCTTAGTCAATTTCTCCCTCTTCGCGGAGGATAAAAGGTTTTAACCGGAGGCAATCAGGCAGCCGAGGGACAGAAGCAAAAGAAAACCCAGCTGTTTATAAATGTGCTTCACAACATCCCTTGCTGAAACTGCACCATAGCTGCTGGTTTGTGAAATCCGGCTCGCAGGCAACCACGTTTATACTACAGCAATTAACACCCTATTATTATCATTGGCACTCTCCGTGCACTTGCTGCACACTCTGAGCCTTGCCAGGTCAAGAGGGATTCTTATCAAGTTAAGAACAAAACGTTGCCGATTTGAAATGTACTCACTGTTATTTTTCAGGAACTCCTATGTTTACTTTACACCATTCCCGGGGGAGAGCTGGACAGTCGTACGAGTTCTGCAAGGAAAAGATATTCAAAATAAACTTTGTAAAGGCTTCCAGCCAAGAAACTTTGAAACCGTAACTTTCTGGACCCGCTACCCACTTGCTCTACAAGACAGCGCACCGCGGCTTTGCGTAACCACCACCCACATGTCAGAACAACCATTTCAGCCGAAATCCGTCAGCGGTTTCATCACTTCTGTGAGCCCAAGCTTAGGAAGAGGCAAGCACACGCACCCCCCCCATCCCACCCGAAGCTCTTCAAGGCCAGGTAGGGAGCCCCGCAGGCGGCGGCTGGGTACCAGCGCCGAGCCGAGAGCCCGGCGGGCTGCAAGGATGCACTTGCTTCGAAGTTGAGGCTTCTGCTGCCGAGCGGCTCCGGCGCCCGTGCGGACACTTGCTGCGGAAGCAGCCTCTGCCCGAGGCTGACCCACGCGGGACATGCCGGGGCCGGTATCCCTAACGCCTCCCGCCCTCCCGGCCACCCGCCGCCGCCAAGTGTCGCGCCGGTCCCGCCGAGGCCCCGCCACCGCTCACTCACTCATCCCCCCCTGCCCCGGGCGCCCGGAGGTGCCCGCTCGCTGCTCCTCACCAGCGGCCTCCGACCACCAGGAGCAGCCGGGGCGGGCAGGGCCGCCCGGGGCACAAAAGGGGCTGCGGAGGTAGGGGGTAGGCAGCGGGAAGGAGGCCGTAGCGGAGAAGGAGGAGGCGGCGCTGCGGAGAGCGCCGGACGGCTGTAGCAGGAGCGACGGCGGGCCGGCGGAGAGGGCAGGGCGGCGGGAGGAGCCGCTATGCTATGCGAGGCGGGCCGGGCCACCCCCCTCCCCGGCAGCAGCCGCCGGCCGAGGCCCCGCCGCACTGACAAGCACGAGGTTGCGCTTCCTCTTCCTCACGGCGACCGCCGGCCGCTCCCTCCAGCTGCCCCCCGCTCCGCCCGACACCAGCTCCGCCGGGGACCGGCTGCCGATGCCTGCCGCGGGCAGGTGCGGAGCTCCCCGGCCGCCTGCTCGCCCCATCCCGCTCCTCCTCCGCGACTCCTCACACCACACTGGCCACCAGCTCCGCGGCTCGCCTACCTCCCAGGGCGGGCAGCACCGACCCTGCCTCAAGGACCGGCGGAGCAGCTTAGCCACCTCACCGCCGCTGCCACGGTGTGCTGCGCTGCCCCCGGCGCTATCCCATCCCGGGGCACTCAGCAGCTCCCCACCACCGCTCACTTCCTCTTTCTTCCTCCTGCTGGCCGCGCCACGACGTGCAGCCCTGGGCTGGCCGTCGCTGCAGAGGGGGTCCTGCGGCTCAGCAGCACCTACGGCCGGGGGGGTGGGGGGGGGAGGTGACACCCGTCCGTCCCCCTCCCTCCACCTCTACCAGCTCTCGCTGCTCGATGCGGCTGGTGCCCTTCCTCCGGCAGTTCCCACGCTACAGCAAGCATCTACTGCGCGTCCGAAGCGAGCCCAGCCAGGGCTGGGACGTTCTGCTTCTCGCCCCAAGTCGGAGAGGGCACAGCCGGGAGAGGGCGGCAGCGCCCACGATTCGCAGCGGTCCCACCGAGCTACAGCCCACGAATACCGGCTCCCACCTTGGCCGGCATTCCGAACACCCCCAGAATCCCTTACAGCCAGCGAGAGTGCCCGGCCCATGACTTTGGCTCCCTAGGAGAGTAGAGTATCATAAAACATCAGCTTAGAAGGGTCATGAAGTATTATCCCATCCTACCGTTTCAGACCTGTCCCAAGTGGCTCTCTCCTCCATCTGCTTCCTCAGCCTTCGTAGCTCTCCCTTTCGATCTACTTTTATGTTCTTACCCCCTCACGTGCCCTTTCACTGTTCTCCTGATTAACGGTCTCCACCTGCTGTCCCCACCCTGATTTCGCAAACAGAAGACCATAAAAATGGTGGGTTCTACGCAGCTGAAAACACTTAAGCTCATAAGATGCAGGCTTCAGAGAGTTATGTGAAGTGGTAAACAAATCCTGAGAGCTAACAGCCTTCAGAAACGATCACAGAATCACAGAAATGTTCAGGTTACAAAAGACCTTCAGGATCAACAAGTCCAACCCAGAACCCTACTCTACAAGGGTCACCCCTAAACCAGAGCCCCAGGCACAACATCCAAACTACCTTTAAACACATCCAGGGTTGGGGACTCAACCAGCTCCCTGGGCAGCTCATTCCAATCCCTGACCACTCTTGCTGGGAAAAATGTTCCCTACTGTCCAGGCTGAACCTACCCAGTGGCAGCTTGAGGCCATTGCCTCTTGTTCTGTCACTAAGTACCTGGGAGAAGAGACCAGCGGCAGCCTCTCCACAATATCCTTTCAGGGAGTTGTAGAGAGCAGTGAGCTCTCCCCTCAGCCTCCTCTTTTTCAAACTAAAGAGCCCCAGCTCCTTCAGTTGCTCTTCATCAGATTTATTCTGCAGGCCCTGCACAGCTTCCTTGCCCTCCTCTGCCCTGGCTCCAGCACCTCTCTTGTATTCAGATGCCCAAATCTGGACACAACACTCCAGGTGTGGCCTCACCAGAGCCTCCAGCACAGTCATTTCTTGAGATCTTCCCCTACTCAAATTTGGATCTGATGCCCACGGACTAGGACCAGAGAACCTCTCATGGCAGAGCAGTGCAGCTCTCCTGCTGGAAGAACTCTCTCCTCTCTACTTTCCTTTGTAACTCAGGCACTTGTGCCTGGAGCACAAAGGGTTTCCATCTCGTACTCCTATTGTCTCCATCCTCACACAGGAGAGAACACAGGGTTCCTTGTGGCATGGACTGTTCCTGTTTAGCTGTAGGAGAGTTCAACTCTGCCAGCCAAACCCCTTGGCTCCTCTTCAGCCCAGGAGGGTCCTGGCTACACACAGCTTGCTCTCAGAAGCAAGCCCACTCCCCCACACACGGATGGGCAGGAAAACGACCCCCAAAAAAACCCTCTGGGTTGAGATCAAGAGTTTCCTGAGATGAGAGCTATACAATTACCTTAGCAGAAGGTGTGTGGGGACTTTTTTTTTTTTTGTTTATTGAGCTTAATATTGGCCTATCAAAAACATGGCTGGGTTTGTCAATAAATTATCTAACATCCAAGAGTAGTGGAACATACTGAAAGTAGCCATATTAAGCATCTCGCGATCACTATAAGTCACTAATTTGTACGTGAATATTATTTTAGTATCCATTCTTTCTCAACAACACAGGTTTCACAGTCTGCCCCTTTTCCACCCTGCCTGCCCCATTTTCCCCCTTTTCCCCCTCAAATCTCAGAGCACCTGGGCTCTGTTGGAGTCTCCTCCCACCCCAAGTGTGGCCACTTTGCCCTCCCCACCCACTCCCCTTTTTAATCCCCCCCCCCAGGAAAGGCAGAAGCCCTGAGCTGAGCCTGTTTGGGCTGAGGGATTCTTCTCTCATCACTGGGGAGTGCCCATGGTGCAGACTGGGTGATGGCAAAGGCTGGGGGGCTTGGTGGTTCCCCTTCCCCCCAGTTGTTAGGACCAGGATTGATGACTTCTCCAATATCCTCCATAGGTGCTGGCTGAGCCTCCTTACTGGGGCTGAGCTCCTCTGGGTGGTATCTTGGCTGGTTGAGGGTCTTGCCCCAGCTCTGGGGTGGGTGCAGGAATGGTGGTGGGGGAGCAGGAGCTGTTTACAGAATCAAAGGGGTTTTTTTAAAACAAGAAGTAGGATTTCCATTTATTTAGTGCTGAGTAAGGCCTATGGGGGCTTGTTCCCAGCTCTCCCATGGGCACTGGGATGAAGCTTTCCTGGGGATTTAAGCAGGAGCTTTTACAAAGTCATACCTCATACAACTATTTCTCCTACTTATTACAGATTCATGGTCATGACTCATCAAAGTATTTGGACTCCTGTGCATATAGCTGGGGCCTTTCCAACCTCCTCCAGTACCTGAAGGTGGTCTACAATAAAGCTGGGAAGGCACTTTTGATGAGGGCTTGGAGTGACAGGACAAGGGGCAGTGGCTTTGAGCTAGAAGAAAGGAGCTTTACAATGGAGAGTAGGAGGAAATTCTTTCCATTGAGGTTGGTGAGACACTGGAACAGGTTGCCCAGGGAGGCTGTGGATGTCCCCTCCCTGGAGGTGTTCAAGGCCAAGCTGGATGTGGCCTTGAGCAGCCTGAGCTAGTGGAATGCTTCAAGCCACCAAATGTATGCCTGCTGATACTAGAGGCAGTGAGGTGTGTATTGGTTTTCTTCCCAAAGCCTTGTCCATTTTGCTTTGGTAAGAACTGAAGGCACAGCCACAAAGCCTCCCTGTAGCACAGCCACTTCTATTGTCTGGTATAACAACATTTACTCCTTGTGAACTGTCTCATGAAGGCCAAAACTTGCAAAACTCCTGGCCCTAATCTTACAAATAATTATGTATGAGTAGCAGCTTCATGCCAGTTAATAATTGCCAGTCATTTCCTATAAATCCACTCTCCTGAAGCAGCCAGGTCCTCCAGCCCACAATGATGCTGTTATGTATCAGCTGACATTTACCAGACTCATTGCCCTGAAACTACCACAGCCACTTACTGGGATTTTATACGCAGAAGAATTGCTGGGGGCTTTCCAGAAGAGGAAGCAGGACTTGATTCTTGCCTTAGGCTATAATGCACTGTGTCAGCAATATGCAAGGTCTGAGCAAACACTCTGATGTGTGGCAATAGGTGTCATGACTCACCTGAGTCACATTACTGTATTTATAGGACTGGAGCACAGACTCCACAAGCTGGCAGGGTCCAAGAGTGCCCCCCAAAACCATGGAAGCTCCTTTTCACACAAGCAAAATCTGCCTGGCTGCTCACCCTTCTTCCAGCACCTTGCAAGGCTGGTGGGTGGCGTGGATGACAGCAATGAGAACCAGGGGAGCTGGAGCAGAATACATCACAGTTCTTCATTCTGAAATTTCTCCATGGCAGGAATTCCCTGGAAGCAGGCAGGAGATCTTTAAAGCCACTGAGTTTTAGGACCTTCTTGAGTGCTAAAATCTGTGGAGGAGCTAGCACATTGAAGCAGAATGTGTTGCTTCCTGTGTTTAGTATACATTTTAAAGCATCTTTTCCTATTGCTCTTGTAGAATTGTTTAGCTTGGAAAAGACCTTTAAGACCATTAAGCCCAAATGGTAACACAGCAGTGCCAAGCCCACCACTAAACCATGTCCTTCAGACTGCACCACTTCCCTGGGCAGCCTGTTCCACTGCTTGACAACTCTTTCCGTGGAGAAATTTTTCCTAGTATGAAACCTAAACCTCCCCTGGCACAACTCAAAGCCATTTGCTCTGGTCCTTTGTCGAGGCAGAGCTCCAAACCTGAGTGCATATATAATGAAATTCTTATTATATACACTGAAAACCCTTCTCCAACCATCTCAGGAGTTTCATACAGCTGCACAGACTTCATTGGAAGAAGGGCAGCATCAGCACCAAGTAAATGGCTGTTCAGATTGCGCTGCTTCTGTAGCAGGGAGGCTTTCTGCTGTGCATTGTTGCCTGGGTTTTGCTGCTCAAAATGAGAGCAAAAACAACAAAAAAGGAGGTGTTTACAACTTTGAGAAGAGCATTGTAAGTATCAAATGTGCAAGAAAGTTTTGTCTTTGTTATTTGCCACTGTTAGCTCAGAAGCAGTGTGCTTAGATGGGGGGACTGGCTCCATGCTTCGTTTGTGAAGATAGAGATGGTGGTAGAAAAGACATTTGGAAGGATACCAGGAATGAACAATACTTCAAATGCAAAGTTTTGTTCCCCATGTTTATATTTTTCTCTCAGGCTCAGCAGTGAAAATCTTTAAAAGCAATTTCAGCATCAATAGCTGGGTTTCAAAGAGTGCAGGAGAATGTTTGTTAAACAATGCTGTTGTCACAGGGTGTAGAAGAAAATTCTTGAACGAGAAAAAGCCTCCTACTTCATGGAGACACCATTTAAGCACAGCGCTCTGCTGCACCATCCAAGAGACAGAACAGACTGGAAATCTGGAGAGCATACTCCAGTGAAGCCTCCTGTTTATCCCTGCCTCATACCCAGAGTATGGCAACTGCTGCACCAACGTCAGGATTATTTTTGCTCTCTAAAAGCCCAAGGAACCTTCACTCAGAATACTCAAGGAATGTATTGGCTGCTGTGGCCATTTCCTGAATTATTTATCATCCCTTTTGTGATGTCTGCTTCCAAAATGCCTGTTTCCATTGCAACCAGTGGTTGGGTGTTTTGTTTCAACCAATGCTGGAGTTTTCCTGTGCTGGAGGCATAAGATAGTTGCTAAATAATTCTAGAAAGCCAGAAGAGGGAGTGCAGGAACAGAAAACACCAGGAATTAAGCACTTAAATTTGTGTGGCTGTTTTGGCTACAACCTTAAAAACAAACAAATAATGAATTAATTAATTTCCAGGAAGGACTCCTGCTTGGTTTTTGCTGACACCAAAGATGTTTCAGAATAGTCCACTAATTGCTAATTATCCACTGAAACCTGGACTGTAGAAATCTTAACCTGGTAGTCCCAAACCTGTAGAAAATGTTGAAGCCATTCACTTCAGGCAGTGAAAACACCAGATCCTGAGGTGAAGGAGCTCCTGGCAATTGTAGAAGAAGTTGAGTTTTGTCATAGTCCTTCTGGCTAAAACCTTCCTGAGGCAGGTTCTCCAAGACAGCCATAGTTACAGCCAGCTGCAAAAAGGGTTGGCTTTTGCTGGGCTGGTAGGCTTTGTGAATGGCCTTTAATAAAATCAGTATTTTAACTACACATAAGTAATTGCCTAAAGAATTTTGTTCCTGATAATGAATGCATACCTGGGTGGTGGCTGTGATATAGAAACAATGGACAGGATTTGTCCTGCATTTTGGCTTTCTAGGAAGTCCTGGATCAAGTTCTCTTTATTGTGACACTGCTGGCTAGCTGTTGTGTTTAAATGAAAACATGATGTCTGTGTATACATCTGCATGAACAGGCTAGTAGATATTTTTTAAAGAGCTCCCAGGCTCACAGGATGTTAGGGGTTGGAAGGGACCTCTGGAGATCTTCCAGTCCAACGCCCCTGCTAGAGCAGGACCACAGAATCCAGTGCAGGTCTCATGGGAGCACATCAAGACTGGGCTTGAAAGTCTCCAGAGAAGGAGACTCCACAACCTCTCTGGGCAGCCTGTTCCAGTGCTCTGTGACCCTCACAGTGAAGAAGTTCCTCCTCATGTTGAGGTAGAACCTCCTGTGCTGGAGTTTCCATCTGTTGCCCCGTGTCCTATCCCAGGGTACAAGAGCAGAAGCTGTCCCTGACCCTTCCTTACTGACCCCCAGCCCTCAAGTATTGATAGACATTGATCAGATCCCCTCTCAGTCTTCTCTCCAGACTTCTCTCCAGCAGCCCCAGCCTCTCCTCACCAGGCAGTGCTCCAGTCCCTTCATCACTGTGCAGGTCTGACCTAAATTCACAGAGTGATGTCAATACAAATGGACTGTACTGGAAACTTCAAGCTTAATTCTCTAAGCTGCAGATTCCCTACTCCAGTCCCTAAATTACAGTTGTCAGTTTGCTTTTACAGACCTACATATGAATCAATTTTACATTCTTTTCATAGAATCAACCAGGTTGGAAGAGACCTCCAAGATCATCCAGTCCAACCTATCACCCAGCCCTGTCCAATCAACCAGACCGTGTCATTTTTATATATATACACATGAACAACTGGTGTGGGACAACTAAACAAGGTCAGTAAGGGGTTTAATATACCTGTTCAGGCTGTAAATCTTCTGCTGTGTATACATTGGTATGCAATTTGTTTGGAGAAGATGATGACCTTTGCAGAGCAGCCACCTTAATGAAGAAATAAATGCATCTCACGTAAGAGGTATTTTAATTAACCTAAAAGTAACCCTCTTCTAAAAACTGGTCTGGTTATGGACTCATTTCCCCCTTACCTGTACATAGATTTACAATGAAACAACCTGGTAGAAGCTAAGGTTCTGAAATGGTAACACTTGTGACCATGATACAGGGTATGAAATCCAAGTGTGAACAAGCAGGAAAATGCAGAGGTCAGGAATGGCTCTCAGAGTTTTTGTGCCATTCTGTTTCTGTGGAGTAAAACACACATCTCCAAAGTGGTTTTACTGCTATTTACTAGTTCTATATTTTACTCTGCTCACGAATGACCTCTCCAGGAGTTTGTGAACAATAAGGTCTAGAAGTGATTTCATCACAGCCTGCTGCTGTTTGATGAAGAAAAACATGGGAAGGAGCTACAAAAGTTCAAAGAAAACAAACAAACCAACCTCAACTAACCACACAAACAAAAAAAAACCCCAACCAAACCAATCAACCCACAGCAGAAAACCCCAAACAAACAAAACCAAACAACAAAATCCACAAACAAACAGAAAAACTCCAAACAAATGGAAAGCTTAATGTCAAGGGTCAGCAAGATCTGAATGTGAGAGGAGCTTCTGTCCTGTTGCAGTGAAAACCACTGATGACTGGAGGTGTCCAACAGTGGTTGTGAGTTGGTTGTGACCAGAAAAGTTTAAATCAGACCAGGCACTTTGCTGAGACATTGGTGCAAGGTAAATCTCACTCTTGGCACTTCAAGCAGGAATTCAAGGCAGCTCTACAATCTGCAGTATGTGGTAAATGCAGTTCTATTCTCCAGTTTTCAGGGAAGTTCTAGGAATTCTCACTGACTTCTTCACAGGGGACATCTCACCATGCTCACTCTTGAATCTCTGGCACAATAATTTACCAGAGAGAAAGGCTTAGCACAGCATCATCACCAACAGAAGGAAGTGGCCCAGGAAGTGTGGTTCTCACCCTCCATTCCCAAGGTTTCTTTGGACCCTCATGGAAATAAGCAGAAATTGCTCTTTTGGTAGAAAAATACTTGGTGCTTGACCTAGGAAATGGGAAAGTTGGTTATCAATCATCTTAGGTTACAGATCATGATGTCCAGCTGTGCACCTTGACTGAAAAAGATGTGGTTGGATGGAGCTGACATAGAGGAAAATGTCCCATGGCTGGGGGGGTTCAAACTAGGTGATCTTTAAGGGCACTTCCAGACCATTCCATGACATAAAACAAGGTAGGGTCCCAGCCCCAGCCAAGCTGCTGTCTGGGTGATTCCTGGCAGGGTTTGCCCTCCATGCTCTGTGTAACACCAGCAGTTTATCAATTTACAACTCTGAAGAGAGTTTAGCAGAGACAAGGAGAACTTGATTTCTTTGCAGCTCCAAGTTCAGATGTCTGGCTGAAAGAAGAGATGCTAAGAGAAGCCCTTGGAGAAGACACTACATGAATTTTAATCTCCTCTCCAAGACATAACAGAGTTGTTTGCGGCGTGCCTGTCCTGGTTCGAGCTGGAACAGAATGAATTCTGTTCAGCCACTTCACTTTTCAGCTTAGTCTCTTTTAAAGCCCAGCCCTTGCCAAGGCCATGTTTGCTTCACTACCACGCAGTGATCTGTTATCAGATAACATCTTAGGATAAAACCTCCTGCTTGTTTCAAGCACATTTAAGGATCAATTTGTTTCCCACTCGTTTTAGCCTTTGCTTTGTGCCTCTCCTCTTGAAAAGATGGAGTTGGGCAGTCAGGGAATTGGGACACCTGGGTTTTGATTCAGCTGCAAGCCCTTAATCAGGCTCTAAACTGTGGGTGAACTGTTTCTTCTTTAGGAATCAATTTCCTACCCTAGCTCTTTCCTTTTGTTCTGTTGTTGCTTTGTGGGTTGGTTGGTTGGAGGTTTTTTGTTTGTTTGTTTGTAACCCAGTCAGTTTAAGCTGCAAATCCTCCAAGCCTTTTGTTTGTTTGTTTTCCTCTATTTGTAGATAACCAATGTATTTCAGCTCAAATTCTGTTTGGGCTCTCCTGATACAACCACAGCACAGCTGTTTGTTAATAATTCTAGCCTTGTGAATAAACTTACTGCTTTTTGATTCAGGTTTCTTTGCCCTTTTTGATTTGTAGGTTTTTGTAGGCATTACTGGCCAGTGCACAGACCCCAGAAAACCAAGAAAAGCCCCAAAACTTAGGGGCTGCTTGCTCCTTCCACCTTTTAACAATCACCACATTTTCTAGTCACCTTGTATCATAGTATCAGTCAGGGTTGGAAGGGACCACAAGGATCATCTAGTTCCAACCCCCCAGCCATGGGCAGGGACACCCCACACTAGATCACACACTGTGTTCCTTACAGATTAATATTTGATGAAAGTGGCCTATTTTTATCAGTTTAGCAACTGTTTTGTATGTGCAGTTGAGGCTTGAAGGGTGCTAAGCTGTGTCATGTACTGCCACAGACCTTTAATATTAAAGCCCAGTTCTATCCTTGCTGGGCAGCAGCAGTGTTATTTATTTATATTGCAATAGCCTGCAGAGATTTCAGCTGCCCAAACTCATGGTAGATGCCATCCTTTCTTCAAAACACAGGGTTTGACACACAGGGACACCAAGCAGCTACAGAGAAAGTCATAGAAGTAGCTCAACATCTGTCTCCAGCAATGGCACACAGCACGATTCACTGCCAGTCAAGGTCAAACCCGCCCGTCCCAAATCACAGCACAATAAACACTGCTGCACCAGCAAACCCTCCCTGGAAGTTGCCCCCCAAGTCTTTTGACAGCTCTGTGACATTCTGGCTGGGAATAACGGACTGTTCTCTCTATCCTCCACTTTAATCCTTTCACAATATTAATCGATCAACAGTAATTGCTGGCAGCAGAGTAGCAATAAAGAGTACAAGCTCGCTGCTCGGGGCTGTGCTGGGTGCCCACTTTCCTAATGAGGTGATTAACTTCAGATGCTCTCCTGAATGAACCCATGTGAGCAAGTGGCACTCCAGCAGCTGCAGAAGCAGCACAAACGCACTTGTAAATGCATTTCAGCATTTGTGCTTGGCCTTTCCCTCTTTTGCATTTATTGTTCCATTATTATGGAAAGTCACTTTGCCCATAAAATATTTTGCCCTGCTGTCACATTTTGGTTTGCCTATTTCTGGAGGACTGCAATGCCCATGGCTGAAAATGACTGTCCAGGCAAAAAAAAATAAAATGAAATTAATGAGGCCTCAGAGCTGGTTGTAAAGAACTGTTCATAACGTCCTAACCTTTGCAGAGATGTTCCTTAGATAGCAGAGCATCCTCAATAACCTTCATCTACAACAAACACAGTTTCCAAACCGACCTACTTCTATCTAAATGACTCTTCAGAGACACTGACAGACCTGACATGCTATGTTCTATTCCCATCATTGATGGCCTAGATATGGAAGTATGGAAATCTGAGAAGCTGAGGCAAAGGTCTTGGGGGTAACATCCTGACCTATTCTGACTTGCTGGAGGTGATTCACAGTCCCCACACTTCTCACCTGCCTACATCATCCATTTTTCATGCCTCCTTTTGGCTTTTGCCTTTTCCATCCTCTTTTTAGTCAGTAACTCAAAGTTCTTTCTGTTTCTTTATACTGAGGCCTTGAAGTCAGAGCCTTCATAGATGTCCTTCTAACCACAGTTTCATTGCTAAGATATTGGATGATCTTTGAAGTCTCTTCCCATCAGATATATTCTCTGTGTGTGATAGTTGGTAACTGTATCACATCCCTCCTAAGTAACATTTTTAAACACGTCATCTATTTTTAATGATCCTTTCCCTCCTGCCTTTCCCTCCTGCCTTTCCTGCTTTTCCCTCCTGCCTTTCCCACCTTTCCCCCTTGGCAAAGCCTTGGGGTAGGTTTCCTTCCCAGATGAGATATAAGTGCAGAGAGGAGGATAAGGCTTGGGTAGGGCTCAGCCAGATTGGTGCAAATTCTGTCCACAGCCTGGCATTTAAAGATAAACTGCAAAGCAGCATTCACAGTAACTTGTGAGATGATGTAGCTGTGTGGTAACCTCCAGCAAAGAAATGCAAGATGTGGACCTGTTGGAACAGGTCCACAAGAGGCCACAAAAATGATCAGAGACCTGGAGCACCTCTCTTGTGAGCACAGGCTGAGAGAGTTGGGGTTGTTCAGCCTGGAGAAGAGAAAGCTCCAAGGAAATCCTGCTGCAGCTATTGAGTACTTCAGGGGGACCTATAAGAGAGATAGGGACAGCCTTTATATCAGGGGCTTGTTGCAGTAGGACAAGGGGTGATGGTTTTTTAAACTGCAGAAGGGGAGATTTGGGCTATGTAGAGGGAAGAATTTTTTCACAAGGAGGGTAGTTAAACCCTGGCCCAGATTGCCTGGAGAAGTGATAGATGCTCCATCCCTGGAAACATTCCAGGTCAGGTTGGATGGGGCTCTGAGCAACCTGATCCTGTTGGGAATCATAGGATCATAGAATTGTTAGGGTTGGAAGGGACCTCAAGGATCATTCAGTTCCAATCTGCCTGCCATGGGCAGGGACACCTCACACTACAGCAGGTTGCTCACAGCCACAGCCAGCCTGGCTGCAAAAACCTCCAGGGATGAGGCTTCCACCACCTCCCTGGGCAACCTGTGCCAGTCCCTCACCACCCTCATGGGGAACAACTTCTTCCTAATATCCAATCTGAATGTCCCTGCTCACTGCAGGGGGGGAGGGGGAGGTGTGTGGACTAAATGAGCTTCAGAGGTCCCTTCTTAACCCAAACATCCCATGATTCTATGATAAGTCATAAGCTCAGTTCCCAAGCTTCAAGGCAGAGACAGGAGAAGGACTGATTTGCTGAAATGGGAAGATCTGTGTCAACAAGAGCTGTCCATGAATCCACCTCAGATTTCATGAATACTTGAGGTCAAAAAAAAATAAATCATTTCTTTTTCATCTCAGAAGTTTTAAATGTGACATTTCTAAATGAAGGAACAGAGCAAAGCTCCTGACCTTTCAAGACTGAAGCTATCTGAAGTTCTTATTCTTTAAATCAATGCAGAAAACGAAATATTTTATTCAGCATAAAATAATAATTAAAAAATGTGGTAGGAGAAGGTAATTTTGGTTAAAAATAAAACTTTCTAATAGCCACTCAAAAGCGTTTAGAGCATGGGAAATATTTTCCAGTTCAGCTAACAAATGAATGGACACCATACTTGTGTGGGTCTAATTCACACACCCTTTTTAATGGCTTAATAGTCGAAGAGCTGAGCACCTGCAGCTCCTATTCAGAGGAGACGTGCAGTACTTAGAAGTCAATGAGGGCGTCTGGGTGTGCAGCAGTTGTGGCAAGAAAGGAGAAAGAAGAGAAATCCAAGCCTCTAATTTGTCACAAGTGCCTAAGCAGAGGTGGAAGGGCTCAGCCTCACACCCTCCCACTTGAAAACGCTGACTGCTACAAAAGGACTTCTATTCTCCTGCCTCGCAGGGAGCCTCAGTTCCTGCCCCAGGATACAAGATGCCCCTGCTGACTTCCCAAGCTAAAGTAGGAAAAAAAAAACCCTGGTCCTCTTAAGTCCCAAGGACCAATTAGTCAATGCCCACGAAGCCCTCTGAAGGTGAAGAGTGTGAGCTGTGCTTTGCTGTGACAGATGGCTCCGGCTCCCTTTTAAAGGTTGTCTTTTAAAAGGCTGTTTTGTGGAAGCTCTGCCTCTCTTCAGTGGCCACTAGTGCAGATGATTGATTCTGAACTGGTGTGCAGATGGAGGAACAGGATGGCAGAACCTCTGCTCTGGCTGTGAGCATTCAAAGAGAAGAGACTTTTAATATTGACTGACTTTACGAACCAGAGTTCCCCACTGTCTGGCGGCAGTGTAACATGTCATAAACTGCTGCCAGTTCTGCTTCCCCTTTCCTTTCTCCTCTGTGACAGTAGCACAGAATACCTTCCCCCCTCCACCCCTCCCGCCCCCCCCCAGAAAAAAAAGAAAGAGCAAATGAAGTGCAAGACCTGTGGGGAATTGAATGGTTTATGTTGCTGGATGTAGCTTATTGCACCCGGGTTCCCCCACCGGTCTCTCCGTGCCCTGCTGCATTGAGGGCCTTGCACAGATCCTCAGCCATATGTTTGCTTTGTCATCCTGTGGAATATTCCACTGCCCTACACAAAGCAAGCTGTCAAAGGCTTGGCTGGCAGAAATAATGACTGATGATTTATGAGAAAATCAGCACTGTGCTGCAAAACGTGGCCTGGTGTAAAAGAAGCAAGGAATCCCTTCCAAGCTTCTGTTAATGATGGAGTCATTTGGGCTGGTAGATACCTTTAAGGTCATCAAGTCCAACTGTTAGCCCAGGTCACCATTAAACCCTGTCCCTCCGTATTACATCTATATGTCTTTTAAATACCTCCAGGGACGGTGACTCTACTGCTTCCCTGGGCAGCCTGTTCCAGGTTTTGACTCTTTTGGTGAAGATTTTTTTCCTGATGCCCAACCTGAACCTCTCTTGGTGCAACTTGAGGCCATTTTCCATGATTTGTCACTTGTGAGAAGAGACCACCCCACACCTCACTACAGCCTCCTTTCAGGTAGTTGTAGAAAGTGAGAAGGTCTCCCCTCAGCCTCCTTGTCTCCAGTCTAAACCCCCCCAGCTCCCTCAGCCTCTCCTCACAAGACTTGTGCTCCGCACCCCTCACCAGCATTGTTGCTCCTCTTTGGATGTGCTCCAGTACTTCAGTGTCCTTGTAGTGAGGGCCCCAAAACTGAACCCAGTACTCAAGGTGTGTTCCCTACTCCTGCTGGCCACACTCTCTCTAATACAAACCAGGATGCTGTTAGCTTCTTGGCTTCATGGGCACACGGCTGGCTCACATTCATCCAGCTGTCAGCCAGTACTCTTAGGTCCTTTTTCCACAGGAAACTCACCAGCCACTCTTCCCCAAGCCTCTAGAGTTGCATGGGATTGCTGTACTCAAGTGCAGGACCTCACTTTACCAATTCTGCTCTATTCCTCAGGAAACATTGTGCTTCCACACCACATGTGATTTCTGGAAGTACCCAGAAGGAAAGAATGCCATAGACACAGGCAGGAATTTGCAGGCTGAACCTGCAAACCCTCTCAAGCCTGCCCACCAGAACTACTCCCAACAGCAGCACTTCCAGGGGGATGATGTTGTAGAGTCCAGATTACTCCTGTGGAGATCAGTAGAGTACTCTCACCGATGAAGAGTAAGATAAGCCTTCTAAAGGAAGCAACCAGAATGTTCCCTACCAACACAGCTGAATCTCTCCTTTTTTCAAAAGCTCCTAAAGAAGCTAAGCCAGCCTCCTCTGTGAAATGTCTAGCCAATGGTGCTGTTTTCTGGGAAAACAGAGTTCTCAGTTTGGCTGGATTGCAGAAGGGTTTGATGGCGCTAGACAGGATTTGGCTTTTGCTTTGGTTTTCTTTCCTTCTTCCCCACGGTTTTTGTCCTCATCTGTGCACCTTAGGTACACACACACACAGAGAACAGCTCTGAGTCATTTCTATGCATTTCTGTACTACCTCTCCTGGCACTTGAGAGGGTAGCAGATGACTTGATGCAAGTATGGTCTTGACTCACACAATCACAGAATGTTAGGGGTTGGAAGGGACCTCCAGAGATCATCCAGTCCAACCCCGCTGCCAAAGCAGGGTCAGCTAGGGCAGGCCACACAGGAACACATCCAGTTTGGCTTTGAAAGTCTCCAGAGAAGGAGACTCCACAACCTCCTTTCTTGTTCGCATACTTTATCATGAGCAAAAAGGTGTAAAGAGCTGGCAAGGAGTTCAGCAGAGAAAGGATGAGGAGCTTTCTGTGAGAAGCACGAAGTAAGGACCCTTACAATGTGTAGGACACCTGTTGGGAGAAGCAGCTGGTGTCAGTGCTGCTGTGGGGACACCTTGCTTTGCTTCTGCAGGAAGCTGGGCTGTTCTGTGGCTCTTTCTGATGTGTGTCCGTGCTCCTCCTCGGCAGGAGGTAGGCTCTGCCGTGCCTCAGAAGGGACTTTCTCAGCTGGCAGGTCCCACACTTCAATGTCAGGTCACACTACAGGCCTGTGTGCTCAAGCCTTGGCCTGAAACACTTCTCTAGGCTGTGAATTTTTATGTGGCTGAAATTTCCCCTGCACCTCCCCACTTCTCTATTGCTCTGAGAGAAGCCAGGCAGTTACTTGCTTGAGAAAACTACAGACCCTCAAAAGAAACCTCTGCTGTGGTTTTAACCAGATCTAAGCTATCACATGAGATTTCTGCCCGTATCTTATTTGTCCTGATGCTGGCTCTATCATCTACATCTTGCTGTTATCTCTGACTTCATGCTGTGCCATTAGTCAGATATTTCAGAGCTCACAGCTGTTGGGTTTTTCCATTACAAAGAGATATTAAAGCAGAGTCTGGGATCTTTCTCTTTACAGAGAATGTAACTAAATTGCATTTCCTTTAGCATGGCAGAAATCAAGCAACAGACAAGTTGATGAACTGCATGACTTTGTCCTTCTAGACACAGCCCAGAAGTTTGCTGTGTACTTTTTACTCACTGCATGTTCCAGCTCCATTGCTTGGGCTTTTCTATCACTTCTCTGATGTTTTTTGCTCTCCATGCATTTAACTCTCCTCCAGTGAATGCTTCAGTGCCATGAGGGTGGTGAGGCGCTGGAACAGGTTGCCCATGGAGGTGGAGGAAGCCCTGTCCCTGGATGTTTTTAAGGCCAGGCTGGATGTGGCTCTGGGCAACCTGATCTAGTGGAAAATGTCTGTGCCCATAGCAGGGGGGTGGAACTGGATGATCACAGTCCCACAGAACATCAGAGGTTGAAAGGGACCTCCAGAGATCCAACCTCCCTGCCAGAGCAGCATCACCCAGGGTAGGCTGCACAGGAACGCATCCAGGTGGTTTGGAAAGGCTCCAGAGAAGGAGACTGTACAACCTCTCTGGGCAGCCTGCTCCAGGGCTCTGTCACCCTCACTGTAGAGAAGTTTCCCTTTGTGTTGAGGTGAAATCTTCTCTGTTCAGGCCTGTACCTGTTGTTTCTTGTCTTACTGCTGTGCACCACTGAAAAGAGCTTGGCCCCCTCCACTTGACCCCCACCCCTCAGATATTGGTAGACATTGATCAGATCCCCTCTCAGCCTTCTCCTCTCCAGACTAAACAGCCCCAGGGCTCTCAGTCTCTCTTCACAGGGGAGATCCTCAAGTCCCCTAAGCGTCCTCATGGTTCTTCATTGGATTCTCTCCAGCAAGCCTCTGTCTTGACCTGGGGAGCCCTTGAGGTCCTTTCCAACCCTGACAATTCTTTGATCCTGAGTACTAAAAACAGATTACAGAATGGATCTGGTGAGGATGAGGAAACCTCATTATTTGTTGTAATTAGCTGTACCACAAGATGAAGGGGTTGGATGCTGGAGTGGTGTGGCTCAGCAGCCACCCATTAAAATCAAGAAGCCTCAATTGGTTTTCTCCAGCTAGGGATCTGGTCCTTGGCCCTCCTGCAGTCCTGGATCTTACCCAGACCTGTCTGATGTGGGGTGTCATGCATGCTTGTAATAAAACCAGAGCACCACAACACTTCCACAGGATCAGAGAATCTCTATTATTCCCAACCAAGCTTATTGACTGAACAATCTCTGAGGCCTTTTCTCAGGATGAAAATAACAAAAATTACAGAGCACACTATTGAGCAAAAGCATACCGCAGAGAATCAAACACATCACAGTTTTGCAGCAGTTCACTTCTGGAATTTCTGAGAGCAGGATGTTTTCCCAAACCCAGCATCCTCACAGTACCTGCACACTTATATTAGTTTGACAGTAACCAAATTCTCTCTACAGCCTGTTCTCAAGAGCCTTTTAGTACATTTTCCCTAGGTGATGAGCAGCTCAGCACCGGTTCCTTTTGAGGTGTTGCATTTAGTCATCTCTTTGTACAAGAGAGAAAGGAGACCTTAAATAAAAGAATACCCTTGAGGAGAGTTCTGGAAAAGGCAGGAAAAATAAAATCAAATCAGGCTCTGAAAGCAGGAGACCTAAAAGCCAGAAGTGGCTATATAGTTTTAAGAAGGTTACAGGGGACAAAAGAGTCTAGGCGAGCTTGATTTATTCTGCAAAGCAAATCACAAAACCCCAATTGGTAAGCACAGTGTCATTCAGAGAAGGGTTCTGACTCCATGTTTGCTTACCAGGGACATGAAGTAACCTCAAAATCTTTTCACCTCCCATTTGAGGCAGTTGTTCCCTCGCTCCTGTTGCACTTGGTGCAAATTCAGAGTGATCTCATCATTAACTCAATCTCCCAACATCCTTGTCACAGATGGGTGCCACTGAAACCAATTAGCAATGAATTTACAGAAGATCAGGAATAGTGGAAAAACATTATTCATTCAGTTAAGACAACTGACTCTGCTGGCTCTGGAAACATAGGGAGGTGGTGGAGTCACCATCACTGGCAGGGTTTGAAAAGAGCCTGGATGAGGCTCTTGGTGCCATGGTTTAGTTGATTGGATGGTGTTGGGTGATAGGTTGGACTCGATAATCTCAAAGGTCTCTTCCAATCTGGTTTGGTCTGTTCTATTCTATTCTATTCTATTCTATTCCATTCCATTCCATTCCATTCCATTCCATTCCATTCCATAACTGCTTCTGAAGCAATAGGAAGGGATTTATGCCCTGTTCTTCTCCTCATTTATTTCCTTAGGTAAAAGCCTAACCCATGAACAGGATCTGCACTCAGCTTTTCCACTAGAGCAGAGGGGATTACAATCAGCTAGACAGGCAAATTTAATCTTCCCTTGAAGTTTCTTTCCTTTCTCTTTTCTTTCTTGTTTCCTGGAGAATGAGCAGTGATGCTATTAAAATATGGATGAGGAAACTCAGGCTTCAACCAACTGCCATTGATTTCAGCAGGGCCCAAATGTCCATCCCAATGAAAAATGCCTTTTTCATTTAATAACCCCAGCAAGAATTCAGCACTGTCACTTGGAGGCCTGCCTTTTTCACACTTGCTTGTCTTTGTTTTCTTTTGAGGTCTGACTGGAGAAGCCTCCAAGTGCCAATCCTGTGTCCCGAGAATGGGGGCAGCCCTTTACAATAGCTTGGCTGGGAGCCGCTGCTGGGACAGAACTTTGTGCAGTTGTGTTTTGTGTCTGACAAACCAGAACAGCACAATGGGCTGAATTTGGTAGCAATTTGCTCTCCTGTAAGTCCAGAGTTGCTCCACTCTGGATTTCCATGAGAGGGAGGGTATTTTTCTGGATGCCTCTTGCCTTCACAGAGGAGCAGATTTGGGGCTGGTGTCCTTACCCTTCTCATAGAGCCATGGTGAATTTTCAATTGCTGGCATTTTTAATCCTGTTAATGCTTGGCTGGGTGCTCAGTGCTTTATACACTGTGCTGCATTGCACAACCAGAAGCACTCTCTGAGAATTCTCTTGCTTTGTTCCAGCCAAACCCAATGTCCCTGGGCAACTTGTTTTCATTCCATCTTTCACTGTAGAGCCAGCATTGTAATTAACTAGTTGGAATAGTAAGTTCCTAGCTGCTGACCAGGAGGTTTGTCCTCAGCAGGAGTTAGGAGAAGCTTGCTCTGGGCACCAAGCCCCAGGGTTATCTAATTTTCCATTCTGCTCCCCTTTCACTAATTTTACATTAAAATTTTAAGCCTTGGGGTTTTTAACTGAACTCAAATATCCATACACTAAAAAAGCACAGACTTGCATTCCTCACCCATCATCTTAGGGAGAAGGACAGAAAGAAATGCACCTTCCTAACATCTATTTTCAGGACATCCTTGGGGCAACCATATGAATTTGTCTATTGCTTGTTTGATCCTGAAAGGATTCGTTGGGTATCTCTGTTCTATTCTGTTCTATTCTTCTTGAAACCAAAACCCACAAAGAAACAGCAGGTTGCATCTCACAGAAAGCTGACAGGCTGGGAGAGACTAATCCATAGTCCTGCCTAAAAATCATCTGTATCTTTGGGGTTGCAGTGTTTGGAGGGGTTCCTTTATATCTGAGCACTAATAGCCAGTTCAAAAATGACAGCAATTATTTGTGTGGGTCCTAGCTTACAGAGTGCTGTTATGGATGATGATATCAGCATGGCTGTTATAAATTATGGTATCAGTATTGCTGTTATAAATTATGATATCAGCAGCTCATCTAACTCTCAAATTATGCCAGTTATGATCTCCAGGATGATAGAGGAGGATCCAGGAATCCCTAACCCCAGGAAAATGCAGCTGTCTGGAAAAGCAAGCAAATAAAGGGGATTGTGTTTTGTCTCTGTTTACATTCCTCCCAGGGAGAATCAAGTGCAAACCAGCAGCACATCAATAAAGGCTCCTAATGCAGTTTCCTCCCAGACTGCTAAGTTTACTGAAGGTGAACTACTTGTCAGTTTGTGGTCACATTAGAAACATAAAGATAGGGAAGCTGGAATGCAAGAGGGAGATGTTTGGCTTGGCATTTCAGAAAGTGCAATGTGTTCTAACAGGTGGCATCCTTCCTGTGTCCAGCATCTTCCCCTTAGCACTGGACAGTGCAGAAGAAGAAAAGAGCAGAACTACATCAGGCCTTGAAGCAGTGAGCAATGCTTTAGCATAGTGAGAAATTCCTTTGTTAGCCTCGCTGCTTGGTCCTGTCCAGCTTTGGTCACCATTTATCAGACATCACTTGCTTCTGGAGCTTCTAATCACTAGAGAGCTACTCACTCAGCTCAGCAGCAAAGCTTGGGGTGTGGAGCATACTTAGAGTTTAATAGAGTTGTTATTGCATTAGGGAAGGCAAGGACTGTCTCGTGGAGTGTACCAGTGCTAGAGTGAAATTAAGCAGCTCTCAGTCTGGTTACCTGAGAACTCGGTGTTCCTGTTGCAGGGCAGCTGAAATACTAATGACCACTCCATACTGCAATCATATTTGATGAATAGTCAAGATGTTCATCTGCACCCCTGAGCATTAATAAGGCAATGCCTGAACCTGTGCAGGCTGTGGTGTCATCCGGAGCAGCTCGTTTCAAGAACAGGGGATGGAGGGTGGCAGGGAAGGAAAGGGGAGCAAGAGGGAGTGAGAATATAATTGAGAAAGATATTCACTGCAGCCTAAAGAGGCAACAAAGAGCAGTTCACACAGGGGCAAGGTGTAAGTATATTTAAGGCATTCTAAAATTCATAGAATCCTAGACTCAACCAGGTTGGAAAAGACCTCAGAGATCATCTGTTAAGGGGGGAAAAATGCAGCTGTCAGCTTTTATTGCTTAACTGAAGAGAAACAAAGCCTTGCTGATTAAAAAAAGATACTTTCCCCCCCAAATGTCGTGCTGTACTTCACATGTCTTCCTTTACAGGCACAGTAACTACTTTCAAAATAACATCTATGCCATTCACTGTCTTTGCTAAGGAGCTACTGAGCTCTCAGAGGAGTGAATGCAAACCCTGAGTCCCACTGATTTCTTCTGAGAGTACCTCAGGCTCTGAATACTGATCCTTTCAGCAGGAAACAGTAATGAACTTAACAATCATGTAATTAGTTGTTTGTGATGACACAGTGTCTGTCCCTCACACATCTCCCAGTGCTGGCTGATGGCTGCAGACCTCACTGCTGCCCTTATCCAGAGAAGCCTTTATTACAATGAGCAGCTTCACTGAAATTAATGCAGCTTCTGGCTGAGGAAGGCACGAAGGAGAAAGGCAGAATCAGTGGCTGGCTTTAAGTGTCACAGAAAACCTCAGTGTGAGTGGGGGGATGATTATTATATGAGTTTCAGGGCTGGGAAACAAGGTCCCAGTGTAATTACAGGACTTGCCCAAGGCCACACAATGAGGCAGTGGTGGAGGGCAGATGGCAGCTCCCACAGCTCGAGTCAGATGCTCAAGCTTCATTTTGCTAACAACTACTTTGAGAAACAGAAACAATAGCAGTGATAGTCATGTGCTGGGGCACACTCTTAAATCATGATCTGTTCAGGCTGTAGGAACGTAAATATGTTCTTCTGTAAGCTTCAATCCAGGACAACACCAAAGGACACCTATTCCTCACAAGACACTGCTTTGGAGCTCCTCCTGCCAGAGGTACTCTTTGAAAAGACCTCTTGCTGCAGAGAGTCTGAAACAGAATCACACATTCCTAACAAGCAGCTTTTCAGAGTCATTTATGCTGTGATCTTATCTGCAATCACATTTGGTTTAGCATATCCTCAGTGAAGCCTTATAAATCATGAAAATAGTTCATCTTATTGCAGTGTAAGCCAAGCTGGAGTGAAGCCTGGCAGGAGCAAGTTCAGAGCTTTGGAAGGAATGCCACGTCCAGGCTGTAAGGCTTCAAATCCCCCCAGCAGAAAAGCATGTGAAGCTGCTTGCTGAGCAAGCCAGGCCACACTCAGGTAATTTTAAGACCTATGCCAGAGCTGTGAGAAAGTTCAAGCTCAGGAATCACCTTGGTGAGATTTGTTGCAGCTTGACAACAAAGATGTCCCAAAGTCTGTATTTCAAGGACTATGTTTAGCCACAGGTGTTTCTGTCCTCTCTTTCTGGATTTGGATGATCACAGACTCACAGAAGAGTAGTGGTTGGAAGGAGCATCTGGAGGTCATCTAGCCCACATGCCCCTGCTAAAGCAGGTTCACCTAGTACAGGTTGCACAGAATCACATCCAGGTGGGGTTTGAATCTCAAAGGAAAGAGACATCACAAAGATCTGTATTTAGCTCTCACTTCACTAAACGATCCCTTCTTGCTTCAGTATAAGTGCATCTCAAGACTAAGAGATGAGGTGGGCTTAATCTTGAAGGATGGGGCCAGTGCTACTCCAAGGGGTGCAGGCATACCAAATAATTCACAGACAAAGCCCAGAGATTAAAAATTAGCTGCTAGAGAGATGGGAAATGCTAACTTCACTCTGGTAGCTGAGAGAAGAATCATATCAATGGCAAAAAAAAACAACTAAAGTCTAGCTGGATCCAGGCAGATCAGTAGTTCCCAACTGTGTATGAATAACAACTGTGTGGTCCACTGAGCTGGATCCCTTGGAGGGCTTCCAAGGAAAACTTTGATGCTATCAGGATGTGCTGGTCTGTGGCAGTTGTCCATGGAGTTTAGGAAAAAGCAGGAGGCCGTGTGAACAAGCCTTTGTTTTAATGAATGAGAAGTGAGAAACCAGTGCTTTTCCTTTCCTGCTCAGATGGCCCTTGGCCAGGCCAGTCACTGCACTCCCAGCGCTGGGGTGAGCAGGACCACACTCACCTTGGCCATGGAGCAGGAGCAAACACAACTTGTCCACCCTTCCTCTGCACACCCCTGGGCCATGGCACACCCAACCTCTGCCACAACCCCCCCAGCTGCAATGAGAGGCGTGCTGTGCACTGTGACCCAGGCACGGGGCTCCCAGGGGCTCATGGAAGTGTCAGCCACCTTAAGAGGGTTTATTTCCCAAAGAGAAAATGCTGGAATAGTTCAATCTAGGATAACATCACCTGAACCCAGACAGCAGACAACTGGCTCCAGCAGAGCCTCTGTGCTCACTCACCAGAAGGAGAAGGTGCCAAGCATGAAGTGGAAGAGGAAGCAGATATGTGAGAGGAGATGAAGCGTGCAAGTGAGCTGAGCCACAGCCAGATAAATCCCCAGGCAGCTCACGGCAGGCAGCTGCCCTTGGAGAGCAGAGCTGCAGCGCTCCACAGGTCTGCTAGAAAATAAAGCTTGATAAAGAGGCTGTTTATTCTGGTTCACTTCCTATAAATGACATGGTGACCTTTGGAGTCTCCTGTTTGCAGTTTGAGTGGCAGGCTGTCTGCACAAGTGCCTGCTCTGTGCCCATGAAGCACACAGCCCTTCAAATCATACAACCGTTCAGGTTAGAAAAGACCTTTAAGCTCATCAAGTGTTAACCCAACACTGCCAAGCCACCACTAAGCCACAGCCCAGGGCATCATGTCTACACATCTTTAAAAATCTCTTGACAACCCTTTTGGTGAAGCAATTTTTCCTAATGTCCAGCCTGAAGCACCCCTGGTGCAACTTGAGGCTGTTTCTTCTCATCCTGATGCTTGTTCCTTGGGAGCAGGGGCTGACCCTCACACAGTTACAGAGAGCCACAAGGTCTCCCCTCAGCCTCCTTCAAGCTGAACAACCCCTCCTCCCTCAGCCTCTCCTCCTCAGACTTGTGCTCTAGACCCTTCAGCAGCTGTGCTGCCCTTCTTTGGATACCCTTCAGCACCTCAATGCCCTTCTTGCAGTGGGGGGCCCAGAACTGAGCACAGTATTTGAGATGCAGCCTCACCAGTGCTGAGTACAGGGGACAATCACTGCCCTGCTCCTCTTGGCCATGCTATTTCTGACACAATTTTCTTTCAGGAAAGGGAAGTTCAGCCCGTGTGTTTATCTTACTGCAAATGGTCCAGACAGGCTGCTCTGCCTGACTGCACTCTTCAGGAGCTGCACTAGGGGAATATCCTTCAGTCACTGTGAGCTGGAAGGAAGCAGTCCCTGAACAGAACAGCTCCGCTTGAGCAACTTTGCACTCAGCTTAAAGGCAAGCTGGAGCTCCAGGTTTCAAACAAGACCTCAAGTGCAGCTGGTGGAGGCTGTCCCAGAAGAACCCATGAATGGTTTCTAAGTGAGAGGAAAGGCATCAATAGGAGTTGCTATTTTCCTGCAAAAAACCCCCAAACATTACTACCTTCAACAAAACATTGGTGGCAAGTAGAAGGCTACCTTCTGCCTGGCATGAAATCTCCTCCAAAGCACAGCAGCCCTTGGAGAGCAGGACATCCTTCTCCAGGAGCCCTCTGCCTTTTGGAATCACCAAAAGCCAGCCCTGTCCTTCATCATGGCTAAAACCCCCTCTGCAAATCCTGCTCTTCTAGTCATGAATCACTAGGCTCCTGCTTATCACAGACCTTATAATTTGCCTGCTTGCAGGCATCTAGCATCTGCCCTTGGTCCCAGGGTTTCAGGCATCCCACTGGCACATTCATGCATTGCAGCAAACCACACACACTCTTGTTTGCTAAGGTTTAAGAAAATTATGGTTTATGTAGAAACAGGCAGCCCATTGTTAGCAAAGAGAAGTGAAGAGCAGCCCAGTGATCCTCACAACCCAGCTGCATGCTGAATTCCTTTGCTTCCAAAGGTCAGCAACAAACACAGGCTGCATGATGTCCTGAAGTGCTCCTGGGAGAAAGTGAGCAATCCTTCCTGCCCTGTTCATGAGGAGGAGCCACAAGTGAATGATGAAGCAGGCTGTTGTCCAAGATGCTCGGATCTTCTGCTCAGCCAAGGGGCCACAGATGGGAGGACTGAGAAGAAAGGTGCAGCAAAAACATGGCTCTGCAGATGTCTGGTTAAGCACAGGCTGTGGGCACCACGTGAAACTGTCAGGAAAGCAGCTTACTGCTCTGGTCTGAACCTCACTGGTGCTGAACATCCATCCCAAGAAATGAGAGAGGTTTCAGGGACTCATTGAGTGTGTGAAGGCCGTGGCCTTAGGTGGACATAGCATTCTCACTTGTGGGGGTGTGAGTTTGAGTGCCTGAGCTGCAGAAGAGCCAGTAAAGCTGCTCTTTGCACTGCCTTGACACAGGGGACCCTGTGGATGGAGCTGAACATCAAAGGAGGAAGTTGGCTAGAAAGATAGGTCTCAAAAGTTCCTATAGCTGCTTTAGGTTCTCTGCTGTGGACATATGGGCAGTTGACACAAGGCTTCTGCTCTCTGTACCACTAGATGTGAGCAGGCTGTGAATAGGGCTTGCCAAGTGTCCAGTGGTGTGACCTGCACTCTCCAGGCTGTGATTCCCAGCACAAATCTCTGAGCAGTGTTTCCAGAATTAGAAAGTTTCTGTCTCCTAATTAGCTCATTAAAATCACTTCAGAACAGTCATAGATTTCCCCCAAAGCTGTAACAATAACATTTCTCCTCTCTTATTTAATACCCTGCCTGCCCTCCATAGCTTATGCTGAGCTGCCTGCCTTTTATTTGTATTTCTGCAAGACTGCAATATTCCTGCAGTTATCTAAGCAGTGAAAACATCTGGAGGCCTCTGCTGGCTGTCCCCACTGCTCAGCTTCCTCTGGCTCTCAGTTACATTATTCATTCTTGCAGGGACACAGAAACTGCCACCACTGGCTCAGACCCACTCCTCTATGTGCTGTCCTGTATCCCACCTCCAATGCTGGATTATCCTGGATTTGCAAGAGGCATCCCCAGGAGCAATACTTTTACTTTGATGTCACTCTGATTGCAGACTCAGGTGTTGCTTGGAATTTCAGCTCTAGGTGTAGCTCTCTAAATATCCCCAGAAAGCCACTGGAGATGAAAAGCCTTCAGAGGATGGAGTCCTGCCTGTGCTTTCAGTACCATTTTCTCATTGATGTCTGTCCTTGAGTCTAAATGAAGCTCAGCTGCTCACAAGGACTTTGCCAACAAGTGAGCAAGGTCAAGAGAAGTGGTCATGGCTGATGCCCTTGGTTCTTCCAGAGAAGCCAGCATCTCTCAGTCAGCTAGACCTGAGTACAAAGCACATGTGTCAGTGATGGGTGACATGTTGCTTCTACACTAATACCATGATCATAGAATCATAGAATGGTCTGGGTTGGAAGGGACCTCCAGAGCTCATCCAGTCCAACCCCCTCTGCAGTCAGCAGGGACATCCTCAACTGGATCAGGTTGCCCAGAGCCCTGTTGAGCTTCACTTTGAATATCTCCAGGGATGGGACCCCTGTCCTGGGAGATCTGGAAGATCAGTGTGCATGGGGAAGGAACCTCAAGTAGCTCTGCCCATCACTAGTCCTTGTACTAATATATTCAAGCTAGATTGAAGTCTCAGTTGGCAAGAGTAGCCTCATGTGGGAGTTTTGGTGGCCTGGGACTTAGCCCTGCAGGTCCTTATGCTCACAGGCAGATAGAATTTCACACCCATGCTCCTTCATTCCCTTGTTCCTAAGCAGAAACCATTCCTTTTGCACCCAAACATAGGTCAAGACAATATATTTAAAGAAAAAAGTAACTAAATTACAAAGGCAGCCCACATTGTCCACAACCCTGAAGACACTAATGAAGAGGAAAGCAGTTTCTTCCCCTTCAGAGAGGAAGCTGTTCAGAAACACATCCTGCAAAGGGCTAAAAGGGCTCACGATACCTCAGGGGGAGTGGCAGCACCTTCATCAGTGAAGGAATTTAGAGCAAGGCTTTCTAAAGTCCCATTAGAGACACCCCAGGAGCAGTCCCACACTGGCCAGGTGGGGTCAGTGCCCCATGCTAAGCAAGGCAGCTTGGTCTATGCCTGCAACAAAGGGAGTAAGACATCAGCCTTTCAGAGCCAGTCAGCTGGGACCTGCCAGGTGATAGAACTCCCTCCAGGGAAAGTCCTCTGGCTGCAGCCTGGCCAAGGAGCCTTCCTCTGGCACTGAGCCCACCTTGCTCAGGGACACAGTTCTGCTGCTGTGCATGTGGAGCAGCATGTGCCAAGTCATGACTCATGGAAGAACCAAACCCAGTCAACATCAGCAGTAGGGAAGCCTCTGACACTGGAGGGGACTTGGTTGTGGCAAAGCTGATTTATCACCCCATGTGGTTGTTTTAAAGCTCCCATTTCTCTTGCTCAGAATTTGTGTGAACTGATGCTTCATGGCTAGCAGCACAAGGGTTTATTTCCTTACCACCACCAATACACAGAATCACAGAATGTTGGAGGTTGAAAGGGACCTCCAGAGCTCAAGTCCCCCTCCCCTGCCAAAAGCAGGAGCAGGTCACACAGGAATGCATCCAGCTGGGTTTGGAAAGGCTCCACAGAAGGAGACTGTACAACCTCTCTGGGCAGCCTGCTCCAGGGCTCTATCACCCTCACTCTAAAGCAGTTTCTCCTCATGTTGAGCTGAAACCTTCTCTGTTCAAGTTTGTCTCCATTGTTCCTTGGCTTATTGCTGTGCACCACCCAAAAGAGCTTGGCCCCCTCCACTTGACACCCACCCCTCAGATATTGATAGACACTGATCAGATCCCTTCTCAGTCTCTCTTCACAGGGGAGATGCTCAAGTCCCCTAATCATCTTCATGGCTCTCTCGAGCAGGTCTCTGTCTCTCTTGAACTGGGGAGCCCAGAACTGGACACAGGATTGCAGCTGTGCCCTCAGCAGGGCAGAGTAGAGGGGGAGAAGAACCTCCCTAGCCCTGCTGGCCACAATTTCCTTGCTGCACCCCAGGATGCCATTGGCTCTCTTGGCCACCAGGGCACATTGCTGTCCCGTGCAGAACTTGTTGTGCACCAGCACTTCCTCTGTGGAGCTGCCCTCCAGCAGGGCAGCCCCTGCACGTTTGAAGATCCTGTGGCTTTGCAGGTTTTTCTTCCTGCTGGAGGTGTGTTTATAACAGTCCTCAAAGAGGCTGTCCTGACCTTGGCTGCAATCCCATCCACATATTAGACCTTTAAAACTCCCCAGCAAGCCATTGCTTCTCCTCCCCTAGTTTCTGCTTTCTGAAAAAGCATGCTCATTTGTGTTTTCACTGAAAATAAGGAATACAGGGGATCTTGGTCACCATCTTTTTTTTTTCCACCTCACACTGCCTCAGCCAGTTGCCCAAGAGCTTGAAAATGAGACCATTTGTGAAAGCAGAAATTAGCTATGCTGCTTCCTATCCCACTGGGACTCAGAACATTCTCTGCTCCTCAGGGGGGTTCTCAGGTAAGCCTTTTGCATGAAATAACTCCAAAAAAAAGAGTAGGAAATCAAAGTATTGCTTGCCAGGTGGTATTGGGCAGTGCTGGGCTGTTGAATCAACAGCTCAGAGCCAGACAAGAGCTGTGGAAAAGCCCTGAGCCTGAGGACCTGCCACATGGTCAGAGGCAAATGTGAACTTCTGCCAAGAGCCATGCAGGAGCAGAATTCCTAATGGCAAAGAACCAGCAGTCCTGTGAGCATCTTGCACTGTACAGTTCAAAAACCAATTTGCTTTGCAGAGGGGTAGAAAACCCTTCCTCCCCCAGGACTCCTGACCTCAGTGGATTTAGCTCTGCCTTTGTTCCTTGAACACAAAAACCTGACTTCAAGCACACAGCAGTGTAGAAAGAACCTTTGAAATTCCAGCCCACAGCTCCCTTGCACAGCACTTACAGAGTATGGCAAGCTTGGAGCAAAACACCTCACATTCTCCAGCCCTGAAGAAAAGGACCTGGGGGTGCTGGTGGATGAGAAGCTCAACAGGAGCCAGCAGTGAGCACTTGCTGCCCAGAGAGCCAACCAGAGCCTGGGCTGCATCAAGAGAAGCAGAGCCAGCAGGGCCAGGGAGGTGATTCTCCCCCTCTGCTGTGCTCTGCTGAGACCACACCTGGAGCACTGTGTCCAGTTCTGGAGCCTCTATTACAAGAGGGATCTGGAGGTGCTGGAAGGTGTCCAGAGAAGGGCCAGGAGGATGAGCAGAGGGCTGGAGCTGCTCTTCTACAAGGACAGACTAAGATAGCTGGGGTTGTGCAATCTGGAGAAGAGAAGGCTCTGAGCAGACCTAATTGTGGCCTTGCAGTACCTGAAGGGGGCTACAAGAAAGCTGGGGAGGGACTTTGGAGGGTGTCAGGGAGTGATAGGAGTGGGGGGGATGGAGCAAAACTAGAAATGGGTAGATTGAGATTGGCTGTTAGGAAGAAGTTCCCCATGAGGGTGGTGAGAGACTGGCACAGGTTGCCCAGGGAGGTGGTGGAAGCCTCATCCCTGGAGGTTTTTGCAGCCAGGCTGGCTGTGGCTGTGAGCAACCTGCTGTAGTGTGAGGTGTCCCTGGCCGTGGCAAGGGCGTTGGAACTGGCTGATCCTTGAGGTCCCTTCCAACCCTAACAATTCTGTGATTCAAGAGGGCCTTTCCTCAGCAAGGCTGGGTGCTTTTCAAGGGCTAATTAGAGCTCAAGGCAGATGAGGGTCAAGAAGGATAAGTGAGCTGCTTGTTTATTTGTGCAACTTGGTCTCAGTACAAAATTCTTCTTTCTCTGGTCACGGATTTGCAGAAGTATCCTTGTGCTTTGGGTTTGTTTGGGGATTTTTTACCCCCCCCTCCTTTTTTTTCCCCTTTCTACTAAGCAGCTATCTGTGGTAAGTGCCAGCCAGGGTCTGCGCTGTGGACAGCCTCTGCCACAACTTCTGCCTCCCGGGGGAGCCCTGCCGTGACACAGAGCAAAGAACACTCCTCTGCAACCTGAGCTGTGGGTGGCAGCTGGGTCTAGAAAAGGAGAGGAAATAGCCAGACTTTAGGACCTTCCCTTCAGGTGTTTGGGCCCCTGCCTTTGAAATGCAGCTGTGTGTTTCTGACTGCTTTACCCCTTTAGACAGCGCAGAGCTCCCCAGCTGCTGGAAAATGATGTTCCCACAGAGCAGCCCTAGGCTGGGTGCACAAACACTTTGACAGCCTCAACTCCAGACATTACTGTACAAAAACCCTTTACCTTCACGTGGTCAACCATGCTCCTGGAAGGAGATTCACATGGCCAGAACTCTCCCCTGAAACCTAGGGACAGCTTGGAGGGGGGTTGTTGTCTCCTCTCTCCTTCCCTCACAACCACCACATCTCTACCACTATTACATTCTCTATTAGAATGCAGCATCCCAGACTTCTCCACCTGGGAAGCACAGAGGCCAACTCAATTGTTTAATTAAAATGGCTTTAACAGCCAAAAGGTTCATGGTGTCTTTCCCCCCCCCCCCCCCCCCCCCTTCCTTTGTTGTAAAGAGTAATTTAGCACACAAGGAAAATGTTCTGAAAGGTTTCAAACCAACTCCAGTGGAAGGCATATGGGAAAAGGGAAATGCCATGTCAAAATACCACTCCTGCTCATTTCAGCAAAGTCACTTTGTACCTTAATTTCCTTTATGCCTTAAACTCCTCTCATGAGCAGCTTTCCTCAGCGTCCAGTGCCCTCAATGTTTGGGCTGCACCTCAGATGAGCTGTGAAATGCTGCAGGACAGGCTGGTGGGTTGCCCTCTGCTTTGTTATGTGCTGGGTTTGTCATTCAGCTCTCAAGATAAGCTAACATCTCTGAACTGCAAGCTCTACATTTGAAAAGCAGTTTGCAGGGGAAAAGAAATAATAAAGTATGGCAGTGACAGGACACAGCTGGCTGTAATTTAATGGCTACAGAGTATTAAGAATAGAAACAATTTCAGAATGCACTAAAATAGCAGGACATGTAAGACCCTTGGCTGACTTAAGGCCTAGCAGCCGTGAGGGGGATGAACAGAACAGCTCTATAGGATCCTTTATTTCCAGCAAGCAATTGGCAACCACCCTTTAACCTGCTGATGTAAAGTCCTCTTGGCTTTGCCTTTGATCCTGGCTTTTAGGAGAGATCTAACCAAGACCTGGCTCACATATGCTCCACTCTGGGTTTATTTCCTGTAGAGTTTCATTACTGTCAGTCGCTGCTTCTACTGCTTCAGAGACGAATTCAGATATTAAACGCAGTTGACTTCAGCTTTGAAGCTGAACAAAGCTCTATGCAGATGTTTGACAGGAAGCAAGGCTCTTGCATTCCTCACAGTGCTCAGAAACAGTCATTTCTGAGAGCTGAGGAAGTTTGTGAGCAAACCTGAATGGTGCAAATGGAACACACAAGGCTCAGCAAATCACAGGACAATCCCTCTGGTACGCCAGGCAGATACAGTTACATCCCTTTTTTAACCTGAGTGCTTATAAATGCATGGAGTACTTCAAATTCCACATGAAAAGCTCAATTAGGTAGAGTTTTGAACACTGAATTTAGCAGAGCACTTCCCTCACTGTTTGCAAACTTTTCCAAAAGACAAAAATGACAACCAAAATATTAACAACTTCTTCCACCCCCCCCCCAAATCCTTCCCTAAGTGGCAGTAAATTCCAGCTTTTCCCAGCCTTTAGTTCTATTTGTCTTGACTATCAGTCCCTTAGGAAGGTACAGTGCTCCCTTCACAGCTCTCTGCTTAGTTCTGAGGTGAACCTTCTCCCAGCTACAGCTGTCAGGAGTAAGGGTGTAAAGTCCTCCCTGCTGCACTGGACTGCAGTTGCCCCACGGGGGGGTTCAAGTAGCCACATCATTTTTCCAGGGCACCGGATCAAAAAGGGATTCAGGATGGCAAAGTTAGTTTGGTTCATGGCAACAGGGCATGCTCACATTCTGGCAGACCATCTGCAACTGAATACAAACCAAAGAGTCACTGAAGTTGGAAAAGACCCTTAAAGTCATCAAATCCAAACAGGAACCCAGCACTGCTATGCCATTACTAAACCATGTCCCTCAGGCACCACGTCTTCTAAATTCCTCCAGGGATAAGTCCACCACTTCCCTGGGCAGCCTGTTCCAGGGTTTGACAACAGTTTGGGTGAAGAAATCTTCCCTACTGTCCAACCTGTATCTCCCCTGGTGCAACTTGAGGCCATTTTCTTTTGTCCAGGAGAACCTGGGGAGACCACCAGAGGTGGTGCAAGGCTTGTGAGAGTGCAGGCATTAGTCAGAGGTGTAGCACTAAGTATTTCCTGGGCAGGGGTGTAAATGTGCAAGAGAATAGCAAAACATTTGCAGAGGGCTTTAGAAACAAGCCCTATGAGGAGCTGGTGTTGCTTAGCCTGGAGAAGAGGAGGCTCAGGGGAGACCTGCTTGCTCTCTACAACCACCTGAAGGGAGGTTGTAGCCAGGTGGGGGTTGGTCTCTTCTCCCAGGCACCCAGCACCAGAACAAGAAGACAGTCTCAAGCTGTGCCAGGGGAAGTTTAGGCTGGAGGTGAGGAAGAAATTCTTCCCATAAAGAGAGATTGGCCGTTGGAGTGTGCTGCCCAGGGTGGTGGTGGAGTCACCATCACTGGAGGTGTTTAAGAGCAGCCTGGATGAGGCACCTGGTGCCATGGTTTAGTTGATGAGATGGTGTTGGGTGATAGGTTGGACTGGATGATCTCAAAGGTATTTTCCATCCTGGTCAATTCTGTATTCTGCTCATCTGACATAGATCCTTCTCCCTGGGCAATGATGGCCTTTGGCCTGTGGAACCCAAGTGAGCGATGCTGAGGCTAAGCCTGGTGCTGGTGTGGTAGGAAATGGCTCTATGGCAGGATGCCTCTGTAATGAGCTGATATAACAGGGTGCTAAAATAGTGCATAAAAAGACACATTATGCTAAAGTGGATGGAGCAAAGTACTGCAATGAGGCAATGGCCCATAAAAATAATGTCATTTACCAGTCCAGAGTCGTTTCCAGGGCTGTAAAATTATTTGCTGGAAGGAGTCAGAGGGGGCTGCTGGCTCAGAGCGGTTCCCGTACTGGGCTGGCAACTCAGCAACTCAGCCTCGGCTCTGACTGACGCAGCAAAGCCATCACTGGTAGCAGCTGGTAGCAGCTAAGCCTGGCAAACAGACAGATAAGCAATGGGAAGCCTCAGGCTGTTTGACCCGGTCTTCATTTTTCCAGGTGAAACCTTCCTTCTCCTAGAAACTGCTCAAGAGGCTGATTTCTCAACCTGGAAATAACACACATCAGGCCAGGCTGCCTTGCTCCTTTGTTGGCTGGTTTTTTTCCCTTTTAAGAGTGAAAAAGAAAATATCCTCTCTTGTTTTCCTGAATGAAACAGAAACAATACTGCTTTGTCTGCCTTTGTTTTGATAGCTCCCACGTTGATGCACCAGCATCTTCACTTGTGCCAGCACAGCTGTGGGAATACACCGAGTATCTCTGTCTCTCTCCCCACTGCTCTGAGTGCAGAACTCAAAACAATGCAGACTCTATATTGACAGTGGGCTGTGTGTGTGAGCATGGGAGAAGGGCAGGAACAGGGAATATAGGCTGGGCAGGGACTGGCTTGAGAGCAGCCCTGAAGAAAAGGACCTGGGGGTGCTGGTGGATGAAAAGCTCAACAGGAGCCAGCAGTGAGCACTTGCAGCCCAGAGAGCCAACCAGAGCCTGGGCTGCAGCAAGAGAAGCAGAGCCAGCAGGGCCAGGGAGGGGATTCTCCCCCTCTGGTCTGCTCTGCTGAGACAACACCTGGAGCACTGTGTCCAGTTCTGGAGCCCCTATTCCAGGAAGGATCTGAAGGTGCTGGAAGATGTCCAGAGAAGGGCCATGAGGATGAGCAGAGGGCTGGAGTTGCTCTCTTATGAGGACAGACTGAGGGAGTTGGGGGTCTTCAGCCTGGAGAAGAGAAGGCTCTGAGAAGACCTAATTGTGGCCTTGCAGTATCTGAAGGGGGCTACAAGAAAGCTGGGGAGGGGACCTTTGTGGTGGTTTGAAAGGAAAGGCTCTGCTTTTCAAACTAGAGAAGAGAAGATTTAGATTGGATGTTAGGAACAGGTTCTGCACCATGAGGGTGGTGGAACAGTGGAACAGGTTGCCCGGGGAGGTGGTTGGGGTCCCATCCCTGGAGATGAAGGGTGAGTCTCAACAGGGCTCTGGGCAACCTGATCTAGAGGAGGAGGTCCCTGCTGGCTGCAAAAGGGTTTGGACTGTGTGAATTTTGGAGGCCCCTTCCAACCCAAACCATTCTATGACTCTGTAGTCTCCGATAGGTTTTGGTTTGTGTGTCACAGTACTTTTTTGTGCTGGTTGGCTGCTTTTAGCTTTTGACTGCATGTCCAGTGATAAATGAAGTTGGTGCTAAGCATTTTTTTTTCAGCTCAAATTTCACCAAGCAAAATGTAGTTAACTATGGCAAAACACCACTGTGTGAAATCCCACTGTGCATTGGATTGATTTGCTCTTCAACAATCTCCTGGAAGAGAAGACTGAGAGGGGACTCTTTACCAATGCTTTTAAATACCTCAAGGGCAGGTGTCAAGAGGATGGGGCAGTGGACACACACTGGAACACAGGAAATTCTTCTTTCCTTTGTGGGTGACAGAGCACTGAAAGAGGCTGCCCAGAGAGCTTGTGGAGTCTCCATCTCTGCAGAGATACAAAACCCAGCTGGATGATGTGATTCTGTACAGCCTGCTTTAGGTGAACCTGCTTTAGCAGGCAGGCTGGACTGGATGATCTCCAGAGCCCTCTTCCAGCTTCCACCATTCTGTGATTCTGTAGTCCCAAGCTGTACTGATACTCAAAGTTCTGCCAGGCAGTGCAGCCCCTACACAAGCTTGGAGCAATGACAAGCAGACAGCACATCAGCAGGCAGTGATGGCAAAGGGGAACTCTTCAGTCTGCTGGCTCCCAGCTTTATCCATCATTGCTTGTGAGCAAATGAAGTGCACAAACTCTCTGATTGGGTTCATGCACCTGCCCTTGGCAGCATCATCAGTGCTAGCTTGCGAAGCTCATCTGTCTGGATGTAGATAATTTGCAGCCTCTTAACCCCTTAGACTATTAAATGCCTCACCTTGGCTTCCACTGAGCACAGCAGGCAGGCAGGCAGCTGTCTCACACCACTGATCACACTCTCCCCATGGCTTGGAAAGCATCTTTTTGTCTTGGGAAAAGCCTTTACTTATGTTCATTCTACTCATTTTTAGTAATGTTAAAGCTCAGATCAGCTCTGCTCTGTCTTAGTGCAGTTCCCTTGTTCCTCAAGTGGAATGTGCCCACAGACGGGCAGCAAAGGGTCTAGAGAAGGCTCTAGAGAGCTTCTGAGGAGCAGCTGATGGAGCTGGAGTTGTTCAGCCTGGAGAAAAGGAGGCTGAGGGGAGACCTTCTGACTCTATACAATTCCTAGAAAGGAGGTTTGAGCCAGGAGGTGGTTGGTCTCTTCTCCCAAGGAACAAGTTATAGGATGGGAGGAAATGGCCTCAAAGTGTGCTAGGGGAGCTTTAGACTGGATAGGAGGAATAATTTCTTCCTCCAAAGGGTTGCCAAGACCTAGCCCAGGCGGCACAGGTGGAATCTCCTTCCTGAGAGGGGTTTCAAAGCCATGGAGGTGTGGTGCTGAGAGACTTTGTCTAGTGATGACCTGGCAGTGCTGGGTTAAGGGTTGGACTTGATGATCTTAAAGGTCTCTTCCAACCTAAATGATTCTGTGGTTCTGTAATATGGGAAGAAGCTGTTTGAAATGGCCAAGTCAGCACATTGCAGGTCCTCCTACTGCCCTGGGGTGGATGAAAGGGCATCAGAGCTGCAAGGAACCCACCTTATGCTCTGACTCAGACAGTTAGCAAGCAGAGAGTTAAGGGGAGTGCAGCATTTGTTCATCTCACACACACATGGTCATGGTCATATGGCTAAAGAGTCCCAGTCCTCCTTGGCCTCCTCCTTCATTCACTTGGAGGCTGTGGTCCAGAGATGCTGAACCACCACATCAGTTACTTTTTCTGGATTTCCTATGCTTCTCATACATCTCTGCCTTCAGGCTGCCATGGAATAGGAATCACCCAAGCTGTGAGCAGCTGATGCCTGACAGAGGAGGGATGCAGATGCAGAATAATGATGATCCTTAGAAGGAGGGGTGAGGATGGACCTGCAGAGCAAGTGCTACATTAGCTAAGGCCTGCCACTTCACAGAACAAGGATATGATTTGCTAGCACAGGCACAGAGGAGGACAAAGAAGTCATAAAATCCTCATTACCAATTAAATATATATATATATTATAATAAATGTTTCCCTTTTCTGTGGCTGGGAGAGTATCCAGAGCAGAAACATGATAAAGATTGTCTCCTAAAATATGGCTGCAGCAATGCTTCCATCAATTGACTCACAGAAAAACAAACCAGGGGCAGTTGAAGCTTTCTTTCCACCAGTAGCCCGCAGAAAGCAGGGTGGGACCTGGACTGGAAGGATGGATACCCACTCCATATTCTCAGGTATCTCACTCTTTTGTCACATACTATTTTCTGTGGCAACCAGGAGAGCACTGAGGTTTTGGCTACCTCAAATTAGTCCCAAACATAGCACTGACCTACTTTTCAAAGGCATCAAGTGATCCCAGCTTCATTTTGGAAACAAAACCCCAGGCCTCCTTACAATCCCTTGTGAAAATCTAGCTGTAGTTGTTTAACTAGGGCATGATGTTTTGTCCATAAACCCAGGCTTCCATCTTCAGTGTCACAGAACTTTTGCACTTGGGTTACTGCATGCACAGCATCAGGACTGCTGTGAGCAACTTGTGCCTGCTGCCATTTGGCTCAGTGGATGAAATGCAATAGGTAGAGCACCAGCAGCAGAAGGAGGATTGTACAGTAGTGATAGGAGGTTTGCTATCCTCTCCTGCCAGCTGGAAACATGAGCTTTACCAGGAAATCCCTGTTGCTTTTCAGCATCTGAGTGTCACAGCACATCTGTTGTGTCTCTGTGAAGGGAACTGCATGGATCTGGTTGGGTTTCTTCTGAGAAACGTGCTCATGTCTGGGTCACTTCTGTGGGTGCATCTGGCAGGTATGGAGCAGCTCATCAGAGGCACTCAATTGAGGGAGATTGCTGAGGTTATTGTTACACTTTCTTACAAACTACACTGGATTTTCACAGTTCCTCTTACTAGTGGGAGTTACTGTCCAAGAGGAAAGGAGGGAGGGAGCAAGAACTCCAGCACTCAGTGAGAAGTCACTCTGTGGCATCACAGATTCATAGAATGGGTTGGGGTAAATCTTAAAGATCATCCAGTTCCACCCCTCTGCCATGGGCAGGGACACCTCCCACCAGCCCAGGTTGCTCAAAGCCCCATCCAACCTGGGCTTGAACACCTCCAGGGAGGGGACATCCACAGCCTCCCTGGGCATCCTGTTCCATTGTCTCACCACCCTTACTGGAAAGAATTTCTTTCTAATATCCAGTCTAAATATGCCCTCCTCAATCTAAAGCCATTCCTCTAAGCCCTTGTAAAGAGTCCCTCCCCAGCTTTCCTGGAAGTCCCTTCATGCACTGGAAGGCTGCCACAAGGTGTCTCCTTACAGGACAATAAGGTTTGCTGTGTTGGTGTCAGGGAAGCCATTCCTCCTGGCTTTGTTGTTATGTGGGGTTTTTTTCCAGAAGAAGCCCCTAGAGGGAACACTTCACTAAGCCATATCATCAATTACAGCACCTGCAGAATAATCCTCTGTTAGTGTCTGGACAACATCTTGCCAAAGAGTGAAAACTTCCAGAAGAAAACTGTTGGAAGGTGAACCAGTGATATGGTTGGATTGCAAATAACTACCTTGTCTCGATTTTGGAGCCATAATTTTCTACTGGTGCCTTTCAGGTCATTGAAGCTAAGCATCTGGAAACAGAGATCCTTAAGACAGCACAGCATCAAGCTCCAAGAAGTTTTAAGTAGGTACAGTCATGTCTGTGCCCTCCCTACTGTGCCTCTTTCACTACCCAGTTACATGAGCAGAGATTTATGCACCATTGATTTTTTCTTACAGCTGACAAGACCAAAGAAAATGGCAATGGGGAAATTAAATGTGAAATGATACCTTGACTGCATGTTTAAAGGAATCACTCCACTAACAGCACCAAATTAACTCCTGCAGAAATCATAACTCCAAGCCCCTTGGGCACATGCAACATTTTGTCTCATGGTGTGCCATGCTAACTTCTACATCTGCTTATATACATTCACTGTGACTGAAATAGAGCTGCTGAGGGAACCATAACCTTGAATTATCCTGATTTATTTCAGCATGCCAGACCTCAGCCACAGGATTGCTAGTGCATGGCCTGGTCCTATATTTAGTCCTATATTTAGTGGCATGGAACATGTCCTGCTGCCTTTTATTGGCCAAGCCTTCTATAAGAGTCATCTTATGGGGCAGCAGCAGAAGACCTCAGATTCCATTTCAAGAGCACAGAACTGCTGATTGCAAATATTTACTACATCATATGCCTATGCTTTAAATTCAGACATGTGATGGCTCTTTTTCAAGCTTGGATTTAAATATCAATATCCTCAATATGCTTTGGCTCACAAATACAGCAGGAGAATAGAACCTTGCTGTCTAATGTGCCAAATCTCTCATAATAGATGCTGAAGGACAGAAATCAGTTCAATTCTTTTTGCTCAGTTGGAGAATAACTATTAATAACAACAGTAAAAACTGTCATTATAGCGAAGGACTCTGTGGTCTCCTACTGTTTAAGCCACTTTGCTAACTGCAATTGATTCAGTGAGTAAGTCCTGACCTCCAGGCCATAGGGAGCAGATGAACAGAAGAGGATAGGATAGGATAGGATAGGATAGGATAGGATAGGATAGGATAGGATAGGATAGGATAGGATAGGGTAGGGTAGGATAGGATAGGATAGGGTGGGGTAGGGTAGGGTAGGGTAGGATAGGATAGGGTAGGATAGGGTAGGATAGGGTAGGGTAGGGTAGGATATGATAGAATAGAATAGAATAGAATAGAATAGAATAGAATAGAATAGAATAGAATAGAATAGAACAGAATAGACCAGGTTGGAAAAGACCTTTGAGATCATCGAGTCCAACCTATCACCCAACACCATCTGGATCCTTCAGAGCAGGCAGCACTGTCCCTCTGGGTACCACTTGACCATGCATCTCCTCTGGGCCCCATATGACACCTCTGCAAATCTAAGGCCAAATTATTGCGTTGGATCTAGAGTTTTCTTCCAGCTGAAGTAAGAATGTGAGGGCTGCACCTTTACTTTCCTGCAAAACAGCAAACTCTGTCATCACTCTGACACCTTGGTTTCTTTCATTGTTGTTATAGATGACTCCAGTAACAATTGTTCGCACAATTCAGGTACTCCTGGTTTAGATTTGTCAAAATCTTCCTGATCCAAAGCTTTGAAACACAATGCAGCCTCAACCTTGAAAAAAGCAACCACCACAACAATGTGTAGAATGCTGCTTCCAAGCTCTGCAGATGCTTCTCGTCTTTGCTGACTGTCAAGACAAAAATCTCTAGCCGAAGATCTGCAAATGCTGGGAAGTTATTACCTCTAATCCTCATATTCTGGACCATTCTCTAGTTGTACTAAAAATAGAAGGCCTGGGTGGCTTGACATAGAGTGTCAGACTATGTAAACTATGCTGAAATTGCTTGGCAGGATTCATTCTCCCAGTCCCCTCTCACTTCTCAAAGCCTGGGTTTATGAAATCGTATTTAAAGCCAAATCCATACCACTTTGTGTCAGCTGGCATTTGCCTTCACCTGCAATATTCCCAGTCACCTCCAGCCTGGGATGGTCCAGAAACCCCCAGGATGTCCTTTGTGTGTTTTTGCAGTTCTCTTCCAGAATTTACCATTTTCTCTCCCCTGGTTTTTCATAACTCTTGAAAACCTTCAGTCGATGCAGGACAGAAAGCTGCTAGTTTGCAAAGATGATTTTTGATTGTGCTGGAGCAGGGTAAGAGGCAAGGAGATACCCTGAGCGCTGCTCTCTATTTTTGGGTCTCAGAGAACTGGTTTCCAGTCAAAACCAAGACTTTGCAAGGACATCATGTCTGGGGGAGGGGGAAATCCAACAGAAAAAGCAGGATCTGGAGTTAAAATTAATTGCACTAAATCGGGAGCCTAGTATCCACATCCTGACTCCTGAGAAGGTGTGACGGGCATCCTGCTGGGGCAGACACTCCTTAGGGGATGGAATGGGACACATACTTTTTGACACTTGCCTCTCCTTAGATGACACATAGAGATCCTAGTGTCAGGAATGATATGGTTATACTGAAGAGAAATGAAGATGTGAGGCTACAACCTAGGTGGCTGCAGGGGAAAGGCAAACTTATAGCTTACCACCTATAGGTCCCTGGTATAGCATACCCTGATCTGCATGCTGCATCCCTGTGGTGGCTATCAGGCTGTTCTTCTTTGCAGGTAATCATGAGAAAAAAAAGGTCTGCAGCTGGATCAGTCCCTCCCCAAGTCCTCTTGGGATGCCAAGGAGCACCTGAACGCTTGCTGCATCCCTGTCTCATGTGAGACTGTGGCTGAGCCCTGGGAATACACAGGCACCCTTTGGGCAGGGAGTGTAAAATGGGTGTGGGGAGTGGAGAGGAAAGGTGAAGCAGTTTGATCAGCCTAGCAAGTTAAAAAGTGTCTCCTCACCAGCCCACTGAGGAAACAGATTGTTTGTCCAGGCTGGGAGGGTGACTGTGGGTCTAATTCTCCCTTTCTTTATGCTACCTTGAATTAAGCTTTGGGGTGAAGGAGGTGGATGCAACAATTCCTAAGGGAAGTAAAATGCAATCCCAGGTTTTCCTTTCTTTGCTTGTTTAAAAAGAAGTGAATTAAGCTGAAGCTGTCAACATTGAGCAAGTAATAATCATGATGGATGCTACTATTTAAAGGAACTTTGGCCAAGTCATTACATTATCTTTGTTCTGTACTTTAGACATCTCATTTTGTATGCAAAAGTCACTTGAGCAGGATGGGGGTCACCAACTAGCAGAGCCAGCAGGTCAAGGAAGGTGATTCTCCCCCTCTGCTGCACTCTGGTGAGACCTCTCTTGGAGCACTGTGTCCAGTTCTGGAGCTTCTATTACAGGAAGGATCTGGAGGTGCTGGAAGGTGTCCAGAGAAGGGCCACGAGGATGAGCAGAGGGCTGGAGCTGCTCTGCTATGAGGACAGACTGAGATAGCTGGGGCTGTTCAGTCTGGAGAAGAGAAGGCTCCCAGGAGACCTAATTGTGGCCTTCCAGTATCTGAAGGGAGCTACAAGAAAGCTGGGGAGGGACTTTTGAGGGTGTCAGGGAGTGATAGGACTGGGAGGGATGGAGCAAAACTAGAAATGGGTAGATTCAGATTGGCTGTTAGGAAGAAGTTGTTCCCCATGAGGTTGCCCAGGGAAGTGGTGGAAGCCTCATCCCTGGAGGTTTTTGCAGCCAGGCTGGATGTGGCTGTGAGCAAGCTGCTGTAGTGTGAGGTGTCCCTGGCCATGGCAGGGGGGTTGGAACTGGCTGATCCTTGAGGTCCCTTCCAACCCTGACAATTCTATGATTCTATGACTGTAGACAGCTTCAGTGTTTTTGAGAAAATGAGCAAGCCTGTTGTGAGTTTTTTACCACCTCAAGCATCAGAAGATGCCTTATTAAATGCACGGAACCAAGCCTGCATGGAAACTGCCCCAGGCTCTAAGTGTGTCCTGCAGACTCCGTCCTACTCTGGTGAGACCCCAATGCTCCAGGACAGTCCAGCCTGGCCTTGCCTGGCTTGAATTGCACGAGTGGATGAATAGGAAGGTTGGGGTCTGATGATTTGCACCAGTGCACTGGAAATTTCAATTCAAATGAAAGAGTGGCCCTGAAATGTTGAGCTTTTTGGGGTTTATGATCGCTGAAGAAATCTTTAAGATTCAACTGTAGAGAAAAACTATTTATACAGACATCTGTGCATCTGCAGAGATCCTTGCTTGGGAAAGAAAGATGATGGTTTAAAGTGGAAGAACAATGAACAACTGAGTATGAAGCCATTTCCATAATATATTTTTAGCAGCATTGCCAAATGGCTTTGAAGATTTAGACCCCATCCCTACCCATTTCTTTGCAAATACCTTCTGAGAGGGCCAGAGACAAATTTCATTTCATTACAGTAATTGCAGCTGTAGTCACTCCAAGCAATTCTCAAATGTTTATCTGTCAGCACCATCCACTCAGCCCCTGACACTGTGGCCAGCTGGAAAACTACTGCAGCTAAACAATATCCTATATGCAGATCACTCTGATTTCTTCAGATACCTTGCTGCAATGCAGAGGCAGCTCCTCTACAGTTTGCTGGGTGGCCATGGAGTCCCAGCCAAAACCATTCCCAGGGACAATCACTCTCTTGTGTTGGCTTAGAGAGGGAAAGGGATTTTTCTCTTCCCCCTCCCCCCCCCCCCCTTTATTGTTTGAAAATATATTTATACCTGAGTGTAAGTCTGCCTTGCAAGGCAGAACCAAGAGCCTGACAAAACAGGTGATCAGTGCTGTAAAGCATAGGATGTGACCTAACAGGCCTGAGCCCACACCTTCAAAACAGTGGCAATTTTTTTCTGTGACTCCAGAGCAAAAGTGGGCCAATTTATTCAATATTTATAAGCCCAGGAGAGTGCTGAGAATGAAGTCCTGCACAGTAAGAGGCCAAGCCTGCAATAAACTGCATGCTGCATCCATGGCAACTCACAACTCTGATAATAATTTTTCAACATAAAAAGAAAGAGATTTTTCAGGGCCACCAAAACAGAAGCAATTTACAACAGTGGCTGAAGTGAAAGCATTTAGCATCTGCTCTGTTTTTCATGGTCTTGGTCTTTTGTTTGAAGCTCAGCTGTTCACTGGGATGCTCAGGGAGAAAGGATAGCCCCCAGCAAGGATTTTGGTATCTCAGAGTGGTGGCTGAAGTGACTTATTGCCTGTGGGTTTGTCACAGCAGGGTTTGATACCTGCTCTACATGGAGCAGAGAGCTGCACTGCAACAAGTCATAAAGCATTCAGCTTTATTCTGCAGAGAAATTGAAAACAAGTGTAAAAGGCATTTTCCTCTCTGCTTCCACAGTCTGGAGAGGCAGCCTGCCCCTAGAGAAGCCTTTCCTGCCAGAGAGCCCAGTTCAGCAGTCCCAGGCAAAGCATTGCTACTGTGATGGCAGGGACTGCTGTGCCTTCACGGGGAACAGCCTCTGTGGGAAGCACCAGGTCAGAGCCACAGCTCTTTCACTCATTTTGGACAGGTTTTCTTCACTCCTGTTTGCTTGGGACAGATATTGTGCTGCCAGAGTGCAGCTGCAGTGGGCTGTCCCCAAACACAGTGATTCAGTTACTGGCTTGTGTAATTTGGTCTTTGAACTTCCAGCCCACTTTGAAAGAGAGAGCAGAAGAAATAATTAGGATCTGAAATTTCTAGATATGAAACTGAGTCTGACAGATACCAAGCTCCACATGAGCTGGCAATGTGCACTTGCAACCCAGAAGGCCAACCATATCCTGGGCTGCTCCAAAAGCAGCATGGCCAGCAGGTTGAGGGAAAGGATTCTGCTCCTCTACTCCATCCTGCAGAGCTGTGTCCAGCTCTGGAGTCCTCAGCACAGGAAAGACATGGACCAATATGAGAGGGTCCAGAGGAGACCACAGATGTGGTTAAAGGGCTGGAACACCTCTGCTGTGAGGAAAGGCTGAGAGAATTGGAGTTCTTCAGCCTGGAGAAGAGAAGGCTCCAAGGAAACCTTATAGCAGCCTTTCAGTACCTACAGGGCACCTATAAGAAAGGTGAGGACAGCCTTTATAGAGGAGCCTGTTGCCACAGAACAAGGTGTGATGGTTTTAAACTAAAAGAGGGGAGATTTCGACGAGATAGAAGGAAGAAATATTTTACCATGAGGATGGTGAAACACTGAACAGATTGCCCAGAGAGGTGGTGGAAGGAAACATTCAAGGTGAGGCTGTCCAGAGTTCTGAGCAACCTGATCTATTTGGGGCTGCCCCTGCCTCTCAACTCAAGCATTCTAGGATTCTCTGATTAATTGCCACTTGCACAGCCTCTGTATAATTTGCTTGTGGCACTGGATGGAGTTAAGAACGACACTCAACATATCCCAAGTGTCAAGCCAAAGCCCTAACCTAAAGATCAACTTTCTTTCAAGTAAACATTGGTAATAGTTGCTTTTAACGCAGCATTTCACAGTCCAGGGAGACAAAGTACTGCTGGCTGCTATGCTGGACATCAGCTCTGATCATACTGTTCTCTGCTCTGTGTAAAATGCTCCACAGATCCTAGGCCAAAGTTTTCCAGCAGCATTCATCTTTCCTTACTCTGCTGGTGGAAGGCAGCAAATTTGTTCTGATCCCTAAAAACCAGCAGGCTGGCTCTGTGGTTTTCCTACAGAGCAGTTGTTTTTTCTTTCCAAACTGGGGTGGATTTGGATCCTCTTCCAAATCTTTGCTGTAGGATTATGTCACTAATGATATTCAAATGAAAACATCAAGTCTGTGCCATATGCTGATGTATTTGTTATTTTATGGAACAGTGATGCATCTGGATTAAGTCAGTTAAGGTTGACCATCCCTTTCTCAAGAAAGCCCTGCTAAGGACAGCAGCACATCTGCTGCTCCATGCTGCTGAGCTGTACTGGTTAACAGTAAAACTGAAATACCTCCACAGCAACTATCCTGAAGCAAAACCAATGATCCAGATGCCATTCTGTAAAGAAAGGCTATAATGGGCTCTGGAAAGTCTTTTTCTGTCCTTAGGCAGGGATCATATATGGAAAGAGAACCGAGGATATTCAATTTCTGTTGGAGAGATGGCTGTGCAGGAGCTGTCAGTCTTCTTGCCACTGAACTGCTTTCCATAGAAACAGAGTAGCCCTGCTCTGATCTGCCTCTCTGGGCACCAGGGCTGCAGTTTCTACAGGAATGGCCATGAACAGTGCTCAGCAGACCTGCACTGGAAAAATACCTTGCAGCATGCTTTGGACAGAACCCTAGACAGAAGCTCTGCACAGCTCAAAGGAGGGGGAAGTGTTAACCAAGCTCAAAGTGAGGACTTTGCAGAAAGAAACAAAGAGATTGAAAGGAAATGCACGGTGCTGGCAATGTTTTCATCACTACAACCACTGTGAAAATAGAGTTGGACCTTCATTAAGTTTTGTTTCTTTGTAGCTTGGGAGTTTTATCATGGGCAGAAAAGAGTGATGCAATTAGACTGCCCAGAAGCAAGGATGAGAGAAGTCTCTTCTCACTGAAGTTAATATATAAGCTGAGACAGAGAGATATCCCTGCTAGGGATCCACACCTGAAGACCACTAACGGGATGCTCTTCAGAGTGCTCTTCAAGTTACTTAACATGAGAAAGGCCTTATTCAAGGAGTTTCACTCAAGTGAAGAACCATGTAGTTAAAAACCCACAGTGCATACAAGGGCTGTTCCAAGCTATTTTTATCAGCAGATAACAGCTTTACCTTATCAGGCAATAGGAGTTTGGAAACAGAAGAATGAATTGACATGAAAATGGTCCTTGGTGACAGGAAACAGACAGTAAAGGGACACAAAGAACATCTTTAAGACCAATTCCATTCCCTATATATCATGTTTTAGGAGAATGGATATGCATTAAAGTGAGTAATTTTTCTGACAAGGCAAGGGTTAGGAACTGGCTGGAGGGTGGAGCCCAGAGAGTGGTGGTGAATGGTGCCACATCCAGCTGGCAGCCAGGCACCAGTGGCATCCCCCACGATCAGTGCTGGGCCCCATGCTCTTTAATATCTTCATTGATGATCTGGATGAGGGGGTTGAGTCAGTCATCAGCGAATTTGCAGATGACACCAAGTTAGGAGCAGATGTTGGTCAGTTAGAGGACAGAAGGGCTCTGCAGAGGGACCTTGACCGACTGGACAGATGGGCAGAGTCCAACAGGAGGGCATTCAACAAATCCAAGTGCCAGGTGCTGCACTTTGGCCACAGCAACCCCATGCAGAGCTACAGGCTGGGGTCAGAGTGGCTGGAATGCTGCCAAACAGAGAGGGACCTGGGGGTGCTGATTGACAGCCGCCTAAACATGAGCCAGCAGTGTGCCCAGGTGGCCAAGAAGGCCAATGGCATCCTGGCCTGCATCAGGAATAGTGTGGCCAGCAGGAGCAGGGAAGTCATTGTGCCCCTGTACTCTGCATTGGTTAGGCCACACCTTGAGTCCTGTGTCCAGTTCTGGGCCCCTCAGTTTAAGAAGGACATCGAGACACTTGAAGGTGTCCAGAGAAGGGCAACAAGGCTGGGGAGAGGCCTTGAGCACAGCCCTATGAGGAGAGGCTGAGGGGGCTGGGGTTGTTTAGCCTGGAAAAGAGGAGGCTCAGGGGAGACCTCATTGCCCTCTACAACTACCTGAAAGGTGGTTGTAGCCAGGTGGGGGTTGGTCTCTTCTCCCAGGCAACCAGCACCAGAACAAGAGGACACAGTCTCAAGCTGCACCAGGGGAAGTTTAGGCTGGAGGTGAGGAGAAAGTTCTTCACCAAGAGAGTCATTCGTCACTGGAATGTGCTGCCCAGGGAGGTGGTGGAGTCACCGTCCCTGGAGGTGTTCAAGAGGGGATTGGACGTGGCACTTGGTGCCATGGTTTAGTCATGAGGTCTGTGGTGACAGGTTGGACTCGATGATGGACTCTTCCAACCTTGGTGATACTGTGATACTGTAGAACGTGGAGCTGCCAGTCTGGGTCTAAAGGATGTTCAGAATCACAGAGCAAGAGTAAGAGAGAAGGCAAATAAATGGTTTATGCACATGAATGCAGTGTAAGGAAACCTAAGGTAATGGGGCTGGACAGAATAAAAAAGGAGACAGGAGAGAAGGAGGAAAAGAAATATGCTCTCCTGGCCGTATGCTTAGGGCACTGAGCAGGGATGGAACCAGATGGTGTGGCTCAGGCTTTAAAGTGCAGTCCTCCAAGTGTGAACCAATACCACGATTACACACTGGAGGTATCATGGATTTGAGAAGACATTGGGAAAATTTCCCCTGAAAATGACAGAAATTATTTAATCTTCCCCCTTTTCTGTATCTAGCCATTTCTGCTTGCTTGAGGTTGGCCACACGCAGCTATGAACCTCACCCCAGATGCAGCTTTCTGCTTAATGAATTAGCAAGGCTTTTAAAAAAAGAAAAATAAAATCTAAACTGTTACTCTCACTGATTTCTGGAAGCACAGAAAAAGCACCCAACACACTCAGAGAGGGAAATGTCTGTTCTGATACTTATTCAGAAAGCCCTTTGATATGGAAATCGTTTGCTGTTAGCTCCTGTAGCCTCAAGCCTCTTCCCAGTGGTTCAGATAATGCAGGCAAACGCCTGGACCCGTGGCCCGCTGAAATCCCAGAGGAGCAGGCATTCTCCTCCTCTTTGGGCTGCCTGGACTCTCATCCTTTCTCTGCCTTCTCTTTGGTGATAACTGAATATCTCTGCCTGCCAGCACGAGGCCTGCATTTGCACAAGACCAAATAAATCACTGCTGCTCGTTCTCCCAGCAAAGACTTGCTGCAGGTACATGAACATCTCCACGGGAAGCCATCAGCATACCTGCTTAAACACACCAGAATAAATGAAAACGCTGCATTACCGCTAGATAGCCTGTCAGCAGCCTCATTTGCTGACTAATGTGCTGCCCTGAGGGCCACCCTGACTTGTTTGTCATCACCGATGTTCCTTGATCTAGCGACAGAAGCTGCGGCAGGACTACCGCTGCTTACACATCTGCCCCTGGCAGTGTGCAGGCAGCCTCCCCAGACGTGGGGGAAGACAGGGACCTGCTGGAGTGTGTCCAGAGAAGGGCAACAAAAAAGATCAGAGGGCTGCAATACAAGGCTAACAGACTTGTGGTTTCTTAGCCTAGGGAAGAGAAGGCTCTGGAGAGACCATATTAGAACAGGACAGGACAGGACAGGACAGGACAGGACAGGACAGAATAGAATAGAATAGAATAGAATAGAATAGAATAGAATAGAATAGAATAGAATAGAATAGAATAGAATAGAATAGAATAGAATAGAATAGAATAGAATAGAATAGAATTAACCAGGTTGGAAAAGACCTTTGAGATCATCCAGACCAACCTATCATGCAGCACCATCAACTAAACCATGGCACCAAGTGCCCCATATTGCAGCCTTAAAGGGGGGCTAAAAGAAAGGTTTTGGGTCCAACCTGGTCTATTCTATTCTATTCTAAAGATGAAGACAGATTTTTTAGCAGGACCTGTTGTGAGAGGACATAGGGTGATGGCTTTTAACTCAAAGAAGGGAGGTTCAGACTACATAGCAAGAAGACATCTTTTACAGTGGGGGTGGTGAAACACTGGCACAGGTTGCCCAGAGAGGTTGTTCCATCCCTGGAAACATTCCTGGTGAGGTTGGGTGGGGCTCTGAGCAACCTGATCTAGTTGGGGATGTTCCTGCTCACTGGGTGGACCACTAGATGGATAAAGAACTGGCTGATGCACCCAAAGAGTGGCTGTCAATGAGTCCATGTCCCAGTGGAGGCCAGGGACAAGCAGAGTCCCTCAGGGATCAGTCCTGGGACCAGTCTTGTTCAACATCTTTGTGGGTGCCATGGACAGTGGCAGTGAGTGCACCCTCAGCAAGTTTGCTGATGACACCAAGATGTGTGGTGCAGCAGACACGCTGGAGGGAAGGGATGGCATCCAGAGGGACCTGGACAGGCTGGAGAGGTAGGCACAAGCCAACCTCATGAGGTTCAACAAGACCAAGGGCAGGGTCCTGCATCTGGGTGGAGGCAACCCCAGGCACAAATCCAGGCTGGGCAGGGACTGGCTGGAAAGCAGCCCTGAGGAGAGAGACTTGGGGGTGCTGGTGGAGGAGAAGCTCAACAGGAGCTCTCAGTGTGCACTTGCAGCCCAGAAAGCCAATCAGATCCTGGGCTGCATCAAGAGAAGTGTGGCCAGCAGGGCAAGGGAGGTGATTCTCCCCCTCTACTCAGCTCTGCTGAGACCCCACCTGGAGTACTGCCTCCAGTTCTGGAGCCCCTATTACAAGAGGGATCTGGAGGTGATGGTAGGTGTCCAGAGAAGAGCCATGAGGATGAGTAGGGGGCTGGAGCACCTCTCCTATAAGGACAGACTGAAGGAGTTGGGGCTGTTCAGTCTGGAGAAGAGAAGGCTCCAAGGTATCCTAATTGTGGCCTTCCAGTATCTGCAGGGGGCCTACAAGAAGGCTGGGGAGGGACTGCTCAGGATGTCAGGCAGTGATAGGACTAGGGGGAATGGAATGAAGCTGGAGGTGGGGAGGTTCAGGCTGGAGGTGAGGAGGAAGTTCTTCCCCATGAGAGTGGTGAAGCCCTGGAATGGGTTGTCCAGGGAGGTGGTTGGGGCCCTGTCCCTGGAGGTGTTTAAGCCCAGGCTGGATGAGGCTGTGGCCAGCCTGATCTAGTGTGGGGTGTCCCTGCCCATGGCAGGGGGCTTGGAACTAGATGCTCCTTGTGGTCCCTTCCAACTCTGACTGATACTATGATACTAGTTGAGGCACCAAGGTCCTATTGCTGCAGCAACACAACTGCTGCATGCCCTGCCCTTGCCTTTTCCTCCCTTTTTACTTGCTCAGAGGACTTATATTCCCTTCCAGAGGGCGGCTGTACAATGCCAGTGGGCACCTTGTGACTGTGCTCCTTACATACAGCCATAGTCAAATCCTATTCCCCTCTTTCAGGGCAGTGGGGATAGGCTGAACCAAACCATTTGATTTTCAACTACTGGGCTTTCACTTCTCTTTGTGCTGTGTTCCCCTGCCCCCTCCCCAGGTTTTTGTTGTTTGGGGATCTGTGTGTGTGTGCTATTTTGTTGTTGTTTGGTTGGTTGGGTTTTGGGGAGGTGGGGTATTAGTGAGGAAATGTACTTAGTTTTATTAACACCAGTCTGATAAATAGATCTCCTATGCAGAGTGTATAAGAATGGTATCCACAAGCAGACATCCAGGGGAAATTGAGAGCAGGATAAGAGACCTGGTGCTTCGGGGTACTGTCCCCACCTCCAGCTATTTTCACCTCAGAGGATTTCTTGAGCTTAATGCAGTTTGACTATTAAGCCCTCCTCAACAGATTTCTCTTCCACCTACTTTTTTCCAGGCTTTCAGATGTGAATCCACTTAAACTTTTTTGCATCCACATCAGTCAGTCTTTTGTGCAGTGAAGATTGGAAAGGCCATTCGGTGGGGGCAGTGTTATGCTGGGGAATGGATTATGCAAGCATAGAAGTTGCACACACACTTCTCTAAGGTGAAAAATTGCAGTGGACTGAAACTTTTTTAACCCATCTAGGGCAACACCAAGCTGCCTCAGAGTCAGGGCATGCAACAGTGGAGAAAAAGCTCCCCAGACAGCATTCCTTTGCACTCAGGAAAAGCATCCTGCTTTGCTGTGTGCCCAGCGATACATCTGTGCTCTCCCTCACCTCTTCCAGATTCCACAGGAGGGCCTGTGAGTATTCAACACCATTATGTTTCTAAGCTGTCCCCTCTCCACTCCTTAGATACCTTTTCCTGGTTCAGAGAGAAACAGCTGCAGAGTTCTGGAAGAATTTGTCAGGTAATTCTGTCTGAACCCAAATGACCACAGAGTCCCTCAGGATACTGAGGTCTCCTTTCAGAATCCATCTTTTCTCCATCTGAGAGAGGACAAACCCTTAGAGAGAACACAACCTTAGAAAGAAGAACACAAATGCCATTGCTCCAGCACCACTCAGAGCGTGCTAGACACTTGGGGAGCCCTCAAAGTGAAGCCCCGTTGGTGAGACTGCTCTCACAAGGACCACAGCCTGTGGGTAGTGACAGTCACAGGAAGGGCTTAGGACAACCTTTTGTTAACGGAGTAGGAGCAATAGGCACAGATGTTAATCTCAGAAGACATTTCCGGTTCCCCCCCAGGCTACACAAGCCCCAGCCTCACACGTGCAGCGTGGGGACTCGCTCAGAGAGCAACAGCATTAGAAGCTTACCCTGAGCTGGTGGCAGGACAGCAGGCAGCAGCTGGAGGTATGCCATGCAACAGCTTGCATCACCTGGATGATACTTTCAGAGGGTTTCACAGGGGGTTGTAATATGCCAGGTTTTTAAATGAGTTCCTGCAAAGGCTCTGTCTCATAAGATGGGCTTCCTACAATGAGATGTCCTTTCCCTAGCTTTAGTGAATTTGCAGTTTCAGATCTGAAAGCTCCATTTTCTCCATGGAATGAGGACATTTTACTACCATGCTTTCCTTTCAGCACACGTTTGTTCCATCATAAACACTTTATGTGTGTTTGCTTTCCCAGCTTGTAGGGTTTCAGATCCTTTTTCACCTGAAGTGCTTGCCATGAAAGGCAGCTGGTTGTGTGACAAGGCAGCCCTGCAAGACACTGTCTCATCAGAGCATGGTTTTCATGCTCTTCCTGATTTGTGAAGAAGAGAGAATAAATCTGGAGCAGGAAATAACACGAGAGGGAAGTTAAAACCATTTTCAGGGTTATTTTGATCTTCAACAGCTCTGTTCACTGCTCCGTGACTGACAGCCAGGCAGGGCTCTTTCCTGCTGCTCTCGTGCAGCTGATGGGTGGTGAACTCAGAAGATGCAGGGGGAAACATGCTGTCAGCAAGGCTTGGAAACACAGATGCCAGCTGATATTGTTGAAGCGCTGAGATACCTTTCTCAAACCCAGAGGAGTAAACACAGCCTGTGTGGAGATCATCCTGGACTCCTTCCAGAGACTAGGTGTGGAAACTGGCAACTTGGACAAGCAACCTGCAAGTCCTCTAACTCTTGAGTATGATGTTGTGAGGTAGGGCATCCTGAGCAAAGACAGTCTGTGTCCAAAACTGATTCGAGGCTGGAGGTTGCACAAAACCTTCTGGAAGACAAAAGATGAGGAGCAGCCAAGCCCAGAAGGCAGGTTGCACTGAAGCCTTGTAAAGCATCCACTGAGAGCTGTCCATGTGAGCAGGGAAAGTTTGACCAGGGTCTCTTGCATGCTGCAGGGGATGAGGAAGGCCTGGCTGCTCAGTGAAGCCCACAGAAGACACACTGATGATTTCTGCCTGTGCAGGGCATTTGTAATCTGCAGCCCTGCCACACAGGTGGCAAGATAGGTACACCAGGGCTTGCCACATCCTGCGGACAGTCCCTACACTCTGAGCAAAGGCTGGAACCCCATATTCCTCATCAGGGGCTTTCTGTGGATGTGTGCAATATTGTTCTGCATGTCTGAGGCAGGACTTCTGTCTCAGGTCAGCAAGGTGCTCCTCTAACATACTAATCTATAGAACTGGCTGGTCCTGAATCTGCCAAGAGGCAATTTTTTTGGACAAAGCTTCATTTCCTATCAGTTCCCTGTTGTAAATTGGGTCATTTCAATTTGCATTAACAGCAGATTCTATTTGGATCTAATTACAGATTTCCCACACTGATGCCTGTGCTGATGGGGGCAGGACACTCGGGGATTGGAAGAAGTCGATCAGAAGCTGGACGGTGAGGCAATTCTTGCATCTTGACCCCGCAAGAGCAAACAACTGAGTGCCTTTATGCATACTCCCCCTTGCTGAGATATGTGGCCTTCTCTTTCTTCCTCTGAGGAGCTCAGTGCAGTTCTTACAAGAAAGACAGAGACTGTCATCTGCTTTTACCATTCATGAATGCTGTTTCGAAGGGCAGGGTCTTCCCAGAAGCACTAGAGTAGCCCCACAGAAACCCAGTCTGTAGTCTCTAAAATCTTCTAGAGTTAATGTGGCCACGAGCAAGATCCATAGCACTGGTGGTAGTGTCTGTTGAGGAGCTGACACATGCATGCACATGTCATGCACAAGAGTCTGAAGTAGAGTATGAGCTTGCCAAAGAGCCACAAAGCTTTCCTGCAACAAGAGAGAAAGATGAATGCATAGAGGAAGACACAGAAACTGTAAAGCACTTGTTTTCATCAGGAGCTTTGGAACCCATGTTGCTGAGATAATGTTTTCATACCCTGTACCAAAGGTCACCACTTAAAAGGCTGTCTTCCTACAAAAACATTGCAGAGAGCAATCTGTTGTTTTGCGCTCGACACTGTGTCATGTCCAACCTCCTGCAGCGCTGGGATGAGATGCTCAGGTGAACTACAGGATTTGCTCTCCCAAATTCTTCTTCTCTGGCAGACCTCACAGTGGGTTGTCTCCGATATGTTTGCAATACCTGGTTGGGTTTGGTGTTTGGGGTTTTTTTAATCAGATTTTGAGTTGGGCTGTTAGGAAACCAATCCTCATAGCAAGATCTAACAGAGCAGTAGAATTTATTTCATAACAGCAACTGCAGTATAACTGCAAAAGGCAAACACAAACCCCCTTGGCTCCTTTTGTTTTGTTTTTAAATCCATGGTTAGTCTAATTAAATTGGAATACTGTAACTGCTGAATTTATCTAAATTTCCCTTTTAGGCAGAGCATTTGGGCACAGATAAGCTCAAAGCCAGAATGTAAGGCACTGGCCACAAAGAGCAGTCCCCAGGCAGGCTTCGGCTAGGGGATCTCACCAGCACAGGTCTATGCACCCGTGCCCCAAGGGAGGCCAGGGTCCCTGAGGCGTGCTGGCCTTGTTCCTGCTCTGTTTTTCACCAACACTCCTCACCGTGCAAACACAGAGACAAATCTGATAAGAACTCACAAAAAAGCCTTCCAGAAGTCTCTTCATGCCATCTTACCTGCCAGCCTTATTTATACATCCTCCCAAAGAACGGGGCCTGCCCCTACGTTAGAAACAAAACACAGCAAAGGAGAAAGAAAATGAGGGAAAAGCTGGCATAGAAAGTAAAAGCTAAGGACTGAGGGCCATGCTCCCTGACCAAAGAGGAGGAACTCATTTCCAAATATGGTGATAGATGTATCTACCACATCCAGCCCCCAGAGCCCTCAGGAACATTGTGCAGTGGCATACAATAATAATTTCTTACTTAACAGACGTCACTCTTACCTGTGCATTTCTCCAAGAGGACTCAAGTTTTTGTCCTACACACGAAGAACTTCAGCAGCTTCTCTTGACCACAGCCTACTGCTCTTCTGTCCTGTGGAAGACACAAGAAGCATTTGTAAAACAGACCCGTGCCTCCTCTGGCTAGCACAGGTCAGCAAAAATTAAGGAGGCAGTTGAAGGCTTCAGGGTTTCTGGTGGCATTTGTTGGTGGGCATGGTGAAGCCACCGGGACAACTTGCTCGCCAAATCAAGCAGAAGAGCAGCAGCTGTTGGCATAGTGCTCTATTTTTCGCTCCCTACCTGAGGGCTGTTACTCTGTCAGAAGCATGAGAATGCTTGAGTCTGCAGGGATCCAGACCTGGGAGATGTTGCAGTGAGGCTGCTAACCCTTGTGATACAAGCAATGGGCATTGCAGTGGGTAATCTCTAGTGGGGATGCTCCATGGCTGATGCCAGCCTTGTCTATACCTTCACTGGTGGCCATTAACACCACTCTCAGGTGATGGTACTTCTCAGGCACCAGTGGTGTCAGAGGAGCTAATAACCATCCTTAAGGACAGTGTCCATAATCTCCCTTGCTGGTTCTGTCAGCAAAGCAGATAAGCTCTAGGGGCAGGGAGGCAATTTATTTTATGACACAGGGCTGCTTCATATGCAGGATCCAGTTCAACAAAGCAGTTAAGGGAAGGAATAATTACTGATTTGAATTGCAATATTAATGCTTAAAGTTAATTGTGTGCTTTTAAAATTGGGCCTTATATCATGCCAATCAAAACATTAATCTACTCAATTAGAGGCTCCAGCTAAAAAATACATGTGCTGGATTTTCTGTTCTCAAAAGGGGAAACAGATGCAGATAGGGTCTTGAAAAATCTCTCAGTGTTTAGTAGTAACACAGGAAAGACTAAAAATGTCTTGGCTTGCTCCATGCCTACCAACCAGAAAATCTAATGTGCCAGGACTTCAGTGACAGCCAAATGCTTTAATGGACAAATGGATTATGGATTAATGGACAAATGGGCTATATATTAAAAGTGAAACAGGGAGGTTTTCTTCTCCCTTGATACAGCCTCTGTGGAATCTGGGTGTTTTTTGACACCATGTGTGTCCTGAGATTCCTAGTATGCATCACAGCAGGCCCAGCAGAAAGGTTATCTGAGTGACAGAAGGACTAACTGAGCAGGGAGGGACAGCAGGAAAGGCAGGATGCTATCTGCACGTTCATGGAGGCACAGGTACTGTAGAAGGGATACACAGAAGAGAAGCTAAGTATGTTCTGAGATGAGCACAGGTTACATGCAAGCTCAGGAAACAAACCAACTCAGCACTTGCTGAGCAGCAAATGATATCTTCTGCTGTATTACTGTACTTAAACTGACCACAGAGACACCCTAATGCAAATAAGCCATTGGGGTTATCAATTAAACCACATACTGCTGTAGGAGAAGCCTACAACCTAGGACCTGGTGCTTAGGGACATGGTTTAGTGTTGACCCTTCAGCACTGGGTGAAAGGTTGGACTGGCTGACCTTTGACGTCTCTTCCAACCAGCTATATTCTGTGATTCTATGACAAAACATTGAACAGCAGTTGTGTGATGGACACACAAACTGTGGTGCAGTAGCAGTTGTAGCATTTCATGAAGCAAGCCACCAGCTCACATCTTCATTTGCCATGGAGGGGTGATTCTTCCCCTCTACTCCACTCTGCTGAGACCCCACCTGGAGCTCTGTGTCCAGTTCTGGAGCCTCTGTTGCAGGAAGGATCTGGAGGTGCTGGAAGGTGTCCAGAGAAGGGCCACGAGGATGAGCAGAGGGCTGGAGCTGCTCTGCTATGAGGACAGACTGAGGGAGTTGGGATTGTTCAGTCTAGAGAAGAGAGGGCTCCAAGGTGACTTAACTGGAGCCTTCCAGGATCTGAAGAGGGCTACAAGAAAGCTGGGGAGGGACTTTTGAGGGTGTCAGGGAGAGGAATGAAACTAGAAATGGGTAGATTCAGATTGGATGTTAGGAAGAAGTTGTTCCCCATGAGGGTGGTGAGAGACTGGCACAGGTTGCCCAGGGAGGTGGTGGAAGCCTCATCCCTGGAGGTTTTTGCAGCCAGGCTGGCTGTGGCTGTGAGCAAGCTGCTGTAGTGTGAGGTGTCCCTGGCCATGGCAGGGGGGTTGGAACTGGCTGATCCTTGAGGTCCCTTCCAACCCTGACAATTCTGTGATTCAATACTGTTAAGGTTGGGTGATCAGTTGGAGCTGATGATCTTGGAGGTCTCTTCCAACCTGGTTGATTCTGTGATTACTAGGTTCCCACTTTTCAGAGGCAGACTCAGAGGAGCTGCAGATGCCTAAAGGTAGATGTGGTGCTACATGCTAATGTACAGAATTCAATAACCTGGACCAAATCCTTGCTGCAGCCCATGTCTGATCAGCTGGAGCTGGCATTATTTCCACTAGTTCCAAAATAAATTACTCAGCTTGGTTTTAACCAGAAGAATGATTTTGCTGCTGCTGCTCTTCTTGTTTTAGTTTCATCACAGCTTGGTTTTGTGCCTCTGCATTTTAGAGATGTTCTTCCCCATGTAGGGGATGGGTTAGTATAATGCAGTGAAGCCTTCTTTGAGAGTCTACTGCCATGCCTGCAAAACAGGGACTGGAGAGCTGGCTGTTAAGACAAGCAGGGGGCAGTTTTAGTTACACAGGTGTGTGGTGTGTTAGCAGGGAGTGTTTATTTTTAGTTCAGACATCTAAAACCTGTATTCAACTATGTTCAGCTAAGAACTATAAAACAAGTCTATCTAAACCAAGATGTTGCAGTGTTTGTATGTGAATGTATGCCTGGATATGTTTAGGAAAAATGATAGGAAGGGGGGAAAAAAAGCTAATAGCTGCCTAAGATTAGGTACTTTTGGCTTTGTATCCATTCCTGAGAAGACCTAGGCATGGCAATGGCATCCAGTCTCCCAGGAAAAAGCCATGTCTTGAGTATAGAGGAGAGTGAAGACTTAAAGACTCTTTTCTCACAGGCAGGGTAGTACAGAGAGCCACTGAGTGAAATGGTAATTGTGTAGGAGGTCTAGGTAATTAGGAGGATATTGGCTTGGTTCAATTTAAAAGAGTGAGAGCTGTTTCTTTGAAGATGCTTTACCTTAACTGCCAGCTCAGACTGAACTCTGTCAGGCGCCAGTTGCCTCTCAGCAGCGCATGAAAGGCATCCAGGGCTACAGGGCTCCGATGCTGAACGCCAGTCCCCAAGCACATTCCTAACCATTCCAGTTTTAGCAGTTGCAACTCATATGAAATATGTTTAGGCTCAATGTTCAGCTGACTCAACAGAAGGCCTCAGCCTGGTGTTCTCATTCATCAGATCTCCTGGAAGCATTACCAGAACAGTATGACTTAGGAAAATAAAGCAGGCAGTCTTTAGGCTGATCATGCCAGACAGACCTGGTCAGCCCTAGCAGCTTGTAGCCCTCTGTCCTTCACCCTCCCAGCATTTAGCACATTGGAAATGCTGTTCCCTAAACAGAGGAGCTGTCTTCAAAAACTCTTGACACAGAGACTTGGCTTTGTGCTGCTCAAATTTTCCCACTCCCTGACTTCCGAGTGCCTGCAGTCTCGGTGTCGTATTCCTGACTTCATGCCTTTACTTCTAATGTCTTCGTTCTGCTTGTGCTCCGTTACATGTTATGGCTGTCTTCTGTCTTTGAGGCATCACTGCCTTTTTACACACCATGTCCCTCCCACTGTGAAAGTACTGCTGCTCACAGCTGCTCACAGCTCAGCTCTCCCATCCTCCAGAGGAAGGTGGAATCGTGCGGCTGCCAGATACAGAGGGCCTCACTGGAAGGAGGCAAGGCTTTTGACTGTTGTGTGCCACAGATGTCTGTCCTGTTTGGCCAGCTGAATGGTCTTTTATATTTCATTTACCCAGAGATTTCTTGCTTGGGTATGGGTAGAAAACTCACATCTGATTCCATGTCTGCTCTGCATCCATCATGAGTTTTCAAAGTGCAATTTCATTGTTTGTTCAATGCTGTTTGGTTGGTGGTTTTTTTAATCCTCTGTTATTTCCAAGTCTGTCTGCTCAGAGAAGCATTTCTGCCATGAATGCTCAGATGGTGGATGCCTGCATCTCATTTTTAGTAGACACAAGGCTTCACCTTCTCTTGCATGTGGTTGGAAAGATTTGATTTTCCTACATTTTCACTTGTAAGACAGATTTGGCAACCATGACAACCAGCATCTGAACTGGGGTAAAAATATGAATACTTTTGTGCCTTACTGAGATTAGCTTTTCACCTCAGACAGCTCCCAGAGGCATGGCTCATTGCTTAAGGCTGGGAACCATTCAGCAGACCAAGACTTCTGTGAATGTTCCAGGAGAGGAAACAGACAAAAGGTGAGTCTAACACAGGAAGCTTTGGGGTTCTTTGCATTTGCAACTTGCTTTGCAAAAGTAAGTCTCACACTTTTGTAGCAAAGGAGCTGACATGCTGTAAAATTTCAGAATAGCTACATTGCTCTGAGTGGTTTCACTGCTTCTGTTATCTAATCTACCTTTCTTGTGTCCAAGCTGCCTCCTTCACCTCACTGACCAAAGGCTGTGACCATATTTCACTGATAAGCTGCAATGGAAAACCCAGATGTCAGAATATAGATTGTCGTTGCCTCAAAACCAGCTCTGTCTGCCCATAGGCAAAGCTGTTCCTGTGCATGGCCACCACAATAGAAGAAGCAAAAGACACTTTCTATTTCACACTGCACAGCACAACCAACATTGTCCTTCAGGTGTTGTTGCAGAACCCTCCCCCTCCCAAAATGTTATCCTGCACTAGAGACCTTTCAGAGACATCACTGCCAAGGTGGATAACTCAAGGCTGCAGCTGCTGATCTACATTCTTGATCAAACTCCACTGAATCAGGCACTGAGCAGCCTGAGGCATGCTGACCCTGCTTTGAGTGATGGGCTGAAAGAGATGACCTCAGAACTCCATGCCCTGTATTAGCCTAAGACCCTGCAAGCAGCTTGGTCTCCAACACCCGTGGATAAAGTTATATTCCCAGGGAAAGTTCAGGCTTTACTCCTCTAAGAAGCAAAGTCTCAGGGATATTTAATGCTCCATATAAGTGTTGAGGGATGAGAAGCTCCTTAAAAACTTACAGCTGCTTTTGGCTTGAGGCAAGAGTGAAGTTACTGGATTTGATAGGTTCATGTGAAAAGTTTAGTTCTGGAAGCCATCCTCACTGCTGCTGAAAGGAAAAAGTACAGCCTGCAGGTTCAAAGCATGAACCACAACCTTAGGAGAAAAGTAGCCTTGTTCTCGTTCAGTGGCACACTTAGGAAGTGACTGTGAAGAAGTCAGATGAACTCTTTTTTTTTGCCCTGCCTTCACAACATACACTACAGGGCTAGCAGGCTGCTAGAGAGTTGAGACTAATTCCACACTGCTTTTAAGTTTGCATTTGGTGCAGTGGAAAATATCCCTGTGTTTCCATTTAGTGCAAGGTGTTGCTGCAAATTTGCAGATGACCCCTAGCTGCGAGCAGATGTTGGTCAGTTAGAGGGCAGAAGGGCTCTGCAGAGGGACCTTGACCAACTGGACAGATGGGAAGAGTCCAACAGGATGGCATTCAACAAATCCAAGTGCCAGGTGCTGCACTTTGGCCACAGCAACCCCATGCAGAGCTACAGGCTGGGGTCAGAGTGGCTGGAGAGCTCCCAAACAGAGAGGGATCTGGGGATGCTGATTGACAGCCGCCTAAACATGAGCCAGCAGTGTGCCCAGGTGGTCAAGAAGGCCAATGGCATCCTGGCCTGCATTAGGAATGGTGTGGCCAGCAGGAGCAGGGAGGTCATTGTGCCCCTGTACTCTGCATTGGTTAGGCCACACCTTGAGTCCTGTGTCCAGTTCTGGGTCCCTCAGTTTAAGAAGGACATCGAGACACTTGAACGTGTCCAGAGAAGGGCAACAAGGCTGGGGAGAGGCCTTGAGCACAGCCCTGTGAGGAGAGGCTGAGGGAGCTGGGGTTGCTTAGCCTGGAGAAGAGGAGGCTCAGGGGAGACCTCATTGCTCTCTACATCTACCTAAAGGGAGGTTGTAGCCAGGAAGGGGTTGGTCTTGAAGGTCTCTTCCATTGTGGGTTTTTAACTGCAGATCACTGCAATCTTACAGGGATATTCTTTAAGCTCAGGCAGTAACTGTAGCAATATTGTCCTTATTAAACCCTAGAAAGAGCAGTTAGGCATTGCTGGAGATAGCATTATGTTTTCTGCAACTCTTGCTTTTTATCTTGTAGAATCTTAACACAGGGACAGAACAGAACATTTAATGAGCTTTTGGATTTAAAAGTCCCTAAGCATACCCCCTTAATTTGGAAGAAGGAGAATGTCCTTGTTCTGAACACTTTTATTACTCACACTGAAACTCCTGGGAATGTATCTTCAAGTTTTTAAAGATAAATTACTTTGTCCTATTACTTCTTGCACAGCCAGCTTTTGCAGCTATCCTGGGCACCACTGATAGAGAACTGCCCTGCAGAAAAGGACTTGGGATGCTGATGGACAAGAAGCTGGATGTGAGCAGACAGTGTGAGCTTGCAGCCCAGAGGGCAATGGCATCCTATGCTGCATGAAAAACAGCCTGGCCAGAGATGGAGAGAGGGGATTCTGCCATTTTACTCTGGTTAGACCTCACCTGGACAACTGCAGCCAGCTCCGGAGCCCTCAACACAGGAAAGACATGGACCTGATGGAGCAAGGACACAAAAATGATCAGGGGCTTAGAGCAGCTCTGCTATGAGGACAGGCTGAGGGAGCTGGGGGTGTTCAGCCTGGAGAAGAGGAGGCTCCAGGGAGACCTAACAGCAGCCTGCCAGTACCTAAAGGGTGCTTCCAAGAAGGATGGAGGTAGACTGTTTGCAAAGGCCTGTAGGGATAGGATGTGGGAGCAATGATTTTAAACTAGAGAAGAGGAGATTTAGATTAGATGCTAGGAACAAGTTCTTTACCGTGAGGGTGGCGGAACACTGTAACAGGTTGCCCAGGAAGGTGGTAGAGTCTCCATCCCTGAAGATATTCAAGGTGAGGCTGGACAGGGCTCTGGACAACCTGATCTAGTGCAGGATGTCCCTGGTCACTGCAGAGGAGTTGGGCTAGATGACCTCTGGAGGTCCCTTCCAACCCAGGCTATTCTATGATTCTATGAAACCAAAGAGGATGAAAGAATAGTAACAGCTGTCCATGTATCTCTGCTGCTCTGCCAGATTTCTGGCAGTGGATGTATAAACTGGATGCAATTAAGAATTGCCAGCAGTGTATAATGCAGAGGATCATAGCAAATCCCTGCCAAAACTTTCTTCTTTTCATGTGGTTTATCCTTTTAATTTATAAAAAGGGCTAAGCGACTTTTCATTTCTAAGGAGACCAAAGAGTACAAAAAGCACATGGAGAGCAGGTACTCGCACCTCTCTGGGAGGCTGCTGTGTGATAACAAGAGAGAAACCTTTCAGGAGCACCAGAGAGCATTCAGCTTTGCAGGCTGCCCTGCTTCAGGATTACTACATATATTTTACCACTGCATCATAAGCAAAACTCCTGAGAGGGTTTTAAATGAATGCATTCACTTGAGGGACCTGGGGGTGCTGATTGACAGCTGCCTAAACATGAGCCAGCAGTGTGCCCAGGTGGCCAAGAAGGCCAACGGCATCCTGGCCTGCATTAGGAATGGTGTGGCCAGCAGGAGCAGGGAGGTCATTGAGCCCCTGTACTCTGCATTGGTTAGGCCACACCTTGAGTCCTGTGTCCAGTTCTGGGCCCCTCAGTTTAAGAAGGACATCGAGACACTTGAACGTGTCCAGAGAAGGGCAACAAGGCTGGGGAGAGGCCTTGAGCACAGCCCTGTGAGGAGAGGCTGAGGGAGCTGGGGTTGCTTAGCCTGGAGAAGAGGAGGCTCAGGGGAGACCTCATTGCTCTCTACATCTACCTAAAGGGAGGTTGTAGCCAGGAAGGGGTTGGTCTCTTCTCTCAGGCAACCAGCACCAGAACAAGAGGACACAGTCTCAAGCTGCACCAGGGGAAGTTTAGGCTGGAGGTGAGGAGAAAGTTCTTCACCGAGAGAGTCGTTCGCCATTGGAATGTGCTGCCCAGGGAGGTGGTGGAGTCCCCATCCCTGGAGGTGTTCAAGAGGGGACTGGACGTGGCACTTGGTGCCATGGTCTAGTCATGAGGTCTGTGGTGACAGGTTGGACTTGATTATCTTTGAGTTCTCTTCCAACCTTGGTGATACTGTGATACTGCGATTCGCCTCTCAGGAGTGTGAGCAGCTGAACGAATGCTGCTGAGAGGCTGAGTGGCCTTCACACCAGAGGAGAGAAATGCCTCTATCCACATGTCCACCCACAAGACTGCTCTTCCACTTTCAGTCCAATTAGTCCTCTTTCTCTCTGGCTTACAAGCAGATACATGTTACTACAACTGGAAATGTTTCATATGTGTTGGAGGAAAGAAGAATAAATGAATAAAATAAAAGAGAGTGAGTGTCAGTCGATGTGTGAGATGGTGACAATTGGTCCAGCCTCCTCTGTCAGATGTTTGTGGTTTGTGGGGAAGTGTGTGAAATTTCAGGAAGCAGACAGAGCTGGGTTGCACTTGCAGCTGCTCATCAGCACTTTCTGCAAGGTCCAGGAGCTGTACAGAACGAGGTGAGCCTCCTGCTGTGCTGCCAGAGAGTCTGTGGGTAAGGGCTGCAAAGGTACTGAGCAGTCAGATGTACAGGAGGAGTATTTTGCCCCTCACCTTGGAGAGGAGGAGGGAAACATATCTGAACTCAGATGAGATGGCTGCAGATCTGGATGGAGCTGAAGGCTTCCTGGTGGGAGGTAAGCTTAAAGCAAAGCTGGGAGGAAGTCTTACAGGGAAGTAGCTGAAAGTGCCGCAGGGCTTTAGTCCACTGCAGCAGTTTGGAATGTCATTTTGTGAAACCTGTGGAAGCAAAGTAGAAGGTTGTTGGAGAAGAGAAGGCTCCAGGGAGATCTTATAGCAGCCTTCCAGTACCTGAAAGGGGTCTACAAGAAAGCTGGGGAGGGCCTTTTTACAAGGGCTTTTAGTAATAGGATGAGAGGGAATGGATTGAAGCTTGAGGGGGCTAGATTTAGGTTGGATATTACAAAGAAATTCTTTAGAGTAAGGATGGTGATACGCTGCAACAGGTTGCCCAGGGAGCTTATGGATTCTCCTTCCCTGGAAGTATTCAAGGTCAGGTTGGACAGGACCTTGAGCATCCTGGTCCTTGCCCATGGTGGGGGAATTGAAACTGAATGATCTTTAAGGTCCCTTCCAACCCAAACCATTCTATGATTCTGTGATTCTGTTAAATGTGTATGTTGGGAGTCAGCACTGCAGGAAGGGCACCTGAGCTCCTTTTGCAATACCATCCACACTTTCATAATCCTTTCTGAAAATTAATTGATTAAAAGAAAATCTAAACCAGAAGGACAAGAGTAGTGGTGCTGGTTTTGACAATCAGTCTTTAAAACAAAGATTATGAAGGGCATTTCCATAGTGCTTCTGCTATCTTTCCCTTAGGCTTTGATACTCTTTCATGAAGAGTGATTTTTTTCCAAATCACCTCAGCTGCTGAGGATCATAATCCCCACTGAGATTCAGAAGGTTGCCAGCTCTGCTTTCAGTTCAGTGTTTTTGGATACCTCCTCTGATGCTCTCAGACACTTGCAGAGCTCAACAAGGATAGCTGGTGAGTCATTTAGTGCCCTCTTCTTGAGAGGCTTTGTTATGTGGCTTAGCCATGGGTTATCTACTCTGATACTAAATTTCCCATGCCTGCTCTCCTGTTGCTCAAAGTGTACAAGAAGTCATCAGGAAGGCAGTAAAGGAATCCTGAGTGATGGGGGTTTCCCTTTGATTGGTGTTGCAAAGCTTTTCTGGATGGGTGCACCCCAAGTTTCTCAGAGAACTGGCTAAAATTCTGAGCTGAAAGGCTGGTGGCTAATGGCTCAAAGACAAACCAGCAGCTAATCACAGGTGGAGTTTCTTGGGGGTCAGTGCTGGGCCTGCTGCTGTTCAAGAGCATTATGAAAAATTGGGAGGACAGGACTGAATGAACCCTTAGCAAGTTTGCAGATGACAACAAACTGGGAGGAGAGAGATGCTAAAAGGAAGAGCCACCAGAGAGACTGCAGGAGGCTGGAAGGCTGGGCCAGCAATAGCTGCATCAACAGGAATACAGGCAGCAGATCTAGGACCACAGCCAGCAAGTCAGGAATGTGGGTATTCCACTCCACTTAGCACCCATTAGGCCATGCCTTGGATGTTGTGTCCAGGTTTGTTCTTCCTGGTCTGAGACAGATACTGAAAAATTTAGAGCAGCAGAATCTCTCTTGCTAGAAATATTCAAGGCTTGGCTCGATGGGACCCTAGAAAACCCAGTCTAAAGCCCTGCTTTCACTGAGAGGTTTGATCATAAAGTCTCCAGAGGTCCCTGCCAACCTGGATGATTTAATGATTCAACAACCACAACAGACACAAACTGGGATGTGCACATGTGGCTTTCTGCAGTGTCATGCAGAGGCACTGAGTGTAGCTCTGGAGGAGCTACCCACAGCACTGAAAGTAATACAGCTTCTAAGCCTGGAAAACTGGGATAAATTTGACTAGAGGAAGTGGCACACCGACACAGATTTATCACCAGCTACCTATTTAAAGATAGCTTAGATGTTTCTGCATGGCATTAGGTTCTGAGATGCTTGCCTGCCTCAAAGCCATAGGGCAACATGCTTATCTTTTGTCAGAGCCATGCAGAAACCACCTTTTGACCCTTAAATCCACAGGGGTAGCCTGCTTCTTGCTGAACCTGAAAAAAAAAAGGTTCTGAGAAAAAAATACTTCAGAAAAGGCAAAACAAGATATAGTGCTGGGACTTCTCATCATATTAATTGACTGCTTCCTAACCTAACCTAGCAAAGAGCTCTGGTACACAGCTGAAATGAAGTTCATGTGAGGATAATCTTACATGTGGGAACAGAAAGCTCAGATGCTCGGTAACTTGTCTAGGGGAAACTGAATCTGAAAATTGAGTGCAGATAGCTTTAGATTCAGAATTCATTATCTTATTGTCAGCTCACTGAACAGAGTGAAATCTTTCTTCTTAAGTGAAATTAGGGAGAAAAGAGTTTTAGCTGAAGGAAGAGGCACAAGGAAAATCTGGAGCGGATACTCAGCAGGCGTTGCTTCATTTGCACTTTCCATTGTGCTGATGGTAGTCGGCAGCGAATGGTGAGACCTCTCCCCGTGAGAGCTATAGAAACCATTGAGGCACTTTCAGGGATGATCCTGATCTGATGGTGCAGAGAGAAAAGCAAGCTGGCGAAGGGAATCTCTCCTCAGTGCGTTGATGCTTCGCATTTCCACTCCAGTAGTGCAATTAAACACGTTCACAGCCTGGGTTTATTTTCTTAATCTCCCCAGCTTCTTGGCATCACTGATGTCAACAGGAAAGATATTTGGGGAGTATCTGTTGAGTTGGTGCTTCAAGTGCTCACTTGAGTATCAGAAGCAATGGGGCTAAAGAGGCACGTTGCTGTGGCTGGTCTAACAAATCCTGCTGAGAAGCTAAAGTCACCTCACTGCCCTACTGTGGCTATCCTGCTTCCACATCAGAGCTCATGTCTGCACAGGGCATTTCCTGCATCATACATTGTTGTACCAACTAATGCTGCTGCTGTTTTGGCTTTCCCTCCACCATGCTCCACTGACTCCAATTAATTTTTTACCTATCATGTAGGGCTTATAACATGACATGGGAATGCCCTGTCAGCCTGGCTCCATCATAAGAGCTGTATTGAATAATGAGGTAAAACATTGGGTGCTTATGATTTCCAGTGATCAGAGAGATGGGCAGAACATTCAGGTGAAATTAATAGAAGCTAGGCAGTGAAGCTAAGTGATAGTTTATTGTTTTCAGTTCTATTGTTTGCTGAGAGATCTAAAGACCAACCAAGAATAAGGCCCCAGTGGTATTGGTGTCCTGTGCAACACCATAGCAAATAAACAGATTAGGACTGGCAGCACCATAACAAATAAACAGATCTGGACTGGCAAAACAGCATTATGCTCACAAGCAGCAAGGCCTGAGATGCTCTGGGGAGTCCTGTCTCAACAAAAGGGGGAGAGAGGCTAAGAGAAAAGGGGCCAGGAGGACAGTGGGACAAAGGGCAGGTGTGGGTACTCCTCCCACAGCCTTTACTGTAGGCGCTTCTACAGCTGCCTCTGGCTGGATTCTCTAGCTGCATCTTTAAACATTTCAGCTGAACTTCAAATAGGCAAAAGCCTTGGAAAATGCATCAGTAATGAGTTTATTTCTAACACAATTAGCTTCACACTTTGGCAAGCGCACTGACAATTTTAATGCAACTGCTTATTGTTAGCTCAGAGCAGAAACCTCCAGATTTAGCAGCAAAAAAAAAGCACCATTTCTGCCCAAGCAACTTTTATGTCATGGAACACTTGCATGCACACAGTGCCCCATACCATCATGCAGACTTCAGCCATGCTGCTCAGGAAAGGCTCTTGCAAATCAGTGTACTTTATGAATGCGGTGTGGAACAATTTCCTTGCAGTAAATTCCTCATTTTGGAGGCTAGAGATAGGAGGAACCTTAAGTTCCTCTCTCACTGAACTGCAGTCTCTTGTGTTTCTCTGTGCTTATGCTGAGATAGGGAAGCACCTTCGTTATCAGCCTAGCAGTACAGCTCCTAAGCTTTGCTCTCTGTGCTGCTCCCAGGCAGAGAGTCTTAGACTACCGCAGGGAGGTTTGTTCCTCTGCCAACACAGATGACACATTTTAGCACACTAAATTTCCTAAGTATCTGCATCTGCATATTCAGCATGACAGCAATCATTAGTAAAATTATTTTTTCCATGCATCTGATGATGGAGTTTGTATTACCTCTGCAGCCAGCAATCACATGAAATAAACAACCTGGGAGTGAACCAGCATTAGCAATCGCAGTAAACATTTTGAGGGCAAGAAGCAACAGACTTGTGCTGTAATCCTTTTCCTTACTGTGTGCTGCCTTCCTCAGCAGGCAATTAGTGAGAGGCTAGTACAGGGTTCAAACACACTTCAGGATGAGCACTGACTCTTCAGGTGAAGAGAAGGGCTTTTCCTTCTCAGAAAGGCATATATGAATATAGGATCAGCATGGTTCTGCATGTATGATTTAGTTCTCTGCAGTCCTAATGCTATCCTGTGGCACAAACAATGCATCCCCTTGTAAATATTTATTTTATTTGTTTGTTTGGGGGTTTTATAATTCTGGTGAGGAGGAACTTGGCCAATGAGTGAATTGCTGTGCTGGGTTGCTGATGAAAGGCATATCTCCTGAAAAACCTCCTGGCATGCAGCAAATGTGAACTAGTAAGATCCTGCAGCACAAGACAATGTTAGGCTTGGTGACAGGATGCTGGAAATGTGCAGCTGTTAAAAAGAAGTAAGAAACCTCAAAGTGATCCATTTAAACTGGAGCTTGCACAGCTACCCTTTGCATGCAGTTCAGATGGCTCCTCCTGTCCTCAGTGGCAAACACTGAGGCCAAAGCAAAATGACAATAGCAAACAGAAGCAGGTATGGGGAACGTTGGGCAAATGATTGGTGTTAAACCAGTTGTGACACACACACACACACTGATAAAGTAGTGCAGTAGGTTTGGATGTGGATTAAGGTTTTGATTTGTTTGCAGTGCTTCTCTGTTGAAGTTTCTGGATTACGATAAGGATGAGTAGAAATTTGAAGTAGTTTTATTCCTATGCTGTACTTCAGCATGGAATGAGGTCCAGGGTTGGTGCTTCTAAAGGAGGGAAAGGTTGTGAGATAGTGAAGGAGAATGGCTTATATTGGAAGGGACCCTAGGGATCATCTACTGTAGGCACCCTGCTAAGGGCAGGGACACCTCTCAACTAGTCTCAGCTCATCAAGACCTGATCTAGCCTGGCCTTGAGCACACACAGGCAGGAGGCAGCCACAACCTCCCTGGGCAGCCTGTTCCAGAATCTCACCACCCTCTACTGAAAAACTTCCTAAAATCCAGTCTTAACCCGCTCTCCTTCAGCTCAAAACCATTCCCCCTTTGCTCAACATTCTTATGAAAAGCCCCTCTGCAGCCTTCCTGTAGGATCCCTTCAACTACTGGAAGGCAGCAAGAAGGTCTGCCCAGAGTCTTCTCTAGGCTGAACACCCCCAGCTCCCTCAGCTTGTCCACATAGCAGAGATGTTGGGGCCCCTGGATCACCAAGTCCAACCTGTCACCCAACGCCTCATGACTACTAAACCATGGCACCAAGTGCCCCATCCAGTCCCCTGTTAAACACCTCAGAGTGTTTAAGAGATGGAGGAACTACTCAGTGAAGTTAGCAACATTGAAGTACTAAAAGGAAAACTGCAAGAACTCATTCAGGAGAAAAGCCTTCTTGTGTTGCAGGATTCCCCAGTGAAGTGGATGGCACACCAGAGGCAGTTTGAAATGGTAGTTAAGTAGCAGCAGCAGTGAAACTGAGACTGTATGGAGCCCAGCACTGACCAAATTCCCCTGCTTCTTTTCTGTGAAAGTAGTGGGGACATCCCCTTGATTCTGCCTCTTAGGCAAACATGTTTTAGGATAACACCCTAGCTTAACTCTTCCCTTCCCCCACAATCCTGTAGTGCTTAAAAATCCTACCAGTAGTTACATTTAGAATTGTAAGAGTTGTATTTAATCTCTCTTTGAAACAGCAATGTATTTAAAATCCATAGCATATTTTAAAACTTGCTATTAGCTTTCATCTAGGCTTAGCTAGGGCTAGGGCCAGTTCTACCTGTTTGCACTCACGTATTTTCTAAGACCTCATTTTTTTAACACCTGGCTACTACATATTAGATGTGAAATCGCCCTGAGCCCCAGGACAGCACTGCCCACACTGCTTGGTCTGGCAGGATCTGAGCAAGCTCTCCATGGAGCCTGGGTATCCATGGTGTTTAATTCCTTATTCAGAGAAATTGTCTGTGGAGAAGAAGTGTGCAAAACTCAGCTCTCAGTAGCAAGCAAAACTTGCAGCTTTGACAGATCAACATATGGTTATTGTCTGGCTTTGGGAAGGGCAGATCTGTGTTGCAACAAAATGCACTGATGAATGAGCAGCAGAATTCAAACAGCAGCTCAGATCTTCCTGCCAAAGCATGCAGATGCTCAGAAGAGAGAAGAACTAATAATGCAGAGAGCTCAAAACCATCACAATTAAGTTACTCCTCTAAGGGTCTCTTCTTCCCACATATTACTAACTCAGGCTTGGTTTTGAGGATAGGGCTAGCAACATCTTAAGGACTGGAGCACCTTCCCCTCACAATCTTTTTTCTCTAGGCTGGAGGATGTTTGGATAAAACTACTGTTCACAGTTTGTGCCACCTATACAATCCCAGCATTAGGCCTCAAACAAGATCTGAGTGGGATAGTCTGCTGGCTTTTTAGGTGGGCCCTCTCATTACTCAAACATGTCCAAAGAGGGGCAACAAAGCTGGGGAGGGGTCTGGAGCACAGCCCTGTGAGGAGAGGCTGAGGGAGCTGGGGTTGCTTAGCCTGGAGAAGAGGAGGCTCAGGGGAGACCTTATTGCTCTCTACAACTACCTGAAGGGAGGTTGCTGCTGGCTGGGGGTTGGGCTCTTCTCCCAGGCAACCAGCAACAGAGGACACTGTCTCAAGCTGTGCAGGGGGAAGTTTAGGCTTGAGCTTAGAAAGAAATTCTTCCCAGAAAGAGAGATTGGCCATTGGAAGGGGCTGCCCAGGGGGGTGGTGGGGTCGATGTCCCTGGAGGTGTTTAAGAAGAGCCTGGATGAGGCACTCAGTGCCATGGTCTAGTTGATTAGATGGTGTTAGGTGATAGGGTGGACTTGATGATCTCAAAGGTCTCTTCCAACCTGGTTTATTCTGTGATTCCTACCTCATCTTAGTCTTTGTGCATTCTTTCACTTCCAGAATATGTACAGGGAAGATATCAGGACCATGGTTGAAGAGACTAAGAACAGCAGTGACCCCTTCTCTGCCTTCACTCACACCAACACCATGAGCGCCATACTGATCACTGCCTACTCAGTTGCCCTTGCTGGAGGCGGGCTCGGGACCATCACGATGTCGTTTGTGCTGGTCAAGATGAACACTCTGTCTGTGACCACTACAGCCATCATCAACCTGGTGGTGGTGCACAGCCTCCTCCTCCTGACGGTGCCCTTCCGCCTGCACTACTACATCAGCAAGCGGTGGGTATTCAAGATGCCCCTGTGCAGACTGGTGAGTGCCATGGTGCACATCCACATGTACCTGACCTTCCTGTTCTACGTGATCACACTGGTGATCCGCTGGCTCATCTTCTTCCAGTGGAAGGACAAGGTGGAGTTCTACAGGAAGCTGCACGCCATGGCGGCCAGCGCTGCCGTCTGGCTCTCCGTCATGATCTTTGTGGTGCCGGTCCTGTACTTCGAGTACGGCCGCTCCGGCTCCTACAACGACACAACCTGCTTCAAGTTCCACAAAGAGCTGCGGCAGGAGAGCGTGAAAGCCCTCAACTACTTCATCATCGTAGCTGCTGCCTGCATTACGTGCGCCCTCTTGGCCCTGCAGATTTTCATCCTGGTAAAAGTGGCAAGAAAACTTTCCACCTCTCTCTGGTCTCACCAAGAGTTCTGGGCCCAGGTGAAAAACTTGATCTTCATCTGTGTCATCATCGTTTGCTTCCTTCCCTATCACCTTTTTCGGGCCTACTACATACAGCATGTGAACGATTTTGACCAGTTAGAAAGCTACAACGAAGTGTTTCTGAGTCTGAGTGCCCTCAGCTGCCTGGACCTGCTGTCGTTCGTGCTGAGCGGGAGCCGCCTCCTCAAGCAAAAGGTGGTCATGCTCCGCAGCAGGCTGTCTTGCTGCTAGCAGCAGCCTCCTGCAGCACATGTGGACCTGGAAGACTGCAGTGCTGGACAGGCGTGGCAAACCCTCTCCTCAGAGAGTCAGGGTGGGCCCTGAAAACAGCACAACAACCTCAGGCAAGGCTCTCCACACCTCTTCCCTGGGGTGAACCACCTCCAGTGTCTCATCTGGTGAACGGGAAGCTTCCCTCTGAGATGTCCTCGTGATGCTACCCAGCTGTGGATGCACCTAGAGGAGAGGGAAGAAGCTTATAGGGTCTTCTGTCTTGCTGGTTTTACATTGAGTTTTTGAAGGCAAGGGCACTAGAGAGTCTTCAAAGCATGTACAAACACAAACAGAAAAGCAGGGTTTATGGAATAAGGAACAGAAATGTAAGAGTCTGTATGATTTTCCACATACATTCCTCACTTGTTCCCCACATGCTCTCATAAGAGATCAGGGAAACTATTGTTCCTTCTGAGGCTTCTTCTCTCCCTGTAAACACAAGTGTCACTTTCTAAGCAAACTGCATAATTATGGCAACTCTTTGGAAAGAACCCAGCACTAATTAGCTATTTCTTACAGTATTTTCTCCTGATCACCTTTTGGAGATGGCATCAGCGCAGCAGAAAAGGGTTTTATTCTCTTTGCCCCACTATGAAAATGTCTCTAACAACAGAAGATGCACACTGGTACTGAAATGAACCTTGCAAGTTGAAACAAAAGCCTTGGTTTTTATTTACAGAACTGTTGAATTAAAAACAAACAAACCACAGACAAAAACCCCCAAACAACAAAACACAAAAGATTTAACAGTGAGCATCATTCAGACAGCCAGAGTCAAATATTTTAGGTCTCCAAGGCAACAATGTTGTCTTCCTTTTTTAATCTTGTGTTGATTTTGTGCAGTTCTGAAGTTTGTAACTAACTACCCACAGTATCTTTAGCTTGAAATCAATTCCATATATTCAGCACCCTGTACTGATGGAAGAAAACTGTCAGTCCTTGGACTGGAGGGATGGGAAAAGGTAGTAAACTTGGTGTAGCTGAAAGGCTTATTGTATCTTGATGAGGGATTACCAGTTGCTGCCTCTGAAGACAGAGCTTAATTCCACTAGAAAATAGGAAAATTCAGCAAAATAATTCTGTGAAAGACATTTTCACAGAAAGCTCTAAATCCCTGACTGCTGTGACCCAAGACAGCACTGAATAATACCTTTCTTCTTCTTCCCATCTGCACAAGGTCATGGTTTTTTTCATCCAGAGTCAGTATAAAGTATTTTAATCATGTGACAAATGAGAGGTTATCCACTGATCAATTTCAAGCAAGAGTCTCTCTTCATGAGGCTATTGAACTCCATCATTTCCTGTTTCTGAATCTTTCCATTCCTTTCTACTTCACCTTCAACACCTCTTGCACATCAGGCAGCAATCAAATGAAAATTGGTTGATCTTGCTGTACCTGTACTGCTGTGCTCACTACATTGGGTCCTACTGAGATGGTTACAGCATTCCACTTCCTCTATAGACTTTCCTCCCTTGTGTTTCTTTGTGCTTCAAGCTCCTCTGCTTCTCTCACGAGGTCTGATCATGAGTAAGTGTTTTCAGGTCAGCTATGTAACATCAGAAGTTGGAAATCATGGAAGTTCATACCACAAGTGAGTTGTGGGGATGCTCACATGGCCTGCCCTTGGCAAATGACCTGGGTCACAGCATCTGTTAAGATAGAGCTTGCAGTATGTGTGCATCTGAGAGAAAAAACTACATGAGAAGGTGTTTGCCCTGGAAGGATCATGGTAAAGAAGAAGATGACTATCAAGCAGATCAGCAGGAGTCAGGAAACTATGGTGCCTTTCATAGCATGGATGAAATCAGTCTGAGTGTGTAGTTCACTACTGTTTAGTTATGTGCCGTTAAGAAAGCAATAGGCTGCTCCTGATGAGATTTGTTTTAAAGCTACATGTACAAATCTGGTTTTCTTTGTGGTGGGAGAGAAGATGGAAGAGATTTCCTCCTTTAGCAACATCATTGGTAGAAGGCTATAGGTGTGTTCTGTAGGCACTGCATACCTTTCTAACACTATATTATAACCCTCTGGCCACAATAAAGGTGTTAAACAAAATGACTAAGTGCTGAAAAAATGTTATCAAGTCCTTCCTTGCAAATATGTATCTAAAAGAAAAGCATTTTGTGTCTGAACTTGGCAAGATTTTCAAGAAATAAAAGGTACTTGTACAACAGTGTCTCCAAGCTTAGCCAACCTTGTTCAGGTAGAATCACAAGCTGTTCCATTCCCAGGGCTTGAAAGGGACCTCCAAAGATCATTGAGTCCAACCCCCCTGCCAAAGCAGGACCAACTCAGCCAAGCCACACAGAAACACATCCAGGTGGGTTTTGAAAGTATCCAGAGAAGGAGATTCCACAACCTCTCTGGACAGCCTGTTCCAGTGCTCCATCACCATCATCACAGAAGTGTCTCCTTAGGTCGAGGTGGAACCTCCTGTGTTCCAGCCTGTACCTGTTGTTCTTTATCCTATCACTGGGCACCACCAAACAGAGCCTGGCACCATCACCTTGACACCCAGCCCTCGCATATTTATAGACAATGATCAGATCCCCTCTCAGCCTTCTCTTCTCCAGACTAAACACCCTCAGGTCTCTCATTTTTTCCTCATAGGAGAGATGTTCAAGTGCCACAATCATCCTCACAGCTCTCTGTTGGACTCTCTCCGTTAGATCCCTGTCTCTCTTGATTTGGGGAGCCCAAAGGTAGTCACAGTGTTTCAGGTGTGGTCTCAGCAGGGCAGAGTAGAGGGGAAGAAGAACCTCCTTAGCCCTGCTGGCCACACTTTTCTTCATGCACCCCAGGATGCTTTTGACCCTCTTGGGCACACAGGCACATTGCTGTCCCATGGAAAACTTGCTGTCCACCAGCACTCCAAGATCTGCATAGAGGAAAAAGCTTTCCATAAATAAATAAAAAGGATATTTGCTGCTCTTTGATGAGATTACTTTTCCAGACACATAAAATTACTGGATGTAGGCATTTCAGCAAATAATGGCCATTTTGCTGTACCACTGGGCTGCATTCTTTACTGGATCATCACCTGAAACACTGGATGGTTTCTAGCATGCCACAAAACATGAGCTGTTGTCCCTGTTCTGGCAGGGAAGCTCAGGTGTGTCAACTATCAGTGCAGTGCAACAAAACATTGCAAACAGCTGTTAAGTTTTGCAAGGTAAAGGGTGCCTCACAAGAGTAGCCTTTGGGTTAGAAAATACACCAAGTAGTTTGCTCTGTGGAGAAATGATGTGGCTTATAAGCAGTTCACTACATAAAATGAAATAAACCAGCTCTTTCTTTTGTGCTTTTAGCCACCGAGGTCAAGGAGCTAGAAATTAGGTCGTTTGCATAATACCTGGCTACTGGGTTTTGTCATTTTGTTTAGAATCATAGAATGGCTTAGGTTGGAAGGGACTACTCCAACCTCCCTGCCATGGGCAGGGACACCTCAACCCTGTGATCCTGTGAACTAGACTCAGCTGCTTAAGAATAGAATAGAATAGCATAGCATAGCATAGCATAGCATAGCATAGCATAGCATAGCATAGAATAGAATAGAATAAACCAGGTTGGAAGAGACCTTCAAGATCATCGTGTCCAACCTATCATCCAACACCACCTAATCGACTAAACCATGCAACCAAGCACCCTATCAAGTCTCCTCCTGAACACCTCCAATGATGGTGACTCCACCACCTCCCCAGGCAGCCCATTCCAATGGGCAATCACTCTCTCTGTGTAGAACTTCTTCCTAACTCCATCCTAAACCTCCCCTGGTGCAGCTTGAGACTGTGTCCTCTTGTTCTGGTGCTGGTTGCCTGGGAGAAGAGACCAAAAGGCCTCATCCAACCTGGCCTTAAACACCTCCAGGGAGAAAGCATCCACAACCTCCCAGGGCAACCTATTCCAGAGTGCCATCACCCTTTGGAAGCAACTTTGAGAACTGGCTGAAGATTTTAGCCACCGGTTTCACAGTGACTGTGGCATGTCTCACAAACTGGTGCAAGAGGAGTTGTAATTGCAAAAGGAGAGAGATGAATCAGATTTCTCCACTTGCTAAATAATCATTCCTGAAGATGCCTCAGGACTTTGAAGGTAAGTTTAGAGAAGAACTCTTCAAAAAGAATATGAAATGCTTCAAGTACATGATCCCAAAGGCAACTATTGCTGAAATAAAGAAGACAAACCAGAATCTCCAGTCAGAGTCAAGACACAAATACTATTTACTTGCAAAGTAAGGATGCAGAACCTATTCTCTGGTTTTTGGTTAGTTTGGGGTTTTTTGGTTCTAAATGTATAGAATCATTAAATCATCTTGGTTGCAAGAGACCTTTCAGATCATCAAGTCCAACCCAGCACTGCCAGGTCACCCCTCAGCACCACATCTATACATCTTTTAAATGCCTATAGGGTGGTCACTCCACCACTTCCCTGGGCAGCCCGTTCCAGTGCCTTACAACCCATTCAGTGAAGAAAGTTTTCCTAATATCCAACTTAAACCTCCCCCAGCGCAACTTGAGGCCTCCCATCTTGCTGCAACTGAGAGCTGAGTCTCCTTTTTTTCCAGGCTAAACAACCCCATATCCCTCAGTCACTCCTCATAAAACTTGTTCTCTAGACCTCTCATCAGGTTCTTTGCTCTTTGGACAAGTTTCAGCACCTCAGTGCTTTACATGCAGCACTGAACACAGTGCTCAAGGTGGAGTCTCACGGGTGCTGAGTGCAGTGGGACAATTGCCTCTCTCATCCCGCTGCTCACACTATCCAGGCCAGGATGCTGTTTGCCTTCTTGATATCTGAGTGTGCTGCAGGCTCATGTTCAGCTGGCAGTTGACCAACACCCCCAGGTCCTTTTGTGCCAGGCAACTTTCCAGGCTCTCTGCACCAAACCTGTAGTGTTGCATGGAGTTGTTGTGACCCAAGGGCAGAACCCAGCACTTGGCTTTGGTGAACCTCATGCCACTGGCCTCAGCCCATCAACCCAGTCCATCCAGATCCCCCTGTAGAGCCTTCCTACCCTCAAGCACATCAACACTCAACACGAGCTTGACAGGGTGCTGGAATCCAACCTATCACAAATTACATGAAACTATGAATCTACACACTCCTAGCCAGGCTCATTTCATCTGCAATGCTGCCTTCCCCAGTTACATACACAACATTATTGCTAATAATCTGCTCACTATTTCCCTCATGTTATGAAAGTCTGCAGTGTGAAGACCCTGAGAAGCTGCTTCAGAGAAGCCAGGTGAAATAGAATAGAATAGAATAGAATAGAATAGAATAGAATAGAATTAACCAGGTTGGAAAAGACCTCAGAGATCATGGAGTCCAACCTAGCACCCAACACCATCTAATCAACTCAACCATGGCACCAAGCCCCTCATCCAGGCTCTTCCTAAATCCCTCCAGTGATGGTGACTCCACCACCTCCCTGGGCAGCACATTCCAATGGCCAATCTCTCTAGGAATAGCTTCTTCCTAACATCCAGCCTAAACCTCCCCTGGCACAGCTTGAGACCGTGTCCTCTTGTTCTGGTGCTGGTTGCCTGGGAGAACAGACTGACCCCCACCTGGCTACAACCTCCCTTCAAGTAGTTGTAGAATCTCCCACACATCATGTGAACATTGAGAAGTAATATATATTCAAAAGCACACGTGGCTACATGGTGGCCATAGCCATGACTACGTCACAGAAGTATGCAAACCTCAGCAGAGATGCTTTTGAGCACTTCAGATCCTTCTGTGTGCTGTGCAGAAGAAAGCACTACTTGAAAAGCTTTGCTGGCTGCTCTGTGCTGAGCAAGGAGCACGTAGCACTGTGGCAAATTGACTTTATTGATATGCAGTCTGAGTGTCTAGGCAGCTTGAAGTGGATAATGGTGAACCAGATGAATCACTAAATTCTGTGTTCTCTACCTACATCAAAAAAAAAAAAGGCAGCTGAGGTGGCTCTGCAGCTCCTTGGCATCTTTCTCACTTTTGAATCCCTTGTTGTATTGCAGGTTAGTCATGGAACAGAATTCATTACTCAAGTCATGCAAGAGCTAAAGCATTTGTGGCCTCAGCTCAGCTTGGTGCATGGAAAAAGAGGACACTCTCAAAGCCAAGAACTAGCAGAGCATCCAAACAGCAGTACTGCAGAGATGCTCCTGGAGTGGATGGCAGACAATATGTGGGACTGTCTATGGGAATATGCTTTGTGCAGTTTGCTAAGAGTTCAGCTCAGAACTCTGGAATAGACTGTGCATCATACTCAGCTCTGTTTGGGACTCACCTCAACCTCCCTTCCACTGGATGTTATCAACTGTCAAATGACTGAGGAGGACCTCATCTCTGGGCTGACCACCCCTGCTGCATCACCTGTCTCCACAGCGCATGAAGCTTCACAGGTATTACCACAAGCTTCACAAGTACTACCACAAGAGCTGAGACTGCAACAGAGCCTACACCTAGGTGTCTGTGAGATGAAATTAACCCAAAATCTCAGAATCCTCCACCCACACAGGCCTTACAGACACACAGCCTTTTGCCACCAGAGTGCAGGGCCAGCAGACAACTGCTAGCTACCCCAGACTCCAAAGCTGACTTCTGTTGTCACCAGCAGGATAAAGGAGCATAAGCAGACCAGGGTGGCCAAATAGAATGATGTGGGTTGACATCTGAGAAGCATGGCCAAGTCAGCACCCAGCTGGTAAAAATGGAGACAAAGTTAGATATTATTGGAGTCACTCTGCCATAGTGAAGGAATTAGAACCTGATGTATTTTGAGTTTGTATTGATTTTATTATAGATGACTTTTACTGTATGAATTTCATTTCATTAGGGAACAGAGTTAATTAGCATAGCTGTGTCTCATTACTGATCTAACCCACATATAAGCAGAGTCTCATTAGCTCTGCCATTATCTCCTCTGTATGCAATCTTGTAATAAATAAAGAGGCAATTTACTGTGGCACTGCTCAGATATTCCTTTCAGGGCTGCTGAGTGGATATTGCACACTTTCATCCATTTGACTTTGTCTCAACAATAACTGACCAAGAGGCAAAATAATCACAAATGGCCACATGTGAAAGTGGACTTCTTGTTCTGTCCACCACTAACTGCAAACCCAAGCTGATGCTTCTTTCACTGAACAGTAGTAATGGTCAGACAATTCAATTCTTTGAAAGGCTAAGCCTCCTTAGGTGTTTTATGAGAGATAAGATCCTGGTAATGCAGCAGTGGTGTCTGGAGCACAAACAAGGCTGGCAAGCAACAGCAGCAAACTTTTCACCTCGAGGAATGTGATATATAGGAAGCAGGAATGGTTTGGGTTGGAAGGGACCTCTAAAGGTTATCTAGTCCAACTCCCCTGCAGTCAGCAGGGACACTCTCCACTAGAGCAGGTTGCTCAGAGACCTGTCGAGCCTGACCTCAAGCTTACAAGAAGGGAGGCAAAACATGAGTGAAATTAGACAGCAAGCAGTTAGTTCACAGACAAATAAGTAAAGCTGAGCTGTGAGACAAAAATTAATCTGCAAGAAGAATGTTAGCTGTTCCTTGGTTCACTACACCAAACTGGTTACTCATGGGAATACTTAACTACACAAGGGACATAAAAAAAGGGGTAGCAGAGGCATATGGGAAAAACACAGCATGTGAAACACATCACCATAACAACACCTTTTACATGAGTGGGTAGGAGTGTGAAACCACTGCAGTTAGTGGCAAAGTGAATGTGAAAGAAAGTTAATAGTTATATTGGACCAAAGTGGTTTCACCTATTTTAGTGTCAGGGATTGTTGTTGTTGTTGTTGCTTGGTTTTTTGGTTTTGTTTTGTCGTCTGGGGGCTAAAACAGAAGAAACAAAACCCAAACATGAGCTGATAAGATAATAGCAAGGACAAAAGCTTCTTCTGGAGGTCAGAATGTGTGTAGGAGCAAGTGGTAATTTAGGTTTGTGGAGCAAATGTTAATTTAGATTTGTGCTACAAGATACAGAATACAGAATTAACCAGGTTGGATAAGACTTTTGAGATCATCAAGTCCAACCTATTACCCAACACCATCTAGTCAACTAAACCATGGCTCTAAGTGCCTCATCCAGTCTCTTTTAAAACACCTCCAGTGATGGTGACTCCACCACCTCCCTGGGCAGCACATTCCACTTTAAGTAGTTTACTATATTTAGTAACCAGATTTATTAAGCTGAACTTTCAGAAAGCTGTGAACAGAAAGTTAAGAAGTGGACAGGAAGTTCACCTCTGTGGTATTAAGATGAGTGCAGATCACAGAATCATAGGGAAAAATATATTGTAAGAGATCTCTTAAGAGATTGTAAGAGCTGATTCTCAAGACCATCCCCTGCTCAAAGCATGATTAACTCAAAGTTAGATGGAGCTGTCCAGGACTGTGTCTAGTTCTGTTTAAGGACAGGAAATCCAAACATTTTGTCTGGGCTCCTGGCCCACAGCTTCACCACTCTCAAATTAGTAATATCCTCACAAAATTCCTTCTGGCCCATTCCTCCAGTCTGCTGAGATCCCTCCTAATGGCAGCTTTGATCTCCAGTGTGTTGCTGCTCCCTGTCATTTGATGTTATCCACGAAAGCTCTCTTGTGCTGAAGAGCTTTAATCTTAAATGACTGACACTTATTTCCATTTCAGCTCCTCTTCAACAGTGTTTCAATGCCATGTCTGAGCCTCACACCTGAGGGCCTGCCTCACCTGCAATGACCCATCTTCCAGTGACTGAAGCCTTTGCAGCTCACCCTGCTCTGACCTTACCTTCCTCCACAAACAGGAAGAGAGATTTTTGCTAATAGAGACAGATTCTTGTGGTTAAATATTAAGTATGGACTTTATCACTAAAGTCTGGTCTATTTGCATGAAAATGTCACCCTAGGAAGGCTTTTTTCTGGATTAATCCATATTTCAGAAAAGATTTCTGAATATGCTTCTGAGCAGGGAGCAGCAGACAGGACAGGTGGCCCAAGCCTGACCAACAAGGGATTCCATTCCATGTGGTCATACTCGGTATAAAGCTGTGGGTCACAAGGGTCAAACTCTCTTCTTCACTGGGCGGCATCCAGGGAGCAGTCTGTCCATTTTTCTGCCTTCAATCTTGATTTGTGTATTCCTGAATCCAGTTCTAGAATCCAGCTCCTGAATCCAATTCCTGCCTGCTATTGAGTAAGTCCCACCTTCCACAGTGCTTGACCACAGCATCAGTGGTTACAGCGACGTAATTGCCATCAGGGAGGTTTAGTTTGTTAGTAGTTTTGTGTATTTTTGAATATCTGTCACTATTTTGATTATCTTCTTCTTAGTATCTTTTTATTGTTACTGTTTCATTAAAGCTGGTTTAGGATTGTTTTTCTGACTTATCAGTGTCTGTCCTTTGTTCCCTTTCTCTTCTCTTTTGTCAGGGGAGGGGGATTAATAGCAAGCATCTCTCCCTTGTCTTGTGGCCAGCCCAGCCCTAAGCTTTGGCACCTGCCTATTCAGCTTTATTTTGATTCACCTTTTCCTTTTTAAAATGGCTGAGTGCTTCTCAGCTGTCTTACCTCATACTAAGAACTTTTCTATCTCCCTTTTTCTAGTCCTCATCCCTAGGTCTGCGCATTCCCTTCAATGTCTAAGTATGGGTGATTGATTCCTGCTGCTGGGCTCAACACCTATGGTGCTAACGGGCAGTGTTCATCTCTGGGCCTCAATCTTTCCCTCTGCCCTTTGGAAAAGGGTTGCACTCCCAGCACTGTATTGTAGCTGAATTTTGTGGAGCTTCCTGGATCTGGGTGTGTTTGCCTGCCAAATTTTTGGATGAAGAGCAACAGATTCTTAATCTCTGTTCCAGCATTAGCTTTCTGAGCTAAAGCTCAGAGATTTTCAAGCCAGAGGAAGAGACAGAAGAAGCAGCTTCTTGGAGTTCAGGAACATTGACTGCCCAAAGAAAGTGAAATAAAGGCACCAGAAGAGGAGCTGCCTCTCCCCCAAAGGGAGGTTACTGTATAATCCTAATGGCTCCCTTCTGCTTTTAAAGGTAGTTGACTCCTATCTGAACCCAAGACAGATTGCCTGTGGTGGGGTGGTGCTAGAAATGAAGGGATTTGGTCATTGCTCTCGACCCCCTCTCTTCATGTCTCTTCAGTGGACAACTAATGCACTTAAATATTCAAATTTCAAGTTTGTGGCATTTTGTACTCATTTGAGTTTCACTGACTCAGAAAATTCATACAAGATTTGATAAAGCAACCTCACTGTACTCAGACAAACAATTTCCTCCTTGTGGCTTCTACAATAACAAAAGTTTCCCCCATCTTTCACGTCTAAGAACTGCTGGTGGTGGAAAGAAAAGCAATTAAGTTAATCACCTCATTTTAAATGTTCTCCTCTACCCCATTCTCTTGTTCTACAATCTATTTTTGTGACAATGGAGAGATAAGTCCAACAAGACTCTGCTAAACAGTTCATTTGGAACACAGCACATCATTCATTCTCATACAGTCAGCTGAAAGTATATCAATTAGCTGCATGGCCCTTCTATTCTTTAGGGTAGAAATCTTCTTACAATTACACTAATTGCTCAAATCCTTCAACTGAGAAAACAAAGAAACAGTGAAAGCTACTGAATGAATTGATCTAGAGGGTTTGATGGTGCTTAAGATCATGATCATTTCAGTGTCAGGGCGTTTAGATTGGTTGCACAGATTCTCTTTGCCATGTGTTGGGAGTATGGGGTACAGACATCCAGCACAGCTTCATTTCGTTCCATCCCTGCCAACAGCACATGCAATGGAAGCACAGAGACCTCCCAATTAGCAAAAAGGCAGCAGAAATGATCTTATTTCATCTGCCAAGTGCTGAATGTGGCCAAATTATTTAGGAATATGTGCAATCTATATAAGTTTAAGAATATTATCCAATAGAGTGAAGTAAAAGCCTTTCTGAATTGCTTTTGGCCATGCTCTCTAGTAGTGGTTCCTCCCATTTCAGTAAATATTAAAGCTGGGTAAAATCTAAATAAGCTTAGAGTCTGCTTTATTGGCCTTTTATTTTTCCTGTGAAGAAATACTTTTTCTTCCCAGCAAGAGTAATTGGCCATTGGAATATGCTGCCCAGGGAGGTGGTGGAGTCACTGTCCCTGAAGGGAACTGGATGTGACACTTGAAGCCATGGTTTAGCTGGTGTTAGGTAACAGGTTGGATTTGAAGATCTCTCATAGCAGAGGTGTTCCACCCCTTTTATAAAGCATAATATCTACTTTGGAGGCATATTAAACAGGTATGACTAAGGCAAATATCTATTATTACTTCTAATAAAGAGAGAAGCCAGATAGCCTCTTCCCTCCTGACAAGTAAAGCCTGAGAAACCTTTCAGCTAATCTGCAGCTAAGTGAGTAGAAGATCAGTCTGTGAATCTCATATCTCTGGCTAACCTTTCTGACCATTTACTGGCTTAAAGTTATTAAGTTCTTCATGCTGTGTGAATGGGTGGCATTGGCAAATTAAAGGGATTATCCTGCAGGTTCACTAACCATGCAGTATGATTTCCTCCCTTTCCAGTTCCTCTGACTCATGTCTAACAGAGTAGGAGTGAGAGAGCAACTGCAATCATGGCAGCAGCAAATCATGACACAAGTATTCCCTGTCTTGCTCTTGTTTATGATGCTGACCTATGTGTAGCTCAGTTCTTAGAATCAAGCAGTAATAGAGAATTTAATATTAACAAATAATTGAAATTATCAGCAATTATGACCTTAGGTTGGAAGTAGCAAGGATTGCAAACCTATCCAGCAACACAAGGTAGAGCAGTTTTATAGCTGCTCCTAACAGAAAGCAGCTCTTGAGCTTGTGTGTGAAACCTCAGTTGCTGTTGTACTGACCAGCAAACATAAAATGTTCTTGTGAAGTGACACAAAAAGCTGAGGAAAGGGGGCAGAAATGAAGAGGTTCAAGTTCTCTGTGGATCTGGCCCTTGCTTAAAGGAACTCTGCCATGCCTATACACTTGACACAGTCAGTGACCCATCCTGTTTCTGTGCATCCCCAAAACCATGTTCTTCTTTGTAGTGGTTTAAGCCTGAACTGGGAGTTAAGAGCTCAGATGGGGGCAAGGCTGAGAATCTCTCCCCCACTCCCCCTTCCTCCCTCCAAATAGAGAGGGGAAAAAAGGAAAGGGAAGGAGCAAATCCACCAAGCAATAATTTGGAGTCAGCCTGGAAGTAGAGAGGTAAAGAGTTTTCATTAAACAATATATCTATAACAGTAGCAGGTAAGGTTCACAAGGACAAGGAACAAGGATGGATGGGAGGAGGGAATAAAAACAAGAATACAAAACCAGGCTTTCTCTGAAGAGGCGCGGAGGCAGCAGGGAGAAGGATCAGCGCAACCATGTGGCAGAAGAGCAGGAAGGCAGCTGCAGTAGCCCTCATCCAGGAGAGGCAGGAGCCAAAAAGCAGCCCTAATAGCTGCAATGCCCTGCTTTTTATACCCTAGCTGGGCAGGGAGCGGGGCGTGGAACAGACTCAGTTTCCCAAGGGGGAAAACACCCTGCAGGGAGGGCAAAGCAACCGCAAGCCCTCCTCCCTGCTTTGTTTCTTTTCAGAATGGGCATTAACCCAGCACACTCTTCTCTCAGCTATTACTGCATTTTCTGTTTCATTGTCTCTTAATAATTTAAACTGCCACCTCCCTTCCTCTTCTCTTCTCTTCTCTTCTCTTCTCTTCTCTTCTCTTCTCTTCTCTTCTCTTCTCTTCTCTTCTCTTCTCTTCTCTTCTCTTCTCTTCTCTTCTCTTCTCTTCTCTTCTCTTCTCTTCTCTTCTCTTCTCTTCTCTTCTCTTCTCTTCTCTTCTTCTCCTCTCTTCTCCTCTCTTCTCCTCTCTTCTCCTCTCTTCTCCCTCAGTGCTGAACCAGACATGCCCACTTCTTTCCTTCTTTCAAATTCATTTGTGTTCCTAGTCTTACCTCGATCTCTGATGTGTATGTACACATCTGGCTTTCAACCTTGATTCTCACCTCTAACTGGGGCAAAGGATGTACTGATGATGTAAGAAGCAAAAGCAAGATCTGAAAATTCATTTGTACAGGCTGATGTGACTCAGTTTCCTTTTGTGTTCATATAAGAAACCAAGCTGAAACTGAAGACCTAGATTGCAGAGCTGAGTGGGTTTGGGGGTTTTATTTTAGCAGAAAACATGAGCTGAAAGGTTAACACACTGAAGAGCTTTAACACACAAGCTTCAAGGACCATTCTGAGGACAAAGTGACCCAGAGGTACAAAACATCAATTGAGAAGTTCAGTTTCTGACCCCCAGCAGTGCCAGCACTGCTCTCCTCAGGGTTACAAGAGGATTATCTGTGCAACACTTCTGCAGATTTGTTGGCATCACTTTGCATCCAAAGAGCTCAGGATAGACTCAACAAGGTAATAGAGTGTGCAGAGTTCTTTGACCTCACAGCCTGATTTGGAATGCCAGCTGCCCTATAGCCACCATTTCAGGAGTGCAACTTCTTCATGTCTCTTCTGCATTATTACTTGATGGTTCAAGCTTTGTGGATCACTTCAGGTCTTGTGGACAGAGCACAAGGGTGGAAGCATTTCCCTGCTTTACCCAGAGGCTGTGGATGTAGCTGCATGATGACTCCAAGCCATCAAAACTATCAGAGTCTGGTGCCCAGGCTGTTCCCCATCTTCTGTGTGTATCTGTAGAGTCAGATGATGATTTTGCCATCCAAACACCACTGCTACCATGCCAGGCAGCAGCCTGTTCTTATGTGGAATTAAATGATGCAGGAACTGCACCTGGTGAGTACTAATATTCATGGAGCTGTTTTCCTTCAGTGCTCTGTCTGCTGGAGCAATGACACATTTCTCTTAACCAAAGCCCATGGGTGTGTGCAGTCTCTAAAACAGGCAACCCTCCTGTTCTGAACCCTGCTCTAGATGAGATGCTCACTTCTCCCTCAAAGCCTTCCAAGTTTATCCTGAGAATGTCTCACAGATAATGTCTCTACATTCTTGCTCACCCTCACAACCCTTTCTGTTCTCCCTCTGACTTTTAGTGCTCTTGAGTTTTGTCTTTGCATTTATTTCCTTCTAATAGTTCTCCTTCATATTTTATTCTTCCTGATGACTGTACTTAGCAATAGGAGAGAAGCCTCTCAGAGGGACCCATCCTCACATGTCTTCTTCTTTTTTTTTGTAACACCAGGAACTCTTCAGTAGCTGTCCCTATGTGTCTGAAGCTCATTTTACTCATACTATTTAAACTATTAATAATGTCCTCTGAATTCTCCAAGATCTAATAGCATGTTGGAGTGAAATCTTTTAACTCTGCTAAACATTTTGTTATCCTGGCACATTTAGTTTAATTATTAAGTATAAAAGAAGTGGAAAGCACATTTAGTTATAATGAAAAATCTTCTGCTCAGTTACATATTTCTTGACTTAATCAGTGGCACTCCTTACTTCCTTAGTGTGGTAGTTTGAGGCTATGCCTTTAAAATTTTTTTCACAGATCCAAACTTCCTTTTCCACAGAAAAGTCATACAATGTGAACAAATCACTATTGGGTGTGAAAAGGAAAAACAGAAGTAATTCTAAACAATTTCATTGGAGAGATATTTCCCTTCTTTTCTTCTTCCCTTCTCTTCCCTTCTCTTCCCTTCTCTTCCCTTCTCTTCCCTTCTCTTCCCTTCTCTTCCCTTCTCTTCCCTTCTCTTCCCTTCTCTTCCCTTCTCTTCTCTTCTCTTCTCTTCTCTTCTCTTCTCTTCTCTTCTCTTCTCTTCTCTTCTCTTCTCTTCTCTTCTCTTCTCTTCTCTTCTCTTCTCTCTTCTCTTCTCTTCTTGCTCTGGAGAGATACTAATCTGCTTCTGCTTGACCTTGGCTGCATTCCATTGTAGATTGTAGGTTTGCCTGTAAACACAGCTTTCATTTGCTTCCAAATGAGCTGGTCTGGCAAAGTTAATGTGTGTGTGTGTGTGTGTGTGTGTGTGTAACTTCAGCCCACCACACTTACTAGCAAAACTCAGTATTTGTGGTAGATGTACAGTTTAGGGGCTCACTGGCAATCTGAGCATTCAGACTGAGGGAACTGTGGGGCCGAAGCAGTGCTGATGAGTAGAGCTGTTCGACATGTTTGAGCACAATGATGGTCTCTGACAGCTCAGCAGCTCTTGAGCAGCTCGCCCTGCATGAACGAAGCAGCACTTGATGCTGAGTATGTGTGATTGCTATCAGAGTGAAGCAAGAAGAAAAGCTTGTGCCTTCCTGTAAGTGGGCTGAGAAAACCCACAACCAGCCTTGGACAAACACAAACATCTAAGGCTCCTTTTCTCACCATGTGTTATGGATGCATGAAGTGGCAAAGAAGAAGGGGGAGCCCACAAAAACAAGAGGTTATAAGGTAAAATGTAAGTATTTTATTTCTAGAAATAGTGGGGGAAATAATCTATTTCTGAGTTGTATGTTGGCATCTAGGCTGCAATTAAGCTGTCTGTAACAGCAACAACAACAAAGGCAACTTTATGTACTCTTTAAAAAACAGTTTGAAATATTAACAACATGCATTGGAATATGAACTTGTGTCAGGAGCACAAAGTCATCTTCTTAAAGCTTGAAACTTTCATAGAATCATAGATGCCTTTTGGTTGGGAAAGACCTTTAAGATCATTGAGCCCAACCATTCTCTAACTCTACCAAATCTGGTGCTAAGTCATGGCCCTCAGCACCACATCCCTCTGTCTTTTAAACACCTCCAGGGATGGGGATTCCACCACAGGCTCCTGGGGAGCCTGTTCCAGTATTTTATAACTCATGCAGTGAAAAAGTTTCTGTTTACATCCAACCTAAACCTCCCTTGGTGCAACTGGAGGCCTTTTTCTCTTGTCCTATCACTTGTTACTAGGGAGAAGAGACCATCCCACACCTCACTACAGCCTCCTTTCTGGTAGTTGTAGAGACCAAGAATTTCTCCCTTCATCCTTCTTTTCTCCAGACTAAACACTTCCAGTTTCCTCAGCCACTCCCCGTCAGACCTGTTCTCCAGACCCTTTCTTCTCACCAGCTTCCTTGCCCTTCTCAAGAAATCCAGCCTCAGATATCTTTTCCAGAAGAAAACAACCAAGATTTCATCTACAAGCAAGAACCTCCAAATGCAGAGCAGCTGATTGATATAAACCTGTAATTCTGAAAGTGTAAACAGGCTTATTGTGATAGCTGCAGCCCAATTACTTTCCAGGCTATGCCCCTTGGGAGCTCCAGATAATCTTTCTCTTACAGGAAACTTTCTGGGAAGGCAAATTTCTCATGCCTGTTTCAGGAATGTTAGTCAGGGATGCAATTTTAACCATTTCAATCCTTCTATGATAATATATTTTTAAAAGGAGTGAAGAGTAATATTTATATCAGCCTTGGACACAATGCTTCACTGGCCTCCTAAAGGTGCTTTGCCAAGAGCTTCATCAATAAGATGTTTCTCTGAGCGTGTTCTGCAGCCACCGTCTGTGACTCTATCGATGAGTGCAACGGAAGAGCGCAACGGAAGAGCTGTCAATTGCTGTTTTCAATTTTCAAAGGAATCAGAGACAGGAGACTTCTTACTTTGTTCTTTCCAGTTCTTTCTTTCCAGTTCTTACTTTGTTCTTTCAAAACCCTTTGTAAGGTAAAGGCAGATTTCCTTCACAAAGTGTGTGTGTACCCCGCGTGCTATCCCTGGGTGCTTGCACAGAGATCTGTATGCAAGACCAGACAGCTGAAGAGTCTGCATTTTGCCCACAGTCTAAATAAGCATTCAGCCACATGCAGCTGTGTTTACCAAGTGCCAGTAGCATTCTATCTTTCATAAGAGTGTTCCTAAATTAATTTTTAACTTTTCTTCACCTTTCATTGCAGAACAGCTCAGGTGGAATTCCATATCAAAAAGACTCGGAGATGAAGTAAGAAGAAATTGAATTTTCATCTGCAGATCTGTATTTTCAATATGCTCTGTGCATCTAGAAACTGAAACTATTGCAGCTTTCTGGCAGCCCTGCGAGATGTTAAGAAGCTGAGTCAAGTGTTGTCGTAAAATACCCAGAAATTGTAAGTACAACCTCTTCACGTATCAGTATTTTCCTCACCTTCAGTTTTAGCTTTATAAGAGGACTGCAGACTTAGCTTAATCTACAGCTGTTGTGTCATTTGGCTGTTTCAAATGGCTGAATCTGGAGAAAAATGGTTGCAAAACCAAAAGAAAACAAAACCTCAGCTCAACAGCTGGGATGCAGTTTAGTAAGTTAAAATCTCACTCCTAATTATATAAAAATTGGGTTTAGCACTGGGAGCCATGGCTTGTTGCTGGCATATGCAGGATGATAATAGGTATAAGGTTGCATAGTGCACAGGACAGCAGAGTTTCAAACATAGAATCACAGAAGATATCTGTCTGGAAGAGACCTCAAAGATCATCCAGCCCAACCCTCCACCCAGTTTAGGGTCAACACTAAACCATGTTCCCTAAGTGCCAGGTTCACACACTGCTTAAATACCCCCAGGGATGGTGATTCCAGCACTGCCCTGGGCAGAACATTCCAATGGTTGACAACTATCTTTATGAATAAATATTTCCTAGCATCCAGCCTGAGCCTCCTCTGGTGCATCTTGGAACCATTGCCTCTGGTCCTGTTAGTCGTTAATGAGGAACAGATGCTGCCCCCTCCTTGCTCCAACGTCCCTTTAGGGAGCTGTAGAGGGCAATGAGATCTCTCCTCAGCCTCCTTTTCTCCAGATTGAACACCCCCAGCTCCCTCAGGTGCTCCTCAGAGGCCAGGTGCCCCAAGCCCTTCACCAGCCTCATTGCTCTTCTCTGGACACTCCAGAACCTCAATGTCTTTCTTGTAGTGAGGGGCCCAGAACTGAACACAGTACTCGCGGTGTGTCCAGCACAGTTCAGTGAGATGTCTCTTCTTGCTCTAAAATGAATCTCTGACATTCTACAGTTAATAAAGTTGCCTGTTGTAAACCCTCCCATTTTTCAGTTTCAGTAGCTTTTGCAAGAGGAGGATGTGTAACAGCAGCTTAACCCAGCAGAGCCCTTCCTCCAACGAGACGCTGCAGGACAGCTCTGAGGGGCTGCGCACCATTCTCATAGCCCTGTACGTCATCGACCTGGCTGGCGGCACCCTCGGGGTGGTGCTGATGTCCCATCAGCTGTTCCACAGGAGATCACAGTCTGTGATGACCATTATCATCAGCAGCCTCCTGGTGCTGCACATCCTGCTGCTCCTCAGCATCCCCTTCCGCCTGAGCTATTACATTCTAAGGGAATGGAGGTTTGGCTGGCTGGCCTGCCAGCTGACAAGTGCCATCATCTACATCCACATGTACATCACCTTCACCTTTTACGTGGCCATCATCAGCATCCGCCTCCTGCGACTCGAGTTCAAGAAGTGCTGCATCGCAGCCTGGGTGGCTGCCGTCTGGCTGCTGGGAGCACTGGTCATCACTCCTGTTTTTCTCTCGTACTACGGTGCCTCCAACTCATACCACTCCTGCCAGTGCTTTCAGTTCCACAAGGAGATGGAAAAGGTGGCCATGGTGACCATAAACTACTGCTTGGTTGGGGTTTTGATGTCAGTTTGTGCCGTGCTCACTGCAGTCCAGCTGTCTGTGATCTGTAGGCTGGCTGTGAAATACTGGCCGGACATCAATTCCCACGTGGAATTCAGGGCTCAGGCAAAGAGTTTCTTCTTCATCTTAGTAACACTGGTGTGCTTCGTTCCTCATCATGTGTTCAGAGTGTATTACATCCAAAACCTCCACCTTGACAAAGACCACAAACTCCTGCCATACAATGAGATTTTTTTAGCTTTAACAACGATGTGCTGCTTGGACATGTTGTGCTTCACAGCAGGAATAGCCCACTGAGCTCTGAGCTACCAGCAAACCCAGCTGCTGGCTGGCACTACTGGCTGTTGGCAGGAACAAAACCACATTGGGACTTTGCTGGGCTAGGGAGACTGCTGAGTGTCTGGTCTGCCTGTGTAGGTCGGCAGCGTTGTTTGGCTTTTACAGACCAATGAGATCCAGCTTTCAGAACCTGCTGGGTTTTATCTCCCCTCTTGAAAGCAGAAACAAGAGCCTTACTTTAGTCTGTGACCATGAGTCCTGCCCTGAAGCTTCATGAAGATTTTCCTTCTTTAACAATTACAGCAGAAGTATCCATTCCTTTCTACTTTGTCCTCAGAGTGTGTGTCTTGGTCCAGAGGGGGTAAGAGACTCAGTCCTTTTGAATATTCCTGTGTTATGAAATTGGAGGCACAAACGAGGCCAAAATATCAACAGCCCTCGAGGCTATTGATTAACAGAATGGATGGATCAGAAGGAGGGAGAGAGAGAGAGAGGAGAGAGAGAGAGAGGGAGAGGGAGAGGGAGAGAGAAGAGGAAAGGAATCATATTACCATCCTGCACCTCACAAGATGGTTTGGGTCTGTGGAGGAAGCCTTTTTGGCTGCGCTGTCCTCCGCTGGAAGAGGGGAGGGAGAGATCCCAAAGTCCAAGTCCAAGTTCTTCTCTGAGCAGCCTCTTCAGCTTCATGAGTTGCAACAGGTGGAACTTAGGACACAGAGGGAGGGTTCCTCCTGGTCTGCTTCTTCCAGGTTGCATGGTGAAGTCTCTGTCCTTTCCTCTCCTGGCATTTTGTCATTTATCTTCAGAGCAGGCATTGCCCAGGTCTTTTCCTTCTCTTGAGCCAGTATTGCTCAGGTCTTTCATACAGTTTTTTAGGGATGTATCCAGGTGGTGAATCCGTTGTCCTTTTCACCATCCTCCCTTTCCAGGGTAGCTGATGGGTAAAGATGATCCTGTCTATGCACATTCCAGAGAGTCCTTATCCAGAGGCATCTGCCCAATACACATCAGCTATTGTCTGGGCAAGAAGCAAAGGTGATTTTGTCTTTGTTGATTCACATCAAGAGAGACAAGATTTAGTCTCTTACAGTGTCTCAGTGGCCACTAAGTTGGCCTCACTGTAAGTCTAACAACTTCTTCTGGCAATCATGATACTGAAGGAAAGAGAGGGAAGAAAAATTCTTTCACAGGATTTTTGTACCAGTGATTTTAGATACCAAGGACACAAACTCTATTAAAATGTAAATTATTCAGGGCAGGAATCAAGATATGAATGAAATATCATGCAGCACATGTCAGCAGAATCCTCCTTATACGAAGTGTACATTAAATTAAACTATGTCTAAACACTCAGCGTTGTCACAGCTTCACCTCTACCTGCTCCAAAACCACATGCAGCTCTCTGAACTGCGGTAATCACACATTTAGAGTGAGTGAGATCAGAATAGGCCACAACCTTCAAAAAAAACGTTTGATTTCTGGTCATTTTCAGTTGCCTGTTGATTCAGCTGCAATATCTTTTTCCATTCACACATGTAACAAAGCAAAAGTAGAATAAACCAACTGAGCTGTGCTTAATCAGTTCCACATATGCTTCTGTAGCGTACAGAAACTTGTGCTGGAGTTTGTCTTTTCTCCATTAGACTTTTATATTCTCTGGGAGCCACATCCCTTCTGGGAATCTCTGGTTTAGCTTCATTATGTACAAAGTTTTTTTCATGATTGCATTCCATCTGTTGTGCTCAGTGCAGAAGGTCTCTAACCCTTCCGACAAAGGCCCCAATCTCATTTGCTGCACCCCAGCAGCCTGAGGCTAGATTTCTCCCACCACAGGCTCCCAAGGGATCACACAAGGGTATGCTTCCTGCTTCATAGCCCCATAAGTTGCCATCATTTTGAGTCTGGCAATCTTTGCTGCAGAAGTGCTATGATCCCTAGACTTAACCAGGTCAAAACTTGATGTGGGAGATAATAAGTGATTTCCTGCTTGCTGTTTGCTTTTGTTCTCTTTCCTTCATCTATTAAATTGGCTGTGTCTCACCTCGTGAATTTTGCTTTCCTTTTTGCTGTTCTCTGCCTTGTCATCCTGTGGGTGGGGGGACCGAAAAAGCAGTAGCACAGGTGCTCAGCTGCTGGCTGGGGTCAACCCACCACACACACCTTGTCAGTGAGACCCCTGCCTCCTCATTGCCAGAAAATTTGATGTAGCTGAAATTTGCATCTGTGGTGCCTCATCTGTGCAGCCACAGACAAACCACCTTTATTATTAACCCTTGCAATGACAAAAAGTATGGAGAGAGAGGTGCAGCTTCTGCAGCAGCTTCTTCTCAGAGTTATTAAAGATTGCAACAGATTTTGCACCAAGGCTTCAGGTAGAATTTCATTCTAGTGCTTGCTGTACCATCCAGATCATACTTCATTCCTATTCTTCTTGCCACCTAGTGATCACTTTCTTTAACCCTGCCAAAGAACCACTTTGCCTCCTGGCCTTTGCCACTAATTTATCATTCCTTCATTTTGACCTAAGGTCCTTTTCCTTTATTTTTTTTGTTCTTGACCATTTTCTCTGTACCTTCTCTCACTGACTGGGACTCAGTCACATGAAGTCAGACCACTGACTGGTCGCAGTATGGTCCTCCTAATCCAGCGGATAATGGATTAAGCATCGATCCCAGTGTTCTGTTACATCTAAGACTCACATTAAAGTGATAGAGAGAAGCTGAATTCAATACACGGCCCTCCACTGAGATCTGGAAGCACTCTAAAATCTGGTTAAAATAGAGAGTTATCACTCTCCAGGAGGATAATCTGAGAAATAAATTCTGAGAGGGCAATAATACTGAGCTCAGATTGTAGAGTACTCTTCTCTCCATGAATTATGTAATGACACATCCTGCAGAAAACAGTTAAAAGCCATCGGTTTGAATGCCATTTGCATGATCCAAGTAATTCTGGAGATAATTACACACATTAGTAATTGCTTTCATGGTAACTGAATATGTAAAACTGTAAACCATTTAGTCATCCCATTCATTTTTAATGCTATCAAATGAACACTGGGAAATCCACAGATACTCTGAAAGAGAAGGATATCAGACTGCTAAATGTATCTTCTCTTGTTGCTCTCTGTGTAAACAAAACCAACCCCAAATCCCATTTGCATGCCTGACTTCCTAAATTAGTTTGAGAAGGCTACAGGCAGATTTTTACCATCAGAAACAAGAGTGCTCCCTCCTTTTGCAGCTACAGTGCTACTATAGGTGGCTTGTTTCTACCTAATTCAGGTATATCCTTTTCAACGGTGCTGAGGGTTCTGTGAGCCTCAGCCTCACAGGCACAGAGGGGCATATCTTTTTTAGATCCTATCTGCTGGGGCCCAGAACAGCAATGCTTAAAAGGAAAAACTTCTCCATTTCCTCCTGATGTATCTGTTCCTCCTGCCTGCTGGTAAACCATTGGTGGCTGATAAACAGAGGTAGCAGCAACACAGAGTAATGGCGAAGATGAAATGCTGGGGAGCAATAAAAGGCATTTTTAGGAGCGTCTAACTAGACCAAAGCCACAGCTTGCACTCACAGAAGTCAAAGTGCTTTGTGGAGTCACCCCAAGACAGAACATCTCTGTTGCTAAGTGTGACGACACCCATTAGTTTTCTTCTAGAATTGTTCTTTTACTGCTGCCCACAGAGCTTGGAAAGGAATTCAGTTAAAAAGAAATGCTCTTCTCTCATTATCAGACAGAATATAATCTGTTCCCTGGAATCTTGTCTGATCAGACATAATACTAATGACCTGACAGGAAAGCAATGCATCCTCTACACCTGTTTCTGCAGCAGCTAGCTCCTCAGCAACACTTGTTTTTCTCTGACCCATATAATTTTATTAGCTTGCTTCAGAGACATAATTTTGAGCTGCTTCTTTTGTTGCTTTGTCTTTGTATCTATTTGTCTCTTACACTCGCTGACTTCATTGTTGCTTTAAGTAATACATAAATGAAACCTTATGAGATACGCATTTCCTTTTTCTCCCAGTCTTCTCCCTTGCATTGTTTTGTCTTGACTTATAATGGCCTGAGTTTTGTAACTGAGCTGTTTCTCTTCTTATAAACCCTAAGATTTTGTTGTTGTCTCCGTTCTACAGGCTTCTCAGAGTTTCTTCATTTCCTCTGTGTGGTTCTAATCTCGCTCTAATGCTTCGCATGCAGATCCTGCCGTTGTGAGATTACTCCATAACTGATTCTTGTATTTACACAGTGTGCTGTCAAAGGAAGCCCCCATCAACACTGCCCAGAGAGTTCAGCAAAACCCTCCTGCTGTGGCACGCAGATTGTCTCCTGAATCAGGACAGGCTGTGTCCATTCCATGTGTGTGATATGGATCTTAGACCACAGCTGTCGAGATGAAGCTCTTGCATGGTGGGAACCTTCTTAAACTGCAGATGCCTTGTGTGAGAACAGGCACCAGGCTTTGGAAGAGTTTTTTTGTTAATTAAATAGACTTCAAAGCTGTTTAAAGCTTCTGGAAAGTGATTATAATGGCAGCATAAGTTTGGTTTCAGTCAGTGGTTCTCAGCCATTACATTATCTAGCCTCCTCATGCCCAAGCATGGCTGGCAATGAGCCAAATAAGTCAACAGTTAGAGTCATCAGTAACAGCCTGGCTCAAATCTAGAAACATGAGGTAATTACTTTGAATTTTCTGGCACTCAGTGAGTTAGTTTTTCTACCTACAAAGATAAAAAGAGTCTTTCACTAAACATTGAAAGAAAACAATGAGGACACAGCTAGTTCCTCAGCTCCTGGGGCAAAGCTCTCAGCTCACCTCTGCTCCTGCACACCCACACTGCATGAGCCAGTGCAAGTCTGATCAAAGCATCTTGGCTTTTCTGACAGCAGAATGTCAGCCACCAGACCATCTCCTCACGCTGAGGTTCCCCTGAGCTGCTGCCATCAGAGAAGGCCACAAGTGAAGTGTCAAGGTGGGAGTGCCAACCCAGCAGTGTCGCTGTAATTCAGACACAGAATGCAGCCATGTGCCTGGGATACCTCTGCCTTGGGGGATCATAGTATAGGAACACCATGAGGAGCCAGGGAGGGCTAAGAGCCTTTGATGTCATCTGACCAAAAGTCATTTTACTTAGACTAACTATAAGGATGAGATGTTTTATGAGGAAGGTTGGCACAGAGAGGTGGAAGATGCCCCAACCCTGGAAACATTCAAAGTGAGGTTGGATGTGGCTCTGAGCAACCTGATCTAGTTGAAGATAGAATACATAGAATACATAGAATACATAGAATAAACCAGGTTGGAAGAGACCTTCAAGATCATCGCGTCCAACCCATCAACCAATCCAACACCACCCAAACAACTAACCCACGGCACCAAGCACCCCATCAAGTCTTCTCCTGAAAACCTCCAGTGATGGTGACTCCACCACCTCCCCAGGCAGCCCATTCCAATGGGCAATCACTCTTTCTGTATAGAACTTTTTCCTAACATCTAGCCTGAACCTCCCCTGGCACAACCTGAGACTGTGTCCTCTTGTTCTGGTACTGGCTGCCTTACTCACTTCAGGGGGTTAAGACTAAATGACTCTTGGAGGTCCTTTCCAACCCAAACCATTAATGTTATGATTCTAATACATGCAGATTCTGCCAGTCACCAGGCTGTAAAGCCACATCCTTGGATTTTAGAAGCACTCTCTCGCTCACAGCTAGGTAAGATAGAACTTGGGTTTTTCTGCTGAGTTGGTAAATTATAAGAGAGTTCACAGGGCTTCCTAGCTATAAAATCTACACAGAACTGCAATCCAGCAATCTTAGATTGTCAACTGTTCCTCCTCCTGCAAAACCAGAAGAGCATATCCACCATTCCTTGCTGCTAAGGGGATGGTTCAAACTGCTGCACAGGCTGGTTTACCACAGCCTTTGTTTTCTGGTGAGTAATATCCACACTGTAGGAGGATTTCATGAGGTCCTGCCAACTGGCCAGCAGAACATGGCTGGGCACTTGCTCCTGGAAAGGAGGGCAGTGGGAATATGAGCTTATAAGCAGCTAACACAACCAGCAAAACACACTTTCAAAGAGTTAAGTGAAAAGGATGCTAGCCAATCAGAAAACTAATTATGTGAATGCACACAGAAAACAGCATGGTAAGACCTCAAGCAGCCAACATATGCCATTAGTCCCTGTGGTAACCTGAGAAACTCTTCTACACAGATTTGGAAGAGACTGGCAGAATATCTCAAACAGATGCAAATGCTGATGCAAGGACTCAGTTTTGCAATCATTAAACAACCCTGTTAGCTGCTCTGGGCTATGCATATTGAAACCTGTGTAAGCATTTAGAGGAAAGAACTCATTAACCTCTGAACTGAGGAGTAATTGTGCCACACCACAATGCCATGAGAATGTCCTGTCACTCTGTGATTCATTGCTCTTAAATAGAGTGTGCTACTGCATGTCCTCAGAGAAACCAGTGGGCATCATTGAAATACACATAAAAAATAATCTTACAACTCTCAATAGAATTAACGGTGCAGACTGCTGTACAGGATTGACACCACTTGTTCCCATCCATCAGAGCTGTAGAGAACCTCTCATCTCTTCCCAAACTCTCTTGTGTTGTGTATCAGCACTACAGGAGCAGTTTGATTCCAAAAGATATTGAGGAAGAACTAATATGAGGCATGGATACTGCTGGCACATGTGCAGTGTTAGCATCACACTGCTCTACCTTGCATTGCTCAGCATTCACAGAACCACACAGAATGGTCTGGGTTGGAAGGGACCTCCAAAGCTCATCCACTCCAACCCTCTGCAGTCAGCAGAGGCATCCTCAACTAGGTCAGGTTACCCAGAACCCTCCTGAGCCTCACTTTAAATATCTCCAGGGATGGGGCCCCAGCCACCTCCCTGGGCAACCTGTTCCAGTGTTCCACCACCCTCATGGTAAAGAACTTGGTTCCTAACATCCAATCTAAATCTGATCTTCTCTAGTTTGAAGCCATTGCCCCTGGTCCTGTCACTGCAGGCCTTTGCAAACAGTTTCTCCCCAGCCGCCTTCTAGCTCCCTTCAGGTACCAGCAGGCTGCTATTAGGGTCTCCACAGAGCTTTCACTTCTCCAGGCTGAACAACCCCACCTGCCTCAGCCTGTCTTTGTAGCAGAGGTGTTCCAACACCCTGATCATTTTTTTGGCCCTCCTCTGGACCTGTCCTTCCTGTGTTTGAGCCAAAGCCTGAGCACTTCTAGTTGCAGGATTGTTCTGTTCCAGCAACAGGAAGAAGGAACCAGTAATGATCCATGTCCTATTCTAATACTCTCAAGTTTTCCTCTCCAAGGCTTAGAGCTCCTCTTCTTGTCTATCAAAATGTGTGACTGAAACAATAAAACTTTGCCTAAAGAAAACATGTGCTGTTTCATAACATTGCTGGCAATTAGATGCTCACAGGGATGTTTTAAAACATAGTAACTCAGCCTAGAGAAGAGGAGGCTCAGGGGAGACCTCATTGCTGTCTACAACTACCTGAAGGGAGGTTGTAGCCAGGTGGGGATGTGTCTCTTCTTTCAGGTAACCAGCAACAGAACAAGAGGACAGAGTCTCAAGCTGTGCCAGGGGAGGTTCAGGCTGGATATTGGAAGGGAAGGGAAGGGAAGGGAAGGGAAGGGAAGGGAAGGGAAGGGAAGGGAAGGGAAGGGAAGGGAAGGGAAGGGAAGGGAAGGGAAGGGAAGGGAAGGGAAGGGAAGGGAAGGGAAGGGAAGGGAAGGGAAGGGAAGGGAAGGGAAGGGAAGGGAAGGGAAGGGAAGGGAAGGGAAGGGAAGGGAAGGGAAGGGAAGGGAAGGGAAGGGAAGGGAAGGGAAGGGAAGGGAAGGGAAGGGAAGGGAAGGGAAGGGAAGGGAAGGGAAGGGAAGAGAAGAGAAGAGAAGAGAAGAGAAGAGAAGAGAAGAGAAGAGAAGAGAAGAGAAGAGAAGAGAAGAGAAGAGAAGAGAAGAGAAGAGAAGAGACCTTCAAGATCATCATGTCCAACCTGTCATCCAACACCACCTGATCAACTAAACCATGCAACCAAGCACCCTATCAAGTCTCCAAGTTCTTCACAGAGAGAGTGATTGGCCATTGGAATGTGCTGCTCAGGGAGGCGGTGGAGTCACCATCACCGGAGATCTTCAAGAGAAGCCTGTATGAGGCACTTAGTGCCATGGTCTAGTTGATTGGACAGGGCTGGGTGATAGGTTGGACTGGATGATCTTGGAGGTCTCTTCCAGCCTGGTTGATTCTATGATTCAGCAGGAAGCAATGCAAGGTGGTGCAAGCTCAGCTTGCTTGACTAGCTAGCAACACACTCTCCCCCACCACTGTAATTTCAGTGTTTCAGAAATACCCACTGCCTTGCAGCAAATCTCTGGCAGGTACTGTGTAACATTTCTGGGTTTGTCTGTAGCCCAGCATGCAGCTGTCTTTCTCTCAAGCACCAGATGACACTTGGTCTTTCATTAAAGGGATAGCTGGCAACTGGAAGCCCAGCCACGGAACCGCAGCTTCCTTTTGCCTTGCCTTTTGTTTTGTCAAGCAGCTTTTCCTGTAATCTTGCAAGAAGAAGACTTCAGCTTTGTCACTCTAAGTGACACTCCACCTTCACTGCACAGAATGTTGTGTGTGCACAGGCAATAGCTGTGACAGCATCAAGAGCACCACATTAAGCTTTCATAACAATGCAATTATTGACTCAAGTCAGACACATTTTCCAATAACCACTTCCTGTCTTTGATGCCATCATCTTTTTCTGTTAGGTGACTCAAAGTATGCCACCCTTAGAAGCCTTTTTGGTATAATTCTCTTCACATCTGTTTAACTGAACTGTGATATTTGGTGGTGTTTAGACAATTTTTTGTGAGGTTCACAGAATTGTCAGGGTTGGAAGAGACCCCCAAGGATCATCTAGTTGCAGCTTCCCTGCCATGGGCAGGGACACCTCGTACTAGATCAGTGCCATGAAAGACTCACATGGGATTACTCATTAGCTGTCCTCCCTTCCTTCTCCACCATGCTCAGATGTGTCTGCCCACTTGCCAGCTTCTCAGAAAGCCTCTTACACACTTCCTATGTGTTTCCTGCTTGGCAGTAGCCTAGTCACCAAGTGATATTCTTGAACTTGCCTCAATAGTTTTTGTGCTTCCTACATTTTAGCCCCTCTTAAAAAGCACCCTGATCTGTCAGGCTCCTCACCATGAGCTGAGCTGGCCAGCTCAGACAACCTGTGTGCTTCCTCAGACAAACACACCACTGAAAAACTACCTGAAATTGAGGACGTCTGGAGCCACCAGAAAACAATAATGTCAGGAAACCTACTGTTTGAAAAACACACTCAGAAAAAGAGCAGGAGTGAGTAACATTGAACAGAGTGCTCTTAAGAAAGATTAGAGAAGGTTACAAAATCATTTTTTCCACTTGGCTGTAATGAATTGCTCTGTGGTTGGTGTTATCTCTGCTTGTCCTTCCACTGTTTAAACATCCTGTTCATCACAAAGTCGTGCACTGCTGCTGTGCCCACCCAAAAGATAGATAGTGTAGCTTAAGGATGTTGTCTTGAAGAGATAGGCGCTTTCAGCAGGCAGTCCTACCCTTTTGAAAACAGGCATTTGGGATAAGTAAGAGAATTAACATCAGAGCTCAACAATCTGTCACTGCTTACAGAACCTAGATATCTGCATTCTTCTGTCCAACACAGAGAGCTGAGTACGAGGAAAATGCATGCACCTCTGGCAGTATATGGGCTCTAACAGCTAAGCTGATGTGTCACACAATCACAGAATGTTAGGGGTTGGAAGGGATCTCCAGAGATCATCCAGTCCAACCCTCCTGCTGGAGCAGGATCACCCAGGGCAGGTTACACAGGAACACATCCAGCTGGGTTTGGAAAGTCTCCAGAGGAGGAGACTGCACAACCTCTCTGGGCAGCCTGCTCCAGGGCTCCATCACCCTCACCATATAGAAGTGTCTCCTCATGTTGAGGTGGAACCTCCTGTGTTCTAGCTTGTACCTGCTGGTCCTTGTCCTGTCACTGGGCACCACCAAACAGAGCCTGGCACCTTCATCTTGACACCCACCCCTCAGATGCTGATGTTGGTAAGATCCCCTCTTACCCCTCAGACACTGCTTTCTGACCTTCCCATACAGAGTTTATTACCAAGTGCATCACTGGCCTAATTTCCAGTGCTTTACAATTTACTTTTCATGGCCTGCTTAGACCTTTCTATATTCTGTTGGAAATATTTACCAGAAGTCAAGCACACTGGGCAGTGCAGTGCTGGTAACTTTGTGGAGTATGATCTGAGTTACCTAAGTCATCTGAAAGGAGCTGTGCAGAATCCATAGCTGCTGTTCATCACATAACAGTGAAGCTGGTGCAAAGATGTCATTTAGTCTCAACTTCTCCACTATTAATCTCTAATCACAACACATGGCAAATTGCATAGCTGGATATGCTTGAAACCAGTCTGCTACTGACATAACTATTTTAAAAAGAAAAGCAAACTCCACAGCCAAGAAGATGAGAATCTCAGAGGTGAGTTGTAATTGAGCTGCTTTGTTGAGCTTCTGCAAGAATTTATCCTTTCCCTGCTCGCTCTCTCTCCTATGAAATAAGTTAATCAGCTAGAAAAGTGCACAGCAAATCCTCACATCTGCATGAGTTTTTCCTGCCCTTTCTTACAGAAAGCTATTCATCCATTCATAATTTTACATTAATAAGTGATGTGCTTCGAGTAGTAATCTTCCCTTTACATAATCCTCTCCTATATATACCTTTGCTTTCATGTGGGAGTGAATACTTAGCTGATCATGCATGAGATACCTATAGAAATGTCAATAACTCCCCTGCCTTCTTTCTCCACTCCTCAGTGTTGCTGCAACAGTTGATGTTTAAGTGCCTCAGTGCTGACACTTATCCTGTTAAGGCTCTGGGCATGCACATCAGTGCTGCTGCAATATAATCAGACTTTACATTTTCCCCTTCTGGCTGAACAGGCAATATGATTGATGGCAGAAAGCCTGGTTATGCAGAAAGCAGTTAGTAGTAACAGAAACATTTCGGTGAGACATGAATAAAGATTCAAATGAAAATCAGAAGCTGTAGTTAAACCCAGGCTATAGATCTTTAACAAGCAAACTCTTCTTTCAGTTATAACTTTTTCTTTGACTTGAAACAAAACTACAGAACACAAGAAGGATGCCTAAGTGAGCTGCAACTGCCCAGCTTGAAATCCAGTGAGGCAGCATGGGGTTTAGAACCTGAAAGATATGAAAGGGAGCCAAAAATAAAATCTAAACTGGAAAGAGAAAGAGAATCAATAAATGAGAACAACAAAATCCAACATACACGTAGACTGAAATAAAGCAGAAAGGAAGGACGCTTCCCTCACAAAACCAAGACACTCTGCCACTCTGTGGCATCTTTCAAAACAACAGCTGAAGCTAAGTTTTTCCCGTGACAGAAAAAGGAAGGATGAGAAATGTCGGTGGCCACACTTCATTTTATTCATTTTATTTTGGTTTTGGATTTATTCATTAAATTATTGTGTTATCATCTGAAAGATAAATCTATAGAACCCCCCAGCATGCAGGAAAAAGATGGTGATTATGAATTTCCTCAAGTCCTTCCTCCAAATGCCAGGTTCTGTGCATTGGCCACAACAACCCCATGCAGTGGTACAGGCTGGGGTCAGAGTGGATGGAGAGCAGCCAGGTGGAGAGGGACCTGGGGTCGATGGTAGGCTGAATATGAGGCTGCAGTGTGCCCAGGCAGCCAGGAGGGCCAATGGCATCCTGGCCTGCATCAAGAGCAGTGTGGCCAGCAAGAGCAGGGAGGTCATTCTGCCCCTGTACACTGCACTGGTTAGGCCACACCTCGAGTACTGTGTCCAGTTCTGGGCCCCTCAGTTTAGGAAGGAGGTTGACTTGCTGGAACGAGTCCAGAGAAGGGCAACAAAGTTGGTGAGGGATTTGGAGCACAAGCCCTATGAGGAGAGGCTGAGGGAGCTGGGGTTGCTTAGCCTGGAGAGGAGGAGACTCAGGGGTGACCTTATTGCTCTCTATGACTACCTGAAGGGAGGTTGTAGACAGACAGATGTTGGTCTCTTCTCCCAGGCAGCCAGTACCAGAACAAGAGGACAGAGTCTCAGGCTGCAGCAGGGGAGATTTAGGCTGGATGTTAGGAAGAAGTTCTATACAGAGGGAGTGATTGCCCATTGGAATGGGCTGCCCGGGGAGGTGGTGGAGTCGCCATCACTGGAGGTGTTCAGGAGGAGACTTGATGGGGTGTTTGGTGCCATGGGTTAGTTGTTTAAGTGGGTTGGATTGGTTGATGGGTTGGACATGTGATCTTGAAGGTCTCTTCCAAACTGGTTCTTTTCTGTTCTGTTCTGTTCTGTTCTGTTCTATTCTATTCTATTCTATTCTATTCTATTCTATTCTATTCTTACTAGTAAGACTAAGACTTTGGGGTTTTTTTTAAGAGTCTTCCCACAGCAGGAAGGGATCTCCCCAAAGTATGCATTAAACCACTTGCTGCATTATCACACAAGACCTATATATCTATATAAGTTTATGACATACATCCATTGCCAGTTCCAGAGCCTGCAAGGACAGTCTCTCCCCATGCAGCTAATGCCATCTGCTGGCATTCTCCTTCCAGTACAGGTTTGCCTACTGCTCTCAACTCCAGGGAATTACAAGCTTAGGACATCCTAATCAGTTCCATAAATATGGTAAATAAAATGATGATAAAACTGAAACTCCAAAGAATCATTAACATAAAATCTACTCATTCTGGCAATAAAGAATAGAATCCAAGAATCCCAGAATGCTTTGGGTTGGAATGGATCTCCAAAGGTCATCCAGTGCAACCTCCCTGCAAGAAGCAGGAACACTAGAGCAAGTTGCTCAGAGCCCTATCCAACCTGACCTGGAATGCTTCCAGGAATGGGGCTTCTATCGCCTTTCTGGGAAAACTGGGCCAGTGTTTCCCTACCCTCATTTTCTTCCTTCTATCTATCCTAAATCTCCTCTCTTTTAGTATAAAACCATCAGCCCTTGTCCTGTTGCAGCAGGCCCTGTTAAAAAAGAGTATTCTCTACTTTCTTATAGGCCCCCTTTGAGTTCTGAAAGGCTGCAAGAAGGTCTCTCCTGAGCTTTTCCTTCTTCAGGCTGATCAACCTCTCTCATCCTTTCCTCACAGCAGAGGTGTCCCAGCCCTCTGATCATTTTTGTGGTTCCTCTGGACCTACTCCAACAAGGTCCATGTCTTTCTTGTGCTGAGATCAACACCACAGTCCTTTAGTCTGGAGAGGAGAAGGCTAAGGGGAGATCCTTCAAAGAAAGATGAATGGTGGCGGAGTGGAGCAAGGAAATGGTGACAGCTGCAGAACAGCAATGTGTTTGTACTAAAACTTCACACTTGCTTTCTCCCACTGTTCTGAAGTGACAGGCATGTGATCTCATGCAAACAGCCAAGCAGCAGTGCAGTTGTCATTCCTTCTTCCTTCCTGCAGTCACTCAGATTCTTTTATAGAGATATCTTGTCCTTAAACTAAGAACCAACTGGACAAAGAGCTAGGTGGACGATGCAGATACAGCTCAGGTATTTTGTTGAAAAGCTTGATTACTTGGTGCTTAATTAACACACTTTGGAATCATTTCCTTAATGGCATTTTCTCTGGGATTTTTGTGTTCCATGATGCTTCCCTCTGTCACAGTAAGATTCTCCTACAAGTGCAGTATTTAGTACTGGCACATTTAAGGCAACACTTGTGCAACTGGTTAGAGTGGTGTAATGGAAAGCTAACCGTCTGCAAGTTCTGGATGCCACAGTATCCAAATCCTGACAAAAAACTCAGATTGGCTTGAAAACATTTTGAGGAGCTCAAACAGGTCTGCATCTATACCAGGCATAGAAATCTACCATTTAGAGGATAAGAACATCAGGCAACATATCTCTAGGTGTAAAAACCTTCTTGCTGTTGCTGACACAACTCTTTGCTTAGTTCATCCACCCCTCATGTCAGACTCCTGAGATCACTACAGGATATTTCAGCACCAAGAAAAAGAGAGGTTTTCCAAGCCTGCTTTTATGGGGCTTTAATGGTGATACAGCTGAAGTTTGTGATGAACCTCTGGTGCTACTAAGTGCCATATTCATAAAACTGCCCTGGAAAGACAACTTTGCACAGTTTAAAAGACAGGTAGATGTGCTGCTTAGGGACATAGTTTAGTTAATGTTTGGATTTGATTTTAAAGGTCTTTTCCAACCTAAACAATTCTATGATTCTGTGAAATGGGCCCCTGGTTCACTCATTGCACAGCTGAATTGCTGCATGATGCTCCAGGCATCTCTAGCAATTCTGGCAACTGTTTGTGGCAGCAGATAATCAAAACCTATCTACCTTCACCCTAAGAGGTAACAGCCTCATTCAATTGGTTTATTTGCTTTATCTGTTGAAAATTACACTGATGAAAATGTCAATGATCCAAAAATGATTGATGGGTTCAATACAGAACAAGCTTGCAAGTGGCAGTAATGATAATGAATCTCAAGGATGGAAAATGATTCTGTTTTGTTTATGCAACAAGATGCTCAGGATAATGACTCTTGACATATGATATGTGTATAGTTTGCAACATAAACATGTATTTTTCAGGATGGTTTTTTCTTTGAAGGATATTGACCCTAGGTGATGAAACTGGAAGTGATTCCTTTTCAGAATTCGTTAGCATCTGTTGGTGAGTTCATCCTCCCTGTTTGCAAGAGACAATGCTGTAGAAGCTATTTCAAAGTGTACACATTTGATTTTCCCTAATGATTTAAAAGAATACCCTCATGAAACCTGCAGGGTAAGTGATTTGTATTTCAGCTCTAGCAAAGGACAAGGTGGAGAAAATGAAAGCAAGCAGTTGGCAGCAGGGAGATAGAACCGAAAAATGTAGAAAATTAAAGGCTGAGGTTTTGAATTAGGTTCAAATGTTGAAAAGTGATATGGCTCTCTTCCTGTCAGCTTAGCTTACAGTCTTTCTGTGTATAAATATGTACATATTTGATATAGAACCATAGAATGGCTCAGGTTGGAAGGAACCTCAGAGATCATCTACTCCAACCTCCCTGCCATGGGCAGCGACACCTCTCAACTAGACTCAGCCGCTCAAGGCCTCATCCAACCTGGCCTTCAACACCCCCACAGAGGAGGCAGCCACAGCCTCTCTGGGCAGCCTATTCCAGAGTCTCATTATCCATGTACTGATGAACTCCTTCTTAAGCTCCAGTTTAACTCAGCTTTCCCTCAGCTTCAAACCATTCCCTGTTGTCCTGTTGCTAGACACCCTCATGGAAAGTCACTCCTCAGCCTTCCAATATTGGAAGGTAGCTCTGAGGTGTCCCCAAAGTCTTCTCGTCTCCAGGCGGAACAACCCCACCTTCCCTCAGCCCATCCTCATAGCAGAGGTGTTGCAGCCCTTGGATCATCTTTCTGGCCCTCCTCTGGACTCATTCCAACAGCCTTCCTCCCTATTAGTATTTGGCACGCCACATTTATATCATGCTATAGCTTTCACAGTGTGTCTTCACTCTCTTTTAACCACAGAGACACTGCTTGCCAGTAAAGAAAATAAAACTCCCTTTAAAAAATATATAATACAGAGTTTACATCATAACCACACCGTATGAGAATCCAGTCTTGCATGTTCCATGTTCCCTTAAATTAAGTTGTAGTAGTACCTGCTGGCAAATTTAATCATAAGCGGGTCAGAGATACTGGTGATACAGCATATGTCTATGCCACAAAAATTTACATTTGCTGTGTATGCAGAGTCAGGTTAAAAAGAAAAGAGAAGAAAAAGTGGTGAATAATCACTCCTCTAATAATCTTTTGAACTGACTTTAAAAACCACTGAGCTGAGGTGGTGAAGGAGGTGATTCTGCCCCTACCTGAAGGGAGATTGCAGCCGGTGGTGGGGGTTGGTCTATTCTCCCAGACAACCTGTGACAGAATGAGAGGACACAGTCTCAAGCAGCACCAGGGAAGGTTTGTCTGCATGTGAGTAAGAAATTCTTCCCAGAAAGAGAGATTGGCCATTGGAATGTGCTGCCCAGGGATGTGGTGGAGTCACCATCCCTGGAGGTGTTTTAAAAAAGCCTGGATGAGGCACTGGGTGCCATGGTTAAGTTGATTAGATGGTGCTGGGTGATAGGTTGGACTTGATGATCTCAAAGGTCTTCTCCAACCTGGTGAATTCTGTATTCTATTCTGTATTCATACATAAAATGTTTTAGTAAAAGGATGCAACTTTCCAAAAAAACCCCAAAAAACCAACAAAACAAAACAGAAACAAAACAAACAAACAAAACCACAAAACAACCAAACCAAACCAACCAACCAACCAACCAAAACCCAAAAAACATAATTTGCCTTTCCAGGTATGAAATCAAAGTGTCCAAAATTCACCTTTCTGAAGAGTTTCTAATGTTGAGGTTCTTGGGTTTGTCCTGACTTTGACACAAATGTTCAGTGGAAAAGAAGCATCAGTTTCGTAAGCAGGGTAAGTACTGAGTGTTGTTCATGCTAGAGAGGATTACCTGCACATCTTTCATTTGTGCATGTCTAAGGCAAATATTAGATAGGCAGGACCCCATAACCTTCTGAATTTTGGTCATGGTTAAATTGACCTCCTTGTTTTGCAATGAAACCTTTATTTCCCATCAATCAGTGAATACTTTCCAAGGTCTCATTTGGGATTCACTTCCTTTCCCCAGCTAGGTACAGATTGAAAACATAGAATCATACAATGACTTGGATTGGAAAAGGACCTCCAGAGTTCATCCAGTGCAACCCCCCTGCAGTGAGCAGGGATATTATATATTGCTACATTTATTTCTATAGCAATTCTAGAGTCAGAAACGAGTGATCAACAAGAAAACATAAAACAGATAGTTACCATGAATTCCTCTTTCTAAAATAAATGGAGTAAAGATAACTTCCTTAATTCACCACACTGGAGTAAAGATAACTTCTTTAATGCACCAAACTGGAGTAAAGACATCTTCCTTAATTCACCACATTGGAGTAAAGAGAACTTCTTTAATGCACCAAACTGGAATAAAGATGTCTTCCTTAATTCACCAAACTGGAGTAAAGACATCTTCCTTAATTCACCACACTGGAGTAAAGATAACTTCCTTAATTCACCAAACTGGAGTAAAGACATCTTCCTTAATTCACCACACTGGAGTAAAGATAACTTCCTTAATTCACCAAACTGGAGTAAAGACATCTTCCTTAATTCACCACACTGGAGTAAAGATAACTTCCTTAATTCACCAAACTGGAGTAAACATAACTTCTTTAATGCACTAAACTGGAATATAGATGTCTTCCTTAATTCACCAAAATGGAGTAAACATAACTTCCTTAATTCACCAAACTGGAGTAAAGATAACTTCTTTAATTCACCCAACTGGAATAAAGATGTCTTCCTTAATTCACCAAACTGGGGGTTTCAATGTCTGCTGTATTCAATTCTATGCTACATTCAATTCTACATATTTTTAGAAGACAACCCATTATTCACAAGGAGCTTTGAAACCAAAACAAACCAGCAAATTTACCTCAGGAATGTCTCAAAAGACCATTTAACAATTACAATTGGCTGTGGGTAATTTTTTTCCACATCTTGCTGCCTGAAGTGTCATCTTTTAACTTAACTTCTGAATTTGGAACTCAACATAAATGCTTCTGTTGCTTAAAAAAATCACAATGACCTTTTAAGAGAGTAATAAAACTATTGGAAGAGAAGCAGGCTTCCATGTGATTTTGAAAAAAAACAAATATCTAAGCCAAAACATGTAGCAAATCTCAACCTAAAAATAATGTAGCTTGACTTACTGGAGTTCATAACCACGTAGATCTTTTTAAGTTCATCAAAACAAACAAACAAAGCATTTGTAACAAGCTATCCCGATCAATTTCAGATGATGGAAAGCAGACCTCAAGACAACAAATGAGTACTGCTGTTGTCATCTGTCCTCTGTCCACTCATTCTTTTGTGGTTGAGAAGAGGTACAAATGAAGCCCTGTGGATTGTTTGGAGCAGCCAGATGAGTCATTAGATCCTTTTTCAAGACAGTGAGTTGATGCAACCAGTAAACCTCCAGTGCACATGAAGAAAGTCACTGCCTAAAGCAACCAGGACCCTAACTGTGGCTGTCAGATTTTTCTACAGTGCTGAAAAACAAAACAAAACAAAACAAAACAAGACAAAAAACTCTCCCCAACAATCAACCAAACAAAAACCGGCTTGAAGCCCTTGCATTTTGCAAGGAAGATTACACAATTGACATGGACTAATTAGCAATAAACTGCTAATTAACAACTAATTACAAAACCAGTCAACCACAGGTTAGGAAGGATTAATAGTTTCATGATGTGCAGAGGAGATCACTTTTCCTACATACTGTTTGAAATTTATGCAGAAATGGTGGGAGGGTTTTGTGTGTGTGTATGTGTGCTGGCTGATTTGATCACAGAATCACAGAACGGTTTGGGTTGGAGAGGACCTCTAAAATCATCCAGTGCAATCCCCCTGCAGTGAGCAGGAGCATCCCCCAACTAAATCAGGTTGCTCAGAGCCCTGTCCAATCTGACCTGGAATATTTCCAGGCACAGCCTTGGTCAGTGTTTCACCACCCTTGTTGCAGTCTTCCTTATATCTAGTCTAAATCTCCTCTCATTTAGTTTAAAGCCATGGCCCCTTTTCCTGCTGCAAGACTGTCCCCAGCTTTCTTACAAGCCCTCTTTAAGTACTGAAGAGACACAAAAAGGTCTCTTCAGAGTCTTCCCTTCTTTAGGCTGAACAATCCCAACTCTTTCAGCTTTTCTTCATAGCAGAGGTGTCCCAGCCCTTTGACCATTTTTGTTGCCTCCTCTGGACCTACCAACAAGCCTGTATCTTTCCTGTGCTGCAGACTGTGGAGCTGGACTCAACACTGCCAGTGGGGTCTCATCAGAGCAAAGCAGAGAGTATAGAATACAGAATTAACCAGGTTGGAAAAGACCTTTGAGATCATCAAGTCCAACTTATCACCCAACACCATCTAATCAACTAAACCATGGCACCAAGTGCCTCATTCAGTCTCTTCTTAAACACCTCCAGGGATGGTGACTCCACCACCTCCCTGGGCAGCACATTCCAATGGCCAATCTCTCTTGCTGGGAAGAATGTCTTACTCACATGCAGACAAACCTTCCCTGGTGCTGCTTGAGACTGTGTCCTCTCATCCTGTCACAGGTTGCCTGGGAGAATAGACCAACCCCCCCCAGCTACAACCTCCCTTCAGGTAGGGGCAGAATCACCTCCCTCACCACCTCAGCTCAGCAGGGAAGCTCCACTGCTGTGGTTTCTAAGGTCACAGTTAAGATATATTTCTCATACAGTAGTGAATCAAACAGTAAATGACTACTTTGGAGTTACCTCCTGCTCCTGGTCATGAATGGAAACACAAGACTGGCATTCCTTGAATCCTTTTGAGGGAAAAAGCTTGGCTTCCTAAAGATAGAAAAGACAGAATGCACAAGTTTTGGTTATCATGTCTACAACCAGCTAACTGACAGAAAGAAAGGTGAAATTGTTGGTTACCAGATGAACAAGAGACCCAGAAAAGTGGGAGGATAAGGGCAGCAGAGTCAAAGATTTTAAGGCAAGCAGCAGTGTTCCAGGAAGGAGTTTTCTTTCAGTCACTGAAATTATTCCGTGCCTAAATCCAGCTGCTTAACAGATTTTCCTGGCTTTTTGAAATGAAATGCAGGTCAAGATGATTTGTGCAGTGAGTTCTGTGTCTGTTTCCCCAGCTAGGAAGGAAGAAATCCATCATAGAATCACCAAGGTTGGAAGAGACCTCAAAGATCATCAAGTCCAACCTGCCACCACAGACCTCATGACTAAACCATGGCAGATGCAGTTTCCAGCATTTTACAGGTTATTGTTATGTGCTTTTCTGCCAGGTGGTAAGGCATTTGTTGAGCAAATTTTCAATTTAATGGGATTTTACTTCTTTTTTTCTTTGTTAGTAAATAAATTGTTTTGCTTTTGCATTGACAACTGTGGCTGTACGTAAAATGCAAGCTGGGGCTCTGTGCAAAGGTTTGGTACCACTCACAGCCTGCCCAAGGCACCAGCACTTTCTAGGAGCCCATCCTGGTGGAAACCAGCATTGTGACAACTTGATAGCCTCTTCCTACCCCCTGGCTCTTATTGTTCAGTGTGCAACTGGCTTTTATTCTCCTGATTTTGCTTTTCTAAAGAACTGTTATCAAAAATACAATTAAAACAATTGACTATGTGGCCAGCAGGAGCAGGGAGGTCCTTCTGCCCCTGTACGCTGCACTGGTAAGGCCACACCTCAAGTACTGTGTCCAGTTCTGGGCCCCTCAGTTTAGGATGGATATTGACTTGCTGGAGCGTGTCCAGAGAAGGGCAACAAGGTTGGTGAGGGGTTTGGAACACAAGCCCTGTGGGGAGAGACTGAGGGAGCTGGGGTTGCTTAGCCTGGAGAGAAGGAGACTCAGGCTCAGGGGTGACCTTGTTGCTTTCTACAACTACCTGAAGGGAGGTTGTAGACAGGCGGATGTTGGTCTCTTCCCCCAGGCAGCCAGCACCAGAACAAGAGGACACAGTCTCAGGCTGCGCCAGGGGAGGTTTAGGTTGGATGTTAGGAAGAAGTTCTATACAGAGAGAGTGATTGCCCATTGGAATGGGCTGCCTGGGGGGGTGGTGGAGTCACCATCGTTGGAGGTGTTCGGGAGGAGACTTGATGGGGTGCTTGGTGCCATGGTTTAGTTGTTTAGGTGGTGTTGGATTGGTTGATGGGTTGGACACGATGATCTTGAAGGTCTCTTCCAACCTGGTCTATTCCTATTCTATTCTATTCTATTCTATTCTATTCTATTCTATTCTATTCTATTCTAATCTAATCTATTCTAATCTATTCTATTCTACTTATTCCACTGAATGTGCAAGTTTGCAGAAGTTTTTGATGGTGTTTGTTACAGAAGAATAGTATATAAAATCAACTAAAACTGCATAAGTTGGCAGCTAAGATTTCTGACAGAAGAAAGGGTTTGGGGTTGTTTGGGGTTGGGTTGTTGTTGGGGTTTTTTTTTGGGGGGGAGGAGGAAGTGACATGGAAATCTGATATAACCTCCAAGCAAGGTCTTGCTTTCATGTCTCTGCAGATATGCTGTTTCAAATATCAGCCCAGGAACCAAGAGAAGCAGCAGTTATTGACTGTTCACACTAGTACAATGTGATGAAGCACATAGAAAGGAGGAGATCAAGCATAAAAAGCTGGAGAAAATATTTATCCATATTCAAACACCTTACCATTTAATTTCCTTTCCTTCCTACCCATCACCTAGTCAGGACATGCCTTGACACAATAATTGCTAGGCAGCAAATTTTAGACCTCATTTCTCACTGGAAGGTTGAGGATTAAAGCAAGAAAATGAGGAAAGCACAGTATGAGACCCAAGAAGGTCAGCTGCTCATTAGCAAACACGACTCCAATACTTGCTTCTAAATGCTGCAAATGTGTTGATGAGTGGGACCAGGGAGAATCAACCTCTTCTTTTCAGTCCAATATTTTGAAATACCATATTAATGAATGACATCCCTTTGCATTAAATATTGTGTGATAGCCAAAGCATGCACATAACCCACTCTAGCAGAGTGGTTAAAGAACAGGCTGCATCAGCCTTTTAACATTTGCTACATGAGCATTACCTCATCCTAATGATTCTCTGGGAGACTTTTTTTCCCCCCAATGTATGAAAAAAGTGAGCATTCCTGAAGAAAGTGATCTGGGTAAAGCAGTTAACAGTTTGTGAAGGAATCCCCTCAAAACATAGGCTATAGCTGGGGCTGTAAGTTCCATGTGACGAGTGGGCTCAACATCTCCTCTTTCATAGTTCTTTCTAATATTCTTAAGCCTATTAAGGTCTCAAAAGTTGTTTTCCCACTTCATGCAGGAAAAGAAAGCTTATTCAAGGACACTGCCCCACATCTAAAGCAGGCAAATGCAGAGTTTATACTAGTTCCAAAGTTTAGGAAACAGTTTAGTGTTGAATATATATATACATATATATGCATATATACTTCTGATCTGAATGTAAAGTTTGTCTTAGAATCATAGAATTGTCAGGGTTGGAAGGGACCTCAAGGATGATCCAGTTCCAACCCCCCTGCCGTGGGCAGGGAGACCTCGCACTACATCAGGTTGCTCACAGCCACATCCAACCTGACCTGGAATGCTTTCAAGGATGGGGCACCTACCCTCTCTTTGGGCAACCTGTGCCAGTGTTTCACCACCCTCACTATGAAAAATTTCTAGTCTCAATCTCCACTCTGTCAGTTTAAAACCATTACCCCTTCTCCTGTCACAACAGCCCCTGCTAAAAAGTCTGTTCCCTTCTTTTACCTAGTCCACTTCAAGTACTGAAAGGCCCCAAGGAAGTCACTCTGGAGCCTTTCCTTCTCCAGGCTGAGCAGCCCCAGCTCTCTCATCCTGTCCTCACAGCTGAGGTGTTTCAGCCCTTGTACCATTGGTATGTCCTCCTCTGGACCCATTCCTACAGGTCCACATCTTTGTGGTGCTGAGGCCTCCAGAGCTGGGCACAGCACCGCAGGTGAGGTCTAACAGCGCACCGCGGAGTGAAGGCAGACTGCTACATGCCAGGATTATTTCTCTCACATTTTAAAGGCTAACAGAAGAGAAAGAGTGGAGGAAACAGCACCACCTCCCCCTGCCCCTGCACCCTCTGCTCCTTCCCCATTTGCCATCAGGATTATTTTTTCTCACATGTTACAGGCTAAGGTTGAGCCAGGCCTAGAAGCAGAGGAGAGACAGTGCAGGAAATGGCTCTGCTTCCCCCTCCCCGCTCCCTCAGCTCCCTCCCCATTGCCCGCCCTGCTTACCAGCAGCTCCCCGGTGCCAGGTCAGCCCCAGCCTGGAGAAAGAGGGTGATGGGCAGCAATGGCCCTGGGACAATGAGCATGGAGGGGGCTGGGGTGGGGTAAGGGCCTGGAGGGGCCGTTGGAGCCGTTGGGAAGCGGCAGTTGAGTGGTCACTGGGTGGCCCCTGGCGAGAGGCTGGCGCAAGGCGGGGGTCAGGTGCGTCCCCAGGTGGGCCCCGGCACAGGGGTGAGCAGGCAGCCAGGCTGCTGCGTGAGGGTCTGCTTGTCCTGGAGGGGAGTGCAGGTAATGGGAACCTTGCCCTGAGCTGGTGTGTGCCTACCCTTTGTCACTTGGCCGTGTTTCCATCTAGGGGGAGGTGCGCCTGCAGAAAGGGGACGTGCACAGGAGCCTGTGGGGGCCTGCGTGCGCTGCCAGCTGCGCTCATGGAGAGCACCTGTGCAAGATGGGCGTGCCCCTGCACCGTGGAGGTGCATCCTTACACCCTGCAGAAGAATGTCAGTCCCTGAGTGTGCTTGTGGAAGCAGTAGCTAGCATCATCTCCTCAGTCTTTAAAAGACTGAAATTAATTAATTATTGAGAGACTTGAACGTGTCCAGAGAAGGGCAACAAAGTGGGGAGGGGTCTGGAGCACAGCCCTGTGAGGAGAGGCTGAGGGAGCTGGGGTTGCTTAGCCTGGAGAAGAGGAGGCTCAGGGCAGACCTTATTGCTCTCTACAAGTCCCTGAAGGGAGGTTGTAGCCAGCTGGGGGTTGGTCTCTTCCCCCAGGCAAGCAGCACCAGAACAAGAGGACACAGTCTCAAGCTGCACCAGAGGAGGTTTAGGCTTGAGGTGAGGAGTAAGTTCTTCCCAGCAAGAGAGATTGGCCATTGGAATGTGCTGCCCAGGGAGGTGGTGGAGTCACCATCACTGGAGGTGTTCAAAAAAGGATTGGATGTGGCACTTGGAGCCATGGTTTTGTTGTCATGAGGTGTTGGGTGATAGGTTGGACTTGATGATCTCTGAAGACTTTTCCAACCTGGTTGATTCTATGATTCTATAATCCTATGCTAATGACTTTGTCATGCTATTTGAAGCAATCCTGCATCTAGAATTTTTTTCCATAATGGGTTTAGATGAAATGTGAAGCAGGCATCAGGGAAAGAGTTCTCAGGGTCTTATATTGGTCACTGTGCCCCAGTTTGTGGTTTAAAGGGAGCAGCTCCAGTAAGAATGTCAAGACAGTTCATACTCTGGATGTATTTGCTTGTTAACTAGCCAGATATCACTTGCAATCTGAAGTTGAACTTCATCCACATATGTAACTGAGACTGTTTTCCTTGCCCACTTCATAGTTAATTACCTTTTTTTTTTTTTTTTTCCAATATTTTTTTTTCTCATCAAAGGCAGAGTGATGACTGCATCAAGATTCATTTTGACACATGTAGGTCATTGGGGTTTGTGCATCTCAGAAAACAGGAAGCCTGATTCAATGCTATAATTGTTGAAGCTCTTTAATCAATGCTTTTTCTGGAATGATCCAGTGTTACAGCAGCTGTCAGCCTATCCAAGGTCCCTGTGGCTATTCTGAACAGAGTAATTATAAGCTTGAAAAGTTGCTGAGGCCAAAAACAAAAAAGTTTGGAAGACTTTGGCAGATTAAGGAACTAGATTGTGTTCTGTTTCCTGTGCTAAATGTGGTTTCTGATAAGACAAGGGGCAGTGGCTTCAAACTAGAGAAGAGCCGATTTAGATGGAATGTTAGGAACTCTTTACTATGAGGCTGGTAGAATACTAGAACAGGTTGCCCAGGGAAGTGGTTGAGGCCCCATTCCTGGAGATATTCAGGGTGAAGCTTGACATGGCTCTGAGCAACCTGATCTAGTGGAGAATGTCCCTGCTGACTGCAGAGGGGTTGAACTAGATGAGCTATGGAGGTCTCTTCCAACCCAGACCATTCTATGATTCTATGAAATATGCTGCATGTTGTTCCACAGAATTCTGACCTGGGGTATTTACTGCCATTGTTATAGGGGTTTCAGATGAGTTAGTTTTTAAGGCAACCAGAAGGCAGTGCTGTACCAAAACCCACAGAGATTAGTTCTGTGTGCTCTTTTAGAAAACCTGTCACAAGATCTTTATATTTTGACTTGTTTCCTACAATCACAGGGAAATGGCAGGCAAGAAGAAAGAAGTCCAGCTCCAGGTATAAACCCTAATTATATGAACAATTGTAGAGATTGCTTGAATCCTAATTATTTGAACAATTGCAGAGATTCAGGCTGGATGTGAGGAGGAAGTTCTTCCCCATGAGAGTGCTGAAGCCCTGGAATGGGTTGTCCAGGGAGGTGGTTGGGGCCCCGTCCCTGGAGGTGTTTAAGCCCAGGCTGGATGAGGCTCTGGCCAGCCTGATCTAGTGTGGGGTGTCCCTGCCCATGGCAGGGGGGTTGGGACTAGATGATCCTTGTGGTCCCTTCCAACCCTGACCAATACTATGATAGAATTTTATTTTCCCTGCCCTTTTGAGATGTAAAAATAAATGCCAATTCATTTCATTTCAGACTGCAATAACCAACCAAAAGCAGTGGGATGAAATGTTGCTGACAAAAGGTGTAGTAGGTACTGTTACTACTTTTTGTTTACTCTCCCATGCACTGGGTCCTATCTACAGAGGAGCAGCAGTGGGGCAGAAAAGATCTGCATGGGCTCAGGGAGGTGAAAAACCCTGTAGAATATAGCTCTAAAGAAGAATGAAAACCAATAGTGGGAAAATTTAAGCTAAATTAAATTACATTCAATTCAGTGGAACATGGCAGAAACAGCTCATTGGGATCAATCATCTGAAATAGTTGTTAATGCCAAAAGTGACTGAAATAAGAGTTTGAATGATGTATCCACTGAACGAATCGATGTACTCACAATGCATTCAGTGACTGGAAGACAGAAAAATGCTTTCCCAGTACTGCTCCAACACCTTTATGAATACATCTCCCATTGCAAATTCCTCAGGCCAGCTGGTTTTCATTCCATTTCAGTGATAGATGTGTACCAGGCTTGGTGTGGTCCTTGCAAAGCTGTGCGGAGTTTATTCAGAAAGCTGCAGAACGACTTCAGTGAAGATGATGTGCTGCATTTTGCAGTGGTAAGGAGGGACATTCTGTAGGGGACTTTGCTTGCAGTTTGTTTTACATGCATCCTTTTTTATCTGTCTGCACACACGGGGCTTTTACTTCACTGCCCTTATACCAAGCTGACAGAATTTTGGCCTAATTGCTGCCTCTCCTACATATATATATATATATTTCCTTTGTTTCAAGGTAGATTAGAAGTCATAGTAAATATGGAAGGATATGAAATGGAAATTTGTGGGCTATCAGCTCCCTTTTATTATCTCTTGCTGAGAGTGCAAAAACATCCCCAAGTCAGGCTGTATGATCCTGAGTTTTAGGTTTCTGTGTTATGGATGATCACATACAAAACTGTCAGATATAAAATTCTCACATGCTTGACAAAACGCTGTTACAACTTTTCCCCAAGTGTTCCCTTGCATTTCATTTTTAAGAGAACAGAAATGGGGAATTGAAAAAGAAATTGAAAAAGAAATTATCACACAACTGTAACAGTAAAAATACTCCTCTACTCTAGCACCATAAAATAGCAGCTAGAGATCATGTTGAAAGTAGGTAAGTTTCTTTCACAGGTTGATGTCCTCTGCTGTTGACCAAGCTCAGCCTTTTTCATGTTACTGAAAACTTTCAGTTGCCCAATCAAAGCATTTTTTTCCAGAAAACACAGCTATTGTTTATACAGAAAAGAGCAGGCAGTGATGTTCAAAGGTCATCTCAAATGCTTTCATAGCATTAATCATGGTACAAAGAACTCGACACAGCGAATAATCTCTTCTGTCTTTTCATAATAGGACAAGGGGGAATAGTTCGAAGCTGAGGGAGAGTAGGTTTAGACTGGATCTTAGGAAGTAGTTCTTCACTACAAGTGTGATGGGACTCTGGGATAGGCTGCCCAGGGAGGCTGTGGATGCCTCCTTCCTGGGGAGGAGCCAAGTCCAGTTGAGAGGTGTCCCTGCTCATGGCAGAGAGGTTGCAGTAGATGATGTCCAAGGTCCCTTCCAACCTAAGCCTCTCTATGACTACATGGACCTCTTTATTTATGTGTGTTGTTACAACCTACCTGGGGAAACAGCATTAGGGTGAGATATTTTCCCATGATCAGCTGCTGAAATAGGAAGGGAGGCCAATGCCATGGTACCAAATCAGTTTGTTCACCACCAGTGCCACAAGGACTGCTAATTGCACATAAGACCGCACTTTGAGTGTGTAACACCAGAGTATAGAAGACTACAGTTTTCTTGCAGGCAAAAATGGTTTTATAGGCATACATAAAAAGTATATATAATCATGTTTTTATATATATATATGCTATGTATATACACTTACATAAGTAATCTTCCTCATCTTACTTCAGGCAGAGGCTGACAGCATTCCAACTCTGCAACCATTTAGGAATACGTGTGAACCTGCATTTCTTTTTTGTGCTGTAAGTACATCCCATCAGTTTCTTTTACTGTGCTGCCTACTTTTGCCTTAGTTTTCCAGTAGATTTAAAATGATGTAAAGCTGTGTAAATCATGTCTTCATATTTTATTGTATGTAGGATCACACAATCAAGCCTTATTTACTCAAGGCTTTTTCCAGTGCCTGAGTCTGTGGTTCTGAAGAACATTTTTGCAGTGGCTGCTGAACAAACAGCCACAGAAGATTTGGGGTAGCCACAGTTCTGGTAATTACTCAGTGAGAAAGCCATGCCAGTTTTCCAGGGTTTCCTCACATTAAAATTCTATGTGTGGCTACACTGAAATGGTTATTTTACGCACACTTTCCCTCAGGGAAAGAGAGTTTATATTGCCTGCCACTTTAAGGTCTTTCAGATAAACAAAATTGTTTTTCACACTTGGGCAATCAGCAAAATTAATAGTTATTATGTCTCACTAATGTATATGAACAGAGTCCTCTCCTCATTCTCCCCTGCTCACTCAGGAGGTGGTGGGTTACTTGAGGATGCCAGGATGGTAATTCCTGCAAATGTGGGCCAAGACACTTCCAGGTGTGAATCTGAATCATAAAATTGTTTTCATTGGTAGAGACCTTTAAGCTCATCAAGACCAACTGTTAACCCAGCACTACCAGGTCACCACTAAACCATACCCCTCAGCACCCTATCTGTGTGTCTTTTAAATGGTTGCCAAGTGAAACCAGCACTACCTTTGATCACCAATTGTCTGTGATGCTCCTGAGTGTGGTAGAGCATGCAGTGAAATGCGGTGTAAATAAAAAGACAGAAAGTCCAGGCTGTAGAAATCAAGAGCCAGTAAATTCCATACTTGCATTTACTTCTGCCTGTACTATTAATGGTGAGTCCAGAGATGCACAGAAAATTAGGTAGAGGAGGAAGAGAGGAAGTAAAAGCAAGAACAAGCAGAGGCAGTAGCAGATTTAGTACTCACTTCAGTAGGCATAGGAAGTGGTCCTGCTGCTGGAACAAGTAGCAAGATACAGCATGTTACAAACCTCAAGTGAATATAAAACCCAACTTACAAGGGCTCATCAAGAATGTAATTTTCTCTTACAGAATGGTAAAATCATTGCAATAGTGAGAGGTGTAAATGCTCCTCTCATAAGTAAGAAAATAACAGAGCTGGTGCAGGAAGAGAGGGAAATTGCAGCTGGACGGAAGGAACGCACCAAGGTACTCACAAAACAGACCCTTAGATATAAATGAGTACTTTTATTACACTTACATGGCTTCTCTCTGTGCCCATCATAATGGGTGTGGTAATGTTTCAGGGTTTGGGTTTTGCTTGTTTGTTTTGTTTCTTGAAAGAAGAGTGCCATGAGGTTTGCTTTACTTTTTAATTTCGGTTAAATTTCTGTCTCCAGTAAGAAATGGAAAGGACAAAATGTCACTGGTGTGCAAAGGTTTTAGTCATGCTTTTTTCTTTCAGGCCTGAGTATTTTTCAGCTGTAACTTAGTGCATCACATGAAACAAATGAAAACATGGCAAACAGTCATGTCTCATTGTTTGCTTTGAGTGAAAAGGGAGATCAAAGAACTCTGCTTACAGTAAAAGGCAACTTAGAACAAACCACAGCTCAGTTCAGGAAAATCAAACTAACCCAAGGGTCTTTCTCAGAATTTCTCCCTTTCCAGGATACCAAATATGTTCTTACTTAAAGATGAGTGTCATAAAGTTCTGGTGGCTGTTTGACTGTAACTTTGCACTGGTGGTGTATTTCTGCTTTGTTGGCAATTGCCTTAGGTGGATGAACTTGTTTTCCTAGAGGAGAAATCATCAGAAGAGAGTGTTGAAGAGAACATACCTGAGGGTAAATATATTTGGTTTTAGAAGTGTTAACAGAAATAAAAAAGGAAAAAAAAAAGTAGTCTTTTCAGTTGTTTGATCAAGAATTATGTACAGCACTAAGAGGCCTTCCTTTGACTTCATAATATCAGAGGCTATCACTGAGGATATCAAACTGAGAAGACTCTTTCTTCTGTAAGAAATTAAGATGTTGGACTATCAGCAATATTTTCAACCCTGCCTTCACCTTTGGGAACCTTCATGCTTCAGGACCCTGGCACACAGCAGCAGTGCTATGTGTCAGGGAACTTCCCTGCGTAAAACTAGTGCCTGAAAGCCACTTCTACACAGCCCCTGTGTTAATGCTGCACTTTAGTTGAAGTAGTGTTTGTTAACCCTTGGGTGTTGTACAGGAATACCAAAACAGGGACAACCAGAGAGGACTGGCATGCCTTATGTCTCAGATTAGTTTTTAATTAACTCTCACAAGACTGGATTTAAAAGATAAAGAACAGACTCACATAAGAGCACCAAAAAAAGCACCATCCAGCTTGTGAATCCCATGTCTGTGATTTATCTCAGGCTTCACATGAACTGCGACTTACATATCGTCTATTCTTGTTTTCTGTGGCTGCTGAAGCTTCCTGCAGCTTCATACAGGGACAGGATGCCATTCAGCAAGGTTGAAATGGAATAAACTCCTTCAGCTTCTCCTTGATCTTACCTTTTTTCCCTGTGAGAAGGCATTATACCATAGTCATTGATTCATCTGTGTCCCTTCTCTTTCCTCTTGATGCCTTCTTTATTTTATCTTTCAATTGACATATTCATGACCACTGCCTTAGCCTATTCTATTTTTTCTCTCAGAAACCCTATGAGACCTTGTAGCACAGTATTACAAATCCTCTATGTGATCCATTTCTCTGTCTTATTACCCCAAACACCAGTGATCCATCAGGGATGTGGATTCCAGGACTAGCCAAAGACAGTCCTGCACTCCAAGACATGTTTTAAGTGTTGTAGTAACTCAAAGTTTTGGAACCACTGTTCAGCAGTCTCAACAATAAAATGGGAAACTGATTTGGGGAAACCCACTTGCAAGTAACTGAGAAATAAGTTGCATGTTTGTTTTAATCAATGTATTAATTGACACCTCGGTGTGCTTTTTTCCCCCCCTTTTCCAGAAGCAGCAGTTAGATATTCTGTTGGAATCATAAAACCTGATGATGTCTTAGAGGGACGTGTAGAAGAAATTAAACAAAAGGTAGACAGAGTTTGGAAAGATTCCTTCATCCTGTTTGGTTGAGAGCCATAGGTGCAAGACATAAGACTAAGTAGATTCAAGATTTATGCCCAGGCTTTGCAACAAGATCTATTAATGTTTTTCTGATGAGAATGATAAGAACACAAAAATCTTGGCTTGAAATAATATGATGTTCCTGCTTCAATATTTTATGTCAGTAGATGAGGGATGGCATTGATTTGTACTGTGATGATCAGTGGCATGGACTCTGCAGAGAGAAAAATGCCTTTCTTCCTCATTTGCAACAGAAATGAGAACAGGAGACTGTGGTGGTGAAGTTAATTCTCCAGATTCACAATAACCTATGATTTTGTATGTATCCATTTTCAAATGCTGCTGAGTAACAAGTAAATAATTGCAGATCAGAGGTGCAGGATTTCGCATTGAAGCAGCAGAGGAGAAAATGTTAACTGAAGAGCAAATCAGAGTCTTCTATGCCCAGAAAAAAGACCAGGTAAAACCAAACTGAAAAGCTGAACAAAATGAACAGGTAAAGCATTGTTGCAGCTCTCTGTGTTTGCAGATCTTTTTTTTTTTCAGTCTGCTGAATAAATGAATTAATGCAGAATTAGTAGGTAGGGGAAAAAATAGAGAGAGTTCTCTCGTCTTCCTTAATGTGTGGCTTGGTAACACTCTTAACATTCCAACTGAATTATACTGGAAGATTTTGAAGTTCTTTCTGTTATCAAGAATGTGTATGAGCTGTAGTTGTGACTCTAAACACAGGCTGTGAGATGCTGGAAATGTAGCATAAAACCAAAAGGAAGTGTCATCTGTATGACAGTGTGCATCTACTTGATGCTTACTCTTCCATCCACATTGTGTGTATTGCAGCTTTTCTTCTTTACAGCTTTTATCACAGGGTAGTAAAGGGAATAAGCAGGGACACAGGCAAAGAGAGAGCATCTCCACTGAAATTTATTTTTCTGGCTTTGTTCTGTATTAGGGGGAAATAGAATAGAATAGAATAGAATGGAATAGAATAGAATGGAATAGAATAGAATGGAATAGAATAGAATAGAATAGAATAGAATAGAATAGAATAGAATAGAATAGAAAGGGATGGGATAGGATAGGATGGGATAGGATAGGATAGGATAGGATAGGATAGGATAGGATAGGATAGGATAGGATAGGATAGGATAGGATAGGATAGGATAAGAAACAAGTAGTTAAGGACAGACAGGAAGTTCAAGAAAACAATGAAATTCTGCTGGTCATTAAATGACAGTGGTCTAGCAACCAGCATTTGGATATTTTGAGTGCTTTGGCAATATGACAGTGAAAGCTGACTCTACAGAAGGATCTGAATCACAGACCTGAAGCTGTTTAGCAAATATTTCTACCTCCTCCTGTTTAAGACATGCATAAGACAGGCAGTGATTGGAATTATATACAGACAATGAATTTGATGGTATTAGAGACACGAATGGAAGGGATGAACTAAATGATTGGCATAATCAAACCAAGAAGCTGGGCAAGTGTTCCAGTGACATTCCAAATGAGAGAGAGACAAGATGACTCCTACTGAAGACAGACAGAATGTGGAAATCTGATAGTAATCACCAGGTGGCTGCACTGTGGTTTAGAAAGGAAGCAACAGGGAAAACTCGTAAGGAATTGAAGAGCTTGGTTTTGGCAAAGCCAGGACTTGAGTTTAAAAGCCAGAACTTGAGTTTACTCAGAGACAGTTTTGAAACAGAGGTAAAAATAGGTCATCTTTATGGGAATGGCAGCTAAATTTGGGATTAGTTTTGTATAGAGGAAGACATGGGAGGGGCAAATAGAAAAAGCCATGCAGGGTTTGATGTGTGGCAGCACTACTGCTCCACCCTGGCCAACATTAGTACTAAACTGCTATGAATTCTCAGAAGCAGTCCAGGGTGTCCTGTGCATAATCAGAAGCCAATTATTTGCCATTCTTTAAGTATAATTTTAGGCTGAAACATAATTACATTAAAGTGACAACATGGAATATGGATTCCTTTATGCTCAGTGGGTGAAATTATTCCTGATCTAATGTTCTGCAAGCTTGCTGAAGGTCCAGAGGTGACCTATTCTAAAAGGACAGAGACTCCAGGCAATAGACCTTCAGGTATAGATAGAACCATAGAATGGCTTAGGTTGGAAGGGATCTCAGAGATCGTGTACTCCAACCTCCCTGCAATGGGCAGGGACACCTCTCAAGTAGACTCAGCTGCTCAAGGCCTCACCCAGCTTAGCCCTGAACACTCCCAGGGCAGAGGCATCCACAGTCTCTCTGGGCAGCCTGTTCCAGAGAATCACCACCTTGATACTGAAGAATTTCTTCCTCAGATGCAGTCGAAACCTACTCTCCCTCAGCTTCAAACCATTTCCCCTTGTCCATGATTAGTGCCATGGTTTAATTGATTAGATAGTGTTGGGTGATAGGTTGGACTTGATGATCTCAAAGGTCTCTTCCAACAGCTCTAAGGTCCCCCCAGAGTGTTCTCTGGGCTGAACCACCCCAGTTCCCTCAGCCTATCCTCACAGCAGAGGTTCATCTTTGTGGCCCTCCTCTGGACTGGACTCTGTGTCCTTCTTATGATGGGCACACCAGAAGGCTCTGAGCAATCTGATCTAGTGGAGGATGTCCCTGATGACTGCAGGGAGGTTGGTCTAGATGACCTTTTGAGGTCCCTTCCAACCCAAACCATTCCATGATTCTATGAAATTCACAATACTGGAAAAACAAACAAACAAAACTAAACAACCACACACACACACAAACCCCACACCAAACCAAAAGTGAGTTACAAGGAAAAAAAAGATTAAAAGCTTCCAAGGTTATTTTCTGATGAAAATGTATGTTTGTAAGACCAAAGGCTGAAACTGAAGGAGTTAAAAAGATAGCAAATTGTTGTAGTTAATTTTGGTTTAGACATTTTATAATGCTGTTGTCTCAAATGATTGGTTAAAACATTCTGACAGGTCTTTGAATAATGTATGAGTCTGCTGCTTTAGAAGAGAAATTGATGAGTTCCTTTATCACAGATGGTCATCTCATTTCTGATTATAAACTCAGAATTCTTGCAATTCATATGGGAAATACAAATTATGTGTTTTAGCCTGATTTTGAGGACTTTGTTCAGTTCATGCTGAGTGGACCGTGCCACATTCTGGCAATCACTAAAGAGGAAGCAAGTGGAGCTATTCCTCATTGGAAAGAACTGGATGAATCAAGTGAGAGTGTGCCTGATGAGCCAGACAGGTAACTACCAGTGAAGACATGCGTAGGTGATGTGGTTAATGTATTCAGAGCTCACCTTATACCAAGATGCACTCTCAGGTGCCCATTTCACAGGGTCCACAGAGTGGGCAGAGGTCTTCACATGGTCCTTCATAAGACCACCAAAGAGATGCAACTGTAGTTCCTGTGGGAACATAGAAACTCCATGCTTCCTAGATAAAGATGACAAACACAGGACACTGACCTCTTGCTGCTTCTGAACTAGCCTTGAATGGGTGTCACACTTCAAACTTGGTGCAATTCCACTTCATACTAGCTCACTCAGATGAAGTCACCACCATCATTGCCCCTCTGAGGGGTGTACTCTAGTCCATGTTTACTCTTGTGTCTGCTGGAAAAGTGTAGATGTCTAAGGGAGTCTAAGGGACACCTGAAGTATGCTAACCTTCTGTGATTCTGTGAGCAGAGGGTTGGAGTTCCTCACCTATGAGGACAGGCTGGGAGAGTTGGGGTTGTTCAGTTTGGAGAAGAGAGGGCTTTGAGAAGACCTTCTTGTGGCCTTCCAGTATCTTAAGGGGGCTACAGAAAAGCTGTTGAGGGACTTTTTAGGGTATTGGGTAATAATAGGACTAGGGAGAATGGATCCAAGCTAGAGGAGGGGAGATTTAGATTAGACATTAGGAAGAAGTTCTGGACTGGAACAGGTCAGTAAGGGAGGTGGTGGAAGCCTCATCCCTAGAGGTTTTGAAGGCCAGGCTGGATGTGGCTCTGGGCAACCTGATCCAGTGTGAGAGGTCCCTGCCCATGGCAGGGGGTTGAAACTGAATGATCCTTGAGGTCCCTTCCAACCCTGACAAATCTGTGATTCTGTGAATAAGCTACAGGAGGATTAGCAAAGCTGCATGGCTGAGATTTCTCCTTCATAGCCCAGGACAAGGCACTTTTGTAGAAGACCAGCCATTCTCTTCTCAGAAACACTGCTTTAGCCATGAATTTAAGAAAAACTTAGTTCTATTCTATTCTTATGTTTCACTGAGCTTGAAGAAAGTGCATCCTCAAGAAGACAACTGTTAACACAATGCATGCAGTGACTTCAGTATTGTGCTTTCTTAGGCTGAAAGAAGCAGAGAGCATATTAAGTATTTGTGATGTGCAAGACAGCATAGAAGATGCCAGCAGACAACTTGCCTTCTTCTTCCCAAATTTTGATGCAAAGAAAGCAGACCACAAAGTTGAAAGGACTTTGGCTTTAATTAGACCTTGTCTCCTAAAGGAAAGACGAAGTAAGTGTCAATAATGACATTTTCTACCTAAGATCCCATTTTAAATGATAAAAAATTAACTCTATTAATAAAATGCTCTAAAGTTGTGCTGTTTCCCCAGCATTAAGTCAAGAGTAATCCTTGTGAGTAAAAAAATTGTGTGGTTAAAGGTTTTGATCTGTTGAGAATGCAAATGTCAAGGCTATTCTATTGCTTGAGGTGATTTCAAGAACATCTTTAGATTTGGTACTTGGATGAAATGTTTCTAGAACTGCAGAATCAAAGAAGAGTAGGTGAATATCCACCCACTCAAAATCCTTATCCCTTCTTTTGATGACTGGAACACATCTCATAACTTCTCAGTCAGCCATTCCTACTGAGATTTTCAGACATTGAAATGGTCTGCCCAGGGCAGTGCTGGAGTCACCATCCCTGGAGGTGTTTAAGCAATGTGTGGACCTGGGGCTTAGGGATGTGGTTTAGTGCTGGGTCAAAGCTTGGACTGGAGGAGCTTTGAGGTCTTTTCCAACTGGAAGTTTTCTGTGATTCTGATTCTGTGTTTCTGAAGTGAGAGAAAGAATTAGGAAGGTGATCATCACCTTCCTGAGTCTCCAGGCAACTACTGCAGCCCTCTAGAAGTTGCTTGAAATTAGTTTTCTGTTCTTCAGGTATGAAATCAATTCACCTGTAAAAAAGTAAAAGCAACATTACTATTGGAAAGTCTGTGTAATTTCTTCACAAGTGTGCACATTGATGGATGGCAACTTAGAACTCTTTCAATATGTTAAACAGATTCTATCATACAAAGAATAAAGGATGATGGCTTCGAAATAGCAATGCAGAAAGAAATAATGCTAACTGAAGAGCAAACACGGGAATTTTATAAGGAACATGTAGACCAAGACTACTTCCCAGTCCTTCTAGAGCAAATGACCAGGTACACTGAGTGAAAAGGCAGGCTGTGGATCTAGAAATCTGACTGAGATTTTCACAATGAATAATACATGGCCACAAGATAGCCCTCTGTCTGAGGGTTTAGTAAAACTCACATCAGGATCGGGGAACTGCACATAACAAGATCATTCCCAAGCAGAGCAGATAAAGAGATGAGGGGTTTTTAAATGTGTATGTGTGATGTTGAAGTCAGTGGCCAGCTTGGTTGATTTGAGTGACACCAGCTGTGCTCTGCTCTGGAAGCTGCATTTAGATTGTCTGTGGGGAAGCTCTGAAATCCACATCCAGGCTGTCTGCTGGATTTCTTGGGGAGGAAAAGGAAATCATGTTTCAATGGTGCCTTCATATGAAGATGGGATATGGCTGGGAGGAAAACTTAGGAGTTCATCAGCATTTTTCTGCCTAATAGCAAAGACATTCCTCAGTTCTGTAACATTTTTGCTGTTGTGCTAACTTTCAGTACCATAGAAATTTAAATCCATGTCTAAGCCCCATAAGGTTTTTTCAGTCTGTAGCTGTTCAAACAGATGGGTTTTAAAGTCCTCTAGTATCAGTTCCTAGCCTGGACTATAAAACTTCAAATTACCTTTACAAATTGCAGAGAGTTCATATTTTCCCTTAATGCCATTTTCCCCATTTTACAGTGGTCCAACTCTTGTGCTTGCTCTAACACGAGAAAATGCTGTAGCACACTGGAGAGACTTATTAGGCCCAAAGACTGTTGAAGAGGCTAAGAAGGAAAATCCAGGGAGGTAATACTTCAACCAGTAACCCATCATTCACAGCTTTCAGTTTGCATCCACATTCCTGATCTGGATGCATACCACATTCCAACTGGTGTAACTACAGTGCCATCCTCTGGGAACAGAGACATACTTCTCCAGGTTGCTAGGCTTGGAAGGAATTCTGTAGTACACATAGAAACTATAGCACTGCTTTGAGAAACAATGGCTGCTAAATATGGTGGAAACCTGAGATTAAAAAAGGGTATTGAGAAAAAAGATGAGTTCTGCTCTGCTGAAACCTCACCTGTACTGCAGCCAGCTCTGGAGCCCTCAACACAGGAAGGACATGGACCTGATGGAGCAGGTCCAGAGGAGGGCAACAAAAATGATCAGGGGGCTGGAGGACAGGCTATGAGGGAGCTGGGGGTGTCCAGCCTGGAGATAAGAAGGCTCCAGGGAGACCTAGTAGCAGCCTTCCAGTACCTGGAGGGGGCTACAAGAAGGCTGCAGGGGGACTGTTTGCAAAGGCCTGCAGGGATAGGATGAGGGGCAAATGGTTTGAAACTAGAGAAGAGCAGATTTAGATTGGATGTTAGGAACAAGTTCTTTACCATGAGAGTGGTTGAGCACTGAACAGGTTGTCCAGTGAGGTAGTTGAGGCCCCATTCCTGGAGATACTCAAGGTCAGGCTAGACCAGGCTCTGCACAGCCTGATCTAGTGGAGGATCTCCCTGCTGACTGCAGGGGGGTTGGACCAGATGACCTTTGGAGGTCTCTTCCAGCCCAAACCATTCTGTGATTCTTTGGTTAATTTTTTTCTTGACATAGCACAACTATTCTCTAGGGTAGATGTTTACTTTCTCAGCCTAATGCATCAGTAGAATATTTTATGTGTGACTAAGTTTCTCCTACATCTTTTCTAAACATCTTATTTTCACCTGCTTGTCATAATGTGCTAAGAAATTGCTGGGATATGTTACCTGTTGTTGACAGAAGTGCTGTTTCATTAAGAAAGAACTGGAATTATCTTGGAAATAGAAGAAGATGAGAGCGGGGGTGGGGGGAGGTGTTCACATTTCAGGCACTTAGTTTAAAAGTTGATTATTCTTTTTGTGGGGGATCTTCAGTGGGATCACCCAGCATTTATCAGATCAACACTACCTCATACTCACTGGGTTAAGGCTAGCCAAGGCTGAATCTCAAAACAGCTATTCCTTTAAGTAACTTCACTCTTTTAATGACTCTTAGTTTGCGTGCAATATATGCAGTGGAGAATGTACCTATTAGTCAGCTGCATGGCAGCTCTACACCACATGAAGCTCAGAAGGAATTGCAGTTCTTCTTCCCTCAGGAGCATACTCTGGCACTAATCAAACCTGATGCTGCTAGAGAGCACAAAGGTAAGCGATCTAGAAAGTATGGACTCTGTCTGTGATGTGATTTCTGCACAAACTTAGCAGTGTGCATGGCAGCACATTGTGCCAGGTACCTCTTTTTGATTCTCTGAAACCATTTTCCATGCAGAGAAATACTGACAGGTCTTACTGAGGTCAGATATAGCATTTCCTTTGCTCTTCCCAAGAACAGCAGTGAATTGAAGTGAGAGAGTTCTTAGCTAAGTTAAACTGTGTAAAAGCCAGACACCTGTGCAGCCTAGCTGCCCAGCATCTTCCTAAGTCAAAGGAGGGAGTCTTCCCAAAATCATGGAATGGCTATCTCTGTTGACTCAGAAGGGGTCATTGCTCAATTAGATGCATTCCCATCCTTGCCATTAGACAAAGGGAATGAGAAGGAAAACAGAAAGAACACTCTGTACCATTTGGAATCTTACCTGAAAGATTTTTGCTGCTGTTGTTTCCAAACCCTATATCCACAGCTTCTTCTGGGCATTCTTCTTTCCTGCCCTAACAAATTTCAGTGATCTATCTAGTGTTCATGTATCACTAGATTTTGTGAGTCTTTCTTCCCCTCCTCTGTGAAGCCACACTGATTTCAACAGGCCAGCTGGTACGTGGTAGAGCATTACAGCTGCAATCCATGTTCTGCCCAGTGTAAGAAACAGCAATGAATGCTACTGGTATAGTTATAACCGTCCTGGCATGGTTATACCAGTCTGGGTTTGTCAGATGCACAGGGACAGATTAGTGCAATGACAATGAGTTCTGTGCATTTCAGAAGACTGTTGAAGTGTTTGTCATGTTGTCCATGATTGTTAGCTCTCTCAAGTAGAATTTCCATAGCTATTGGTGATTTTTAAGCACCTAGCTTTATTTGAAACTTCAAGTTTGGGTGTGTTTTTCAATGTTGCTCTCCTAGATGACATTATGCAAAGAGTTAAAGATGCTGGATTTACCATCTCAAAGATTAAAGAACAAGCTTTAACTCGTGAAATGGCTGCACAGTTTTATAAGGATCACGAAGGAAAACCCTTTTTTGAACAGCTGGTGAACTATATGACTGAGTAAGTGCCTTGGTATGCATCACACTTTGGATTTACAGTGCCAACAAAGCATGCTACACCCAAAACAGGTTAAAGGTTTTACACTCTCTCATTCTTCTTAGCAACTGAAGTGGCTTCCAGCCTGGAATGTTCTTCCTTTTAAAAGGAAGATTTAAAGTTCTTTCCAAATTTAGGGATAGTGACCATTACTTAGGCCTTTTTTTTTTCTCCAAAAGCCCAGTCTCTGATGGAATCCTTGTTCGTGCCATGTAGGACAAATCTCTTTCTCATAATATTGTTTGTATAGTTGTGGGTAAAACACTGTGTGTTAGCTCTGGGCAGCCTGATGTAGTTGAGGATGCACCTGATTACTGCAGAGGGGGTTGCACTAGATGACCTTTAGAGGTCCCTTCCAACCCAGACCATTCTATGATTCTGTGATCTTGCTTCAGAAATTATCAGGACAAAAGAGTCCAAATCCAACTGGCTGACCAGCAAAATCCTTTTGGCTTTCAAATAGAATAGAATAGAATAGAATAAACCAGGTTGGAAGAGACCTTCAAGATCATCGTGTCCAACCTATCATCCAACACCACCTAATCAACTAAACCATGCAACCAAGCACCCTATCAAGTCTCCTCCTGAACACCTCCAGTGATGGTGACTCCACCACCTCCCCAGGCAGCCCATTCCAATGGGCAATCACTCTCTCTGTGTAAAACTTCCTCCTCACCTCCAGCCTAAACCTCACCTGGCACAGCCTGAGACTGTGTCCTCTTGTTCTGGTGCTGGTTTTCTGGGAGAAGAGACCAACCTCTGCCTGTCTACAACCTCCCTTCAGGGAGTTGTAGAGAGCAATAAGGTCTCCCCTGAGTCTCCCCTTCTCCAGGTTAAGCAACCCCAGCTCCCTCAGCCTCTCCTCATAGGTTTTGTGTTCCAAGCCCCTCCCCAACTTTGTTGCCCTTCTCTGGACTCGTTCCAGCAAGTCAACCTCCTTCCTAAACTGAGGGGCCCAGAACTGGACACAGGAGCCAAGGTGTGGCCTAACCAGTGCAGTGTACAGGGGCAGAATGACCTCCCTGCTCCTGCTGGCCACACTGTTCCTGATGCAGGCCAGGATGCCATTGGCCCTCCTGGCCACCTGGGCACACTGCAGGCTCATATTCAGCCTACCATTGACCAGCACCCCCAGGTCCCTCTCTGCCTGGCCGCTCTCCATCCACTCTGACCCCAGCCTGTAGCACTGCCTGGGGTTGTTGTGGCCAATGTGCAGAACCCGGCACTTGGATGTGTTCAATCTCATGCCCTTGGACTCTGCCCATCTGTCCAGGCTGTTGTCTTAAAACAAACCAAAAACCCAAGCAAACAAAAGCCCCACTGAGAAACAAATTCTAAAATACAAATAGTTTCATAGAATTCAGGTAGCATAATGCTTATCATGACCTTTCATGATCAGTCTGCACCTCAGAACAGCGTGAGAGCTTCCTTGTATTGATTTGACAGGGGTCCATCAGTGGTAATGGTCTTGACGAAGGAAAATGCTGTTGAAGAGTGGAGGAATCTAATGGGTCCAACAGATCCAGAAGTGGCAAAAGAGAACTTTCCTCAATCAATTCGAGCTCAGTTTGCTCAAGACATTTTGTCCAACGCTGTTCACGGATCATCTACCCAAGAGCACGCGCTGAGGAGCATTGAGTGTGTATTTGGAGAGCTTGATATAGATTGAACAGCTAAGTGCCACCCTTGCAATCTGATATTCATGCCATTAGATGTATTGATCCACCCAACCACCTGTATTTAAAATCACACACATATGTCCCTTCAAGCTCCATCCATTTTTTCTATCAGCTTTGCCATTGTGCAAAGCATGCCACTGTAACAAGTAGCAGCTGCTATAAGGTCGATATTAGTAATGATTGCTTTATGTATGCTTAGTAGGTAGTTCTCTCATTCTAACAGATTTTTTGCCTTTCCAGTATTTCTAGGAGTCTAAGGTGTTTTGTGTGTATAACCACCTTAAAAAACAGGGTCAAGGAAGGTCATTAAAACGCTCTTAGTGACACATCCACTGTGATGTGGGTTGAGTCTTCTTCCAGTTCAGGGAACCTACAAAGGAGAAATGCTGAAAGGTCATGGAGGCACAGCTACAACATTGTCAGGGAGCAGCAGCAAGTGTGGGAATGCACCACAAGGGAGAAGGAGGCAGAAGCCATGCTGCGCCCTCACCAGACCAGCATCCATGCACTACTGAGTAGCCTTGTCCATCAGCAGTCTCAGATAAAGCAAGTAATGAACCAGATCCAGAACAGGGCTCCAGCCAGGAACAGCAGGCCAGAGGGCCAGACAGCTATTCCTGAAACAGGCAAGGATTAAGCCCTAGTGTCAGGCTAAAAGCAGCTGCTGGACCTGTTGGCTAACAGTGTGGGTTTGTATCCCACTTGGAGACTGCTCAGACCTCTTAAGGCCTATTGCTTCCCTCAGGGCCCTGAAAAGTATTTGTATTGTTTATTTATCCTTTCCCTAAACAACATCTAGCACTCACAGGTAGGATAATGAACTAGAAAGTGGTTTCCAGTCCATCTAGTCCATCCAGTCCATCAAGTCAGATATATCAGATGCAGTAAAGCAAAGTCAGCTCTTACATGAGAGCTATTCTTGATAGCCACCTTCCTGCCAAGCTGGTGAATTTCTGTCCCATCCGAGTCTAATTTGGCTGGGCTTTGTAAAGGACACAAAAACTCTTCTGTAGCTAATACATTCTCACTTCTGCTGTGCAAGTCTTTTGGAAACTGAGGTATTAAAGAATGACATTCAATTAGTTTACTTAATGATATTAAGTGCAAAATCCAAAGTGAGTAGAATCTTTCATATGTTTTTTTTTTGTTGTCTCTGTAGTACTTAATACAACCAGTTGTTAGAAAGAGCTTCCTGAGCTGTGGTGGGGCAGTTGTTTTTATAGACATTGCTCCAGTAGAAGTTGGACTGAGCAGCCTCCTGGTGGCCTGTTTTCACCTGCAGCTGCTTTACTGCCATGAACTTGACTTGAGGCTAGCTAGTCTGTAGGAAGTTGTGATTAGTGAAGAATTTGCGTGTCACCTCAGTGAAGTGAGTTCTGAGAAGCATATTCAGAAGGGCTGTATGTTCTTTGGCTTGTCTTTTACTTCAAAAACCCATTAAAAGTGTTCTTCCTGGCAGTATTACAGCACTCTGAGTCTTCTGGGTGAAGCAGTCTTAGAAAAGGCCTGAGTAGGGCAATTTCAGATACCTCAGCTCATTTCCTTGAGACTTTTGCTGGCTTCTCTACCAGTGGGGCAAACAATGTTGAAAGCTTAGATGGGATTATTTCTTGCCAGCAGCAGAAATTCCAAAGAAGGCAAAATGCCTTTGTCTTGTGAAACTTCTGATGGAAGTTGACAATCAAATAGTTTGATAGGCATCATACACAGGTTTGGAATGCTCTGGGTCACCTTTATTGTGGTCTTAGACATTTCAGTTAGCTGTAGGAAAATAGTAGCCTAAGTCTGATATAATTTTATATCCTGAGTTATGGCTTGTTTAACCATTCTTCATCCTCCATTGCATCACTCTTATCAATAATAGATTTCTTTTTCTTCAGTTTGGTTTAACCATTAGATGTTGATGGCTTCATGTGTTCATGAGTATTAGTTATGATCCCTGCTTGGTGCTTGGCTAAAGTGAGCCAGTAGCTTACATGGAAATGCATAAATCTAGGGCAGCGTTTCTTCCTCTTGCACAAATACCCAAACCCAATTTGAAATGTGGGAACACCCAACTGATTAACTTTTCTTCTCCTAAATATGTTCTTGCCCTCAGTGTCTTTTAGCAGCCTTGGAAAGGAGGAATTTAAGAGATACATTTCAAGACAATAAAGATCTGGTTTGGTCAGCTGATGGAGGGAGTCAGATTCATGAAGGGTTTGTATCTTTGAGCTACAGTCTGTCGTGCAACATCAAAACACTGAACATACAAAACCATGGTCATTGAAAACCTGCCACTATTTGAAGATATTACTTAGCCTTATGAAAGGTGTAGCTCAACACTTAGGTACTCTACACACAGTTTAGGCTGTCATCCACTCCTCTTCCTATTACTGTGACATAGACATGGATGTAACTTACAAGAATGTGAGCTCTCGTGGTGGGACCAGCAAGCATTTGCACTTACAGAATCAGGAGGACTCTGTTCCATCAAACTCCACCGAGTCTCACAGAGGAAAATCCTGCAGTTCAATTGACAGAACTCCTCTACCTCTGTCCTTTTACCTCTTAGCTAAAGGCCAGATCAAGAGAGAATGTGACCTTCGTGACCGTTTATTTATAAAGTATCTTGTGGCTCGGCGTAGAATTAACTGGGGCAGTGATGTGAGCAAAACTCTTCCAACACTAACAAAAGATAACATAATTGTTCCTCTGATTTTTGTCCCAGCAGAGAGAAATGGAACCACAGGGCCATGTTTATTTGTACAACAGACCACACATTTCCTTGTTTAGGAACTTTAATGAAATCATAATTGGACACTAAGTCTATATTAAAGATGTGTTTTGGTTTAGAATGGTAAACAAGCCAGTTCTAAATCTCAAAATACTGTTCAAGAAAGATTAGTGTGTCTGATTGTAATGAGTATTTGTAGTGAATTACTGCATAATAAAATGAGAGAAGTGGGGGGGAAAGCTTTTTCCCCTGCCAAGAAGATGGAGTCAATCAGCTTGTGGCTGTACACCACTGTGGTGTTTTGCCTTTGCTCTGACTGCTGAATGAGATGCAATGATGGGCATGTCAACCTTGCACATCTCTGTTCCCTTTGTCTACAGTTCTTTTTGAGTGAATGCTGAAGTTTTCTGATTGCCTTGCTCAGAGGACAAACACTGATGTGCTCTGAGTATCGACAAACCAGAGGTTTCATCATACTGCAACCAGACGGAATCCACACTTAGGGTCTGTTTGGGGCACCTCTTGAGCACTCTGATGCACACATTAACCTTCTGTCTCTAAGACAGACTGTCTGACATATTCAAGGTACTTATGGGATTTGATCTTAGTATTGTCATCCAGATCCAGAGAGGAGTGTGTCCTCCTATCCAGATGTTTTCCTTTATCCTTATTGCCATACTGGTTCATCCACAAGCCTTCTGGCAGCAACAACCAAAGCCAGCCTGATATTAATTGATTGCCTGAAGCCCCTGAATTTACTGCAGAGCAAACAAAGTTCAGACTTCTGTTTCACCTTCCAATAAGGCTGATGTTTACTTTCAGAGATGTTACAGGAAACACAGAGCCACCAGTTGAAATTAAATGTAGTTTTTCCGCAGGGCCTTGACTAGCTCTAACTAGAAGTTGTGGACCTCTATAGAAATTAATAACTTGCCAGCTATTGGCTTCTTTCCTGTAAATGGAAAGAGGTTTGAATGTTTGACCCCCTCTTGACACATTTATATTTATTCTGAAAACTCATAATTGGAGCTGATGTGCTTTACCAGACAGATCTGCTTGAGGAACCATCTCTAGCTGTGCATTTAGATTCAACTGCTAAGCACAACCAAATATAAACACACACCCCACCCCCCCCCGACGTGTGTCAGTTGTGCGTAATTGGAGTCAATATTTTTTCAGGTCTCATTCATTTGGAATCTAAGCTACAGCGCTGCATAAAGCACTTTAAGAGCTGTTTGAGCATTTTGGGCTGGAAAAAAAAAAATCTTTTTATTTGTACAGGAAGTATTTCTCAGCTCTATGCAGTGATTGGATGAAAGCAACAAAGTCACCACCACGCTGAAGTGACTTCAAGTGACCAGGTCATTCAGGTCGTGTCAGAGGGGCATTGATGTTTTCGGGTTGTGTGTTGGTTTGTTTTCAAAATGTGGCTCATGAAAGGAGTTCTAATTTACATTCAGAGCGAGCTTCTAAAAGGGTGCCAATTATTCCCATTTAGAATAAGTATTTTTTCAGCTTTCAATCTTTTGGACCTGAGGGTAGAACATTCAGTGAAGACATTCAACGGCAGCTCTTACCAAACTGGGCACAGGTGTGTGGGAGGTAGTAAGAAACACACCAAAAACATCTGTTGGGTGCTCCAGGCAGGTTTTGTTTTATGTGAAGGAAATGCTAAGCCCCTCAGTAGGAAGACAATTGTATCTGAGAAAAAAAACACATCTGACACTTCAAACTTTGGCCTGTTTGGTTTTCAGCTGTAAATAGGGACAGTAATTACTTTCCTCCAGCAGCAAGCTCTTTGCTGTCTCTGCTAAAGAAAGGTTTCCTGACTGTGGTGCTGGGGGGCACTAACACAGCAGTGATCACATCTGGCCATGGATGTGCACAGGGAGAGGTGAGCAGAAGGAAGAGGGGAACAGAAGTGATGATCAAGCTAGGTGGGGAACTGGGAGGATGCATTCCCCTGCTCCGAGAGCCATTCCTGCTCCAATATCTGCTTCACACCTTCAGAAGCCATGGGCAGTGGGCTGGAGAGCAGGGATGTTATGGGTCTGGATTCAGCTGGCACTTGATGCCACAGTGAGTGAGTCATTGTCAGGGATTTTCAAGAGGGAGTGACTTGTATTAGTGTTGAATTGGGTTGAGTCATGGCTTCTTAAAGAGCAGGGGGGAAAGGATTGGGGAAAACACACTACCTACTGATTCCCCTGCTCTTGCTAACACGAGATCCCCTGATTTTTGTTCTACTGCCTTTCGGCCTCCTGTATTTTTGCCATATCAGCATGAAAGTCAGCATAAAGCACCCACTAAAATGTCAAGGACCTTGGAAACGTCTGGTTTGGTGCATCAATGTTTATTCCAACTGACTGGAACCCTCAGTCCAATGACAGGAACTTCCAGAAGGAATGGTGACAACTCTCTGTAGAAAAGAATCTTTCCCTTTGTCTTCTGCTTTAAAACAAAAGAAACCTCTACAGTTTTATTTTAAGATTTGTAAAATAATATCTAATGTTGCTATGGAGTCTAGCTAGCTGCTCCAAAGGTTTCCTTTAACGAGCCCTTGGTGAGGTTCACAATAAACCTTGATAAAGTGAAATATCACAGCTTTGGTGTTTGTTGTTTTAACATCACATTGACAGGACTGCCACACATTTTTATTAGCTAACCATAGACATAGGATGCTTTCAGTTGGGACCAACAGGCAATCAAAGCTTAAGAACTCCTGCTACACAGTGGATGAAACAGTTTTGGAAGCTTTCCAAGCATACAGCTCTTTTGGATCGTGTTTGTTCATTCAGCAGTTTCAAACTCACCTTAGTCACCTGCAGTGAAATTCTGCCTCCTTTGGTGTCGGTTTCAGCTTTTCCATTTCACTCTGCAGGATGAAGACCTCAGCTACAGTCTGTATTTAGTTGGTGATCTGTTTCTTTAAACATGTCAAACACACACAGATCCTTCTGAAGAGATGCTCAGCATTCCTGGCACCTATGTTGAATTTTGGGCCTCATTTTCAGCAGATGCTCCACTGAGGTAAAGTTCTTCATCAGCCCAGAATGAGCAGGAAGGGCTGCAGTCAAATGCTGACTGTTGCATATTTTAACCAACTGCTCAAAACTCAACCAGTGGTCATGCAGGGTTGGTTTTCTCCCCCCTCAACTACTCTATATGCTATTATTCTGGCACAGGTTGCCCAGGGAGGTGGTAGAAGCCCCTTCCCTGGAAATTTTTAAGGCCAGGCTGGATGTGGCTCTGGGCAGCCTGACCTAGTATGAGGGGTCTCTGCCCATGGCAGGGGGCTTGGAACGGGATGATCCTTGAGGTCCCTTCCAACCCTGACAATTCTGTGATTCTATTTTTGAGTAGCACCTCCTGTCCCTTTCTTTTAAGCATCCTAACTTGGCATTGGAGCTTTCAGCTCATGTTAGCAGCACATAACCATATTACTGCTGCTACCAGGCACATATTACTGCTGCTACCAAGATCACTCCAGCATCTTCTGTCTTGAATTTCACACATGACAGTCTCCTCGGAATTCTTGTCATGGCAAAGATCACTACACTGAAGTGACCAGTTGGCACTTTGTGTGTAGCAATTTGATGTTAACTTACACAGAGCTCTTCCTTTTCTGATGTAGACTCTACTTCAGAAATGTCGATTTCATTTTATAGAGACCAGAACTGCCAAGTCTACTCATTAGTTTTGCTGCAGGAATTGAAGAAGGTTGTTCAGGTGTCAATCAAGGCCTCTTAGGATGTGAATGTAAGCAATCTTCTTATGTGTTAAGAGAAATCAGCCTGTGCTAGCCATACTGCCTCATCCAAGAGAGGAATAGCATAAATGCCACCTGGGAGTTACACTGAGCAGATTGCTATCACCTTTGCTATTCTAATACCTCACATGGCAAATGTGGATGCAGCAAAACTCAGTACATAAATAGAATCATAGACTCACCTGGGTTGAAAGGAACCTCTAATGGTCATTTAGTCCACCCCCCTCTGCAGTGGGCAGGGGCATCCTCAACTGGATCAGGTTGCCCAGAGCCCTGTTGAGCCTGACCTTGAATATCTCCAGGGATGAGGCCTCAACTACCTCCCTGGGCAACCTGTTCCAGTCTTCCACGACCCTCATGGTAAAGAACTTCCTCCTAATGTCCAGCCTAAATATCGTCTCCAATTTCAAACCACTGAACCTCATCCTATCCCTACAGGCCTTCGCAAACAGTCCCTCTGCAGCCTTCTTGTAGCCCCCTCCAGGAAGGTTGCTGTTAGGTCTCCCTGGAGCCTTACCCAAACCACTGCCCCTTGTCCTGTCACTGCAGGCCTTCATAAACAGTCCCTCTCCAGTCTTCTTGCAAGCCTCCTTCAGGTACTGAAATAAAAGCATCTGCTGCGTTTGTCACCATGTGCAGTGTAAACGTCACCTTCTGATCAGCAAAGCTGCTGCCAGGCAGTTGGTTTGGGAAGTTGATGAACAGGGACAAGCCTTCTTTAACTAGTTCTTTATTTGGTATGGGGAAAAGGTTTAGAAATATGGTGTCAGAGGATAAAAACCTATCCAGATGAAGACTGAGCCCCGGGGAGCTCTGTCCTCTCCTCCAGACTGCACAGTAGCTGTTGGTTACGTTTAGGACAACGCTTCCATTCCAGTTTTCATACCAAAGCTATATTATAGCAAACATAAGTGTTACTTTGGTGAATTCTACAGATCTGCTTCACTTCAATCTGTACTTTTAAAAAATACTGATTTTTTTCTGGGGGGGGTGGTCAATCAGTTGCTTAAATACATTTGAAATTATAACAACAGAAGCCAGCCTGAAGTACCATTTAAAAAATAATAATAACAATAATAATAGAAGTTCTGCTTTCGTTGCATTTTTGCTACACAAACCCACAAGATCAAATGCTAACACTGTAAGCATATTTTTTGGCACAAAGATAACAGTGAATCACATAATGTATACCCAGATGCTTATTGGGAAACTGCTTTTGAATGCTCTGAGCAAGGGCTGCTATTACAAAGAGCAGATTCAACTCTAGCAGCTGCAGGAGTTGCTGCCCCAGATGTTTGCCAGAGGTTACCATCCCTCTGCTGTTCCTCAGCTGCCACAGCTCTCAGCTGAGCAGACTAGTGGCAGCCCAACTCACCAACTCCTACACCAGTGCACCTTCTGAGGAGACAAGAGGTACCCCTCAGAATCATAGCATTGTTTGGCTTGGAAGAGATCTTTAAGATCATGGAGTCCAATCATTAACCCAGCACTAAAGCCCACCACTAAGCACCACATCTCTGCATCCTTTAAATACCTCCCAGGTTGGTGATTCCACCACTCCCCTGGACAGTCTGTTCCAGTGCTTGATAACCATTTTGGTGAAGAAATTTTTCCTAATGTCCAACCAAAAGTCCCCTGGCACAACGTGAGGATGTTTCCTCTTGTCTTATCACATGTCACTTGGGAAAGGCTACTGACCTCCAACTTGTTACAACCTCCTTTCAGGTAGTCGTAGAGAGTGAGAAGGGCTCACCTGAGCCTCCTTTTCTCTGGACTGAACAATCCCAGTTCCCCCAGCCACTCCATGTAAGACTTAAGCTCTCAACCTTTCCTCACCCAAGCAAATCTCCAACCTCTGTCTGGGAAGCAGGACAGGCAACTGGCATAAGGAGTTAAAACCTCTGGCAGCCAAAGCTAGATCTACCTAGAACTGCAAATCAGAGCCCTAAGATAAAGGTCAGGCATCTTGAATATGCCTACCACATAGTAGAGCAAGCCTACACTCTATGGCTTGCAGTGGCCTGAAGAGAAGAAGAAAACCTTTACTTTTAAAAGTGCAGCAAAAATGTCTATGGAGAAAGTGTTGTGAGTTTTTAAGGCCATGAGTTCTGGACTACTAAAACATGCCGACCGAGCCAGGTGGTGCCTCTCATCATGCAGCAAAAGTCTCTCTTCTTAGAAATGTCACACTCATACTTTTTTAGGGTTGATTTCTCTCTGGCCATTCCTTGTTTTAATGGCTTTTTTGGGGCCACTGACCAGCGGGTTGGTGTTCTTGGTCGTTTTGGGGGCTCCACTCCGCCCGCTGCGTCCTGCATTCTGGTTCTTACTGCGGGCTACTCGCAGCTTTTGTTCTTGCAGTCTCTGTTCCCACCTCTGTGGACATGCAGAAGACAAAGAGGCTGAGTTAGGGAAGGACAGAACCATAAATAGTTACATCTCAATCAAAACAAGTCTGAACCACTGGTACTAGTGCTGCCCTTAAAGGTTTTGTGCTCCTGCCTGTGGGATCATTGATCCCGGCAGTCATGGCTCTCTGCAGGGGCAACCTGCCACATGCTCTTGAATTAGGCATTTTCCACAATGTCAGATGAAAATGACAACCACACATCTCATCTGCACTCTGCAGGTGAATGCACATCTCATGTCTTTCCAGAAACCCAGGAGAACTGACACCATGCTGTCAAAAAGAGAGGTTCTGTACTACTCTGCAGCCCCACTCTTTGCTGCCTTACCCTCAGAAAAGCCTGCAGAAAGCAAACTATCATTTCACAGGATGTATTTCAAAAGGTAGCTACAAGGGAAGGTGGTGTTTACTTTCTGCTTTTCCCTGGGCATGGGAGAGCTTCTGTTACAGGCAGCCAACAAGAAATGGCCCCTGAAATCACAGCACTCAGAGCTGCAGTGGGATGACCTCATTGCTGTCTACAACTACCTGAAAGGTGGTTGTAGCCAGGAGGGAGCTGGTCCCTTCTCTCGGGCAACCAGCACCAGAACGAGAGGACACAGTCTCAAGCTGCACCAGGGGAGGTTTAGGCTGGAGGTTCGGAAGAAGTTCTTCACTGAGAGAATCGTTCGCCATTGGAATGTGCTGCCCAGGGAGGTGGTGGACTCACCGTCCCTGGAGGTGTTCAAGAGGGGATTGGATGTGGCACTTGGTGTCATGGTCTAGTCATGAGGTCTGTGGTGACAGGTTGGACTTGATGATCTTTGAGGTCTCCTCCAACCTTGGTGATACTGTGATATTGTAATGCACCTGTGGCTTCCTCCTGCAGCAACCCTGAGAAAACTTGAAGTGCAACGAGACCACTGAGCCCACCAAAGAGAGCAGCTGTCAGATTTCCAAACCCACAGGTCCAGTGGTTAGAAAACAAGCTTTTACAGGGAGTGTAAGTGGCTAGTCAATCCAAAATATGGAGGGACCCATGACACTGCAGCAGAGGCTTCAGCCTTTCACCTCCAGGAACAGAAACACTTATTCTAAGGAATGCAAGATAGACTGAAGAACCTGGAAGGGATCTCACCTCTCCCCTCTGTTAATGAATTTTCTTTTCTGAAACTCCCAAAGGCAGGGGCTTTGCCCAGGGGCCAGAGCAAGAGAAGTGCTCTCCAGAGCTTCTGCTTACTGTGTCTGCACTGACCCGGATGCTACTCAGTCCTGGCTAGAGAAGAGCCCAGCCACGCTGTGGTTATGTTAACAGCTGTCTTCTGTGGTCCACAGACAGCTCAAAACATTAATTTTAAGTGGTAACTCAAAAAAACAAACACAAAGTTGGATGCAAGTCTACAGAGATGAATGATGGGCATGAAAATGAAGCCACTCCGCTGCCTATCTCCACACTGACTATCTTCGTGTAGTCAGGGTCATGACACGCACCCTTACAAACCAAAAACCATCAGGGGGCATTCAGATGTGTTCCATCCAGAGATGTGTAAGCAAGGACTTAATTCATCACACTATTAACATCAGAGGGAATGACACATGCTGGGGTAAGCATTTTGTCTGGCACCCATGCCTCTATTTGGCAATCTGGAAATGAACCTCCAGACCTTCAGGACACAATTAGAAGTGACAAAACAGTGTGAGGAGGCCACTAAAACACAGCCCTTTGGTTGACAGCTAAGGGATTTTGAGAGCCTGAGTCCCCTGTCAGTATTCTGCTAAATCCCACAGGGCTATCAACTGAAATTGCAGTGTATTTAATTTTTAAATATTTAAAGCCTTTTTCTTTTTCACACACAGCTTTCACATGATCCTGTGGTTGAGAAGTGAGAATGATAAGGGCTACAATAACATTTTCCTGCATGAAGCTGGTCTGTAACCTAAAAGCTTCCTCTGATGGCTATACACCTCTTTTTCCCCCTCAGCTTTGTTAATTGCCTATCAATTCATAATTAAAATAAAATCATAGAATCATAGAATCAACCAGGTTGGAAGAGACCTCCGAGATCACCAAGCCCAACCTATTACCTAACACCTCCTGACACCTAAACCATGGCTCCAAGTGCCACATCCAATGCTTTTCTGAACACCTCCAGGGACGGTGACTCCACCACCTCCCTGGGTAGCACATTCCACTGGCATGGGCTTAATGCTCTGAAGTATTGCCTGAATTCCACACATAACTTTCTCCCATCTCTAAATGTGTGAGGGAGACTCAGACACTGTCTTGCTCCACCTTTCCTTTCCACTATAAAGAGGAGTTTACAAGCAGTAAGCTTTTCCTGCCAGTGTTCCCTGATGCCACTGAGGGGATGCCCACTACTTTGAGTGGGTGTTCAGTAGGAAGCAGCTGGTGGAGTCTCCAACTCCACAATGCAAAATTCAGTGCAGCAAAGCCAAGCTAGCTAGGACAGTGGAATTTCTTACAAGCTGTGGACTGACAGTTACTGGCCTTAGCATTGATATGAAACAAATTCCTAGTCATGGTTGTAATAAGCCAGAACTCACACAAGGATCATCCAACCATCCTGTTCAGGGACAGTTTGCAGGTAAATCAGAAACAAAATAGCAATAAAAATTTAGAGACCCTGCAATGCAAGACTGAGATTTTCAAACTCTCACTGACACTTATATGGACTTAGGAGCTATAAAAATGTTGATGTGAAAATAATAACACCCAGAGGTGATATGGATACCTGAAAATCAGAGCAAGTTATTTAGTGCTGCAATAGGACAAAGGTGTTTAACCTTCTGTGAAGACTATCAGCATTCCTCTCTTTGGTTGTCTTTACCTTAAATCTTTTGTTCAGCTGATCTTTCCACTTTTCAACTAGGCATCCATCAAGAAGCATCAACCTGAAAATTAAGAAGTAAACACAAGTTATAGATATTTCTGCTTTTGATTCCTGAGTTGCCATTCGAGAGGACTTAACAGAAGTGCACCAGGAGGTACTTGGTGCTGACAGTTTCTCTGTGTGGGATGATAGGTAGAAAAATCTTTTTCTCCATCCCTAAATGCTTTCTAATGGATTTCTCCATCCATTTCTGTCTCTCTTGAACTGGGGAGCCCAAAACTGGACACAGTATTCCAGGTGTGGCCTCACCAGGGGAGAGTAGAGGGTTAGGAGAACCTCTCTAGACCTGCTGGCCACACTTCTTTTAATGCACCACAGGTGCATTAAGAAAGAAAAACAGTTTTCAAGAGAAACTAAAATTTACAGCACAAACTGCAGTGCATGGCCAGTACTGAGGAAACACTCAGAGCACTTTGTCCTCATCTGCAGCTTTTCTGCTGGGGAAAACTCTCCTGCCTTGGTCACTGTTAAGACAAAGTGATGGGTTGAGTAACACCCCATGAAACTCTTCTGAAGTGTATGCACACAGATTTTTACTCATTTCCCCTATATCTTTGTGTGTGTGTGCCAAAAAGCAGTTGCCACTAATGTATTTTATTCTGAATGTAATAAAGCTGCTCCACATGCAGCAGCTAATGCAGCTCAGCTGACTGATGGTCACGCATTATCTGACCATGCACAACCATCTCCACTTCTAACCATAAACCCACAAGGATGACATTATGTCTTTTCCAACCTGGTCTATTCTATTCTATTCTATTCTATTCTATTCTATTCTACATTTATTAAAAATAGAATAGAATGTAGAATAGATGTAGAATAGATGTGGAATAGAATAGAATAGAATAGAATAGAATAGAATAGAATAGAATAGAATAGAATAGAATAGAATAGAATAGAATAGAATAGACCAGACCAGGTTGGAAAAGACCTTCGAGATCATTGAGTCCAACCTATCACCCAACACCATCTAATCAACTAAACCAAGTGCCTCATCCAGGCTCTTTTTAAACACTTCCAAGGATGGTGACTCCACCACCTCCCTGGGCAGCACATTCCAATGGCCAATCCCTCTTTCTGGGAAGAATTTCTTCCCAACATCCAGCCTAAACCTCCCCAAGCAGCTTTTAGAATACTCTAAAGCTGTCTGATGTCACATCTCACCTTCTAAGTCCCTACCTAGAAACAACTATTTTATAGCAGAGGGATGCTGGAATTTCTGTATCTCCTCTACTGCTAAATATTTCAGTGGTTCAACTTGTTTCAATAGTTTAACTTTTCTCTTTTCTTTTCATTCCTTTTTTTTTTCTCTTTTTCTTTTCCCCTTTTGGAGATACTGGGCCTTAATATGCTTTAATTCCAGAAGGGTTTACTTAGACATCAGTGTCGACTGGAGACATCAAACTATCATTATAAGTGCAAACAGTTTCATACAGCACTTTGCTGGTGGGTGAGGTGCACACAGAACAGCAGGTCCTGACTTTCCGTTTCCATGAGCAGTGTTGCTGCTCACACCAGTTCCAAAAGAGTACAAACTGCTGCCACTCACACCCATTAGCCACAGAGCATCCACTTTGCCCAAACACAAAAGGACTACAGTGAGTGCAAGGTTAGCATGATACAACACCTCTTTTTTCTTTCCAAGGAGAGATCAGAGAATGAACACAAAGGATTGAAGCTAAGGTCATGTTGTGATGAGTGGAACCACAACACACTGATGAAGCTTCTGTTCAGGTCAAAGCATCCAAGAAGGATGGAGAGGGACTGCTAACAAAGGCCTGTAGTGATAGGACCAGGGGCAATGGCTTTAAACTAGAGAAGAGTAGATTTAGATTGGATGTTAGGAACAAGTTCTTTACCATGAGAGAGGTGGAACAATGGAACAGGTTGCCCAAGGAGGTGGTTGAGGCCCCATCCCTGGAGATATTCAAGGTGAGGCTGGACAGGGCTCTGAGCAATCTGAGCTAGTTAAGGATGTCCCTGCTGACTGCAGAGGGGGTTGGACTAGATGACTTTAGGAGGTCCCTTCCAACCCAGACCATTCTATGATTCCATGACTGAGTGAGACCCTAACAATGGGTGTTTTGCCACAGACCTCAGCAAAGACACAGCTTCCACTAATTTTGCTTCTGGCATTACAAAGCTGCTGTAACCCAAAACCTTCTGTTTGCATGCCACTGAGTTCAACAGGAAGCACATATAATAGTCCATGTTTCTTTTTCAAATCCATTTTAGTACACTATGCAAAATTAAAAACCTCAGTGGCCTTTACAAACCATCACAACATATTTAGTGAATGGTGTGTTTTTCCATAGTAATGGAGAAGCAGATCACAGCCTTTCACTTTTAAAACCTCCCCTTTCTGACAGCCTCACGAGGGTCCTTTCCACCAAAGCTCTGCAGCTCAGAGCTTCTCCATCACAATCTTGGTCATGGTCCTTCTGCACGACTGAGAACAAGGATCCCTAGAACAGCTCGCACAAGTAGAGGGCTCTAAATAACCTTTGTGAAATACTTCCAGACCTGGAAGGGCAAGGTGCTGTGCAATAATAAAATACTGTTAGCTCACACAATCCTGTGCCTGTGAGCTCACCAGGGGAAAAAAAAAAAGGTAGGGTCATAAAGTATCAGATGGCAACTTTTAGAAACACTATAAAATGCTTTTAATAGATCAACATAAAACTCATTGGAAACATGGATGTGGCCCATCAAGTGCTGCACACAGATGTCCTGTGGGCCTTACAGTCACATCATGCTGTGCAAAACCAGCCTGCACGTTCTACAAGCAGCCTGAGCTCTAACCCACAGCACACACAGACCTACCACACCACAACCTGTCCTGGCACTGTCTGTTGCTACTAGTGCACACTGGTAATGGGGATGGGAGGTCACTTTCTGCACAAAGGAGGCAGCAAGAAAAGGGAGCTGTGATTCATCACTCCCTCCCCTCCAGAGCAGCATGTGGGATTTCCTCCCATCCCTGGAGCTAGGCTGACTGCCAGATGAACGATCTGGTAAAGTTAGTGTTGTTTTGTCTTTTAATCATACAGCAGCACTGGCAAGCTGCTCTGAGAGCATTTACATTACATCTGGAGCTCCAATGGCTGCAGCCTTGGCTGGTCCCAGTGCAGCTGTGGGATCAGGAACATCTCACTGATGGCACTGGTCTGAAGTATGGGTAGGCTGGCAGAGAAGGCCTGCATCTGCCTCCAGCAGCTCTGCAGAGAGGAGATGTGTATAATTTTCTGTCCCCTGCCCTGGGGTGGGTGAGGCTTGTGGTCCTGCCAACATGGACCACCATCTACATCCACCATCAGGCTTGTAGCACACAAAGCAGCACACACCTATGGAAAGCAGGCCTGGAAAAACATTCCTGAAAGCTGGAGATGCCTGAGCTGCTGGCTGATGCATTAAGCAATATGCTGACAGCACCAAATGCCACCAGACTGCATGCCCCATGTGCAAGCAACACTGCATCATGGTACAGAGCTGAGACTGGAGAAAAATTAGTTGTGCAGGTAGTTGAAACATGTAGGCAGACACTGAGTTACCTTCAGAAAAACCACCAGCAGCATATTGTTAAATAAACCTCACAAAACATGACCAGAAATAGAGCTTTGCTGGGCCTCCTCCCCACCTACAACACCTTTCAAGACCACACAGGCAGGGCTCACCTTGAGCGCCACTCATAGCACATGATGAGGACGTCCTGCTTCGGCTGGAGAGGTGGACACTGGCAGGAGGAGTTTGTCAGCAGAGGCACTTGAGACAGAGGAATCGGTGTCGAAGACTTCAGTATGTCTCTGACTTCCACCACGGTCGTGACCTCGTTGCAGCTCCCCCTCTCCACGCTTTTGACCTTGGCGTGAATGACTGCGACCGGGAAAGCAGAGGCATGAGAACCACAAACGGCCTCGGGACGGAGCACAGCTCAGCGCGAAGCGAGGCTTCCCCAGCTGAAAGCTGCTGCGACACTCCAACCGCTTCTTCATGTGTGGGCACACACAGTGGCTTACAATAACAGAGGCCTGATCCCGATTTGGTTTTCAATAGGGCTGTTGACAACTGTGAAATCAAACAGCTCTGCCAGCTCAGGCCGAGCGAGCTGGCCTGCAATCACACACACAGACAGCTCCTTTGGCTCTGGCTGGAGCAGCCCCTCGCATAAATCAGACCCATTTGATAGCCACATCTGGCTATTTCCAATTAAGTCATAAAGAACTCACTTTAGTCTGAGTTCAACCTTTTCAATACAAAATTATTTCCCTGTAGGTTGCATCCTTAAATAGAAGAAAGAAAAATCATAGAACTTTAGGATTGTTTTGGCTGGAAGAGACCATTAAGATCATCAGCTCCAACCACTGACCCAAGGGAAGGTTTGGGACAAGCAGTCAAACGCTAAGAGGCTTAGGATTGTCATGATTTATTCGGTCTATACTTTTCATCTTTTGCCTTGGTGAAACTGTGTGAGTTGCTCTGAGGATGATCCCTGGCTAACTTTATACCTGTGAAGGATGGCAGTACCTGCCACTGCAGCATTTCATCCCTTCTCTCCTGGGAGAAGAGTCAAAACAAAGCAAGCAGTACAATTTGTACATGAAGGACTCCGTCTCTAGGAAATGTCAAAATAGGAAGAGTCCTACTGTCACAAAATCCTTCAGCGAAAGAAGCATGACAAGTGTAGGTACCACAGGATGATCAACCTGTATCAACACTGCCTCTGGTCAAAAACCTTCACATAGACCTACAAATGTTTGGAATCACAGAACCACAGAATGTTAGGGGTTGGAAGAGACCTCAAAAGATCATCCAGCCCAATGTCCCTGCCAGAGCAGGATCACCTAGAGCAGGTCACACTGGAACACATCCAGGCAAGTTTTGAATACGTCCAGAGGAGACTCCACACACTCCCCTGGGCATCCTGTTCCAGTGTTCCAGCAGTTTTTATGCAGTCTGGATTTTATGTGCTAACTTTATCAGGCCATGCATAGCAGCTACAAAGCACATGAGACACTTCAGTTTTTGGAGACACACAATCCATTTTCAAGTCTGACTGACATCAAGTGTTGAAATCCAGCCAGATCAGTTAGATTCTGGATGGATTTCAGGGGAGGGGGGAAGGATTTATGTGCAGCTTTTCCTGCCTTGACTTCTCTCTCAATTAATTTTGCATATAAACACATCTATTCATTTCAGAGGAGACTGAATAGAAACAAACCACTCAGAAACAAAAGTCTGATTTCACACATCCAGTGGAATTAAATTTTGGATCCCAACCTATGGTTTTAATTCAAGCAACACCCCCACTGAAATCAGAATTCGTGTGGCTAACATCTGCATTTCATTTTGGAAGAGTCATTTTATATCACTGCCTCTTCCTGTATTTCAGACAGCTGTGGAAGTTCATTGTCCCACCTGAACATATCACTGTGTTGCACTAAGATGGATTAAGGGACTGTAAAAGCATGAATGCACCAGAATTCCATGACAAGAAAGGGGGAAAAAAGGTGTACAATTACCTAAGTTAAAAGTTCAGGTTGATTATTCCAACCAACCCAGGGTCTGGGAAATTTTTTTGCCGCATAGAATAGAATAGAATAGAACAGAATAGAATAGAATAGAATAGAATAGAATAGAATAGAATAGAATAGAATAGAATAGAATAGAATAGAATAGACCAGGTTGGAAGAGACCTTCAAGATCATCGTGTCCAACCTATCATCCAACACCACCTAATCAACTAAACCATGCAACCAAGCATCCTGTCAAGCCTCATCCTGAACACCCCCAGCGATGGCCACCCCACCACCTCCTCGGGCAGCCCATTCCAATGGGCAATCACTCTCTCTGTGTAAAACTTCCTCCTAACCTCCAGCCTAAACCTCCCCTGGCGCAGCCTGAGTCTGTGAGACTGAGACTATACTAACAAAGAAGCAAATAACTACAAATGTGCTTGCATATAGTATCAGACAAACAGGAATTGCCTGGCTAGAACAACCCTACTGCAGGAGAATTGAGCACATCCTGTGAAGAAGCAGCTGTCATCTGAGAAAGAGCCCATCAAGCACACAAGCCCAGCATACCACATGTTAAATTCAGAGTTCATAGGGGCTTTCTACTGCCATTACAGACACTTAAGCTCGTATTGATCTGATCTTTAACGTTAGAGTTCCTCCTGACAAGCATCAGAAAACCAAGGAGAGAGGGAAGGGGAGCATGAGGAGAAGAGGGCTGAGTAGTTACTTGTATTGTAAATATGTCATGCAACACATGATAAAACTATGGGCCAGCTCCTTGCTGCATGCTGCAAATTGTCACTGAATTCAGTTAATCTCTGACAATTCTGCACCAGGTGAAACTCTGCCTAGCGAGCAGAAGAGCAGATGAACTTCTAAGTAGTATTTTTGCCTTGCTTCAGCTGCATTCACATTTACAAGTCATACTGAGGTGATAAAACCCTGTTCATTCCACCTGCTGGATGAAAACAGGGTCTAGTTCAAGCAGCACATGGTCACACTGCACTTATTGGAGTGACCTTTAGAGAAGAAAGCACCCTTCCTGCTCAGTGACCTGTTCATCCCCCTGCACATTAACAGCATTTCACTGCTTTCACCAGAAACACACCATCACCTGTGCAATTACTGCTGCCTGCATGAGCTGTGGGCTTTGGAAGAGCATACAGAAGTGTCACTGGGCAAAAACCCACTTGGAAAGGCTGTAATGTCCTCATGCTGTGCTCGCTGCACCCACACGGAGCTGCCTATGTCAAGGTACAGGGTGGGCACTGAGAGGGATGGGACAGGCAAAATGAAGCATTTTCTCCCAGACACTTACTGTAGCTGTAGTTCTTGGCCAGGTAGGTCGACAGCGTAGGCTTTGTCTTTTTACACCTGCATCGCTCTTCAAAGAGAAGGGGAAACGGTTGAGGGGTGCCAGAGGGGCCCTGGCTCCGGGGAGGGGGAGGTGGGGGGGGGTACCCGAGGCTCACCCTGGCCGCGGCCCTTGCAGTCGGGCTCCGAGGGTCTCTCATGCACCATCACACCCTGCGTGAAGTCAGTCCACTTCACATCTGCAAATGGGGAACGAAAGCTGTCGAGGAGATGCTCCTGAGGCAGGGGCATGGGGGTCCCGCAGCTACCTCAACCAGGGGCACCCCGCGGCAGATAGGGGGCAGGTGGTCCTCCCTACCGCCCCAGGGAGCCACCTCCGGGGCCCTCACCCTCCGGCAGGTCGGTGACGATGGCCTCGGGGGAGATGCAGACACCGCGGTCATAGACGGGGAGGTCGTCGCAGGCGAGGCTGTCGGGCCAGCTGTGGTTATAGCGGCGCATGATGGGCTCGCAGCCGTCGCGGGCGCGCTGGCAGACGGAGCGGCAGGGTTTGATGGGGTCGTACAGGAACTCCAGCGTGCAGATGGGAGCGTACATGGCGCAGAGGAAGAAAGAGAGGACCGGGCTGCAGCCGGTGGCCACCAGCTCCTCGTACTGCTCAATGGCGAGGACGGCGTTTTCCTGGGTGCTGTGGTGGAGGTGGTTGGGCATGCGGGTGATGTTCCAGGGCATGGAGCGGCACATGGGGATGCGCACCGCCTCGCACGGCGCGCCCTGCGCCCGTGGGCTCACCCGCAGCCACAGGGACACCGCCACCAAGGCGCGCAGCATCCTCCTCCTCCTCCTCTTCCTCCTCCGCCGCCGCCCCGCTGCCTCTCCCGGCACTCGGCTGCAGTTGAGTGGCGGGATCCGCCGCGCCGACAGCCATGGACATCTCCGGACCGCATTTATACCGGCGGCACGAGTGACGTGGGGCTGATGGCGCTCCCTTGGCAGCACCGCTCCGCCGGGGGGTGGTGTGCGTGTGTGCGTGTGTTTTGCTGTGCAGGCACGGTGACATCACCTCCACCCCGTCTAATCCCCCGGCGACATCACTGCGGCTCTCGGCCGTTTTCAGTTTTCATCTGTGTCATAAATTCCTTCAGGTGGAAGGAGCGCGGGGGGGAAGAAAAGCAAACCCAAACCACAGGGTCTGTCTTCTCGAAGAGAGGGGAGGAAGAGAAGGAGGAGGCGGGAGGAAGGCGAGAGCCGCCACCGGAGCCCCCATTCTGCGGGCTGAACTTGAGGCTACAGTTTCCCAAGGGACGCGGAGCAGAAACTTTTTGCGGGCTTGGGGGAGCTCCAGCGGTTGTTCCTGTCTCACTCCCCCGGGGGGTTGCAGAATTAGTTCGGTGGAAAGACGTGAGGCGGACAAGTTGCCGTTTGCTCGGGACGGGGAATGTGGAGGGGGCCGGAGTGAGGCGGGAGTGGGGCCGTGCGAAGTTGCTCTGCGGGCAGGCAGCCCGCGGTTCCTCTCCCCTCGCTTCTGTCCCCTCACGGCCGCATCTGCAGATGGGTGTGTGAAGGGATTTCAAGCTTTTCCCAAGGTGATTATTTTTATTTCATGAAGTTGCACGCCCAGGCGGGAACAAGGGGCTCCCTCCCAACCAACCTCTTTTCCCTTGTGCGGACACTTCCTCCTCTGTGGGCAAATGCCGCAGCACCGCTGAGAGGAGCCGCGGGGGAAAACGAGATAAACTCAGCGCTGGGTTGTGACAGCGGCCGGGGAAAGCCCCGGCGTGGCTCCCAGCGAGCGGCTCCCGCCCTGGCTAGGTGCGGAGGATTCCCCTTGCAGAGCCGGCAACGTTCAGGCCTGGGTGCTGCAAAGCAGGAGGACCCGTGGGGCACAGGCTTTCCCCTGCCCTTGGGGAAGCTCCTCCAGAGCCAGCGGGAAACAACAGCTGAGTAACCGGAGAGGGCAGCGGGAGCCGCAGGGCTGTTAAGTGCCTGGGGACACTGTCCCTGGACAGCCACCGAAATCCCTCCCACGAGAGCAAACATTAGCGCAGTTTCGTCCTGCAGGTCCCTCCTGCTCGCGTGTACCCTCCCACCCAAAGCCCACAGAATGTCCAGAACCACCCCAAGGCTCGGGCATCGCAGGTGCCCTTTCGGCATCGTTCCTCGGGGACCCGGGCAAGGAAACTCTGCCGCCCACCCTGGGTGCAATGGGAGGGTGGTGGCAGGGGAATATGAAGGTCCCCGACGCCCGCTGCTCACTGCCCACCGCTTGCTAGCGGCAGAGGTGACAGAAATCTCCTCTCCCCCGCCGAGGTGATGCGGGTTTGGAGGCGGGCCGCCCCCGCCCCCCCGGCGCAGGCCTGCCTGCCCGCCCGCTTGCGCGCCGTGCGGGGCGGCCGTACGCGGTGCCGAGCCGAGCCGTGCGCGGAGCATGGCGCGGGCAGCGGGTGGGCTGTGGCGCCCGGGGCTGGGGCTGCGGCTGGGGCTGCTACTGCTGCTGGCCGGCGGGGCGGCGGCGGCGGAGGCTGAGCCGTGCCAGGCTCCGCGGCAGTGGGAAGGACGCACCGTGTTCTATGAGCACGGCACGGGCCGCAACACCCGGGCCCTCGTCTCCTACGACGGCCCCAACCAGCGCCTCCGCATCCTGGAGGAGAGGAAGGCGCTCATCCCCTGCAAGAAGTAGGTGTCGACAGCGGGACCCCGCGGCGGGGCCGGGCCGGGCCGAGCCAGGCCAGGCGGGGAGGGGATGATGGGCGCAGAGCCCGGAGACGCCTCCCAGGGGGTGTGGGGCGATAGGGGTGTCTCCCGCGCCCCCCGCCTTTGCGGGGCGGCACCTCCGGTGCGGGGGACGGGGAGCTGCAGAGCGACCTCGGAGGGGCGGGAGGGGCTGCCAGGGACAGCTACCCAGAATGGCCGGGGGGGTTAAAATTTGGCACCGGCATCACTTTCACTCAGTGTCTGTATCTCTCTCTGCCTCTATCAATGCCTATCTATAGCAATATCTCCTATATTCCATATCAATACTTATACCAATACTTAATCAATATCGATCTGCAGGTATCTATTGCTCTACCTACACTTTATCTATCTAATCTGTATCTAATCTATTAGTCTGCCTGTCGACATTTATGATCAACAGTGTCAGCTTTTTACCCTTGGGGGACAATTCCTTTCTCCCTCTTTTTTCTTTCTTTCCTTTTTTTTTTTCTCCTTTTTTTTTTTCCCCAGATGGAATGGGAACTATGTCCAAAAATGCAGCCCCAGATGTGGGATAGTCACACGTGCACGAATTTGAGCCATTCCACTCAGATGTAGGAGCAATGTCGGGGGGGAGGGGTTGCAGCCCAATAGTGTGTTGACAAGTTGGAGTCACGTTTTACAAGCCCTCTGGTTGTTCTGGGTTCCTGCAAGTGCTAAGTCAGTGACGGGTGTGAGGAGCATCTGTTCCTTACCTGTGGAACAGTGGACTCTTTCACATGGCACCCACTGCCCTGCTCTGAGCTTATACAGTGTGTGTCTGTTAGGGATGCAGTTAACTCAGCAAAATTCTCATGCCCTGCATTTCTTGATTTGCTGAAAGAAAGCTGACTTGAGGAAACCTCTGGATTTTTCTCCTCAGCCTGCCAAGTTCAGGCCCTGACAGGCTGGGTGGGAGAAACGATCATCCCAGAGAGGCCTTCCTGAGTGAGATGTTTCTGGGTACTGAGCATCAGTAACTCTCCCGGTGTGGAGGTAGCCAGGCTGCCTGTACCTCCAGCCCTCCCACTTAGAAATTGTTTAGATAACCGTGCATCAGTCTTGGGGATGTATAAGCCATGGTGAAGACCAGCTTATAAATGCTGTATCATGCAGACTAAATGGTCTCTGCTAGTGCATGATCAATATTCCTTTTTGTTCTTGTTTTTTTTTCCTCCTGACAGTGATCAATTTCTTACCCACATCACATAATCCTTGTTTCAATCTTTTTCCTCCTGACAGTGATCAATTTCTTACCCACATCACATAACCCTTGTTTCAGTCTTTTTCCTCCTGACAGTGATCAATTTCTTACCCACATCACATAACCCTTGTTTCAGTCTTTTTCCTCCTGACAGCGATCAATTTCTTACCCACATCACATAACCCTTGTTTCAGTCTTTCCAAAGTGTATGCTCTTCCTTGGTCCTCTCTCTAACAGTCCACAAACACTCTTAAAGCTATTTTAGTTTTCATTTTCAGGCTTAGCTTCCCCCCACTTTCTTCACAGGAGGCTTATGAGGAATGTTAAAGGCAACATAATAGCTGTCTGTTGGTGGCCTGCTGACCCACAACATAGAGTCTGAGGGTGGCTGTGCTCGTACTCCCCTTCTTTTCAAAGTCCTAGGTTGACCTTCACATTTAACAAGCATAAAATGGTACTAAAAAGTCTGATGCAAGCTTTTTCTAGCTTCTGAGCTCATTTTTTGAAGCTTATGTTTATTTTATTTGAAAACATGATGTCAAGATGGAATGATTATTCTATATTGTCCACTCTGGGCCAGATTGTGTCTTTTGCCAAGGTCTTCCTTTCTTACATTTGTGTTAAATATTTGCTCTGGACACAGTTTCTTCTGGGCTTATAGGTGCTAGAAGGAGCCAGAGTGCAGACAGGTGCTGTTGAGGCACCTCTCTGTTGGCTTTTCCTGCATTAGATTTTTGCTGCAGACAGTCCTTGACCGCAGTGATCCCTGCTGCTTCCAGGCTGACGCTGTCTTCTGCCATCCAGAACTGGAGGCTGGTTTTGTTCTGTGCTCAGCTAGTGTCTGTTGAGGGCGTGATCCAGCTTCCATTGAAGTCCACGGAAAAAAAATCCCATGGACTTCAGTGTGTGTTGGATTGGGATTGGAGTTGTGATCACAGCTTCATTTCACTGTGGACACAGTGAGTCATAAGCTGAGGCCTTCAGAAGTTAGAGGTGAGGGGATTTATCCTGCCTTTGGAAAAATAGCTTCCCCTCTCCTCTTCGACTCTGGAAAGAAAAGGGTCGTTACACCAAGGCAGTGACTACAAAAGCAACAAGAAAAGCAGTGCTGTCCTGAGCTCTTAGGTACATTTTACTCCTATCAGATGTGACTTTCATGCAGCAATCAGGGTTGGCCAAAACAACCCAGTTTTTGGACAAAGTGTTTTCTGAAGCTTGCAAATGTGGACCTTAATCAGATGCAGCCCTGTTGAAGTTCCATGACTGAGGTTAATCAAGGACACAGAGATCTGCCTGTGTGGCAGGGCTTGCAGGCTGATAACCACAGGAAGACCTGACACTTTCAGCTGTTACTGAACATACATGTTGGAAATTCATCTGATTTGCTCTGTGGAAGGATGAGCAGAGGGCTGGAGCTGCTTTGCTAAGAGGACAGAGTGAGGGAGTTGGGGTTGTTCAGTCTGGAGAAGAGAAGGCTCCCAGGAGACCTAATTGTGGCCTTCCAGTATCTGAAGGGGGCTACAAGAAAGCTGGGGAGGGACTTTTGAGGGTGTCAGGGCCTGGGGGGAATGGAACAAAACTAGAAGTGGGTAGATTCAGATTGGATGTTAGGAAGAAGTTCTTCCCCATGAGGGTGGTGAGAGACTGGCACAGGTTGCCCAGGGAGGTGGTGGAAGCCTCATCCCTGGAGGTTTTTCAGGCCAGGCTGGATGTGGCTGTGAGCAGCCTGCTGTAGTGTGAGGTGTCCCTGCCCATGGCAGAGGGGTTGGAACTGGATGATCCTTGAGGTCCCTTCCAACCCTAACAATTCTATGATTCTATGACCTCCAATGTCTCTTCCAGCCTGAGCCATTCTGTGATTCTATGCTGGCAATTTCTTTCATCTCAATTGTGTTTGCAAAAGACAGGCAGAGTTCTGGGCAAGGATGAACTCCTTCACTTGGCATTACAAACTGCTAGTCCAATAGTTCAGAGAAGTATGTCTGTTATTCCAGCAGGATCCTTGCTTGCATGTGTCACTCCCTGTCCTTGACTGAGGACAAGCAGCAGCTGGTCAGGTGCAAATGTCCCAGCAGCGTTCAGCTGGAGAGGGGGTGGTGGCTTCTCCAAATCAGCAGCGTGTGGGCACGCGTGTCTGACTTATCTCAAGTAGCTCTTAGTTGTTTTAGGCTGTGTGATTGTACAGGAAAAACAGCAGTGTCTGACCTATGAAAATCATACAATCCATCCGTTCTGTGGTCATTAGGGTGACTCAACAGGCTAAGTATTGAGCTGCCCAGAGGGACTGCAAATTTGTTTCCCAGACTTGGTTTTGGGAGTGGTTTCTGCAGCTTAATGTTTAGGGGAATGAACAATGGTCATGGGTAAAATCTTCAGAACTGTCTTAGTTACTTGAGAACCTAACCCCCATTTTTCAAGTTTGTGTAGAGTGTGCTGACTTCTGAGCCTCTTAATTTGCAGTGAAACGTAGAACTGAGTTTTCAGCAGTTCCTCCAAATCTAACCTGAGTTCTTGGGCTCTAAAACGCTTCATAAACTGCCCTCTTTCTAAATCACTGTTGGGAATAAGAACTGAGGGAGGGTATTCAAACCTGCCAAGTTCTTTTAGGTGTCTGCTGCTGGTAGTGATGGTGAGTTTGGAAAGCAGGCACTGGAAAGCTGCTGTGATGCCTGTGGGCTGGCAGTCAGATGCTAGGCAATTGCTTGAAGTATGCAGCAGCTGTTCTACCAAGAGCTGTGTGATGTTACGGTGCAGAGGGTTGGCTGTACAAGCCTCAGCTTTTGTTTGGTTTTGCTTTGTTTTGCTAGAGACCTAGAGTGGAGATGATATTCTAGTTCATAATTTGTTCTGTGCTCGCAGAGAACATGCAGGCAGTTGATGGTGACAGGACAGAACAGCTAAACAAATGTGATGAAAGAATTCTTTCTATTTACCATCTTAATCTGGGCTCCACTTGGCTTGAGGCCTGATGCAATTCAGGTGGCACAACTGGCAGCATCACACCTATTCTCACAGGACCAAATGCTGTTTGCCTGAAAAAGGATCTCCTCTGAGGGATAAACCATAATCTTCTCATTTAGGACTGATCTTGCACCTCTGTGAGGAGGGGACATTGCTTTCTGAGAAATCTGAGGGACAAAAGCATCCAGAGGACAGACACCTTACCAGCTGATGCATCAGTCCTTCCACTGCATCCTGTTTAAGTCAAGGATCCAGGTCTCCTAGATGTAAAAGGGCAAATAATTCTAAACAATTTTAGGTATTCAAGAGAGCATTTACTGAAATACCTCCAGAAACATGCCCAGTTAATATGTGTGCTAGAGCCTTCTTTCCTCTTTGTATGCTGTCCAGATTTTCCTTGCCCATTTGGTTCCCCACAGTCTCAGTGCCTGGCATGCTAGGGTGGTGCAGGGCACATCCTCTTCCCAGGGATGTGTATTCCATCAGTGTTCCCTCTTGTGGCTGTGGCTGTCCCTCGGCTGAGTCAGAGGCGTGTGCCAGGGCTCCCTTAGTTGCAGGATGAGGGGATATGCTCCAGTATTGTCCTAGCAGCTGTGCAGTGGCATGTTCCCAGGGGCAGGATTTAGGAGGTTCTCCTGCATCCTGGACGTTGGAGAGAGCTAAGACCAGGTGATAGCCTGAATGATGCAGTTCCTATATCTTCTATTTTCCTTGAGGTGCCGGAAGGAGAAGGGACTCTGATAGAATAGAATAGAATAGAATAGAATAGAATAGAATAGAATAGAATAGAATAGAATAGAATAGAATAGAATAGAATAGAATTAACCAGGTTGGAAAAGACCTTCAAGATCATCAAGTCCAACCTATCACCCAACACCATCTAATCAACTAAACCATGGCACCAAGGCCTCATCCAGGCTCTTCCTAAACACCTCCAGTGATGGTGACTCCACCACCTCCCTGGGCAGCACATTCCAATGGCCAATGGCTCGAGGTGAGGAGAAAGTTCTTCACCAAGGGAGTCATTAGTCATTGGAATGGGCTGCCCGGGGAGGTGGTAGAGTCACCATCCCTCAAGGTCTTCAAGAGGAGATTGGACGTGGACTTGGTGCCATGGTCTAATCATGGGGTTTGTGGTGTCAGGTTGGACTCGATGATCCTCGAGGTCTCTTCCAACCTTGGTGATACTGTGATACTGTGACCTCTCTTTCTGGGAAGAATTTCTTCCTCACCTCCAGCCTAAACCTCCCCTGGCACAGCTTGAGACTGTGTCCTCTTGTTCTGGTGCTGGTTGTCTGGGAGAAGAGAGCAACCCCCACCTGGCTACAACCTCCCTTCAGGCAGTTGTAGAGAGCAATAAGGTCTCCTCTGAGCCTCCTCCTGAAAGCATCCTGGAAAGCTGAAGAGTTTGGGTGGGGGAAAAAATGGAATTTTCCCTTACTTTCTGCAGATTTGGGTAACTCAGGGCTTCAAGCTTTGTGAAGCCAATGAGAATTTTGCCTTTGGCACAAGGAGCTGTCCCAGGACTTCCCATTAGATGAACATTTGTAACATATATGGGAGGTGTGTGCAAGAAATACATTTCTCTGTTGGCAATAGAAATTTGTCCTAAATTCCTGAGGCTGGGCCATACTTACCAGACCTGAAGTTGTCATTCAAGCTCTAGGCTTATTGATGGCAGCAGTGGTGTGACTGTGGTGGACAGCTTTCAGTGTTGTATCATCTGAGGGGAACTGGAGATGTAGTGATAAAACCTGTGCCTCTGAATCCAGGCCACACCATGCCTCTGCCAGCACTTCCAAGGATGAATGTTGATATTTGATTGCCAGTTACAGGATAGGAAGTGTTCAGGGAAGGAAGTGTTCATTAGAAGAACAAAATGATGTTTATTTGCACTTCCCCAGCACTTCATTTTGCCATCCACTTGCTCACTGATGTACTTAATTTTAATGCTGACTGCTGTTCATTGGTCTGTATGGCTGCTGGTTTATTCATGTGACGAGAGAATTTACCTGTGTTATAACTTCATTCCCTTGTTGTTCAGGGGATGCTGGAGGTATTCAAAAAGGGATTGGATGTGGCACTTGAAGCCATGGTTTAGTAGTCATGAGGTCTTGGGTGACAGGTTGGACTTGATGACCTTTGAGGTCTTTTCCAAACTTACTGATTTTATGATTCTATGCTCTTGTGCTTCCTGTCAGAGGTCATCCTGCCCTGGGGGTTTTCTTCTCCTGCTGAAGAATTGATTTGTTTTGCATCTCAACAGGCTTGTCCATTTCTTAACTGCGTGGGGCAGGCTTTCAGCTGGGTGACATTTTCAGAGGCAAGTGAAGGCAGTGAAATGGTGCTAATTTGTACCTTGATCTGGATGCCACATCATTAGCTGATGCAGCATTGAAGTGTTCAAATAACCTTTCCACCCTCTCCATTTTGCTGAGAACTGATGGCTAAACTGGACATGACTAGATGTTTCAATCCAGGAAAGGACAGTGCCATAGAAATAATACTGAGTCATGCAGGAAAACCATAAACACATTCCTCTGTCTCATAACATGGGAGAAGGTTACATCTGGAGGAGCTCTGGGGAAGAGGAATGCTTGCCACAATGGCCAGATGTCATCAAGAGGTAAGAGTATGAATAAGAGATAGGTAAATAAATGTGTAAGATTAGAAGCTGAAACAAACCATGGACAATTCAGGGAGGAACATAGTAGCAAACAGGACAAAGCTTTCTTCTCAAGCCAAGATTTAGGCATCAGTTCTGTGCAAGGACTGGAGGGAAGAGTCTTTTCCTGTACCTGTCACACTAGTGCTGCTTTCTGGAGAAGTGGACTTGTGCCTGTCTGGGCAGTGACTTTCAGTCTGTGGACCTGTGTAGCTGCAGCAGCATCAGTCTGACTCCTGGCCCTCATATGGCCAACTTCATGCCTATCTTCAGAAGACCTTCAGCTTGGCCTTCCTTGTAGGGAGCTGCCTGCTCAGCAACTTGCCTCTTCTTTCTCTCCATGTATTTTTACCTGTTGCTCTTCTTAACTCAAAGGGGAAATTATTTTCTCCTCCAAGGTGTTTGTGAGGCATAGTATAGCATCTGGCATGCTGGGAAGGGGGTGATGTCTGGGTGGAACAGGGCCACCTTGTGCAATGTTTTGGCTCTTCTAGAATAAGGAGCATTATGCCCAGGGTGGCATTGCATAACCTGGAGGTGCCACTGGCCAGTGAAGCTTCTCCTTGTCCCTGCCAAGCAGACCTGTTTCTTTCAGCTGTTTTTGTTTACTGCCTCACTTTTATGGCCCCGGGGGAGAGCCATGTATTTTAACAAGCAATCTGAGACTCCACAGGGAAACTCTGTGTCCTCCTGAGGCTCTGGGAGATGTCTTTTTGCCTGCATTATGGACACTCTCTGATACCCAAAAAGTCACAGATCAAGGGCAGGATTTCCTGCCAAGAGCTTGTTCCCATGCATGAAAGTACAGAGGACTCAACACGTGGGACAGGCCTTGTTTTCAGTAGTCTCTTAGTTTCTGGAGTTGGTACCTTTTATACTTTCATACCCAAGAGTAAATTAGGGGTTTCCAACAGCAGCCCAACTGACCTTGTCCAAAACCTGATTCATGACAGATGGTTGCAAGAAAGAAGGAATCAAAGAAAGAATCACTTGTTTTTCAGCTGAACTTGGACCTCTTTTTCTGTTGTTCATCTTTTATAAACAGAGACTCTTGACAAACATTTGTTTGAGAACCAGCTTAATAATTCTTTTGAAGGTGGTATGCACACATGTGGCTTTGTGTCCTTTGTTACACGATGCTACCCTTGTACCACAAGACGTGGGTAAGAGTAATGTTTGCAGTTCTTGCTTTTGCTCTGAGAATTTAGCTAGCAACATTCCTACAGACAGCAGAGCTCTTCCCATCACTTAGCAATGACCATAGGTTCACTTTTTTTCAGAGTTTGCTTTCAGTTTTTCACAATTTTCAGAATTCCTGGCATCAGAAACTGAATTTGGCAGGCACTTTCCCCTTGTACAGTGCTCTCACTGTAGTTATTATAGTTTTTCAGGGTTTGGCTACTAAATTTTCATATGTCTTGAGAGCTACTTAGCTATTCATTCCATGAAAGCCTATTTCATCCCATTCATTCCTTATGAAATTTACCCTTTCATTCTGGCATCACCCAGACTACATTTCATGGACCAGATCTATCCCAGGGGGAACTTCCACCCAGCCTTCTGCTTTTCCTGCTGAATAGCTCCTTGTTGCTTCAGTAATTGTCTGGCACTTGGATCTCGCTGTCTTGCTGCCCCTGTGTCCACGCTGGAGGAGCAAGAGGGACTGAATGGGTGGGTTGGAAATTACCCCAGTCCGTCGGCCCTGTGGATGAGGGTCAGTGGTGTGCACTGCTCGATTGGAAGAGTGGTGGGAAGGTCAGCAATAATGGGTGGTTGCCATGCTGCATGTGTAATAGCTGATTTCTTCTGCAGATAAAACAATGCAGAGTTAATTTCTGGCCTGGAAAAAAACAATAAACAACCCAACCCTGTAAGGTTTTGTCACTTCAAGTTTGGATTATCAGCTATCACTGATAGATACCAAATTATTGCAAGTCTGGAGCTCTGTCTGCATTCTTTTTGATTTTTATTCTATTTTTTTTGTAAATAGAAAAAGAGCTTCTTTCAAAACTTCAGTATGTGTAGAATTTGCATAACTCTCTCAACCCAAATGTTCCCAAAGAGCCATCTAAAACCTGCAGGTAAAAAGCAAATAAGCTTTCTAGAATTCTGGAGGAGTATCACAGAATGGCTTAGATTGGAAGGGACCTTAGAGATGATCTGCTTGGACCTTCCTGGTCCCTACCCTTCCATGGGTAGGGACACATCTCAGCTACACTCAGCTGCTCAAGGCCTCATCCATCCTGGCCTTACTTCTTTTGGATGATAGAAGGCTGAAATTGTGTTGCCTAAATTAAAACCGGTGGATGAGAAGCTCAACGTGAGCTCTCAGTGTGCACTTGCAGCCCAGAAAGCCAATCACATCCTGGGCTGCATCAAGAGAAGTGTGGCCAGCAGGTCAAGGGAGGGGATTCTCCCCCTCTACTCAGCTCTGCTGAGACCCCACCTGGAGTACTGTCTCCAGTTCTGGAACCCCTATTACAAGAGGGATATGGAGGTGCTGGAAGCTGTCCAGAGAAGGGCCACGAGGATGATCAGAGGGCTGGAGCACCTCTCCTGTGAGGACAGATTGAAGGAGTTGGGGCTGTTCAGTCTGGAGAAGAGAAGGCTCCGAGGTGACTTAATTGTGGCCTTTCAGTATCTGGAGGGAGCCTACAAGAAGGCTGGGGAGGGACTTCTCAGGATATCAGGTAGTGATAGGACTAGGGGGAATGGAATGAAGCTGGAGGTGGGGAGATTCAGGCTGGGGTGAGGAGGAAGTTCTTCCCCATGAGAGTGGTGAAGCCCTGGAATGGGTTGTCCAGGGAGGTGGTTGAGGCCCCATCCCTGGAGGTGTTTAAGCCCAGGCTGGATGAGGCTCTGGCCAGCCTGATCTAGTGTGAGGTGTTCCTGCCCATGGCAGGGGGCTTGGAACTAGATGATCCTTGTGGTCCCTTCCAACCCTGACTAATACTATGATACTATGATAATACTATGAAAACCCAAAGGAAACTCTTCATTGCAGTCTAAATTGTCTTTTAGCATGAAATGTCCAAGAAGTGGCTTATCCTTAAGTTGATTAAACTCATCTGCCCTTCTCAAATGGAAGGTGATACTGCATACTTACTGGATATCTGATTTTCTACATGGATTATTTATCCTGAGGACAGCTGATAATGAAATATGATACTGTGACTGATAGCAGAACAATGCAGAAGGCCGAAATTCACCACATCTCTTGCAACATCTCATGTTGAGGTTACTGATGGTGAACCTTGTTTCTTTGCTCCACTTAAAAAGCAGCACTGTAATGGCACTGTGCGTATTTACCTTTGGGCCACTTGAATAGTTCATGAGGAATTCATTCCAAAAATGGTTTCACTGACCCTTGTTGATGGACTTTATGTGCTCCTCAGAATCTGCTCTTTTATAGCTACTGCCAAATATTATTTCATATTTCTGAGTGTATGTCCAAAACACAGTGTCAGCCTCCTCACTGGAGGCAGCAGGAAGGCAGCAAAAGTTTCATGACATCTGTAACCAATATCCCAGGCTGTCCATTGGGAGCAAACTGGTTTCTTCTTCTTTTTTTTTATTAATAACTAACTTACTGTTCTTAAGGTTTTAATGAGGTGAGGAAAAGAGCCCCCCCAGAACACCTCCACAGAATGGTAACCACTTACCAGCACAGTAAAGAAGAAAAACATCCGTTGTCCTTCTGCTCTGTTCTTATTCTGACCTTGGGTGTCCAGTTTTGGGCTCCCCAGTTCAGGAGATACAGAGATCTGCTGGAGAGAGTCCAACAGAGAGCTATGGGGATGATTAGGAGACTTGAACATCTCTCCTGTTAAGACAGACTGAGAGCCCTGTGGCTGTTTAGTCTGGAGAGGAAAAGGCTGAGAGGGGATCTGATCAATGTCTATCAATATCTGAGGGGTGGGGGTCAGGATGAAGGAGCCAGGCTGCTTTTGGTGGGGACCAGTGGCAGGACAAGGAACAACAGGTCCAGGCTAGAACACAGGAGGTTCTGCCTCAACACAGAGACACTTCTTTATGGTGAGGGTGATGGAGCACGGGAGCAGGCTGCCCAGAGAGGTCGTGGAGTCTCCTTCTCTGCAGTTTCCAAACCCACCTAGATGTATTCCTGTGCTGCTTGCCCTAGGTGATCCTGCTTTGGCAGGGAGGTTGGTCTCTGGAGGTCCCTTCCAACCCCTAACATTTTGTGATTTTGTGACTAGTTGTAGAAAAAAATAATGGTGTAGGACAGTGATGAAGACAACTACTTACAAGACATTCCACCGAGGTTTCAGTCTCTGATGCTGTCCATCAGTTTCTCTGTCAGTTCTGGTACTTTCACTCTTAACAATCCTTATCTGCTGTCCTCCTGCCAGTTCTTTGTGGGAATTCATGGTGAAGATGCTACTTCAGCTGCAAATTAGATTGCTCAGTAGATAAGAGGGTTTCTAAACATGTGATGTGCTTGGCATTGGCTATTTCTTTGGGTGAAACCCTACACAGGGAAGGTGTACAGTGCTGAGCTGCTCAACAGCTGGGAATCTCTCCTGTAGCAATCTGTTGGCATGGAAACCTGCTGTTTGCATGGGTACCTCTTGATGTGTCTGAGGAGGAATGGCCAGATTTTCCCCAAAGTTTTCCAAGGGTAGTTTTATGCATGGCAGTGCTGAAGGCTTTTGAATGCTCACATGGAGCAGAGTCGATGCAGTGAGGGCAGCAAAGAACAATCTCATTATTCATTCTCTCAGTATCTCCTAATACCATCTGCAACTGTGGTTTTATCATACTCAGCTACTTTTCATGCCAGGAAAATTAGGATTCTGCCATACTTTAGCCAGCCAGCACTGGAAAGTTTACTCATGCTAGGCAGTTCTGGTAATTCTCAGAGGATATTCATTATTTGGAAAGCAGAGTTCCATACGGGGTGAGGAATTCTTACTACAATTAGTTCCCAAATTAATGCATCACTGTTTAACAAGATCCAGATTTGTTGCTCTGCATCTTCTGTATAAAAAAATAAATCTCTTTTCTTCTTATCTGTTGGTGGCATCTGGGGACTTGGATGCCTCCTTGTGCCACTGTGTTACTTTAAAAACCTGTGTGCAAAAAGCGCAGATGGATTTGCACAGTCAGATCTGTTGGCTAAGCTACCTGTCCCAGAAAAGAATCAAAGGGATAATTTGGACAATGTGCTTGGTAAAGATGTGCCCTCTCCTGTGTTTTTTCTTACAGACAGGTTAGGGGGAGTGCAAGTGCCTAAAAACAAAGCCCAGAACAGTATAAAGAAGATCACAAGAAATAATCATGAAAGCCAGAATATTCAACAGTCAGCTTAAGCTTGTGGAAACACATTCTGGGGAGTGAGAGTGCATGAAACATGTTGTGTTTGCCCCCCAGCATCTCCTCACGTTGCCTCTTTGAGACAAGTTGTTCATAGAATGGCTTAGATTGGAGGGGACCTCCCCACCATGGGCAGGGACACCTCTCAAGTAGACTCAGCTGCTCAAGGCCTCATCCAGCCTGACCCAGAACCCACCCAGGCAGGAGACATCCACAACCTCCCTGGGCTGCCTATTCTAGAGTCTCGCCATCCTCCTTCTGAAGAACTTCTTCCTAAGATCCTCTCTAACCCTACTCTCCCTCAGCTTTTAACCATTCCCCCTTGTCCTATTGCCAGACACCTCTATGAAGAGTCCCTCTGCAGCCTTACTGCAGGATCCCTTCAGGTATTGACAGGCAGCTCTAAGGTCCCCCCCCCAAGTCTTCTCTTCTCCAGGCTGAACACCCTCAGCTCCCTCACCCTGTCATCACAGCAGAGGCATCCCAGCCCTTGGATCATCTTTGTGGCCTCCTCTGGACTCACTCCAACAGCTCTGTGTCCTTCTTAGGATGAGGACACCAGAGCTGGAGGTAGTATTTGGGGTGAGGTTGATAACCTGTGTTAGATTTTAAACATCATCCAGCCTCTTTGTTCTAAATGGAAGGGCAAATAAACACCTGATGTAACATCTGTACAATTCAGTGAGGCCTCTTCTGGCTGATTTCACAGGGCTTGGGGTCAGGTTAATGTGTAATTTTGGAGGAGGAGTTCTACAGCCAGATTTATCTCTAATTACACAGCTGGGAGATGGAAATTGTAAACAGCAGCAGTTACATGAGGATCTGGTGTTGGGATGTGGAAAGAATAATTGTCTCTTGACAGCCAGGGGCGAAACTACTGGTCAGCTTTGAAAGTCTTGCCCATTAAATGTATAAAAGGACTCAAACAGGAAAAACCCAAACCTCACAGTATGCAAATGAGACACTCTGTACATGTTAAATAATTATGAGGTCAATTTTAGCTTGAAAACAAGAGTTATTTTCTTATTAGTTATAGGAATAGTGAAGGAAACTGATCTTGGAAGGTCTGAAAGTTCTGAATTCATATTAATTAAGGAAAGCTCAAAGGGAAGTCTGGCTCCCTGGCAGTGCATGTATGACCCTGGGCTCTGTGTCAGGAAAACACCCCACAATTAGGCAGGCATACCTGTTTGCTAAAGACTAAAGCTTGTATTTGTGTCAGATGCTAAATGGTAAAGCTATTTCTGTCATATTTTAAGCAGCAGGGGTAGTCTAAACATGTTCAATAGGTCTAGTGACCTTTTCCTGAGTAATGGAAAACTTTCAGCTGTGCCAGTGCAGTATATTTATACCAATATTATTTACAGGTCTTGCCTTCCTTGCTCCTGCTTCTTAGAACTGTCCCTGAATGAAAAAATAAATGTGTCAGGTTTTTAATACAATGGCAGTGCCTATAAACACTCTTCAAAACAGCCATGTGTTCTTAGCCACACTGACTTGAGCTGATGGCTGTGTCTTCACATGGCAACCCCATGCAGAGCTACAGGCTGGGGTCAGAGTGGCTGGAGAGCTGCCAAACAGAGAGGGACATGGGGGTGCTGATTGACTGCCACCTAAACATGAGCCAGCAGTGTGCCCAGGTGGCCAAGAAGGCCAATGGCAGCCTGGCCTGCATTAGGAATAGCATGGCCAGCAGGAGCAGGGAAGTCATTGAGCCCCTGTACTCTGCACTGGTTAGGCCACACCTTGAATACTGTGTCCAGTTCTGGGCCCCTCAGTTTAGGAAGGACATTGAGAGACTTGAACATGTCCAGAGAAGGGCAACAAGGCTGGGGAGAGGCCTTGAGCACAGCCCTGTGAGGAGAGGCTGAGGGAGCTGGGGTTGCTTAGCCTGGAGAAGAGGAGGCTCAGGGGAGACCTCATTGCCCTCTACAACTACCTGAAGGGAGGTTGTAGCCAGGAAGGAGTTGGTCTCTTCTCTCTAGCAACCAGCACCAGAACAAGGGGACACAGTCTCAAGCTGTGCCAGGGGAGGTTTAGACTGGAGGTGAGGAGAAAGTTCTTCACTGAGAGAGTCATTCATCATTGGAATGTGCTGCCCAGGGAGGTGGTGGAGTCACCATCCCTGGAGGTGTTCAAGAGGGGATTGGATTGGATGGTCTAGTCATGAGGTCTGTGGAGACAGGTTGGACTCGATGATCTTTGAGGTCTCTTCCAACCTTGGTGATATTGTGTGATACTGTGATTCAGCGATTCAGCAAGTGTTGCTTCTGTGACGGGCCAGCAGACAACCCGTGCAGTGTTTGTGCATCAGATACACAGATGTGTTCCCTAAAGAAAGTGCTCAATACTTTGGAAATTCATATTCACCTCTTCATGATTTCTGTATGTGCAGTCCAGCTGGTTTTCAAGAGCATATGGAGGCCTGACAGTTTCTTGTGGTGTATGGCACAAATCCAGGCTGGGTGCAGATTGGGTTGAGAGTAACTCTGAAGAAAGGGTCTTGGGTGCATTGCTTGATGAGAAGCTCACCATGAGCTGGCAGTGCCCTCATGCAGCCCAGGAGGCAAATCCTGTGCTGGGCTGCATCAGGAGGAGTGTGGCCAGCAGGGCAAGAGAGGGGATTCTGCCCCTTGACTCTGCTCTGCTGAGACCTCACCTCCAATTCTGCCTCCAGTTCTGGTGTCCCCAGCATAAGAAGGACACAGAGCTGTTGGAGTGAGTCCAGTGGAGGCCACAAAGATGATCCAAGCTCTGCTGTGAGGATAGGCTGAGGGAGCTGGGAGTGTTCAGCCTGGAGAAGAGAGGACTCTGGGGAGACCTTAGAGCTGCCTTACAATACCTGAAGGGATCCTACAGGAAGGCTGCAGAGGGACTCTTCATAGAGGTGTCTGGCAACAGGACAAGGGGGAATGGTTAAAAGCTGAGAGAGAGTAGGTTTAGACTGGATCTTTGGAAGAAGGGTGATGAGGCTCTGGAACAGGCTGCCCAAGAGGTTGTGGCTGCCTCCTCCCTGGGTATGTTGAAGGCCAGGCTGGATGAGGCCTTGAGCAGCTGAGTCTAGTTGAGAGGTGTCCCTGCCCATGGTGGGGAGGTTGGAGTGGATGGTCTCTGAGATCCTTTCCAATCTAAGCCATCCTGTAACAGTGTATTTTGCTTTCAAACTGTGCTGTCTGATTATCCTAGCTGACCTGACTTCCAAATTCCCTTGACAACAGACCTAGTGGGTTGTACTTTTTTACATTGGACAGATATCTGACAGTCCTGAATCATCCCTCTTTAGGAAATCATTGCAGATGGAAGGTGGAAACCATTACATCTTGGGTCAGTAATCTCACACAATTTTCCAGGGATTATTTCACCATGAAAGACGAGTTTGCTTTTATTCTGATGTTATTTCATTCTGATATTATTTATCAGAATGAGGACCTATTCCCCATCTGTTTAAAAGGGCAATCTGTTCCTCAGACTTCTTTGGGATTAACTTTTTACACAGGAATGCACTGTGAAAAGCAGCTCACTGGCCCAGGATATGCAGGATGGGATTGACAATTTCAGTGAAGAGCAATAGAGGTCTTCTGGATGTCTTGAGCATCCTCTTCACGCTGTCTGGAGATCCTTCTCTGTTTGTACGCAGAAGTTAAGATGTGTAAGAAGCTGCAGTCCCAGCTGAAAAATCTGTGCCTATTTTTTATTATTCTTTAATTCCAAAGGGAGCATCTGGGAAAGGGAGGTTGTTTAAGTTCAGTTATTTGTGCTGTGCCTTTCTGATGTGCCAGATTGTTCTGGTTTTGGCTTTGGTGCCCTTTCTGCAGGTCCTGCCACACAAACTGCCACGTCATGCCCTCACCAACATGCCCTGTTTGCCTGCCCAGGTTGTGCTGCTCCCTAAGGGCTTCTTTTACAGCTGGGGGTGGGTCTTTCAAGAAGAGTGTCTCCAGCAGATCCAGGGAGGTTCTCCTCCCCCTCTACTCTGCCCTGCTGAGGCCCCACCTGGAATGTTGTGTCCAGTTCTGGGCTCCTCTGTTCAAGAGGGACAGGGATCTGCTGGAGAGAGTCCAAGGGATGCTCAAAGGACTGCAGCACTGCCTGGGGAGGAGAGGTTGAGAGACCTGGGGCTATTTAGTCTGGAGAGGAGAAGACTGAAAGGGGATCTCATCAATGTCTATCAATATCTGAGGGCTGAGTGTCAGGAAGGAAGGGACAGGGACAGCCTCTGTTTACTTGTGCCCTGGGGTAGGACAAGGGTCAGTGGATGAAAACTCCAGCACAGGAGGTTCCACTTCACTGTGAGGGTCACAGAGCACTAGAACAGGCTGCCCAGAGAGCTTGTGGAGTCTCCTTCTCTGGAGACTTTCAATCCCTGTCTGGATGTGTTCCTGTGTGACCTGTGCTGGATTCTCTGGTCCTGCTCTGGCAGGGGGGTTGGCCTGGAAGATCTCCAGAGGTCCCTTCCAACCCCTAACATCCTGTGAGCCTGTCTTAGCCTCTGTTGCTCCTGGCTTTGCTCAGGTCCCATCAGCTGCCGTTGTGTGAGCTTTGGGCTTCTGGCAGCACTCTAGGGGTAGAACTACAAACAGGAGCCCAGGTACATCTGTTATGTTGGGGTGTGGGGTTGTTTTTTTGGTCTTCTTGGACAAACTCTCAACCATTGTTTTTCTGGCTATCTCCTCATGTTAAATTTCAGTTTCCTTTTCCTTACATTTTTCCTAGTTGATAGAGTGCCTTAGTAGAAGTGCCCACTCTAAGAAGCATTTCCATATCTCAGTTTTGAACATCCACCCTTTTGATTGAGCTATTTACTTCCCTTCTGTACATACTGCAAAAAGGAGGAGAAAAATAATAGATGAATGATAATATAGCTCTTGTCATTGCCCTCTTTTATTACTCTGCCCTTCCTAAGGTCTTTAGTGTGTACTGAGAGTCAAGTCCTGGCCTTCCTCATTCTTTTTGGTTTCTTCTGAAGTCCTGCTGTGATTTTCCAGTAACCTTTTATTATTATTAGTGCTCTCAGGGCAGCAGGGCCTCACTGCACTGAACTTTTTCACAAACCCAGAACAGGAGAATAATTGCAGACCTCAAGTATATTTTGATATCATGTGGTTTTACTAGTGTATATACCATATATCCCTAGGAGGTGGTTCCATTGATTCACTGGAAAACATTCTGGTCTTCTGGCCACAGCTTCCATTCCTTTCCTTTTGAGCTCTGCTGTTGTCTAGCGAGGGTTCCGAGTCACCAGTGTACCATTATGGAAGCACACAGATGCTCTCCATTAAGGACACTGCAACTCCTGGCCCCTTGCAAAACACAGCTCCCTTCAGCACAATGTTTTATTGTTTTCCCTGAATTTCAGCTTCAGTGAGAATGTGTTGTTCTGAGGGGTGCAGCTTGGTGGATCAGACTCATTATTATCGAGTGTCAAAGAGGCGAAAAGGGACAGCAAGGGAAATGCTCAAGAGCTTAATTTCCCTTAGTACTTGCCAGGGTAGCTAATCCAGTTTATGAGGAAACAATTAGAAGAATAAGACATTGCATCATTTTTTTTTAAACTGAGTTTGATAATTAAAGTCACAAAACCCTAAGTCATCCCCTAGCTAGGGTAGCTTTGACTTTCCTGCTTCTGATTGTGCGAGCTTGCAGCCCAGAAGGCCAATCACATCCTGGGCTGCCGCAAAAGATGCGTTGCCAGCAGACCCAGAGAGGTGATTCTGCCACTGGAGAAGAGAAGGCTCCAGAGAGACCTAATAGCAGCCTGCCAGTACCTGAAGGGGGCTACAAGAAGGCTGCAGAGAGACTGTTTGCAAAGGCCTGCAGGGATAGGACAAGGAGCAATGGATTCAGACTAGAGGAGAGCAGACTGGATGTTACGAACAAGTTTTTTAGCATGAGGGTGGTGGAAGAGTGGAACAGGTTGCCCAGGGAGGTGGTTGAGGCCCCATCACTGGAGATATTCAAGGTGAGGCTGGACAAGGCTCTGGGCAACCTGATCCAGTTGAGGATGTCCCTGCTGACTGCAGAGGGGGTTGGACTGGATGACTTTCGGAGGTCCCTTCCCTCCTGGACCATTCTATGGTCCCTGTGTTTATGGTTTTCCTTCCACACAAGCTTCATAATTAACAGGAATTAAACTGCCTAATTCTCTCTGCTTGAGAAATGGGTCGTGCTGTCAAAGTTCCTCCTATACCTTGGTAATTAGATACCTGACACAAGGCGCTTGGTAGCCTAGAAAATAAAACAAGAAGAAGAAAAAAAAAGGCAAGAAGGCCTTTACAAGCTGTGAGTGATTTAAGTCAGACTGAAAAATACTGCTTTTACACAATATCAGGTTACATTTACTGTCATATGTATCTGCACCGGCCTCTGTTTGTACAATATACCATAGGCCAGCAGCACTGCCAAACATGTGAGCTCAGAGATGGTAAATGACTGTTGTTGTTGAGGTCTGATACACCAGAAGAAAAACACAAGTCTGAAATTACCGAAAACTTCATGGGAAAGGGGAAAGGAGTTCCCAGAAATCCACTGACAAACGAATGCTGCTCCCTTCTGAAAGGAGCTCGCCAGGGCTTTCCAACAGCAGATGAATGTTCCTGACCTGATGAGTGTTTATCAACTGTCTGCTTGGCAGCCCTGCTCCCTTGAAAATGGGCTTCATCTGAAGAGATGAGGTTTTGTAGTCATCCTTCTAGTAAAGCTTCCTCTTCTCACAGTATTCCCCTCCTATTTGCCCAATATTCTCCTCCCCCTCTACTCTGCCCTGTTGAGGCTGCATCTGGAGTATTGTGTCCAGTTCTGGGCCCTTCAGTTCAAGAAGGACCTCAGGGAATTGCTTGAAAGAGTCCAGCACAGAGCCATGAAAATTACTTGGGGAGTGGAACATCTTCCTTATGGGGGAGACTGAGGGAGCTGAAGGCTCTGTGGCTTGGAGAAGAGGAGACCAAGTGGTGATCTCATTCATGTTGATAAAGCTGTGCAGGGTGAGTGCCCAGAGGCTGGAGCCAGGCTCTGCTGGGTGATGCCCAGTGCCAGCACAAGGGGCAGTGGTGGAAGCTGTGGCATAGGCAGTTCTGTGGAAACAGATTTTTTTTTTCCCTTGTGAGGGTGACAGAGCCCTGGAGCAGGCTGCCCAGGGGGGTTGTGGAGTCTCCTTCTCTAGAGACCTTCAAAACCCACCTGGATGTGTTCCTCTGTGACCTGCTCTTGGTGATCCGGCTCTGGCAGGGGGGTTGGACTGGGTGAGCTTCTGAGGTCCCCTCCAGCCCCTAACACTCTGTGATTCTGTGAAATCTTCCTTCAATAAGCAGTATGTAAAACACAGTGGGATTGGTGTGGGTTGTTGTCAAGGGGGTACACGTTAACTCAAGAACAACATGTTTTAGATGTCTGTGCACACTAGGAGAGAGGATCTGGGGGACACACACACAGAGGTATTTTTAGTTACACTTGTAACTTCTTTCAGAGTGTTTTAAAATGCCTTTTTACAAAGAGAACTGGCAAGGAATTAAGCAGCACCCCAAAGGCAAACAGATGCTTCAAGCCTTTAGTTAACCCCACAGAGAAAGCAAAGGTAGCTTTGGAGTAATTGCAGCGACCTCAGCTTAGTAATTTAAGTAACAAGTGCTGTTCCCTGCTGAGTAGCTCTGACACAAATCATACATCATACTTTGCTTGCAGATTTCACTTGTTCCAGCATGCTTCCTCGGCAGTATAAAGCAAGGGGGAGCTTTAAGGATACAGTAGCTGCTGCTGGGAAAAACCGAAGCAACAGGTTAAAGCCCTGGATGCATGGAACTCTGTGTGTCTCTGTGGGAAAGGAACGGTTCCTGCTTTGTGAGAACCATCATTCCTTGGGTTTTTGGGGGGCAGGAGTTGTGGTTTTGTTCTTTGTTAATCCTGTGCCTCACACAACAGGTTCTTGATCCCTGGTTAGTGACAGCTTCAGTGCTTCAGCAGTCAAAAAAACCCCAAATAACAAGAATGGCATTTTAAGGCTCCAGTCCTGTAAGCCACTTGTCCAAATTCACAGGGTGAAATGATGCAGAGCCAGATTTAGCATGCAAGGAATTCCTGTTAGCCTCAGACCGTTATTTTGCCTCTCTCTATCAAATGACCTTCTCTGGTGTGCTTCAACACGTCACACAGTCTTGGCACGCCACTGCCAGCACCTCTGCTCCTCTGACTCACTGCAAAGGCAATTGGACAGCAAGCAGCTAATTCCTTCTGGATTTGAAGTTCACTTCAGAAGCGCAGAAGTGAACCCTGGGAGTCATGTGGATGTGTTAGGTGATGGGCAGGCTGCTGTGCTTCAGGAGTGAGAGATGGGAAGGCATTCAGCATACAATAAGGGTGGTGAAACACTGGCACAGGGAGGTGGCAGAAGCCCTATCCCTGGAAGCATTCAGGATCAGCTTGGATGGGGCTCTGAGCAAGCTGATCTACTTGAAGATATTCCTGCTCACTGCAGGGACTTTGGACTTGATGACCTTCCTAGGCCTTCTGCAACCCAAAATGTTCTGTAATTCTGGAGGGCACTTTTTGGTGAGACTTGGTGCAGGAGGAGTACCTGAAACAGAGCTGGTAAGCAGGATCTTGAGTCTAATGACTTTTTTCCTCCTGACAGGTATTAAAAATAATTTGTGGTTTTGAACTGCATTAATAACATGCAGAACAAAGCCATGCAACAGACAAGTCACTGGTTAAGTTTACTGGGTTTAGGACTTCCTGAGTGTCCAAAAGTGTTGTCCAGGCTGTCTAGTGGGGGGCACAGCTAACCATCTCCCCAGATTTCAGGAGGAATGTCAGAGGTGAAGTGGTATTTGGATGCACACCCACTCCTTGCATTCTGTCTTCAGCTCAAGTGCTTCACCTCCTGATTGTGTGGCACCCATGACATGTGGGCATGGTATCCTGCCCTGGCATTGAATTCAAGAGGACCCTTCTTCAGCAAAATACTTCCTCTAGCTCAGAAGAAGAGAGTACTGACTGCAGCATATATCTCACCTGTCTGACATCATTACTTCCAGCAAAGTCAATGGAATTACTTGTACAGGATATGGTCCAGTGTTAAGAAGTTCTTTAAAGCATAGGATGGAAGCACACCAGTGTGTCCTTGTGGGCTGCAATTTACCCATTTGCAGGCAGAGACAAAGCAAGGATTATCTAGAATCACAGAATGGCTTGGGTTGGAAAGGACCTCCAAAGGTCATCTGGTCCAAGCCCCCTGCAGTCAGCAGGGACATCCTCCTCTAAATCAGGTTGCTCAGAGCCTGACCTCGAATATCTCCAGGGATGGGGCCTCAACCACCTCCCTGGGCAACCTCTTCCAGTGTTCCACCACTCTCATGGTAGAGAATTTGTTCCTAACATTCAATCTCCTCTTCTCTAATTTCAAACCATTGCCCCTGGTCCTGTGACCACAGGCCTTTGCAGTCCCTCTGCAGCCTTCTTGTAGCCCCCTTCAGGTACTGGCAGGCTGCTATTAGGTCTCCCCAGAGCCTTCTCTTCTCCAGGCTGAACACCCCCAGCTCCCTCAGCCTGGCCTCATAGCAGAGCTGCTCCAACCCCCTGATTAAAGACCACAAGACAGTCCTGTTAAGAGTGTAGTGTGAGGTATAGGGCAGGGTAGGATGGAATAGGGTAGGAAAGGAAGGGGAATAATCTCAGTCAGGCAAAGAGGGTAACTTGTCCAAGTAACTGCTCCAAACCTGTTTGAAAGTGCCCCAGTGAACTGTTTGGGTTTTTCTTGAAGTTCCAGCTTAAGGAATGAAATGGTTATAAAAGCAACATTACAGGTGGGCACAGGCTGCAAATATGTTCCCTTTTCTCAAAACAAAACAAAACAAAACAAAACAAAACAAAACAAAACACCAAACCAGCTAATTAAAAATCATTTCCTCTTCTGTTTCTTTTCCAAGACCTATTTTCAGGACTCTGTGCTTCCCCTCAAGCAGCCAATGAAATCCCAGGCACCTAAAGAAGCCAGAGGCTTAGGACTTGGATGTACTCAGGACTTGGCTGGTAAAAAAGAAGAAAAGAAAAGTGAAAAAGACATAATTTGAAAATATTTCCCTAGATTGTAATTTTTATATTAATGCACATTTTGCTATTCATGTTGGCTCAACAACAACTTCACCATTCTCCTTTCATAGGCAGCTAAACTCAGATCCTGTGTAGTCTTGGATTTCTGTGCTCGTTGTTTCCAGGACACACAGAGGAGTAGCTCTCTTTAAAACTTGAATCATAGACGGGTCTGAGTTGGAAGGGACCTCTGGAGGTCATTCAGTCCAACCCCCTCTGCAGTCAGCAGGGACATCCTCAGCTGGATCAGGTTACCCAGAGCTCTGTTGAACCTCACTTTCAATATCTCCAGGGATGGGACCTCAGCTACCCCCTGGGCAACCTTTTGGTTGGTAAGAGTCATCACAGAAGCAGGAGTGTTTTAAGGCAGCTCCACAGAGAAAGGCCTTGGAGTGCTGGTGGACAGCAAGTTCTGCATGGGACAGCAATGTGCCCTGGTGGCCAAGAGAGCCAATGGCATCCTGGGATGCAGCAAGGAAAGTGTGGCCTGCAGGGCTAGGGAGATTCTTCTCCCCCTCTACTCTGTCCTGCTGAGACCACAGTTTTGGGCTCCCCAGTTGAGGAGAGACAGAGACCTGCCAGAGAGAGTCCAAGGGAGAGCCAGGAGGATGCCTCGGGGACTTGAGCATCTCCCCTGTGAAGAGAGACTGAGAGCCCTGGGACTGTTTAGACTGGAGAATAGAAGGCTGAGAGGGATCTGATCAATGTCTATCAATATCTGAGGGGTGGGTATCAAGTGGAGGGGGCCAAGCTCTTTTGGGTGGTGCACAGCAATAAGACAAGGAACAATGGAGACAAACTTGAACAGAGAAGGTTTCAGCTCAACATGAGGAGAAACTTCTTTCCAGTGAGGGTCCCAGAGCCCTGGAGCAGGCTGCCCAGAGAGGTTATGGAGTCTCCTTCTCTGGAGAGTTTCCAACCCCACCTGGATGCATTCCTGTGCAGCCTGCCCTGGGTGATGCTGCTCTGGTAGGGGGGTTGGACTGGATGATCTCTGGAAGTCCCTTCCAACCTCTAATGTACTGTGATGTATTCATTGGGTTTTTGGTGTTGTGTTGTGTGTTTTTTTACTGTTTCAGATTCTTTGAGTACATTTTGCTCTACAAAGATGCAGTGATGTTTCAGATTGAACAAGTCACAAAGCTCTGCTCGAAGACTGCTCTGACAGAGCCCTGGGACCCATACGATATTCCTGCCAATTCAACTTACGAAGATCAATACTACATTGGGGGACCTGGAGATCAAATCATGGTACAGGAATGGTCTGACAGAAAACCAGCCAGGAAATGTAGGTGCATGCTTCTGTTTCAGCTTGATGGTAACAATTCTTGTCTCTGCTACCCAGGGAAAAATAAAATTAGGCATTATTCCATGTTGCTATAAAGTCTGGGGGAGAAACAATAAGTCTAACCTTTGTGCAGCATATCATTTTGTTATCAGTGCTGTTTGTTATCAATGCATTTTGCTATCAGTGCACTTCATTGTCAATGCTTTTAAAATACACAGAATAGATATACAGAATTAACCTGGTTGGAAAAGACCTTTGAGGTCATCAAGTCCAACCTATCACCCAACACCATCTAATCAACTCAACCATGGCACCAAGTGCCTCATCCAGGCTCCTTCTAAACACCTCCAGGGATGGTGACTCCTCCACCTCCCTGGGCTGCACATTCCCATGGCCAATCTCTCTTGCTGGGAAGAATTTCTTTGTAACATTTTGGTTATCAATGCATTTGGTTATCAATGCTTTTGGTTATCAATGCTTTTCATTATCAGTGCTTTTCGTTATCAGTGCATTTGGTTAGTGCATGTGGTTATCAATGCTTCTTGCTATCAATGCTTTTGGTTATCAATGCTTTTCATTATCAGTGCTTTTTGTTATCAGTGCATTTGGTTAGTGCATTTGGTTATCAATGCTTTTTGTTATCAATGCTTTTTGTTATCAATGCATTTGGTTATCAGTGCATTTCATTATCAATGCATTTCATTATCAGTGCTTTTGGTTATCAATGCTTTTGGTTATCAATGCTTTTGGTTATCAATGCTTTTTGTTATCAGTGCATTTGGTTAGTGCATGTGGTTATCAATGCTTTTTGCTATCAATGCATTTGGTTATCAATGCTTTTTGTTATGAATGCATTTGGTTATCAGTGCATTATCAATGCATTTCATTATCAGTGCTTTTGGTTATCAATGCATTTGGTTATCAATTGCTTTTTGTTTTCAATGGATTTTATTAAGAAAGTATTTCTTAGCAGGATGAAATATGCCCAAAGGATTTGATTGTGGTTTAGTTTAATTCATGTCATACAGATTTTGGCATGGAACAGCATCCTTTTGCAGCTGAACCCAGCAGCCTGTCTCCAAAATATATCTAGAGAAGAAGTGGTGATATAATTGGGGGTGTCCTCAAAAGTAGAGGGTACATAATAGAAACAAAGCAGGTGTCAGTCTGTGTCTACACTCTGAGTGTTAGCACAGAATACATCCAGTGCATGGCTCTGCAGCACTGGACATCCTTAACATCCACATCCTTAATCCTTAATAAATATCCACATCCTTACTATCCACATCCTTACCATGCACCCAAGGTTTGTTATGGATTAAACTAGCAAGGAACATCTGCTGCACTTGGCAGCTGAATACCTGCGTCATAAAAGGAAGTAGGTTGAATTTTTCCAAGGTACAGTATGTGAGGGTTTGGATGCACAGCAGCTTATTAGCACATTGGCTTCAATCTCTTCAATGGTTTACTGATGACCTAGACAACTATAAAAAACAATTTTAAAAGTCCCATGACATTTATGGGTCTGTTCAGCTAAGGCAATAACTGGGGCTCTGGGCATCAAATATATGAACCTGAGCATTTCACCAGGGCAAAATGTTGCCTCCTTGAATAAAAGTAGAAGTAATGAAGTAGAAATGAAGGTAAGATTGTAGAGAAGGCTATGGGGAGACCTTAGAGCAGGCTTCCAGTATTTGAAGGGGGCCTACAAGAAAGGCAGTGAGGGACTGTTTACAATGGCACACAGCTCTAGGACACAGGGCAATGGTTTTAAACTAGAGAAGGGTAGATTTAGATTGGACATTAGGAAGAAGCTCCTTATCATGAAGGTAGTGGAACACTGGAACAGGTTGCCCAGGGAGGTGGTGGAGGCCCCATCCCTAAAGACATTCAAGGTCAGGCTCCAAGGGGCTCTGAGCAACCTGCTCTAGTTGCAGATGACCCTGCTGCTGCAGAGGGAGAGGAATAAATGACCTTGAAAGGTCCCTTCCAACCCAATGCATTTTATTATTCTGTGATGCTAAGACCTCTGTAACTAGTTTTCTCTAACCTATGGTATTCTAGAAGAGGCAAATTTTCACTTACTCCAAGAATTTTGTTTTTCAGATCCTGTATTTTGGGAACTTCTGTGGAGCTTCATGTCCAGTTAATGATGTGTCATTTTTATCCTGTAGTATTTTGTATCTCCAGTGCTTTTCTCTGGGGCCATTCATAGAAATGATGTCTTAAAGTTGTCTACTCATTTACCTTTCCACTCCTATTGGCTTGGATGCTGGAAACTATATTTCTGTTAAAATGATCAAGATTTCAGTGTGGAGCTCTGGGCTACCTTGGTAGCATCATCTTTGACCTTAGATTTTTATGAAACATTCTGATGGAATTGAGGAAATGAAGCTTCCATGTCTGGATACTCAAAGCCAAACTCATTGAGGTCAGAATGGTTTTGCTGTATCAGGATGTCCTGAAGACATATGTTCATAGAATCATAGAATGATTTAGTTTGGAAGGGACCTCCAGAGGTCATCCAGTTCAACCCCCTCTGCAGTCAGCAGGGACATCCCCAACTAGATCAGGATGCCCAGAGCACTGTCCAGCCTCACCTGGAATATCTCACAGAATCACAGAGAATCACAGAATCACCAGGGTTGGAAGAGACCTCAAAGATCACCAAGCCCAACCCGTCACTACAGACCTCATGACTAAACCATCTCCAGGGATGGGACCTCAACTACCTCCCTGGGAAACCATTCAAATATTGTTCATATTTAACAATAGATATAGACAGATATAGATAATATATATATAAAGTAGATAATACAATAAGATCATTGTAGTGTCCACATTATTCCAGCTTTATGGCCTTTCTTAGTTCTGCCATGTGTACAGACAGACCTATAGAATCATAGAATTGTTAGGGTTCGAAGGGACCTTAAGGATCAGCCAGTTCCAACCCCTCTGCCATGGGCAGGGACACCTCACACTGCAGCACCTTGCTCACAGCCACATCCAGCCTGGCTGCAAAAACCTCCAGGGATGAGGCTTCCACCACCTCCCTGGGCAACCTGTGCCAGTCTCTCACCACCCTCATGGGGAATAATTTCTTCCTAACATCCAATCTGAATCTACCCATTTCTAGTTTTGATCCATACCTCCCAGTCCTATTACTCCCTGACACCCTCAAAAGTCCCTTCCCAGCATTCTTGTAGCCCCCTTCAGGTACTGGAAGGCCACAATTAGGTCTCCTTGGAGCCTTCTCTTCTCCAGACTGAACAGCCCCAACTCCCTCAGTCTGTCCTCATAGCAGAGCAGCTCCAGCCCTGTGCTCATCCTCTTGGCCCTTCTCTGGACACACTCCAGCACCCCCAGATCTTTCTTGTAATAGAGGCTCCAGAACTGGAGGCAGTACTCCAGGAGAGGCAGTTCCAGCCTCAAGGCTTTGCTTGAAGAATGGCCATGGTGGGTTGTGTTGGGGTTGGTTTTTTGGACTGGCATCATCATAACACATGAATTGATTCCTCTTCTCTAAAGTAGCCACATTTGTGCTTGGTTGCAGTGGAGTCCTGGGTTGGTGTTTACACAGTCAAAGACTGTTACCCAGTGCAGGAAACCTACACGAAGAACTACAGCGTGACCACCTCCACTCGCTTCTTTGACCTGCAGCTGGGCATTGCTGACCCCTCCATCTTCACCCCACCCAGCACCTGCCAGACAGCCCAGCTGAGGAAGATGGAAGATGAATGCTGATTATGGACACTGGCTGCCCCTGGGAAGCAGACAGTAGCCAAGAGTATGGTTTTTAATTGTCAGCTGCTGAGGTCTAATCCAATTTTCCAAGCTTACTGTTGATCTTGTGGGAATTGTTAAGTTTTTACTTGAAAGAGAATATAAACATTTAACTGAGCAAAATATGGAACACAAAAGAGCTCTTCCATCACATTTATCTGTCCAGTGGTGCACTTGCAGCATTATGTACTTACCACTAAGATAGTATTCATAGATACTCTTTATTTAAGCTGTGACTGAGCTTCCTTTTGCAGAGGCTTCACTATTTATTTTTGTAAAGAAGGCAAAGCAGAAGCAGGCTGCAATAAATGTAACATCTAGAAGGAAAAGCTTGATGCTGTTGTTGTTACTTTTGGGGGACTTGAGGGAAAAGGATGTCCTGGGTAAGACCTCATCCCTGGCTCCCAAACTGCCCATTTAAACAGTGTACATCAAAGGCATGGAAATTCACTCTTGTGGGTTGGGTTTGCTTTGTGTGTTTTAGCTCCTTGCCCTTCAGAAAGCTGGCAGTGGAATGTCTTGAGCTGATTTTTTTCCTGCCTGAAAGGAAACTGGAGTAGCTCTATTCATGTAATGCTAGCTGACATGCTTAAAGCACTGCTGATTCTTGGGAGACTGGCATGAAAGGGAAGGAGGGAGAGGTACACCCTTCTCCCCCCCCCAAAGAAAAGAACAAGACAGTTCTCTTGCACCTGCTGCACTTTGGTGAAGTGTTGCAGGAGGGTCTGATGAGACATCTGTCAGTCATGTTTTACTTCAGCACCTGCTCTTGAAGGCAATACCAGCTTTAAGCTATGCAAAGAGGCTAAGAGGTACTGCTCTCTAAACAGCTTTAATGGTTTATAACTACTTTCTGAAGTCCTTACTCAAAAGTATGGAACAGGCTGCCCAGGGAGGTTGCAGAGTGCCCTTCTCTGGAGATATTCAGAACCTGCCTGAACACAATCCTGTGCCACCTGCTCTAGGCAAATCTGCTTTAGCAGAGCGGGGTTGGACTAAATGATCCCCAGAGGTCCATCCAACCCCTACCATTCTGTGATTATGTGGTGGGCAGAGTGAAAGTCTCCTAAAAGGGAATAAATAACTAACCAAAAAAAGCATGGGAAGTGCACATGTTTTGCTTTAGGAGATGGACCTGATGGAGTGGGTCCAGAGGAGTGCCACAAAAATGATCAGGGGGTTGGAACACCTCTGCTACAAGGACAGGCTGAGGGAGCTGGGAGCGTTCAGCCTGGAGAAGAGGAGGCTCCAGGGAGACCTAATAGCAGCCTGCCAGTAGCTGCAGGGGGCTACAGGAAGGCTGCAGAGGGACTGTTTACAAAGGCCTGCAGGGCCAGGTCGAGGGGCAATGGTGTGAAAGTAGAGAAGAGCAGATTTAGATTGGATGTTAGGAGGAAGTTCTTTACCACGAGGGTGGTGGAACACTGGAACAGGTTGATCAGGGAGGTGCTTGAGTCCCCGTTCCTGGAGATACTCAAGGTCAGGCTCAACAAGGCTCTGAGCAGCCTGGTCTAGTGGAGAATGTCCCTGCTGACTGCAGGAGGGTTGGACTGGATGACTGCTGGATGTCCCTTCAAACCCAAATGATTGATTCATGCACCTTCAGGCTCTCAGAGGTATGGGATGCTGATGGGTGTTGCACTTGCACCAAGTGAAATTGATTGGCTGCTTCTGTATGTGTAGGACTGCATTTTATTTGTAATTTGCCAGTATGATTAAAGCCAGATTCTTGACCCCTTACATGTGTTGGGGAGTTGTCTGCTCCAGAAGTTGTCTGGCCTAAAGCAGTGCAGCACTGGGAAGGGTGGTGTGTCTGGAGGGGAACCGCTGGGCAGGTTTAGTGCTTTCAATGCTCATAGGTTTTGGCATGTAAGGAAGTGGCACAGTGGTTATTTTGCTTTCACACTTGTGGGCAGAAGGGCATTTTGCTTTGTCTTGCCCCTGAGGAAAGCATGTACAGGTGCCTGCTAAAGTGGAGGTAGTCCATCCAAAATCATAGGTCAGGCACTGAAACTCTGGCAGAAGGGTTGGGTTTCTCTGAACTTTGAGTGCATTTAGTCTGTCACTTCTGTATTCTTTGTGGCAACTGAAATGCTAACTGCATCAGGTTCTCACAAAGGTGATGCCAACATGCAGTGCTTCATCTGTGTCTCGTTAGAACCTGGAAACTATCATTAATTTGGCCAGCAAACATGAAGCCACTGTGGCACTGTGGCACTTGGGACAGCAGAGCAGACAGCTGAGTGAGCAGGGTGCTTGTGTTCTCTTTTGCTGACAGTGAGAGCATTTCTAGCAGTAACATTCAGTGCTCCTTTAAATATGGATTTGCAAAAGGCTGCTATGCAGAAGTGCTTTAAAAGTGTTGTAGTGACCTGCAGGGCAGCGTTGGGTGGTGAAACATGTACTTCTGGAAAGCAGGCCGTCATCCTCATGCTTGTGCTCTGAAATTCAATAAAGAGAGTCCTCAAAGAGCTGGTGGGCAACACAGTTTGGAATTATGTGTTTTGAATTAGCCACAACCCAAATATGAAGCACCACATACGTGTGCCTGGTTTGGTATCTTTATTACCATTTGCTCTGGGTCATTGCCATGTACCACAAGAGCGCTTTTGTCTTCACAGAATCACTGAATGCATCTGGGTGGAAGAGACCTCAGAGACCATCCAGCACTGAAGGCTCAACACTAAACCATGGCCCTAAGCACCAGGTCCACACACTGCTGGAACACCCCCAGGGAGGGTGACTCCAGCACTGCCCCAGGCAGAACATTCCAATGGCTGAGAACCCTCTCTGGGAATAAATATTTCCTAGTCTCCAGCCTGAACCTCCCCTGGTGCAGCTTGGCACCATTTCCTCTGCTCCTGTCACTTGCCACCAAGGAGCAGAGGCTGCCCCCTCCTCACTCCAGCCTCCCTTCAGGGAGCTGTAGAGAGCAGCCTCAGCCCCCTCAGCCTCCTCTTCTCCAAACTGAACACTCCCAGCTCCTTCAGATGCTACTCATAGCCCAGGTGCTTCAGGTCCTTCTCCAGCCTCAATGCCCTTCCCTGGACATGCTCCAGAACCTCAGTGTTACCTGGTGGAAAATTCACAGTCAGTTGCTATGTGCAGGGGTTACATTGTGCTCTCTCAGGCAAGAGTGAGGGGAGCTGGATAGCCTGTGAGCCAAAGCTGGGTTTGTGAGATTTCCAGTGCCTCCTGGTTTCGGCTGGGCCAGAGGCAGTGCAAACACAGATCTGCCTGCTTGGAGGCTTCTCTGAAAGCAGGATGTGTAGAAGCACAACATTGTTTTATTTAAAGTTAACCAAACATTCCTGAACCTCAAAAGAGGTTTAGTTTGGGTTTGGGGAGGAGATGTGGGCAGTTGGTTCAGTGCCTACTTTAACAGTTTGTTTAACTCTAGTATTAGGGACAGATTTTGCTGCTTCAAGCCATGGTGCATGCTGTGGAAGTGCTGCCATTTAGGCAGCAGGGCATGCCAGCTTCCAAGAAGAAGTACAATAATCCATGGACACAGTAAAGGTTCATCAAGACAGCTCAAAACAATGCAGTGTTCCTGTTTTGAGGCACCTCAGTGACATTCCTGTTTTCCACCTTGAAGTTTTTTTCATTCTGGTGCTCACACTTAACTCCTTGCAACCTTGCCCATCTTTTCCCACCACCCCTTCACTTCCTACAGCCAGGTGAGTCCACTTCCACTACAACTTGAACAACTCTCACTTGGCATTTATTGCAGTAGGAGCTCAGCACCTGCAAACCTATTGGATCTGACCTGGAGTCAGTAGCCTCATCTCAAGTGCCAGAGCAGTGCCAGCCATAACCAAAGGAGAGAGCAGCATGCACTGAACTACAGGTAGGTGAGAGCAGCACTAGCTCAGGGGCAATTGCTGATGCTGCAAAATCCCAGTTGATGAGAGGTCTCAGAGTTGCTCCTGTATCTCCTGCATTCCCAGCCACAACCTGATGCTGGAGGCAAGCTGTCTGTCCCACAAGGACAGAAAAGCACGTCAGGAAATCATCAGCTGCTCCCTAGCTGTGAGGAATAAAGATTTCAGAAGAGCACCCACACAACATGGCAGAGGCCCTTGACTGTAGAGACCTCAAGGCCTTCCTCAACTACCTTTCCAGGAGGCATAGAGTACAGCATGGGCTTGAACACATGCACATGTAATCTTCACACCTGCACTTAGGCATAGAAGCAAATGAAGCAAGCTTGGAAGGCTCTTTAAAGAGTCAGAGGAGGGGCAGAAAAGGTTGTGATCCAAAGAGCAGTCTCAGAGAAGAGTGACAGGTAGGTAGAATTAGAATACTGAGCTGCTTGCTGTGAAGCTGCTGGGGTGCATTTCCAAACCTTGCTGGTTTAACACATCCCAGGGTAAAGGTCCAAGTGGTGTGACATGGGCATTTCAGCACAGAGCCTGAAACTGTCCTGAATGAAATGCTGCACCTGCTTCCAGTGTGAGGTTTTGTTTGAAGGAAGGACAAAGAGCCCAGCAGTGCACATTTTGCACTGGGGGTGTTGTTCATGTGCTCAGCACCCAGCCATCACCCTTCATTTGCCTCATCTCAGCCTTCACTGAAGGGGCTTGAGGGGAGAGGGAGATGGAGAGGGAGAGAAGAAGAGAGGGAGGAGGAGAGGGAGGAGGAGGAGAGGAGAGGTTTGGAGAGGAGAGGTTCGGAGAGGAGAGCAGAGGTTTGGAGAGGAGAGGTTCGGAGAGGAGAGGTTCGGAGAGGAGAGGTTCGGAGAGGAGAGGAGAGGTTCGGAGAGGAGAGGTTCGGAGAGGAGAGGAGAGGTTCGGAGAGGAGAGGAGAGGAGAGGAGAGGAGAGGTTCGGAGAGGAGAGGAGAGGTTCGGAGAGGTTCGGAGAGGTTCGGAGAGGAGAGGAGAGGAGAGGAGAGGAGAGGAGAGGAGAGGAGAGGAGAGGAGAGGAGAGGAGAGGAGAGGAGAGGAGAGGAGAGGAAAGGGGCCTGGCAAGACAAGGCTGCTCGTCTCTCCCTGCTGGAGTTTTCCCCATGCTTGCCCAGCACCGATAAACAACTTTGACGTTCCTCAAACAGCAGCAGCTGAGTTGCCAGCTCTGTGTTACAGCCCATGTCATGCTGAAGGAGAGGCTTAGGTTTCACCCTCTGCACTAAAATTATCGTTCAGGCTGTGCCAGAGACTCAGTTTTGGTTTTGGAAACCAGCAAACAATGCCCCAGAGAAGTAAGGGAATAATTAAGTAAATAAAATGACAGAGAACCATCTTTGTCTGCCTCTTTTCAGCCTGTTCTATGCAAGGAGATTTTGGATGGATTAGACCTTTCAGGCTCACTCCAAGGAAGCACCAAACATTTGCACCTCAAGCTGAAGTGGATAGCTTGAGCACAAAGTCATCTCAAGCTGGTGGCAATCAGCAGCCAGGGCTTATGACCCTGTTCCTTCCTTCCCAAACTTCTTAGTGCTGAACCTGGACACCAGAAGCACCTAACCCCCATTTCATTTCCACCTTGTGCTAGCTCACACTGCCAGAAGGATGTTGCCCTTAGGATTATTTGTTCCAACAGTCTCACTCTCACAGATGTGGATGGAAAGGACAGATGGTCCCTGTGGGAAGCAGGAAGACAAATCATCAGAGGCAGAAGCCCAGAGGCAACCAAGGCAGGACACATCCCAGGCACCTGCTGCCTCTCCCACCACACCAGCCACCCGAGCTGCACTGGCCAGACAGCCACTCACAGCAACTAAGGCAGGGCAAGCAAAGTGCTCTCACACTTCAAAGACAGGGGCCAGAGCTGTCTGGATTAGAGCAGCTCTTGCATGATGTCAGAGGTGCTGCTCAGCAGTGAAATCTCCCTCTCTGGAAGATCTTTTTTAAGAGCAGGAGGGAGTGTTGGATTTTGCCTCCACAGCAAGTCCTGTCCCAGCCAGCCAAAAGCACCAGGCAAGGGTGGCCAAGCACAACATCTTTCAAGCTTCCTCCTGGAGCTCTACATGGCTCTCAAAAGGCTTTACAGGAGGAAGACATCTGTGGGGTGTGTTTGGTCAGGTGTCTCCAGCACTACGGTGAACTTTGGGCCGCCTGAACCCAAGGCTGTGAGCAGAATCATTGCCCTTGGGTGCTGGAAACACCCTCAGGGCCCTCCTGTGGAGCAGGCATTCCCAGGAAAACCTTTGGGATGGGATGTAAAGCCCAGGTCAGGCTGTCCTGGTTCAAGGGAAAGAGAAGCCAAGGAATTGTTCAAGAAGAAAGCCAAGCAACACCTGCACTTGCCCAGAAACCTTCCAGCCCCACTGACTACAGGAATGATCTTTTCTTTCTGATGTGGCAAGCAGTGCAGTTAGCTAGGAACTTGATACTCTCAGCCTGGATTGCTGCTGGATACAGCACAGTACAGGAATGCAATTAGTGCAGTAGAGCTAATTGTTTCAGGATGTGCTGCTTCAGCGCTCACTTGCATTGTGGGGCCCTTTGCAGAGAGGAAAGCACAGCCCTCAAACACCCTGGCTACCAGTTGGGTATCAAGTGTGACTCAAAGCATCTGATAGAGCCTCTAAATTCCATGCAGCCTCAAGTCCTTGCTCCTGACAGGCTGCTTTTGCCCCAGAGACCTCTCAAGGGGAGAACTCACGGCAAGAGAATTCACCTCCAGCCTCTCTGCTTGCCTATCTATCAGTTCCACATGCGGACAGGTGCAAGGGCCTGTCCTGTCACACTGAGCTGGCATCAAAATGTTGAGATTCTTTAATCAGCAGAGCAGAAGTAGCCTGGCAGCTTACTGCACCTACTGCTCCAGTTCTGCAATCCGATTAAAGGCCAAGCGTGTGCTAGAAGGTTGTGTTCTTTCATTCATTACAAATAAAACGTTCCTTTGTACCTCAGTGACACAATCTGGAACTTCAGCACACCAGCATCTGCAGGTGGTTTCAGGTGGCTCTATGAAAAGCAAACTCTTCAGCCCTTCCTTGAGGCTCTCCAGGCACATAGGAGCTGTCTCGCTTCTCTTTATGCTTTGGGATGTCCCTGAGGGTTTTTTGCCTTCCTCTGCAGCACTTAGCATGGGCCCTTGGCAGGCCTCTTTTGGGCTGCTCTGGCCAGGTGCCTCCTGCTCCTGTTCCACCAAGGTGGCCCTCATGACCCATATAGGTGAACCCTGTGCTCTGCATCTGGGGGGAGGAACCTTTCTAGGCTCCCAGGAGTGGGAAGATTCTGTGAGTTCCCCAGGGGTTGTTTCTTTTACTCTGTAGCATTGAGCACAGCCCCTTGTCAGGGCTTCTCCAGGCCATTTTGGCTCAGTTCTTTCTGCTGCTCTGGCACCTTCAAGGCACCACTTGTGCCCTGGCTCTCTCAAGCTCTCTTGCCCAGTGCAAGCTTGCAGCAGGAGCCAGCTCTGCTCCTTCCTTGGCTCTGTATCCCCAGGGGTTCTGGCTTGTGCACAACAGCCTGTGCTGGAAGGGCTCCAGGCTTGCTGCCCCATCCAGAGCTGTCACTTTCCAGCTCTACCTGCCCGCAACACAAGCACAGGGCAGGTACAAGAGCACTTTTCCTGTGTCCCCATCCACAGAGCACAGTGGTGGTGCAAGTTTTGGAAGGCAAAAAGCAGTCACCCACACATGCCATACTTTGGAAAACACCAGGCACCTCTACTTTTGTGTGTGAGTGCTGCTGATCCTCTGTCTTGCTCTTCAGGAAAGAGATGCTGCTTAGCCTGTGTTCCTGCTGCCATATTATTTGGGTGTTTGTATCCTAAGTCACACAGGACACTGGTGCTAGTCCTTTCTTCTCCAAAGATAAAAGGAAAAAAGAATTCAGAAGCAAAGGAGGAAAAATAATTATGAACCAAATGTTTGGGATTTCCTCTTTTCCAATGCCAAAATAGAAATTCCTGTGAAACAAATTAATTACCAGAAAAATAGACAAAGTCACATCCTTAAATTCGTTGAGTTTGTTCTAGAAAGAGCCTCCTTTGTGCATCACTCATCAGTTATTTGCTTTCCTGTTTCTGGCAAAGGTTAATATTTTGTAGTTAATTTGTGGGGCTTGTTTTTTGTGGTTTTTTTTCAAGATCAGTTACATATTTTCAGAACGGTTTCATCCTCTGTGGGTTGACCCTGCATCTGCCTCTGGGCTGAAAGAGGCTGGGTTCAGCTGGCACCCCTTCTTTTGGCTCCAGGAAGTTCCATTGTTTGGGTTATTCTACATGGTAGGCTTCAGGAAGGACCTGTGGTCCAAGTGAGGTATGTCCTCTGAAGGAATGATGTTTACAGACCAGCATGTTCGTGCTCTGCAGCAGCTTGGGTGAAGGACACTCACCATGAAGATAAAACAGCCCACAATGCAAGATACTGCAAGAAACTCCATGGGCAAACATGCCTGGAGAGGTGGAGCTCTTAGAATCATAGGATCATAGAATCAACCAGGTTGGAAAAGACCTCAGAGATCATCAAGTCCAACCTATCACCTAATGTCCAACCTATTACCTAATAATGGCATCCACCATGCTGGATGCCACCTGCTGTGCCATTAACCCCTTGTCACAAGGGACATGGGAGTGAGCCAAAAGTTGGTGTTCCCTGTGCAGTGCCAGTAGCAGGCAGCTCCCCACAAGACAGGGGATTTGTGACTTTCTGCTTGGGCTATCAACCACCATCTCCAAGCAACCTGTTCCAGGGTGTGACCACCCTCTCTGTAAAGAAATGTTTCCTTCTGTCAAGCATGAACTTCCGCTGCTGGACACAGCTTTGAGCCATTCCCACATGCCCTGGCGCTGGGCAACAGGGGGAAGAGATCAGCACCTCCCTCTCTGGTGCCCCTCCTCAGGAAGCTGTAGAGAGCAGTGAGGTTGCCCTGCAGTCTCTCCCAACTAGCCAAACCCACCATGTGTTCAGCCACTCCTCAGAGGACATGCCCTTCAGGCATCCCACCGGCTTTGCTACTCTCCTCAAGGACCTTATCATCCATGTAGATCCATATGCAAGCCTTTTCTTCCTCAGAAGATTCAACCTCACCTCCCAGGTCAGTATCATCAGTGACTTTGCTAGTGGAACATTTCACTCCTGCATGCAGACCACTGATAAAATTGTTGAGCAGAACTGGCCCTAGAATTGAGCACTGGGGAAGAGCCCCAGTCACTAACCTCCAGTCTCAGTCTAATATGAAAGAAAGGTTGACATCTGCTCATGAAACTCATTTCTATTTTGATGTTCCTTTGTAGCAAATCCTGGCAAGGACATCAGTGAGTGTGGTGTTCAGTGCCATGGTATAAACCTTCAAAATACATTCCTTTGAACTCCCATGGCCCTGGTAGGGGTCTTCTGAAGTTAATCACAGCATCTCCAGTACAGAAGGCTTTGCAGATGATGTGAGCTCATTCTCATTCTGTGCTTAGTGTTGTTTCCACAGGGTCTAAAGATGGAGAAGTTCAAAAGCAAGTGGATGGCTAAATCACCAAGGAGATATAAAAGAGTGTTTTCATGGGATCTATAAAACTTCTCAAGAGGTTCTAAAATTACAGATAGCTGCCCTGGCCAGGTTTGATGCTAGCAGTCAATAAACTAATCTTACATTTTAATACTGTCTTTAAAGGGGTTTATTTTTCACTTGGGATGTGGATGACTCACAGCAATCAGGAGGCCCAGAAGACTATGGGCCAGGTCTTTCTGAGGCACAAAGTGGTGTCAGTCCACAGCATCCAGTGGAGCTATTCTGGCTGGCTTTGAGTGAGCTACTGACTCTTACCTACCATTTGCTGTTTGTGAAATCCAGGCAAAAAGCCCTTGCTGGGTGTGGGGATGTTGGGAAAACTCCAAGGCCAAACTGAAGAGCTTTCCATTATCTTGGTTCAGTTTTATCTCTGTTTTCACTGACCTCAGCCATGGCACCCTGATCACAGAATCACACAGAGGCACAGAACATTAGGGGTTGGAAGACATCTCCAGAGGTCATCGAGTCCACCCCCACCCCCTGCCAGAGCAGGATAACCCAGGGCCAGACACACAGGAACACATCCAGGCAAATTCTGAAAGTCTCCAGAGGAGGAGACTCCACAACCTCTCCTGCAGCCTGTTCCAGTGCTCCATGACCCTTACCATAAAGTGTCTGCTTGTGTTGAGGTGGAACCTCCTGCGTTCTAGCTCATACTCACTGTTCCCTGTCCAATCCCTGGGCACCACCTGAAAGAGCCTGGCACCTTCCTCTTGCCCACCGAAAAGAGACCATCACCTTCATCTTGATACCCATCCCTCAGATATTTTATTGACACTGTTAAGGTCCCCTCTCAGCCTTCACTTCTGGTCAGCTGCCTCTGAAACAGAATGTGAATCCCTTCAACTTTGCTGGCCTGTCTGTGCAACTACCTGAGGGGACTTGTGACATGCCACCAGTGAAGTGACCTCATGACGCTGAGTGCCGACAGGAGCGTGCTGCAAGCTGGATTCTCCGGCATGATGAAAGCAGGATGCTCCCACGTCAGTGGTGGACAAGCACAGCCTCCACTTTACTGTCATTTCCATATCACCCTGCAAGGCACAGCAGACGCCAGTGCTGTCCACACTTGCATAAAACACACGCCATCAAAGACCTGGAAGCCACACACTTGGCACAGCACACTGCTCTTGTAATTAATGAACTCCTGGCAGGAGGCTGTCAGGAGCTCAGCATCCCCTAACTAGCACACGCCAGACCACGCCGGGGTGGCACTCACTGGGATTAAAGGCCTGGCTCTAGCAAAAAAGAAAGAGGAAGCAAACAGCAGCCCTCTGCCAATTAGTGTGTTTCATAAGGTCAAGACTCACCAGCTGTGCACGCTGGGGCTCTGCACAAACTGGGTTGCGGTCAGCTCAGTGCTCATCAGCATCACCCACAGGCTCCATGATGTTGCCTTGGTGTCCTGTTTGGTACACAGGCCCCACAGATCTAACCTCCATTCACCCAGAGCATGAACAAAAGGTAGTCCTGACTCAGCAAATAGAAAAGGTATTGTTTGACCTCTCAAGCTGTAGTGCACATACAGCCGTGTGAGCAAATGTAAGAGGTCCCTGTTGCTTGAGGTTTGCATACAGAATCACAAATGGTAGGTCTTGGAAGGCACCTTTGGGGATCCTCTAGTCCAATGCCCCTGGTAAAGCATGTTCATGTAGAGCAGGCTGCACAGGAATGCATCTATGTGGGTTTTGAGTATCCCTGGAGAAGGAGACTCCACAGCCTCTCTACACAGCTCTGTCACCCTCAAAGCAAAGATATTTTTCCTGGTGTTCAGAGGTAACTTCCCCTGTTCCATTTTGTACCTATTACCCCTTGTCCCATCACTGAGCGCCTGGGCTAACACCAGGACATCACAATACAGTCACAGATCTGCCCAGGACTGTCCGTTCTTTTGCCACTGTGGCACCCAGCACGCAATGCCTCAGGCTGAGCTGGAGGCCTGAACTGTGGCTTGTTTGCTTTTCCTCAGTGCTCCACACCAGACTGCACGGGGCGAGCGGGCAACTGTCCAACTGTGATGCTTACCCGTGCTGAAAGCTTCTGGCACACAGAGCAGGCAGAGTGGATTTCGTGGAATGACTGAACTTCAAACAAGAATTTCTCTGGCATAAACTCTGTGAGTCTTGCTCCTAACCTTTACTTCTTCAGAGCCACCACATCTTTGCCCTGTTTTATATTCCCACTTCTAAAAACTAAGTTCTAGCTGGCAGAGGAGGCTCAGGGAAGACCTTTATTGCTCTCTACAACTACCTGAAGGGAGGTTGTAGCCACGTGGAGGTTGGTCTCTTCTCCCAGGCAACCAGCACTAGAACAAGAGGACACAGTCTCAAGCTGTGCCAGGGGAGGTTTAGGCTGGAGGCGAGGAGAAAGTTCTTCACAGAGAGAGTTGTTAGCTGTTGGAATGTGCTGCCCAGGGAGGTGGTGGAGTCACCGTCCCTGGAGGTGTTCAAGAGGGGATTGGACGTGGCACTTGGTGCCATGGTTTAGTAGTCATGAGATTTAGGTGACAGGTTGGACTTGATGATCTTTGAGGTCTTTTCCAACCTTATTGATTCTATGATTCATAACCCTTCATAATCTTCAACTTTCCAGCACTGGTGACTCCTTACTACTAGTTTTTAAAGCAAGTGAAAGCACTGGGAAACCAAATCACCTTGCTAATTATGGCTTGAATTGCTTTGTGGAGTTAGAAAATATGCATAAACTCCTATTTTCTAACTTACTTGGCTTATACTTTCAATTAAGGAGGCAATTTTGGGTAGGCATCATTTCTATGAGAGAGATGCACAGCACAGGTATGCCTATGAAAGTGAGGGGAAAGCAGCCAGAGGTAGCAGGCATACATGACTGACTAGAAATCTTTTTTACATTTAAGATGGAAAGTATCACATAGGTTGAAAAACAACCTGAAGTGCAATCATCTTTAGTTTTGACTTCTGGGGGACAAAAAAAAAAACCCCAACAACTATGCAAGCAAACAAGCCTTTAGGTCAAAGACTTTGTGACTCATTTCATATCTCTGTAATGAAAATAAGCAAAATAGTTGAGTTTAGGAATTTTTGTAAAGCTTTGTATCTAACAACAGAAACCAAAAAAAAAACCAACAGCAGAAAAAGCATAGATTTCAGTTTCTCAACTGAAAATCACTTGGATACATGTGCCATCTGGACAGTCTTGGTAGGGTTCATTGTGTTCAACCTTAGAAAGGAGCAGAAGTAGCTCTACACATGACAGAGCAATTTCAGTTCCCCTTAGAGGCAATGAATAGAAAGAAGATCTTTGTGAAGTGAGCTACATGACCTGAGCTAGAAGCTTGCTTCAGCAGGGGACAATTCAGTCAAAATTCCTATTTACATCCTTTGTTGTCTAAACAGCCGTCTCTTCCTCTAGCTGCAACACAGATAACTTTGGACCTCCTTTGGACCACATGAAGCTTGTCTCTGGTTTCCACTATTGTTAAGAGAAATTGCCCAAAGTTCCCAGATTTTTTTTGTGTGCAAGTGTTTTTGCCTCATGCTGCATATTTTAATAAGAGTTGCTAGACCTGTACCTTTGTAGACCGGTGATACAAATGTTACACTGTGTGCTGATTCATTTTCATCTGCCTTTACCACTTAACTGATTTATTGCTATATTATTATCATTGCTATCTAATGTGATACTCAAACCTTTTAGTCTGTAGCCAGGCTTTTCATTTACTTAAATACGGAGCAAATATTCCTGAAGTTGACAATAAAATGAGACTTCTTTTTGTTTACTTCAGTGAGAAAAGTACTGTTTTCTCTTCTACTAAAACCTGAGGAGGCAAATATCATGTATTTGCTAATCTCTACTGTGTATTGTCTTTAAGGGAAGAGGGGGAAATACTTTTGTTCATAGAAGGGCTGAGGTTGGAAGGGACCTTAGAGATCATCTACTCCAACCTCCCTGCCATGGGCAGGGACGCCTCTCACTATGCCACCATGTGTTTTAACTTACATGACACTTGAAAGGGCTGCAATGCTAAAAAATGGAGAAAGATCAAACTTGAGTTGCCTTAAAATGATGTCACTATGTGACTTTAAAAAGTCACATTGAAGTCCACACTCTAAGCAGTGGGTCATGGTAATAAAAACCTCAGGATAAAAGGAGGAAAGGGGGGGAGGGTGAGCAGGTGAAGGAAATGAGGAACAAAGAATGAAAGAAGAAAAAGAAAAAAGAGGCCCCTGGAAGTGACACTGATACCAGTTTAAATCCCTCCTCTGAGGGAGCCTTCCAAAAGCACACACACACCAGTGTTGCAATATATCGATGTATGGACTCAACCATCTCCAGAGGTCCCTTCCAACCCCTACCGTTCTGATTCTGTGTGTATTTGCTGCTTAAACAAAATGGCATTTTGGCCAGAGTGCAGATTTTCAAACGAGAGGAACCGCTCCTGCAGAGATGACCTCTGAGCCTGCTGAAGCCAGCTCGGCTCCACTGGGGATGTGGCAGGTGGCTTGGGACAGAGTGGCTTGGGACAGGGTGCCTGGCCCAGGGAACAAACCAGGGGTGACCTGGCTGGAGCTTGTGCCTGCCCACAGCCTTGGAAAGGGCCAAGGCACCTTGCAGAAGGAGCGGTGCGGTGGTGGGGCAGAGCCCAGGAGGTCTGCTCAGCTCAAACCCAGGAGAGCAGCAGCTCAGGCAGCAGGTGCCTCGCAGCAGGTGCCTCACAGCACGTCCCTGCCAGCCCTGGGACAGGGGCTGCTCAGCAGGGCTGCGGCTGAACTGAGCTGGAATTCAGCCCCCTGCGGCTGGCTCCCAGGAAGGACGCGGCTGGCCCGGGCTGGGCTGCTGCTTCCTGAGAGCAACCAAAACGGTGCTGTGATACCACGCCGGGCAGCCAAGGCCGCAGCGGCAGCCACGCTCAGCCCTGGGGTGAGCTGAACATCCAGGCCCACAGGGGGCACCAGAGCAGAGCCCAGCCGCCGCCGGGCAGGCGCCCACGGGGCCGCGCGAGCAGCGCGCCGGGCAGGGCAGGGCAGGGCAGGGCAGGGCAGGCCCTCAGCGTGCCCTGTGCCCTCAGCGTGCCCTGTGCCCTCAGCGTGCCCTGTGCCCTCAGCGTGTCCTGCGCCCCGTGTTGGGCTTGTAGGTGCACAGTCCAGGGGGGAGAGCCCCGGAGCTGCCTGGGCACTAGAGGACCAGAAGCTGGACCTGAGCAGACAGTGTGAGCTTGCAGCCCAGAGGACAATGGCATCCTGGGCTGCATGAAAAGCAGCCTGGCCAGAGATGGAGAGAAGTGATTCTGCCCTTCTGCTCTGGTGAGACCTCACCTGGAGTACCGCAGCCAGCTCTGGAGCCCTCAGCATAGGAAGGACATGGACCTGGTGGAGCAGGGACACAAAAATGATCAGGGGGTTGGAGCAGCTCTGAGGAGCTGGGTGTGTTCAGCCTGGAGAAGAGACGGCTCTGGGAAGACCTAATAGAACCTGCCAGTACCTGAAGGGGGCTACAAGAAGGCTGCAGAGGGACTCTTTGCAAAGGCCTGCAGGGACAGGACCAGAGGCAATGGCTTCAAACTAGAGCAGAGCAGATTTAGATTGGATGTTAGGATCAAATTCCTTACCATGAGAGTGGTGGAACACTGGGACAGGTTGCCCAGGCAGATGTTTGAGGCCCTGTCCCTGGAGATATTCAAGGTGAGTTTTGACACAGCTCTAGGCGACCTGATCTAGTGGAGGATGTCCCTGCTGACTGCAGGGGGGTTGGACTGGATGAGCTTTAGAAGCCCTTTCCAACCCAGACCATTCTATGAGTCTATGAAAATGACAGGCATTTGCCTTAGAGCTAAATCCAGTGTTGCTGCAGTGAAAGCCTCCAAGAAGCCTGAGGTATCCACCCAGATGGCCCTGTACAGGTTGCAGGGGGGAGAGGGCAGAGGTGTAAGGGTGGTAGTCAGACCCCTCTCTTGCTGTCTGAGTGCAAACAGTGTGCACAGGCTGACCGCCTCTTATGCCGTGTGGCTGAGTTGCAAGAAAGTCACAAGGCTAAGTAGTGTTAGAAGAGTCAGACTTGCAAGTGCTGACAGGAGCCTCAAATGTGGATCCTCAAACACTGACAGATCTTGTGCAGCATTTACTTTGCCAAGGAGACAGGTGTGATACTACTGCAGGGTTTTTCACCCACTGCCGGTACACCAGGAACTGGAATTTGCCCAGCCCTGAGCTGAGGGGGGACTGAGGGGAGTCTGTGGCCACAGCTCTTTAGCCACATCCCACCAGCAATATGGCAGAAATAGACTGTGCCACAGCATGGGTAGCTGCTGCTGTTTGTCATTTGTCCAAAACAAGTGAATTCATGGAGGTATCACTGAAAAAAAGGATCACAAACTGCTTTTCCACCCCCCTGGTCAGTGCAGGTCATGGACTGGGTTACACATACGCTGCACAGAGTCAAAGGAAAGTTTTGTCTGGGTGCTCAGAACCTTTTTTATCTCACCCACAATAACTTGTCCCTACCCAAAGGGAGTCCAGGGGCTGGACAGGCTTCCTGCATTGTGCTCCCAGTGTCTCCTGGCTCTGGAAGTGACAACATCTTGAACTCATTGTTTTTTAATGGTGGTTGATTTTCAGCAACACATTTTCCAAACTGGTTTTTAAAAATGCATAATTTTCCCTTTTTTTCCCCCCTTTTTTTCCCTTTCTTTTTCAACTTTTTGGCATAGGAGAATATTCTGTGCAGGGCCTTGAATGAGAGACACTCAGGGCAGCCAAAGACATCAGCAACATCTGCCAGCCACCTCTGGAAGGCGGGAACGTTGCCGAGGGCTGGACGGAGGCTCCTCCATCGACAGAGCCCTCAGCCGCAGACAGGGTCAGTAACCACAGCCCAATCTGCAGCTTTTTTCTGCAGCAGACAGTTGTCCTTTTCCACACAGTCAGGTACACTCCTTCTGAGACAAATTTGGGGGTTTTCATCACCAGTGGTGAGGGGGTGGGAGAGAAGCTGCATCCAAATAAAGGACCATCACACGTCGGGCTGGAGCAGAAAGGTCTCCTGATAGCCAGGCTGGGAATGCCGGGAGAGATTTCCTCTGTAGTTTCTCCTCCTGAATGTTAGGAACCATTTGAAGATGGTGAAATAGCAGGGGTTTCCTCTCCCCCTACTGCCTTCCCACCTTTGTGCAGCCATTCATGGGGCTTCCTTGGTACATCATGAGTCTGCATAAAGGGGAGGAGGACTTGGCCAGCCCCAGCCACCTCTGGCTTGTTGGCTCACCTTGCATGGAAAATGTATGAAGCACCAAATACCATCCACTGAGACTGTTTTGCCAGCCCCACGTATTCAAAGGTTAAGAAGAATGGGCCCACATATAATGAGAGTGGCTTAATCCCTCTAAAATGAAAGTGTGTGAACTTGCCAGCAGATGTGTGGTTGTTTCTTTGCAACTCGTGGTCAGACACTCCTGCATGCCAACAGGGCAAAATTTCCCCAAGGGAGTTTACTTTCCCTAGATTTGCCTGGTAGAGTGTTGAAGATGCTGCAAGACCCCCATGGTCTACACCAGTGGGACAAGTTGAGGCCCCATGCCAAGGGCAGTCTATCACCCATCACAATGCTTGGGAGGGTGAACCCAGATCCTTCTGCATGGATTGAAGCTTTTCTCACTTGGTGAAATTTTCCACCTCCTTTGCAGGCAGGCTGCTCCTGCTCTAGGCTGGTTTCCATGAGGCTGGATGGGAATGTTTTGCAGCAGCAGGAGGTTTTATTGCTGCCTTTTGTATTCTGCCCAGACAGAATTCCTCTGTCCCTGTGCCCAGTGTCAGTGCAGATGAGCGAACGTTGTAGATGTGGTGCTGAGGGACACGGTTTAGTGGTGACCCAGCAGTGCTGGGTTAATGATTACACTGGATGGTCTTAAAGATCTTTTCCAACCCAAATAATTCCATGAATCTCTATCAATCTGTCTCACTTCTTGTTATGCTTTGGGATTTTACCTAAAGGGATTGATTTTTACTCAAAATTGATTTGCATTGGTGCAAAAAGAAAAGAAGTGCAGAACTGGATGATTGCCATATGGTTGATACCAGTACCTATGAGACAGGTGAGCATCAAAAGTATCTTTTCATTTCAGTTAGGCTTTTGGCTTCAAAGCACATTGCAGGTGGCTGAAAGAGAGGGAGCTAAGAATCTCATGCTCCATGGTAAGATTTAAGACTGTATTTCATCCGTTAGGAAATACTGAGATCAAGCTTAGCACTGGGATCATGCCCAGCAGAGAGCAAAAACTCAGTACATGGACATCTCTAGGGAGAAAGGGATCTGCTGAAGAGTGTCCAACAGAGAGCTATGAGGATAACTGTGGGCCTTGAACATATCTCCTACAAAAACTGAGCTCTGGGGCTGTTTAGTCTGGAGAAGAGAAGGCTGAGAGGGGATCTTATCAACATCTGTAAATATCTGAGGGGTGCATGTCAAGGTGAAGGTTCCAGGCTGTTTGTTGGTGCCCAGTGATAGGGAAAGGAACAGTGGGTACAAGCTGTAACACAGGAGGTTCCACCTCAACATGAAGGGACACTTTATGATGAGGGTAATAGAGCACTGGAACAGGCTGCCCAGAGACTCCTTGTGGAGACTCCTTCTCTGGAGACATTCAAAACCCACCTGGATGCATTCCTGTGTGTTCTAGCCTAGGTGATCCTGCTTTGGCAGGGGGGTTAGACTGGATGATCTCTGAGATCCCTTCCAACATTCTGTGATTGTGTGGCACCTAGAGCTAACAGCAAGAGAAGCTAAACCCTGGATGCAGTGCAGGTCTCTTACTGGTATGTTAATCAAGTAGTTTCCCCTTCCTTCCATACCCTGCATGTTTATCTTGCAAAGCACAAAGTGAATTTGCTGGGAAAATGCCAGTTAGCTTCAACAGGCTCTGTACCAGTCTCTCAAGGAGAAGGTGCAAACTTTGTTTTGCAATCTGCTGTACCATCCACTTGAATTAGTTTGGGAAACTAACTTGTAATTTAGCAATTAAAACATTTTAACCAATGTTCCTGAGGAATTTTAAACCTAAGCAGCATCAAAAGTCATCGTTCATAGACACCTTCATGAAGTCTCAGGGGTTTCATTTGCATTTGAACCATCATTTCACCCAGCATGACTTTCCTTTCTAGGTGAAACTTTGGATTCATATATGTTTGCATATTTAGCAGAGCACTAGAAAGCCTCAGCTGATGTACATATGGCCTTGTGTTATCATGAGATTTGAAAGTTGTGGTAGTTTTATTTAAGCAACAGCTTAGGAAGGAATTTACCTGTCTTCAGAGTATTTTCAGCTTTAACAAGTTCATCATTTGGCTTATGAATGGCTTTATTTCCTCCTATCTCACATTTTTTTCTGAGGGAGAGAACAATGCAGCTGTTCTCAAAATTGCCTTACAAGGCATCAAGGGCAGAGCTGCTTTTGGAAAACCTGTGCAGAGAAAAACTATGGTAGGACATTTTTGAGGGTTGTAGGAAACTGCACTCTTTAAAACTTGTTATGATATCATCATTACAGACACAGTGAGTGTTTTCTAGCAAGAGCTTCCTCGTAAGTGGAAATGAAACCTGCCATGCCATAAGCAATTGGAAAGGGGGTTAGCAGAATCTGTGTTGCCGTGATAGCAACAGTTTTCAGCCTACTTAACACCGTCTGTTGTCATGCTTGCTGCTGACTTAAGGATTTGAACTAAATCCTCTCAGAAGATAATTGCTTTCTCACTGTGTCTTGCAAGAACTGCATCCATGAGAGAACTTACAGGGTATTTTCTGTAACCTGAGAATCTGAACAATGCTTCTATTCTAAATCTTTCTTCTGGAGCTATTTCTCTTCTTTCACCTTAACCTTCTGAATGGCATCAGAACGTTTTATTCACTCTTTACCCTTCTACCCTGTCTTGATGTATTACGTGAGAGTCATTGACCCATGGATAGCTGAGGCTGCAATTGGCTGCTGGTAGCCCTTGAGTTCAGCCTTGCTCAATGCTGCCTCCAAAGTCACATTGCTCAGGATCGTATCCAGCCACACCTTGAGCTTCTCCAATGAATATTTGTCCAAGGATGGACCTTTTCCTCTTCCAGGGCTGCACCACTCCCCCAGTGGAATTTTTTCTTCCCTTCTGCCCAACCAGCATTTCCCTTGCTGCAGATCTCAGTCATCTCCTGGCCATTCCCTGGGCACCTCAGCGAGCCTGAGTCCATTCACTTTCTAGCCATACCTCAGGGGGTGAAAGGCAGCAACTTTCCTCTCCCTTTGCCTGTTCTTGTGCCCAGCTCAGACATGATAGCACTACTTTTGTGGATCTGTGGTGCCAATTGCCCCTCCAGGTTGCTCTCCATCTCAAGCACTCTGAGGAGTCCTCCAGTTCTGGTGTGCACCAAAAACTCCCAGGGCTCATAACACTGGGAATTACTTTCCTCTTCCTGACTCCAAGGATATTTGGGAATCAAATGTTGGTCTCTGCCACTGCTGCTGTGTGATCTGCAGAGGTTTACAAAGTCTGGGCTTTTGAATCCTGCCCTTTTCTGTTTCTTTTCTGTTTCCCCTAAATGTGTGGAAAGTGATGGTAAGAAGAATGGAAGAGACAGCAAATTGATTTTAGAAAATCTGAAGGGGTGAAGACTTCTTTCAGTGTTTCCATCAGTATTTTGCAACAGTTGCTATTTCCCTTTGAAACTTAGCTTTTTAATTTTCAAGTGAAATTGGGATGAAATACTGATCTATTGCCAAAGAGGACTTGTGTTTTGACAGACAAGAGAATGAAGGGGCATCTCAGCAGCTGCAATCCCCAGACATGGCATGGTGAGCCACATATGTAGACAGACTTATTTTGCAGAATGAAGAGAAGTTTATGGTCTCCTATTAGAGCGGCTTTATTAATAATACTGTGCTGGAGACAACTTTGAATAGCACCAGTTACATTTTTAGAACTGTTGATAACAAGCCAGGTCTTCTAAATTCAAATGCCATTTCCAAAATACCACAAAATACAAATGTGGTCATCAGAGCTGATCAGCTTCACATCACAGAGGAAAACAGCCTCAATTCACTCGACTTGTTTTCACTGCCATTTAGAATGAGCCAACGTCCTCTAGAACTGAAAAGTCCATTTTCTGTGGAAAATGCTTCCATTTCTGCTGCTGTGAGGCAGGAAAGTTTCTGTCTTGGAGTGGAGAAAGCGTTTTACTTCTTTAACAACAATAGCAGTTACAGAGAAAATAGTCCTGAGGTTGGTACACAGACGTGAACTGCTCTACTTCTTCTCAGCGCCTCTACAGATTTTTCTTCAATTAACTGAGAGCACTGTCTAAATCAAAGCTGTAAAAGCTGCTGTTAGCTTATTATTCAAACAGTCAACAGTGATGGAGATTTTTTGGATTTTTTTTTTTTTAAAGAGGGGCACTGTATAAATCCCAGGAGTACAGAGAACAAAGGTGTGGAAAAGTCAAGCAAATTTTAGTTTTAAACCTAAGTGGTTTCTCCAAACATAACCTCAGTGGCTGATGCAAATCCACGTTCTGAATTCATAACCAATAATTTAATATGGAAGTATTTTGCTCTAGCTGAAGCAGAGCATTCACCCACCTCTGAACTAAGTAAAGCACCTGGGTATATAATTAGGGAGACCAAGTGTCCTCAAATTTATTTTCACTGCCTCCAACTACCTAAGAAGTTTCCAGATGCAAACTGCCATACTGTCCAAGGCAAAAAAGCTCTATCCCTAACTTTCCCAGCCAGGACAGATCAATCCCAGCCATGGAGATCCATGCAGGCAAGAAACCAAGAGCTACTCATCAGCACCTTAAGGCTCATGCTTAGGTTTCCTCTGAATCTTTGTCCTTAAAGCCTTCAGCACAGTGGCAGGTTTTATGCAGCTTTGTGTTTTGGCTGCAGAGAGTTACTTACAGATTTGCAATAAAACCTTTGGGTGGTAAGCATCCTTTTAAAAGACCTATAAGGAGAAGGTCCATACCAGATGGGAAGAATGATACTGGTCCTTGCAGAGACTGTCCACCCTGACAGTACCACCACTATTTCACCAAGCTGGAAGAACCAGTATGTGCTGGTCAGCTCCAGCAACAAGTATTTCTAATGACCCTGTGAGGGACTGCTTTTGCCTTTCCTCTGCTGGCCTGTACTATGGCCACATAGGCCAGGCATTGATGTGCATTCTGTCAGCCCTTTGGAGATGCCTTCAAGGACTGTAGCTATCACAGAATTCACAGAGTATTTACTGACTGATAAACTACAAGTCCTTTTGCTGGGCTGCTCTGGAGGAAAAGGCACTTGCAGGTCAGCCAGATCAGGTGTAGCTGAATGTCCTTTCCTAATATCCATTTCTTCTGTGCTGAAGATAGAGCACTTACTGTAATATCATTGTTGTTGTCTCAGAAGGAGTTCTAGACAGATTATTAGACTGCATCTGAAGGAATAATTGGATAAGAACTACCAAAAAAAAAAAATCTATTATTTATCAAGAGGCCTCCAACCCAAACCATGAGAGAGCCAAAGCCACTGCATTTCACAAGAGCAGTCTGGAGGGAAAGTCTTCTGCGTCATTTCAAAGGCCACTGAGTTTTAAAATGCAGGACCCCCTAATGGAAGAAATGTTTCACCTCCAGCTCACTTGTATCATCTTTGGCACATTGAAATTGTGCCTCCCTTCATGAAGACTTATGACCATTCCTCAGAGTTGTGAGAAAGAAAATCCATCAGGACCATCCGAGTGGATAGTTAATTACAGGGTATCTTTGTTTGGACTGAAAAGGCTTTGTTGAGAAAGCTGAAGAATAAAAACTTCAAATATTGACCTTGCCATCAGCTTCCAAAAGTATTTTTCTTGGCAGAAGTCTTTTCAAATTCCTCCCAAATAAGCCTTTGATAATATTTTAACTTTATTTTTACATACTCTTTGAAAACAAACTAGCTTGCTGAATCTTTTTTTCCCCTGCAAATTTAGCAATCATATGAGGGCTTTTGTTGTAACAAAACCAATACTTTAACATGGAGACATCCAAAACTTCCTGCAAATAAAGTATGACAGAGTGCACCCTTAGACAACAGTAGTTACAGCACTGGAAAAGTCACCTTAAGGGTTAGAAGACCTTATCCCAAGGTAACAGCTCAGTGTGCTTCAAGCTTTTCCTCTCAAAGCTCTAGAGGAATGGAGAGATGGGTGGCCAGTCTTGCTTGGAGCAAAACTAGAAGTGGGCAGATTCAGATTGGATGTTAGGAAGAAGTTCTTCCCCATGAGAGTGGTGAGACACTGGCACAGGTTGCCCAGGGAGGTGGGCATCATCCCTGGATGGTTTTTAAGGCCAGGCTGGATGTGGCTCTGAGCAACCTGATGAGGTGAGGTGTCCCTGCCCATGGCAGGGGGTTTGGAACTGCATGATTCTTGAGGTCCCTTCCAACCCTGACAATTCTGTGATTCTATGAATTCTGTGAAGAAGTCTGAAAATCACAGACTGCAGTACATGACCTGGTTTTCTGATTTGGATCTCCTTTTTTCTTGTAAGACCATGCTTTAGCAAAGATACAACCTTTCATAGAATTCTGGAGGCTTGGAAGGAGAATTTAAGCTAAGAGTGTTACATCTACAAGTGGTGAGCAGGCAAGATGGGAATCATCTCTGTAACAAACAAGAAAATTAGTAGCTTTAAAATTGTTTGTTTGAGTTGTTGAACGAAGGAGAGCCTGGCTGTAGAAACTGATGTGCTTTTCCCTCATTTTTGAAGACAGGATGGAAGGTCAAGGGCAGTATAAGCTCAGACAGGACGTGCTCAGTGTCAGGCTTAGAGATTACAAATACTGAAGACAATTAAAAGCAATGAAGACAAACATAAAGCTTTAATGTAAGCATTTCCGAAAGACACGTTTTCCTGCTGATTCTTCAAAAAACAAATAAATAATTGATTCTAGAAAGTCTGGTTTTGCCCAGTCAATGCTAAACCAAAGAAAGGGCACCTACAAAATGAGTGCACAGCCTGAAGTTAGCTGCCACTGAATTACTCTCTGCCTTTAGGAAAGCCAGAAAGCCAAAAACCAGTGGATTTTTTAACCCTGTCTCCAAAAGAAAACTGCATCATCTATCAGTGAACAGGAATCCAGTTCTGGCCATGACTGTAAACCACATGGCACAGGAAGAGACAGAGACCAAGATAAGTAATTACAACCCTGTTACAAGCTTGATGGACACAACCCAGTAGGACAAAACTCCACTCAGCATTCCTCAGATGAGTCTTTGGTTCCCAGCACATGGGTGTGATGTCCTGTGGAGAGGCCTAGCCCCCAGTACCAAGCTGCAGCCTGATTCCTGTGCCGCCTTCCACGTCAGGAAAAACATCAGGTATAAATGAAGTACACTGCACTAATTCAGCCCAAAGCTAACAGATGAGAAACAAAACTGTTCCTTTACAGCAGAAACATGTTATCAGCACCAGCAATGATGGCTTTATGTGACTGACATGGGTGTTGACAACCCCCTTAATCATTGCTTTTCCAGGTGGTATCACTGTGGAGACTGCTTACTCAGGCAGGCTGACATGGAAAACTCCCCTGCACCTTTTGTAAAGTGAAAAATTTAGCAGGTTATCTTCCCTCTGAAGAGTTCTTTGAGCACCTGCCAAACCACCTTACTCTCTATTCCCAGAGCTGGTCTTAGTTTCGGTATGGATTTGTTACAATCTGTATATGCAGAACACGCACCACAGACAGGGGGATTGATTTGAAAACTTGTTGTTTGCCTTATCTGGACTATCCATTGACATTGTCCAGCAGTCACATTGCAATGAATACTTTGAAGTGAAACCTGGAAGATGCTTCCAGACTTGTCACATTAAAAAAAATCTGTCTTCTGTTCCAGACCTGCTGCTGACTTGCTGTGACTATTGGCAAAAAGCTTAAACTGATCTTGCTTCCACGTTAATTGAATTGTATGTTAATACTGTTCATTAATGCTTATCTTATAGTCTACTGAATGTGAGCCAGCAGTGTGCCCAGGTGGCCAAGAAAGCCAGTGGCATCCTGGCTTGGATTAGAAACAGGGTGGCCAGCAGGGACAGGCAGGTGATCATCCCCCTGTGCTCAGCACTGGGGAGGCCAGACCCTAAGTATTGTGTGCAGTTCTGGGGCCCTCACTATAGGAAGGACACTGAGGGGCTGGAGCCTGTCCAGAGAAGGGCAAAGTGGCTGGAGAAGGGCCCGGAGCACCTGGGCTATGAGGAGCATCTGAGGGAGCTTCAGTGCTCCTGAAGGGAGGTTGGAGCGAGGAGGGGGCAGCCTCTTTTCCTTGGTGGCAAGCAGCAGGACTAGAGGAAACGGTTGCAAGCTGTGCCAGGGGAGGTTCAGGCTGGATGCTAGGAAATATTTCTTCAATGAAAGGATTCTCAAAGATTGGAGTGGTCTGCCCAGGGCGGTGCTGGAGTTACCATCCTGGCGCTTAGGGATGTGTTTATTGTTGACCCTTCAGCGCTGGGTGGAGGCAACCCAGCCTCTTTGAGGTCTTTTCCAGCCAGATACATTCTGTGATTCTGTGAACTTTTAAGAAGAAGCTCATGAGCTCATGTGCTTTGTATATAAAATATTTTTGATGGGAGGTGGCATCCAATACTTACATCTGGAGAAAAATTACTCTCAGAAATCATTTTGTTCATCAGATCAGCCAGCAGCACATCCTACTGCAGTACAGAGAAGATATTTTAGTGAGACATTCCTAACAACACCACCTTAACCTCCAGAAAAAAAACCCAAACAATAAACAATTAGATTTAGATACAGATCTAAAATAAATCATAAGAACAACTGTAAAGCATTCTAACAATGGATAAATCTAGCAAGCACATCAGTCAAATGTTCTTCCAAGTAGTCCCATTACCATTTGCTCTTCACATTACTTTGGATCATGGTTCCAGAAGATAGAAGCCTGTTCACTAGCCAAAAATGTAACTGTTGTAATAGTTGTCTAGGGAGTTGTGGATGCGTGGATGTGATGCTGAAGGATGTGGTTTGGTGGTGGTGGCTCAGCAGTAGTGCTGGGATTGTTAGGTGCAGGTGAGTGGCTGGACTTTGTGATCTCAAAGGTCTCTCCTAAACTCAACAGTTCTATGACTAAGTCAAGAGTGAAACCTGAAGTTTGGCAGTCTTGGAACCAAAGAAGACAAAGATCACAGTATCACCAAGGTTGGAAGAGACCTCAAAGATCATCGAGTCCAACCTGTCACCACAGACCTCATGACTAGACCATGGCACCAAGTGCCACATCCAATCCCACCTCCAGGGATGGTGACTCCACCAGCTCCCTGGGCAGCACATTCCAATGACGAACGACTCTCTCAGTGAAGAACTTTCTCCTCATCTCCAGCCTAAACTTGCCCTGGCACAGCTTGAGACTGCGTCCCCTTGTTCTGGTGCTGGTTGCGTGGGAGAAGAGACCAACCCCTTCCTGGCTACAACCACCTTTTAGGTAGTTGTAGTGAGCAATGAGGTCTCCCATGAGCCTCCTCTTCTCCAGGCTAAACAACCCCAGCTCCCTCAGCCTCTCTTCATAGGGCTGTGCTCAAGGCCTCTCCCCAGCCTTGTTGCCCTTCTCTGGACACGTTCAAGTGTCTCGATGTCCTTCTTAAACTGAGGGGCCCAGAACTGGACACAGTACTCAAGGTGTGGCCTAACCAATGCAGAGTACAGGGGCACAATGACTTCCCTGCTCCTGCTGGCCACACTGTTCCTGATGCAGGCCAGGATGCCATTGGCCTTCTTGGCCACCTGGGCACACTGCTGCCTCATGTTCAGCCTACTGTCAACCAGTACCCCCAGGTCCCTCTCTGCCTGGCTGCTCTCCAGCCACTCTGTCCCCAGCCTGTAGCTCTGCATGGGGTTGTTGTGGCCAAAGTGCAGCACCCGGCACTTGGATTGTGTTGTAAGATGTGAAAAACATCATAGCATCATATGTAGAAGAGCTCAGTTATTTTCTAAATTCTTCCCCAAATCACATAATATCTTTTCAGAAGCAGAACTGTTTGCTAAACCTATGCACAGAGCACAGGAAAATTCAAAGAGAATAAAGGATCCTCAAGAATGCAAATCCTTGGCTGCAGCTTATGACAGCCATGCTTTTTTTTAGGCTGTGTTGGCCAGTCCAGATGTTAATCTTCAACATCATGTCACCAAGTCCCTATGGGAACATCTGTTATCTTGGCTAGAGAGAGAGGACAAACAGCACTGAGGTCCTGGACATTACTGGTAAAGTATAGACTGTTACAGCTGCATTGCAGAGATCATGGGATGCAGTGTCAGATCCCTGCTCTTAGTGGAGGCTGGTGGCATTTGATAGTGGGTAGGAAAAACTGACACAGGCAATGCTGGGAGCCAGTTTCTAGACTTGGGTAAAGACCTACTGTAAGAGGCTCAAAACAGGGCAGGCAAAGCCCATCCCAAGGAGCCTCCGCTGACTCATAGGTGTTAGTGGTGTCAAACTTAACTGGGATCAAGGAACAGCTGCAGACATGCGGTGAATCATTCTTCCAGTTTTATTCTAGGCACAAACTCCCCACTCCCCCAGCTGTATTATTAAAGCACAAAACATTTCACAAACTGCTTCAAACCAACTTCAAGACAACAAAATATTCCTTCCTTTGACCCTTCTCTTCCCGGGTCCTTAGAGTAACTTCTCTGTTGCTCTGTCTCGTTCTGTCTCTTGCTGTCAATTTCTGTCTGTTGCGTGCAAGGGCTTCACGTTTAGATGCCTATGGAGAGCTGTGGCCTATGCAAGCCAGGCGATAAACTTGTCCTCACAGATAACATTTCTTTCTTCTGGAGAGTCCATTTGCATTGGTTAGGAGAGGGAGGTTATTGTAACCCAGATTGCAAGGAGGGATTTGTTGTCTGCTAGTGTTACCACTACCCAAACAATTAGGAGCAGGCTATTTGTAGATGGGATTAGGTGTTAATATAAAAGGATGTTTTTGTAATCCTTCCATTATCTAGAAGGTGGTTATTTTAAAGGCTGAGCATTTTACCCAGAAAAACCTAACAGTAATTATTTAGGCAACTCATTTCCTCAGCATGAAGTTAGGAAACTGAATACAATTTGGGACCTCAGAGACCTGGCTAACTGGGGCATCTCTTGGCTACCATGATAGATGAGGTGAGTGATCTCTGGTTTAGCACCTCATTTGCCAAAAAAGACAACATTATTTCCAAAGACTTTTTTGTTTCATTTCAAAATAAAAGACCACACACCAAAAAAAAAGTAGGTCTTTTATACATAAAGAGCTCCCAGAGCATTGCAGTAAGCTCCAAAAGTTCCATGAAATGGAAGTGTGTCAGATGTGCCTGGAAGACTACACACTTCTGCTCATCACAGTTCCAGTTTCTGCTGGTCTGACACTCAGACTAATCACTGTCAGGCTCCAAGCTGATGAATTAATTTTCATTGTGCCCTGATGTTAGGAGAATAAAGTCAACAGCAATTGTCATGGAATATGTGAAAATGCTCTCAAGTTCCAAGCACTGAATGAGGGCTGTTAAGATGTTAACACTTTGAGCAGCACTCTAAGCTAGGGCAGAATTATTCACATCACCTCCTATTCCTGACCACAGAAACCTGTGGGGTTTTTTCCATTAGCATTTGTGAAGTCATTAAACTCAGTTCTGGCGCTATGGTGACCAATTTTTTGTGCTTTCTTTGTTCTAAAAGGAAGCAGGAGAAAAAGAAGAGTTCACCACGTGAAGGTCTAGGAGATACAATGTGTTAGGAAGCTGAAAGACAGACTTGTCAGCCTCCCTCTGTTAATCATCAAACAGATGGAACATAGCAGCACTCCACTATAAAGTGATGATCATTCTAACAGCTGTTACTTAGACAACAAAAACTTGCTTGATTTTGCTAGTGTAAGAAGTGAAGGACTTTTCCTATCTTCTACACACTTCTTTAACTTGAAAATGAAGCACTCCCTCTAAAAGACTGCTAAATTTCTTCCTGCATGGGTTCAGTCAAGATCCAGATGTTACCACCTCAGTGGCTGATATTCGACCTCCTTCTCTTAATGATTTCCCACTTGACATTTCCCCTCTCCTGTGTACCATCTGGTTACAATGAAAGCATTCCAGGGGTTTGCATGCCTTCTCAGCCCAGCAAGCTTATGTGAAAACCTGCTTATGCAGCTCTGTAAATCTGTTAGATCTTTAGCATTTCAACCACTTCAGCAACACTTTCCCCTGCACAATTCTGTTCGCTGATTTTGCTGAGGCTGAAACTAGTATCAGGCAGGAAATTTATTTCCTCCATGTTGTAGCAGGCTGCTGTGGTACAATAGATGAAGAAGACTGAGAATACAATTCTGTGATTGACCTCCACACCTCAACGAGGCTGGTGAGAGGCCTTGACCACAAGCCTATGAGGAGAGGCTGAGGGAGCTGGGATTGTTTAGCCTGGAGAAGAGGAGGCTCAGGAGTGACCTCATTGCTCTCTACAACTACCTGAAAGGTGGTTGTAGCCAGGAAGGGGTTGGTCTCTTCTCTCTAGCAACCAGCACAGAACAAGAGGACACAGTCTCAAGCTGTGCCAGGGGAAGTTTAGACTCGAGGTGCGGAGAAAGTTCTTCCCCGAGAGAGTTATTCGCCATTGGAATGTGCTGCCCAGGGAGGTGGTGGAGTCACCATCCCTGGAGGTGTTCAAGAGGGGATTGGACGTGGCACTTGGTGCCATGGTCTAGTCATGAGGTCTGTGGAGACAGGTTGGACTCGATGATCTTTGAGGTCTCTTCCAACCTTGGTGATACTGTGATACTGTGATACCTCCATGTTGCTGTATCTTTGAGCAACTTTTGTCAATGCTCAGATTGAGTTCTGTCTTTTCAGGGCTTTTCATAGTCATGATGGAAGTTAAACTCTAGAGCTACTCCTTGTGATACCTTGATATGTAAATGTTCATAATAAATGTTCAACAAAGGCACAATTTCAGTCCCTAGTGGAACATCTCATATGTATCAAACCATCAAAATAGTATAAAACATAACAGGTATTTGTAGCACCAGAGTATTTTTAAGCAAAAACTATCAGACACTCCTCACATCAGCTCCCCACAGTGCTTAGATACTTTTATCCCAAATAGAATAGAATAGAATAGAATAGAATAGAATAGAATAGAATAGAATTAACCAGGTTGGAAGAGACCTTTGAAATCATCAAGTCCAACCTATCACCCAACACCATCTAATCAACTAAACCATGGCACCAAGTGCCTCAGCCAAGATCTTCCTATACACTTCCAGGGATGGGCACTCCTCCACCTCCCTGGGCAGCACATTCCAACAGCCAATCTCTCTTTCTGGGGAGAACTTCTTCCTAATAGCCAGCCTAAACCTCCCCTGGCACAGCTTGAGACTGTGTCCTCTTGTATTGGTGCTGGTTGCCTGGGAGAAAAGACCAACCTTCACCTGGCTACAATCTCCCTTCAGGGAGTTGTAGAGAGCAAGAAGGTCTCCCCTGAGCCTCCTCTTCTCCAGGCTAAGCAATCCCAGCTCCCTCAGCCTCTCCTCACAGGGCTGTGTTCCAAACCCCTCCCCAGCTTTGTTGCCCTTCTCTGGACACCAAGGCATGATCAGAAGCTGTTTCACAGTAAGCCCTTGCACTGTTACATGCTTGTGTCCATTTCCTTTTTGGCAGATATTGTATCACCACGTCTCATATCCTCCTCTCAGCCTTTTCGCCCCAGGAGAAAGCCCTGTCTAACAATGCTGTTGGGAACAGCAAGCCACCACTTTTGACAGTGGTGCCAGGACCAGGCCTAGCTATGGATAACTACATCAGTTGACCACAGAATCCACAGAGTTGGGGTTGATCCTGAATTTTTTTGAGGCCTTGAGCAACCTGGTTTAGTGGAAGGTGTCCCTGCCCATGGCAGGGGGGTTGCAACTAGATGATCTTTAAGGTCCCTTCCAACCCAAACCGTTGTATGGATCTGTGGTATCATTTTCTAGAAGCTTTGCGTTCCCCAGCTATTAATTTCATCTTGACCATGCTTCCCCAGACTATTTATTAGTGTTATATGATGGTTAAGATATATCACACCAACTGCTTTTGTTTTGCCCACAAAGGGAAATTAAATTGGCTTCACAGACACCTAAGAGCAGAGAAGGGCAGCTAATAGCTGTGGTGAACAGTAACCACTTAGACCTTCTATAGAAGGGCTATCTGGACTGATGTTTCATATTGGAAATAAACTGAATTCCCAGCAGTGTATCTTGACAGTAAGCAGTGTATCACCAATCTTTAGCTCAGCAGCTGCAGATCACCCTCAGCGGAGGGCCAGGCAGACACAAAGGAGGTTTTGTGGAACGTTCACACAGAAACACAGGGAGGTTATTACAGCCTGCCTTAAAGTAGGCCAGGGCTGGCAGTGAGAGAGGAAAGGGTAAGTGCTCTGGCAGTCACATTTTTAACATGTGTGGATTTTATTTGTGTGCATAAGCCAAACTGAAACCACTTGATGTGTCTTAGATGGTGGTAGCTGTTGTGGCACAAACAGGTCAGGAAACTCCAAACCCCAAATCCAAGAGTAGTCTGCCCAATAGTAGGTAAGGGCAACAAGATTGTTCTTGAAAGTGGTGTTGGGATGTTTGTTTGGTGAGAAACAAAGAACCCAGAAACATAACACTTCTCTTCAGACATTTGGTAATAATTGATGCTTAATTGGGCAAGAAACATGTTCCCAGGGTTTCATTAAGCACAAGTCAAATTAAAGAAATAAGAGAGGCTGCATTCCTTGCTTTGATGGAGTAAGCTGCATTTGAAGCTACAAGTGTTTCCTCCCTCACATCACAGGCATCCAGGGAAACACATCTCCAGAATATAGAGCAATTAAATTCTTTTGTCCTATATGAATAAGCAGCTTCCTCAAACTCATCCTTCCTACAGACCAAGACAGCACTAGGATTTCTTGGAGCACCAAGGACATAGCATTTTATTACCACACTTCCCTTTCACAAGCACAGCGTTGCTCCATCTTAAAAATAATCACTTTGGTTTGCCTCCTGCTGCCTCTATGAATAGAGTGTTGCAAGATCCCCTGCTCTAATGGTTCAACACCACCTACTTTCCAGCTTGAATTTGAGCATGATTTCTTTGTACTTCTTTGCTGTATTCTCTCACAGAGCACTAGTTCAGCTATAGGGACCCATACAACTTACATCTGTATGTGCATGCCTCTCTCCTGCTTCCACTTTGGCCCAACCAGGAACTGATGGGGAAACCAATGGGGAAAGCCACAAGGGCTGTGCTGGGATCTTGCAAGTACTGAACGTAGCATTAACTGAGCAATGTCTGAGTCAGTGAAGCTAAGCATTCACCCTAGCACTGATTATCTTTCCCATCAATGTCAGCCACTTAAAGCTGTCTCCCAGAAATTCATCCAGCTTGGTTAAAATTTCTGGGAAGGGAAGGTTTCCTCCGTTGCCTGTCCAAGTCCACGGCTCTGAGAGTTGAAAACATAAGGACAAGTCACTTTTAGTTGTGCTTATTTCTGACCCTGAAATCTTTTCTTCTCCCACACAGCATTCAAATCTGCTACACTACTACCATAGCTGTGCTGTGTTAGCACACTCCTGTGCCTTTCCTGTCCTTAAATAGGACTCCTTAGATTAGTAGGGAGAATCTGTAGGTCTCTGCTGCTCTTCTTCAAGACACTCTTTCCCAGCTCAGTGAGGGCAGGAGAAGTCTCTCAATGTTTGGACAAAGCCTTGTGCAACATGGTCTGAACTCATCTCTAGCTCTTCTTGAACCAAGGAACTCCTGAGGTATCCTCCTACCTGAGTGATTCTGTGAGCACACACATAGAGAAGACGCAGATGGGTGATCTAATCATGACCAACTCACTGGCTGACATCCTTCATACACATGAATTGCCAAGTGGCAACCACTAGCAAGCTCTGTAAGTGAGAGCTGGAGATAAAGGAAGGTACATAGTCTTACACTGGAAATACAGAAAACAAGATGAAACAGCCATGGTTACTTCAGAGTAGTTACCAGGCACTGGAAATCATAATCATGCTGAAGAGCTGTGTGAATTAAGTTGCCTTCTGCCTTCAGTTACAGAAAATATGCCTTCAGAGCCTCCCACTGAGATCCTGGCAGGCATCATTCCTGGACACCACCTATTAGAAAATGATTGATTCCTCTTTGACACAGCATCAGAGCATCTTTGAAATTTTAGTTTCCTTATGTTTGGCAGGCACTTGGAATTATTAAGAAATGGAAACATCAGAATGCAAGTGTTCAGTACTCAATTTTATGACTGCATTGCCCAAGCGACAGATCCGTGCAAGATTAGAGACCTGTTAATGCTGACTGGTTTTGAGCCTAGAAAAGCATTTTATTTCCTTGCAGTACTATTGTTCTCTGCCAAATTATCCAGCAGAATGTTTCTAGATTCCAGGACTCCTCCGAAATGCTCTTTGCACTCATGATGTTGCAGGCAGGAAAGTTCAAACTGGGTATCACAGAGAAACAAGTAAAGGCAGTGTGGCCATTGATGGTCTCACAGGCTGCATGGTCAGTTCTGAGTCTGATCATTTATTTAAGCAATTTGACAGGACACCATTTAAAATCAATTCCTCCATAATGATCCCTTCATTGTATTCAGCCTTGCAATCAGGAAGCTAATCCTAACAGGTTGCTTGCATAGTGGCCTTCGCTTAAACATACAGCACGCTGGTGAAAGACAATGCAGGGCAGTACAACACAGGGCATTTGCAGTGCTCCTTCAGTGTGTTCCAGAACTCTCACTCTGTCTCCTTTTCCAAGCAGAATGGATGTTCTCTCCTGTATTGGTTTCACAGGATTCATCTGGGTCAGGTCACAAGGCTTCACTGTTTGATGAGGCTACACTTGTTCTCCTCAATAAAAAAAGATCCAGAAAATGTGTTCCCTTCCCAAATCAAATGCCATGTTATTGCATGTCTTTTCTGTCTCCCTTGAAGGCTGCAGACTATGATATCATGAAGCTTTTAAGCCTCTCACATTCCTGTGATTGCACATTCATTTCTGACTGCAATGAGTTATCTCAGTTTGTTGCATAAGAGCTATTGAAGTTTTGGTTCAGAGTTCCTGTTTGGAGGGAAATGCTCTTTGTAATTCCATCCTCGCTCAGTCTCTCATTTGAGATTCCTGCTCTTCCTCTTCCAAATGCCATTTGCATCCCTCCATCCAAGCTCAGAGAACTGCTGTTTTAGTCTCAGTTGCTCCACAGTCTCAGTTGCTCCACACTGCCATGCTAGAGCATCATGCATCATGCAGGGTATTGGGGAAGTCACTTTTGAGGAGAGATCTGGGAGCACATGGTAGCAGAAAGTGGGCAATATTTGCTGGTTTGAGGTATTGGCCAGGGACACCCTATGCTGGGCAGCCCTTTCCTGAGTATCCAGTCTGGGCATGCCTCTCAAAGCACCTCAAGGCTGTAAGGAGATCAGACTCGGCCCTTACACATCAGCTGCTCCAGGTTGTGCTGGGGGGGACATTAAACCCAGCAGGCGGCTACAAACAATTGGCATTCTAACTCACCTGCAGATGGTGCTGTCCTGTGAAAAGCAGTGCTTTTGCTACGGTTTCCTCCACCAGTCCCTTGCAAATTGGGCTTCCTCAATCACTTCTCCACCAAAACCCTGTCAGAAGTCTGTTTCCCCATTTCACAGCTCAGGCCAAACACTGCATTGACCCAGTTTTGACTTCTCCAAGTAGTGAACTCCACCAGTCACCACTGGATTTTACCCTAGGCCTTTTCCTGTCTAAGTCCCAAACCAACACTTGGAGACTCTTCAAAATGTCTTGTATTCCTGAATTGTTTCCCACAAACCACATGCTGGCTTCTTCAGATGCTGGAGGGCACAGAGCTGTCTTGCAGTAAGTTTCTGATGTCTCAGTCTCACAGGGTCACCATCTCAAAAAAACTATACAGAATGCAGAATGCAGAATACAGAAGACAGAAGAAGCCAGGTTGGAAAAGACCTTTGAGATCATCGAGTCCAACCTAGCACCCAACACCATCTAATCAACTAAACCATGCCACCAAGTGCCTCAGCCAGGCTCTTTTAAAACACCTCCAGTGATGGTGATTCCACCACCTCCCTGGGCAGCACATTCCAATGCCCAATTTCTGGGAAGAAATTCTTCCTAACATCCAGCCTAAACTTATGAAGCTCCTCAAGCATGAAAGTGAAGTTCTGGGATGATTCAGCTCTGCCATAGCTGTGTGTTTAGCTTGGTTGGCTTCCCTGATGTGTATGTGCTATGGTGCCTGAGCAAACTCCTGGTGTGAATAGCAACTTAGCCTTGCAGAGTTTTATTTAAGAAGGCATCTGTTGGCTCTGGTTGTCTCTTCTTTAGGTACACTGACCAGTACTGATGAGCAGCAAACTGACTACAACAGACTTGTCATCCAGTTGCCCTTGCCATATGGCTGCTGCCATTGTGCCCATGTCCTTTCACTACAGCTGGGCTCATATTTGGAAAACCTTGCTTTTCATTCTTCAGGCATTAATTATACATCCTAACTCATCTCTAGGACAACTCCTTTATCTAAAAATGTTAGAATCTACACGTTTTAGAAGTGCAATTGGATATGGAGCACATTTTCCCACTAGCAACAATGATTAGATGGTGTTGGATGATAGGTTGGACTCGATGATCTCAAAGGTCTTTTCCAACCTGCTTAATTCTATCCTATCCCATCCTATCCTATCCTATCCTATCCTATCCTATCCTATCCTATCCTATCCTACCCTATCCTATCCAATCCTATCTTTTTCTGTTCTATTCTACTTATATACCCAAAGGAGGTTCAGAAGTTTTGAGAGAACTTTACTTCTAAGGTAGAAAACTCTTCCACAGCTGGGCAGGACGTGTATCTCAAGAAAGTGTGTTACAGGAGATGCTAGTGTTGCTGTAGATTTGATGTTGGCAGCTGGGGAGCAATGTTTCATGATAAATAACTTCCAGACTTCATGTTTTAGAAGAAATACTGCCACTTTTTGAAGTAAAACCATATGCAACATAAAAATCATACCTAATCACCAATTTGGAGAGCCTGATTGATAGAGAGTGCTGTGCTTGGTGCTAGTCATTCTGGCTGCATCCTTGTACTTCTTCATATGCTGCTAACGCAGTCTCACTTGGTGGCAAGAAAATCTTGGGGTGTAACACTTTTGTTAGGCTTTCTCTCATTCTGGGGCTAAAAGCTGATTATAACCAGTCACTTGAAGTCACATTCTCTATGGAGGGCTACTCAGTAGACATTTGCTTAAATAAATTTGGCCCAGGTGAACTTCATGAGGTTCAGCAAGACCAAGTGCAGGGCCCTGCACCTGACCCAGAACAATCTTCATTATCAATACAGTCTGGGGGATGAGGTGATAGAAAGCAGCCCTGCGGAAAAGGATTTGGGGGTGCTGGTGGGTGGGAAGCTGGATGTGAGCCAGCAGTGTGAGCTTGCAGCACAGAAGGCAAACGGCATCCTGAGCTGCATCAAAAGAAGCATGCCCAGAGCTGGAGAGAGGGGATTCTGTCACTTTGCTCTAGTGAGGCCTCACCTGGAGTACCGCAGCCAGGTCTGGAGCCCTCAGCACAGAAAGGACATGGACCTGATGGAGCAGGTCCAGAGGAGGCGTCACAAAAATGAACACCTTTGCTATGAGGACAGGCTGAGGGAGCTGGGGGTGTTCAGCCTGGAGAAGAGAAGGCTCTGGGAAGAACTAATAGCAGCCTGCCAGTACCTGAAGGGAGCTACAAGAAGGCTGCATAGAGGCTGTTTGCAAAGGCCTGTAGGGATAGGACAAGGGGAAATGGCTTCAAACTAGAGCAGAGCAGATTTAGATTGGATGTTAGGAACCAGTTTTTTACCATGAGGGTGGTGCAACAGGTTGCCCAGGAAGGTAGCTGAGGCCCCATCCTTGGAAATATTCAAGGTGAAGCTTGACAGGCCTCTGGGCAATCTGATGTAGTGGAGGATGTCCTGCTCAGTACAGGGGAGTTGGACTAGATGCCCTTTGGAGATCCCTTCCAACCCAAACCGTTCTGTGATTCAATATTTAGCTATTAACTTTGATAGTAGAGCATGCTGCCTTTACTTTTTCTGTATGCCACACATCAGTTAGATATGGAACATGCGAAATAGCAACAGAATTAATATCACTTTGTCATCATCATGCTTTCTTTGAGTAGAAACTTCCTAGAATGATAGAGTGTCTTGGAAGGACTAAGTGGGTTGATATTGCCTCAGAGATTTTACCCACAGTACTGCTTGCCACACTGTAATCAACTTCTGGAAACCTTATTTTTCCCTACCTCTTCTTCCAAAGAGGTGGAGAACCCCTCTGCATCCAAGGAGGATTTCACCCCAGCAGTTGGGGCTCCTCCGTGTCATGTGCTGCCGAAGAAGAAACGCTCATGTGTTTAGTTTGGGAAGGCAAAGGCTGTTAAGCAGAGGGCCTGGACGGGATGGGATGTTTTGGAATTTCTAGAGGAGGCTGGTGGTTGGATTTGCATAGTTTTGCTGCTGGCTGGTGGCACAACATTCGGACAGCATCTGTTTTATTGCATCACCGTTACTGGACATCACGTGATGTGATAAGACTGACCCACCCTGGCATGACTAATCGAGTGGGATGCTTGAAAAGGTTTTTTTCTTTCTTACAACCCTCAATTAGAGAAACCACATTTTCCAGGGGAAAAACAGTAACTTTTAAGCATGTTTGAATGTGCATGTGTGTTGTGCTTTTTGCTCTTAGGGTGTTTTTTTCCCCCTCTGTTTCATTTTGTTTTAACAAAGAAGCCTCTCCTGCCCACTAAAGAATTTGGTCAGAGAGGCTCTTTTGTTTTTAAACCTGTAGTGAATCAACATGAATTATCTCATTTTAACCAGCATCTTTATAGTTTGCAGTAAAAAAAGTAGGGCTTAATTCCCTGGATTTCCTGGCTCCTGCAGCTCGTCTCCCCGTTTGCTGTGAGGTAGACGAGCGCGCTGCTTTCCCCGCTCGCAGCTGCTCCCATTGGAGCTGCAGCTACCCCGCCGCCCGAGAACGCGCTCGGTGCCTCAGCTAACCTTTAAACATTGAAGCTGGTGAGTTGAGCTGCAAACTCATGCCAAAATGGAAAGGTGCAAGGAAACCGCAGTCTGGGACAGGAGAACTTGACGTTCCACGTGCGGAGGCCCCTCTGCATCTTTCAGCGCCGAGCCCATGGGTGGTTTCTAGAAATAATATTGTGCTTGTAGCTGTGCGCTGCTCCAAAATGGTTTGCAAACCTACCTGCTCAGGACGAAACCCCATGCGGCTTGTAATGCTGTGTTTTTCTCTTCTCCTCCTGAAATGGGCATCCTTAGTCCCTCAGGAAGGGCCATGTCACATTTTGCCCCGCTGTCCTCTTGCAGGACATGGGGGTAACGGCCACAAACTCAAACAGAGGAAGCCCTGTCTAAACTCAAAGAGGAACTTCTTTAGTTTAAAGGTGACAGAGTCATAAAATAGGTTGCCCAGAGAGGTGGTGGAGTCTCCATCTCTGAAGACATTCAAAACCCACCTAGATGTGGTCCTGTGTGACCTTCTCTAGGCGATCCTGCTTTGGCAGGGGGGTTGGACTGGATGATCTCCAGAGGTCCCTTTCAACCTCTACCATTCTGTGATTCTCTGTACTACTGATCTCAGTAGAGCTTAACTGTAACATACAGTAGATTGAGGATGGGATGTCCACCACTCATTTCAGATGTTCAGCTCTGTTTGGATCTCTCCAGGAGTTGATTTAGAGTAAAAGGCACCATGTGCCACAGCTGAAGTGGGCGTCATCGACCCCCTGTGTACATTTATCATGGAGCTGTGTTATTCCACAGTGGAATAACAACTATCCTTCCAGTCTGGTTCTGTAGGCTAAATAGAGCCTTTGGTAGAACAGGCAAACAGTTGCTGACCCAAGTGTTGGACTGCTGAATTTGGGGGGATTACTCTCTACCAGGCAGCCTACAGAAAGCTCCCAATCTTCCACAGTGATTGAGAGGTCAGATGTGGCAGAATCCATGGGGTCTTGCCCATACCCATAAATAAATGTTGAGCTTTACAAACCACCTTCATATCAGATGGGTATGTTTGAGGTGTTTTTTCATAGTATTTTTGTATTATTTATCTTCAAGAAGGTTTGAATCTCCCCAGAGATGGGGAGTGAGGGAGCAGGGGTCCTCCATGCAGAGCATCTATCCATTATCACTGCAAGAACAAATCTCCATAACAATTATGTGACTCTTCTAGGAGCTTCAAGACTTTTCCTGCATGCTTGAGTTTTTAACAGTAGGATATCATTGGGCTCCCTGCTAGCAACCTGTTCAGCCTCAGTCTGCTTGAACCTGCTGGAATGACAGAACTGGGCCATCAGGGTCTAGAATGTATCACTGAAAAAGTGTGGAGAAATGGTCTTCTTCCAGCTCAAATTTATCTAGCTCTCCTTCTAGCCATGCTTTTTCAGGAAGTGCTCTCAGATGTGAAAACAGCAGTCTCACAGACAGCTTTCTGTCATTTTCTAACCTGGTTCATGCACACTCTCTTGACACTTGCAGGGCAATACAACATGTTTTCTGCCAGCCTCTTACGGTACTCAAGTTAAAGAACTACAAAAGCCATTACACCCCTCTGAAAACCTCTGAAAACCCTAAGTATACTCAGGGAGGAAAGCTGCAGCTGGAGCTGCTGCCATCACCTCTAGAGATGCCAAAATACAAGCAAGATCCTTTGGGCAAATCCTGGGTGAAAAAAACCAAACACCGAAAAACACAAAACCAAACCACTGTGAATTGCAAGAGAACAGTTGGAAAACACAGCTAGGGCCTCCAGGGCTTATATTCCCATCAGGTACATGCTCTAAAAGAGTGAAGAGGGGTTGTGGTTTGTAGCTTGTAGTCCACTGGTGGATTTGAGCTGCCTTCAGGGCCCCCGCAGGCTGTCAAAAGAAAACAAATGGTTGCTGCTGCGGCTGGAGCCCGGGGAATCCCTTGAGCCATTGGTCACAGTCTTCATGACCCAACCTTCAGACTCCCAGTAACAAAACAAAACACTCTGAGGAGCTACATGAGACTTCCAGCCCAGAGAGCTGAACAGAGGCACATCCTACAGAAGCATCCTGATGTGTTATGGGAGAGATCCTAGCTTGCTGTAGAGGTAACACAGTGTGGCTGCAGAAACCACCGGTATTTTAAGTTTTACTGCTTGTTACAACATCTCCTTTTGGATCCACACAGGGTTGACAGGGGGCAAAGCAAATGCTGGCCACCCTTCACCACCTCCCATTCCAGCTTCACCTTGTTGCCAGGGTGCTCCTTCTGAAACAATGGGGCTCACCTGAAGTTGGGAATTTTTAAGCAAGCAGTCATCAGCATGGCCCAAGCCTTTGCTGATTTATTAAGAAGGACTGACCTCTAGGCACATGGCCAAAGACTACCCCCAAAACAATCTGCCCAAGTTATTCAGCAAAATCTTTACCTTCCCCTTTTACCTTTCTTCCCTAGAAACCATGATGTAGCAGAGAGTACAGCTGGAAAGCTATAAAAAGTCCAAGGAACACTATAACCTCTCTTCTCGCTGCCTGAACCTGCAAAATGGCCCAAATTCAGAGACCTTGGAGGATGAATCACGGTTTTAGGGCAACTCAAAGACCATGCCATGCCTTAGCACTCTGCCTTGGTGGGCTGAGCAGGTGAACTCCTGCTTCCAGTGATAGCCACAGGACATGCAACTGCAGCCTGCTTCCTCTGCTCCTGCTGATGCTCTTCAGGTCTCAGCAAGGCTTGTTGGAAGTCCCCTGAGCTGCACTTTCAGGGACTATTTGGTTAGGTCCCTAGTAGCAGCTCAGACAGCAGTTCCCTATCTCCTGTTAGGGCAGGGTAATGTAGCCTGCATCTTTGGGGCTGCTCACAAACTTACCCAGTACAGCTTCTGGCCTTTATAGTCTTTAGGACAAATGAAGTGAATATAAAAAACCAAAAAAGATGATTGGAAAATGTCTTCTTTATGTTCTTGTAAAAGGCTGACACCCATTTGGAGATACTGATAGTGTTTTTGTGCTGGCTTTTCAGTTTGTGCTTTACCACAAATTTCCTATGGCTGTAAAGGCAAATACAGGCCTGTAATTATCATGGTTTTCATCATTCAGCAGCATTAACTGGCTGGTTACAGTGGCTTTTATACCCCAGTTCCTAGCCACATTTTAACATTCACTCATAAATTTGGTCCCTGAGTCAGATCCATAGTTCATGTCTTATCGTAGCAGATTAATGTTTCCTCTCTCTGTCCTGTACCTTGCCAGCTCTGTGCCTGCTCACAGTTACTGTATTCATACTCCCAAAAAAAAAAAAACCCAAAACCCAAAAGCAAAACTTAGGGTAAAGACAGAGAAAACTGAGCATTGTTATTGGTGAATGCCTGGTTTAAAAGAAGTGTGTTCTTGGATCAAGAATGCTATTAGATGAGCTTTTAAGGTGTTGGATAGTGCACATGTAACCAGCTCCCAGGGCAATCACAGGAGGCCAGTGGGACACCTTGTTAAATAGCCACATGTGTATTTCTCAGCAGAGGTGGTCTGGCCATGGAGATGGTAGTGGAGCTCCATAGCTGTGTCTCCTCAGTGAGGACAGATGATGGTGATGGATAAAGGGCAAGGCAAAACCTTCCCTGGCTCTTGAGCATCCACACATAAGCCTGTGCCTTACTACATTCAGAAGAGAGAGAGATTTGATTACTTTTCCTATCACTCATTTGATGTGATTGCCATTTTCATCTAAGCAACAATAATCTGAGACATTTTCATGGGGATACTTAAGTTTTGATCAATGGATCATGGTAATGGAAGACTTTAAATCACTCACCAACTCACTTAAATGCACATAGCAAATACAACCAGTGGAGTATGATTTTAAATGCCCCTGGAGAAGACACAGCTAGAGCCCTTTCAGTAGCAAGAGAAAAACATGAAAGGAGTTTGATATCAGAGCAAGCAAACTGCACATGGGTGGACCAGCAGTAATAAAAGCCTTGCTGTCTATTCATTTGAAGCATGATGGCAGCCTTCTAAGTAGCATGAATCTTGACACAAAACTTTAACTGCACCCAGTTGAGGTTCCTTTAGGACTCTCAGACAGCAGCAAATCCTTTTGTGCAAGGAGAATTTTGCTGTGAGCTGGAGAGAGAAGGTTCAGCAACGGAAAGGAGAAAGTTCTTCTCAGCTTAAACAGTTCCTGCTCAGAAACTCTGTAGATCCCAAATGTTCATTATATATATAGACAGTACAGCTGAAGGGAGACTTTTTGGCAGTATATCACTAGCTGTGCATTTCTTGCAGGAGATACTTTTCCCTTGATGCTGGACACTGTCACACTAGTGAGCTGAGTAACACAGCTGGCCCTGGCACCCTGCCCAGTTTCCTTCTTGAACTGAAATCTGTGCCTTGAACAAGCCTGGGAGCTTGACCCCTGGAATTTTACAGACTAAAACATGAAAGGACAATCTGGCTTGATCAAGACAAACAGAAGCAGTGGCATAGCACAAGGGTCTTCATATATTCTGTGACAAGACACATCCTGCCTTACCCTCCAGACTTTGTCAAAGTGCTGCAGGATGATTCACACTAACTAGAACAAAAATACCACGGAATATATGACTACCAGGTGAGTGATTTTTCCTCTTTCCTCCCCATCCCAGCCTTTCTTCCCTCCCAGGTCCAAGAGGTTAGCTGATGAGGGACCTGTAGCACCAAAAGTATGTAATTTCAACTTCTGCTACAAGAAGTTACAAGATTTACAAATGGCAGTGTAAGCCAGAACCTCGTGGTCCTTTTCTCAGGCTGTCTGCAACAAGCAATAACCACACCAGAGTCAGGCACTTCCTTTCATCCATTAATCTGCCTAAACCCAGACATTTTTCTTCACCTGAATGTCTTTTAAATGCCTTTTATTTTTACCCCCCACCTGTGAAGGTGGTACCTCTGAAGTCCAATGTGAGAAGTATTGAAATATTAATAAAACCCAGGATCACAAAGGGGTCTTGCAAGTACCAGAGGCTCCTGTGAACAACCCCTGTTGTTTGTAAACTCTGCTTTGTGCCAAAGGATTACACAACACTAGAAAGCTCTATATTCTGACTTGGACTCAGGTCTGGCAGGTGGAAGAGTTATAAAAAGAACGGCTGCAGTGCCTGGAGGTTTCATTTTCTTGTACAAACACAGGAGTACATTGGAGCATGTGGTGCTGATGGTCCTGTGGGGACAAAGCATAAACTACCTGGGTCATTAAAAACCCACATCCCAAACCTATGCCACATGTCTGCACAGAATTAAAACCAAGCTTTTTCTTGCTAGCACAAACCAATTAAACTATTTTTAGCTCCAACAAAAACAAAAAACACAGTTTAAAAAAAAAAAAAAAGAAAAAGGGCAGCCAAGCTGGTCACTAAGACAATAAGCATCTCTAAGATTAGTCTTGAAAGCCTCTAAATACATGCAACACCCCCCTTCCCCACCTCCCAAAAGGAAAATCATAGTAACCATTAGGCTGTCTGCACTTATGACTAAAGCCCAATGCAGATGAAAGGGTGAAGTTTTCACTTTTCTTGCTGCTGAGTTACTCATCTTCACTCACAGAGCAATGATCTCTGTGGTCATGTTCTGTGACTGCTTATTTAGCAGTGTGAGCTAATGGATCCCCATATTATTTGCACCAAGCCCGGGAAATTGAGGTGTTAAGTCTTCAACAGTCTTTGCACCTGGCTGTTGGCTTCATGAGACAGTTGCCCAAGATGTGCACTGCTCTCTGCCTCTTCTGCCTTTACCATGATATGGTTTTGCTGTTAGACTTTCAGTAAAGAATAGTATGCCAGAAAAAAGCCCAAACAAGTACAGAGTAAAGAAAGCAAGCGTATCCTGGGTATGCTTTATTTTATTGAGGAACAAGTTAATGTGTGTTTCCTTTTGTGCCTGCATATAGATGTGCATATATATGTACATACAAATCATAGAATGGGTTAGGTTGGAAGGGACCTTAGAGATCATCTACTCCAAGCTCCCCTCTCTTGCCCTGCTGGCTACATTCCTCTTGCTGCAGCCCAGCACACAATTTGCCTTCTGGGCTGCATGAGCGTACTGCCAGCTCGTGGTGAGCTTCTCATCAATCAATACGCCCCAGGGTCCTGTGTACAGACAGCAGGACCAAAATGCAAGAGCAGGAGACTAGAAAAACATTCTTTCATAGCCTCTGACTAGGCTTAAAAGTAGTCCTGAGTTTTTTAGGGGGGTTGCCAAGCACTGTGCAGGCTCATGCAGTGGTGCCATGATAATACTCATTAAAGAAACACGACTTGTGGAAGACTTTACAGTTGATTGTCACCTGAATCCCAGAAACAACAGAAGAAAAAACAGTGGGACTTTAGGTAGCAAGTGTCAGTGTCCTTTGGGAATTTCCCCTAATACAACAGAAGGTGAAAATGCTGTTCCTCTTCATTATCATGCAGTGACATGAGCTGTTACTTCTATGACCTGAAATTTATCTCTGACGATGGCTGTGGTAAACTTCGCAGAAATATATAGAGAGCTATAGATCTTTGCACTCTTTGCATCTAGCATCAGTATGTGTGGCAGGTTTAGGCTATGCCTTTAAAACTTAGCTGCAGATTTTGAACAGAAAAATATAAATAAATCATGTTGGGAGTAAAAAGGAAAACAAAAGATTGTTCTAAACTAATTCAGTGGAACATCTCCATTCTGAGCAAAGGCTGAGGCAGCTGGGGCTCTTTAGTTTGGAGGAGACTGAGAGGTCACCTCATTCATGTTTATAAAGGTGTGCAGGGCAGTGCCAGCAGGACAGAGCCAGGCTCTGCTCAGGGATGTCCAGTGAGAGGACAAGGGGCAATGGGTGCAAGCTGGAGCAGAGGAGGCGCCACATGGACATAAGGAAAACTTTTTTCACTGTGAGGATGAAAGAACACTGGAACAGGCTGTCCAGAGAGGTTGTGGAGTCTTCTTTTCTGGAGACATTCAAAACATTTTTGGTCTCTTCTCCCAGGCAACCAGCACCAGAACAAGAGGACACAGTCACAAGCCGCAGCAGGGGAGGTTTAGGCTGCATATTAGGAAGAAATTCTTCCCAGAAAGAGAGATTGGCCATTGGAATGTGCTGCCCAGGGAGGTGGTGGAGTCACCATCACTGGAAGTGTTTAAGAAGAGCCTGGATGAGGCACTTGGTGCCATGGTTTAGTTGATAAGATGGTGTTGGGTAATAGGTTGGACTTGATGATCTTGAAGGTCTTTTCCAACCTGGTTTATTCTGTATTCTGTAACATGCTTGAGTGCATTCCTGTGTGAGCTACTCTAGGTGATGCTGCTCTGGCAGCGGGGTTGGACTGGATGATCTCTGGAGGCCCTTTCCAACCCTTAACATTCTGTGATTCTGTGTAATATCCTTTTCAAATTCCTTGTTAGCAAAGCTGTTTTGTCAGCTCCTTGGCTCTGAAGTCAAATTTCACGGTAGCTAAGCAATCACTTCCTTAGCAAAGGATGGTCAGAGATGGCAAAGGCCAACAGCCACTTCACTGAACACATCTGGTGAAGATGCACAATACAATTAAAAAAAAAAATAGTTAGCCAGTTACTTTAATGTTTTTCTTTGGCTCAGGATTTTCAGTTAGCTGTGCTTATCTACAGAATTTTACTCTGGTGAGTTTCAAGTCTCCCTTCAGTTCATGCCAATATTCATCCCAAATTCCTGCTCTCCCAATTCCTAGTGCTGACTCTAGGGAAAACAGAGCTGCTTACTTTAATTAAAAGAAATTATTCTATGATCTGAGTTAACAATTATTTTGGAAGACCACAATTTCATGGATTTTTATCTGCCTTCTGCTTAAAATTTAATGATGACTTTGCTGTCTGCCTTCCCACCTCATCCTTCAACAGCCTGCTCCCTCAGTGAGTCATTTCAGAAAATTCCCCTGCAATTGTCTGGTGTCCTGATTTATGTCCAACCAAGGGAGCAGCTGCCTGGGCTACTGCTCTCTATCACAGAAACACAGCACATATGGCAAACTGACCGTAGCACAACAGGTCAGTTGCACAGGAATCACCTCTAAACTCAGCAGCAAATTGTGGCCAGCAGGAGCAGGTAGGTAATTCTGCCCCTGTACTCAGCACTAGTTAGGCCACACCTTGAGGACTGTGTCCAGTTCTGGGCCCCTCAGTTCAGGAAAGATGTTGAGTTGCTGGAAGGCGTCCAGAGAAGGGCAAAAAAGCTGGGGAGGGGTCTGTGTCAGCCCTCTGAGGAGAGGCTGAGGAAGCTGGGGTTGCTTAGCCTGGAGAAGAGGAGGCTCAGGGGAGACCTTATTGCTGTCTACATCTACCTGAAGGGAAGTTGTAGCCAGGTGGTTGGTCTCTTCTCCCAGGCACCCAGCACCAGAACAAGAAGACACAGTGTCAAGCTGTGCCAGGGGAGGTTTAGGCTGCATGTTAGGAAGAAATTCTTCCCAGAAAGAGAGACTGGCCATTGGAATGTGCTGCCCAGGGAGGCAGTGGAGTCACCATCACTGGAAGTGTTTAGGAAGAGCCTGGATGAGGCACTTGGTGCCATGGTTGAGTTGATTAGATGGTGTTGGGTGATAGGTTGGACTTGATGATCTCAAAGGTCTTTTCCAACCTGATTAATTCTATTCTATTCTGTTCTATTCTATTCTATTCTATCCTGTTCTATTCTATTCATTAAACCCCTTGGTTATTGCTGCATTTCATCATACAGAATTTTCTATTTAAGATCATATCAGATCCTCATGGGGGTTATAATGTTAAATAACCCTTTTATATGAATTCCATAATATTGTATGTCATTGCTGGCACACATTTTCACAGGAAAAGGTACTAAAAAATGCCATTATATGTCACTGAACAAGAAAATGGCTACAGAAAATGTTTTGTTACATTTGGTTCTGTTTTGGGGTTTTTTTAATTTTATGAAACAAAATCAATGCATTTATGCAGGAGAATGTTTCAGGAGATAAGGAAAATACTACCTTGTACACAGTTGTATACACAGGCCATACCAACTCTGTGAGTTATTCACCTCCCTTTAGTGACCATAGTCCTCTCAGAAATAGTAATCTGGATTTTCAATCCCCACACTGACCACTGGAAAACAAATCCACTGATTTCACTCCTGATTGTTGTCCAGCTTCCTTTCTTCTGTGATGTAAACATAGCAGCAATAAGCAGCCCAAACCAGCATTAACAACACTCTGTGCACTTCATTTCTTCAGAGGGACTGGTAGCAGCAGTCTGCAGTCCTCATCTGTCCCACAGCGCTTCTCTTGCAACTGGAAAGAGATGTCTGCTTTACTTCTCAGCCCACACATGAGCAAGTAAAACTCTCCTCATCATTCCCTTCCCTCCACATCTGATATTTATTCACAGTTCAATGGGGTGAAGCAAACTCAGCAGCCCAAGGAAGTATTTGCTGTTCCTGGATACTCCTTCCATGCTCTCTGGAGATGACATGTCACCCTCCATGGTGCTGCACTTAATGCTATGAGTAGCATGGCTGGCGAAAGATGACAGCTGCTGGCATTTGTTTGGTAACTGATAACAGTTTGTTCCTCTATGATGATAGCTGAACTACCTGCAGCTGGGTTTAACTTTACTTTTCAGTGGTTCCTTTAGTTCTGCTGTGGGTGCTGAGGCTTGTGTAAGCGCAACAGAAATGCAGCTGGAAGCCTATCTGCCCTTTGAACTCCTCGCTTGCTCTTCCCAGAAGATCTGTCTTATTATTTCTGTTCAAGGATACATGAAGTTGGCTGCAGGCCTAGATTTGCATCTGGTGTCTTAAAAGAAAAATAACAATTTGCTTCCACATTATACAGAGAGATGACGGAGGGCAAGAAGAAGCTGAGGCTGAGAAACTGACCCACTGTCAGGGAACTGAGCAGCCACATGCATCTTGCTTGTAGTTTGATGATGTTCATCCTGGGCTTAAGAGCAGGGGACAGGGAATGCAACTTTTCCCTTGCATATACATCAGTGCAAAGGATGAGAAACTAGAATGTGGTATTTTCAAAGCCTTGCCAGCTTCTAGTTGTATTTTATGATTGCCTTACTTGCAGAATTCTCCAGAGAGGTAGAGCAATGCTCATCCTCCACACAATGAGGAAGATTTGTGCCAACTTGCCAGTCCTACTCTGAAAATTTCTTGAGAGCATGGAGATAGTCTTTTGGCACCAAAGCTCTGCAGGAGCTTCAGAAGTGCATGGTAACACTAAGGTTCTTTAAGACCTAAGGCATAACTAGGAGGGAAAATTGACCTCATAGTATCATAGTATCAGTCAGGGTTGGAAGGGACCACAAGGAGCATCTAGTTCCGCCCCCCCTGCCATGGGCAGGGACACCCCACACTAGAGCAGGCTGGCCACAGCCTCACCCAGCCTGGTCTTAAACAGTTCCAGGGATGGGGCCTCAACCACCTCCCTGGACAACCCATTCCAGGGCTTCACCACTCTCATGGGGAAGAACTTCCTCCTCACCTCCAGCCAGAATCTCCCCACCTCCAGCTTCATTCCATTCCCCCTAGTCCTATCACTCCCTGAGATTCTGAGCAGTCCCTCCCCAGCCTTCTTGGAGGCCCCCTGCAGATACTGCAAGGCCACAATTAGGTCACCTCTCAGCCTTCTCTTCTCCAGACTGAACAGCCCCAACTCCTTCAGTCTGTCCTCATAGGAGAGGTGCTCCAGCCCTCTGATCATCCTCGTGGCCCTTCTCTGGACACCTTCCAGCACCTCCATATCCCTCTTGTAATAGGGGCTCCAGAACTGGAGGCAGTACTCCAGGTGGGGTCTCAGCAGAGCTGAGTAGAGGGGGAGAATCACCTCCCTTGACCTGCTGGCCACACTTCTCTTGATGCAGCCCAGGATCTGATTGGCTTTCCGGGCTGCAAGAGCACACTGAGAGCTCATGTTGAGCTTCTCCTCCACCAGCACCCCCAAGTCTCTCTCCCCAGGGCTGCTTTCCAGCCTGTCACTGCCCAGCCTGGATTTGTGCCTGGGATTGCCTTGACCCAGATGCAGGACCCTGCCCTTGTTCTTGTTGAACCTCATGAGGTTGGCTTGTGCCCACCTCTCCAGCCTGTCAAGGTCGCTCTGGATGGCATCCCTTCCCTCCAGCGTGTCTGCTGCACCACACAGCTTGGTGTCATCAGCAAACTTGCTGAGGGTGCACTCAGTGCCACTGTCCATGGCACCCACAAAGATGTTGAACAAGACTGGTCCCAGGACTGATCCCTGAGGGACTCTGCTTGTCCCTGGCCTCCACTGGGACGTGGACTCATTGACAGCCACTCTTTGGGTGCGGCCATCAAGCCAGTTATGTATCCATCTAGTGGTCCACTCTTCAGAAGTGTGTAAATGGCCTTAATCATGAAAAAAACACCAAAGGTCTACCTGGCTCTCCACTTTCCCTTCTTCTGTGATGTAAACAAATAAAAAAATGATGTCTCCAGACTTGGCAGATGAGTGTATCCAATTTTGACTGCTTTACCACTCACTCGCAAGGTTGATTTTTGGCTGATGAGGCTGTGGCACTTTAGAGACTGCGTCAGCCCTTAGCCTGCTGTCCAGTTTTTGTCAATGGGGTTAGCAATGCCTGCAAAATTCAGGGCCCAACACGCAACAGCTGTTCCAGAAAGATGTCTATTGCTTCTCCTTAAAGATGACACCTCTGGTTGCAGGCCAAGTCTCTCACCCCTACTGCCTAAACCATGAACCACTACATCTCACTTGCATTTTAGTATTATAAGCACTTCTACCCTGAAAAGCAGCTGAAGAAAAGGTTCTGAGGTGTCTAATCTCTCAGACAGCCAAGTCAGCATGAGGAAAGTGTGGACTTAAGTGGTCCACAGATGAAGACTTACTGCAGCAAGAGCGTTTTGTGTAGTGTCAGCAACATTGGCTAGCTAAGAACTAACCTGTAATAACTATCCTGTTCTTACCACAGGATGTGCAGCCTCTTAATTTTTGTGGGCAAGATGATCAGTTTTTACAGTGATGAGTATTTCCGTGGATTGGATCCTGTTTTGCTGAAGTATGCCTGCGTGAAGAAAAACTCAGTCCTTTCCCAGCCTTAGATACCTTTACTCAACAGGAAGACAGCATTCCTTCTGAGACTAACGACCAAGTGGATTTCTCTTCCTTAAGAATGGAAGCACCTCTCCTGTGAAGACAGACAGAGAGTTAGAGAGTTGGGGCTGTTCAGTCTGGAGAAGAGAAGGCTCCCAGGAGACCTAATTGTGGCTTTCCAGTATCTGAAGGGGGCTACAGGAAAGCTGGGGAGGGACTTCTTAGGCTGTTGGGTAGTGATAGGACAGGGGGGAATGGAGCAAAACTAGAAATGGGTAGATTCAGATTGGATGTTAGGAAGAAATGATTCCCCATGAGGGTGGTGAGAGACTGGCACAGGTTGCCCAGGGAGGTGGTGGAAGCCTCATCCCTGGAGGTTTTGAAGGCCAGGCTGCCTGTGGCTGTGAGCAAGCTGCTGTAGTGTGAGGTGTCCCTGCCCATGGCAGGGGGGTTGGGACTGGGTGATACTTGAGGTCCCCTTCCAACCCTAACAATTCTATGTTTATTTACTCAAGACTATGGGTCTGAGTCTTCAGTCCCTCTCAGTCCTAGCATTACTTGGGATGCCTCTTTAGGGAAATCAGTGTCCATATTACTTTAAACATATTTCAAATGTCATCTGTGCATTGTGGCCACGATATGTTGTGGATGTATTTCTATAAATGTCCTCTAAAATAGCCCAGAGAAAGAACAGCTGGAAAAGATTTTTAAAGCCTTCATAGCAAATCTCAAGCAATTTCCAGAAACTCTGTGAGTTAGCATAACAATAATTGCACCCACAGTTCTTCCTTCTCAAAAGATTTGATATTGTATGTATAGGACTTCATAGTCCTGTATTGCATTTCTACAGCTTTTGAAGTCTCATTTCAAGTTTGGAAAGCAAAGCTATTGGAAACTTGGCTCTCCCCTCATCTTCGATGGCCAACCAAAACACTGGATATGTCTTGTCAGATGTAAATGATAGGACAGTATGTTGTGATGTGTGTGTTTTAGAGACCAAATCCTTGTTTGTAGAGGTTTTCTGTTGACATGGGAATCATGCGCCACTTCATCAGTAATTTCACTCTCAAACCAAGGTAATTATAACAAAACACAATAGAGTAGAACCAAGCCACAACTGAAACATCAGCTTTCTATCCTGTCTCATCACTTGTGAAGGAGATGTGAAAAGTTCAGGCTTACTGTAACTTTCTGCTGGTGCACAACACGCAGGATTTCAGTCGGTAAAGCCAAGAATGGTCAAGTCCTTGTTGCTTGGGGATATATTAGTTTCTGAGGCTGTAAGCAGAACAGTCTATAAAAGCACTGCCATAATTCTCCCAATATGTGGCTTGTTTAGCTTCATCTGCTTTGCCATTAGGTAACTATAACACATCCAAACAGAAGATACTTTTCTGACTTGGCCATTTCTTGCAAAGCTTCCCTTCCTGATTATCTTTTTGTCTGGCACCTGTCTGATGGAATATGCTTAGCTGGGTTTACTAAAGCACCTGTTACACAGAAACTTTTTAGACACGTTTCCATTGTTCCTCCACTGATGATTTGCTGGTTTTTTCTTTTACCTGTGCTTCTGGCAAACTTGCCATCCTTAACCAGTCCCTCAGTCATATTAACCTTGTGAATTTAGGGTGCTATAATGCTGTGATGCTTTTATTGTTAAATATCAGGATAGTCCTAACGATAATCTCTGGGAGATCTGCAGCCATTAAGTCAATTATGAACTGATTTCAGTATTGGTTAGTATCTTGCCCTTGCAGTAGCAACACTTCTTGCTGACTGGTTTTCTGTTCTTTATACTTCACCTGCACTTTCACAGATGCTGTTGTCCTCTTCATGTGTCTTGCCACATACATGATGCAGTCTGATCCCCATCACAAAGTGGCGTCATTGCTGTGTTCAGAATCATAGAATGATAGCACAGTTTGACTTGGAAGGAACCTTAAAGATCATCTAGTTCCACCCCCCCTTGTCACAGGCAGGGGTATCTTCCAGTACACCAGGTTGCCGAGAGCCCCATCCAACCTGGCCTTGAACCCTTCCAGGGATGAGTCACCCACAACTTTTCTGGGCAATCTGTTCCAGTGCCTCACTACCCTTACAGTAAAGCATTTCTTCCTTATATCTAATCTACCCTCTTTCAGTTTGAATCTGTGACTTCTCATCCTATCACCACACTCCCTGATAAAGAGTCCCTTCTCACCTTTCTTACAGGACCCCTTTAAGCACTGAAAAGGTCTCACCAGAGCCTTCTCTTCTCCAGGCTGAACAACCCCAACTCTCTCAGCCCTTCCTCACAGGTGGGGTGCTCCAGCCCCTTGATCATCTTTGTGGCCCTCCTGGACCCATTTTGAGGAGGCAATTGCCAAGTGAGCTGTTGACTTTCAGAATTATTCAGAATAGTTCAAAGTGCAAGAGAACTAGTTCACAGTTCACCAGTGGGTCAAGGAATTAGAATGTTTAACTAGCCCTAAATGTATGAAATGATGTCTTCAGAAATTAGCAAGAGGAAAGATTTTGTTTGCATTTATGGCTTAGGTCACAGGAACATCAATTAAGCTTACTTTGGCCCTGATACATGCCTTTGTTTTAGTACCTTGTTACTGTTTGCTTCTTTCTGAAGGCAGACACTGCTTCCATTACCTGTACATGCTAAAAAAACCCCTTAGATCCCAAAGGCTAGGAGGAAAGCAAACAAACCAGCCTTAGTTCTTCTTCAGAGAGGCTCAGGCAGATAATACTTTTAAAACAAACATTTGTCTGAGACAGTCATTCTGCTTTTGAAGCCAAGATCTTCCCTTTGAAAGCTCTAAGTTGGTGCTTGGGACGCAAGCCCCTGCTTCTGCCTGCAGCCTTGAGCTCTTTGCCACCTTCTGCACAGGAGCACGTCTACAGATATTTATGAAAGCACTTATCAGTAGAGCTGGATGTACATCTCTGCACCTCTCCATTCACATATCCTGTAGAAAGCTGTAAGGTGTTTAAAGCAGTACCATTTATTGCACAGAAATTACAGCTGAATGCAACTTCTGCATAAAAGGGAACAAAATTCAGTCTCTGTGTGCTACTTACTTGATGTTTGTATATGGACCTGATGCCTATTCATTTGTCTAAGCCTCTTTTTGCATTCCCCTTGAACTGCCCCTCTGCTCTCACCTCTCACTTTCTGTCCCAGAAGCATGTTCAGTGTGACCTATTAACTTTGCAGCCTTCATATGTAGACTTCAAATTTCATCTTTTATTTGGTCCTTCAAGAGTAAGTTAATTATTTTCCCCTTCATTTGACACCTCACTTCCTAAATTATTGTTTCAGGAAAAATCCACTTTTGGTAGTCTCTGTTCCAGCCCCCTGAAATCTAGCTTTCAACATCTTCAAATACAGTAACTTTGTCTTCACTTTTAACAGCTCAGCAAAATGACTTTTAAATCCTGTATCCCTGAAGAAGGTTTCAGAAGTGTTCCCTGCCACAACAGTGATTAACAAAACAGAGGTGCAGGTGGTTTCCAAAGCTTCACAGAATGATAGGAATTGTTAGGGACCTCTGGAGATCATCTAGCCCAACCCACGAATGATCCTCCACATCTGTTCATTGGAGCCACCTCAGAACTGAATAACCACCCATTAGAATAGAATAGAATAGAATAGAATAGAATAGAATAGAATAGAATAGAATAGAATAGAATAGAATAGACCAGGTTGGAAGAGACCTTCAAGATCATCATGTCCAACCCATCAACCAATCCAACCCACCTAAACAACTAAACCATGGCACCAAGCACCCCACCAAGTCTCCTCCTGAACACCTCCAATGATGGTGACTCCACCACCTCCCTGGGCAGCCCATTCCAATGGGCAATCACTCTTTCTGGGAAGAATTTCTTCCTAACATGCAGCCTAAACCTCCCCTGGCGCAGCCTGAGACTGTGTCCTCTTGTTCTGGTGCTGGCTGCCTGGGAGAAAAGACCAACATCCGCCTGTCTACATCCTCCCTTCAGGTAGTTGTAGAGAGCAATAAGGTCACCCCTGAGTCTCCTCCTCTCCAGGCTAAGCAACCCCAGCTCCCTCAGCCTCTCCTCATAGGGCTTGTGTTCCAAACCCATCACCAACTTCATTGCCCTTCTCTGGACTCATTCCAGCAAATTAATTGTATGCAAGTTTCTCTCCCTCAAGGGCAATCACAGAAAGGGAACAAGACACAAAACAACATTTCCCAGCAAGGAAGTGCCAACATGTAACTGTGAACACACCTGCATGATAATCACAGCGTGGTCCTACCCTAAAGAAGAGGAAAGAAGTCAACAGAGCCAGGGAAGGAATCTTTTCCCTCAGTCCACACTCTAGGTGCCACACTCCCGCCACATCTCCCCTGGCCTCATGGTTTGTAGCAAGACAGGAGGCTTTCAAGAGAAGTTCCATGAGGTATTCCTGAGCAAAAGAAGCTTTGTGAGAATGATGTCACAGCCCTGGCAACAATGCCAATCGCTAATGAGGTGCAAGCTCAAAATCAAAGCCTGTCCCCACAGGGGACACAGTTCCATGGGCTCTGTGCCACGAGATGATGATTCCAGAGTCTCTCCTTCATCCTGGAAAGGGAATTAGCTGTGTTAACTAAATAAACTACCAGAGAAAACATATCTCCAAAATCAAATCCAGCCCCCACAGAGCCGCCTGCAGCTGCCCGCATTGTTCTGCACTCGCTACCTAGCGGGTGGGATTTCCCACCATCAGGAGGGATGGGTTAAGGCTTCCATATCAGACTGAAAACCACAAGCATTTCCTTCCCCATTTCTGTAGCACGGGGCAGAGTTCTCTCCCTTTTGAAGGAGTGCATCATTTTGCAACTGAAAGAACATTAACGGTCTCAAACTGCCAGCACTTTATGTTTACAGCCTCTTTAAACTCAAAGTAGTTCCTTTTAGGAATTGTATTCATCAGGTTCAAGAATTCTTGTTGAAAAATACAAATTAACATCAACATTTGCTTCAGTTCCAGAAAAGCTCCATATTCTAAAGCTAAGAGGGCTGGGATTGTTCAACCTGGAGAAGACTGTGGGAAGACCTTATTGCAGCCTTTCAGTACTTCCAGGGGGCCTATGAGAAAGCTGGGGACAGTCTTTTTAGCAGGGCCTGTTGTTGCAAGCCAAGGGATAATGGCTTTAAACTAAAAGAGGGGAAGTTTAGACTCGATAGAAGGAAGACTTTTTCTAGCTGAGGATGGTGAAACACTGACCCAGAGTGCCCAGAGAGGCTGGAAACATTCCAGGTCAGGTTGGATGGGGATCTGAGCAACCTGATCTGGTTGGGGATGACCCTGCTCACTGCAGGGGGTGTGAACTAGATGACATTTAAAGGTCCCTTCCAACCCAAACCATTCTGTGATTGTATAAAATGTCTCTGTGCATGCCTTAAAGCGCCTCGGCCGAGCCGTCCCAGGGCTGTGCTGGCCGGAGCAGCCGGTGCAGCGTGCCGGTTGCCCAGAAGATGGGGCTGGCTTGCCGCCCCCGAGGCGCTCCGAGCGCCTTTCCCCGGGACGGGCGGAGCGCGGCCGCGGGGTGCGCGCAGCGCGGCCACGCCAGCCCCCGCCCGCCAGCGGCCGGGCACCCATCGGAGACTACAGAGACCTCTCCGTTGCTAAGATGCGTTCTTCATCAGCCTGGGTGATTCTTACTGCGATAAATGTCTAGAGAAATGGTGACGAGCAGTATGGTATAAGAGCATCTTACGGTTCGAATTACTGACCTCAAAATCAAACCTCCTTGAGGTACAGACGTCAAACTTTGCCGTGCTCCTGTATTTTCCACCAGGTACACCCGGGCCTTTATCCCAGAATCAGACTCAGCTGAATTCAACATTGCACGTGGTCCATGTATATCATTTTAGAAAACAAACCTAAACCTCGTGGGAATTTCACAAGAAGCTGCAGTTGTGGGACCAGCAAAAGAGATGGCAAGGAGCACACAACAGCTTTCAGATAGGAGTGGCCTAACAGAATAAACAAGCCTTATTAAAGTTGATTACAGAAAATTAAGAGGGGGATTCTGCAATTTATTCTGCAGGGTTTGTGTGTGGTGTTTTGGGAGAAAGGACTGGAATTCAGGGACATGGTTTAGTGTTGAGTCTTCAGTGCTGGGTCGATGGTTGGCCTGGAGGATCTTTGAGGTCTCTTCCAACCAGATATATTCTGATTCTGTGACTGTAGATATCTTAAAATCTGATACTCACTTCTCTGGTCATATTCTAAAGCATGGAGAGAGGGAAAAAGGAAGCCCCCCAAAAGTACATGTTGTAGTGATTTGAGTTTTTCAGGTTTCTTGCGTAATTTTGCTTGTCTGATTTTTTACTGAGATGATTTAGTAGTTTTTCATCCACTTACTCAGAACTCCCCACAAATGTTTTGTTTAGAATAATATTTGTCATATTCAGACAAGAACAAAGTGACAACATTAATAGATGAGGGGAGAGCAACTGATGTCGTTTACCTGGACCTGAGCAAAGCCTTCGACACTGTCCCACACCACATCCTGGTCTCCAAACTGGTGACACATGGGTTTGATGGGTGGACCACTAGATGGATAAAGAACTGGCTTGATGGCTGCACCCAAAGAGTGGCTGTCAATGGGTCCATGTCCCAGTGGAGGCCAGGGACAAGCAGAGTCCCTCAGGGATCAGTCCTGGGACCAGTCTTGTTCAACATCTTTGTGGGTGCCATGGACAGTGGCAGTGAGTGTACCCTCAGCAAGTTTGCTGATGACACCAAGCTGTGTGGTGCAGCAGACACACTGGAGGGAAGAGATGCCATCCAGAGGGACCTGGACAGGCTGGAGAGGTGGGCACAAGCCAACCTCATGAGGTTCAACAAGACTAAGTGCAGGGTCCTGCATCTGGGTCAAGGCAATCCCAGGCACAAATCCAGGCTGGGCAGGGACTGGCTGGAAAGCAGCCCTGAGGAGAGGGACTTGGGGGTGCTGGTGGAGGAGAAGCTCAACATGAGCTCTCAGTGGGCACTTGCAGCCTGGAAAGCCAATCAGATCCTGGGCTGCATCAAGAGAAGTGTGGCCAGCAGGTCAAGGGAGGGGATTCTCCCCCTCTACTCAACTCTGGTGAGACCCCACCTGGAGTACTGCCTCCAGTTCTGGAGCCCCTATTACAGGAGGGATCTGGAGGTGCTGGAAGGGCCACAAGGATGATCAGAGGGCTGGAGCACCTCTCCTGTGAGGACAGACTGAAGGAGTTGGGGCTGTTCAGTCTGGAGAAGAGAAGGCTGAGAGGTGACCTAATTGTGGCCTTGCAGTATCTGCAGGGGGCCTCCAAGAAGGCTGGGGAGGGACTGCTCAGAATCTCAGGGAGTGATAGGACTAGGGGGAATGGAATGAAGCTGGAGGTGGGGAGATTCTGGCTGGAGGTGAGGAGGAAGTTCTTCCCCATGAGAGTGGTGAAGCCCTGGAATGGGTTTTTCAGGGAGGTGGTTGGGGCACTGTCCCTGGAGGTGTTTAAGCCCAGGCTGGATGAGGCTGTGGCCATCCTGATCTAGTGTGGGGTGTCCCTGCCCATGGCAGGGGGGGTGGAACTAGATGCTCCTTGTGGTCCCTTCCAACCCTGACAATTACTCTCTTGTTAGTATTGTTAGCATTGTTAACCAGGTAAGTCTAAAATCTGGGAGGGATTGACTGCCTGCTGAGGTGATGATAGTTGTAGTGACCTTACCATAACTTGTTTATCGAAGGCTGCAACTGTTGGTCTGTTGGCACAGGCTTTGTAAGAATGAGTTAGAAATACTTCTTGGGTAAAGTCCACTTTGGTGAAATCCCTGCCTTGCTTACAGGGCAGTTTCTGTACAGTAATCTGGACATCCTTCCTCTTCTGGTAGAATAAAATGCACCAACGGGTCACATTTCTGGCCTAGAGTGGTGGAGGTTTTTTGCTTTTCTAACCTTTACTTCTCTTTTTTTTTCCACTTAAATGTTTTGGTTTTGATATGTCTGGTCACAAGAATGACAAAAATAATCCCTTCCTTTCCAAGCTTCATGAAACTGCCAGACATATATTTGGTTCTACAAGAATATCCTCATATTCTAGATATATTTGTATGCATAAATGCCCTGGGCTTTGCTGTGACAGAATCCTTGGCCAGCCATGGGCCTAAAGGCCATTAACAGTTTCAAATCAAGCAGGGCAGCTGACTCAATTGGATACAGGCATATCCCATGCCATAAATGTCACACAGTATAAAAAGGGAGGTTTGCTGAAAACAGGGGAGTCTCATGCTTGAGCTCCATCTCTTCTTAGGCTCTTTCTGCCCCTGCTCCTTTTTCTGCTCCTGGGGATTGCCTTCCTGCTTATGGGGACTGCTGTACCTTTTCTGGGCCGAGTATAACTTTGCATACTTTCTATGGGCATTGATATTAGTTCTGCTGTTTCACTAAAATCCACTTCATTTCAACCCACATGTGGCTTCATCTTTTCCCAATTCCCTTTCTCTTCCTCAGGTGATAGGACAACTGCTGTAGTTTAGCCCCAGACAGGGGTTGCAAACAGAGACAATAATGGAACTTGTTTAGGTGGAAACCATGGACAGTTAAGCCCAGAAATGCATTAAAACACATAGAAGCAGGTTGACTCTTGAGTATATATATAGTAGCTTATGCACAAAAACATAGCTAAAAAGTGCAGGGAAGTCCTTGTGCCCCTGTACTCAGCACTGGTTAGGCCACACCTGGAGTCCTGTGTCCAGTTCTGGGCCCCTCAGTTTAAGAAGGACATTGAGACTCTTGAATGTGTCCGGAGAAGGGCAACAAAGCTGGGGAGAGTTCTGGAGCACAGCCCTGTGAGGAGAGGCTGAGGGAGCTGGGGTTGCTTAGTCTGGAGAAGAGGAGGCTCAGGGCAGACTTTATTGCTGTCTACAACTCCCTGAAGGGAGGTTGCAGCCAGGTGGGGGTTGGTCTCTTCTCTCAGGCACCCAGCACCAGAACAAGAGGACACAGTCTCAAGCTGTGCCAGGGGAGGCTTAGGCTGGAGGTGAGGAGAAAGTTCTTCACAGAGGGAGTTGCTGGCCATTGGAATGTGCTGCCCAGGGAGGTGGTGGAGTCCCCATCCCTGGAGATGTTCAAAAAGGGATTGGAAGTGGCACTTGGTGCCATGGTTTAGTAGTCATGAGGTCTTGAGTGGCAGGTTGGACTTGATGATCTTTGAGGTCTTTTTCAACCTTATTGATTCTATGATTCTATGACTGCATACAGAAGGGTTTTGATAGAGATAGCAACGTGATTGCAGGTACAGGTGGAGAGTTTATAACCAGTTTCTAGGGAAGAGAAATGATAAAAAAGAATCCATTCCATTTTCCAAACTGCTGCTTTTTTTTTCTTTTTTTTTTTTTTCTCTCATTGAGCTCATAAATTGTGGGTGAAAGAACTTTTCCTAGGGCACAGGAAGTCAACAGAAAAAGGAAGCAAAATCTGAAAAACTTATATATAGAAACAGGGCATCTGCAGATTGAATGGAGAGGAAGTGATGAGGAAAAAGTAATGCAAAATAATATGAGAAAGAAAGTTAAGGCAACAGGAGTGGGAAAAGCAAAGATTCTGCAGAGAGATAGAATGTGAATCTGCATGGCCATAAAAAGAAAAATCAGCTGTGAAAAGGCCTGGCAGCCTTCTGTGTGCTCAAAGAACTTCCAAAAGGCAGCAGAAATTCAAAATGGTCTTTTGTTTAAAACCAAAGTACAAGCATTTCTTTCTTCCTCTCAAGTAAGTAAGCTCTTAAGATAGGCTTTGTCTTGCTTTGATGACAAGCAAGAGCTCAGAGAACATTTCTGTCTCTGAGCTGACTAGTAAACTCCTGAGGGTTTTGGCTCCCACTAACATTGCAGAGAGTGGGATTTTGAGGAGAGAATTATAGAATGATTTGGGTTGGAAGGGACCTTTATAGGTCATCAGGTCCACACTCCTGCAGTGAGCAAGGATATCTTCAACTAGATCAGGTTGCTCAGAGAGCCCCAACCAACCTCACCTTAATGTTTTCAGGAGTAGGGGTTCTGCCACCTCTTTGGACAACCTATGCCAGGGTTTCATCACCCTCACTATAAAAGGTGTCTTCCATCTATCTAGTCTAAAACTCCCTGCTTTTAGTTTAAAACCACTACCCCTTGTGCTGTTGCAACAGGCCCTGATGAAAAAGATTGTCCCAATCTTTTCTTGTGGGCCCCTTTTAAGTACTGAAAGGCCACAATAAGGTCTCTTGGGAACCTTCTTTTCTTCAGGCTGAACAATCCCAACTCTTTCAGCCTCTCCTCACAGCAGAGGTGTTCCAGCCCTCTGATCATTTTTGTGTACTCCTCTGGATCCACTCCAACAGGTCCATCTCTTTCCTGTGCTGAGGACTCCAGAACTGGACACAGCACTGCAGGTGGGGTTTCACCAGAGTGGAGTAGAGGGGTAGAATCCCCCCTCCTTCAACCTGGTGGCCATGCTGCTTTTGATGCAGCCCAGGTTGGCCCTCTGGCTGTGAATGGACCTTGCCAGCACATGTCTAGCTTTTCATCCACCAGCACCCCCAAGCCCTCCACGGGGCTGGTCTCAATTTTTTTCATCCCCTAGCCTGTACTGATACCAGGATTGCCCCAATCCATGTGCAGCACCTTGCTCGTGGCCTTGTTGGTTGAACCTCATGAGGCTAATGGAGGGCCACTTTTCAAGCTTGTCCAGGCCTCTCTGGAGTTTCTCCTTAGAGCACAGGATTATAAGGTTTGATTTGTGCACATTAGAAATCTGGGGGCTTTCAGCATTGGAGAAAACAAGGGTAGCTGGGAGTCACCTAACTTCATGGCATGCAAGAGCTACCTGCAAGAGTAGCACGTCAGCCTTTTGATATGGTCTGTTATGAAATATGCTAAACAGTGCTGCTAAGCTACTGCACTGAATAGCAAGCAGCAATTAACTGCTTGCACTAAAACCATCACATACAAAAGAACACATTTTATTTCAATGCCTGACAAATAGTGGGAGTTTCACATGAGACTTTTTCTTGCCACAGGGTGAGCTTACAGTTCCTGCACTGGGTGGTTCCTTCACTGAAATTGAACCATGCCATGGAAGAAACTATTAATATCAGCTTTAACATCGAAGTGTGACAGGTAAGTTATATGAGAATTCTTCACTCAACACTTGCTTTGTAATTTCTTAGTCAAGAGATTTTTCTTCTCTCTGCTCTCTTGTAAAAATACTTCATCCCATCCAACCCATATTATCTATCTGAGAGGCAATCTGGTCACCACCAGTGAAATTTACTTCACTTTTCTTAAAGCAGTAATAAGACTTGACCAGCTACAGAGGCAGAGGTGTCAGCTCCACAGGGATATCTTTGGTCATGGGTTTGTAGCTTGAAGTGTGAGAACCAGTCATGCACAGCAGTATCAACTCCCCATCACATCCTTAAATATATTCAAGCAGATCAGTTCCTTTGATTTCAAAGGAGATTTGGGGCTGTAATGATTTTGTGCCTCTCTGTGTCTATCTTTAGACACCACATTTAACTCCAGGAGTAGTCACATGTATGTTGTTGTCAGAACTCATTGTTGACTCATTTCAGCTGTTTACCTCTGTATGAAAGAGAATACTTAAGACATCAGGAAGTGGCTCACCTGACATTGATGTAATGAGGCATATTAGAGATAACTGTTGCAACTTAAAGAGCATTAGCTCCTCTGAGAACAATTAACTGATGTCCCAAAGCCAATGCAGACAGCAAAGAGAAGTATCCTGCCTAAACTGGGATGCTCTTAGACTTGCAGCCTTGGGTCACACTGAAGTTACAACCCCTATTTCAGTTCCAGCACAGGCTAGGGAGCTCTATACCCATTCCTTGGGAAAGTCAAGTGACAAAAAGGCCTCCATGCTTCTTCCCAAACTCTTGTCCACCAGTATTACAGACACATCCACTTTCTCAAGAGCAGCATTAGAAAGAGCTCAGGCATATCTGCCTCAATTTGGCATCCTTATTGTCACAGTTTAAGGCTAGGGAATCTTTAGAATGCAATTCATATGCAGTGGCTTTAATTAGAATGTACCTATTACTTGTCAAGTAGTGATAGCACTTTCAAATATGGACTTAGGCTGTCTTCAGCCCTCAAAGAAGTACCAAACCCTAATAGTCTTTCACCAGAAATAAAGAATATAAAGCTGAGAATAAGTATATTGAGAAAAACACACACATTTTAACCTGTCCTTGTGGCTGGCTACTTAATCTGTCAAAGAACTACTATTGGCAAATGGGTTCTTTTCAGAGGGAGCAGACCTAAAAACTGAAAATAAGAATGTAAATAGAAGCAGAGGAAAGCCAAATGTGGGAGGCTATAGGATGTGAATCATGAGTCATGACTCTGGCTTCTCTTTCCATTTTCCTTGCTCCAGAAGATTACAGGCACTCGTTCCTTAATGCCTTGTAATAGGCACACATGAACACAGTCCAAGGTAACAATTTAAGTGGAATGTTGTCCAAGACCTATGTGCAACCTGCTCCACTCCTTTTGGAGGTGGAGCAGGCACTTCATTACCTGCACACAGAACTCAAGTTGCTCACATTGAAACCTCAGTGTCACCAGAGAAAGGCATGCCTGGTAGTAAACTGCTTTAAGAAACTGCAGAGTCTTTCTTCCTCCACTTCACTGCTCTAATGCTATAGCTGGGAGGAATTTCAGTTTGTTCTTTTCTTTGATCATGTACAGCAGGGCATATTACCTCCATTCATTTTTTTTGTTAGAAGAGATGTATCCTGGATGTAGCCTACTGCACTGACCTGCAGACAAACCTTATGACATATGTAACACTGGAGGAGCTTTGGGCTTCAAGAAGGATGCAGACCAGGCTTGCCCAAAGCAAAGGATAATTTTCTGAAGCAGCTGGATGGTTGAGCTTCTGTTCTATTTTCACTAGGATGTCAATCACGCTCGGGTTTTCTGGTGCTAAGCTCTGTAAATGTAAGGACCGTGCTACGACAAGACACAGGAGCTTAAGTGGAATTCAGGCCAGCGACAGCTGATCAGTCTCACTGCTCCTTTTGACCAGTCCATTACAATTTGGGCTGTCCCCATGCAAAAAGATGAGACCCCACCGCAGGGCAGATGGCCCTCCGTGGGCCAGCCCCGCTCTGCCTGGCCTCTGCCCCCGCCCAGCGCCGCTTGTGTCCTGTCCCCCTCGCACCGCCAGCCGGTCGATCCGGCAAGCGGCGGCGGCAGCGGCGACGAGACCCCGGGACCACCCCAGCGGCCCAGCCCTGTCTCTTCCCCGAGCTCGCAGCGACGCAGGGGGGCTGAGCTCCGCCCACTCCGCGCCTGGCCCCGCCCCGCCGGTCCCCGGGGCCTGCGGCGCTGCCTGCCCGCCGTGCGGGGCCTCTCTCGGGCCGGAGCGGCGCGCCCGGGGTAAGCGTCGCCGCCGCTCTTCGCCCGGCAGCGGGGAAACCGAGGGGAAGGGGCGAGAGGAGAACGCCGAGAGGGCTGCGTGGCCGCGCAGCTGGCGGAGGGGAAGCCCGGACGCGCCTCCGGCGGGGACCGGCAAGCCGGCGAGGAGGCCGCGGCTGAGGATTGCGGTGCGAGGGGCGGCCCCTTGGGCGGGAGGGGGACAGCGCACGGTGCCGCTGTGATGCTGTCCCTCCGTGCTCCGCTGTTGCCCTCTCCCTTCCGTGCCGGGGCCGCTTCCCTTCCCGGGGAGGGGGCGGCCCGCTCCGTCAGGACTGCTTTGTCCCCTTGCTTAGGGGGCACGCGGCAGGGCGCAAGAAAACGGCGTTTGGTGGGGATGGGGAGAGGAAGAGGAGGAGGAGGAGGAGAAGGAAGAAGGAGGAGGTCACGTGCCGGAAAGCGCCGCGGCGGGGGTCCCGGTCCCGGAAAAGGGGGGCTCGGCAGCAGGGCTGTGTGTGCTGCCGCCCCTCCGCCCCGGCGTCGCTGCTGCTGGCAGAGCCGAAGGCTGGAGGAAGGTCGCTTTCCCCTCTCTTTCTGAAATCCCAGTTCAGCAAATCCGTGCTGACGGAGGTAGAGCGGCCTGCTTGTCCTGCTGATGACGGAGTGAACAACCCGGGGCGGGCAGGAGGCTCGTTTTCGCGGAACCAACCAGAGGGTGCTCACTGTCGCGGGAAAACGATGCTGAGGTTGAAGTGTAGCGTCTGTAGGGCTGATTCGGGGCAACTTTGGAAAGGCACTGCCCGATTTCAGCCTCCCAGTGGGAAGTGTGTCGTTCAGTCTTGAAGTTTAACGTTTTGCCTGTGTCTTGAGGATAACCTTTTACCTATATCTTGAGGGCTGTGCTGGAGCATCCGCGGAGGGGACTGGTTACACTTAGAACAGTTAACAGTGCTAGCAGTTAAAGTTACTCCTTGATGAAGTGCTGACTTTGAGTCAGTTCCCAGTTGTGTGGCAGTCGGGTGCAAATTGATTTAAACGTGGACAATATTCACCACAAATCCTAAACTTGAAGGTAGAGGGTTTAAAACCCAGACGGAGTTGGTGTATTTCTGCGCAGAATGCTTTGTTATGCACGTTGGTCGTCTTGGCTTTTGTGATGTGATGTAGGATTGCATGGAGCAGTAGTTCCTAAGAGAGCTGGCATTTTGTTCTGGAAATTTTAGGTGTTTGGGGGATTGTTAATCCAGCACGGCAAGAAGGCTCTGTTCCATTTGTAAGCAGTTTGCTATTGGCTTTGGTAGACGGTTTGCATCAGCTTTGCAGCTTTGAGGACACCAGATGCAGAGAGATCTGGGGTTTGTTTTAATATGTTGATGGCGTTCACGGCCAGATATTTTGGGCTAAATGCACCAACAGGCCTCTCGTTATGACACACATCCTTCATTTCAAGTGTTTTTCCTGTTATTTGTCATGCTTTTTCAGGATGAATGTTGTCCTTTGTCGATTTTGTGTGTTGCAAAACAAATGCTTGACCTTTTTACCAGTGCTGAGATTTGTGAATTGCTAAACTCGCAGTTGGGGGGGGGACAAGGGGGGTTTAGGCATTCTTTTCAGTGCATTTGGGCTAGAATGTGGCTTTCTTGACAGGGTTCATTCTAATTTTCATAAATTCTCAAGTGTTTAGCCAGTTTTTCAAAGTGAGTTCAGCACAATATTCCTGGAACCTTGTCCACACAAAAGAATGTATTTCCACTTTAAGCTTTGTCAGACCATGCTAGTTAAATACATAGTATCATAGTAGTATCACAGTATCAGTCAGGGTTGGAAGGGACCACAAGGAGCATCTAGTTCCAACCCCCCTGCCATAGGCAGGGACACCCCACACTAGATCAGGCTGGCCACAGCCTCATCCAGCCTGGGCTTAAACACCTCCAGGGACAGTGCCCCAACCACCTCCCTGGACAACCTATTCCAGGGCTTCAGTGCTCTCATGGTGAAGAACTTCCTCCTCACCTCCAGCCTGAATCTCCCCACCTCCAGCTTCATTCCATTCCCCCTAGTCCTATCACTACCTGAGATCCTGAGAAGTCCCTCCCCAGCCTTCTTGTAGGCCCCCTGCAGATACTGCAAGGCCACAATTAGGTCACCTCTCAGCCTTCTCTTCTCCAGACTGAACAGCCCCAGCTCCTTCAGTCTGTCCTCATAGGAGAGGTACTCCAGCTCTCTGATCATCCTCGTGGCCCTTCTCTGGACATATTAACAACTGTGTTTGTTGAAATGTTTTACAGGGCCCAACCTAATTTCTGGTACAGAGGATTAGGGAATTTCACTCAGTGAATTAAGGCAGCAAACACAACATTATCAGTTCCTTTGCAGAAGAAATTGGTGAGATGGGTAGTGGTACATCACACTTGTGCCAGCAGCAACTCTGATTTTGCATGGTTACCCAGCAGCATCCAGCTGAGTCACTTCAAAGGATCACAGATGTCTTGCTTCCTAAATGCTCTTTAATTAAACTGTATCTGCTAAAACTCTGCCCACAGTTTGAAATCCTTAGAGATCATGTTAAAAGACAACTTGGCTGTTACCTCTCTGTCTCACTATAAATTCAGCTAGGAGTAAGACTGAAAATGAAAGTTTGAAAAAAAATAAACAAAAAAGAGAAATCTTTGTAAAGAACCAAACAAGCCTCTTGTAATGACATCGTGCTTTTCGTGTTAAGATCACCACTCAGTCATCAGCTGGAGCCGTAAAACAGCATCACTTCACACATTCCAGGAGGCAATCTCCATGTAGCACTGACAGAAAGCCTAGACAAACCATGTGGAGAGGTCTTAGGGTAAATATTTTATGCTGAAGGCTCTTTGCTAGCAGTTGCTGCTGCTTGGATTGGGTAATTATTTCCTTTCAATGTCCTTGAAACTTTATAAGGAGAAAAATTCAGGCAGTATGTAAACCCTGATACTTCCTTTTTGTTTGGAAGCATCTTCAAGAACTGTAAAAGAGGAATTAAGAGTGAAAAACCTCACAGAACTTAAGCCTATATTCTAGCAAGGATGCCACTTTCCTAAAATACTCTGTTTTAATCTTAAGAGCTGTGAGGAAATCCCAGGGCTTGAGTCTGAGTGGAGAAAACCTTTGCACCATTTTGCTGAAGAGTTTTTCAGGGAGCAACAGAATCCTGGGTATTTCCCACTACTGCATAAAATAACTGACATATTGCAGGAAGAATCCCACAGTTCTCTGATAGCAAAAGAGCTTTTCTTGTCCAAATAGTATCTGGCTAGCAGCCCTGGGGTGTGGAATCGGAGAAAACAAACAAATGTGTATGAATATCGTGTGTAGTGAGCCAGAGTTGTGTGCTTGATGTTCAAGGCAACCACCAAGCTACTTGGTCTCTTTAATGAATTGCATTCTGTATGGAGGGAAAAGCTGACCTGATAAAATAGATGTGCTTTTGATACCTAAAAGGGTTTTATTTGCCCTACAGTTGTTTTAACTCTGGCAAAGTGCAGGGATTATAAACCCTTCTCGTTTAGTGCTTAGAAATTTGCAGTGAAATCTTTACTTTTGTGAGCTGATGTTGGGTGTGCTGCAAAGTCAGCTTCAGTGAGCCAGGTAAAAGCTGTGAGAGAAGACTTCAGAAGACTTACAACCAGATTTGGCTCAGATTTTTCAATTGTCTTTTCTTTATCTTTGTATCACTTCCTCTTTATGCCTACTTCTCCCTCCCTGCTTTCACAAGAAATCAGTGGCTTATTTTTATTATTGCTTTTTATTGTATGTAACTTGTATGTTACTGGCATGTGTACCTGTACATAAACCATACCAAAGTACTGTAGACATGCATTTATGACTGTAGGGAGCTGATTGCATTTAACCTTGAAATCATGATGCAGTTTCAGGGCTTTGGCAAGACTGGTCTAAAACATCAAAAGCAAAAAAAAAGAGTCAGTGGTGGTTTTTGTTGGGTTTGGGTTTGTTTGGGTTTTTTAAAGGAAAACAATCACTTAGGTTTGATAATTAAACAAGCTGCATTTCCTTCAGCTTCTTAAACCAGAAAGTACTTAAGTCTTGGATGATAGGTTGGACTTGATGATCCTTGAGGTCTTTTCCAACCTTATTGATTCTATGACTCTAAGTGAATACTGTCAGTTGGAATAAATTGTTTCAAATGGGATGATGTGTTGTCAATGCAGGAAGGACATGCACTTGATGGAGCAGGTCCAGAAGAGGGCCATGAAAATAAACTGGGAGCTGGAGCACCTCTGCTATGAAGACAGGCTGAGGGAGCTGGGTGTCTTCAGCCTGGAGAAGAGAAGGGCCTAACAGCAACCTTCCAGGACCTGAAGGGGGCCTACAGGAAGGCTGCAGAGGGACTGTTAACAAAGGTCTGCAGGGATAGCATGAGGGACAGTGGTTTGAAACTGGAAGAGTAGACTTGGATTGGATGTTAGCAACAAGTTCTTTACCATGAGGATGGTGGAACTCTGGAACAGGTTGCCCGGGGAGGTAGTTGAGGCTCCATCCTTGGAGATATCCAGCAGTAGGCTTGGCATGTGTCTGAGCAACCTGATGTAGTGGAGGATATCCCTGCTTACTGCAGGGGGGTTGGACTAGATGGCCTTTGGAGGTCCCTTCCAACCCAAACCATTCTATGATTGTGTAATGCGCACACTTCAGTTTTGTAGTTTGCAGCGGTTAACTGTCTTGGAGTGTAGCTCAGATCAGAGGCATCCCTTTGGAATGTGTTATGGTGCATGCTTTTTGTATGTTAGTTTTTGTATGATACTTAAAATAGAATATAGTTGCATATTTAAGATCATGTTCTTGATTAAGCAGAAGCTGAGCTCCACACATTCCGAGTTCTGGCAAGTGTGTTTCAAGTGTCAGGAATTCATCACCGAGTACATTTTCAAAGTCGCTTTGGTTTAACTAAGGAACTGTTCTGTTTCCCATATCTGGTTTGAGCCACCTCTGTGGAGGCACAAAGTCTTACTTGCTTATTTTAGAAGAGAAAGTCTGGGATGTGCTGTGAAGAGAGAACCCTGAGGGGAAAGTGCCAGTGGAGATACAAAGAAAGGCAGTGCGGATACAAAATTTGCAAGCTGTTCGCTTTAGCTTTTTCTCAGCCCTTCTAGAACAAGTGATGGTGAAAGGACAACAGCATCCTGCAGGGCACTGCTCAGCAGCAGGGCTGCTCCAGCTGCAGGGAAGAATGAGTCCAGGGCTGGAGCACTTTGATTTGACTTTGTGAATCTATGAGTCTCACTCTTGGGATGGGGGGAAGGTGACATTGCTGTCCCCTCAGATGTCCTACTGACCCAAAAGATTGGCTTACTTATTTTTTTCTTTCTCCTTTCAGCTTGCAAACTGTGTCCTACGCTCTTCAGCACCTTCTTCCCATGCTCTGAGAAAAATACAGTTCAGTACAAGTGTGGGATGTGTCCTGTTACTTTTGTTAGGTCACTATTGAAGCATGGGGAATTGAAGAAACATCTTTCTCCAGGAACCTTAGAGGGGGGGGGAAAAAAAACCCAAACCAAAACAAAAAAAGAATTAAGTGGGTTGGGATTTTTCTGCAGGAAGAAGTGAGCTAAATGTAGTTCTTAATTAAATTGTGTGACTTTAGAGTTATGTAATTGCTTTGCAGAAAATAAAATTTAGCCCCCCCATTAAGGAAATAAGAGAGCAGGCAAGACAAAATAACATAAATTTGCTAGCAAAAGCACAAATGCTTCCATTTTACACTCACTTTATAACCCAGGCAAGTTAAGTGCTCTTCATGCTTTGTTTTTTTGGCTGACATCTAGCCACCTGCTTGGTGGTGCAAAGTCTTGGGGATAAGTTGTTTCAGGGTTCATTGGTATGGAACCAGGTGTGCATGAGAAGTAGAAGAATAATTTGTGTGCTGTCCAAGCTGTACTCAAGTAGGTTTTGTGTGTGAATCTTGTGGTTTGGATGAGAAATCTTCTTTTGGCCTGAGGAAGAGCTGATACTTCAAGGTCAAGGAGAGCTGCTGTAGTTGTGAACCCTCAGATACAGCCAAACTCTTTGTAAGGAGCTCTCTCCAGTATGCTGATAAGTCTTCCTAGTCTTTAAATGTATTGCATGTTTGTAACTTGTAATTCCTGCTGTGTTGCTTAATTGACAATCCAGAGTATTGCCAAAGAGCTCCCCACAGAGTCTTGTGTGAACAGAAGTTTAGGGAATTTTGTGGGTGGGCATCAGTTTGTGTTTTTCAGTCTTGTTTTTCTTGAAGTCTCTAGTGCCTGTCAAATGCAACACTAGCTGCTTCTTGTTGTTTAGTGAGTAACTGGCTAGGAACTCAGTTCAGAGGATGCACTGCAAGATAGGGTGTATCTTAACTGTGCAAGTAAATGGAAGCAAACGTTGGAGCAGCCTATTCTAGAGTCTCACAGTGAAGAACTTCTTCCTCAGATCCAGTCTAACACTGCTCTCCCTCAGCTTCAAACCATTCCCCCTTGTCCTGTCTCCAGACTCCCTCATGAAAAGTCCCTCTCCAGCCTTCCTGTAGGATCCCTTCAGGTATTGGAAGGCAGCTGTGAGGTCTGCCCAGAGTCTTCTCTACTCTAGGATGAAGAAACCTGGCTCCCTTAGCCTATCCTCACAGCAGTGGTGTTCCAGCCCTCTGCTGTGAAGTAATTGGTAGTAAAACAGATAAGTTGGGTGAATTTGAATAAACACAATATAAAATATCTTCTTTTAATCCAATTCAGGATTCAGCTGTGTCTCTGATCTAACAACTCAAGGAGCATCAGGGGGTTAAACTAAATGATGACTGAGAGGATGATCAAACCCTGAAACAGGTTTCTGGGAGAGGTGGGGGATGTCACAGGCCTGCATTGCTTAGTGTTTGTTTGCCTTCATTCTAGATGGACTTCTTGTATCTGAATAATGAGGAGTGTCCATAGTGATAAAAGGGAGTGCTCACAAGGGCTTTTCCCAGAGCTTGCCTTTCGATGCAATATATCACATGCACGGCTCATAGTCATCCTGTGACTTAGTTGTGCCTCCTGGAACATTTGCCTGCTTTGGAAACATTTGTTGTTTCCAAACTGTAGCAGAAGCTCATGGTGTCCTACCTGCTGCTGTGTTACCCATTTCTACCCTGCAGTTCTTTATGTATGGTTTACTGTTACAGGGGATGACTCTTCCCTCAGAGCTTCCCGTGATAGGGACTGTGGCTCCACACAGATTTACCAGGAGGTGCAGCTTCTGCTGGTTTATGGACACCATGATATCCAGCATGGGATGTGGACAAACTGCACGTGTTGAATGATGGTTCTGTGCAATTTGAATTCACAACACCTGACCATAAACTTGGCTGTTTCGTACATCTGCCTCCTAGGGAGGAAGAGATCCACAGCCAACATCAACTGGGCTTCCACTGTGGAAGTTTCATTAGAGAAAGTGCCAAATTAGCTCTGATGCTGGAAAAGCTACAGGAGATGAAACACTGGCGGGTCAGTGTGATGCAGAGCATGGCACTGCTGTCTGGGGGGATACGCTGTGGTCTCCAAGAGTGTAAGTAAAGTTTGCTCATGACTTCTAAAGTTGAGGAAGGTTGTTGCTGGTAATGCTGAGATGGGTAAGGAGGTGGCTGCCGGGTGGCCATCCGACCCTAAAAGGCAGCTGCCTCTCTTTAACAGTCCCTATGTGCCTGGAGAGCCTCAGGGAAGGGCTGAAGAGTTTGCTTTTCATAGAGCCACCTGAAACCACCTGCAGATGCTGGTGTGCTGAAGTTCCACATTGTGTCACTGAGGTACAAAGGAACTTTCTATTTGTAATGAATGAAAGAAACTATGGAACACAACCTTCTAGCACACACTTGCTTCAGCGAGTGCTGAAGCAGCACATCCTGAAACAATTAGCTCTACTGCACTAATTGCATTCCTGTACTGTGCTGTATCCAGCAGCAATCCAGGCTGAGAGTATCAAGTTCCTAGCTAACTGCACTGCTTGCCACATCAGAAAGAAAAGATCATTCCTGTAGTCAGTGGGGCTGGAAGGTTTCTGGGCAAGTGCAGGTGTTGCTTGGCTTTCTTCTTGAACAATTCCTTGGCTTCTCTTTCCCTTGAACCAGGACAGCCTGACCTGGGCTTTACATCCCATCCCAAAGGTTTTCCTGGGAATGCCTGCTCCACAGCAGGGCCCTGAGGGTGTTTCCAGCACCCAAGGGCAATGATTCTGCTCACAGCCTTGGGTTCAGGCGGCCCACAGTTCACCGTAGTGCTGGAGACACCTGACCAAACACACCCCACAGATGTCTTCCTCCTGTAAAGCCTTTTGAGAGCCATGTAGAGCTCCAGGAGGAAGCTTGAAAGATGTTGTGCTTGGCCACCCTTGCCTGGTGCTTTTGGCTGGCTGGGACAGGACTTGCTGTGGAGGCAAAATCCAACACTCCCTCCTGCTCTTAAAAAAGATCTTCCAGAGAGGGAGATTTCACTGCTGAGCAGCACCTCTGACATCATGCAAGAGCTGCTCTAATCCAGACAGCTCTGGCCCCTGTCTTTGAAGTGTGAGAGCGCTTTGCTTGCCCTGCCTTAGTTGCTGTGAGTGGCTGTCTGGCCAGTGCAGCTCGGGTGGCTGGTGTGGTGGGAGAGGCAGCAGGTGCCTGGGACATGTCCTGCCTTGGTTGCCTCTGGGCTTCTGCCTCTGATGATTTGTCTTCCTGCTTCCCACAGGGACCATCTGTCCTTTCCATCCACATCTGTGAGAGTGAGACTGTTGGAACAAATAATCCTAAGGGCAACATCCTTCTGGCAGTGTGAAATGAAATGGGGGTTAGGTGCTTCTGGTGTCCAGGTTCAGCACTAAGCAGTTTGGGAAGGAAGGAACAGGGTCATAAGCCCTGGCTGCTGATTACCACCAGCTCGAGATGACTTTGTGCTCAAGCTATCCACTTCAGCTTGAGGTCCAAATGTTTGGTGCTTCCTTGGAGTGAGCCTGAAAGGTCAAATGCATCCAATCCCTCCTCCCTTCCATGGGGCACCTGAAGGCCCTGCACCAATCCCCATAGGGCCATTGAGTACTGAGTGAGCAGCATCATGGCCAAAAGTTGGGTAAAAAAAAGAGGAGACTGAAAGGTAATGAAGATGGTGAGTTGTAAATCTGCTTGAGAAGCTCTTGAAACAAGGGGGAGAGCAGTACAGGAGTTTCTCTCTTAATTCTAGCTAATGATGAATCTGATTGTCTCAATGTTACATTCCCACCACATGATGTCTCTGGTTATGTCTGTTCTACCTAACACTGGGGTACATTAGAAGGGGTGTGGATAGTAGGTCGAGACAAGTTCTCTCCCTCTACTCTGCCCTACTGAGCCCATATCTGGAGTATTGCCTCCAGTTCTGGGCCCCTCAGTTCAAGAAGGACCTCAGGGAACTGCTTGAAAGAGTCCAGCACAGAACCACAAAGATGCTGAAGGGAGTGGAACATCTCCCTGCTGAGGAAAGGCTGAGGGGGCTGGGGCTCTGTTGCTTGGAGAAAAGGAAGCTGAGGGGTGACCTCATTCATGTTTGTGAAGATGTGCAGGGCAGTGTCAGGAGGATGGAGCCAGGCTCTGCTCACGGATGTCCAATGACAGGGCAAGGAGCAATGGGCGCAAGCTGGAACTGAGGTGACGAAGCCCTGGAACAGGCTGCCCAGAGAGGTTGTGGAGTCTCCTTCTCTGGAGGCATTCAAAACCCACCTGAATGCTTTCCTGTGTGACCTACCCTGGGTGATGCTGCTCTGGCAGGGGGTTTGGACTGGATAATCTCTGGAGGTCCCTTCCAACCTTAACGTTCTGTGATTTTGTAACAGCTCTCTAATGGAGATCGAGCCCAGCCAAAGACCTGTCAGCTTTCCTGGTCCCATGTCTGATGAATAAGAGGTGGAAGACCCCTACCTCGGGTGGTTTTGCAAAGCTATAGGTAGGAGTAGGATGGCAGCAACCCGCTTGTGCTTGGCCTCCTGCTTGGTTTGGCCCACCCTTGGACCCCAGAATGAGATGGTGATTGCTACTAGCTGGTTTTGCCTCTGATCACTTGCTGCTTTCAGGCAGAGACTCAGCTGGCAAGGTGGTTTCTGGTCTGTTACTGTTCTCATGACGTAGCCTGAGAAAAGCAGACTTTGAACTACCAGAATGCTGTGCTGTGGCTTCACTTAGACCTTGGCCATCCCCTGCTGCCCTGCCTCTTCCTCGACGTGACGTATGCGCTGGCAGCTGCCTGCCCCCTCACCCTTCCTCCTCCCTGTGTCCTTGTATCCTCCTGTTTGCTGTGCTGTGTTACAGATGCCCTCCCTGCTTCTCCTCTTGTGCTTTGCCTGACCATGTTTGTGCAGGCTTGGAAGTGCAGCCCTTTGGGGAATACAAGAGTGGGAAGGGAAGTCTCTTGTGGTTTACTGGAAGGCAGCCCACACAGGAAGAGACAAGTGTTGTTCTTCAGTTTCCAAAAGCAGTTGCCCCAGCATCACAGAGGCTTGTCTGATGGGATTTGTGTTGCAGGATCTATAGCTTCATCTTCCGAGTCTTTTGCATAAAATTCATTTCCCTGTGTGCTTCCTTGCAGTTTTTGTGCCCTCCTTAGTCAGCTCTGTCAGGCAGCCTTCATTGGAAGAAGGCTCTCATGGAGTCATGTAGTGAATCACACATCACACTTCTGCACTTCTGTGAGAAATCTAACCTCAGTGTTTGAAATTTTTTTCAAGCCTTGTAGTCAGGAGAGACTCAGGGTACTTCAACCCCTGGGTTGAATGCAGTCTTTTCAGAGAAACCCTGTCTGGCAGTGGAAGTGTTCCTAGCAGCTGGATTTACCTAAGAGCAAAGAGCAGTGTATTTGCTCTAGAGAACGATTACTGCAGAATTACAAGGTTTTAATGACCTTTTAATTGTTTTGTTGTGTCAGCTCTGGATGTGCTGGTAGCTAACACTGCTGGTTTTCAGGAACTGCATGTGGAACTTCCTTTGAGTTGACTTCCTGCTGAGAGTGTTTAAATGAGATTTGGAAAACTTAAAGGTGCACAGCTTCATGCTTTTTATTCATTCCCACTTACTGGTCTCACTCTAACAACATGGAGAACAGAGCCTTCTGAATCTAGACAGGCTCAACTAATTGCACATAAATCCTCTTGTTTCACAAATCCTCTGAAGCAAGCTGAGGTATGGCTAATTATAGACACAATTTTTAGAGCCTACTCGCCCATTTCTCTTCCTTTTTAGCCAGCACGAAGTGAGGTGGCAAGATGAAAATGCCTACTGGAGTGGTGGGGGGTTGGTGACTTACGTGTTTTGCTTCTCTTCATTTGTTTAGAAAGTCTTCCTATATGGATCAGCCTTCTAGTAATGGTGAAATTGGAAGAAGACCCCTCTAAGCAAACCCAGAATGAATCGGGTGCTAGGTGATGCAGAGAATGCTCACAGTAGCAGCGTGGAGTCCTGCCCTTCCTTACGGGATGTCCACTCCATCAACCCCACGCAGCTGGTGGCAAGGATTGAGTCCTACGAAGGCAGAGAGAAGAAAGGCATATCAGATGTCAGAAGGACTTTCTGCTTGTTTGTTACTTTTGATCTCTTATTCATAACCTTGCTGTGGATAATAGAGCTAAATGTGAGTTATCTTTTGATTTATTCACTTCAGGAGTGGTTAATGAGTTGCTCTTTTCTATTCCAAATGATATGCTATTTGTATCTCTTTAAAGCAGCTGCTTGCTTTTAAGCTTTCATGAACATAGTGTCTACTCAACTGCATCTCCCTTATGTCATTAGTATACATGGCTTATTACCTTCTCATCATTAAACCTTTTGATGTTCCTGTAGTCTGTCAACCATGCTGAAGAAGCCATTGGAAATCCAGTCACCTTTTCAGGCAGCAAGTAAACAAAAGTGTTACTGTACACCTTTGAAATTTGGCAAGCTTGAGTTTTGCCAGGATTTGAGAGTTTGCCTTGTGAGTAACTCAGTCAGTCATATCTCACTGAGGTAAGGTTTGTCCCTGCAAAGACCTCCAGCACCCAACCTCCTTCTTTTACTGGGTATATTTTTTTGAGGCAACCTTCATATGCTGTACCTTGCTAAAGAAAAAGATCTGGAGTATGAATTCAGTTACTGCCTTGTTTGTTGTTTGCTAATGTGACTAAGCAGAGCTAGTTCTGGGTGGCTTTTTGATCAGCTGTTTTGATCCTTCTCACAGACATAAAATGCTCAGACCTTAACATTTAATAATTTCTTTTTCCTTCAATAACTTGTTTACTTTGGTATGTGGGCCACTCTGAATGGAGCTTGCATAGGCCAAGGGATATTCCTAAATGCTTTGACTTTAAAAATGTATATAGTCATGAAAAATAAGGACACTGGTCTTGAAATGGATATTTTTAGCATACATGTCCTCTGTACTTAGTTTAATGATCTTGTTGTACGTCGTTTCACCCTTCAGATTTGTGTGTAATTTGGCTTTGCTGACTTCTGTTCTAAAGCTCTCTGTGTTGTTTCTTTGTAGGTTAAAGGAGGCATTGAGACTACCTTAGAGAAAGAAGTCCTACAATATGACTACTCTTCTTCATATTTTGATATATTTGTAAGTGTTCTTAAACAGCGAGCAAACAAACAAAACAGAAAGGAAGAAAAGGCAGCAAGAGTGTAGCTTACCCACATTCTTCCCTCCAAAGATATTCCCTAGTTTGAGTCCAGGGAAAGTGGTGTTTGTCTTTTCTTGATAATTTAAACCAGAAAGGCTTGTATGTGTTGTCACCCGTGTAGAGGTTGCCCACTCCTGCTTTGGCAGCAAGCTGGTGGAGCCTGAGGGTAGAGATGCTTTGGCACACCTCAGTTGCATCTTCTGCTTTCACAGCTGCAGCAAAGCAGATGAGGAACTCAGTCAAGACTGTGAGACTGTTGTAACATAAAGATAATTCATTAGAGAGACAAGGCCAGTACTCCTTCAGCTGAAAGATCAGAGAGCCTTGTTCACATTTTGCCCTGTATAGGTCAGGTCGTTTCGTAGATTTCAGTGTTTCAACTCTATCAATTGTTAACATTTTATTCAAACACAGATGATACAAAGTGTGATTCTCCTTCACTATGTATAAGCACCTTAAGCACATGGGAGGAACTCTGCTGCAGAAGGAAGTTTCTCTGTCTTTCAGCAGGGCCACAGCCCTGCACTTGCAATGCTTTTTGCACTGCATGGACCAAGCTGCTGAACTCAGTGAAAGCTGTTTGTTTATGGCCCCTCTAAAGAGCCCCATGTTTTTGCAGCACCATTAATTCTACCAGTTTCTGTTTTCCTGGCAGAGATGGTTTGCTATGAATCATTTTATATTCATGACTAATATCCAGAATCCCTTTTTGAAACTGATCTAAAAACCCATCCTTGCTTCTGCACTGGATCATTTGCTGTGTCAAATGGAATGGAATACTGGATGAAACAAATTCTGAGCTAGCAAACTACTACTGCTTCTGCCTTTCTCTGTCACTATTTTGCTGACAGGTTCCCCCATGATATACCCATGCTACATATAAACCTGGAATTTATTTTGTCCTGTAGCTGAACCAAGAGTTAAAAACATGTAATGCAGAATAATAGACTTTTATTCCCTGGGAAAGGACTAGGTCATCAAATTCCACAAAATGATTTGTGGGCTGATACAGGATTTCTCCTGGCTGTGCTATGCATCCCTGAAGTACATATTTGCATGAGATGAGAAGGGTTCATTATACCTCTGGCCATGCCTGTCCTTGATTTCTCTTCACTTTAAACATTTGTTTCACATTTTTCAGATCCTGCACACATCTTTTAAAACAAGTTGGAGCCTTGTCCTATCAAAGAATAAACAGGGAAATGGAAGGTTAGGTTCCCTGCCTCAGAAATCTTGGCTGTCTGCTATTTCATTACTGCGATATATTTGGAGTGGTTTCCTGTTGCTGGCATCTCCATAGAGAGTAATAGGTTGTTGCAGTGGTAGTATTTCAATAAGTACCACAAATTCAGCAAGCAGAAAATGGGTTTTAAAAACTCTTCCCATGTTCTGGTTGCATCTGTGAAGTCTTTGCAGTGTCTCATGACAATCTTGCACAGTAGCACACCGCTAAGATCAGCGAGATGCACAGTGCCGCTCGGGGCGTTTGCTGGATTATCTGCAGCTAGGTCTAACTGCTAGATGCCAGTCTGCTGTAATGATCATAGCCAGAATTTGTGTAACTTGTGGAATTGCACGTGCTTGCCATATTTAAGCCTCTGCAGGCACGTGAGTGATGCCATTTGCTTCCCAAATGGGAAATTGCTTTCTGTTTTCTAAGCGCACATCCGAACTTCTCAGAACTTGGATCGCCCTGTTTCAGGTTGTTCTGTGAGCAGTTAGTATTTTCAGTGAGCTGAGAATCTTGTGGTTCTTCTGTGTTCTGAATTAACCAACAAATATTTTTCTCCTTTCTCTATAGCTACTGGCAGTCTTTCGGTTTAAGGTGTTAATACTTGCATATGCAATGTGCAGACTGCGCCATTGGTGGGCAATAGCTGTGAGTAGTAGCCAAGCATAATGGAGTTTGAACTGCAATGGGGCAAAACAGACAACATTTAGATGCCTCTTAACGTTTGTATGTTAAGAATCATCTTGGTGCTATATGTGAAAATTCACTGTACAGTAAGAGATGAGAAATTTCTGTGCTGGGAGATTTTCAGACCTGAATGGCACAGTGGGTCGTGGTCCTTGTTAGTATGATGTTAATACATGCTGAAGAGTTACATTGAATCCAGTATGGATGGCTAACTGTAACTGCTCCTTGTCTCTGACCTGTTAATTAACGTTGGAAATATATTTGCATTTGAAACAGTGATCTGTGTTGAAAAAGAAGAATTGGCATTATTGTACCAGAGATCCAGCTGCCCATTGGCTCCCACATTCCTAGATTTTCAAGCTGTAGGTGCCACCCACTAAGCACTACTAGCCCCTGTCTTGCTTCATGCTCCAATACAAACTGCTGAATACAACTGTCTTCTTAGAAATGAAGTTCTTGAGAACTAGCAAATCACAGTGGACAGAAGCAAATGTCTTTAATGCAGCTGTACTGTGTGGTTGAGAGAAAGAGCAACACTTGACAACAAATTCATATTTCCACTGGTCAGTGCTAGAGATCGTCATCCAACAGGCATTTGCTGGCTGAGCACTTTGGAAATCTTAAACCTAGGTGCATGTAGAATATGCTCAGGTATAACTTTCTTCAAGTGAGTGGCAAGCAGTTTGTTCAGTAGTATGAGTTACCTGCTGTGATTGCTTTGAAATTGTGTTCCCAGCAGGCCACAGGCATGTACAGAATTGAAACTGCTGCTCTCTGTTTAAGTGCATGACTCTCTAAAGCCCTTACTCCTAGTTGTGTAGCTTTAGAGTATTTCTTCCAATGACATCCTCCCGTTAGATGCAGTTGTTTGTGAGATGGTGAGAGTGAACCCATCGTGGCAGTAAACAAACAGGTAGAGAAAGCTTCACTGAAGTTTTTGCAGAAGCCACCCATCTTAAAATTCTACCTGTGCTTACCAGAAGCTGGTGAGGTCCTGCTGGTTAGTTGAAGAATTGCTGGACCCAAATGTCAACAATACTTGTCCACTGTTGTCTTTTTCCTTTTGTTCTGTGATTTGGAGTTTCATCCAGACGCTTAATTGTGTTTGGAGTACCACGTCTTCAAAGTGATTAGCTCGTCACAGCACCACGACATGAATTAAAATGCTCATTCAAATCCACTCCTCCAAAGATTAACTTTAACGTTTGTTTTATTTGGCTGGTAGTGAAAAGCATTTGGAGCAGTTGCTGTTTGCTTTTTCCAAAATACAGAGGTACCTTATTTTCTTGAAGGGACTTAGTGAAGAAAATGCTGCATCTTTATTATAGTGAGAGAGCACAACTTGCAGATCTCGGAATGGGTGTAGCATCTAAACTGCCTTTCTGCTGTGTGGAGATCCACATGTAGAGATGTTCATATTAAAAGCTGTCTTCATTAAGGAGTTTTCTGTAGTACCACTTTAAGTTAAATGTGTCATGCTTGTTATGATCTTGCAGTTGTTGGTCAATATTTTAATTTGCAACTGATAGATAATGGCAGCAATGAGAAAGTGAATCCCTTTATTAGTCTTAACTGTTCTCACCCTGTCTCTTTCAGTTTACAACAGCAGTGACCAGTGCCTTTTTATTAGCAAAAGTAATTATTTCACAGGTATATATTCTCATCAACTGTTTGTTTTACTTTGCTGTTTTTTCTGAAAGCAAGGCTCTTCAGACTAATTTCTATAACGCTGTGTGGTTTGCTTTCCTTCAAGCTGTTCTCACAGGGTGCTTTTGGCTACGTGCTGCCCATCATATCCTTCATACTTGCCTGGATTGAAACTTGGTTCTTGGACTTTAAAGTGTTACCGCAAGAAGCTGAAGAAGAAAACAGTAAGTTCTTGATCCTTCCCCTCAGTCACTGCAGCTGGCAACATTTGTTCCCATGTTATCTAGCAGAAGAATGAGTCTTTCAGCTCCTCAACCGTGGGAAGCATTTGGCATGTCTTTTCCTTTTCTGAGAAGGAATATATGCTTTCAAATAAGTGGCTTGCAAGCGATAAAGTCAGACGGAGGATAGGCACATTTGGATTGTGTTGCGTGGTTTTACTTACGTAGTGCCTTCGTTGCTTCTGAATCTGAGGCAGATAATGAAAGCAGGTATCAAAAAGCTTTACTCTTTGACCAGGTGTTTTTCTTTCCTGTCTGCAGTGGGAGTGGAGGCTGACTTTTTATGGCTTACTCTTTTGTGGATAAAAAGTCAACCAACCCCAAAAGTGCTTCCGCAGTAATTTTCTGCCTAATGCAGCAGTGCTCAAAATTTAGAGAGGTTTCATTTTTAACTAAACAAAAGAAAAAGAAAAAAAGGGCAAAACTGTGGTTCCATAGAAGAAGATTTCCAGTTCTAGAAGTTTTAGAATATAATAGAATTAACCAGGTTGGAAAACACCTTCAAGATCATCAAGTCCAACCTATCACCCAACACCATCTAATCAACTAAACCATGGCACCAAGTGCCTCATCCAGGCTCTTCCTAAACACCTCCAGTGATGGTGACTCCACCACCTCCCTGGGCAGCACATTCCTATGGCCAATCTCTCTTGCTGGGAAGAATTTCTTCCTCACCTCCAGCCTAAACCTCCCCTGGCATAACTTGAGACTGTGTCCTCTTGTTCTGGTGCTGGTTGCCTGGGAGAAGAGACCAACCCCCACCTTCATCCTGTGTGCAGGATTTAAAAGTAAAATCCAACCAGCATGTGTCTTGTGGTATGAAGCCTGACCTTCTTTTGGACAGAATGGAAATAGAAGTAAAAGAGATGTCTCCTTTGGGAGATTTTGAGCTGGTTTATAAAATAAATTGGTGTGTAGGAATAGTAGTTTGAGTTGGAAAGTGATCTTTTTAATAGCTGCTGGCTACCTTAGCTTTCCTGATTTAGTAAACCATCTAAAGCGTCAAGGGTTTGGGTTTGGGTTTTGGTTTATTTCCTCCTATCAATCTTCATGTGGCAGAGAATAAAGGATGGGAGTTCAGTAGCCATATGTTGAGCTAATCAGCCCTCCATGCCCTGTTTTCAGACCCATTGATGGCAGTCAAGATGAATTCACTTCTCTCCCAACTCCTTTTATTGTTGGTTTGGGGTTTTTGCCTTGTATCAAACACACTAAAGTAGCCCCATGTCACTTCCAAATAATTTTCTGGATTTCAGAAGAGGCTGAGCCCAGGGGAGCTGTTGAAGGTGTTGAGCCAGACAGGTGAAAGCAAGCTGTTTACAAGGAGTCTCAGACTGGTGAAGAAGGAATTTATTTGGTTGTGCATCGTAGCTCACTGATCATAAAAACATATTCCAAGAGTTTCAGTTGGCCAGTGGATATTGATGAATTCACATATGGCATCCTAACCATGCAGTCAGGAAGGATTCCATAACCTCTGTTTTGCTAGAGTGTCTCTCCTTACCTGCCTGAAGTTACACAGAAAATGGGAACGTTCAATTCCGACAGTTTGCTCCTTGTTTGTAGAAGTGAGGTAGTTGCAATGCTAATGAAGGCCAATGGCATCCTGGCCTGCACTAGGAATGGTGTGGCCAGCAGGAGCAGGGAAGTTATTGTGCCCCTGTACTCTGCATTGGTTAGGCCTCACCTTGAGTCCTGTGTTCAGTTCTGGGGCCCTCAGTTTAAGAAGGACATTGAGACACTTGAACGTGTCCAGAGAAAGGCAATGAGGCTGGGGAGAGGCCTTGAGCACAGCCCTGTGAGGAGAGGCTGAGGGAGCTGGGGTTGTATAGCCTGGAGAAGAGGAGGCTCAGGGGTGACCTCATTGCTGTCTACAACTACCTGAAAGGTGGTTGTAGCAGGGAGGCGGTTGGTCTCATCTCTAGCAACCAGCACTAGAACAAGAGGACACAGTCTCAAGCTGCACCAGGGGAAGTTTAGGCTGGAGGTGAGCAGAAAGTTCTTCACGGAGAGAGTCATTCACCATTGGAATGTGCTGCCCCGGAGGTGGTGGAGTCACCATCCCTGGAGGTGTTCAAGAGGGGATTGGACGTGGCACTTGGTGCCATGGTCTAGTCATGAGGTCTGTGGAGACAGGTTGGACTCGATGATCTTTGAGGTCTCTTCCAACCTTGGTGATACTGCCATTACTGTGATGTCATACATCACTTCTTAAGATACTTGATCTTTAAGATGCTATATGATAGCTTGGAGCAGTTGGCTGGTTTGTTCTTGCTCTCTTTTCTTCTCTCTTTTTAGGATTTTTAATAGCACAGGATGCTTCTGAACGAGCAGCTCTGCTTCACTCTGGAGTGCTCTCTGATGGGCAGTTCTATTCTCCTCCTGAGTCTGCAGCAGGTAGTTCTGGTTTACATAGTGAATGATTTTATAGTTTATTTCATAAACTTTTTAATGTTTATTTATTTTATTTTATTTCACTTTCATGTTATTTTTATCTTGTATTATATTTTTTTTACCTTGTATATTTTATATATCTATAAATTATTATTTGCTTTCATTATTTGTTATTTACATCAAAATCCTGCCTATTTCATCCCCTCCAGAGGGCAAAGTGAGGGAAGGGTGGAAAAAAGTGATCTGATCTTTTTAAATGAAAGTTGTGCTTTACCATCCAGAATTGAAGATGCCTTTTTATTCAGTAATTGAGTTTAGTTCCTACCTGTCTGTACACATAGCTGAGAGCAGGCAGAGGATGAAGAGGAGAGACCTGGCAAAGGGAGCTGTTTGATTTCTGGCTTAGTGAGACAATCTCTTACAGAATGCTAGGTACAGAGATTAGTAATTTGTATTTCTGACTGCTTTGAAAGCATCTTCTGAAGTTCCCTTCCCAAAGGACAGGATGTAGCAAGTGGGACAATCTGCTTGTAAGGGAGCAGTGTGGAGCAGATTGTCCTGGGCATGTTGTAGTGAAAACTTGAACTGCTTGCTAACTGAACCCATTGACAAGATTGGTGTTCCAAGGAGGAGCCCAGTGATGGCTTTTGGGTTTGATCACTGCTAAAAAAATCCTTCAACATGAAACAGCTGAAAAGAGAAGAAATCTAACATAAAAAGTAACTGTTTTTAAGGGCACTAGTTGCTTTGGACAGCCTTTTGACAAGCCATTACCACTGGTTGTCTGCTTTGTCTTTATTTTTTCCCCCCCTTCTCTCAATTGATTTCTTGTCTTCCTTGTCAGGATCTGATGAAGAGTCTGAAGAAAAACAAGACAGTGAAAAACCAGTTGTATAGCAAATGGGAGCAAGCAGGTAACTTCCTTTCCATAGAACATGAATATTCATGAATATTTCTCTCTTCATAGTTCTTCCCAAGTGATTGGAAGAGTGCTCAAACTCTTAAGACTTCATAGTCCTTGAACCCCATCTGTCTGTTTTAGCAACCTTCAAGCAGCAGATCCTACCAGGCTCTTGAGAGCTTGTTGTTGGGGCGAGTTCTGGTTAACCTGGATGTAGCAGTCTGAGTGGAGCAGAGAGTCTGTTCTGGAGCAGAGTAGAAGGCTGCAGTCAGGATTTATTTGTGTATTTGCTCTGGCATTTGTTTGTTGGCTGTGCTGGGAAGGACAGTGGTGACTCAAATGTGCAATAGCTCATTTGGGGGAAGTAGCAAGATCTGTTTCTTTGGAGATGGTAATGCAAGAGTGCTAGGAAGAGATTCTCCTTAGGTTTAGGACAGATACACTCACCTTGAAGACTGTATGGGCAGGACCACTGTGATATTTCTTCTCCTTAGTCTTTCTAATGCTACTAATAGGTAGCTGTAAGAGCAGCTGTGTCTTGAGATCCTTGTAGTGCACTTTGGTTAAATAGGAGAGAAGATTTCTGTATTCTGGAAATCATTGCAGTTACTTTTGGAATTACCTTGCCCCGTGCTTCCACTTTGTCACACATGGCGAAGCTTAGGCTAGGGGAGGCATGACGTATTCTTAAGAAGCTGAAGCTTCTGAGCTGAAATCTTCTAGTTCATGTCTGAACAGTAGATGACTTTCTTTTCAGCCTGTTTTCATTCTGTTCTCTTGACTTGCATCTTCCTCGTGACTTGTGTGATCTGTTACAGAAAGAAAATCTCTGAGGGAAGTTGTTGGGGTTCAGAAACTGGCGCCGGAGTCTGTGGCCGACTCGCTGGTGGAGCTGCTGACGTGAGAATTTACTCATTAGAAAGCAAAGGGAACAGTTCCCATGTACTGTAATACCTCATGAAGATGTACCTTGTTGACATATGTATATTAGATTGCCTCCCAGGTGGTATAAAAATACTTGTCCATGATGTATTTTATTATTCAGTGATTCCTGAAGTTGATCTTCTAATGACTAGGTAATTACTGAAAGTGTTGTCTTGTGTACCTAATCAAGAGACTGCTAATATAATGAAGTAAAACTTCTCAGTGGTGGAAGTATATTTAATGATTGTTGGGACTCACTAGGTAGAACTATTTTATGTTGTGGCAAATTTGTCATTAGTTTTTATGTTTACTTTTTTTTTTAACTCCATGCATTTTCTTTTTTTAATGGTTATGTTCACTTTCTACAATAAAAATGTTAAAACATGGGTCATGCATTATGATAATGTGTTGCTTTATTGCCTGGAAGTCCACATGGGCCCTCTCATTTATGTCTTGTGGGGTAATGAGGGCTCCAGTTGGCACAGTTTATTCTAAGTGGGTTGTAGTGCTGTTTGGCTGCATGCAGGGATGCAGTGGAACATCATGTCATAGGAGCAGAGAATGGTCTGGGTTGGAAGGGACCTCCAAAGGTCACCTAGTCCAACTCCCTCTGCAGTCAGCAGGGACATCCTCCGCTGGATCAGGTTGCCTAGAGGCCTGTCCAGCCTCACCTTGAGTATTTCCAGAGACAGGGTCTCAGCCACCTCCCTGGGCAACCTGTCTTTGTTGCATGTGTGATCTGAAAAGGATGCAAGGAGCTTTTGGAAGTAACTTGGTTCCCACTCCTGTACTGATGGAGGTTCAAGGAGAAAACTGGGGTAAGGGAGCCTTTGCAAGCACTAGTGTTACCCCAGTGGTGAAAGGAAGGTAGTCAGTTGTTCAGTTTAGGTGTACAATCTTAAGGAGTCAGCTTGCTTCTTGAAAGCACTGAGATAAAAGCACTCCCATTTCAATTAACTTAAGCTCTGTCTTTTTGCAGTTACTTAATCCAGTTAATGTTCTTCAGTAGAACTTGTGTTTTGTTAGCTTATTGCTTAATAGTGAAGCTCAAACTCTTAGTGGAGATTTTATTTCAGGAACTTCAGTTGGGTTTAGACACAGCTAAGACCATTTATTCTTTGATCAAAAGGGAAACCAGACCACTTGCTCTCATGTTAGCATAATACTAAAACTCCCTCTTTTCCTTTGCTCCATCAGGATTGCAGCTTTATCCTTCACTCAGGGAAAGAGAACGGAGCATGAATGGTTTTTTTCATGTGCACCAGTCAGTAATGACTGCTTGGTTAACACCTCTCAAAAACTTTATACAGGTCAGGCAGGTTAGCAAGCTGCAAAATGTTGCCATCTTCTGCAAAGTGTTTAGGAGGTAAAAGGTAAGTCCTAAAAGCTTTGTAAAGCACATGTTCCACAGTCCACTTCCATGTTGTTGAACCACAGTCAGCCTCTTCATTCTGAAATGCAAGGGGGGAAAAAAAGGACAAACTGAAATTCTCTTGAAGATACTTTCTTACTGTAAAATTCTGCTGGTATTAGAGAAGTTTATTCTATAAGGTCAAGTTGATTTAAAGCTTTGGAAAGTCACCTGCAGAATGGGCTAGCTTAACTGATTAGATACTTAAACCAGACTATTTTTCATTTATATCCACCCTTATTCTACAGAAATCTATCACAGCTCAGCATCCCAAACCCAGAGGCCAAGAACTGCTGTAATATTAAGCAGACTACCGTGCCCAAAGTCACCAGGTTCTCTTAATAGAATACTTCAGAAAACTCAAGCCACTTCTTTTTTTTTTCAGAATCTCACCACTCTGCTACTTGGTTCACTTCCCTGGCAGTAGAGTTGAGACTGGAAGTCTCTCATTGAAACAGAAGTTGCCTGGGTGTTAGTTGTTTGTTCATGGGACTGCTTAGTTCCACTCCCTCATACCTGAGAGCTTGTGGGGTTGGCCTCATCTATTATATATTGCTTTCTAAGGGAGTAGAACAGAGCTAATTCTTTGCTCAGGCTTTCAAAACACTCCTTTTCTTCATCCCAGTTTACCTGTAACAAGAAGAGAGTCACTTATTAGGACAGCAGCCAGAGACTTAGTATGGAAAAAAACAGAGAAAGATTCTTTCTCTATCAGCATAAGATACAAAAAAGGCAAAGCAGAACTGATCAGTAAGCACAGCAGATGAGGCTGCAGCATGGAACAGCACATTTAAGCAACTCCAGCCTTTCCTGTGCAGCTTCTGCTGAATGAATTTGGCTGACTCCATTCCTTCCTGCATTCTGTAGTGACTGAGAGAAGTCATGAGGAGAGCTCACCTCCGTGGCCAGGCGAAGGATGAACATGGGCAGGCCTTCCAGCGGCGGGACGTAGTTCTCTATCAGGAGTGGCAGCCCAATAAGGTTTCCTTCCTGCAAGGCAACAGTGCTGCTTCAGTCCAAAAAAAAAAGTGTTCTTTCTTGCAGAAAAATGCATCAGAGCTGACCTACTGCAAGCTTAGAGAGGTTAGGGGCATCTCAAGTTACAAGTTTTTAAAGCCTGATGCCAGGCAGGCATTGCAGGAAGAGGGTTAGTGGGGGTGACCTTCGCAAGGTTACGCGCCTCAGAAGACTGAATTTAGCTTCCTCCTCTATCTCTAGGCAGGCTACCACTGACTACACAGATCCCACTTCCCAGGGGAATAGCCAAGTGTCTGGGTTCTATGACTCTTGATGAAGCTGTTCAGCTTTGGCTAGGGGATGCATTAGGCCACACACAGAAGATGCAGAGAGGGTGATGCTGTAAGGCCTCTCTGCCTGCCTAGAGGACTGGCTAAGCTGCAAACCTTGTTGGGTAAGGGATCCACATGGTAGTTATGGAAGCAATGACTGCTTTATTGGGTAACTAAATGTAAACTAAAAGCAGCATGAGTCCTGAGCATTTTTAATGGAAGGGGTAAGCCAGTTCAGTCTTACTGGAGCTAGTTCTTAGTGGCTGTAAGCACTGCCAGCAAACCACTGCAGTTATGTGTCACCAAAATGCAGGGGCATTTACTTTGGAAAAGACCTCTACAATGAGCAAGTCCCACTGTAAATCTTAACACAGCCAAGTCCACCACTCAGTTCCTGTTATAAGTAATGGCAGCAGTCACCTCATCAATTTCAAGAGAAAAATAATCTTTCAACATTTCAGTCTTCTTTTTCAGAAACTCCACAATGTACTCAGCAAGGCCCTCTTTGGGGCCATCTTCTTCTGTCCAGCCGCTTTCAGGATCCTCTAAAGCAAGCATTGAAAGCTCATACAAAGGAGCTGGCTCCTAAAAATGCAGGAGGCAAACCTGTGGTTAATAATCAATGCACTCCACTGGAAACCAATAGCTTCTTCCTTCACCTATAAACTAATTGTAGTGTGTGATTTCTGGCCTGCAGACAGTTCTGCTTATCATAACCAGTCTAAAAAGTACCAAGATTCGTCCTGCTGTCATTCTGTGCAGCCCACAGTCCTGCAAAGTGCTGTGATATTTACAGGATGAACACTAGCAGTCAACACTCCACTTCTGACAGATCACAGAAGTATCAGGGTTGGAAGGGATCCCAAGGATCATCTAATTCCAATCCCACTGCCCTGGGCAGGGACACCTCACACTACATCAGGTTGCTCAGAGCCACTTCCAGCCTGGCCTTGTATTCAGATGAATTACTTGTCCCAGTGTATCACAGTATCACCAAGGTTGGAAGAGACCTCAAAGATCATCGAGTCCAACCTGTCTCCACAGACCTCATGACTAGACCATGGCACCAAGTGCCACATCCAGTGCCCTCTTGAACACCTCCAGGGATGGTGACTCCACCACCTCCCTGGGCAGCACATTCCAATGACGAACGACTCGCTCAGTGAAGAACTTTCTCCTCACCTCCAGCCTAAACTTCCCCTGCCACAGCTTGAGACTGTGTCCTCTTGTTCTGGTGCTGGTTGCCTGAGAGAAGAGACCAACTCCCTCCTGGCTACAACCACCCTTCAGGTAGTCATAGACAGCAATGAGGTCTCCCCTGAGCCTCCTCTTCTCCAGGCTAAACAACCCCAGCTCCCTCAGCCTCTCCTCACAGGGCTGTGCTCAAGGCCTCTCCCCAGCCTTGTTGCCCTTCTCTGGACACCTTCAAGTGTCTCGATGTCCTTCTTAAACTGAGGGGCCCAGAACTGCACACAATACTCAAGTTGTGGCCTAACCAGTGCAGAGTACAGGGGCACAATGACTTCCCTGCTCCTGCTGGCCATACTACTCTTGATGCAGGCCAGGATGCCACTGGCCTTCTTGGCCACCTGGGCACACTGCTGGCTCATGTTTAGGCGGCTGTCAATCAGCACTCCCAGGTCCCTCTCTGTTTGGCAGCTCTCCAGCCACTCTGACCCCAGCCTGTAGCTCTGCATGGGGTTGCCATGGCCAAAGTGCAGCTCCTGGCACTTGGACTTGTTGAATGCCATCCTGTTGGACTCTGCCCGTCTGTCCAGTCGGTCGAGGTCACTCTGCAGAGCCCTTCTGTCCTCTAACTGACCAACATCTGCTCCCAACTAGGTGTCATCTGCAAATTTGCTGATGACTGACTCAGTGCCCTCATCCAGATCATCAGTGAAGATATTAAAGAGGATGGGGGCCAGCACTGATCCCTGGGGGACGCCACTGGTGCCTGGTGTGAATGTAAGCAGCAACACCAAAACTCAGTATCTCAAACTGATGCTAACAGCAGGCAGGCAGAATGACAGCTACAAGGTTATTGCTTTTTCTACATTCTGTTCTTCCTGTAAAAACAAAAAATACAACACCAACATTGCTCTTGTGGTGGATAAAAAACAACCCAGGAAACTACATTTTTGTCTGAGAGGACAAAATTATTGTGAATAAATGTAAAAAAAAAACAAGTAGTGTAAAAAATGATATATATTATACATATAGAGAGAGAGAGTGAGTGTGAAATTATACTTACAGACAGCCTTAAGACTCCAAAGTTTGCAAAGTCATAAATAAGTATCTGGTAGAAGAGTTCCTGGCTAAATTGAAGTGCAAAAATTAGCTACATAGGCAAGATCACACATCTCCAAGTTGCCATAATTAAAAGTTTCCTCCTGGAAGCATCAGCTAAACATCTCCCTTTGTGCTAACAGAGCTCTTCAACTGGACAGTGGAGGATTCACATGCACTCTCTAGCTGTTTACTTTTACATCTGGTTCCTGACCTCACCAACCACGTGGGTGCAGAAGTGTTACAGACTGTAGCATGCATGCTCCATCACTTCATTCCCAGACACTTCATAGTTCAACATCTTGACTGCTTTGCTGCACTGCAGAAAGTGCACAGGAGCTTGGCACTTGATGGCCATGTCTGCTTGGAGTGCCTGCTCTCACTGGTTACAAAACCAAAACTGAGAGAGCTGTCTGGGTAAGGCTGCATGTGCAAAAACACAAACCTTGTATTACAGTCATCTCCTGCAGCTTCCCTGAACCCAACTGGACACAACATTTTACATTCATCTTTTGAAGCTTCTGCTTGCTCAACTTTATACAGTGTGGTGTAGATGATCATGAAGCAGATGAAACTCCCTCCCCTTCCTCTGGCCTGTGAACAGAGCATACAGTAGCTACTGATTCCCTGCAACTTCTTCCACCGCACTGAACCAATTGCTTCATTTTTTAGCCTCCTGACTTTTCAGATAGGCAACAAGAAAACAGTAACAATCTTGCTCTTCCTGTCATTTCCTTCCTCCTTCTGCTTAGCTTGGTAACTGGTACTTATTTCAACCACCAGCAAGCTGCTTTACCTGAGTTTTGTTGTGTTGAGAAGATACAGTTTAGTCTGATACTGGGCCAGAGCCCACTGAGGACTGACACAGCCAACAAATGAGTGGTCATGTAGCATCTCCTGAAGCCCTGAAACAGTTGAAGGGGGTAGAGGGAAGAAACAAAAGGCTATCATTTAGTATTTGCAACCCTGCCCTAATTTATTGAGTATTTTGAATGTTGTCTTAAAGTCTCAGACACCTCTTCAATCACTGCTGCTTCTTACAGCAAGAATGTTTTGCAGCATTCCTCCTTTGTGTGCATGCACACATCCTGCTCTGTTAAAGCCTAAGTGAGAATAGTTTATGTAATAGTCAAACTCCAAATACCCATTGGAAAAAAATGAAAGCACATATTGAAAAACATCTAAGAGGCAAAAGGCTTACTGGCATGTGCTTGGTTACTGATTTCCTCCTGCAGAGTCAGTACGCTGGTCAAGTTGATGATTCTTCTTCTAGGGGTGCAGGCAGCAGTCATGTCCTCTCTGCTGGCCTCTTGCTCCATTTCTATGTCCACATCTTCCCGTGGCCTCTTCCTACAATACCAAAACAAAAGAAATTGTGTTCAGTTCACAAAGATGATGAATGTGCTGGAGCACCTCTGCTAGGAGGACAGGCTGAGGGAGCTGGGGCTGTTCAGCCTGGAGAAGAGAAGGTTCGGGGGGGGCAGACCATAATGCTGCCTGAAGGGATCCTACAGCAAGGCTACAGAGGGACTTCTCATGAGGGTGTCCAGAGACAGGACAAGGGGGAATGGTTTGAAGATGATGAGAGACCAGGGTTAGAGTGGATCTTAAGAGGAAGTTCTTCAGTATGAGGGTGGTGAGACTCTACAATAGGCTGCCCAGGGAGGCTGTGGATGCATCCTCCTTGGAGGTGTTGAAGGCCAGGCTGGGTGAGGCCTTGAGCAGCTGAGGCTAGTTGAGAGGTGTCCCTGCTCCTGTCAGGGAGGCTGGAGAAGGTGATCTCTAAGGACCCTTCTAACCTAAGCCATTCTATGGTTCTGTCACTCAGGCAGAACAGACCAACAGGTTGGATGCTCAGTTCATGTGCTCTGGAAATGCAGAAAGCCTCCCAGAAAGACAGACTTCTACTTTCAAGGCTTCAGTTGTTAGAAAAAGGTAATTCATAGAAAATTTATGACTCCAATACCAATCAGATCAGATATCTCTTGTTTCAACACCAAGAAAATTGGGCTCTAAAGGACATACCAAAAAGTGTTGATACTTCTATTGACTGTTTTCATGATCATTTTCTGTAACACTAGGAGGACAACAGGAGAAGCAGATTCCTTCAGAAGACTCTGGCCTCTTAACAGCTCCTGCAGGAGCTCTAAAAACATGGAAGCACTTTGACCTTTTACTAGGGTAATGTCTGTATAGTTTGCCCCCCCCCTACAAAAGGAGGGCCTCCAAAAGCAGACAGACTAAAGAGTTAATGTCATGATTTCCACTGCTTCCTGCCTTTGAGTGTGCACAGAAATCCCACTCCATGCACAAGAGTGACCATGAGCGATGTAACCTGCAGGGCAGAGATGAACCTTAGTTTCTCATTAAAATGCCATGGAAAGTTATTCTAGGAAACATTTTCTTTCTGAAAAAGCAGGAGTTCAAAGAGGTCAGGAAAAAATCTTCCTTTTCAAGGCTATGCCATGAAATCCAGAGGTAGTCTTGCATGGCCTCAGGAAGGGTGAGACTTACCGAGAAGGCACCGGAGATGAGCGTCCACTCTCGCTCAGCACCCCAGGCATCACTGTGTCCTCCCGCACAGCACCCATCTCAACTGGATCGCTGACACTCTCCATTTCAGCATCCTGTGGCCTGATCACAGCCTCTGGAGACCCTGCATTAACTTCTGTTGTAGCTTCCATGGGAGCTGTACTTAGGGGGTTGTTTGCTGGCTGAAGAAAAGCATCCAATTTCTGCTCTCGGGAATCGGTGCGGACCATCTGATGAGCATAAACTTTATCACCGGCTCCTTTGCTAACAGCAGAAGAGTTTGCTACTGATTTTACCACCTCACTGGAAGAGCAGTCAGCTCCTGGAAGCAATGTCTTCATGCAGATACGGGAAGACAAAGAGAAGAGATTCAACAAGGTAAGCAAAACCCCACAGAGCTCAGCCATGCTTCTCACAGTACTGCTCAGAGGCAAGTAGCTTTCAGACCCCACACACAGCAACAGGCCACCAGCTTTCCACTTGCTGTCCACACAGCATGAACATCAATCTTGGCAGTTAATGAGGTCACTAATTGGCATTCCTTTGTCTCACAGGGAAAATGTTTAATGTGAAAAAAAAAATGGTGTTTTTCTGAACAGGTTCTGGTTATAATTCTTATACTAAACTCTACCTAAAGAGATTAGGAAATCGCCTCCTGAATTTTTTTTCCTGGTTAGATTAATTCCAAAAGGTTGTCAAACAGACAGAAGAGTTTCCTCAGTGTCATCTTTCACATAAACCAGGGGGGAAAAATAATTAACAAAAAAATGAGCACAGCTGAAGGCTGCTATGCTTGTAAAATCACAAAGACTGATCAAATACTTGACAGAAAGACCAGAACAAGAGGACAGAGACTCAAGCTGTGCCAGGGGAGGGTTAGGTTTAAGGTGAGGAAAAAGCTCTTCCCAGAGAGATTGACCATTGGAATGTGCTGCCCAGGGAGGTGGTGGAGTCACCATCCTTGGAGGTGTTTAAAATGAGCCTGGATGAGGCACTTGGTGCCATGGTTTAGTTGATTAGATGGTGTTGGGTGATAGGTTGAACTAGATGATCTCAGAGGTCTTTTCCAACCTGGTTAATTTCATTTCTATTCTATTCTATTCTATTCTATTCTATTCTATTCTATTCTATTCTATTCTATTCTATTCTATTCTATTCTATTCTATTCTATTCTATTCTATTCTATTCTATTCCATTCCATTCCATTCCATTCCATTCCATTCCATTCCATTCCTCTGTCTTTTGTCACCCTGTTAACATTGGACCATTAAAGCAATTTCATCCCTGGAACAGAGAGCAAAGATTTTGGCAGTGCAATGCTGCTGACTGTCAATCAGTACAAGGGGTACAGGGCAAACAAGCAGTTTGAGTGATCCAGAGCTGTGGTCATTTCAGATGTTCCCACCTGAGTGAAGTACATCCTTGAAGAATTGGAGCCCAGTAACTTGCTCTCCACATGCTGCTGCACACGCTCTAGGATGCTGTCTTCATGCAGGAAGTGGACCTCATGCTTTGTGGGGTGCACATTCACATCTACATTCTGGGGAGATATTTCCAGGCTGTAAAACATTTTAGAAGAAGTGAACCTAAAACTTCCCATGGCTGGCAAAGAGCACACAAATTGGTTCAGTACAAAATAAGGCAGGCTTGGGGCCACTGCTCCATGCAAAGAAGTCAAAATGGTCCTGAGACATGCTCAGGTTACACTAGAGTCAGATTTATTTGGCATGCTAAGGAATACTTGCTGTGAAGAACTCTAAACTCATCAAAATCAGCTTACAGAGCTAAGCTTAAGCCAGTCTCCATACAAGAGTGTTGAGAAATGTCTTTTATTGCAATGTCTCCTGAGCTGGTGGCATCTGTTGCCCTGTCATTTAGCAGGGGTTCAGTTAAATGCTGCAATGCAAGAACTCAGTCGTTGGGAAGCACTGGGTGTCAGTGACTTTCTCTGCTGAGTGGCAGTACTCAGTCACTTAGCAATTACAAAGCCAGGTTTCCTTTCTAGTCATATTCTCCAGTTTTTAAAGGACCCTTCCTGTTCAATTTTAGCCACCACTTGACTTTTAAAACAGGATTATTTCCTGCAATCAGTAAGCAATTCACTTCTTTTTGCTGCTTTAGCATCCCCAGAACAGCGACTGTTACAAACAATGACACAGACATAATTCCCAGGAAGGAAGAACAAGCTTGCAATGCTTTATCTGACTGTTCTTAAATGTGCTGCTGTATTCCTCGTGTCACCTTGCTAAAGGGAAGCACATCCAAGCCATCAGAGCTGAAACTACAGGCAGTATTTCTTAAAACAAGGCCCATTTCTTGAAGGTGATTGGCTTTTAGACCATTAAAGATGCACAATGACTTCTCTGTCTGGCACTGAAGTACCCGAGTGCAGCACTTAACACTTCCATCAGGAACACAAACGTCTTTTTAAACCTTCCCACCCTAGCTGCACCCGACCATAAAAGGCTACTGCTTGCTGCTACTTTACCTGAGGTACAGGAAGGGATGGCTGCCTTTGGGCAGGTAAGCAGCATACACAGTTTCGATTGCTTTGCGCAGGGCAGCCGACTCCACCAGTCGATCTGAAACACAACGAGAGGCTGTTTCCACCGGGCCCTGCTGAAACACACTGCAGAGTGCCCAGCTGCTCCTGCACACCAGCTTCTGCGAAGTGCATCTGTTGGACCTGGTTTTCCCTCTTTAGCCCCAAGAGAAAACCAGGACTAGGCAGCATCTTCCCAAGTACATTTTGTATTAAGAAGTATTCTGTTCTACAAATACTGAAATAATCAAAGGATATATCTGGTTGGAAAAGACCTCACAGATCACCCAGGCTATCTTTCCATTTTGTACAGCCAAGGGCTGCTACACCTCCTACCCATGTCGCTAGAGAGCAGAGAATAGAAGGAACAGAATGGAATGGAATGGAATGGAATGGAATAGAATAGAATAGAATAGGATAGGATAGGATAGGATAGGATAGGATAGGATAGGATAGGATAGGATAGGATAGGATAGGATAGGATAGGATAGGATAGGATAGGATAGAATTAATCAGGTTGGAAAAGACCTTCCAAGATAAAGTCCAACTTATCACCCAACACCATCTAATTAACTATACCATGGTACCAAGTGCCTCATCCAGGCTCTTCTTAAACACTTCCAGGGATGGTGACTCCACCACCCCCCTGGGCAGCACATTCCAATGGCCAATCTCTCTGTCTGGGAAGAATTTCTTCCTAACATCCAGCCTGAACCTCCCCTGGTGCAGCTTGAGACTGTGTCCTCTTCTTCTGGTGCTGGTTGCCTGGGAGAAGAAACCAACCCCCACCTGGCTACAACCTCCTTTCAGGTAGTTGTAGAGCAAGGGGGTCTCCCCTGAGCCTCCTCTTCTCCAGGCTAAGCAACCCCAGCTCCCTCAGCCTTTCCTCACAGGGCTGTGCTCCAGACCTCTCCCCAGCTTTGTTGCCCTTCTCTGGATACCTTCCAGCATCTCAACACCTTTCCCACACTGAGGAGCCCAGAACAGGACACAGGACTCAAGGTGTGGCCTAACCAGTGCTGAACACAGGGCAGAATGACTTCCTTGCTCCTGCTGGCCACACTATTCCTGATCCAGGCCAGGATGCCATTGGCCTTTTGGCCACCTGGGCACACTGCTGCCTCATGTTCAGCCTACTGTCAACCAGTACCCCCAGGTCCCTTTCTGCCTGGCCGCTCTCCAACCACCCTGACCCCAGCCTACAGCACTGCTGTCTAAGTTGGCAGGACACAGTTGTCACCTTGATACTCCACAAGCTCACCTTTCTGTTGGGCCCAGGCTTAGCTGAGTGCAAAGCAAGGCACACATTACAAACGGGAAAAGCCCTGAAGATCTGCATTTAACTGCAGTGCTTATTCTTCCAAGTCTTTGAAGAACAATCACACAGTTTGTAGTTCTTCAGGAAGGTCTGTTGCAGTTATTCTTTTCTGTACAAAATGCTGTTGGGTTTCAGTTTTGCTCTTTCAAAAGCACTTACGGTTTATGAAGAGTAAAAACACACACTTCTTCACCGAGTAGTTTGCATTGGTGATGTAGCCTTTCATTGTAAAGGCCAGACTTGCATCCTCACAGCCCACTTCTATCAGTTCCCTGTTGACAACATCACAGAAACAACAACAAAACAGATGAATTATGGTGTTGATCATAGAATCATAGAACCGTTAGGGTTGGAAGGGACCTCAAGGATCAGCCACTTCCAACCCCCTTAACCCCCTTGCCATGGGCAGGGACACCTCGCACTACAGCAGGTTGCTCACAGCCACAGCCAGCCTGGCCTTCAAAGCCTCCAGGTGTGAGGCTTCCACCACCTCCCTGGGCAACCTGTGCCAGTCTCTCACCACCCTCATGGGGAACAACTTCTTCCGAATCTACCCATTTCTAGTTTTGTTCCATTCCCCCCAGTCCTATCACTCCCTGACACCCTCAAAAGTCCCTCCCCAGCTTTCTTGTAGCCCCCTTCAGATCCTGGAAGGCCACAATTAGGTTTCCTTGGAGCCTTCTCTTCTCCAGACTGAACAACCCCAACTCCCTCAGTCTGTCCTCATAGCAGAGCAGCTCCAGCCCTCTGCTCATCCTCATGGCCCTTCTCTGGACACCTTCCAGCACCTCCAGATCCTTCCTGTAACAGAGGCTCCAGAACTGGACACAGTGCTCCAGGTGGGGATGCAGATTTCAACAGTACCCACAAGCAGCACTATACTGCTCTGTGTTCTATCACACTAGAATTACCTGAGCGTTCAAACATTGCTGAGCCATAAAAATTATTTAACCTGAGCTGCAGTCTTTCCTCTGAAGTTCAGCTGTAAACTAGCAACAAGGCATGACTGGGGTCTGTAAAACTATCCACAGTCTCTCTCTCATTCCATATCATAGTATCCTTTATAAAGTTAACATCCACTGATCATTCTGCTGTGCATTTCATTCTTTAAGTCACCCACAGCAATAGTCAGGGACCCTTCAGAACTGTCAGCAGACAGGGAAGAACAATTCTTTGTCTGCTTTTGCAACTTCCCTCTTTCCTTGGATACATTTGAAAAGGTCACACCTGCTGCAAGATGAGGGAGAGCTCTGATTACTTCAGCACTCCCTCTTCTCTCTAATTCACCTTGAAGGAAGCAGGAAGAGAGAGTTAGCACAGCCCATGTTCTTTCAAAGAGAAAGGGGAGGGAGATTTACTAGAAACCTTCATGTGAAGAGGAAACTTGACATCAACAAACCTGCTAACAGCATTTCCAAAGATGGACCTGATGTTGTCCACCGTTGAGGCGTTCGACACGGTCCTAACATCTGACACGGTATCACCTTGCTGAAGAGATCAGACACAGGCATTGATCAATCCCCAGTTCTGGCTGAAGCTTTAGATATCCATTGAAGTTCACAGTAACATTTGTAGTGCAGAAGAGCAGGGCATAGCGTCACAACCACGTTCTGTACCAGTATTTGTGTTCAGCAGAACACCAGATGGCTCAGGCACAGGATTACAAGATTTGCTAGGTCACGTCAGCCCCACTCAGGCTAGTAACCCTGCCTTTGGCAGTGAGGAACAGCAGCAGTAGTTCAGTGACTAACTGCCAAGAATGCCACAGAAAGAAGGTTCTCTACCCCATTCTGTCATCCAGTGATCAGTAGCCAGACTCTCGAAAGAAGCTGAAACAAAACACCGCACTGAAAACTCCAAACTCCTGGCAAGTATCTTCTTGTGTTTACTTTTAACTGGCTTCTATCCAAACTGCATCAAAGTACCTGCCAGCATTTCCAGGGAAGGCTCTACTCACCATGCCCCTTGCAAAAGATGCAGGGCAAATTTTCTGTATGTATCACAGAGTGGTAGGGGTCAGAGGGACCTCAAAAGATCACCCAGTCCAACCCCACTGCTAGAGCAGGATCACCCAGGGCAGGTCACACAGGAATGCATCCAGGCAGGCTTTGAATGTCTCCAGAGAAGGAGACTCCACAGCCTCTCTGGGCTGCTTCTTCTAAGGCTCTGTCACCTTCAGTGACAAAGTTTTTCCTTATGTTCATGTGGAACCTCCTCATCTCCAGCTTGCACCCATTGCCCTTTGTCCTGTCACTGGACATCCCTGAGCAGAGCCTGGCTCCATCCTCCTGACACTGCCCTGCACATCTTTATCAACATGAATGAGGTTATCTCTCAGGCTCCTCTTCTCCAAGCTACAGAGCCCCAGCTGCCTCAGCCTGTCCTCACAAGGCAGATGTTCCACTCCCCTCATCATCTTTGTGGCTCTACATTGGACTCTTTCAAGAAGTTCCCTGAGGTCTTTCTTGAACTGAGGGGCCCAGAGCTGGACACAGTATTTCAGATGCAGCCTCCCCAGAGCAGAGCATAGGGGGAGGAGAACTTCTACATAGCCACACGTACAGAGAGACAATCAGACATATGGTGAATTTATGAAGACTTGATGTACCTTTTTAACTGAAAAGCTGATGCCTGAGTTATGGATGGCATACCTGAAACACAAGCAAACAGAAGACTGCAGTGTATGAAAGAAAGCTTCCTTTCCCCAAACACTGAGAAGCAGCTAGTGATGGGGGCAGACAATTCTATTTCCTGTCACACAGTGGACTAGACAGCTACAAAAATGCTTTCCATTTATAACTCAACCTGTGGCCATGTGAAATGTAAGCATCACCTTAGCTTACTTCTCAGAAATCCCAACCAGCTTCTACAGACCTGGTTAGCTCAGTGTCCTTGCATGGGTTTCACAAGAACAGCAGCAAAAACTCCCCACTGTCATCAAATCAAGGCTCAACTACTGTGGAGCAGGAGCTGAAAAATGGCTGGCTTGCCTGTCTGATTTCCCCTACCCAGATGGTTCAGCTGTCTCTGATCCCAGGACCAAGTTCTCACACATGACAGCCATGTAGCCTTGATTTTAGCTACTAGGGAAGTTGCTATGTTGAGAAAGAACACTCTGTAGAACCCTGCAGCACCAGAAATGCACAAAGGCAGGGGTTAGAGTCTTGTGACCAGGACAGTTAGGAACTCAAACACTCCAGGAGAAAAATGAAATAAAAATATGTAAAACCCTAATGGAAAAACAAAAGCAAAACCAAAAATCTCCATGAGCTGGAAGTCTGTAACTCAGCAAGACTTCAAGGTCAGCCTGTCCATGGAGCAGCAGGACCTGGCCCTTCAGCTCCTGGCTGAAGTCTGCCTGTCCAGTGAAGGCTCTTAAGCTGCTTGCTCAGAGAGCAGGCTAACACTTGGCCTTGGAGTCTTGCTACTCCTTGCTAGCTTTTGTGTTGCCTCGAAGTGTCAAGCTGTTGTTTTGGTTAAATTGTGGAGATCCTGCTTGCAGAGCCCCTGCCCATGGCAAAAGATGCAACCAAGGGACGCAGGAAGGGAACATCTGGCAGCTAAAGTGATAAACAAAACATGAAGATGCGACATCAGCATTCAGCATTTTCATATCCAGCCAGATCTCAATGCTCCTGCACAGTTTTTACTTGGATTCTATTCAGCCCAGGTTCATGGAGAGTTCACTCCTTTGTTAGCACCATTTGCTTGTTGGAATTCTTACTAATAATAATCTCAGACCACAACCAGTGCTTCTCCTCTGGACTTTCCATATCAGATTGGACTGCTACCTGGCACAGCACACTAGCAGACAGTTAACCTCCCCCTACACAGCAACAAAAACCCATAGACACCAAACACCCATCTGCCAGCCCCTCTGGAAAACCCCAGTGCCCAGCAGAACGAATTGGAGCCTCCCAGTCCAGTTTACCTGCCAACAACTTCTAGGATTTTTGCATATTCTTCAGTGGGACTTTTTAAAGCTTTCCTCCTTGTATTTACATTGTAGAAGAGATCTTCCACCTGCACAGAACAACACACAAGCAAAACATCATCAAAAAATTCTTCCCTTACTGTATCATTCATCTAAATCTTTGGTGATTCTCCCCCTCTACTCTGCTCTGCTGAGACCCCACCTGGAGCACTGCCTCCAGTTCTGGAGCCTCTATTACAGGAAGGATCTGGAGGTGCTGGAAGGTGTCCAGAGAAGGGCCACGAGGATGAGCAGAGGGCTGGAGCTGCTCTGCTGTGAGGACAGACTGAGGGAGTTGGGGCTGTTCAGTCTGGAGAAGAGAAGGCTCCCAGGAGACCTAATTGTGGCCTTCCAGGATCTGAAGGGGGCTACAAGAAAGCTGGGGAGGGACTTTCTTAGGGTTTCAGGGAGTGATAGGACTGGGGGGGAATGGAACAAAACTAGAAGTGGATAGATTCAGATTGGATGTGAGGAAGAAATTGTTCCCCATAAGGGTGGTGAGAGACTGGCACAGGTTGCCCAGGGAGGTGGTGGAAGCCTCACACCTGGAGGCTTTGAAGGCCAGGCTGGCTGTGGCTGTGAGCAACCTGCTGTAGTGTGAGGTGTCCCTGCCCATGGCAGGGGGCTTGGAAGTGGCTGATCCTTGAGGCCCCTTCCAACCCTAACAATTCTGTGGTTCTGTGATTCTACAGGATTCTCTGGAAGTACTTCAGTTTCTAAAGGAACGTTTGAGTAATTCCTTCCCTGTTTAGGCTCACCTAACAAAATGCAGCTCCAGAGAAATGGATGCTCCCAGGTATTTGGGTACAGCAGTATCTTTACCAGTAACAACAGCAACTCTACAGCTCACTCTGCAGGCAGAGTTTTGATCAGAGGACAAGGGATTCCCTCATTACAGAGTTATAATGAAATGCCAGCAAATGTTGAAGGAGTTGCTGCAATCAAGGCTGCTGATGTCAGCAAACCTGCAGCTTAAACTGCTCACTTTCACCATTTATTTGAACAACCTGCAAATTATTTTCCAGCTGTGCTGGGAAATGCAGAAATTCAAAGTTCAGCTTCTTTGTAGGACATGTTACCTGAACAGACATGGGAAGCTTGCTGCTGAACACAGGTCTGCAGGCTCCTAGGCCAGGCTCCCAGTTTCTACCCTACACTGTGCCACATGCTCACTCTTTTTGTTCCTCACCATCCTAACAGCAATCTTCATCCTAGCCCACTTCCAGATCTTGGTGTGAGGTATGAAAGATAGGTCTGAAAACCAAGCAGCATTTTGGCAATGCCCTGTGCCAGCCCTCATCTTCCCACTCTGGCTCATACAATGTAGATCACTCCTCCATCTTCTGAGCTTCCTGTAGCCCTTAACTGTCCCCTGAGGCTTTCAGCAGCCCAGAAGGAGTATGAAATATTTCTCTATGCTTACCCTCAGAAGGAACAACAGAAAACAAGGATCTTCTGGAATTTGCCTTGTTGTCTTTGGTGACAATAAAAAACCCCAACAAACAAAAACCCCAAGAAACCCCACCACCAACATCATTTGGAAAACAGTCTCCAAGGTGATACAATGACAAATACCAGCAAGTGGTGCAAGCACAAGGACCAGGGGACAGAAAAGGGACAAGAGAGAAGAGGCACAAGAACCTACTGTGATCTGAGTGCCTTGGTTTCCAGCACAGGGTTTCGGAGGAGCTTTAATTTTGCCATCACTGTAGGTAGCTCTAGGAGGAAAATCAAAGTCATCAGACACAGAGACATGACAACAAAAAGGCAAGGCCAGAGAAATCCCTTCATTGCCACACTCCTCCCAGCAAGGAACTTGGGACACCGAGAAGCAAACTGTCTTCATTGACCTTGGGAACCAGAGGGGGAGTGGGAGAGTGGGAATCACAGCAGAGCAGAAGTGGCAGCTATTGGGATATGTGTTTGGAAACTGTATGAGACCTTTCCTGCAAGAGCAACAGTGCTCTGCTTTATCTTGCTTTAATAGCTAGATGTGGGCTGCTTGGTTTGGAAGAGAGGAAGCTGAGGGGAGACCTCATTGCTGTCTACAACTACCCGAAAGGACATTGTGGAGAGGCTGCTGCTGGTCTCTTCTCACAGGTAATTAGGGATAGAACCAGAGGCAATGGCCTCAAGCTGCCACTGGGTAGGGCTAGACTGGAGAGTAGGAAGTGGTCAGCAAGAGTGGTCAGGGAATGAGCTGCCCAGGGTGCTGGAGTCAGCAACCCTGGCTGTGTTTCAAGGTGGTTTGGATGTGGTGCTTGGGGCTATGGTCTAGGGGTGACCCTTGTAGAGTGGGGTTCTGGGTTGGACTTGGTGATCCTGAGGGTCTTTTCCAACCTGAACCTTTCTGCGACACTTCCCATACACTTCTAACATCTCAGTGATAGGGAATTCTTGATCTGTACATCTGGAATCTGTTTCCTTTTTTGGCTGGAACAGGACTCTGAGCATGAGAGACTTCTGAGCCACTCAGGTACTTTCAGCAAGCTGCACAGATGCAGGATTTCAAAGAGCACAGGTTTTTTTCCCCCTGCATACCCTACATATACTTAATGCAAGAAAGACCAGAGTCCCCTTATGTTTTGAAACAAGAAGATGCAAGGCTTCTCTTGTTTCTTCCTTGTTTTGCATAAAAGTAGTTGATACATTAAAGGAAAGGCTTGTTCATAATCAGAGTAAGTTTCCAGGAGAATATTCAGAACCTTCTTTGGATAGGAGCAGGCACCTTAATAAAGCAAACTAAGCTCTAAGTTGCTGTGCTCAGAGGCTTGGGAAATCTACAAGCCATGCTGACTGTGTATATAAATCATTTTATCCTGCAATGGATGGAAGCTGCTTGGAGCAGCTGCTTTCCTCACTTCCGCTGCCAAACCTTCCTGAGCAGTTATTCCTCAGCACAGGGGAGAATTAATTTGCTTTACAATGGAGCAGTGGGGCTCAGTGGACAGTTGGGGTCCAGAGGCAGTGGGCACAGAGCTGTTTAGGTGTTCAAGAGGAGATCAGGTGTTCAAGAGGAGATTGGACGTGGCACTTGGGTGCCATGGTCTAGTCATGAGGTCTGTGGAGACAGGTTGGACTCGATGATCCTCGAGGTCTCTTCCAACCTTAGTTATACTGTGATACTGTGATACTGTGAAAGACACAGGCTCATTATTGCCTGCTGAAGCAGAATTCCCTTTAAGAGTCTGCATACTTCCCCTCCCCCCCCCCATTTTAAAACACTTTGTTTAGCTAAATCTTACCTTGACACCCTGGAATAAAAAATAAGATCACACAAACTGTCTTGTCTTTGTTTTAACCCCAGAAACGCCCAATTCCTTACCCCACCCTCCTCCTTAATGAGAGCCCTGCAAAGAGAAGCAAATCCATCTGTTCCATACTGCATGCAGCAGAAGTCCCTGGGCTCACAGGTGGCATACCTGTATGCACACTTGGCATCAGCTGTTTTAGTTGTTACTGTAACGTGGGCAACGTGGCTGATGCTAGCCAATGCCTAGAGGAAGAGAAAGCACCTTTGTAAAACTTGCCCTGGAGACCACTGAGTGTCCACACTGTAAACAGCAGCACTGTGTTCTGATGTACCACTTGCAAGTAATTAACACAAACCCTCATGAAACAAGTGCAGGTCAGTAAAGCTTTAGCAAGTTGTAGTGCCTGCAGCACCGAGTTTTATCCAGGGCCTTCCTTTTTGGGCTTTTCTAACGTTTCACTGCCTCTGACAATGCAAGCAGAAACCCATGGAACATCACTAGAAGAAACTGGCAAAGTTAGTACAGTTGTGTCCTTTTCTTTCTTTCATGTTTTAAAAGAAAAAAGGAAGAGTTTAGCCACTGTGTTCTCATCCCTGCCCAAAAATCTTCTCCTGGCTGTAGGTAGTGTAACAAAGTTAGGATGCAAAGGGTTTGCCTAGAAAACTCCACGGCTGTCTACAGAGCCTGCTGAAACCAGCCTCAGGACCAGACTGCACTGGCTGTGGAGCTGATGATGCTGAAAACATGGGAGGAAAGGACTCAAGAAGACTACTCTCTGGAGCAGGCAAAGTTCTATGTACCTTCTAGTCCACCTGGAGGGGAAAGCAGAAAGATATCTACCTCTCCCTGGCCATCCATCTAATCCTGAAAGACATGGAAAATTCTTTAAACTATAATCACATGGAGCACACCAAGTGGTAGGCTGGTGGACAGCAATGTGCCCTTGTGGCCAAGGTGGCCAATGGGATGCACAGCAGATCAAGGGAGGTTTTCCTCCCCCTCTACTCTGCCCTAGTGAGGCTCCACCTGCAATATTGCAGCCAGTTCTGGGTTCCCCAGTTCAAGAGGGACAGGCTTCTGCTGGAGAGAGTCCAAGGGAGGGCTACAAGGATGCTAAAGGGACTGCAGCACTGCCTGGTGGGGAGAGACTGAGAGCCCTTGGGGAGAGAAGTCTGAGAGGGGATCTGATCAATGTCTATAAATATCTGAGAGCTGGGGGTCAGGAAGGAAGGGACAAGGACAGGCTCTGCTCACTTGTGCTCTGTGACAGGACAAGGGGCAATGGATGGAAACTGCAGCACAGCAAGTTCCACCTCAACATGAGGAAGAACTTCTTTACTGTAAGGGTCACAGGCTGCCCAGAGAGGTTGTGGAGTCTCCTTCTCTGGACCCTTCCCAGCCCTGTCTGGATGTGTTCCTGTGTGACCTGTGCTGGATTCTCTGGTCCTGCTCTGGCAGGGGGGGTGGACTGGAAGATGTCCAGAGGCCCCTTGCAACCCCTAACATGCTGTGAGCCTGGGACACTCTAAGAAAGCTCCTGTGAGGATTACTGGCAATGAGACAATGTGCAAATCCCCCTACAAGAGGACTGCACCAAACAATCAGCAGTTCCCAAACCCCGGCGAAGAGCTCACCTCGCCTCTGAAGCCGTAAGTAGAGATGCTCGTCAGGTCCTCAAATCTCTGCAGCTTGCTGGTAGTAAATCGCTCACACACGATGTCCAGATCTTCCTTCTATGTGAAAGGGACAAGAGTCACTTTCTGTTCCCAGGCTTTTTCAGGGTCAGAAACGTTGATGAACTCACATAAAGTTCAAAAGGCAGTGCCAAACATCAGCACACCGCCGGCAGCTTTGTTTGCTCACCCTGATGCCACAGCCGTTGTCTTGCACCTGGATGAGCTTCAGACCACCTTCTTTAACGACTACCTGGATACTCGTAGATTTAGCATCCAAGCTGCAGAAACCAAGAAAGCATTCTAGAGAACAGCACCTCATACCTGCCTTCAGTTCCCTCACACAATCATTCAGGTTGAAAAAGATCTTCCAAGATCAAGGCCAATCATTAACTCAGCACTGCCTCGTGCACAACTAAGCTGTGTCCATCAGCACCACGTCTACACAGCCTCATAAAGCTTCTGCTCCAGGCCTTTCATCAGCTTTGTTGCCTGACTTTGCTCTTCACTGAGAGAGTCGTTCACCATTGGAATGTGCTGCCCAGGGAAGTGGTGGAGTCACGGTCCCTGGAGGTGTTCAAGAGGGGATTGGACGTGGCACTTGGTGCCATGGTCTAGTCATGAGGTCTGTGGGGACAGGTTGGCCTTGATGATCTTTGAGGTCTCTTCCAACCTTGGTGATACTGTGATCTTCTTTGGCTCCAGCACTTCATTGTCCTTCTTGTAGAGAGGGGCCCAACACTGAACACAGTATTCAAGGCGCAGCCTCCCCAGTGCCAAGCACAGTGGCATGATCACTTTCCCTCTCCTGCTGGCCACACTATTCCTGGTACAGGCCTGGATGCTGTTGGCTTACTTGGCCACCTGAGCACACTGCTGGCTCATGTTTACACAGCTTCTTTTCTGCCAGGCAGTTTTCCAGCCACTCTGCCCCAGCCTCCTGCATGGGGCTGTTGTAACCCAAGTGCAGGACCCGGCACTTGTGGTACCCCATACCACTGAGCACGGCCTATCGATCCAGCAGGAGAAGATCCCTCTCTGCATAACCTCTCTCCCTTCACAACACTGCCCTCCAACTTGGTGCTGTCTGCCAACCTGATACCTTGCCCTCAATCGATTAAGACATTAAACGGGCCTGGCTCCAACGCGGAGCCTCCCCCGTGTCCGATGGCCCCGGGGCAATGGGGCGGGAGGAGCAGACCCCGCGTTTACCAGTTTTCTATCATCTCCTTGATGGCGTTCGCCGGTCTCTGGATGACCTCGCCGGCCGCGATGCGGTTCACCACGGCTTCGTCCAGCCGCCGGATCACGCCGGCCATCCTCGGTGCCGGGACGGGAGCCCGGCGTGGGCAGCTGCCGGGCGGGAACCGGGAGGCCGGCTGCTCGGGTACCCCAGCAAACGGGGCGCTGCGGGACAGCAAGGGCCTGGGACGCTCACGTGGGGGGACCCGGGAGGGAGGACCGGGGAGAACCCGGAAGGGGACCCTAAAGGCGAACCCGGAAGAGGGTACCGGAGAGCACTCGTGGGCCGTCCGGGGGGCCGATTGGAGCCCGAGAGAAAGGCACAAGGAGCTGAAGATACGGGTGAGGGAAGAGGACCAGGGACCGGCGGGGAGGAGCCGTCCCGAAGCGGGGAGCGGGGGGAAGGGGAAGGGGCCCCGCTCCCGCCACGCCGCCGCTCCCCACCCCCGCGAGCGGACCGCTCTCTGATTGGGCTCCACAAACGCCAATCACCCGGCCTCCTTCCTTCCCGCGCCAAACGTAAACACGGCGAGGGGGAGCGGAAGGCGGTGGGACCGAGTGAGCCCGCTGCGATTGGCTGAGGGCACGGCAAGGGGCGGGGCGCGGCGCTGCAGGGGCGCGCGGCGAGGCGGGCGTGCGCGCGCGCGCCTGTGGCCGGGGAGCAGTGCGCCGCCTGGCGGCCGGAGGGTGAGCCGCACGCGGGGTCGCCCTGCATCTCTGACGCAGGCAGCGCGGCGACCTGGGGCGGGGCGTGCGGGGAGAGCCTGCCGCCGCCTGGCAGTGCTTCGAGGAGCCCCGCGGACAGCATCTTTAGCAAGACAGGGCGTGATGGTTTTAAACTAAGGCAGGGGAGGGTTAGTCTAGGTAGAAGGCAGAAGTGTTTTACACTGAGGGTGGTGAAGCACCGGCACAGATTGCTCGGAGAGGTGGTGGAAGCTCCATCCCTGGAAGGATTCCAGGTCAGGATGCTCTGAGCAGGCTGATCTAGCTGAAGATGTCCCTGTTCACCGCAGGGATTGGACACAAGACATCCTGTGATCCTATGAGTACCTGCAGCATGTACTGACTATTCCAATTCAAACAGATCACGCTCCCAAACCCAGTTTTGAAACTTGCTCGTAGTGTGTTACTGACCCCTTCAAAGTAAAAATGGCTTTATTTGGCTTGAGCAATGAAAAGGGAGCATTGAGAAATAGCAAATAAGGCTTGAGAAAGAATTGGAGCGTGGGGGAAACAAGTTAATCACAACACTAGCTTCTGCTGTCCTTTCCAAAAGCAGAGCCCAAAACCTTGTAACATGAGGCTGGGCTGCCAAGGGCAAGAGCCTGCAGCACTGGAGAAAGGACTGGAGAGAGAGAAAATCAGTTTAAAAGGTTACAGTCATTAGATTTGTAGACTGAAGCTCAAGCAGAAGAGGAGGTTAAAAGATGAGAATTGCTTGGGGGGCGGGAAGCCTGATTTTTGTTGTTTCTGTTTTCAAAGAGAAGCAAGTTGAGCAGAATTCCAGCAGAATTTTCCCCTACTGATACCTTTATAAAATCTATATACTTTTGTATAAAATTCTATCTTTTATAAGCCAGGTTTTGTAGGATTTTGTTTTGGGTTTTATAGGTGATATCCTAGTGCCTGGAAACATCTTCCCACATGCCCTTAAATAAAGTCCCTCCAGGTGATGGGAGACGATATCTTCTGCCTTGCTTACAGCTTTTACTGCCAAACAGCAGCAAAGTTTATGACCATTCCTTAAAACTGTCTCCAGCTGGCTAGCAGGAGATAAGTGAAGGAATGCAAACCAAATAGCCTAAATAGCCTTGACTTCTCAGACCTCTGCTTCTTTTCAGCTTGTATTGACAAGCACCCAGACTGTCCAGGAAGTTCTTTTAACCCTGAATGCAGACCCACACTCCTCTTGCAGTCAATTGCATGCAGCTATAGCATGGAGAATAAAATGTTCACAGAAAACTTGTGCAGCAGTGGTTTGCTGTCCATGGGTAGCAGAAGCAGCAATACTGCCTGGGCTGCTATAGTTACTAAACTTCACAGTATCACAAGGGTTGGAAGAGACCCCGAGGATCATCAAGTCCAACCTGTCTCCACAGACCTCATGACTAGACCATGGCACCAAGTGCCACATCCAGTGCCCTCTTGAACACCTCCAGGGATGGTGACTCCACCACCTCCCTGAGCAGCACATTCCAATGACGAACGACTCTCTCCGGGAAGAACTTCCTCCTCACCTCGAGTCTAAACCTCCCCTGGCACAGCTTGAGACTGTGTTCCCTTGTTCTGGTGCTGGTTGCCTGGGAGAAGAGACCAACCCCTTCCTGGCTACAACCACCTTTCAGGTAGTTGTAGAAAGCAAAGAGGTCACCCCTGAGGCTCCTCTTCTCCAGGCTAAGCAACCCCAGCTCCCTCAGCCTCTCCTCACAGGGCTGTGCTCAAGGCCTCTCCCCAGCCTCATTGCCCTTCTCTGGACACGTTCAAGTGTCTCGATGTCCTTCCTAAACTGAGGGGCCCAGAACTGGACACAGGACTCAAGGTGTGGCCTAACCAATGCAGGGTACAGGGGCACAATGACCTCCCTGCTCTTGCTGGCCACACTGTTCTTGTTTACAGGGAAGCTGCTGCTCAGAGTTCATGCACAAAAAGCCCTACCCCAAGACAGAGAAAGGCACCCGACTCCTGTTCTGCTGAAATCAAACTCTACTGTGTACAATTCAAGACAGTTGCTGCTGCTCACCTAACACAGGATCACATCTTAAGCTGCAGTAATTATATTTTGAATTACAGAATCACAGAAAACATCTGGTTGGAAGATACCTCAAAGATCATCCAGTCCAACCCTCCACCCCAGCATTGCTATCTCATGGCCTAGGGCTAGGGGAAAATGAGCTTCTGAGAGTAGAAGAGCTGCTTGAGACTGTGTGTTGCATGCCTTGATACACAGCCTCAGGACTTTATTGCTAGAGGAGGTTTTGATAGAAAATATTCCTCCAGTTAAGACTTTTCACCTTAAAGTGCAATTTTATGAGCTCTAAAGGAATGGACCACAAGGATGAGCAGAGGGCCACAGCTCCTCTCCTGTGAGGACAGGCTGAGGGAGTTGGGGTTGTTCAGTCTGGAGAAGAGAAGGCTCCCAGGAGACCTTATTGTGGCCTTCCAGTATCTGAAGGGGGCTACAAGAAAGCTGGGGAGGGACTTCTGAGGGTGTCAGGGAGTGACAGGACTAGGGGGGAATGGATCCAAGCTCAAGGAAGGGAGAGTTAGATTAGACATTAGGAAGTTGCTCCCTATGAGGGGGGTGAGACACTGGCACAGGTTGCCCAGGGAGATGGTGGAAGCCTCATCCCTGGTGGTTTTGAAGGCCAGGGTGGATGTGGCTCTGGGCAACCTGATCTAGTGTGAGGTGTCCCTGGGGGGTTGGAACTGGATAATCCTTGAGGTCCCTTTCAACCCTGACAAATGTGTGATTCTGTGAAAGCAGGTTCTGGGAGCTCACCATGGGAAAATAACTTTGAAGTCCATATGCTGTGTGTTTATATCCCCTCATCCTACCCTGTGTGTGCAGTCCTGTCAAGTAAGGAAGCATTAAGTCCACTTCATAGGACCCCAGAGAAGCAAGAAGGTTTATGCAAGACCCAGCAGGAAAGAGTCCAGTCACAAGATTTGCCAACTGGTGAAAATATACCACAACGTCTGCTGACTGCTGCTTCTGGCAAGCACCATAACCACAACTTCTGCTAACTTGGCCACACCAGGGATACACAAGTGGCTGTTGCTAGGCCCACACCTCAATCACAAGCTAAGACCAGCAGTCAGTGTAGGCCAACATGGTTTTGACCACAGATCAGATTCAACAGGTACCAATGGAGTCTTGCCAGTCCTCCTCAGAGAAGCAGGTCTGCACTCTCTCCTTGAGTCAAGATACTCTCTGAGGGTAGCTCCTCAAGGCTGAGAGCCACATCTTGATTGGTGAGGGTCCTGGTTTGGCTGGGACAGAATCATTGACCAACCACAGGCTGAAGGCAATTAGCAGTGTGTAGTCAGCCAGGGCAGCTGAGCTGAGTTGGCTGCAGGTGTATCTCAGACCAGAGATGTCACAGGCATGATAAAGGGAGAAGTTTGCTAAGGACAGGAGTTCCTCCTGCTTTGTCTCTTCTTCCTCCTGTTCCTCTCAGTCCCTGGAAGGACTCATTTACCTGCTGCTCAGGTCTGCCTTCCTGTTTATCATGACTGCTGTATGTTCACTGGGCTGAGTAGAGCTTCCTGTGCTTTATATTTGCATTGGTCTTAGCTTGGCTGCTTCATTAAAGCCATTTTCATTTCAGTCCATGATCTCCTCTCCTTTCCAGGAGGCCTCTTTTCTTCTGGAGAGGGGTCATCAGGTGGTAGAACAGCTGCCAAGTTTAGCCTCAAACACAGGGTAAATAGAGTGAGTGAAATGTGGTTTGGGGTAGTTGCTTTCTAGAACTTAAGCTTAAGCAAGCTGTGTTGTCTTTAGTCTTGCTTGGCATCTGGAACTTGGAGTTTACTCATGCTGTTGGCTTCATAAATTTTTTTTTTGTTAGAATAAATGTCTTTTGAACTTATAACTTCCTGCAGTGAGCCTCTGTGACCAGGGTCATGCTGTGTACATGGAGTTATTTATTGCTAGTCTAAGCCAGCATTCTAACCAGCATCCACCAGTGCATGATGTTAGCCCAGCTGCAATGCTGACACTGTTTGTAGTCCAGATGAATACAGGGAGGCCTCACTAATATAGTTAAAATAGTTGCACAGAAAGATCTCTCTACTTGCTATCCTCTCTCTGGTGTCATTCTCCCTCTTCCAGTGCCCCTCTGGGTTCCCAAGACAGGCTGAAGAGGTTGTCACCCAGAGACCATCATCCCAGGTTCTGCTTTAGGAGGAGGACTGATATTGGGATGGAGGTTCTTTCCTCCTTGGTCTTGGGGACTGCCTGCTTTTAATGATTATATTTTCTCTTTATGTGGCCTTTGTACATGAACTTGTTCTTCATTGTTCAGTTGCCTGTTCCTTCTGTTATGTCTGGACTGGTTTAACAGGATTATCCTCCTGGTAGTGGCCATGGTGGTTTGTGTGCATAGCCTGGGCCCTCTGCTACCAGCCCATTTCTCATTCTTCTCCTTCCCATTCTGTTCTAGAACAACAGATAAACAGATAACAGTCAACAAACTTTAACTACATGTTGTCATGACAAACTAAAACTAACCTAACTTAAACCCAACCTGGCCACTAGGTAGTTGCCATCACTGCTAAAACAAGGCAAAATCAGCTTAGGACAACACAACCCAGCCACGTTCTGAGAGCCTGCTCTGTCAGTCCTTCAGCCTTTCACTTGTCATGGCAGAAGTGGTGCTCACCTGGCTGCAGACTAAAGCCCTGACTCTTGGGGCAGGCACTGCTGTAAGCAAGGCATTCTGTCATTGTCCTTTGCCAGCAGACCAGAACCATTTGTAGTCTCTTCTTTCCATCTGACATTAAAAACTGTTGCAAGCAGAACACTTCTATGTAAATTAATCACACACTGGTGGGGTGGCAGCATTTTCCATCTCCCCCAAAATGGTGTGAAGATGGAATTTATGAGGCTAAATTTATGCCAGTTTCTTTTTCCCCTCCCCACTGCTGTAACTGCATTGTTCCACAGTGGGTAGATTTTTCCAAGCTACTGTTCAGGATGATGCCAGGTTTTGCGATGCTCATTTTTTCCTTTGAAGCAAAAGGTCTTCTGGGCCTATCAGGAGCTATGAAACCAGAGCCCCAGTTCTCCTCTTCTGTTTCCTTTGCAATGTATTTTCTGTGTGACTCTGCATTCTGCAGAATACAAGACTTAAAAAACCCAAACAACCCCAAACATGTGCCTAGAGCATTGATTTTGCTCTTTAAGTTAAATACTTTACAAGAATGGATCAGGTAGATATGGCTTAGCCTTTCCTTCAGTAGATGAAGTAGCTTTTTTAAGACATTGGAGTCTTGGGCCAAGAGCTCTCTGATGACCTCTACATTTCTGAAGTTTCTAAGCTAAAATAATTAGAAATGAAAATTCTTCATTTCCAGAACGAAATCCAAGAGGGGATAGCCTTACTGTGGCTCAGGAAGACCTTGTGGCAGCATTTCAGTATGAAGGGGGACCTATAAGAAAGATGAGGACAGACTGAGAGAGTTGGGGTTGTTAGCCTGGGGAAGGCTCTAGGGAGATCCTCTTGCATCCTTTCAGTTCTTCAAGGGGGCCCTATAAGAAAGATGGGAAGGGTCTTTTTAGCAGGACCTCTTGCAACAGGGCACGGGATGATGATTTTAAACTAAGAGAGGAGGGATTTAGAATAGCAGAAGGAAGAAATTTTTTTACCATGAGCACTGGTCAGTTCTCCATCCCTGGAAGCATTCCAGGTCTGATTGCACGGGCTCCAAGCAGCCTGGTGCAGTTGATGTCCCTGCTCACTGCAGGAGGTTTGTGCTAGGTGACCTTTAAAGGTCTCTTACAACTCAAAACTGTTCTATGGTTCTATAAACTCTGCTCTCTCTCCTCCAGTCAGTGATGTGCATGCTCTAGAATACAGGAGTCATAGTTTAGTAAATGTGTAACTATTGGGTTACTGGGCAGGGCCTGGAGGACTCTCACCACTGCTGTTCACAGTGAAATCCTGCAGGCAGCTCCAGAGCCAGGTGCAGGTCCTGCTCATCTCTCCTGGTGTGTGGCTAGGAGTGCTCACTTGTGCCTTGTGATAGGACAAGGGGCAATGGATAGAAACTACAGCACAGGAGGTTCCACTTCGACATGAGGAAGAACTTTATTGTAAGGATCATGGAGCCCTGGAGCAGGCTGCCCAGAGAGGTTGTGGAGTCTCCTTCTCTGGAGGCAGGGGGCTTAGACTGGAAGATCTCCCGAGGTCCCTTCCAACCCCTAACATCCTGTGAGCCCCACCTTGCTCAGCTGTTTGGCTTCCAGAACAAAGAGGTTGGGATGCCAGGTGCAGAAGCAGAGTATTTCTTTACCCTGGGCACACTTACTGCTCTCCCTAACCATTCTTCATTGCTCTCTCAGCTCAGTTTCTGCCTCTTCTAAGACTACCAGAACTGCTCTTGGAGGAGTGGCTACTCTTCCCTCTTGAAATATTTGGGTTGCTCCAGATTGTCTAGTAGCCATAAAATGAGAGAATAATGGAAGGTAGCTGTTTGTGTGGTGCCAAATGAGATTTGTGCTTCTGCAGGTTTAATGCTGCTGTCAATAGCCAGGTTAAAGCCTAGCTAGGAGACATCCCTAGAGCAGTCCTTCTATGCACGGGGTGTGAAAAAGATTGCATTGTTTTCCTAACAAGGTAGAGAGTGCTTGTTGTCACAGGCCTTCAGTCCCAGCTCAGGACATACTGTGCCATACCTCTTTGAAGTGTATAAAGAATAAGACCAGAGAATGGCTGTGGATTGTAGTGGTGGCAAACACAGGAGGAATAAAGTGCCTTGTTTTGCAGAGAGCACCAATAATGGTGTGAGGACCACTGCCAACTGCTTGTACAGTGACACAGAACTCTTCTTGGAGGGCTGTGAAATGCTTTAATATTCATTCAGATAGTTTGGAAGGATACTGGGATGTATGATGCTGGCACATGCAAGGTTAAGCAGCCAGGAGTAACAGGAAAGAATAACAGGCAAGATACACTGGACAGGAGAGATGTGAAGGGATTTTCCAGCATCAGGACAACTAGGAGACAAATAATAAAATAGGCAGGTATTTGCCAGCACCTGTCCTTCACTTATGTGCTTGAGATAGTGCTCAATGTTCTGTTAAAGCTATTGTTTCAAAGCAGCTGGTTTCGCTGGGGCAAGTTCATTCACCCCAGAAATAAACTCAGGTAAACAGAAGTTTATCATCAGTATTACTATGTCAGCAATAAAGCCAAGGAAACATCCTAAATTAATCACCCTGATAGAAACTGCAGCTCAGATACACCATGAAACTACACCTACACCCCAGACATTTGCCTCCAGAGCTGGAGCAGCTGGAGGCATTATGGCCAGTGTATTTTTGCTAACTTTCTCATGCAGGGCAGTTCTAGCAAGAAAAATGCATTTCCCTATACAGTGGTAGGGAGCAGTGAGGGCAAACACCCTCAGTAAGTTTGCAGATGACACCAAGCTGGGTGGGAATGTTGATCTCCATGAGGGTAGGGAGTCTCTGCAGAGGGATCTGGCCAGGCTGGATTGATGGGCTGAGGCCACTGATATGAGGTTCACCAAGGCCAAGTGCTGGATCCTGCACTTGGGTCACGGCAACCCCATGCAACAATAAGTTGGCTGGAAACTGCCAGCAGACAAAAACCTGGGAGTGTTGTTTGACAGCTGGCTGAACATGAGCCAGCAGTGTGCTCAGGTGGCTGAAAAGGCCAACACTGTCCTGGCCTGTATCAGCAATAGTAGGGCAGTGATTGTCCCCCTGTACTTGGCACTGGTGAGGTTGCACCTCAAATATGGTATTCCGTTTTGGGCTGCCCTCACTACCAGAAGGGGAATGAAGCTGATGAAGGATCCAGAGCACAAGTCTTATGAAGAGCAGCCAAGCAGCAAGTGATAGGGCAAGAGGAAAGGGCCACAAGTTGCACCAGGGGAGGTTTTGATTGGAGATTAGAAGAAATTTCTTCACTGACAGGGTTGTAAAGCATTGGAGCAGGCAGCCCAAGGGAAGTGGTAGAGCCACCGTCCTTGGAGGTATTTAAAAGACGTGGAGATGTGGTGCTGAGGGACATGATTTAGCAATGACCTGGCAGCAGTGGGTTAAGAGTTGGACTTAGAAGCTAAAGGATTCTGTGATTTTGTGGGGTTTGTGCTGTGCTCTCAGGTGCTGGGAGACGCTGTGTGCCCAGGAAAGCAGGAGCTCTTGGTGGAGCAGCCTTCTTCGCCTCACCATGGCCAAGGGCTTGCAACACATGCTGCAATTCCCTTTCCTGGATGTGTTAGCAAGGGTGTTCTCAAAGAGAGGTTTTCCCATCGCTGACAAAGGCACAGAGCTGAGAAGCACAACTTCTAGCATCAGCCTTGTGCCAAGGCCTGGGCCTTGTGCTCAGCGGATGCCCCTCCATCAGGGGGCTCTGGCATGTGTGTGGAGTGACAAGGAAGGGGAGAGCTCTGTTACTGAGTTTCCCATGCAAAAGAAACGTTTTCCCTTGCAACTGTACCCACACCAATGCCTCTAATCTACAGCTGCAACAGGACGTAGGAGTGGGATAGTGTGGTGGGTTGACAGTTCAGCTTTAAAGATTGTCTGCTGCCTTGCTGGACTTTATGAGCACCTCCTCCTAGCGCTCCTTCTTCTGTGTTGAAGCTCCCCTGGACCAACCAGAATGCCTGACCACCTATCTGTCTGAGTGCCTGCTTGGGTCCACCCTTTTCAGTTTCTCTTCCTTCTCTCCTTGTTTACACTCAGGAACTTTGCAGACTCAGTAACTGAGGGGCAAGGTGTATGCGTGGCAGGGGCTCAGCCCCTGGAGAAGGAAACGCCTCACTCATCAACAGCCAGAGGCTTGCAAGCTGCCAAGTTTCGTTTATTCAGCTGTTAAAAAGAAACAAAACGAAAACAGACCAACGGTTTCGTTTTCTGTCCTGTGACCGGCCTGTTAAGCACGCCCATGGCTGGCAAACAGCTGCAGCCAGGACTGGTGCTTGTGCCGGTGATCAGGTCGGAGTCCCTCCCATGCCAAAGAGCGGCGTTTTCGCCTTTCCGCACCGGAACTGAGGTGGCTCAGCCCTTGTCTCTTCGCACCGAAGGGAAACTCCCCTAAACAGCAATGACAGGGAGGTTGGAGGTCGCATGAGATGCCAGATACCTTAGTTGGCATCAGCCACTCATTCCTCTCATCATTTATATCCTATTGATGCCTGACTAAGAACTGCAAAATCCCACCCATGGACTTTGGTGTCTTTTCACTTATCAAGCAAGATAACACTGGGGAGTGAGCAGTTTCCCCACCTTGCTTCGATGTGGGAACAAAATAACAATCGTGGCTGTACTTTTGACTGTTTTGGGTTGGTTGTTTTGTTGTTTTTCTTTCTTAAAGTGCCTTTGTTCTTTTATTTTGGTGTGCTCCACTTGGAACAAAATGCTAAGAACACCCACTCTAAGCTTAGCATTACTTTATTTCTTGTTTCTCCAGCCTCTAAATCAGTAGCAGGGTGATTTATGTGAAAACTCAGCACAGATGATTAACAGAATATTAAAAAAACAAAACAAAACAAACAACAACCCAGTTTTTATGGGAATGTAGTTTAACCTTGGCTGGTCAAGGTGTCACCCAGCCTCTTGATCATTCCCTTCTTCAGTGGGAAATGTGGTTCACAGAAAACTGAATTATGGAACAATTTCTTGTAATCTTTGGCTTGTTGGTTGGTGTGGTGCCTCACAGAATTCTGCATTAAAGCTTTAAATGTTTCCCCCCCGCCCTTTATTTTCCCATTTCCCCCCTTTTCTCATCTTTTTCTAGTTTCTTCTTCCTTTCTTTCTATTTTCCCATTTCCCCCATTCTTTTCTATCTTTTTCTTGTTTCTTTTTTTCCCTTTATTTTTCTATTTCCCCCCTTTCTTTTATCTTTTTATCTTTTTCTTGTTTCTTCTTTTTTATTTATTTTCCTTTTTTCTTTTCCTTTTTTCTTTTCTTTCTCCAAACTGCCGTGCCCCTTGGCATTGTGCCACTGGTGCTGATGTTGAGGTTCCTCTTCGCAAAGGTACACAGGTAACGATGTTGGTGTTCTCCTGTCACTATGATGACTTAATGCTGTGCTTAGGACCACAGAGCAATGCTTGCTAGCGCTGCGGGACGATGCCCTGTGCTGCGTTACAACAGAGAAGCCTCCACCCCCATGCGGAATGTTGGAGCTTCCTCGGAGCGGGGGTCGCGGTGAGGCACCACCGTGAAGGGGTGACCGATGCGGGGCCAGGCGCTGCTTTCCCACTGATGTCGTTTCACAACCAAACGTCACTTACAGTCCTGCCGCGACGTGGGGTGGGGGCGGCTGGGATGGGGGCCCAAAGCCGGCTCCCCGCGCTTGGTTGGAAACCTGCCGGGCAGTATTATCTGGGGCCGAGCAGCCGCGACCCCAGCCCAGGCAGCCGGCGGGACCTCGAGGGGGGGTGGAGCAACCTCGCTTTCGCAGGGGGCGTGGCCATGGGAGGGGGCGTGGCTCCGCTGTGTTTAGGGGTGGTGGCCGCCGCGAGCGCCCCGGAAGACCCCTGCTCGTGGCGGCGGGCAGGTAGGTGAGCGCGCGCGCAGAGACCCCCGGACCCCTCCATGGCCTTACCCCCGCCCCGCCGCGTGCGGGGGGAGCGGGGGCGCCTCGGCCGGACGGCGCCCACCGGCACCGCCGCCCTGACCCGCGGCCTCTGCCTGGCGGAGCTGGGGGTGGTGCTGCGCTCCGTGCGCGCTGCTGCCCGCGCTGCACAGCTGGACGTGCGCTGCAGCGGGAGCTGCTGCCTGCCTCGCCGTTCCGGCACCCCCAGCTGGCGTTCCAGTTCCCAGGAGGTTTCCGTGGCTGGGGGGCGGGGGGGAGGGACGTGTTTCACCGCTAAGGAGTAGCGTGGGGGCATGCGGAGTGGCGGGCAGCGAGAGTGGCCGTGCTGGTTGGGAAGCCTGCCAGGGAATGTGTAGGGTGGCTGAAGGGGAAAAACGGCAGAAAGTGCATTTCTGCTCCTGCCGGGAGTCTGGGAGGCTGTGCTGGCCTGGTACGGCGTGTGCGGAGGAGCTGGCGTGGGGCTCTGTGTGTGTGGTGGCGTGTCCGTGCCTGAAAAGAAGGAAGAGAACTTCTTTGGCACAGCCCTGAGCTCGGCATTGTCTTCAGCGGATTTGGATCCTTTCCCTGAAAAGCAAAACTCGTGTGTGAGGTCACGGAGTGGTCGCTTAACGGAGCAGGCTTCTTCAGTTCGCTTCCAAAGGAGTTTGTGCACAGCCTGCACTTCAGAAGGAAGGAAGCAAACAAACAACAACAAAGGATCATGTCGGTCTTCAGGTGCCCCCCCCGTCCCCCCATTTACAGAGACTGAGTTTAGGGTTGATAGCGTGGGGTTGCTGCAGATGGGAAGAGGCATTTGTTTCACGTGAAGGTGTGCAAGAGGCAGTGTTTGGTACAATCACAGAGTAGTTTGGGGAGGAAGGGACCTCTTAAAGGACACCTCGTCCAACCCCCTGCAGCCTGCAGGGACATCTTTAACTACATCAGGCTGCTCAGAGCCTTGGCCAGTCTGACCTGGAACGTTTCCAGGCATGGGGCCAATCTGGGCCAGTGTTTCACCACCCTCACTAAAAGATTTCTTCCTTCGATTTTAGTCTAAATACTCCCTCTCTTTAGTTTAAGCCATCACCACTTGTCCTGTCGTCATAGGCCCTGCTAAAAAGACTTTCCCCTTCTTCCTTGTAGGCTCCAGTTTCTTACCGGTGTTTTTTACCACTGTGCAATTAAAGTTGTCAGGCCTTGGCTGTGAACTGCAGGAGCCTGAAAACCTTGCTGCTAAGGGGAATCTTGTTGGTTTGGGTTTGTGTTACTGTTTTGTTTTTCTTTCATTCCAGATGTGCTACCCTCTTGAGCTAATCCATACAAAGGAAATGTGGAGGCTGTTTGTTGCTGTTGCTTCCTTACCCAGTCAGCTCTGTTTGAGGACAGGAACATGGCTGGGCTGAGCAAACAACTGCAGCAGTGTAAACACCTCCCTCTTGGGCTGTTAGGTCTTGTATGGCTGAGCTAGTCTAAGGATTTGAGGACTTGGTGTTTCAGAGACTGGCAAGCAGGGTTAACTTATTTCCAGTTTTGTGAGGGGTTTCTGGGATTATTTTCTGTTTGTTCTGTAAAGCAGTGATGACTCTGTGTAAACAGATGTTTTACCATAAGTTTTTCTGTCTATGAAATGACAGCTGCAAGTCCTTTCCTAGCATGACTGGAAATCAAAAGTGTATTTATGTATGCACAGAGTTTGTCTTGAAAGGGCAGTGCCTTACCGATAAGTTCTCCTGGGTGTATAACTCGTTCCTGGTAGGTTACAAAGAGGGGAGAATCCTTTGAAACTGAAAGCAAAAAAGCCTGTTTTGTTTGACTTAGCAAAACAGGATGTGCTGGGGAACAAGGCCAAACCTGTCAGTGGTGCAAGCTGTGAAAGAGTCTTCAACCCAAGCTAGTCTGCATGGTGCTGGGCACGAGTTCAGCTTGTGTGGAAAGGAGGAACGATGTTCTGAGATGCCACCCTAAATCCAGGATGGTGTGTCATGGCTTTGTTCCCTGGGTTTGCTGGAACAGAATCCTCGGACAGCCGTGGTCTGCAGGCTATTAGCTGTTAACAGTCAGCCAGGAGCTTAAGGTGGGAAGGGAAAGCCAGGGCAGTTGACCCTGACTGGATACCATGTGTGTGCCATGGCACTCTCAGTGTGAAGAGGGAAATTTAGTGAGAATGAGGGCTCCTGCTCCTCCTCCTCCTCCTTTCCTTGAGGGTCAGCAACCCTGAAGGAGCACAGTCCGTGTCCTGCTCCCAGGGCCTGCTCTCTGGTTTATAGTGACTGCTGTACATCACTGGGCTGAGGATAACTTGCATACTTTATGCTGGCATTAGCATTAATACTAGTTTTGCTGTTTAATTACATCTGTTTGCATCCCAGCCCTTGGATTTCTTCACATTTTCCTAGTTGCCTTTCTCAGCTGGGAAGGGGCCACTGAATGGTAGAGCAACTACTGTAGTTCAGCACTGGATATGGGCTAAGCAGACACTAGGTGTGAGGACCTTTGTTGCCCTATGAATCATCAGCACGTTGAGATCTTGCTGAGATCTGAGAGCTGTCATTAGCTTGTTTGGGTTTTGTTTTTTTCCCTTTCAGTGCTCTTTCCCCCTCCCTTTTTCTAATTTTTCTAGGAGGCTTCCCAAAAGGCAGTGTAATCTCAGTGACATGATGTCCTGGATTTGGCTGGGGTGGAGTTGATCTTCATCCTACTAGCTGATACGGTGCTGTCTTTTGGATTTGGGGTCCGAGGAACATTGGTAATATGCTGATCACAGAATCACAAAATCACCAAGGTTGGAAGAGACCTCAAAGATCATCGAGTCCAACCTGTCACCACAGACCCCATGACTAGACCATGGCACCAAGTGCCACGTCCAATCCCCTCTTGAACACCTCCAGGGATGGTGACTCCACCACCTCCCTGGGCAGCACATCCCAATGATGAACGACTCTCTCCGGGAAGAACTTTCTGCTCACCTCCAGCCTAAACTTCCCCTGGTGCAGCTTGAGACTGTGTCCTCTTCTTCTGGTGCTGGTTGCCTGGGAGAAGAGACCAACTCCCTCCTGGCTACAACTCCCCTTCAGGTAGTTGTAGAGAGCAATAAGGTCTCCCCTGAGCCTCCTCTTCTCCAGGTTAAAAAACCCCAGCTCCCTCAGCCTCTCCTCACAGGGCTGTGCTCAAGGCCTCTCCCCATCCTCATTGCCCTTCTCTGGACACGTTCAAGTGTCTCGATGTCCTTCTTAAACTGAAGGGCCCAGAACTGGACACAGAACTCAAGGTGTGGCCTAACCAGTGCAGAGTACAGGGGCACAATGGCTTCCCTGCTCCTGCTGGTCACACTATTCTTGATCCAGGCCAGGATGCTGAGCTCAGTTTTTATACTGAGCCAAGGACTGTTCAGCTTCTCACCCCAGTAGTGAGCAGGCTGAGGGGCACAAGAAGCTGGGAGAGGACACAGCTGGGACAGCTAAACCCAGCTGACCAAAGTGTGGATATTCCATACCATATGAAGTCATGCTCCATAGGTCTTGGAACCAGCTTGCTGTTAGTGTGCAAGAACTAATGAGAGCCTGAAGGTTTCCTGATGGGAAAACATGAATTAATGGAATGCCAATGAAGTGTAGTTGTCCCTCAACCACAGTTTAGCTGCATTGCTGGGCTTTTTCTCTCCCTACCTGTTGCCAGTTGATGCTGTCTGCCTGTTAGGTTTAAGGAGGAGAAGGAGAAGATTATTTATTCCTCTACTTAATAGGAATGAGGGATGCACAATCTTTAGAAGTCAGGTTTCCTGGAAACAGGAGGATGCTTGTGTTGCACCACTCTTAATTCAGATGCAGAGGTCCTAGGTGGCTAGAGTTCATTTGTTGCTGGCATTATGGAAAGCTGCTGTGCCTCAAAGTCATTTTTATTCCACCAAGTAATGACTTAGGGACGGTACCTCAGAGTTTAACTTTCAGTATCAACAATAACTAAAAGCATGACTGTGTAGACCTTCTATTTTTTCCTCTGTATATCAGCAGTATCATACAGTTTCTTTTCTTAAATGAGTAAACCAGATGCAGACAGAGCCAAACAGCTGCTTGTGTTCACTCTTGGGTTTATACAGTTTTCAGCATTGCCAGCTTTAGATGCTCAGCAAAGGCTGGCCTCTGGGAGTGACAGCTGGGGTGAGGAACACAGTGCTTTTCAAGAAGGACAAATGGGCTTTTTGGGCAGTGTCTCTGTGTTTTCACGCTTATCTGTGCAATTGAGGAGTCAAAGCTTAGCCTTGTAACCCCCCCAGCACAGGGACAGCCTGACTGAAGCAGTTCAGTGGGACACTGCCCATCACAGTAACACATGAAGTAAATGGGAATTTTGCCCACTGGCAACAGCAGTGGTTAGATCAGATACTTATTATTTTTGGTTTTTGCTGACTTAACTGTGAAATCTTTTAATTACTTAGGTAGAAATTAATATACTTTACTGTCAAAGTTGTGCCAGTGGCCTCAGGAGCCGGTAAAAGAGCGAACAGAGTCGGCCGTTGTGTCTGGGTTGTTGGTTTCCTCTCGTTCTTCGTTGAAGGACAAGGTCTCAACAATGCTCTCCCAGGCCTGAGAGTGTTCCTCCAGATGTATGTGTTTCATGGACTTCATAGCTTAGGAGAAACCCCCAATTTATTAGGGAAACCTGTGCTGTACTGTGTCTGGCTGAGATGAAGTTAATCTTCTTCATAGCAGCTCATGTGAGCTTTGTCTTCAATTGATGACCAAAACAACACTGATAACACGCTGATGTTTTACCTGTGGCTGAGCAGCATTTGCCCTGCATCAGGACTTCTCTGTTTCTCACTCTGATGCCCTGTTGGCTGGGGGCTGCACAAGAGGTTGGAAGGAGACACAGTTGGGCAGATGACCCAGGCTGACCAAAGGCATAGCCTGTGCCATGTGATGTCATGCTCAGCAATAAAAATGGAGAGGAGGGGGCCTGGGGACACGTGCTCAGGAACTGGCTGGGCACGAGTCTGCATGTGGGAGGTGGTGAATGATTGCCTTCGCATCACCTTGTTTTCTTTCTCTCTTCTTCCACTTATTAAACACTTTTTGCCTTGTCCTACATTTTTTCTTGTTTTTCCTTTCCTCTTTTCCCATCCCACTGGGGGATGGAGTGGAGTATACCCAGTAGCCAACCACCTGGGCTATCCCACAGCTCCCACCACGACAACATCTTTGTTCAGTTGTATTCAGGTGCAGCTGTGCCCTTTACCTGTGCTGCTGGAGCCAGAGGAAGAGACATTTTTGTTTAATGCTTGCCATGGTCAGTAGATTTTTATGCAATAGGTCTTCACTTTAGTCCAGGGGATTTGGGTTAAAACTGTTTGTGCTTGAGGAAGATGTTAGGCAATAGCAAGACGTGCTGTGCTGGGCAGCTCAGCTATTCTTTTGGATCATTGACTTAGATGTCAGATTTGCGTGCCTGCTTGGGTCTGCGAACTTGGGTGTAGCTGCTAAAGCCCACAGCACTCATCCCAGCTATTTAAGTGACCTAGAGTTTGGAGTTTTGTCTGGGAAACTCCAGTGTTGGCAAAGGATTGGGATTTGTGTTCAGCTGGTAAATCGCAGAACCAGAGAATTTTAGGGGTTGGAAGGGACCTTGAAAAATCCAACCCCCCTGCCAGAGCAGGAGTGGGGAGGGAGGGGATGCCAGGGAGGGAACAGGGAGCTCGGTTCCAAAGTTTCTCAGCACAAGACATGTCTGAATGCCCTTTCCTTTTAAAATGTATCTTGCTGGTGGTGGTCTTTGGCTGTGCTGTGGGGAAAATGAATCCTTCAGATCTCATGTAATCTCAAACCAGGGCATCAACACAGATGTGGCTGTTTTTCCTTTTGTGTTTGTTTCCCTTCACCTAGCTTCCTGACCATGAGGTTGTATACAGTGAATTTCATTTTACAATCCCAATGCTGAACTATTTTTTTTTCAGTCAGTTGCAGCTGATGCATGTTGCAACCACTGTTTTCCTCCCATCCTTGCTGTGTTAATTTTTAGTAACTGCTGCATCTGAGTCAAGGTCCTTGTGCACTGACAGTGTACTTAATACTGCATGAAAACACTGCACCTTCAAGTTTCAGTGCAGTTTTGTGTATATTGGATTCTCAAATGCCTAGCCAGAGAGGATGGGGGGGGGAAAAACCCAACAACCAAACACAAAGATAAATAACAAATAAATGAGTTTTGTGTTTAATTGAGATGCATTCCTCACGTATTTCTTAAGCATGTGAGGCTCTGTTTGCTCTCTTGGATGTTTCCTCCCACATTTAGTGTGTGCACACACATCTAAATAATTTGGAACCTTAATTTGAAAAAAAACCCCATGTTTTGAGGAGAAAACCTGAGGGAAAATAATGGTTATCAGTGGTAGATTTGGTTAGCTGAGCTTGATTTAAAATAGATGTGAATGAAGTTGGGCTATCAGCAGCAAAGATGAAGTGATCACCAGAGTTGTGATTTATTACTCTTCCAGCTGCAGCAGACAAAAAGTATGTGCTCATTTGGCCTTCTTTATAAATGTACAAAATTTAAGGTGAAAATTGTCCTGGTTTTGACTGGGACAGAGCTAATTCTCCCCCTGAGTACCTAGAATGGTGCTGTATTTTGGATTCAGTGTGGGAATTGGTGTGAGAAGACATCTGGGTTTCACTGGGGTGTCATCAGAGAATGCAGGAAGACTGCATTTCTGAGAAGAGTGCAGCACCCTGTTCAGAAAGAGCACAGTTGATAAAACACTTTGTTTTTGTTAGTGGCTGGCTGTGGTATGCAGATCTCCATAGTGATCAAGGTCTTCAGCAGTTTTGAGTTAAGAAGTTGCTGAAGCCAGGAGGAGCGAAGCCAGAGCAGCTGACCCAATTCAGCCAGCAGAGGGATTCCATACCATCAATGTCATGCTCACTGTAAACTGGAGTGTCTACTGCAGTGGTCTCTTCTCCTGATGGCTGCCACATCTGGAGGGTCTCCCCTGTTCTGCCCCTGAGGCTCTCTCCCTATGTCCTGTGACCATCACATTTTTGCTGGAGCTGTGGTCTTGTAGCCTGTGAACATTTGGCTCCAGAGGCTTGAAGTGACTGGTTACCTTGGAAGACTCCCAGTCGCTGCTGGGAGTGCACCCCTGCATGTACATCTTGTGTGCTTTAATTAGTATTAATATTAGATCTGTGTAAAATAGGATCACAGAATTGTCAGGGCTGGAAGGGACCTCGAGGATCATCCAGTTGCAAACCTCCTGCCATGGGCAGGGATACCTCACACTAGAGCAGGCTGCTCAGAGCCACAACCAGCCTGGCCTTCAAAACCTGCAGGGATGAGGCTTCCACCACCTCCCTGGGCAACCCGTTCCAGGTCCAATCTATTTCCATTTCAATTTACAACATCTGTTGATTACCCTTCTCAAAGGAGGTCATTGTGTGATAGAACAGCTGACTAAATGGAGACAGAAGAATCCTTTCCGTGCTGATGTGTTCAGTTGTTGATAGGAAATCAAGGACTTTGCAGCTTGCCAGGTCTTGCTACTGTGCAGGTGTTCCAGAAGCTTCTGGTGGAGGAAGCATAGCCAGGGTAACAGACCCAAACCAGCCCATGTCAGCATCATTGTGCTCAGTATACAGATGAAGGTGGACCAGGAATCTGGCACTCTTCTGGGATTGTGGGTTTGGGATTTTCCTCTCCTCGGGGCTGGCTAACCAGGAGCTGGCTGGGTGTTTGTTAGTGACTGTTGAGCACTTGCACTGTGCACCAGTCACTTGTATGTTCTGTTATCACTATTGTTATGATTTGAATTTTTATTTCAGTTATTAGACTGTTTTTATTTCAACCTCTGAGTCTTCTTACCTTTACCTCTCCAATTCTCTCCCTCATCCCCCAGGGTGGAGGAGGAGTGCTGTGTGGGTTGCTGTGTGCCTGGTTCAAACAGTTCAAGGAAAAGCAGTGTCTCATAAATCAGTGCTTTTGTCTGATCATTTATATATTTTTTTCCCCCCCTCTTAATTAGCATGGATCCCATGGAATATGCACAGGCTATGAAACAAGATGGGAACCAGGATTTCAAAAATGGGAATTACTCCTTGGCCATCAGAAAGTATGACCAAGCTCTGTATGTGCTGGGGTGCTCCATGCCATGGGACCCGTAAGTACTCTTGAATTGCAAGATCTGAGCCATAAGACAGGGCTGGAATCTGTACAGTACTGCAGCTGACTCAGAGCTGTGTTCCTTGCCCTCACTTCTGGCTGTCTTCTGTCTTGTATCACAGTCTTCATTATACCAGTCCTGTAATTAGAGAGTCCTGACACGCAGTTAGTGACTGTAATCTGAATATATAAAGGTCAGTTATAAATTAGTATAATTAAAGCTCAGATTAATCTTCCACACTCCATGTTGGTATTTCTTAGGGGAGCACAGTTACCTCAGTTGGTATAGCATGGGACCCTTAATCTCAGGGTTGTGGGTTCAAGCCTGCAGTGAGCAGCAGTGTCCTTTATAGGTGGGTTGGATTAGTTGATAGGTTGGATGCGATGATCTTGAAGGTCTCTTCCAACCTGGTTTATTCTGGTCTGGTCCTGTTCTGTTCTGTTCTGTTCTGTTCTATTCTATTCTATTCTATTCTATTCTGTTCTATTCTATTCTGTTCTATTCTGTTCTGTTCTATTCTGTTCTATTCTATTCTGTTCTATTCTATTCTGTTCTATTCTATTCTATTCTATTCTTACCTGATTGTGGTGGGTTGAAGTTTCCCCCCCCCCCCCAGCATTAACTTTGCCAGACCAACTCAGTATACCGATGTACTGTGAATTAACCTTGGTGTGATTTTTGCCCTCTGCTGGTTGTGTTCACAGCCTGCTGTCATCTGATTGTCTTTAAAGTGATTCATTGGTTATTAAATGTTTCTTAGTATTTTCAGATTTGTTAAATCATTTTTTTTTCATCAGGATTGTTGTTTAGGTCTTTCTTTCCAAATATTAAGTGCTTATTTTTCATCAGTTAACACCAGTTACAGAATCACAGAATTTGTACAGAATTAACCAGGTTGTAAAAGACCTTGGAGATCATCAAGTCCCAACCTCTCACCCAACACCATCTAATCAACTAAACCATGGCACCAAGTGCCTCATCCAGTCTTAATTTAAACACTTCCAGGGGTGGTGGCTCCACCACCTCCCTGGGCAGCCCATAACAGTTGCTAATGTTATTAATGATTAAGTAGTTGAGTATTATGGCAGCTATTAAATATGCATTAGTGCCTTGTAGTAACATTGCTGTTATTCTAACTTAACACCAGCCATTCATTTATTTTCATTATTAACCATTTGGCTCCTAGTAGTAAAATGCCTGGAGCATGTGCAGGGAGTAGGACTGAGGGAGGGAGGACAGAGCTGAGCAGGTTTCCTGCCACATGTCATGATGCTGCAGGGATCTGCTCCTGAGCATCTCTATCCCTTGCCATGGGTTGACTTGTCAGGAGTTGCTGGCATTCAAAGTGTTCTCTGAACACATTCAGTGTAGCTGAAGAGACTTGGAGTGTAGATTGGTAGGCAGGGATAAGGTGAAGGATGCAGCTTTGTGGTATGGGGTGTCTGAGCACAGGTGTGGCCGTTTGACGCTGTGCCTTTAAGGAAGGGGCACACTGGCTAAATGTTTATAAAATATTTTGGTATTCTAAACGAATTTCATTGGTAGAATTGTGGGAGGAGAGATTGGACCCAGGGGAGTTGGGAACTTTCAGTCTTCCTTTCTTCGCTGTCCCTTTCGGCTGGATCTGCTTCTGGGCTTCTTGCCAAAAGATAAGAACTAACTCCCTGTGCATAGGCCTCCGTCTGCTGTACTAACTCCCCTTTCTTCTCGTCTTCTACCTCTTTGGGGGAGAAGGGAGGTAGAGGGTGAAGGGGGGCAGAGGGGGAAGCCCCCTCTGTGGGGGGGTCTGGTTTCTGGTTGAGTTCATTTGCTGTATATTCCTGTATATATTGTCAAATACCTGTATTTGTTGTGTTACATAGAATCTGTTTCCTTGTAAAATAGAATCTCATTTCTCCGACTGGGTTTAGCCGTGGTCTCTTTCTCAGTGGGGGAGGGAAAGCAGAGCCTTTCCTTTCAAACCACCACAACAGGCAAGACAGGCTCTCTAGGTTCCCCTTCCCTGTAATCTGTGGGCAGCTTTTTCCAGAAACTGACTTGGATCCAGCACACACTTTATATACTTCAATGCTTTTTGTTCTCTAAACCCCATTCCTTTATTTCTTAGCTGCTGGAGATGTGAATAATTCTGTTGTTGTCATCAAGTGGTGATACAGCAAAATGCATTTAAGTTGGTTTTTGCTTACCAAAACATATTCAGTGTTCTTTCCATCCAACAGCTTCCATTTGTGTCTCTTTTCTCCTGTTCTTGGCTGCTGGCTTTCCCTGAGCCATAGCTAAGTGTGTTGAGGTGGTCTAAGCTCTGAGTCTTAATACTGCTTTATTCCAGTGAGCTGGCTTTCTGCTTCAGAAGACACCAGGATATGAAGTGTATCACAAGGGTATAATTTGTGATGCCACTAAAGAGATTTTACAGCTGATGTTCAAGAGAACTTAGTTTTCTGTACCTCCATTTTTACCTCTCATTTTAAGTGGGTGATATGTAAGGGTTTTTTTTCCCCCTTGCTGCTAACTATAAAGTTGTCCTTTCAAGTGAATAAACACTTACATGCCAAAAACATGTTTTTAGGTGCACCAAGGAGATAGCTGTGTTACACTGCAACAAATCAACTGCCTTGTACTGTCTTGGTAAATGGAGAGAAGCAATGCTGGCAGCCTACGAGAGCTTGCGCTGGGATCCGAAGTATGTTAAGGTACTAGCTGGCAGGTTTGGCATGCTTTGCTTTTCAAACCCAAGTGTCCATACCTGCTTTTTAGGGTGTTCTGGCTTTGGGGTGTGATAAGCAAATACAGCACAAAGTCCTTGAATCAATGTCTGACTTTGTACCCAGGCATCAGAACGAGTCCTGTAATAGTCCTCTTAATGAAATGAAGCAACTCTTTTTTTGCAGCAGCAGGTTCTTTCTGGCTTCCCACAAGATAGACAGCAATGCTTTCAAGAAAGATAACTTTTCTTAATATCCCAGGCAAGGTGATCAGTAAGAAAATCTTATGTGCCCTGGTGATGCTGGAGATGTGGGTGTGATGCAGCAGCAGCCAGGTGACAGCACGCTGTGAGGTTCATGAGCTTTGTGTTCATTTGCAGTCTTACAGAGCCTGGCTCATGGGACAGATTCATCAGTCACTGACAGCACTCATGTCTGGAATGGGGACCTAGCTTTGAAGGCTTCCTTGGGCAGTGTGCCCTAATACTCTTTTCATGTTAATCAGCCTACTGGGAACAGTGGGTGGCGATGGAGGTTGCAGTGTGTTTCCAGTGGACAGAACAATGCTCGAGACATATGCTTGTCATTAAGTGCACATTGATTGGGTACACAGTGACTCATGCTCATCTGTGAGGAATGAGCAGCATTTATGATACAGAGGCATACACTTGGATTAGCTTTTATGCACAATGCATAGTCTTCTGGACTAACTACCAGAGATTCACAGACTTTACTATCACAGAATGCTTTGGGTTGCAAGGGGCCTTAGGGTCATCTAGTGGGAGGTGTTTGATTTAGATTTGGTGCAATTGCATGCACATAGCAATTGAACTTGCATTGTGGTGCAGCATGCCAGTTACCTGGGTTGAACAGATTGATTCCACTCTGACTCAGAGCCAGTACAGAATCACAGAAGTATTATTGAGGCTGGAATAGACCTCTGAGACCCTCAAGTCCAGCCTGTGACCTAACACCACCACACTGACCAGACCATGTCACCAAGTGCTGCATCCAATCTTGCCTTAAATGCCTCCAGGGGCAGCGACTCCACCACCTCCCTTGCTGGAATGTGTCCAGAGAAGGGCAGCGAGGCTGAGGAGAGGTCTGGAGCACAACCCTGTGAGGAGAGGCTGGGGGAGCTGGGATTGCTTAGCCTGGAGAAGAGGAGGCTATGGGGGGACCTTATTGCCATCTACAACTACCTGAAGGGATATTGTAGCCAGGTGGGAGCTGGTCTCTTCTCCCAGGCAACCAGCACCAGAACAAGAGGACACAGTCTCAAGCTGTGCCAGGGGAGGTTCAGGCTGGATATTAGGAAGAAATTCTTCCCAGAAAGAGAGATTGGCCATTGGAATGTGCTGCCCAGGGAGGTGGTGGAGTCACCATCCCTGGAGGTGTTTAAGAAGAGCCTGGAAGAGGCACTCAGTGCCATGGTTGAGTTAATCAGATGGTGTTGGGTGATGGGTTGGACTTGATGATCTTGAAGGTCCATTCCAGTGTCCAGTTCCCCTTTCCATGAGGAAATGCTTCCTGACATCCAACCTAACCCTCCTCTGGCACAGCTTCAGTCCATGCCCCCTTTTCCTGTCACAAGCTGCCTGGAGGAAAAGCCTGACCCCCACCTGACTACAACTTCCCTTCAGGTAGTTGTAGAGTGTGATAAGGTCCCCCTCTCAGTCTCTTCCTCTCCAGTCTTAACACCCCCAGCTCCCTCAGCCTCTCCTCATCAGACTTTGTGATTTTTCAAGGGATATTTACTGGACTTTTTTGGATCTGTGTTTTAAGAAGCTGTAAAAACAGTACTGCAAGTCATTTTTTTTTAATAGCATAATTAGAAAATATAAGGAAAAATGCTCATGCCTTGTAGCTATGATCTCTGAATATTTTGACAACACTTGTCCAATTGTCTTTGTTTGTTTGTTGTGTTGTTTTGTTTTGTGTCCCCCTCAGGCTTACTACAGAGCTGGCCACTCATGGATCATGTTACTGAACCCTCACGAGGCAGTCTTCATGTTTTACAAAGGTTTGCTTCTCCTGAATGCTTCTGCAGACCGAAGTCAAGCTGCTGATTTTATAACAGGAATCTTCATGAGTGTCAATGGTAAACTCACATTAAGATCTTAATTTCTCCAGGAGCCTCTCAGTAGTGATGACAAGCTTTTGGTAGGGTGTCCTTCACCAAGTCATTCATTTGGACCCTGTTTGAGGGGCATGAGCATGTTGAGGATATGGTGATCTTGATCCAGCAGATGCCAACAATCCCAAAACACTACACAGGGGTCTCTCAAGAGCATATCAATTGTGGCTTAGCTAGAAAAGGTTGAAAATCAGAGCCAGAGAGACAAGGCTGGGTGTTTTGGAGCTCAGGCAACCAGCACCAGAACAAGAGGACACAGTCTCAAGCTGTGCCAGGGGAGGTTTAGGCTGGAGGTGAGGAAGAAATTCTTCCCAGCAAGAGAGATTGGCCATTGGAATGTGCTGCCCAGGGAGGTGGTGGAGTCACCATCACTGGAGGTGTTTAAGGAAGAGCCTGGATGAGGCACTTGGTGCCATGGTTTAGTTGATTAGATGGTGTTGGGTGATAGGTTGGACTCAATGATCTCAAAGGTCTTTTCCAACCTGGTTAATTCTATTCTATTTTATTCTATTCCACACCCCTAAGGCTTTAGTGTTTTTGTCTCCAAACCACTCTAATTACCTTCTAGCTATCTGGATTTGAAAACAATTAGCAGATACTCAGCTTCATCTTGAGTTTAGAGTGCAGTTGTCTTCTGGCTTTGTCTCAGCTAGTAATGGGCAGCAATGGAAAGAGTGTTTTTGTCCTTTCTGTGGCATTGTTTGGATTGGTTGGTGATTTGGGGTTGGGTTTTTTTTGAGCAGTGTCCACCCTATGCCTCCCTGCCCTTTCCTTCATCTCTCCTCCTCTACTTGCTGTTGGGTTTTTTTGTCTGCTTCACAGGCTTTATCTGATGGGGCCTGCTTGGAGAGTTCAGGTTGTACTCCTGCTGCATTTACTTGAACTTGTAGCCCTGTGTTAAGGACCTTGATTAGCTTTAGCAGCATCTGTAGCTGGGCTCTCCCACAAGTGGAAGGAACCACTATGAGGTTCATGGGGCTTAGAGGTGTTTCTTGAAGGCAAAGGTTCATGTCCCCTCCCATTGTTTAATGAAGAGTGGAGGCTGATAATAAAAAGGTGCTCTATTTAAGGTCTCATTTTCCTGGGTATTAATTCTAATGCTAAAATTCACAGAATCACAGAGTAGTTTGGGCTGGAAGAGACCTTTAAAAGTCATCTAATCCAGCTCCTTTACAGTGAGCAGGGATATCCCCAACTACACTGCTTAGAGCCTCATCCAACCTGACCTGGAATGTTTCCAGGGATGAGGCTTCTACCACCTCTCTGGGCAAATCTGAGCCAGTGTTTCACCACCCTCATTTTACCACATCTAGTTTAAATTTCCCCTCTTTTAGTTTAAAACCATCACCCCTTGTCCTGTTGCAGCAGGTCCTGCTGAAAGACTGTCCTTATCTTTCTTATAGGCCCCTTTTTAAGTACTGAAAGGCCACAATCAGGTCTGCCCAGGGCCCAACTTCTCTTTCAGCCTTTTTTCATAGCAGAGGTATTCCAACCCACCGATTGTTTCCATGGCCCTCTTCTGGACCTGCTCCAATATTTCCATGTTCTTCTTGTGTTGATGACTCCATCCAGAGCTGGATGCAGCACTGCAGCTGGGGTCTCACCAGAGTGGAGCAGAATCACCTCCCTCATCCTGCTGGCCATGCTGCTTTTGGTGCAGCCCAGAATATGGTTTGCCCTCTGAGCTGTGAGTGCTCACAATGAGCTCTTCATCTGTCAGTACGTCCAAGTCCTCCTCTGCAGGGCTTCTCTCAATCCCTTCATCCCCCAGCCTGTTGATACCAGGAATCTCCCTGACCCAGGTGTAGGACCTTGCACCTGGCTTTGCTGAACCTGATGAGTTTCACACAGGCCCACTTCTTAAGCTTGTCCAAGTCACAGAATCACAGAATATTAGGGGTTGGAAGGGACCTCCAGAGATCATCAGGTCCAACCCCCCTGCCAAAGCAGGGTCACCTAGGGCAGGCCACCCAGGAGCACATCCAGGCTGGCTTTAAAAGTCTCCAGAAAAGGAGACTCCACAACCTCTCTGGGCAGCCTGTCCCAGTGCTCCATCACCCTCACAGAAAATAAGAAGTTTCTCCTCATGTTGGGGTGTGGGGTGGGGAGCTTGCTGTGTTCTAGCATCTGTCCATTATTCCTTGTCCTGCTACCAGGCACCACTGAAAGAAGCCTTTCCCCTTCCTCTTGACACCCACCTCTCAGATATTTACAGGCATTAACAAGATCCCCTCTCAGCCTTCTTTTCTCCAGACTAAAGAGTGCTAGTTTTCTCAGCCTTTCTTCATGGGAGAGGTGTTGAGGTCCTTGTAGATGGCATCCCATCCCTCAGGCATGCCAACCACCTCCCTCACCTTGGTGTCCTCCCACAAAGCTGCTGCGGCTGTGCTCAGTTCCGCAGTCACTGTGGGACCAAACTGTCACCGTGCAACAAAGCAAACTCCTTGCAGCCCCCAGCTGTCAAAGTGTTGTGCATACTGAGGAGGTTTCTCCCCTGCTTGTTGCAGATGAACGAGTCTTCCCACAGACCTTCCCCGTGGCCTACAGCTTCGTGTTCCGCGCGCGCTTCGACGCGCTCATTTGGCAAGCGGTGATAGAGAGGTTGGCCCAGAAAGGGAAGTGGAGGGTAAGTGTGTGGTGGGCACTCCTGGCTCACCCCTTCAGGGTGAGCTCGTGTTACCTTCAGAGTCCAAACCAGTGAGTATTGATTCTTCCCTGGTTCAAATGTCTTGATTGTTTTTTAAGACATGAGAAATACTTCTAGCGATAAAAAACTGCTGAAGTTCGTTTCTCAAAGGGATACAATGAACTTCCAATCCCACTTGTCTCTTGCTGGTTTCTTATAGTTCAAGTGCCATCTAGAGTCATTGTTCATGGAAGTGAGAGGGGAGAACAGTTAGATGTTTATTTGTGGTTCCCTCTTCCTTTCATGTGAGTGTCCTGGCTGGGCTAGAGCCGGTTTCCCTTCTTAGTAGCTAGGCTAGTGCTGTGTTTTGGGTGCAGTATAGGGATTGCTATGAGAAGAATGTTGTCAGATGTTGCTAGGAAATCAAGGGCTCTTCAGCTTCCCATATCTTGTTAGTGTGCAGGTGCACAAGAGCCCGAGAGGGAGCATAGCCAGGGCAATGGACCCAAAGTGGCCGGCAGAATATTCCATCTTGTGCAACACTGAGCTCTGCGTATAGGTGAGGGGGGACCAGGAAGCTGGGGCTTCTCTGTTAGATCCTTTAAAAAAAGGTCTGAAATGTTGTTAGCTCTCCTTTGCTCTCTTACAAGATCTGAGGGGGCAGTGAAAACCCAAGTTTCTAAGGGGGGTTATATGACCACTAATGTTTTGGGTTTGGTGGTTGTCTTATTTTCCAGTCGTGTCTGTTGTTGCTGTCCGAAAAGAAAGCCTTGCCCTCCAATATCAGAGTCAACCAGGTCTCTCTGAAGAATCTATTTGAGGTAAAGTACTATCCTTTATTTTATTTTTTTTCTAATGTGTCTCTCTCTCTTTTTTTACCCTGTTCACTTCAGTGATAGATTATTTCTTTTTCCCCCCACCTCGGCTAAAAGGTGGAAAAAGGCTAAAACAGAGCAAGGAGAAACGCTGTATGGGCTTTGTATGGTTATGCCAAATCTTCTTTGTTGTCTCTTTTTATTTGAAATAATAAAAAATCTCCAGCTGCAGGATTTCTTTATGTAATTTGACATTTCCATTAATTTGATCAAAAGGTGACATCTTCCTCTCAAGCACACCAGGCTGTTCACCTCACGCTTCTCCTCTGATAAATCAGTGCTGACGAATGGCTGACGTCAGTTAAGTTGGATTTGTTTTCCAACCAGGAGAGCTTAGGATATACATGGGATAGGCTGTTTTTATACCTTGCTAGTCTGTCTCTGCACTGTTTCATGGGGCTGGGTATGATTATGGAGAGTTGAGCTGTGTGCATTGTTGGGATTTGTCCTTCCCTCAATGCCCCTTTATACCTAGGCAGTAACTGCTAAACTTTCTCCCTGCAGGCTTTGACGCTTTCCAAATGCTTTAGGAGGATTTTGGCAAGACAGAAGCATGTAGTTGTAGACTCAGTAGCCATAATTCCTAGTGCTTTTCATCAAGATGATGGCATCTTCAGGCTGTGCTGCTACAGCATCGTAGCTGTGGTGGGGTAAAGGCATCAGAGACTCAGCTTAAAGCAGCTCCCAGGTGAAGCTGCCTGCTGCTGTGGTTGTCAGCTCTCAGCAGCCCCTTCACATGGAGCACACCTGAGAGGGGTGAAGCTGCTCCTTGCACCAAGAATAAATCATGGCAGTGCATTCAAAGATACATGTAGGGTGTCTGGGCAAAAAAAATCTTCCTTCCTAGGCAAGAAAATCAGAAAGCCTCATTAGACAGGAATCCAAAATAGTATGTCCTTCATTGTCAAACTGACCCCACCAGTCTGACCCCTTCTAGTGGCTTTGTTGTACATGTGAAAGACTGCAAGGGGGTAGATTAAAGATCCCTAAGCACTGCTTCCCTTTTGGGGGAAAAATGATAAAAATAGGAAATGTGGCTTTGTGACAACGTGAACCCCTGCTGCCATGGTATTCCTTCTATAATCTGTTGTATTTTGCTTTTGTAACTGCCTGAGCAGTAATTCCTGCCAGTCAAAATCTGGCATGAGGTGTTAGAGGAAGGAAGCAAGCAGTGTTTGTGGCTGTTGGGAGCGGGTGTGAAGGCTGGCATTTAAAAATGTGACTGGCACAAAGGGAGAAATTCTGTCTGAACAGTTTCCGACTGCCCCCTCATGTCCTGATCCTCCTGGCACGTTGCCTCAATTCCCATTTCAGCTTCCTCTGCCCACCTCCAGAGTTCTCTGTCTTGCAGTAGCCCTTGCAGACCACGCTTCATGTTGATGAAGTCCCTGCTAGGACATCCCTTTTTTCACATCTCAGCTGCCTTTTGCTCAGGCTTTGCGCTTTCGACCTTGGCCTGTGAACTCCCCTGTAAATTCCATGCTTTTATGAGATCACCTCCTAGGAATTCTGGCCAAAAATCTGTCTCTAAGGCTTAACACCTTTTCTCTGTGTGACAAGTCATATCATTATTTTTTAGTAATACCAGATGCTTCTTGAGTTGGTTGCAGGTAGGGTTTTGCCCTGCTCTCCATCCATGGAGTTCCTGAGCTATAAAAGGACTGGTTACATGAGCTTCCTAAACATCCTTCCTCCAGGCTCTAACTCCCTGTCCCAGGTTCAAGTATTTCTCCAGGCTTTTCTTGCTTTGGAGCAACATCCTGCATAAACAGCCTCCTCCAAGCTTAAAAGATAAAATATCCAGCACAGTAATATGTGCACTCAGATACAGTAGCACTTAATAGACAAGTGTGAGGCTGAAAGTTGCTGTCAGTTGCAGAGAAGAAGCAGAGAAATGCTTCTTAAGAAACAGACTTTTGCTTCTTGTAAGACAGACTTTAGGTTCAGTGCTCTGCAGAGCAGGATGAGATTCTTCTTGACCATCCATGAGCAGCTCATGTGAGAAGAGTATTGTGAGCTTCTGCTGGAGTTGTTAGACATCTCATTTTGCAGTAGGTTTGGCTTGATTGTGACTGTTCCACTGATTCTTGTCATGAAAGCCATGTGCATTGTGTGAAAGTCATGTGTGGGAACCGTTCTCTTCCGACAGACTTCTGAGTTGTACGGCTGCGGCGAGAAGATGCAAGAAGTGGCAGAGTTAGTCAAGTGGCTGATTTCCATGGGGGCAAAGGTTGAAACCATTGGACTGTATGTGCTTCATGCTGTCATCAGACTGTGTATCAGAGCAAGTGAGTGGCATTGGCTGTTAGGAACAAGTTCTTTACAATGAGGGTGGTGGAATGCTGGAACAGGTTGCTCAGGGTGGTAGTTGGGGCCCTTCCCTGGAGACATTCAAGGTGAGGCTTGACAGGGCTCTGGGCAACCTGATCTAGTTGGGGATGTCCCTGGATATATCAACTTTGAAAACAAGAGTATTTCTTCCTGCCACCTCAGTGTGGAGCAACAGTTTCTATATGTCTTGGAGTTGTGAATCTACCTCATGTTTGCACTTGTGGGTGATTGAGAACACAGTATTGTGTCTCCCACAATGCAGCTGCCTCTTACCCTGATTTCTTTCACATATTAACACTGGAGAAGGACACAGAGCTGTTGGAGTGAGTCCAGAGGAGGGCCACAAAGATCATCCAAGGGTTGGAACACCTCTGCTGTGAGGATAGGCTGAGGGAGCTGGGGTTGTTCAGCCTGGAGAAGGCTCTGGGGGGACCTTCTTGATGCCTTCCAATACCTGAAGGGATTGTACAGGAAGGCTGCAGAGGGACTTTTCATCAGGGTGTCTAGAGACAGGACAAGGGGGAATGGTTTGAAGCTGAGGGAGAAGAGGTTTTGACTGGATCTTAGGAAGAAGCTCTTCAGTTTGAGGCTGGTGAGACTCTGGAATAGGCTTCCCAGGGAAGTTGTCAGCTGCCAAACAGAAAGGGACCTGGGTGTGCTGATTGACAGCTGCCTAACATGAGCCAGCAGTGTGCCCAGGTGGCCACGAAGGCCAATGGCATCCTGGCCTGTATCAGGAATAGTGTGGCCAGCAGGAGCAGGGAAGTCATTGTACCCCTGTACTCTGCACTGGTTAGGCCTCACCTTGAGTCCTGTGTCCAGTTCTGGGCCCCTCAGTTTAAGAAGAACATTGAGACACTTGAATGTGTCCAGAGAAGGGCAACAAGGCTGGGGAGAGGCCTTGAGCACAGCTCTATGAGGAGAGGCTGAGGGAGCTGGGATTGTTTATCCTGGAGAAGAGGAGGCTCAGGGGAGACCTTATTGCTGTCTACAACTACCTGAAGGGCAGTTGTAGCCAGGAAGGGGTTGGTCTCCTCTCTCAGGCAACCAGCACCAGAAGAAGAGGACACAGTCTCAAGCTGCACCAGGGGAAGTTTAGACTGGAGGTGAGGAGAAAGTTCTTCCCAGAGAGAGTCATTCACTATTGGAATGTGCTGCCCAGGGAGGTGGTGGAGTCACCATCCCTGGAGGTGTTCAAGAGGGGATTGGATGTGGCACTTGGTGCCATGGTCTAGTCATGAGGTTGGTGGTGACAGGTTGGACTCGATGATCTTTGAGGTCTTTTCCAACCTTGGTGATACTGTGGTGGATGCCTCATCCCTCGGGGTGTTCAGGGCCAGGCTGAGATGAGGCCTTGAGCTGCTGAATCTGGTTTCTGCCCATGGTGGGGAGGTTGGAGTAGATGATCTCTAAGGTCCCTTCCAACCTGAGCCATGCTATGATATTTATTGTCTTTCCTACTTCCCATTTTGCAGAAGAGGTTTCATACAGGTGCCTCTTGCCTGTGCATATGGGAAGAACCCCAGAATCTGTTCCTTTTGTGTCTCTCTTTAGCATTTCTAAGGAGCAGGGTGTTTCTGTCATTTCAGGAAAGAACCATCTCTTCAAGTGGTTGCTGACTCGGAAGCCGGACTTGAAGGAGAGGATCAACGAGCAGGACAGGGATGGGTGCACCCTCCTGCACGTGGTGGCATCCTCCACTGACTATGCCCAGAAACGCAGTGAGTGCAGTCACTTCTTGTGTGTGGTGGTCTGTTTACATGTGGACACATTTCACACCCTGCTGTGGAATGTTTCTCGTGCTAAGGAAATAAATGAGAAGGTCCTTTTGGTTGAATGTAGACTTTGGCAGTGGTAGCTAATACTTCAAACATGAAATTTCCCTTTTACAGTGGTGTACCTTGTTTGTGGCACATTTTCTTCAGTGCTTATGGTTTTCCCACGGGTGTGCTGCAATTCTTAGGCTCACAGAAGTTCCCTTTTAAAGTTTGATGTGCCTTTAAGATCATATTAGACCACCTGCAGACCTATCCTCCTCTTTTTACTGGCTGAAGATTTAAAACCCAAGTAGCAGTGGACCTTGTCAGAGGAGGAACATGAGACATGAAGGAAGTGTTCTGTTTTCTGTGGAATTTCTTTTCTGTTAACTTAGCCCTGCTTCCTTTCTTGTATTTCTTACTCTGCCCACTAAGTGGCAACAGGAAGTAAGAATCAATGCCAAGGTCATTAAAGGCAGTGGCATTCTGGTGGTTCTCTTTAATGGCATGAATGAAGTGCACACTACCTATACCTAAACAATTTCAGTTTCTGGACAGGGTAACAGCAATTAAATAGCTAAATTGTTGCTAAATACTGCTGAACTTCTGGAATTGGACATGAGTGTCCATATAGACACACAAGTTTTATTTATACAGAATGTATTTTGAGTGTACATTTTGAGTGCAAATAGTATTCATTTAAAGTTTAATTCTTTATATAGGACAAGGAGGTTCCTATACAAGGAGTCCTGCTTAGGGATATGGTTTAGGGGTGAACCTTGTAGGGGTAGGTTTCTGGGTTGGATTTGGTGATCCTGAGGGTTTTTTCCAACCTGAATGTTTCTGTGATTCTGAGTCATGATTTTAAACCATGGTAGATTTAGACCAGATGTAAGCAAGAGTGTCGTAAAACACAGGCTCAGGCCGCCCAGAGGGGTGGTAGAAGCCCTATCCCTGGACACATTCCAGGTCAGGTTGGATAGGGATTTGAGCAATCTGATGTAGTTGGAGATGCCCCTGCTAGAAGTGGTGTCAGGAAATGAAAAATGCAGAGTGGGGGAAAATGACTAAAACCTCTGAATAATGAGAACTCTTCTTCCTCTCATGTTTGTTTATGCAATATTCTAGGCCAAGTGGAAGATGTGGTGATGCTCCTGAATTTTGGGGTTGATCCCACTGTTGCAGATGCACAGTCAAGATATGTCATAGATCTCTTGAAAAAGAACAAAAACTTTGATGCTGTAAAAGCAATTGACAGTCACATGAAGAAACAAACTTCCTCTGAGACAGGTACTGCATGGACTGGGCTCCTCTCCCTGGTTTAAAATGATTTTGTTTGTAATTGGGAATAGTAGGTGGGGTTTATGTAACAGTTGTCACCCTGCTCTCCTGTCAGTCAGTGATGAATGCTTTGTCCTTGCCTGAAGGTGACTGATGCTCAGCAGTAGGTAGCTACAAGTTGTGCCAAGTTACTATCAGACAGTGGGGGATTATTTTCTCACCATTGGCACAAAGCTGCTCCCACCACAGAAGCTGCTTCTTTTTGATACATTTCCAGTGTTCAGCTTTTACCTTTTTCTAAATGAAACATGTTGATTTAAAATATTGGGGGCATATATACATAGACAAAAATTATTTTAATAACAAAAAATACTGACCCAAAAATAAAAAGGCAAAGCTCTCAGACTATGAAAATGTGAGGAAAAAGTTGCTGGCATTTTCAGGAAGGGAGTAACATTTTAATAAGAGCTCTTTGCTCACAAACTTCTGTTCAGCTTTGTTCTGGTTTTATTTTGGGCTATATTTCTTAAATGCCACTGAGGAATGAGAGAAACTCAATGTGTGTGCTGAAAACATCTGCTGTAAAAATCCTGAACAATCTTACTACTGCAGGGCAGCACTGTCCTGCCTGCATGCAGACCAACTTCTGAACTGTTACCATTTTCAATTTGTGGTCAAGAGTGGATTTCAACTAGAGTATTAAATATCCTTTAGGATGTGAAATCCAGCACAGGAGTAGCTTTGACACTATGAGTTTCAACCATCTGATTTTTAACCTGACCCTACACGTCTTTCTTCCCAGTAAGAGTAATTGGCCATTGGAATGTGCTGCCCAGGGAGGTGGTGGAGTCACCATCCCTGGAGGATGCCATGGTTTAGTTGTCAGGAGGTGTTAGGTATTAGGTAATAGGTTGGACTTGGATGATCTCTGAGGTCTTTTCCAACCTGGCTGATTCTATTTCTTAGAGCCTTGAGATGTTCTGTGTTGCAAGCATGCCCTGAAGGCGTGCAAGCAAGGAACTGGGTTTTCAATTTCTGTAATGTTTTGCAGGGCAGGGTAAAAGCAGAGCCATGGCTGATACAGATTCCCTCCTGGATGTTCTTGAACAGTTTGTCCAGTTCTGCAGGTTGGAAAATGGAGCACATAATAAAGATGTAATGAAGGAGGATGTGGTTAATCAGTTTCTGAAACTGCTGTCCACTATGAAAGGTAAGGTCTAAGCTCCCATTTTGCCACTTCACAAAAGCTAATTGCTGTGAACAATGTGTTTGTTGCTAGCAGGCAGTTGTTGCTCCTTTACCTTTCCTTCTCTTCCCTGTTTCTGCACCTGCTATTACTGGAGCACTGTGCTTTTACTTACCTTTGCTGTTATGTTTTGCACTTTGAACCACTGGGATATGGACCAAATTACAGCATGATGAACAAAAATGATGAAAGTTACTTGGCTGTCAGCATAAAGGCAGACAGATACAAATGTTACATTTTGCTGGTTTGAGCTTTGAATTTATTGAGATAATTATTTGAAGTTTCTTTCCAGTGAGATGGACTTCAATGGTGTGGCTTTCAATGACTGTCTTGCAGAAATCCCTGAAGGGCTGAATTGCAACATCTCCAATGCCTGTGCTAACAGCTTCATAAAGCAGTTGCTGGAGAAGAAAGAGTGGCATGCAGTTTTGCTGCTGCTAACAGGGAAAGCCAGTGGGGAAGAGCCATCAGGTGGAGGCCTCTTCAGGAACTGCAGCCTTTCAGATGTTGATATTGGCAACGTTATCCAAGAGTGTGACAGACGGGATAAACAAGTGCACCTCATAAGATGCTTGATTGAACGAGGAGGTGAAAAACTGTGCAATATTAATGTGTTATAAGAGGTCTGGTGTTTGATTGGCCGTGGTTGGAGCAGCCTAGTGGCAGGAGTAGCAGCGCGTGGGGTTTGTGGCTCTCGCTGAGTGCAGCAGCTCGCTGGAGTGCAGTCCGCTGGCTGCACCTGCTGTGGGCGACACGGGGAAGCTGCTAAGGCTCCGTGCCATGGAAGATGTTTTTCAAATGAAATTTGGCTGTCAAGGCTGGTAAAAGGCCAAAGACTGGCATTGCTCCCTTGCTTGTAGTTGCTTTGTGTTTTGATTTCTGCCTTCAGCCAGGGTATTGCCCTGATAGAAACTCTTAAGTTCAGTCTGGTCTGATGGACTGCCTCAGGGATTTCAAAGGCATGAACAGATAGCTCTTTTTTTTGGTTTTTTAGCTAGTGTAGATGCAGACATCATCACTTCTCTTGTTTTGCAAAAGGTTTATTCCTAGGGCTGTACTGGCCTTTTTAATTTCATCTTACAGCTAACATGAGGTTATAAGTTGTGTGGGGACACTGCTGCTGCAGCCAGAGGCGCAGGCAGGATTCTTGTTTTGGTCAGTGATTGGCTGATGTGAAGAAATATTCTGACCTTTGTGTCTTCCTTTCACAACAGGAGGATTGGTTGCTCACCTTAATGGGAGGCAGGATTTTCTTAGTCTAACAGATACATGTAGAAAGCTGATAAAAAGTCATCAACAATGAGCATGTACCTTCATATGTGTAGAACTTCCTGTAGTTTGCAGGTCTGGCATAGCAGATTTTAACCTCTGATATTTTCATGTCCTTCACACTAGCTCTGCCAGATGGGATTGGAACCAACTCTGGAATACCACTGCAGATCTGCCTCCAAAAGCATTATTTTGAGCTGGTGTACTTGCTGCTGACCAAAGGTGCAGATCCTCAGAATGTCTCCACTGCACAAGGAGATACTCCTTTGCATGCTGCAGTTTCCATCTGTTTAACCAGAAGAGGTAAGGCTTTTGTGTGCCCAGGCCTGAGGGGGGTGGAGCTCTAGGAGGTGTGCACTGTTTTCACAGCAGCTGATTAAAAAAAACCAACATTCCAGTTTCTTACCTATGTATTCTGCTGCCCTCTCTGCTGCTCTTCACTGATGTGACAGCAGGCTGATGGTGTCTCTGCCCCCAAAGCTTGCAGGGCAGAGGATATGAACCCATCTTTGTTAAGCTGATGTGCTTCTGCTTTCTGGTCTTGGTGGCTAGGGTAATGAGGAGAGCTAATGGCAGCTCAGGTGAGCAGGGGAATCAAGCTGTTTTGTTGAATATATTCCTGTTTTCAATCAAGCTGATTTAGAAAGGAAGGCTCCTCTTCAGAACCCTGCAAAGTGGGAATGAAGGGAATGGGAGCAGACTTTGATGGGAATCCCACAGCAACATCTGAAATCTGTTTCCCAGGTTTTGTGCAGTTGAAAATCAAAGTTTTCTTCGGAGGAGCAGTGAGTTAAAGAACTGTAGAGCTTACGTAAAAATATGTAAGAAATTAATCCTCCAAATCAGGTTTAATTTTAAAGCTAAAAAAAAAAAGACATTTAGGAGTTGAGAGATTAAATTAATACTGGATTTATGAATTTTTAAAGCACAAGGATTTCATTCAGTAGGTTTAGAGAGACTGAGAGCATAGCTACTGCCAGTATCTATGTTGTAAATTTGTTATACCCAAATACCAAGAAGTCCAATCACAACATCTTTTAAGTGTTTTTAACTGGGTACATTTTTTTGAGGTGGATTTTCTTTCCAGTGATGTTGCTGTGTCACTATTTTACAGTTAGAAAAGAAATGTTTCACATATATAATCTGGCTGCATCACATACATTATCTGGCCTACATCCAGAAAGCTCTTAAATACTACTTTTCACTTATTTTTTGTTCTGTTTGGTTGGGTTTTTTTATCCCCAGGCATCATTACTGAATCACAGAATGGTTTAGGTTGGAAGGAACCTTAGAGATCATCTACTCCAACCTTCTTGCCATAGGCAGGGACACCTCTCAACTAGACTCAGTGGCCCAAGGCCTCATCCAACCTGGCCTTGAACACCCCCAGGCAGGAGGCATCCACAACTTCCCTGGGCAGCCTGTTCCAGGGTCTCACCACCCTTCTACTGAAAGAACTTCATCCTCAGCTCCAGTCTAACCCTGCTCTCCCTCAGCTTCAAACCATTCCCCCTTGTCCTATTGTTAGACACCCTTATGAAAAGTCCCTCTGCAGCCCTCCTGTAGGATCCCTTCAGCTATTGGACAGCAACTCCAAGATCCACCCCCCCGGAGTCTTCTCTAGGCTGAATAACCCCCAACTCTAATATTAGGTTGTGGGAAGTCGTTCTAGGGACTTTGGAAATAATTGGGGTTAGCCACAGGTTATTTTAGTAAACCAAAGTTATCTGCAGCAGATTACTTCTGGGTAGCATATTCCAGTGAACCAAATGACCCCAGACCTGCTGCTTATCCAGATCACCAGCGTGCCTGGGAAGCAGGCAAGGCTGATGGTGGTAGATGAATGAAATCTGTCTGCAGCCAGAGGTTAAAAAGGAATGAAATTGATGGATGCTACAGGAAACGTTTCAGCACTAGGGATTTCTAAAGCTTTGCTGCCTTGCTGCTGTTTCCCCTGAATATTAGAAAAGCTGAGATTGGAGACATTTCAGATAGCATGGTTGGAGCACCTGCCCTACGAGGACAGGCTGGGAGAGTTGAGGTTGTTCAGTCTGCAGAAGAGAAGGCTCCAAAGAGACCTTCTTGTGGCCTTCCAGTATCTGAAAGGAGCTACAAGAAAGCTCGGGGGGGACTTCTTAGGGTGTTGGGTAGTGCTAGGACTAGGAGAAAGGATCCAAGCTAGAGGAGGGGAGAGTTAGATTGCATGTTAGGAAGAAGTTGTTCCCCATGAGGGTGGTGAGAGACTGGCACAGGTTGCCCAGGGAGGTGGTGGAAGCCTCATCCCTGGAGGTTTTGGAGGCCAGGCTGGATGTGGCTGTGAGCAAGCTGCTGTAGTGTGAGGTGTCCCTGCCTATGGCAGGGGGGTTAGACCTGGCTGATTCTTGAGGTCCCTTCCAACCCTGACAATTCTGTGATTCTGTGTTTAGAAACATGAAATGTAGCTTTCTCTTGGTTTTAAAAACATGTTGGTTTTTGTTTAATAGGTGCAGGGGGCGGGGGGGAAAGGCATTAAAAATTGTTGGCCTACAAAGCAGCCTTGTAAATCAAGTAGGGGTTTTGGGTTTGGTTTTTGTGTGTTTGGGGTTTTGGGTTTATTTTTGTTGGTTGGTTTTGTTTGTTGGGGTTTTTGTTTGGGTTGGTTTGGTTGGGGTTTTCTCTTGTTTGGGTTGATTTGTGTGAGGGTTTTGTTTGGGCTGGTTTGTCTGATTGCTTCTTGTTTTATTTTTTGTTTGGGTTTATTAGTTTTGTCTGCTTGGGTTTTATGTTGTTGTTTTGGCTTTTTAAAAACTTCTTTCCCCCCCATTCTTGCTTTCAGATGCCACCAGTTTCAGCATCCTGAGCCATCTGCTTAATCTCTTTGCTTCGAGCCCTTCTGACTTCCCATACCTTAACCCAAACGTGCAAGATGATAATGGAGATACAGTGATGCATCTTCTCTTTCAGAGAGGATTTTCAAAACAGGCTGTTAGGATAGTGGAGTCATTGGCCAAATTTGATATTAACTTCAACATAAAAAACAAATTAGGAAGAGATGTGAGGCATGGAATAAAAAAGAATGACCTGCTGCTGCATGCCTGGAGCAGCGCTGTTGTGGAGAGGAAGAGGTACCGGCAGGCTGGAGCAGGGCAGTCGGTTAAAACTTCTAAGCCTACTCCAGCCTCTCAGATTTCACAGCCCAAGAGTGCAGGGCGTTCTTCGTCTGGGTCCTCATTAAAGGCACCAGCTGGCAATGCAGCACAGAGTGATTTAAAACCTCCCAGTTCTGTAAAGACAAAAAAAGATCCATTGGTGAAGCAGGAAACAGAAAGAGTAAACAGTCCCTTAACGCTGCAGGAAAGTCTAGTGCAGGCCATCACAGCTTTAATTCAGCAGCTGAAGCTGGGTGACAGCCTGAAGAAAGGCCATCCTCTGGTGCAAAAGCCATCCTCAGCCAGGACTCATTTGAAAGAGGGAGGAAGTGAGTCCTTGCCACCTTGTGGAAGCGTGGCTTATCCTGAGGGGAGAAAGGAGAAAACCAAGGGAGCCAGGGAATTCAGTATGGCCCTGCCTAATGGAGAGAAGGAAGAACCAGAGGAAGAGAAGATTCTGGATATTGAGACCTATGTGCAGGAGTTTGATAACATGACCTGGGAAATAGAGTGCACTCCTGAGATGCTGAAGACGCTGGGAAGCAAAGCTGTGCCTCATTACTTGAAAACTAGAACTATAATGACAATTAAGCAGCTTGGCAATGGGGAGTGGACTAAGGGCCTTCAGAAGCCGCTGAAACACCTGAAAGCTGATATCCAGCTGTATGAAGCCAAGCTGGGCAAAGGTGCCAGAATGCTGTGGGAACTGGCGATTGATTTTTCTCCTCGTTGCAGCGAGAGCGCCGAAAAGATCATGGAGACAGAACAGACACAAAATCAGCCTGAGAAGTCGGGGAGAGTTTACACGGAAATAATCCGGATTTGGGCCATTGTTCTGGACCACTGCAAGCTGAACCGTGTCCTGGACAATATCTGCATTTCCCACAACCGTGGCTTGTCCTGCATCCTGAGGAAGAAGCTCAAAGGCATAAGCGGAGGGCAGCAGAACCACAGCGTGACGACGCTGAGGCGCGTGCCGCGCTATTACGTTGAGGACTCGGAGGCGCACAAGTCCAAGGAGAGCACCATACCCGAGTACTTCCCTCCAGCCAGCCCAGCAGAGCTGGAGTACAACATAATGAAATTTCACAGTTTCAGTACCAACATGGCGCTTAACATCATAAACGATGTGCATTCTTCTGTGGAGTACCCGTTCCGAGTCGGGGAGTTGGAGTATGCGGTCATTGATCTCAATCCAAAGCCCGTGGAACCAATCATCTTAATTGGGCGAAGTGGGACAGGGAAGACAACTTGCTGCTTGTACAGGCTTTGGAAAAAATTCTGTTCATACTGGGAAAAAGCTACCTTGGCAAGCAGCCCTCTCCTGGAGAGGCAAACGTGGCAGCAGAGACAGTGCAGTGAGGTTGAAAGAGCGAGGGAAGAGAGTGAGCTAGAGCAGGACAGTGAGGATTCGAGTGAGGAGCAGGTGAGTGATGAGCAAGATCAGGACAATGAGGATGAAAGTGTCCCTGCAGGCACAGCTGGTGCAGAAACGAATCCAGGTGATGATCACGAAGACCAAATGTGCAGTGCAGAACCATCAAACGTGCTGGAGCACCTTCACCAGATCTTTGTGACAAAAAATCCTGTCCTGTGCCAAGAAGTTCAGAAGAATTTCCTTGAACTTAGCAAGTCTTCCAAGGTAACCAGTCACTTCAAGCCTCTGGAGCCAAATGTTCACAGGCTACAAGACATTAAAGATGAAAACTTCCCCCTGTTTGTCACCTCCAAGCAGCTGTTGCTCTTACTGGATGCATCCTTGCCTGACCCCTTCTTTCCAAGAAATGAGGACGGAAGCCTCAAGAGAATCATTGTCGGTTGGAGCGCTCAGGAAGACTTGGTTATACCAAACTGGCAAGACAAGGATGAAGATGATGATGTTGAAGCAGAGCACAGTGAGGATGGAGCTGCAGATGCTTACTCCAGGGAAAGCGATCCTCGGACGTTTGTGACTTATGATGTGTTTGCAAACGAAATATGGCCTAAAATGACCAAAGGTAAAAGCTTGTACAACCCAGCACTGGTCTGGAAAGAAATTAAGTCCTTTCTGAAAGGGTCTTTCGAGGCCCTGAGTTGCTTTGGGGGTAAACTTACTGAGGAGCAGTACAAGAAGCTCGGCCGAAAGAGGTCCCCGAACTTCACAGAGGACAGGAGTGAGATCTATCAGCTCTTCTGCCTCTACCAGCAGATCCGGTCCCAGAGAGGCTACTTCGACGAAGAGGATTTGCTGTATAACTTGTCTCGGAGGCTCTCAAAGCTGGGGGAGCTGCCGTGGTCCATCCACGAGTTCTATGGTGATGAGATACAGGATTTCACCCAGGCTGAGCTAGCGCTCCTGATGAAGTGCATCAACGACCCCAATGCCATGTTTCTGACTGGGGACACTGCCCAGAGCATCATGAAGGGCGTTGCTTTTCGCTTCAGTGATCTGAGGTCCCTGTTTCATTATGCAAGCAAGAACTGCCTGAGCAAGAAGCAGCGTGTTAGAAAGCCTAAAAGGATATATCAGCTCTACCAGAACTACCGGTCCCATTCAGGTAAGGGCAACACGTTCAGCTGTGATCTGAGCCTGTGCTCTTCACTAATGCTTGACATTTTCTACTGGCCAATTCAAAGCATTTTGAAGTGACCAGGTGCAGAAGGGATCAGGTGGTCAGCTTTTTCCAGCAGGCTTAAGGCCCATGGCAGGGAGGCTGCAGCTAGATGATCCCTGTGGTTCTCCTGTGGTTCTCCTGTGGTTCTCCTGTGGTTCTCCTGTGGTTCTCCTGTGGTTCTCCTGTGGTTCTCCTGTGGTTCTCCTGTGGTTCTCCTGTGGTTCTCCTGTGGTTCTCCTGTGGTTCTCCTGTGGTTCTCCTGTGGTTCTCCTGTGGTTCTCCTGTGGTTCTCCTGTGGTTCTCCTGTGGTTCTCCTGTGGTTCTCCTGTGGTCCTTTTGACATCTCAACTGGAAACCTAAGAATGAATGTTTTTAAAACTGTTGTGTTTTCAACAGTCATGCTTGCTGCACGTTGTGCCTGTGTTTGTTGGAAGGACAACCTAACCAATAATCATTGCTGTTGTCCTATCCCTAGCTCACTGAGCTTTGCTACTTTTGCTTTTCTTGTTTATGATCTTCAAGTTGTGAGGACCCTGCTAAGCCTTTGTGATCTTTACAGGCCAAAGAATGAGATACCCTCAAAATGGCAGAAACACAGTGGACCTTACAGTTTCTCTTCTCTGACTTGATTTCAGAATTCTAACAAAATCTTTCCAAAGTGTGTTTGTGAGAGAGTCTGAGGCAGTCAGGCTGGAGCTGAACATCTCTGTTCTGCCTCTTGCAGGTATTCTCCGTTTAGCATCCGGAGTGGTTGATTTGCTTCAGCATTATTTCCCGGAGTCTTTTGATCGACTTCCCAAGGACTGTGGGCTCTTTGATGGACCAAAACCTACCCTCCTGGAGTCCTGCAGTGTCAGTGACCTGGCAATTCTGCTGAGGGGCAACAAAAGGAAAACACAGCCCATTGAATTTGGAGCACATCAGGTTTGTTTTCCTTGGATAAACAACTCTTTGCAGGTTCCTCCAGCTCCGTTGCTGCATCATTGCTTTATATGCACTGCTTTATGTGCACTGCCCACAACTTCCTTTCTGTAAGCCCTTGTATCTCACTGAGAAGTTATGCTTCTGAAACTTAGAAACCTTTATTGTGTTGGTTTCTGTTGCTTGTTGAGATCTCTCACTGTCTGTTCTTTTTTTTGCCTCAGATATTGTCTGTCCTTTTCTAACTCCAAATTTTCTTAACACCAGATCTACAACTGTCTGCATGTACCACACATTTGTCAGTCTCCTAGTGGCAGCTTCCTGACCTTTCCTTCTGCATGCTGCAATGTCTGTGTTCAGTGTGCTCTGGTTTTTGAGGAGCATCTTGCGTTATCCTGATGTGTTTTTATGCTTTCCTACCTCCGTTTAAGCAGTGGAGGAAGACAGACTCTATTCTTCCATTTCTCTTTGCAGCTGTTAACCTTTTTCTTCCTAATACTTTGTTTTTATTAATGTGTTTTGTGACAGGTGGTGTTAGTAGCAAATGAGACTGCAAAGGAGAGGATACCTGAGGAACTTAATTTAGCACTCGTGCTGACAATCTATGAGGCAAAGGGCTTGGAATTTGATGATGTACTTCTTTACAACTTCTTCACAGATTCAGAGGTATTTCACTCCTCCTCATTTTCTGACCTACAGGCTGAGATCCAACATGTCTTTGACAGCAGATTTTGACATGACAGGTTGCAACTTGTCAGTGTTACCCAGCCACCGTTTACCTTTGCCCCTGCCCCATGCTGGCAGGCAGCTGCCTGGTCCAACACATGGCACACTCCCACACATGGTCTGCCTGTTGTGGTTTTGGGATTTGTAAGAGAATCCTCAGCCCTAGGACTAAAACATGAGCATTGTCCAGAGTGAGGCTGATTTCCCTTTTTTCCCCATAGAGTGGCCATTGTAGAGGTGTATTTGCAAGTTTAGCTGAAAATGTATAGCCCACCCAAGGAGGTTTTCATATTTAATACCAGATTTACTTACTAGATGTGTCAGATGTTGCATAGGATGTGGTTTTAGAAGAATGATACTGCAGTATCCTGAAACCACAAGCCATGGATAATATAGCAGGTCAAGAGAGGGGATTCTGCCCCTTTTCTCTGCTCTTGTGAGACCCCACCCTGAGCACTGCATCCTCTGCTGTGAGGATAGGCTGAGGGAGCTAGGGTTGTTCAGCCTGGAGAAGAGAAGGCTCCAGGGGGACTTTATGGCTGCCTTCTAATACCTGAAGGGATCCTAGAGGAAGGCTGCAGAGGGACTTTTCCTAAGGATATCTGGCAATAGGATAAGGGGGAATGGTTTGAAGCTGAGGGAGAGTAGATTTCGACTAGATCTTAGGAAGAAGTTCTTCAGTAGGAGGATGGTGAGACTCTGGAATAGGCAGCCCAGGAATGTTGTACAGTCATTATCTCATACAACTGCCACTTGCATGGAGTTGAATTCCAGCTTTCTTGATGAAAATTGATCATTATGCTTTACATTCTTCCCTGACATTTCCCCCCCACTATGTGACCAGTAGTGATTGCTACATATAACTAAACCTCATTCTGTTGATATTTTAGGCTAATAAAGAATGGAAGATCATTTCTTCTTACACTCCTGATTCAGATGTGCAAGGAGGAAGCAAACCACTAATGGAAGTTCCTTTAGAGGATGCTGCTGGTGCACAGAAAAGAACTCCTTTTAATGTAGAAATGTTCAAGGCGAGTTTTTCTAAGTGTTGGGCATAGGAAGGCTAAACTGAATTCTTAGATCTTAGAAGCAGGGAAATTTCTTGTAGCTCCATGTTTGGTGGTGCTGCTTTATCTTTCTGGTCGTTGTTCACATTTTTATCATCTGGATTTATTTTTTTTTTCTCTTATTTTTGCAAGATAAGATTTGTTTTGTGGATGTAATTTGATAAGAAAACAAGAACTGCATGTAATAGACTTTAGGTATAGGTAGAGAGCAGCTGCAGCTGTGGTTAAAGGAGACAGCAAATCAGCTTGTCGATATTTATTACTGCTGTAGCCAGGTTTCAGACTGGTGTCACTACCTTGAAATTAAGGAAACTCAGAATCAAGTGAGTCAGATATTTTGTATGGTAAGTGCAAGTTATTGAAATTACAAATGATCTGTCACACCTGCAGTAGTTGGATTCAAATTTGCTGGGCAAGGGTTTCTGTAATTGGGGGGAAAAAAGCATTTAATGGACTTCCTTACTTAAAGGATATTCTGCTGTTTGCTCTTCATTCTTTGTATGTCTTTGTTTCTCTTATGACTGCACAGTGTGATGATTTTCTAACAGTTTAGCTCATCTGGCATTTCATTTACCCTTTTTTCTTGTTGATTGGTTCTGCCTCAGATGCTGAATGGAGAACTGAAACAGCTGTATACAGCTGTTACAAGGGCCAGAGTCAATCTGTGGATCTTTGATGAAGACGGTGACAAGCGAGCCCCAGCCTTTAAATATTTCATCAAAAGAGATTTTGTCAGGGTTGTCAAAGCAGATGAAAAGAAAGGTAAAGTTGTCCTAAAACTTGCTTAAAAGACTGGCAGACAGGACAGGATACTCTTGCTTGCTTCCTTTTTAGACTGTGTAATAAGAGGTTCAATTCCTTGCTCTCTCTAACTGTGTGCATTGGTCACTGATTTCCACCCCTTGCAGTGGGTCTTCTGTCATTCAGCAATGAAGAAGATCAGTTGTGTATGTTAATGCATAACTGCATTGCTAGTTCATTAGTGTAAGTTTTCCTGCTGTTGCAGGCAGACTCAGAGATCACTCAGATCCTGATGTAACAGTTGATTGAGTTCTAACAGGAAATTAGGTAAAGTATTTAACAAGTAGTGATGGATTGGTGATCAGTGCAACTTTACTACCTGTAAAGCTAGTATGCAATACAAAGATTAATACCTAAGCTTAAATATTACATGCATGCTAAAATGTCACTGAGCAACCCATTGGTGCCTGGTCTTAGGCAAGAGATCTCTCAGCCTCTTGAGAGGCATTCAGGGTGAGGTTGGACACGACTCTGACAAACCTGACCTAGTTGAAGGTGTCCCTGCTCACTGCAGGGGGAATTGGACTAGATAACCTTTAAAAGCCCCTTCCATCCCCAACTCTTTTATGATTTTTTATGATCCCTACTCAAAGGGAGATCCCCACTGCTCAGCCAGCTGCTGTGGAGGAGGAGCTCGAAGGACTCTGATGGCTGCAGATATTTATAGTGTCAAGTGGTTGGTTTGTAGTCAGGTTTTCTGCTGTGTTTTGTTTTGGTGCTGTGCTCCCCCACAATAGGATTAACTTTGGTTAACTTGCTGGGCATCTGCCCAGACCAAGATCCATTTAGTTCAAACAGGAGAAGTGCATCTGTCACACCTGCATAGCGTTGAAGCCTGTTCATGGAAAACCATCCCAGCTAAAAGAGGAGTTTTATCAACTGAAAGGATTTGGTTTCTAAAAGACACTGTATTTCCTCACTTTTCATCAGAAAGCAAGCATGGTTTGTGAAGCTTTTTTTAACCCAAACCCAAAGTGTTGCTTTGGGTTTGGTTTTATCCTTTTGAGAAAGGATAAAATGTCTTTCTGTCACAGTTACCATTACTGCTGTGAACACAAATCATAAAGGCCTTGGCCACAAGGATGAGCAGAGGGCTGGAGCTCCTATCCTATGAGGACAGGCTGAGAGAGTTGGAGTTGTTCAGGCTAGAGAAGAGAAGGCTCCCAGGAGACCTACTTGTGGCCTTCCAGTATCTGAAGGGGGCTACAAGAAAGCTGGGGAGGGACTTTTGAGGGTGTCAGGGAGTGATAGGACTGGGGGGGGTGGGGCAAAACTAGAACTGGGTAGATTCAGATTGGATGGTTGAAAGATGTTCTTCCCCATGAGGGTGGTGAGAGACTGGCACAGGTTGCCCAGGGAGGTGGTGGAAGCCTCATCCCTGGAGGTTTTGAAGGCCAGGCTGGCTGTGGCTGTGAGCAACCTGCTGTAGTGTGAAGTGTCCCTGCCCATGGCAGGGGCTTGGAACTGGCTGATCCTTGAGCTCCCTTCTAACCCTGACAATTGTATGATTCTCAGATGTTAATGCTTAGTTGTGGTACCTGAGTGGTTTCTCAGGTTTATCCATTCTAATATAAAATGATTACTCCTGACCTTCCAGACTTGGATGACAGCATGTTTGCTAAAACTTCAACTCCAGAAGAATGGATTGCACAGGGAGACTACTATGCTAAACATCAGTTCTGGGAGGTAGGAACATGTGTTTATCTGAAATAAGGATTCCTGTCTATTTGGAAACTTTCCTCTTTTTTTTACCTTTCCATCTATAAAATTCTCTGTAAACCTTCAGGTGCTCTGCAGTAGTCTATCTTAGCTTGTGGGTTGTAGTTGTGTTGGTGTCTACAGACTATTGGTAAATGACTGTCAAGATGTAAGCAGTGGGAGCAAGCCTGCAAGAGAGCCCAGAGCCAAGCCTATTGTTTGTGATCTTAAATTCACTACTCATAAATTTGCAGTCCAGTGAGGAGACAAACATTTTAATGCACACAATTAGAAGGGAAAACAATTACTAGCAACAACTGGAACTGACTGGAATTCATGAACCTAAACCCATTACAACACATTGCTGCAGCAAAATGAAAACATTTCTTGGAAGTGTATTGATTTGGGTGATGATCTCAGAGCCCTTTTATGGTTGTTGTTTTTTTTCAGAGAGCAATTAGGGCTGGATGCAAAACACACATTGAGGAACAGCATGTAACAACCAAGGGAGCATTAGTAAAATGGCAAAAAAGTAGCAAAATGATGGGTTTATTCCCTTCCTGTTTAAAGAACATGGAATTTTTACAGGCTTTTATTTCCCACATTGATAGTTAGTGCAATCCAGCTCTGGGATGAGAGCTAATGGAACGGAAGCAAAACCCAGCCAGGACAACACCACCCGTGACAAGGAATTAAGGGATCTCTTCAGATACATAGAATAAACCAGGTTGGAAGAGACCTTCAACATCATCACATCCAACCCATCAACCAATCCAACACCACCTAAACAACTAACCCATGGCACCAAGCACCCCATCAAGCCTTCTCCTGAAAACTTCCAGTGATGGTGACTCCACCACCTCCCCAGGCAGCCCATTCCCATGGGCAATCACTCTCTCTGTATAGAACTTCCTCCTAACATCCAACCTAAACCTCCCCTGGTGCAGCCTGAGACTGTGTCCTCCTGTTCTGGTACTGGCTGCCTGGGAGAAGAGACCAACATCCGTCTGTCTACAACCTCCCTTCAGGTAGTTGTAGAGAGCAAGGTCTCCCCTGAGCCTCCTCTTCTCCAGGCTATGCAACCCCAGCTCCCTCAACCTCTCCTCATAGGGCTGTGTTCCAAACCCCTCACCAACTTCCTTGCTCTTCTCTGGACTCGTTCCAGCAAGTCAACCTCCTTCCTAAACTGAGGGGCCCAGAACTGGACACAGTACTTGAGGTGCAGCCTAACCAGTGCAGTGTACAGGGGCAGAATGACCTCCCTGCTCCTGCTGGCTACACTGTTCCTGATGCAGGCCAGGATGCCATTGGCCTTCTTGGCTGCCTGGGCACACTGCAGGCTCATGTTCAGCCTACCATCAACCAGCACCCCCAGGTCCCTCTCTACCTGGCCGCTCTCCAGCCACTCTGACCCCAGCCTGTAGCTCTGCATGGGGTTCCTGTGGCCAATGTGCAGAACCCGGCACTTGGATGTGTTCAATCTCATGCCCTTGGACTCTGCCCATCTGCCCAGCCTGTTGAGGTCCCTCTGCAGAGCCTCTCTACCCTCCAGCAGATCAACTCCTGCCCCCAGCTTGGTGTCGTCAGCAAATTTACTGATGATGGACTCAATGCCCTCATCCAGATCATCAATAAAGATGTTAAAGAGCATGGGGCCCAGCACTGATCCCTGGGGCACACCACTGGTGACTGGCTGCCAGCTGGATGTGGCACCATTCACCACCACTCTCTGGGCTCGGCCCTCCAGCCAGTTCCTAACCCAATGCAGTGTGCTCCCATCTAAGCTATCCTTGTCCTCAGGGGCCCTGTACAGACCATCTTTAGCTTTCCTTGGAATTAAACACAAACCAGCAAAAGCCACCACAAGGTGTGTTTCCTAAATGGACACAGAAAAACATTTAGATTTAAAAAAAGTCACCTTGAAATCTGAAATGTATTAGCTTAGATTATCTGTGATTCTCTGTTCTTTATAAGCCTGATCTGTGCTTATCACTGCTACATTAGGAAGAGATTATCTGGTAGACTGAACAGGCCTAAGGGTAGCTCGCAGTGTGCAGTTTCCAAACAGAAGCAACTCTGAAATTAATGGCCACAATAAAGAAATAGTGGTGCTGCAGAGTGAGTAAGGTGATCCTGCCATGGCAGGGGGCTCGGACTTGGATGATCTTTCAAGGTCCCTTCCAACTCCTAGCAGTCTGTGGCTCTTGTGATTCTGTTGTTTGTTGCCAGGGCATGTTCCCAAGTTCCAAGCACCTGCATATTTTCAGGTTGGAAAAGACCTCAAAGATCATCAAGTCCAACCTGTCACCACAGACCTCATGAGTACTAAACCATGGCACCAAGTGCCACATCCAATCCTCTCTTGAACACCCCCAAGGATGGTGACTCCACCACCTCCCTGGGCAGCACATTCCAATGACTAACAGCTCTCTCTGTGAAGAACTTCCTCCTCACCTCGAGCCTAAACTTCCCTGGTGCAGTTTGAGGCTGTTCCCTCTTGTTCTGGTACTGGTTGCTTGGGAGAAGAGACCAACCCCATCCTGTCTACAACCTCCCTTCAGGTAGTTGTAGACAGCAATAAGGTCTCTCCTGAGCCTCCTCTTCTGCAGGCTAAACAACCCCAGCTCCCTCAGCCTCTCCTCATAGGGCTGTGCTCAAGGTCTCTCCCCAGCCTCGTTGCCCTTCTCTGGACACGTTCAAGTGTCTCAGTGTCCTCCTTAAACTGAGGAGTCCAGGGGCCCAGAACTGAATAGAATAGAATAGAATAGACCAGGTTGGAAGAGACTTTCAAGATCATCATGTCCAACCCATCAACCAATCCAACCCACCTAAACAACTAACCCATGGCACCAAGCACCCCATCAAGTCTCCTCCTGAACACCTCCAATGATGGTGACTCCACCAGCTCCCCAGGCAGCCCATTCCAATGGGCAATCACTCTCTCTGTATAGAACTTCTTTCTAACCTCCAGCCTAAACCTCCCCTGGCGCAGCCTGAGACTGTGTCCTCTTGTTCTGGTACTGGCTGCCTTTTTTTTTTGTGGCTTTTGTGACTCGGAAGAGCTGTCACAGCCAGATCTTCCTTGCCCCCTCTTGAGGGGTCCATTAGTTTCTGAAGTCTGACTTTTTCATATCACCAAAGTTCTGTGACAAGAAATTCCACAGGCTGAGCGTAATGTCATGTTGTTGTTTTCCCCTTGTTTTCAGCTAGCCAGTTTCTCATCTCTCTACATGAGCCTGCCCTAGTTGGGGGGTGAGGGGGAATGGACATTTTTTTTCTTACTCACTTTTTCAGTCTTCCACTGGCACATGAGACCGAGTCTTAGAAACAATGTGCAAAAACCAGCCCTGCAGAGCAGGAGAGGAGAACTCATTCAACAGATTCTCACTGGCACCCTGTGACAGGACAAGGGGCAAGGGATGTAACTGCAGCACAGGAGGTTCCACCTCAACATGAGGAGGAACTTCTTCACTGTGAGGGTGACTGAACAGGCTGCCCAGAGAGGTTGTAGAGTCCCCTTCTCTGAAGCCTTCCCAGCCCTGTCTGGATGTGTTCCTGTGTGCCCTGTGCTGGATTCTCTGGTCCTGCTCTGGCAGGGGGGTTGGGCTCGATGATCTCCAGAGGTCCCTTCCAACCCCTGACATCCTGTGAGCCTGTGAAACAAACCTTGCTGGGAGCATGATAATTCTTTCTGTTTAGCTTACCACAGAAGAGGCCTGATATGGTAAAAGCATGAATAATTGTTCCATGCTTCTTGATCTAACTTTGCACACCTTGGTTTTCCTAGCTTTTGTTAATTTATGTGCTAGATGCCTGGTGCCTTACTGATTAATGGGTTTGGCCATCGTTCAAATTGCAAGTGCTCTTTGTTCTCTCAGCCTACCAGGTCTTTTGCTTTCACTACTTCCATATAAAACATAGCAATTAAAGTTGTAATTGTGGTAGCTGCTTGTGGACTGACTTGAAAGCTTTTGCAGTGTATTTTTAGGATGGAAAGAAAAGCTTTACCTTTTTCCTTCTTTCAGGCACCCTGCCAGTCTTTCTGGTTTGCAGGGACTGTAAAATTAAGTATTGCTTTTATGTGATATAAGCCATGAGCTGGATGCATGTGGGTGAAGGCTGTGTGTGATTTCACCCCAGGTTGCAGCCAAATGTTACCAAAAAGGAGGAGCAGCTGAGAAGTCAAAACTGGCCCTGGCACATGATGCTGTTCTCAAGGTGCATGCCAAGAAATGTAGCCCCAGGTAAGTGTATATGTAGATGAGCAACTGTCATTCTGTGGTGCCAAGATCTCATGGGCTTGTGCAGGGTAAGATTCCCACCACAGTTGTAGGACTGGACCAGAGACTTTGGAGAACCGTGCACATGAAGTGTCTTCCATCTCTCTGGGCAGCAAAAGCACTGGGATCTGAGGCACTGCTCCCTTTGGGGGGTTAGTGAAAGCAATCATACACCAGGAGCTGTCCAAGCCAAATGTGGCCCTTGAAATGGCTTTTTGGTCGTGGGAGAGAAAAACAGCACGATCTGAGTTACCTCAAGAGGCTTTAGAGAGAAGAGTGTGTGCCATCAGCAGTGCTCAACTCCAGTTAATCCTTCTGAATATTCACTTAATAAAGAAGGAGGAATGATGTTGTGTACATGGGGGAGAAGAGCTGCTAACCAAATAAGTGAGCTTTGAGGTAAAATTAGTGTCAGAGTCACTCTAAACTGAACAAGCAGAACTAGGTCTGAACCAAAGGGCAGTATTAGAAGGAGAAATGTTGAGATGAATCATTTAATTCATGCTGTCAGCAGAAGAGCTCAAGAGTTTGATAGGAGAGAAAGCTTCTTGTTCCTGAAGAGGCTAAAAAACTGCTTGGGACTTGTCTCAAATAAGACAGGGAGAAAACCCATCCTGGGGAGGACTCTATACCTAAGTGAAGTAACTCCTCTTCATGCTGAGGAGTCTGAAAGTTAGCAGGGGTAGCAGACCGTGTAAGGAAGGTAGCACTGAAGGGAGAAGGAGGAAGCTCTTGACAAATGTTACTGGAGTTAATCAAGGTTTGAGGTTTCTAATTACCTGTTACAGGTTAGTGGTCCTGGCTGGAAGTATGCTCATAAACTTTTTTTAATGTGACTGAAAACTCCTTTTTTTTTTTGAGCTTGGCTCTAAGTTGGGGTGCTTGTCAACTGGATAAATTTAGAGGGGAAGGAGCTGGGTGTATTAAAACACGTTAAGTTGGCTGAACATATGTAATAATGAAGCTGTGAAAGTGGTTGTGTCTTTTTTGTTAGAGGTGTTAGTGCAAAGCATAAGTAAGCTTCCTCTGTGCTCTCTCATGTGAAATGCTCTGTGTGGCTGTGGCTCTTCAGACTCCAGAGGGATGAATTCAGTCTAGGTCTGGGGAGAAAATAGATGTGATGCTACTAGAAAGGCTGGGGCTGTTTAGTTACATAGAACAAAGGCTGAGAAGAAATTCGCTTGCTGTCTTTAGTAGCATTTGGGCTAAACAGCAGAAGGGAAGGAGGAGGGAGCAAGTTAAGCTAGAAGAGAGAGGCAGCACAAAACCACACAACTATACTTTAGTTTGAGAATTTAGAGAGAAAAAAAGAAAAGCTTTTTACTGCCAGAGCAGTGAGATTCTGGACACAGACTTCTGGGCAAGCAGTGTCAGCCAGAACACAGCTAATTGCAGGGTAATGCCTCGCCAGGTTATAAATGAAGAATGCAGGACATCTGTGCTGGTTGGATTCAGGGACAGATCATGTGATCTTGCCTGGTCCTAAACCTAATCTGGATGTAAGTGGTAATTTTCTCTTACTTCCTACAGGGAAAAACAGATGGAATATCTGGCTTTGGCCAGAACTTACTTGGAATGTGGAGAACCCAAACTGTCACTGAAATGTCTGTTTCAGTCAAAGGAGTTCCGGCTTTGTGCAGAGCTGTGTAAAAAGTTAGGAAAGGTATTAAACCCTCTAAAATATCCTCTCCTTACCCTCTTCACTTTCTTACAACTCTTTTCTCCCCCCTCATTACTCCCAAAGTAACAGTGAACTAAAACAGCTCCTTAGCTGGGCTTGCCAGGAGAAGGAGGAAGAGGCCAGCGATGCAGTAAGGCAGTCTAGGTTTGACTTGCCTCAGATGTCACCACCAGTCGCTTCTGCTGTGCAGCTAGAAGTTAATTAATGACTTACTGGCTTATTTTATGGCTTGTTTCCTGAAACTTAGGGTGTTGCTTCAATCTGATGATGATACTGAATCTTCATAGATTTGCAACCATCAAAATGGAACCTTAACACTTGCCAGGGTTTAGTAATGCACTAACAATCATTTTCTAAGTGCAGGAGGATATTTAAGAGTTTGTTGTTACTATTTGCAGTGCAAAGAGTGCAAAGCAATTGATCCCAGGTATTTAAAGGTTAAGATGGAAAGTCAGGGCTCCCGTTCTATATCCATCAGGGCTTTGCTTTTACTCCTACTGAGAAATTTGCAAGTCAACAGAAGTGTGTGTGATGGTGGTTTGTGTTTTTTTTTAACAACAGGCAGAGCTGAGTGTGAATAAGGAGGACTTTGGAAATCCTGTGTGATAATTTTACATTCTAGTTTTTCAGACACAAATATTTTTAAGGTTTGGTTGTTTGGTTTTCACCCCCACACCCCCCCCCCCCCAAAAAAAATCTGTTCAGTTTTAATGATGGTTAATATTTGATTACATTCAGATACTTCAATTACATTTCATTAAAGTGTGCTTCTGTGAGACACCTACGTGATGGAATTACTAAATTTATGCTATTCCTGTAGTTTTGACTGTTCAGAGCACTTCAGCTTCATTCCTGACTTCTTCTGCATTGCAGATAAAAGATGCTGCAGTTTACTATCAGAAGATCCAGTGCTACAAAGAAGCATCTGAGTGTTATGAACAAATCGAGGAGTTTGATCTGGCTGTTAAAATGTATTGTCAGGAGGAACGCTACGAAGAAGCAGCAAAGGCAGTGGAAAGGTATCTCTTGCAAGATGGCACTAGATTGTTTTTCTCTTTTCTCCTTCCTCTTCCTAAATTCAACATCATGCAGCTGGCTCCCCATAAAACTTTTTCACAAGAGTTTTGGCTGGAGACTTTGTTTCATACGACGAGGCAAAGTTAATGGTGTCAGAATTCTCACTTGTGGGGGGGAAGGGTAAGGCAGCAAAAGTGTTTTGCTGCATTTGCAGCTGGAGCAGGGACAAGCTTCATCTTCCTGGGCATTTTTCCCAGGCTCTTACTATGTAAAGAATCATTAAGGTGGGAAAAAACCCTTGAAGATCACTGAGTCCAACCTTAACCCAACTACCATGACCGCTAATCTTGAATCATAGAATTGCAGAAGGAAGGTTGGAAGGGACTTCCAGAGGTCATCCACTCCTACCCCCTCTGCAGTCAGCAGGGACATCCTCCACTAAATCAGGTTGCCCAGAGCCCTGACCAGCCTCACCTTGAATATCTTCAGGGATGGGGCATCAACCACCTCTCTGGGCAAGCTTTCCTCTGCTCAACCACTCTAATTGTAAAAAACTTTTTCCTAACATCCAGCCTAAATCTCCTCTTCTCCAGTTTCAAATCATCCTATCACTGCAGGTCTTTGGAAGCCCTCTGCAGCCTTCTTGCAGTCCCCTTATTGGCTGGTACTGAAGGCTGCTCTAAGGTCTGCCTGGAGCCTGTTCTTCTGCAGGCTGAACACCCCCAGCTCTCTCAGCCTGTCCTTGTACCAGCGGTGCTCCAAACCCCTGATCATTTTCATGGCCCTCCTCTGAACCTGCTCCATCCAGTCCACATCCTTCCTGTGCTGGGGCCTCGAGAGCTGGATGCAGTGCTCCAGGTGGGGTCTTACCAAGGCAGAGGAAAGTGGCAGAATCACCACTTCTCTTTTCAAGCTCTCTTTCAGCCAGCTAGCTCAGTCCTCTGAACTAGCTTCTTAGGGTAAATATGGCAAAACATTGAATGAAAGTATTAAATACTTAAGAGTGAAATAGTGATGAATCTAACCACTTAGTCATTGACATTTGTAGGGTATAGATATATGGTTTATAATGCAGCAGTTGTGGCAAGTGAATGTTTTTCTCTCAGATTCTCTAACAAAAGAGTAAAGAACAGCAATTTAAATGAGGAGCTTCCTCTGCATCTCTGACAGACTCCAGGTCCCAGTCTCTGAGTTGAACTTTTCCATACCATCTTCCCTGTGCTGGCTCTGGACAGTGAAGGCTCTGAGGAGACCTTCTTGTGGCCTTCCAGTGTCTGAAGGGGGCTACAAGAAAGCTGGGGAGGGACTCTTGAGGGTGTCAGGAAGTGATAGGACTGGGAACAAAACTAGAAATGGATAGATTCAGATTGGATTTTAGGAAGAAGTTCTTCCCCTTGAGGGTGGTGAGAGACTGGCACAGGTTGCCCAGGGAGGTGGTAGAAGCCTCATGCCTGGAGGATTTTGCAGCCAGGCTGGCTGTGGCTGTGAGCAAGCTGTTTTAGTGTGAGGTGTCCCTGCCCATGGCAGGGGAGGTGGAACTGGCTGATCCTTGAGGTCCCTTCCAACCCTAACACTTCTGTGATTCTGTGATACAGTTCTAAGAGCTGCCTTGTACTGTGCTTGACAAACTGGTTTTATTGGTATCTTTTTGACAGAACTTTGTATCTGGCATGAGCCCTGTGACCTCATTAGCACATTCTCCTGTGAAAAAACAGTTCATTTTTTGGCCACACCGTTCCTGACACATAAATTAATTGATGACTTGAAAAGGATATGTGCACCAATTAGAATTCTAGCAAGGCTTACAGTTAACACACCTTCTCTGCAATCCTTTGTGATGTGCTTTGAATGATGACAACTGGGGGTTTGGGTTGGTGGTTTTTAAGAATTCATAGTATCATAGTATCAGTCAGGGTTGGAAGGGACCACAAGAATCATCCAGTTCCAACCCCCCTGCCATGGGCAGGGACACCCCACACTAGATCAGGCTGGCCAGAGCCTCAGCCAGACTGGTCTTAAACACCTTCAGGGAGGGGGCCTCAACCACCTCCCTGGACAACCCATTCCAGGGCTTCACCACTCTCATGGTGAAGAACTTCCTCCTCACCTCCAGCCTGAATCTCCCCACCTCCAGCTTCATTCCATTCCCCCTAGTCCTATCACTACCTGAGATCCTGAGAAGTCCCTCCCCAGGATCTGATTGGCTTTCTGGGCTGCAAGTGCACATTGAGAGCTCCTGTTGAGCTTCTCCTCCACCAGCACCCCCAAGTCTCTCTCCTCAGGGCTGCTTTCCAGCCAGTCCCTGCCCAGCCTGGATTTTTGCCTGGGATTGCCTCGACCCAGATGCAGGACCCTGCCCTTGGTCTTGTTGAACCTCATGAGGTTGGCTGGTGCCCACCTCTCCAGCCTGTCCAGGTCCCTCTGGATGCCATCCCTTCCCTCCAGCGTGTCTGCTGCACCACACAGCTTGGTGTCATCAGCAAACTTGCTGAGGGTGCACTCAGTGCCACTGTCCATGGCACCCACAAAGATGTTGATCAAGACTGGTCCCAGGACTGATCCCTGAGGGACTCTGCTTGTCCCTGGCCTCCACTGGGACAGGAACCCATTGACAGCCACTCTTTGGGTGCATCCACTCTTTGCTTGCTTGCTGTGTAGAAGTAGTTTGATCATAAAGCTGGAGTATTAAAGTCCCCTTACCAAATGACTTGTTTTAAATCAGTCTCCCCAAACCATTCAGGCAAATTGCTCAGCATAGGTACAGAAATCTGCACTCCCACATTTAGCATGAAAAAGATGATGATGAAAGGCTAATGATAATTTACTCATCAGGAGAGAATTACTCATTCTTAGCACACAGGGGAGAATACTTCTGCAAGGCTGGACTAGGGGATGTTTTACATTCCTATCAACCAATAATAATTAATAATTGAGACTTTTCACCAAGCTGTGTGGTGGATTCACATGATGGGGAAGGGATGCCTCCAGGTGGATCTTGACAGGCTTGAGAAGTGGTCCAGTGCCAGCTGTGTGAGGTTCAGCAAGACAACCTCCAAGGTCCTGCATCTGGGTTGGGCCAGTCCTAGGCACAAATCCAGGTTGGGTGCAGAGTGGGTTTGAGAGTAGCTCTGAAGAAAGAGCCTTGGGTGCATTGGTTGATGAGAAGCTCACCATGAGCTGGCAGTGCCCTCATGCAGCCCAGAAGCCAAATCTTGTGCTGGGCTGCATCAGGAGTATGGCCAGCAGAGCAAGAGAGGAGATTCTGCCTCTATAGTCTGCTCTGGTGAGACGAATACTGTGTCCAGTTAAGAAGAACACAGTATTAGAGTTGGAGAGAGTCCAGAGGAGGCCACAAAGATGATCCAAGGGCTGGAGCAGCTCTGCTGTGAGGACAGGCTGAGGGAGCTGGGGGTGTTCAGCCTGGAGAAGGCTCTGGGGAGACCTCAGAGCTGCCTTCCAATACCTGAAGGGATCCTACAGGAAGGGGGTAGAAGGACTTTCCATCAGGGGGTCTAGCAGTAGCACAAAGGGGAATGGTTTGAAGCAGAGGGAGAGCAGGGTTAGACTGGATCTTAGGAAGAAGTTCTTCAGTAGGAGGGTGGTGAGTCTCTGGAACAGGCTGCCCAGAGAGGTTGTGGCAGCCTCCTGCCTGGGTGTGTTGAAGGCCAGGTTGGATGAGGCTTTGAGCAGCTGAGTCTAGTTGAGAGGTGTCCCTGCCCCTGTCAGGGAGGTTGGAGTAGATGATCTCTGAGGTCCCTTCCAACCTGAGCCATTCTGTGATTCAGTAATCAGCAGTCGATGATGGTACACATTTACCCAGAATATCATTTTTATTGACCCATGGAGAATTCATTGAACTTTGCATTTATATCCTTCTGGCTTCTGTTCATATCAAACCCCCATTCTATATTGAGGCATCCTTTAATAAACAGAAGATGATTACTGGCAGAGTGTGATTTACATAACTTCTACAGTGATTTGACAGCCTGGAGAAAGACTCCGTGGTGCTGTAAACCTTGTGATCTTGTTTGTACCAGCAGTTTCAGTGATCTTCTTCAGCCTGATGCTGTAACTGCATTCCTCCTGCAGGTCTTTTAATACCATGTGATGATTCTTCACCTGGCAGGCATCACTGGAGGCATTTTTCTGAGGGAACAGCTTCAGGGGGCAGCTCTTTGTTTAATGTTTTAGGGGCTTACTTTAAAGCGCAGCGTTGCGGTGGTTTGGTTTTGTCAAAGTTAGCTGCCTCTGGTAGTACAGTGATGTCTCTGTCATTTCAGATACGAGGAGATGTTGCATACAAGAGGACAAATGGTTTCCAAACTCTCCTGTACAGCGAACCAGCTGTATTTGGAAGCAGCTGCCAAGTACCTGAGCGTGAACAGGAGCGAGGAGATGATGCGGGTCCTTTCAAAGCTGGACGTGGAGGATCAGCTGGAGTTCCTGAAGTCCCGTGGCTGCCTGCGCCAGTCAGCAGACTTGCTGAGAAGGGAAGGTCGAGAGGAGGAGGCTGCCAAGCTGATGAAGCAGCATGGCTTTCCCCTGGAAGCAGCCGACCTCACGGCTACCAAAGAGTTCCGTGCGTCCTGCTTGCTGGCTGCGGCGCGCGCTGCTGCCGCTCGCTACCCGGACCTGGACCTGCCCGACTTGGAGGCAATCCTGAGGGAAGCCCTCGACCTGTGTGAGCAAACCCAGCAGAAGTCTGGCATTGCTGAGGCTGTCTTTTTGCTGGGCTCTCTGAAGGGAGATGTCAAAAAGCTGAATAGTGCATACTACCAGTTTCTGTCTTTGAATCACTCTGCCGGAGCAGTCGAAGCTCTCTTTGCATTGTCTCGCTGCAGCATTCCCAACCAGCACATGCTCTTGATGGCAACTCGTGGCTTGATGGCTCTTCTCAGTCTGGTTAGGAGTCTGAAGAAGGTAGCCACCAACGCAGAGAAAGATATGGTGAAGTCATGCTTTGCCTATTTTGGGATTGTCCCAACAGGTGACAGTTGCCATGTGTCTCAAAATGAAGCTGAGCCCATTCTCAAGTTTTTGTTAGACAAGTCAAGCCTAAAAGAGAAGAAGGCAAAAGGTGGTTTCTCAGTAGGCACAGAGGAGGTAAAAACAGCTTTGAAGCAGCACTTCTTAAGCAGGCTGTGTTCTATCACCCATGAGTTACTGAAAAAGCATTACCCTGGTATCTGTATGAGGTTCATCGCTGGCTTGAAGTGTGAAGATCCAGCCTGCCAGGATTACCACACGCCCCTGTTGCGCTGTGAAGCAAAGGTGATCTTTCAGTGTAGAATGCATCTGGTGGCCATAAATGGATTGCTGCTGGAAGCCACTCACACTTTCCCTAAAGAGATGCTGAGTCAGTGCAAAAGCTTTGATGACCTTTTGGCTGCTGACAAGTTTGCCTTGTGCAGAGATCTTCTAGAAGTGTATTTTCCCAGCCATTTTCATCTGAGAATATTCTCTGAGAACCCAAAGGCCTGCAGAGAAACCCTGGAGTTCAGCAAAGATATTTCTAAGCCCTGTAGAGCAGTACTGAAGGAGTACATCACTGACAAGTTTAAACACGAAGGCACAGCAGCCAGAAGAGAGTCGACTGACTTATGGCTACACGCCATGCGGGCTTGCATCTTATCTTCAGGGTACCCTGAAGAATTTGAGAAGCTCCTTTTTAAGGAGGAGGATGATTACAACAAAGAGCTGAACTTCGCTCTGTCAGAGGCAAAAAACTCCCTGAAGAGTAAAGGGCAAGCGGGAAAGGCCAAAAGACTAGAGGGCAGACATGGCATGCTGCTGCCTGACAAAAATGCTGAAAGTACAGGCAGAACACACCTGTGCTTCATTCGACTGCTGGAAAATTCCCTGGAGCAGTTCTACGTCCACAAGAACCCAGAAAACTGTAAAAGGTTTTTCTTCCGCTTCATGAACGTCCTGGTCAAGAAGTGCACCAGGTACCTGGTTCCAAGCATAGGGAACACAGTGATGCTCTTGGAGTTTCAGTATATCCTCTGTTGTGCTGTCCTGATGCGTCTCTCCAAGAACATCACTCTCTGCTTTCCCAAGAGCTACATTGCTCTCATCCATTACTGGGAGTTTCTGTTCAGAAGCAGGGACCGGACCAAGGAATGTAGAGACACCTTTTCCATTATCCAGGAGTACAGGCCAAAGGATGTCTGTGTAGCTGTGCAGAAGTTCAGTGTTCATCTCTGTTACCTAACAGAGGTTTTGTGTGGAGTTTATGGGGAGTTCAACGTCCTTCTGGATGCTTTTAGGGATCCCGACTACGTGACTTCGGGGGAGGCCGAGCGGACTGTGGTGCTGTGCTTAGTGATGTTACTGAACGCTGACCAGGTGCAGAGTTCTAAATGTAGGTCCTTCCTACACCAGCTCTTTCCTGAAATCAGGGCCATGCTGAGATCTATGAGAAAAGTCTCTCCCTCTAAAGTGCCTGAAAGGTTGCTGAGGCTCGTGGAACAGGTCAGTGATGCTACACACGTAAGAGAAATCGCTGCAAGCCTGCAAGAGCTGCTGGCAGAGCGAGATGCGGAGCACTTGGTTGACTGCCGGTGGAAATGGGACATGGGGCATCCGCCCATATGGGGCATCCTGTATGAAACCATAAACCTTGACAGGTTTGTGACCTCTCTGGATAAGACAGAATATGGTGATGAACTGGAAAAGGAACTGGAAAGGGTTCATTGCTTAGAGGACCAAAGGGATCCCCTGGAAGTCATTGCACTCAGCAGGCAGCAGAAGCAAGAGCAGAAAGCGTCTGCTCAGCGCCAGCTGCGGCGCGTCTTCCATTTCATCTGCCTGTGCATGAAGTGGAAAAGGAAGAGCTGCTCCAAAGCTGGGCCTGTTACAGTGGAAGGAGAGGAATTTTTATCAGGGATTTTCAAAAAAGCAGATATTGACCAAACCCAGTGTGACCTCTGTGGAATCAGATTTATCCAGAGCTCCGAGAACTACTTCGGCCAGTCGGGAGACATGGAGGCTGATACCGCTGAGGCTGTGACACCCCCAGAGATCCATGGGGAAGAAAAGCTGCATGCAGAAGGAGATGCAGTGTCTGGGGCCAGCAAGGCTTACACAGAGCACAGGCTCACGGACAAGCACAGGAGGAATAGCACAGCCTACCAGCACTACAGTGAGTTTTTCAAAAGAAAGATAGAGCCACTAATATCTGATGGGCAGGAAGTGGTGGAGGCCATCACGGAGAAGACTGACACTCAAGACCATCTAGCGTATAAAGAAGGTTCCAACTTGTGCCAAACAAAAATCAACGAGAACATCCAGAAGATCAGTGATGCAGTGAAGGAAATCTACGAGAGAAAAGCTTGGGCTGAAGGTAGGATGTTTCCTCTCCTCTTTTACACCATTTAATCTGCCATTTGCTACCAAAGTTCCACAGCTGAAAAGGCTTCATTTGAAGAGCTTATTGTGGTAAAGGTGTTTCAGGTAGCTGAGGAAAAGAGGAGCTGATATAGGTGAAAGTACTAGAACAAATCTAGTAGAATCACTCAGGGTTGGAAGGGACCACAAGGATCATCTAGTTCCAACCCCCCTGCCATGGGCAGAGACACTCCACACTAGATCAGGCTGGCCAGAGCCTCATCCAGCCTGGGCTTAAACACACAGCACAATCCTCTGGGTTTAAGCCACTGTGCAACACTTCTACATCTGTGGAACCAGAACTATGAAGAATGAGGCAAGTTTGTGGTCCTGAATATGAGATTGTCCACCACATGTAACTAATGGAGACAGAAAACTCTGTGTTCAGACAGCATTCTAGTCCAGATCTCAAGGTCTGGGCTGCAGATACTGTCTAACAGGAAGTACAAGAGCAGTATCATAGTATCGTGGTATCAATCAGGGTTGGAAGGGACCACAAGGGTCATCTAGTTCCAACCCCCCTGCCATGGGCAGGGTACCCCACACTAGATCAGGCTGGCCAGAGCCTCATCCAGCCTGGTCTCAAACACCTCCAGGGATGGCACCCTAACCACCTCCCTGGACAACCTATTCCAGGGCTTCCCCACTCTCATGGGGAAGAACTTCCTCCTCACATCCAGCCTGAATCTCCCCACCTCCAGCTTCATTCCATTCTCCCTAGTCCTATCACTCCCTGAGATCCTGAGAAGTCCCTCCCCAGCCTTCTTGTAGGCCCCCTTCAGATACTGGAAGGCCACAATTAGGTCACCTCTCAGCCTTCTCTTCTCCAGACTGAACAGCTCCAACTCCTTCAGTCTGTCCTCATAGGAGAGGTGCTCCAGCCCTCTGATCATCCTCCTGGCCCTTCTCTGGACACCTTCCAGCACCTCCATATCCCTCTTGTAATAGGGGCTCCAGAACTGGAGGCAGTACTGCAGGTGGGGTCTCACCAGAGCTGAGTAGAGGGGGAGAATCACCTCCCTTGACCTGCTGGCCACACTTCTCTTGATGCAGCCCAGGATCTGATTGGCTTTCTGGGCTGCAAGTGCACACTGAGAGCTCATGTTGAGCTTCTCCTCCACCAGCACCCCCAAGTCTCTCTCCTCAGGGCTGCTTTCCAGCCAGTCATTGCCCATTTCCAGCCAGTCATTGCCCATTTCCAGCCAGTCATTGCCCATTTCCAGCCAGTCATTGCCCATTTCCAGCCAGTCATTGCCCATTTCCAGCCAGTCATTGCCCATTTCCAGCCAGTCATTGCCCATTTCCAGCCAGTCATTGCCCATTTCCAGCCAGTCATTGCCCACCTCTTCCTTCTCACCTCTTCCAGCCACAGGGCAACACATCAGATAGTAAGGTAAATCAAACAGCACTCAGTAAATCATAAAGTGAGTTTTAACTGCCTGAGCAGATGTGCTGTGTTCTCTGTACGATGTTACAGCAGCCTGGTTTATTAGACCGGGTAATCTTCACTGATTTTTCTGCCTTTTCCTACTTAATTAGTTCTGCCAGCCATAGTAATTGGGATAGACAGGAGTAGAATGTTCAGAGTACTTGGAGTCTTTGGTTAAGGATATCTCTGAGGAGTCTGCCCTAGAATTTTGCTAGAGCTGAACAAAAGTGGATACTCTAGCAGAAATCTGTGGGTTGTCAGGCACACAAGGGCAACCCTGGTGTTAAAAAGTTCAGGAAATGATGGTGCTTGAGAGATAAATATTTTGATCTTTTATTCCCCCCCCAGCCCCCATATACTTAAAGCATTTATTCTATGCTGATTTGACAAGCAGAGTTGAATCACTGAATGAGTAGCCTAGGAGCAGGATTGCTTGGGGAAGGTGACAGCTGAAATCAAAACGTTGTTGCTGGCCTCAGTGGTAGACATCCACCAACCTTGTCAAATTGTCACTTTGCTTGTGATCCCTGACAGTGATGGAAAACTGATAGCTGATACCTTCATCAGCTCTGATCAGTGGAATACATGGTACCTTAATGAAGAACTTAACCTCATTTTAAGTGACCAATTGTTTGTAGTCTTCAGGGTGTAAGCTTCCTCTTGATTCCTACTGGAAAGCTTTGCTGTATGGATGAAGCCCATAAAGTTTGGCTGGCTATGTAGTTAGCTTTCTGCTCAATGAGCCATGATAGTGATGGAGTAGGCTTAATTAAGTGCTAGTTCATTTTGTTATGACAGTTTCCTGATGGATGTTACCTTTTCCTTCCACTTAGTCAAAATACATTTAAGGAAATCATTTGCCTTTGAGATGTCCTGCTCTGGCAGCGGGGCTGGACTCGGGGATCTTTGGAGGTCCCTTCCAGCCCCCAACATCCTGTGAGCCTGTGACTATTTCCCCCTCACTTCATAACAAGCATTGTTTCAAAGCCCTAAATGGTGCAGTTAGGCAAGGGTTGCAAGACCTCAGGTCCATGTTTTACTTCAGCTTGTGTACTTTCAGAAAGATGATGAAAGCCAGGAACTTTAATACCCAAAAGCAGATAAGCCAGAGAGTTTTCATGAGTTGTAGGTAAAAGGGACAGCATAAGGATGGAGAGCTACTCCTCTGACAGTGCTGGGAGTGTTGAGTGGAATGCAGCTTCATTCCCTGTAGTGAATTTGCCTGCACAGGAGATCACTGGTGACTGAAACTTCTTGCTCTGCAGCAAGCTTTGTGCTTGGCTTTTAGCTGCTGTCCATCTCCCAGCTGGTGTTCTCACAGAATTGTTATTTGTGCTCCATTTCAGCTGAAAAAACACTAACTGAACATGCCAACAAACTGATTGGCACCATTGAGGAGGCTCAGAAGTGGCTGAAGAAAATGGATTCTCAGAAGATAAAAGAAGAAGGTATGCTTTCAGATTACCCAGGTTTCTGTGCCCTCCAGAGGACACTCTTTGGTAGTGGTCCCCTGGCATCACTGGTCTCTAAATCAGCAGTGCTGTGGGTATTCACTTCACCCTCTAGGCAGCGTGAAACAGGCAGCTCCATAGGGGCCAGCTGGAAAACAAGAGTTTCCTCAGTGGCTCTTTAAAGCAGGCTGTGAGCCTTGCAGCTGGCTCCAGGGTAGCCAGAATGGAGCAAGCCTTCTTCCCTGGCCCTCAGCAGATCTCAGCCCACATAAAGTGTGTTTGTGCACATGGGCACAGGCAGATGTGCATGTAACTGTGCTTCAGGTGCAGTCTTCAAGATAGGAACCTGGGGAGGGGGGACAGAAGAGAAGCTGTCTGCATCCTCACCAGTAAGACAGTGCTGTTTCTGCTGCACTTGCTCAGTCATGGGCAGTGTGGAGCCAAGTTCTTGGGAAGCAGCTTCCTAACAGAAGTAGTCCTTATCTTGCTTTTCAGAGTTCTGTGGATCGATATTCTATGCAGTTGGTTTTCTTTTGTTTCCACTTCCCTGTCACACCAAAAGTAAGGTGCAGTGGTGCAGCCTGTTGCATCATGGACCTCCATGGACAAACTTAAGAGCGTGTTGTGCCTAGCTGTATGTTTAGGTTTAAGCACATAATTTAGGTGGAGGGATTGCAACAATTGCATAAACAGACAGCAGTGAAGCGATCAGGCTTACAAGTTGCACTATACATAAAACACAGAGCAGCTCTATTTTGGCTTTATCACAACCAAGTTTGCTTTGTGTTACTCCTGTTCCAAGAAAGGTAAGACTACATGGGAGTGCTCTTACAGCCTTGCAAGCAACATTATAGTCTGCCTTAGAAGGCAGGAAGCAAATGTACTGTCTGCTGAAACTGAACCTTGAGATAGGAGAGACCTAATTCTCTTAAAAGCCAGAAGCAAGAACAATGGGAACAGATTTGCAGTGTAAAACTGAATTGGCAGTGCAGCAGGTGGCTTAGCAGTCTCTGCTTCCTAGCAGAGCTCCTCAGCCTGTTGTCCTGTGAAGCCCAACGCTTCCTAGACGTGGTCCTAAGCACGTATGAAGGCATACTGCTGGCACAGAAAAGAACGCCGCGCCGCTTGTCTTGCTGTTGGGAGGAAAAGGTGGTGTAATTTTCCATTCTGCACTAATTCCCTGGTTTTCATACAGGCTGCATCCATGATGGAGACTTGGAAAATGAAGTGGAAGATGAAAGCATGGCTTTTGAAGAGCTTTTCCATAAAAAACGTTCAAGAAAGAAAGGGAAGTGTGGGAAATCCTAATTGGAAATAAAAAACCCCACACCAGGTGGTTCTTCTGCCCTCTACACACTTCCACTTTAGAATTTAAAAAACAATGCTAAAAAAACCCCAAATCAATCCAAATGATGTGGCTGGACATGGGAAGAGCCTGAAGGAGAAAAAAAAAACCACAACCAAGGGCTGTTTGATGTTTATCACTACATCCTGTGTCAGAATTAACTACCTGTGTATGTGGTGATGGTTGTAATTGTTAAAACCTGTAGCAGGACAAATCTCCTTCCAAGCTGATGTGGTAGCTCAGAAGTAATAAGCCAAAGAAATGAACTAGTAGGGAAAAATAATGTTTCTGCCTTACCTCAGGGGTATTTCTCCACTGTTCTTCTTTTTCTTCGTCCCTGGTAATTTGCATCGCCATTCTCCTGAGCTGGAATACTCAGAAAGGACCAAAAACCCAGATGAATAATTCCCCTGATGTTAAGAGGTTTTAACTGCTGTTTTTAGAAGACAGCAGGTGTGCAGTGGCAACCTGAGTCTCGTAAAGTTTGGAAGCATTGTGAGCCCTCAGGTGAGGCCCAGCATCTCTCTTCTATTTTTGTAGGCAAGAAATGGAACTCTTGAACTTGTTCCTGGTTTTCACTGTGTACATCTTTCTTATTAGTTATGAAAGTTGCTGCTTGCCTTCTCTTTGATCAAGCCTTGACATAAACTGCAGCCTGCACATGCTGAAATACACACCCCATCTTTCCTTAGAAGAATGTTTTAGTGTTTTGTAAGTTTTAATTGAGAAAAGGCTTTTTGTAATGTACAATAATGTTTTTATAAAACTGTAAGATTGTTCAGATCACTTGGCCTTGCCTGATCATTTGTGTGTTGAGTGCTTGCTGGCTGACTGACTGCATGAGAGAGGTTTCCAAGCTGCATCCAGAGCATCAGTTCATACGGATGCTGTTTCATTTCTGGGATGTCTGTGTCTCAAATGTGCTGTAGTCTCCTTTAGCAGCATTTTAAATTAACTCAGTTGTGTGTTAGACTTAATTAAGAGTGTTGAGCTGTTATTTAGAGTGGGTTAGTATTGTGTGGAAGTGTTTTGTCTCGAAAAGGGAGCCCCTTTGTACACATAACCAAGTGTGAGCAGCAGATCCAGAGAGGTGATTCTGCCACTTGGATCTGGTAAGAACTCACCTGGAGTACTTTGTCCAGCTCTGGAGCCCTTAACACAGGGTGGGCATGGACCTGATGGAGCAGGTCCAGAGGAGGGCCATGAAAATGATCAGGGGGCTGGACCACCTCTACTAAAAGGACAGGCTGAAGGAGCTGGGGATGTGCATCCTGAAGAAGAGAAGGCTCCAGGGAGACCCAATAGCAGCCTGCCAGAACCTGGAGGGGGTTACAAGAAGGCTGCAGAGGGACTGTTTGCAAAGGCCTGCAGGGATAGGGGGAGGGACAATGGTTTGAAATCAGAGAAGATTTAGATTGGATGTTAGGAACAAGTTCTTTACCATGAGGGTGGTGGAACACTGGAACAGGTTGCCTAAGGATGTGATAGTGCCTCATCCCTGAAGATACTCAAGATGAGGCTGGACAAAGCTTAGAGCAACCTGCTCTAGTGGAAGATGTCCCTGCTGACTTCAGGGGGGTTGGGCTGGATGACTTCTGGAGGTCCCTTCCAACACAAATCATTCATTCTACAATTCTGTAGCAAACTGTTTTGCCAAAACCTTTATACCATTATTATGCTCTCAGTGCCATGGCAGTGGGACTTTCTACAAAGGTGAAAATGAAATGCTGCTGCAGAATGGAATAAGGTGATACTTGTCCATTGCACTGCAATTGCTGTTGTCTGCCAGAAGACTCTTACCAAGTGGTGCTTCTTAAGGAAGCCTTGTTGCTTAAGTGTCTGGGAGTTTAAAACCAGGCATGGGTGAAATATAATGCTAGGCTCTTGCCCTGCATAGACATCAAGAAAGTTGGGACTGCTAATGTAGCTTCTGGCTTTGTTTTCTATAATCATGTCTGGTTCTGCAATGGAGATTACTCCCAAGAAACAGTCCTGGATAGTTTCTTGGCTTCAATATTTAGGTCTGTGGCAGGGAATGCTATCTAAACTTTTTAAGGACAGTGACAGTTCAGAAATGTTTGCTGGCCACAGTTTCAAAATCTGGTGACCATAGTTCTCCCTTCTCTTTAAGAAGAAACTTAAGCTTTACAAACATCATTGCAAAACACCAAGCAAGGAGAAAAGAATGACACTGTAAGAAGAAGAAGAAGTAGTTCCATTATATCAAGAGCTGCACATTTCTGTGGTGCAGGGACCTGTGAACGTTGGTATGGTTCCATACAAGCCACTGGGCATTTTCTGACTTGGAAACAACACTCCCTATGTGAATGTTTAATGAGCAAAGGGTTGTGCAGATAGAGCTCTGGGGGTGTTCAATTTATTTTTGTTTTGGTTTATGTTTTGTTTTGAATTAAAAACTCTGGTCTATCCTATTCCTATTCCTATTCTATTCTATTCTATTCTATTCTATTCTATTCTCAGCCTTGGTGTAGAAGCTCCAGTGTTCTGGCACCAGCCAGTGCCTTTGAGTCAAAGTGCTTAAGGGCCATGGCACTTGCTTGGATGAGTTGTTCAACATGAGCTGGCACTGTGTGCTTGCAGCCCAGAAAGCAAACCATACCTTGGGCTACATCCAAAGCAGCATGGCCAGCAGCCAGTAAAGGGAGGTGATCCCTTCCCTCTGCTCTCATTGAAACCTCACTGTGTCCAGCTCTGCAGCTCTCAGCACCAGAAGGACATGGAAATGTGAGAGCAGGTCCAGAAGAGGGCCATAAAGATGATCAAAGGCCTGGAACAGCTCTGCTATGAAGACAGGCTGAGAGAGTTGGAGATGATGAGCCTGGAGAAGAGAAGGCTCAGGGGAAACCATAGAGCAGCCTTCTAGTGTTTGAAGGGGACCTACAGGAGAGCTGAAAAGGAACTTTGTAAAAAGGCATAGAGTGATAGGATGAGTAATGGCTTGAAACTGGGAGAAGCTAGGTTTAGGCTGGGCATTAGGAAGAAATTCCTCTCCAAGAGAGTGGTGAAGCAGTGGAAGAGATTGCCCGAAGAAGTTACAGAGGCTCCAAACCAAGAAGGGTTCAGAGTTGGGTTGGATGGGGCCTTGAGCAGCCTGGCCTGGTAGGAAGTGCCAATGCCTATAGCAGGAGATTTGGAACCAGGTGATCTTTTAGGTCCTTTCCCACCCAAACCATTCTGTGTAGCATGCTTATTGCACTGCAAGCTTGGAAGTGAGTAGTGGGTGCAGGCTGTCGAGCTGAGCCGCCCACCGAAGCCAAGCTGAGTTGAAAAGAATTGAGGAAAGGCTTCAGAGGGCACAGAAGCTGGTGACCTAAACGCTCCTCTCTCCCTGATGGTACAAAAATGACACCTAAATGACAAAACCCTATGTACTGGTCTGGAAGATGATAACTCTCCAAATTCCACGCTCCTCTCAAAGGCCTTGCTTGTCTGAAGCTCAGGTTGGTACAAAGGGCCATGGTAAGTGCTGGAGGCTTTCCACCTCTTTCTTTCATTCCTCTTAAAAGCATTTTTTTTCATACTATTGCCCACAGTTCTATTCCCAAATGATGTGATTCCAATTAGCTGTTGCAAACTCTGACTTGGCAAAACATTTAACCACTTTCTGTGTTTTCTAAGTGCTTGCTTTCATTCCTGAAGGGACACCTTTTGCCTTTATACTCACTGAAGATGTAGGAGGGAAGAAATTGTCTTGTCTCAGTGTAAATAAAGTAGAAGGTTTTCCTGCCAGCAATCTCTGTGACATTATTAGCTGAAAACTGACTGTGAAGCACCCTGAACTTCCAGGAAGGGGCCACAGCCATTGGTGCTGAATTCTGTCTTTGTTGTTGGGAGCATACAGCTTGCATGAAAGCCTTCACAGCAGGACAGAAAGTGCCTCCAGGTCTTGCTGTGCATTAGATTTATGGCACAGCTGTCATTCAGTCAGCACATAACCATGTACCAGGCAACACCTGTGCTCTTGATTAGCTTGGTGTAGTAGGTATCAGCAATTTCAAGGCTCTTCCCTAATGCCCAATTATAAGAGCTGGCATGGAAGGGAGCGGCAGAGTTCATGTATGGTGTTTACTTATTCTGATAGAGAATGGTTTGGGTAGAAGAGACTTTTAAAGGTCACCTAGTTCCAGGTTCCTGCAGTGAACAGAGGCATCCTCAACTAGATCAGGTTGCTCAGAGCCTCATCCAACCTGACCTTGAATATTTCCAGGAAAGGGACATCTGCCACCTCTCTGGGCAACCTGTGTCGGTGTTTCACCACCCACAACATCAAAATTTTCTTCCTTCTGTCTAGTCTAAATCTCTCCTCTTTTAGTTTTAAACTACCACCCCTTACCCTGTCATGACAGGCCCTGCTAAAATGACTGTCCCCATCGTTCTGGTTGGCCCCTGTTAAGTACAGGAAGGCCACAGTAAGGTCTGCCCAGAGCTGGAACAACCCCAGCTCTCAGACTTCCATCACAGGAAAGGTGTTCCAGGTCTTTGATAATTTTTTGCCATTTACATGTAAATCATCCTGGTTTCAGCCTGTGATCTGAGCATGGAATGTTCATGGGGGGTGTATTCATACTGTCATCTTTGCTGTGTTGGTCACTATTGTCAGAGGATGGATTGTGAGGTCTTTAAAGTCTGCTGCCATCATTCTGTGCTGTTTGATCCGTGGAGGTGGTGTTTGGGAAGGAAGCGGTAGTGCCAGTCTCTTTTCAGTGGTGCCCAGTGACAGGGCAAGGAGCACTGGGTACAGAACTCAGGAGGTTCCACCTCAACACAAGGAGACACTTCTATGTGGTAAGGGTGATGGAGCCCTGGAGCAGGCTGCCCAGAGTGGTTGTGCAGTCTCCTTCTCTGGAGACTTTCCAAACCCTCCTGGATGCATTCCTGTGCAGACTACCCTAAATGATCCTGCTCTGGCAGGGGGGCTGCACTGGATGCTCTCTGGAGGTCCATTCCAACCCCTAACCTCCTGTGATTTTGTGACTCTTCCCTACCTGCAGCCTACATACACTGTAGCCTGCACACAAAGTGTAATGGTTTAATGATGGAATTGCTAGCTATTGAAGTAACATCAATGCTCCTGATGTTTCTAAGTCCCTTTCACTGGGCTGCTCATACCTCTTCCTTTACAGGGTTGTATGTGAAGAGACAAGAAATGCAGTTTCACAGGCCATCCCCACTGAGGAGGCTACTCCTGCCCCTGTGTCCATTAACTGCAGATGCTGATATTGCTCAAACAATTCCACCAATGTTTGGAACTGGGAGATTTTAGGGAACCTGGTGCTTTGCACCCTTACATGAGAAGTTTTCATTTGGAAGGCATGCAGTAAGTTGGCAGTGCTGGTGTGTTTATTTGAAGCATGCTTATTGGGCAGGTATGTAAAGCACTGAAATACCTTGACCAAATGATGCTGAGCCACAGTTTATAGTTCAAGCATTGTCAAGTTTCCTTCAAGATACACTTCGAGCAATTAACAAGGAACTCTTAGCTGGACATCAAGGCTGGGCAGGGAATGGTTAGAGAGCAGCCCAGAAGAAAAGGACCTGGGGGTGCTGGTGGATGAGAAGCTCAAGATGAGCCAGCAGTGAGCACTTGCAGCCCAGAAAGCCAACCAGAGCCTGGGCTGCAGCAAGAGTACAGTCACCAGGTTGAAGGAGGTGATTCTCCCCCTCTGCTCTACTCTGCTGACACCCCACCTGGAGCACTCTGTTCAGTTCTGGAGCCTCTGATTCAAGAAGGACCTGGAGGTGCTGGATGGTGTCCAGTGAAGGGCCACAAGGATGAGTAAAGGGCTGGAGCTGCTCTGCTACGAGGACAGACTGAGGGAGTTGGGGCTGTGCAGTCTGGAGAAGAGAAGGATCCAAGGAAACCTGATTGTGGCCTTCCAGGATCTGAAGAGAGCTCCAAGAAAGCTGGGGAAGAACTTTTTAGGGTGTCAGGGAGTGATAGGACTTGGGGGGGGAATGGAGCAAAACTAGAAGTGGGTAGATTCAGATTGGATGTTAGGAAGAAGTTCTTCCCCATGAGGGTGGTGAGAGACTGGCACAGGTTGCCCAGGGAGGTGGTAGAAGCCTCATGCCTGAAGGCTTTTGCAGCCAGGCTGGCTGTGGCTGTGAGCAAGCTGCTGTAGTGTGAGGTGTCCCTGGCCATGGCAGGGGGGTTGGAACTGGATGATCTTTGAGGTCCCTTCCAACCCTGACAATTCTGTGATTCTAAGAACAGAGGGATGGAGCTGAAGTAAATAAGTAATGAAAAACAAAAGTGTCAGCTCCCAGTTTTCTCTGCTTGTCTCTGTAGCTAACATGCTTGGGCAACTCTCCCTTTGCCTTGACCCTGTGACTTTGAGTGATGTCTGCTCTTAAATGCAGCTCTGTTCAGGCAGAACTCAACACCAGCTAAGAGGAAGGAATTTCCCAGTGTCACATTCACAGTTTCTCACCACTCTTTGTCAAGAGTTTGTCTGATGTTTAAAAGAGGACCAGATTTACAGTGCAGCAAACTGTACCTGGAGCTGGGCTATTTATAGCTCCAGGCTCTGTGGCACTCTCATTGTAGGGGGGGGAAGAAAAGACTTTGGTGGCTGTGTGGAAATTTTATTGCTGGTTTTATGGTTGGTTTTTTTGTGTGTGGTGGTTTTGTTTGTTTCATTTGGGGTTTTTTTTGGTGGGGAGAATTACAATGAGCTTGCTGTTTGTCACTGAACTGTGGATTGTGAGTGTGAAGAGGAGAATTTTCCCTCTCTCTACCACCAACCTTAAACACATAAGTCCCTCTTCATCCCCTTGCCTTCCTCACTTGGGTGTTGTCTGGTTCAGAAATTGCTGTCTCCACCTATTTTTTGCTGGAGGATCTTTTGGGATCTCTTGTGCCTTGTGAGTCCTGAAGATAATGCTGAATCTTCAGTAAGTAGTCCCTTGGGTACCTGGGTTAGCCAACCCCAACCCCTGTGGCCAGGAGGTGTCTTGAGCAGCTGTCAGGGTTGACTGAAGGCTTGTGCAAGGGAGAGAATAACCACTTAGGACTGGTCATCATTTCCCATCTGGAAAACCTTTTAGGTGCAATGAGCTTTTAGCATGAAGTGGTAATCACCTGGTAATGTAGCCTGGGCCTCTAATTTGCATCAGTGAAGCACCAGCTTTTCTGGTTGAAGGGATCTGGTAGGCATTAGAGCACAATTTGAACTCATGTCCTTACAGAAGAAAGGTCACAGTCTTTCCTGGTTCACAGCTGTACCATGGCACTCCATCTGCATGTCCCTGCTAACCAAAATTGGGGTGAAAGAGGAAAGAAAATGCTATTTCTGGCCTGATGCTCATCTAGCCATCCCCATTTTTTTACTCATTCTGCAGAGATTACCCCCCAAAAAAATATCTGCAAATGGGGAATGAAATGATCTGCCTAGTTTGGTTGACAGCTAGACCATTATACAGACTTGGGAAAGATACTTCCTTTGACTGTTCAAACTCAAATGAGGTCCCAAACTGTACCGACCTTTATGGGAACTGCAACAGTCAGAATAAAAATGAAGTTGGGAGGCTTTACTTTAATGATAAATGAGCTAATATCTCATTATTTTTTTCCCATCCAATTACTCCCATTTTCAAAAAGGGTAAGAAGGAGGAACCAGGGAACTCCAGGCCAGCCAGTCTCACCTCTGTGCCTGGAACGATCATGGAGCAGATCCTCCTGGAGGCACTACTGACTCAGAAGAATACTGAAGAGGTGATTGGTTGCAGTCAGCATGGCTTCACCAAGGGCAAATCCTGCCTGACAAACCTGGTGGCCTTCTATGATCAGGTGCCAACATTAATAGATGAGGGGTGAGCAACTGATGTCATTTACCTGGACCTGAGCAAAGCCTTTGACACTGTCCTGCACCACATCCTGGTCTCCAAACTGGTGACACAGGGTTTGATGGGTGGACCACTAGATGGATAAAGAACTGGCTTGATGGCTGCACCCAAAGAGTGGCTGCCAATGGCTTCATGTCCCAGTGGAGGCCAGGGACAAGCAGAGTCCTGGGACCAGTCTTGTTCAACATCTTTGTGGGTGCCATGGACAGTGGCAGTGAGTGCATCCTCAGCAAGTTTGCTTATGACACCAAGCTGTGTGGTGCAGCAGACACGCTGGAGGGAAGGGATGCCATCCAGAGGGACCTGGGCAGGCTGGAGAGGTGGGCACAAGCCAACCTCATGAGCTTCAACAAGACCAAGGGCAGGGTCCTGCATCTGGGTCGAGGCAACCCCAGGCACAAATCCAGGCTCGAAAGCAGCCCTGAGGAGAGAGACTTGGGGGTGCTGGTGGAGGAGAAGCTCAACATGAGCTCTCAATGTGCACTTGCAGCCTAGAAACCAATCAGATCCTGGGCTGCATCAAGAGAAGTGTGGCCAGCAGGTCAAGGGAGGTGATTCTCCCCCTCTACTCAGCTCTGCTGAGACCCCACCTGGAGTACTGCCTCCAGTTCTGGAGCCCCTATTACAAGAGGGATCTGGAGGTGCTGGAAGGTGTCCAGAGAAGGGCCACGAGGATGATCAGAGGGCTGGAGCACCTCTCCTATGAGGACAGACTGAAGGAGTTGGGGCTGTTCAGTCTGGAGAAGAGAAGGCTGAGAGGTGACCTAATTGTGGCCTTCCAGCATTTGAAGGGGGCTACAAGAAGGCTGGTGAGGGACTTCTCAGGATCTCAGGTAATGATAGGACTAGGGGGAATAAAATGAAGCTGGAGGTGGGGAGATTCAGGCTGGAGGTGAGGAGGAAGTTCTTCCCCATGAGAGTGGTGAAGCCCTGGAATAGGTTGTCCAGGGAGGTGGTTGGGGCCCCGTCCCTGGAGGTGTTTAAGCCCAGGCTGGATGAGGCTCTGGCCAGCCTGATCTAGTGTGGGGTACCCTGCCCATGGCAGGGGGGTTGGAACTAGATGACCCTTGTGGTCCCTTCCAACCCTGATTGATACCACGATACTATGATACTGCTCTTGTACTTCCTGTTAGACAGTATCTGCAGCCCAGACCTTGAGATCTGGACTAGAATGCTGTCTGAACACAGAGTTTTCTGTCTCCATTAGTTACATGTGGTGGACAATCTCATATTCAGGACCACAAACTTGCCTCATTCTTCATAGTTCTGGTTCCACAGATGTAGAAGTGTTGCACAGTGGCTTAACCCCAGAGGACTGTGCTGTGTGTTACAGGATTTTTGCTGCTTTCTCTCAATTAACAAGTACTCGAGGGAATGGCCTGGAGTTGCACCAAGGGAGAGGTTTAGGTTGGATATTCAGAAGAATTTCTTCACTCAAGGGTTGTTGAGCACTGGAAGAGGCTGCCTAGGGAAGTGGTTGAGTCATGATCCCTAGATCATGGTATTTAAGAGATATGGTGCCAAGGGGCATGGTGTAGTGGTGGCCTTGGCAGGGCTGGGGTAACAGTTGAACTTGATGATCTTCAAGGTCTTTTCCAACCTAAATGATTCTATGACATAACCTTCTTCTCCTGAATCTTTTAGAGAGTCTGCAGCCAGCAGTGCTCACCTTGATGTTTTCTTTCAAAGAAAGAGAAAATCTGAAGCGGGCATTTCCTTCCAGGAGCCAGAGAAATACCTCCTGGCTACGTGGCCTCAACATTGGGTAAGAGTGAGGCACAGATGACTGAGCTGGACCGTTTGTGACAGGGAAAGGAGAGGGAAAACCAGCTTTTGTTGTTGGATATCCTGTGCTCCTTTCCTGGGAGGCAGGGTGTAGATGCTCAGCAGTGAACACCATGTGGGATTTTATAGCAGCTTTTCAGTCAGTGCCCAATGAGCTGTGCTGCAGGAGCCTCCTCTTACACAGGCTGTTAGCTAAGGAGCGATGTCATACTTCCAAACGAAGCACTTGGGCAGTGGGTGTGTGTGGAGGAGAGAGTGGGATCCTGCTGTAAAAAGTGCTCACATTTTTAGCCAGACAGTGCTTCTGCAGCAAATAAAATCTCTCTCTCCAGCAGATGGAGGAGAGGTGAGTGGGAGGCAAGTTTGGAAGCGCACTTTGTCATTCCTCTTCGCTCGCTGCTGTGGCTGCAAGGGAGGCTGCATGAAATAGCAGTTGATAAAAGGGTGGATTAAAAAGTGCAGCAGCATCAAGGGGGTAGAGGCAGCTCTCCGTGGAGCAGCTTCCATCTGGGGCTGTCAAAATGCTTTGCAAACATTAGGCAGCTGAGCTTTGTGATACCCCAGTGGACGTGTATCGATCGCTGCTGCTTGGAGATGGGAGGCATTCAGGAATGGGGATTAGATCACAGGCTTTAGGTGCACAAGAATATTGGTTTGTAGGGGTGGACCTCATCCTACTGGCATCTTCTGCTCCAAGTACAGAACTTCACTCCCTCTGTGCGTTGTTCAGCCTTAGACTAGCTGCCTGGCATCAATGTGGACAGTTCTGTCTGTGTCTGACCCAGCCTTGCCCTGGAATACGCTGTCACTTGCTTTCCTTGAGCAGGCTTAATTTACCTGTCACTTTCATTAGAACTAATGACTTCAAAGCTCTCCTGGGAAGCACATTTTCTTATCTGAGAATGGCAGGGAGAGAATCACTGAGGGAGAGTATCTGCTGCTACCTAGGTGATCCAGCTTTGGCAGGGGGGGTTGGACTCAGGGAATCTCTGGAGGTCCCTTCCAACCCCTAACATTCTGTGATGCCAGCAAAATCTTACTTACTCCTCCTCAACGTTGGTTTTAAATGAGGAAAGCCAGCACCACTGATAATTTGTTGCAGTATAAATTAGTAAGCTGTCCACAGTTTCTCAAAAAGGAAACAAAAAAAGGCTGCTGTTTTAATGGAAGGTGAAAATCATGGCTAGGTGCAGGCAAGTACCTGGGTGAAATGTTTAAACATGAGCTTGCAGAGATCTGTAAGCTCTGCTCTCCTTGCACTGGAAGTAACTACAGGAGTATATTTACACCTCACATCAACACTTCAGACACATTTTAATCTTATTTGTTACTTAAAGTGGAGTAAATGAGCTGCCCAGGGAGGTGGTTGAGTCACCAAGCCTGGATGTGTTTAAAGGTGGTTTGGATGTGGTGCTTGGGGTGAGCCTTGTAGAGTAGGGTTCTGGGTTGGACTTGGTGATCCTGAGGGTCTGGTCCAACCTGAATGTTTCTGTGATTCTGTGAATTCTGGTAAAAATCAGATTCATTTCATTGGTATAAAAAGGGAAACAAACCAAGTCAGATTCTTCCAAGTCTTACTGCAGGGGCAGCCAAGTCTCAATGTACAAGCTGAGGTGCACCTTTTGAACTACCCTGACTTGTTCAGGCAGTCAGAAATCACCAAAGGGATGTTTTCCTGGCAGTTTGACCAGATGCAATAGAACTGAACTGCTGGGGAAAGCTGCAGAGCCATGAACCTCTTGCTTTCTTTCTCAGGTTTCAGGCAGTGTTTATTTCTATGGCTGAGAGAATGTCTCTCTGCACCGGATAGGTTGCCCAGCGAGGTGGTAGAAGCCCCATCCCTAGTAACATTCAAGGCTAAGTGGGATGGGGCTCTGAGCAGCCTGATCTAGTTGAAGATGTCCCTGCTCATTGCAGGGGGAGGTGGGCTAGATGACCCCTAAAGGTCCCTTCCAACCCAACCCATTCTATGATATGAAGCTTTCTTAAGCTAAGCTTCTGAAATTACTGTCTTCTTGGCTGTTTGTGAGGTGGTTCTGACCATGCTGACAAGGGCCTGGTGTCCTAGCTGCTTGATTAGGTATCCAAAGCACAGATTTATCTCCCAAGGTTATGCTTTTTAACTCTGATATCTCAGACAAATCAGTCCTGTTTGTTCCTGCCTTGCTAAAGGGTGGTAGCCAAATCCATTCTGCAAGCGTCTGCCGTTCATCACCTCACTGTTTTTCAGACTGCAAACTATTTGGCGTCTTCAGTGCTGACTCATAAAGCAAGGTATGAAGGGAAATGACCCTGCATCTTTCCCAGCTTATTTGTCAGTTCATGTTTCTGTTCCTCTTTGGGGATCTCTGTCCTAATTTCTGTCACATGTATTAGTCTTGGCTGATTGATATGAGGAGATAAAGAGCCTTAAGCAAAAACAGTTCTACAAACAGAGACAGAACATTCTTTTGCTTCATGTATAAGAAGGAATATCTTAAGCAGAATGGAACAGCATTAACTGACCCATTTCCAGGCTAACCTAGTAGCAGATTAGCAAAGAAACTAAAATGTCAGTTTGCAGTTTGTTTATTTTGGTGTATAATGACAGAGTAAAGCAGTGGTGGCTGCAAACCAGCCCATGGAACTGGGCTCACTCTCCTGAATGTCTGTCTTCTGTGTGTCTGGTCTCTCAGGGCTTTTCCAACCTTATTGATTCTATGATCCTGTATGGGTTTCCAGCTTATGGCCATGGATATGGCCATGACAGTGTAGAGATTTCAGTTTGGCTTTATGAAATCCTTGTAAATTATCCCTAGGGAAAGGTTTGTGTTCGTTGTCAGTCTCAGAAGTCCAGCCAATGGAACAGGTGACGTGACCTCTGGTGGTTTGGTGTGGGGGGTTTGCTGAACTCATAAATTACAGGTAGAGACTCTTAACTTTTTGCTGCATGGGATGCTAAATTCAGTGCAAGGACCATTAGTGTTTGACAAGTTGATTGAGAGCTGAAACCTCAGTGGGGAAAAATAGTAATTTACAACCTAGGACAAAACCTTGCAGAGGAGGAGTCAGCCTCCTCTGGTTCTTGATATGTTAAAGGACAGAAGGCCACAGGAGGGGGGGAAAAAGAGAGAAGAAAAAAGGGAAGGGAAAGGGAAGGGAAGGGTAGAGAAAGGGAAGGAAAGGGAAGGGTAGGGTAGAGAAAGGGAAGGAAAGGGAAGGGTAGAGAAAGGGAAGGGAAGGGTAGAGAAAGGGAAGGAAAGGGAAGGGAAGGGTAGGGTAGAGAAAGGGAAGGGAAGGGTAGAGAAAGGGAAGGAAAGGGAAGGGAAGGGTAGAGAAAGGAAAGGGAAGGAAAGGGAAGGGAAAGTCCTTACTCAAATGGTTTTACCTTCAAAACATAATGGAGTAAATGTTTTGTTATTATTTGTGGTGTTCCTTGTCATTCTATTTCACTGAGCACATGGAGTTTTTGCCTTTTCTATGCAGCTAACATCTCCATACAAATTAGCTGAACTCAAATCATGAATAAAAAAGGATTTCCCTTAGAAACAAGAAGCTTTCTCTGCTTTTTCTTTTCCTAATAGAATGCAGCCTAAAAAATGAAGTTGCCTAATGATATATTCTCCTGGTTACCAAAGGAAAGGCAGCTGGTTTTACCTTGCTCAAAACAGGCAGTCTGAATAATTGCTGAGAAGTGAGAATCAACCTTCAGGAAAAAAATAAAATGACTGAGTGTAACAAATGTGAGATAAGAATAAGGCTACATTTTTGAATCAGGATGTGTGCTTTGCTGAACTAAATCCTGCTAAAATGAGCTTTTTTCAGCCTTGCCCATATGTTACCTTTCTCTTTGAGCTCTCGAAGGCTTTGTGTGCATTGGATGAGAGCTGCTTTTGTGACTTTAATGTTTCAATGCTTTAATTGTTTTTTTTTTGGGTTAGGTTTGTTATCAGTTGAGTAATGAGCAATTAACAGATGACCTCAAATGATGTGGTGATCTCAAATGCTGTGTGATTGTCTTAGGCACTCAAACATCAGCTACTTGGCTCCACAATGAAATCAAATACCCTCTCTTCAGAAATATAAGCAGTTCACGGAGAGAACAACACTCTTTAGGATGCAATCCAGTGCAGCCATGACACTGATTCATGAGATCAGCTGAAAAGTACAGCATGTGGAAACAGTGGAGAGAAGGAGGTGCCCTGGGGTCTACACGGGATCCACCTCTCCAAAATGAGATCTAAAACATCTCCTGAAGCTCCCTCCTGAAGAAAACACTGAAATGGAGGCAGCATATGGAGACAACTAGGAGCACAGGCAGCCTCTGCCTCACCAGGAATAGTCAGAGCAACATCTCCCACGTAAAGCCAAGCTGGAGGCAAGGTTCTCTCTTGGACCTGGCCCTTTTGTGCAAATGGTCATTTAAAGGCTTACTGGGTGAGGAAGGAGGAGAGTGCAGGGACCAAGATCTTGCAGCCTAGCACTGGGGTTACATGGTGGTGAAGGGCTGCTCACCTCTCAATGGTAATAAATCTGACACTAAATAGCTTCTGTGTAAAATGAAGGTGCTGAGGGCAACCAGATCAAGGCAGATTTAGATTGGATGTTGGGAAGAGGCTCTTTGCTGTGGGGCTGGTGGAATGCTGGGGCAGGTTGCCCAGCATGGTGGTGAAGGCCCTGGCCCTAGACATGTTCAATGTCAGGATTGGTGGGGCTCTAGGTAGCCTGGTCTGGTTGGAGATGACCCTGCTCACTGGGGTAGGGGTTTGAGTAGATGACCTCTGGAGGTCCCTTCCAACCCAATGCATTCTGTGATTCTATGATTTAGAGATGGCTGAGGGGAAGGGGTTGTGCTCAAGAATATGATATTGGTCTGGGGAACTTAGCTCTCACTTCTGTGACTTTCAGCTGTTTCTTTATTCTAGCTCTTGGTCACTCCACTGAGAGCTTAGGAGCAACACAGCCAGCCTTGCTTTGTTTCTCAGCACATGGATGCTAATGGTTTCCCTTTGGGTTTATGCCAGGTCATTAAAAGAAATACACAGTGCATAAACAAAGCTGTAAGTCAGGTGCAATCAGCCCCAAGCTACTGGAGTTAGTAACAACACCCACTCACTGACTTCATAAAAGAGAGATTCAGCCTTCCTTTAAACTCAGTTCCCTGGAAAAGTGGCCACAAGCCACTCCAGGCTCAGGAAGACTCTGTTCTGAAAGAATTCTGCTGGAAGACTTTCAAAGTTTACCACAGTGTGATCCTTTCTGAGTTGTCCTCTTTTGGAGCACAGTTCATGCCAATCACAGCAGGCAAATCACATCTGGGCTCCATCAAAAGAAGCATTGCCAGCAGATCCAGAGAGGTGATTCTGCCACTTTGCTCTGCTCTGCTGAGACCTCACTTGGAGTACTGTGTGGGGTTGCCATCGCTGGGGGTGCCCAGGACGAGGCTTGACAGGATGCTTGGTTGCATGGTTTAGTTGATTAGGTGGTGTTGGGGGGGAGGTTGGACACGATGATCTTGAAGGTCTCTTCCAACCTGGTCTATTCTATGCTATGCTATGCTATGCTATGCTATGCTATGCTATGCTATGCTATGCTATGCTATGCTATGCTATTCTACAGGTCTGGAGTCCTCAGCACAGGAAGGACATGGACCTGATGGAGCAGGTCCAGAGGAGGGGTCACAAAAATGATCAGGGGTTTGGAGCACCTCTGCTATGAGGACAGGCTGAGGGAGCTGGGGGTGTTCAGCCTGGAGAAGAGGAGGTTCTGGGGACACCTAATAGCAGCCTGCCAGTACCTGAAGGGGGCCTGCAAGGGGGAGAAAGGATCAACTGGGATCTGTGGTTTAGACTGGTTGGGGGATGGTTTTAGTGGGTTTTCATGTATCCTGTACATGCATTAGGTGTTAAGGATTCATGTGTTCTCTATTTTCCTGTGTCTTGTTGAATACAATTTCTGTATTTCTCTCCAGCTCCACAAGAGCCTCTTCATAGACTGGTCCAGGCCAGAAGGGACCTTCAAAGCTCATCCAGTTTGATCTCCTCTGCAGTCAGCAGGATCCAGGCCAGATGGGACCTCCAAAGCTCATCCAGTCCAACCTCTCTGCAGACAGCAGGGACATCCTCAACTGGATCAGGCTGCCCAGGGCCTCGCCCAGCCTCACCTTGAACATCTCCAGGGATTGGGTCTCAAGCACCTCCCTGGGCAGCCTGTTCCAGTGTTTCACCACCCTCCTGGTAAAGAACCTCTCCCTGAAAACAACTGCCAGTGCTGACTGTCTTTCAAGTCGCCATGGTGGGGTATTTGGAACAGTTATTTTACTTCCTTTGGGAGTGAAATGATTGCTTTCTGCTCTTTAAACCAAGACAGCTCCACAGATAATTCTGATTACTCTTTGTGACAAAGATGGTGATGGGAATCACACCCTCCGCTTTCACACAAAGGTCTGAAGTATGTCACATTTCAGCACCAGCTTTACAGGAGGGGAGTGCACCCTTGGAGCACACCTGGCAGTGCTCTGCAGCACAAGCACAGGAGGAGGGAGGCACTGGGCAGCATCTCTGGTGAAGGTTTCGTTGTAAACTTCACCCTTTTCTCTTCCAAAGCCCTCAGACAGAGGCTATCTCTGTGTCTTGAGTAAACGAAAGCTGTAGCTGGTGAGGTGCAGGAGCTCCTGTTGTGTTAGCTCACAGGGAACTCTCCGCAGGGCTCTGCTGATGATGGGAATTAGTTGCCTGGGTAGCAAAATATGGCCCCCAGGCTCCCAGCCTGAGAGCAAATACTCCACCACAGACCTGCTCCTGACGAGGGTAGAGGGATTAGAAACCTTTTGCTTGTTTTGAACTATTTCACTTCTGCTTCCTTGAGAGGGATTTTCGGGTCATTTAAGGGAAGGGGAAATGGTGCTTGCCGGGGCCCTTTTTTGAAGCAGACAGATTTTTAGGTTGCTTTCGTTGTTTTCTGGGCGAGCTCTTGCTTGACTAGATGAAGGGATGCAGGCAGCTGGACCTCACTGCATTGTGGTGCCTTTGTGTGAAGGGAGGGGGCACGTTGGGGGTTGTGAAGTGACCTGCAGTGGATTTAAGATGGCTTTGAAGAGACTCTCTGAATTTTCTGGTAGGGAAGGAAATTGTCACCTGTTTTTCTCCTCTCACCTTTTCACCATTGAAATGTCTGTGTGGAACATGGGCAAATGAGAAAAGTATAAATAAAAGGTAGCTGTAACAATAAATAGCACTCATGTCTTCTGCCTGGGGAGACTGAAAAAGCATTCACATCAATACACTATTCCCCTTTATTCAGCAGGCACAGTACAAATGCATCCCTTTCAGCAGCATGAGAATTGGTCTTGTCTTAGGTCTCTTGGACCTAGGCAATCGAAAATCTTAGTATAGATGTTTAGGAATGAAATTTGAGTGGAGGTCTGGTAGAAGGCTGCTCTTCATCTCTTGCAGAGTGGCTGTTTTAACCCTTTACTAGGGCATCTCTGCAGTGGTGCACATACACTGACTCTTCCAGCTGGAGTGTTCTATGAAGAGAAGCCCTTGCAAGCATCATGGGATAGACCACTAGAGAATAAGCTGGGGCCACAAATCTGTGCCTGGGAAAGAGGAACAGAAAACGTCTTAACCAGAGTATCTTATGGCAAGTTCTGTTCCACCAAAGTATCTCTGAGATAGGGGTGTCTCTGATGTGAGTGAGCTGGGAGAGGGGATGTGGAATGGTGCCCGCACCATTTGGTGTGTAACATGCATGGGCAGCAGCAGGGGCACAGTCCCCATGGCTCAGTGGCCATGGCTTGGGAGGCCACTCACCTGTTTCCCCATGTTCTTTTCACTGCACTGTGAGGAGAAGGGCAAAACCAGGAGAAAATTTGATTTGTGTGCTGAAGCACCATCTTCATCAAAATCCTACTAATGCCCCTAACTGCCCACTCTTTCCTCTTGTGTCTTTCTCCTTTACTGGGGCATGGGTAGATTGGCAGCTACATAGAAACACTTTCAGTACTTCAGCTTCCCCTGTGTTCTCTGGGCTTGAGCAAAATCTGTTAGGGCTGGTGGAAAACCCCACACCTTCTCGTTGGTTTTTCACCTTGTCCAGTTGTGTGCATCCCTTGCACTCTGGTTTGGCAAGGCTAAGCCAGGGAAGCAATGACATGAATGCATGAAGAGCTCAAAAAGCTTGTGAATAATGGAATGATGCATGCTGGCACAGGAAACCAAGGAAAGTGCTATGAAAAAAAGCACCAAGGTGGCAAGACTCTTTAAAGTGCTTCTCTAAGGGTCAGAGCTGATGCCATGTGCTCATTTGACTGTGTGCTGCTAATGCTGACAGATGATTACCCATGGCCCATGGATGATTACTCACATTCAACTGCCAGTGGCTTGACAGCAGTTGCATAAGTGAAGAGCAGCTACAGCTTAGTTTCTTTGTCCCCATGAGGGAAAGCCCTCGTTTGGCCTTTTGTGTGCTAGCTAGCTTGAAGGTTACACGAAGTGTTAAACAAGAGAGGTCTATTTCAGATGTCTACCTTCCTGCCAGTTTGGGGAGAAATGATCCAGCAGTTCAAAAATTATTGGGCAGGGAGAGTGAAAGCAATTGGAGAGGGAAAAAAATCACAGCCTTCAAAGTCTTCCTTGTTTGGGAATTCAGGTTTGGAACAGTCAATGCCAGTATCACACATTTGTCTGCTCCTTCTTCAGTGCATGGGGTTGGTATTTTTAAGCTACTCTTTCTCAGTTAGGAGAGCTGAGCATTTTTATGGTAATAAAAATTATCATATAAGCATAACTGAGGTTTCAAAACAATTGTTACATTGTGAGATTAGTTTTTGTTGGATTGCTGGGTTGTTTTTTTCTTCTTGAATGTTACCAGACCAGGTTCTGCTTTTGTGGTTTGCATGGTGATTTGGTGTCAAAATCCAGTATAAAGTGTGAGCTTGCAGCCCAGAAGGCAAATGGCATCCTAGGCTGCATCAAAAGCAGCCTTGCCAACAGATCCAGAGAGGTGATTCTGCCACTTTGCTCTGGTGAGACCTCACCTGAAGTGCTGTGTCCAGCTCTGGATCCCTCAGCACAGGAAGGATGTGGATGTGATGGAGCAGGTCCAGAAGAGGACCACAAAAATGATCAGGGGGTTGGAGCACCTCTGCTACAAAGACAGGCTGAGGCAGGTGGGGTTGTTCAGCCTGCAGAAGAGAAGGCTCTGGGGAGACCTAATAGCAACCTGCCAGTACCTGAAGGGGGCTACAAGAAGGCTGCAGAAAGACTGTTTATGAACACCTGCAGTGAAAGGACCAGGGGCAATGGTTTGAAATTAGAGCAGAGCAGATTTAGATTGGATGCTAGAAACAAGCTCTTCCCCATGAGAGAGGTGGAACACTGGAACAGGTTGCCCAAGGAGATGGTTGAGGCCCCATCCCTGGAGATATTCAAGGTGAGGCTGGACAGGGCTCTGGGCAGCCTGATCTAGCTGAGGATGTCCCTGCTGACTGCAGGGGGGTTGGACTGGATGACCTTTGGAGGTCTCTTCCAACCCAGACCATTCTATGATTCTATAAATAGCTAATTCTAGCCAGGGCTCACAAAAGTTCTGGAGTGGCAGCAGTCATCCTAAACATGCAGGGAAGGAGCAGCTGGTGACTGTTTTTACACATCATCTTCCTCTAAATATTAGAAGGTACTTTGCAATGTACTATTAGTATTTACACTTCAGTAATACCAAGAGGTCCTAGCTGGATGTGGAGACTGAATGTGCTATTTTTTTGTGTCCTCAGTTCCCCTCTATCCCTTTCCACCAAAATATCATAGCTAATTAGGCAAAGAGAGGAAGAGGAGAAACAGCCACCATGGGGCCTGGCTCCAGAGCAGATCAGTGCTGTCTGTGCTGAGGGTAGAACTCATTCTCCTGCCTCCCCATCAGAATATCTTCCCTGGACTCCACTGCCATGTTGCAAGTTCCCAAATGAGCTGTTGCATTTTTAACATGGAGTCACAACATTCCATGTCTTAAGGAAACATTATAAATGCTTTAATATATACAGAAACCTGTGCAAAGCCCTTGATATACCCTGAGTCTTGGGATAAAGCTGAGCACAGGGGGATCCTCTGCCGTGGTCTTACTGGCCACACTGTTTCTGAACTCATAGAATCACAGAATTGTCAGGGTTGGAAGGGACCTCAGGGATCAGCCAGTTCCAACCCCCCCTGCCATGGGCAGGGACACCTCACACTACAGCAGGATGTCACAGCCACATCCAGCCTGGCCTTCAAAACCTCCAGGGAGGAGGCTTCCACCACCTCCCTGGGCAACCTCTGCCAGTGTCTCACCACCCTCATGGGGATGAACTTCTTCCTAACATCCAATCTGAATCTACCCGTTTCTATTTTTCTATTGTTTTCTATTCAATAGAGAAGTGAGGAGCTGAATTTACTCATCAAGCCCAGCTGCTGAACGTGGGGAGAGAAACATATATTGCCCATCAAGTTATCTGAAGACAAGCCCTGAAAACCAGTGGTGCCTCTCTTGCCTTAGTAGCAGATGCCTTGCTCTGGCAGCACTCAAATTCAGGCATATTCACCACTCTTGACTGTGTTAGATTAAATGTCCTTCAGGTAAATGACAGTGTCAGACTGGCACTGTTATTTCTGGCTTCCTGATCTGTTTCCCCCATCCATCTCTATTTTTTTGTTCTGATAGCATTCCATTTCTCCACTAGCAACACAGACATGACTAGTGAGGACGAACTGCCTGCTTCCAAACGCTACAGACTGGCCCATTTAAAAATGTATCTGTACAAACACTGCCTCACACTGCTTGCAGCTAAATCCTCTGCTGCCTGAGCCATTGGTGGCCATGAAAAGCCAGCATCTCCCATAAGCCGAGGTTCCTCTTCGCTTTACATGAGGCATGGAACAAGATGATACGTAGCAAGGAGAGAGATTCACAGCAGGGAGAACATTCAAAGCTTCTAAAGCAAGGAAGGAAGCATGTTTTTAAAGATATGCTGCTGGAATTTGCCTTCTTAGAAATCTACAGGAAGCTTATGTGTGTGTACAGGTGTCCAAATACCTGGGATGCTTTCAAGGAAATGCTACCAGCATCAAATGCTGCCCTAATAATGGCAAGCATTGAGGCACACAAAGTCACCCTTTGGCCTCATTTTCTATTTCTATTTATTTCTATTTCTCTTTCTATATTTCCATTTCTATTTATTTCTATTTCTATTATTTCTCTTTCTGACTGGATAGGTTGGACTCAATGATCTCAAAGGTCTTTTCCAACCTGGTCTATTCTATTCTATTCTATTCTATTCTATTCTATTCTATTCTATTCTATTTCCTATCCCTATTTCTATTTCTATTTCTATTTCTATTTCTATTTATTCCTATTTCTCTTTCTATACTCCTATTTACTTCTACTATTTGCTTCTATTTCTATTTGTCTATTTCTCTCTATTTCTGTTGTCTATTTGATTTCCATTTTGATTATTTCTCTCTCTGTGACTTGCTATGTGACCCTCACTGAGTCTCCTCGTGCCTCAATCTTCTCACTTCCAATATTTATTTCAGGTAATAAAATAAACTTTATGCACCTTCTCTGTTTTTCTCCAGCTCTAGGTTTTGGTCAGGTCCCCCATTAGTGAAGTTCCTGCAGGCATAACAGCATTGTGTGAGATCTCACTGAAAGCTGATGAGCTTTGAGATCCTTCAATGAGAGGCATTATTAGTATGTGAAGTGGCTCCTGTGAGCGGTGTGGTAATGATGAACTTGCCATTTTGTGAGTCTTCATCCTGTGAGACCCCCCCCTCAAATATTGCCTCCAGTTCTGGTGTCCCCAGCAAAGAAGGACACAGAGCAGTTGGAATGAGTCCAGAGGAGGCCATGAAGATTCAGAATTTAGATTTAACTAGGCTGGACAAGAGCTTTGAGATCTTTGAGTCCAACCTATCACCCAACACCATCTGATCAACTCAACCATGGCACCAAGTGCCTCATCCAGTCTCCTCTTAAACACCTCCAGTGATGGTGACTCCACCACCTCCCTGGGCAGCACATTCCAATGGCCAATCTCTCTTGCTGGGAAGAATTTCTTCCTAACATCCAGCCTAAACCTCCCCTGGCACAGCTTGAGACTGTGTCCTCTTGTTCTGGTGCTGGTTGCCTGGGAGAAGAGACCAACCCCCACCTGGCTGCAACCTCCCTTCAGGTAGTTGTAGCCAGCAATAAGGTCTCCCCTGAGCCTCCTTTTCTGCAGGCTAAGCAAGCCCAGCTCCCTCAGCCTCTCCTCACAGGGCTGTGCTCCAGACCCCTCCCCAGCTTTGTTGCCCTTCTCTGGACATGGTCTAAGCCTGGAGCAGCTCTGCTATGAAGGACAGTCTGAGGGAGCTGGGGGTGTTCAGCCTAGAGAAAAGAAGACTCTGGGGGGACCTTAGAGCTGCCTTGCAAGGGGGAATGGTTTGAAGCTGAGGCAGAGCAGGGTTAGACTGGATCTTGGGAAGAAGTTCTTCAGTAGGAGGGTGGTGAGTCTCTGAACAGGCTGCCCAGAGAGGTTGTGGCTGCCTTCTGCCTGGGTGTGTTGAAGGACATGTTGGATGAGGTTTTGAATAGCTCAGTCTGCTTGAGAGGTGTCCCTGCCTCTGTCAGGGATGATGGAGTAGATGATCTCTGAGGTCCCTTCCAACCTAAGCCATTTTCTGATTCCTAGAAGGTAAGTGTGATAATGCTGTCCATAGTGCTTTAGCACAGGGGAAGCCCAAATCTGGAGTGCCAGGGCATGTCAGGTGGCCAGGGCTCCTGCTCATTTGATGCCAGTGAGTCCCTCTTTAAAATAATACATTCATAGTTTCTGAAAGTAGTCATTGGGAATTATGTCACACCATCAAAGTGTTGCCATTTATAACACACCTGTTACCAGTGCCCTTTTCCATCGCACCTCCTAATCATCTGAACTTGATGCTGATTAACTCTATTCATGACGTGGTGAGAGGAGGCAATGTGCTGGAGGAAAACAGCACAACTGTGGGGAAGCTACAGTGCTTTTTCCTGAAGATGCCCTTTCAACAGGAAGTTAATTCTGTAAAGAAATTCAGAACTGTGTCCCTGTTCACTGCTCTTGGCTTGCCAAAGCCTCAGGTTTTGCTTTGAGCATCTTCTGATTGAGGCTGAAGAAGTTTTGGATCCTGACCTTTTTTTCGCCTGATCTTGTGAGTTGATTCAGTGCTGCTGTTGTGTAAGTGACTGTAATATCACTGCTCTGGCCTAATGATACATTGCTCTGGTTCCACCCCAGTATGAATCAGAGAATTACTGAGGCTGGAATAGACCTCTGAGGTTATCAAGTCCACCACCACCACACGGAGCAGACCATGTCACCAAGTGCCACATCCAATCTTTCCTTAAACAAGTCCAGGAACAGTGACTTCATCACCTCCCTGGGCAGCCCAGTCCAGTGTCCAATTCCCCTTTCCATGAGGAAGAACTTCCTAACATCTAACCTGACCCTCCCCTGGCACAGCTTCAGGCCATGCCCTCTCCTCTTATCACAAACTGCCTGGGAGAAGAGCCTGACTCCCACCTGACCACAACTTCCCAACTTGATTTGTGTTGGAAGCTACTCTCTTCATTACATTTGGCAGACATCTAAGGAGCAGCCTGGCTGCACCTGCTTTGATTGTGATGTTTTTAAATTCATTGTTGAGGCTGGAGTGCAAAACCTCTATTGGTCACATATAGTTTGGCATTTGTTGCTTGTGGTTCCAGTATTGCCTGCCATGGTCTTTTATTAATGGCTTTTGTTTCATTATTGAGGAAGTCTGAACATTTTGCTTCTGGGTATCTAACAGCAGTTGACTGTTGGCTGCTATCACCCTTATTCTGATTAATTCCTTCATCTGTTGCCCCTTGTAGTTCACATACTCAAGCCACAGAACATGAGATAGAAAGATGCTTTGGAGAGCACTCAGTCTTATTTTGAGCCCTCTGTAAAGGTCAGGGTTTTTTTGTGTGTGTCTATATTTCTATTTTAAATGCATTGGATTTATTTTCTTTTTCCCTAGGGAGCCACGTTGTCTGCTGCCCTGTTTACAATATAGATATTTTCACAAATCTGAAATCATCCCTGTTAGTTCTGCCAGCAGCAGCAGTGTCAGGATGCCTGTCACACACGTCTGTATTCCCAGGTCAGAGCTACCCTATGCCACAAAGCTTAATGTGCCCAAAGCAACTGATGCTCCCAGGTGTGTGGCTCCTGGGTTGCATCAGGAATAGCGTGGCCAGCAGGAGCAGGGAAGTCATTGTGCCCCTGTACTCTGCCCTGGTTAGGCCACACCTTGAGTCCTGTGGCCAGTTCTGGGCTCCTCAATTTAAGAAGGACATTGAGACACTTGAATGTGTCCAGAGAAGGGCCAGAAAGCTGGGGAGGGGTCTGGAGCACAGCCCTGTGAGGAGAGGCTGAGGGAGCTGGGGTTGCTTAGCCTGGAGAAGAGGAGGCTCAGGGCAGACCTTCTTGCTGTCTGTAACTACCCGAAGGGAAGTTGTAGCCAGGTGGGGGTTGATCTCTTCTCCCAGGCAACTAGCAGCAGAACAAGAGGACACAGTCTCAAGCTGTGCCAGGGGAGGTTTAGGCTGGAGGTGAGGAGAAAGTTCTTCCCAGAAAGAGTAATTGGCCATTGGAATGTGCTGCCCAGGGAGGTGGTGGAGTCACCGTCCCTGGAGGTGTTCAAAAAGGGATTGGATGTGGCACTTGGAGCCATGGTTTATTTGTCAGGAGGTGTTAGGTAGTAGGTAATAGGTTGGACTTGATGATCTCTGAGGTCTTTTCCAACCTTATTGATTCTATGATTTTATATCCCAGCACCGTGGGGGTATGCAGATTCATCTGAAGAGGATCCACACTCTTTCCTTGATTATGTTACAGTGCTGGGCTTTGAGACTTCCAACCTAATTTGCCTCTTTGAGGACTAGCCAGCTGGAAAAACCACTGTGTGTGAATTGCTTTCACATACAAATGGAAAGCTAGCAGTTTTATTATTGAAACCACATCAGAAGATTGTTAACTTTCGTGCTGATTTCTTCAGTATTCTAGATTAGATTTCTGGACCTTAGGAAGACAGCTCTCAGCAGACTTGGTGAATAAACTGATTAAGTGTCTAGTAGTTCTTTTTCCCTTGTCAACAGGCAATTGCAATGCCTTTAAACTTACATAAAACTGAGGCAAATAAATATATCTAGCACAGCTCTTCCTCTGCTCTGGGTACTCTTTCCTCATCTGATATGCTGCATGCATGCAGGTGATTTATCATTTTCAAAACACTGTGTTGTGATATCAGAAGGGATGATCTTGCCTGGGGCACAGCTTAACAGACCCACCACGAAAAAAAATGTGGATTTTGCTTTAATGGTATTTTCTTAAGAACACGACGAGAAGCACACAAAAAGCAATCCCTGAGCATAATTGTCTAGAGAGAGTAATTCCTCAGTAGAATCTTTTCTTCTACAGGTCTCCTTTAACTTAAGCACAGCCCTTGAAACAAAACATGTGCCAGCAGAATCCCGGGTCTCAAGGGAAAGGGAGAGAATGAGCAGGTGATTTCTAAGGCAGAAGGAAATCATGAATAGAATAGAATAGAATAGAATAGAATAGAATAGAATAGAATAGAATAGAATAGACCAGGTTGGAAGAGATCTTCAAGATCATCGCATCCAACCCATCAACCAATCCAACCCACCTAATCAACTAAACCATGGCACCAAGCACCCCATCAAGTCTCCTCCTGAACACCTCCAATGATGGGAGAAGGTCAAAGGGAAGCAGAATTTCATTCTCAGAGAGGCTGAACATCCATTTCTGAGGGTGTACCAACATCCCTGTTGTCAGTCAGACGTAGACATAGCTACGAGGTATGACCTGAGTGTGCAACATGTGAAAATGTGTATATGAGAAGTCATTAGCCTGCAGTTTCAGTCTGTGACATCAAGCATTCTTGCAGGTCAGAGGGCTATTACTGAGAAACATCCTTGTGGTTCCTGTTTGGCTTATTAAGAAACAGTAAGGAAGTTACAGATGGTTTAGTGGAGGAGGGTTGAGATCAATGGCCTGCTGAAAAGTGGATTAGAGGGAAATCCACTTCACTGACTATTGAAGGAAGAGGCTGCAAATTTCCAGAGGCAAGTAGGAATGAGGTGACTCCAGAAAGCTGTATTTCCTTTTCATTTGGTTTGCATCCCACAGTTAGAGATGTGGATGCTGTTGCTTTGCTGTTGACTTTTGAGTCATGTTACTCTCTTACTCTGGAGGCCAAGTTGCAGGGAGTAATACCAGATAATAAGGGTTGACACTTAACTCTTCTAAGGATTTTTGCACCTATAGGCAACAAATCCCTTTAGCTGCGGTCATTAGCCATGTTTTACAGGTGGAAAAGGTTGGACACAGAAATATGGAATAACATGCTGGAAGAGGTACTGAATACAGTCCCTGAATTCTTAAGACAGTCTTAAGACGTTAAGGGTGCCAAGAATTGCAGAAATGAGCTGTGCCATTGTTTAAAGCACCATGGAAAGACTGGCAGTAGCAGAAGCTGCCTCCTGTTGACTTTACTGAAGCCAAGATTTCAGATGGGTGTTGAATGTGATATAAGAGTTAGCCTGTCCTGAAAGGAGGTTATAGAGAGGCTGCTGCTGGTCTCTTCTTCCAGGTAATTAGTGACAGAACAAGAAGGAATAGCCTCAAGCTACAACTGGGTAGGTTTAGACTGGACATTAGGAAACATTTTTTCAGGGCAAGAGTGGTCAGGGATTGGAATGAGCTGCCCAGGGAGGTGGTGGAGTCACCAAGCCTGGATGTATTTTAAGGTCATTTGGATGTGGTGCTTAGAAGGAGGTGGTGGAGTCACCAAGCCTGGATGTATTTTAAGGTCATTTGGATGTGGTGCTTGGGGCTATGGTTTAGGGGTGACCCTTGTAGAGTAGGGTTCTGGGTTGGACTTGGTGAACCTGAGGGTCTTTCCCAACCTGAATGTTTCTGTGATTCTGTTACACTGTACAAGCTGCATGTGAGAAAGACAACTGAGGAGCAACACTCCCCTTGCTCCTCCAGGCAGTTCTAATCCCAAAGACCTATCATTTGAAAATGACTTTGATACTCGGGGCAAACAGATACTGATGAGCGTAGAATTAACAAGCTCTAGACAGTGGGGTAAGGTAAAAATAAACAAAATAAACATGGAATTAGAGAGTTGTTGAGACTTTCAACAACCTGGAAGATTCCAAAGTGAAATTATGCAAAATTTCTAGATCACAACTTGCTTGCTCAGCATTGTAATATGTTGTGGGTTTTGACAACCTGGGCTTTGACTAGTTTACATAACAGCTTTTGTCTGTGCTTTCATTTAGTGTAGTTTCTCTCACCAGGTAGTCCCACAAAGTACAAATGCTCTGTGACAAAGAGTCAGGAAAGATATCTGAGCTTTTTTGTTCATGTCTACACTCAGCACTTCAAGAGTACAGTGAGACACATTTAAGGATAAATATTGAACAAGCTCTAGATTTACAAATAGGTTCATGCCAGACTCTGTTGCTTCAAAAATGCTGAAATATTCCAGAAGTAAAATCACAGAAGATGAAGTTTGTTTATATTTACAGAGGGCAAGGGTTGATGGTCTTAAACTCGAAGAGGGAAGACTCAGACTAGATAGAAGGAAGGAAGAATTCTTTTACACCGAGGGCAGTGAAAACCTGGCTCACGTTGCCCAGAGAGGTGGTAGAAGCTCTGTCCCTGGAAACAATGAAGGTGAGGTTGGCTAGGGCTCTGAGCAACCTGATCTAGTTGAAGAGGTCCCTGCTGACTGCCGGGGGTCGCCCTAGATAATCATAAAGGTCCCTTCCTACCCAAACCCTTCGTGCGATTCTCTACTCCTCAGCGGCTGGGGTCGAACGCGACGTTTTCCCTGGGAGGTGACAAAAAGGGGGCCCGGGGCAGGGCAGATAGCGGGGATAGAGAGAGAAGGGCAAGCCCGGAGCCGGGCGCCCGCCTGCGGCTATGGAGAGCGGTGCGGCGCGGCTCCGGGGGGCTGCCCCGGGAGGGCGGGGTGCGGAGGTGTGACCGCTCGTGTGACCGCTCCGCGGCGCCGCCTCCTCCCTCCCGGTCCCCTCCCTCCGCCTGCCCTCGCAGCCGGGAGGCGGCTCGGCGGGACGCGGGTACCGTGCGGGCAGCCCCCGGCCCGAGTCCGGCCGCATCTCCGCACCATGCCGGCCGCCGCGCCGCCCCCGCTTCATCCCGCCGCGGGCTCCTGTTGCCACTGCGCGGGTGAGTGCCCCCTTCTCTCGGCTCCCTTCGGCCCTGCCCGGGGCCACGGCACTGGCCGCCCTGCCCGACAGGTCGCCAGTTGCGGGGGTTTATTTTCGGAGGAGGGGGGCGAGCCGGAGGCGCTGCGCCCCGGCTCCCGGGGGCGAAACTTCCTCCGCGGGTCTTCGTGTGTCCGCGGGGTTGCGGTGAGCTCTCGGTGGCGTTTGGGCTTGGAGGGATGAAAGATGAAGGAGCGATGGGGATGAGCTTGAAGCAAGGGCTGTGGGAGGACGGACAGGCGTTTAAACAAGGGGTTCCACCCTGCTCCTTGCGTTATTTGTTTTTTTTTGCTTAAGGAGAATCCCCCTGCCCTGCTACAACCTTTGTCTCGCAGTGGAAACTTACAAAGTGGGTTCATAGCAGCCTTTGGGAAGCGGCTGCTAGGGCTCGGAGAGCAAGTCCTTGCCGATTCCCTCAGGGATGCGGGTGGGGGGTCAAGCTGTCGGAGGTTCTTTTCCTAGGCGGAGGAACCTTCTTAGGAGATGTGCGAGCTACAAGAGCAAGTTCTGAAGTCTGAGTGTGAAGTCAGTGTTCGCTGTCCTGAAAGGCACGCACAGTGTCACCTGTACTACCATAAACCCTGAAGATTAGAAGGAACTTGCACTCCTTAATAGTCGATGTGAGCTTGACTCCCGCGGAGTCAATGCTCCTGGGCTGCTGGGAGAGCACCAGTGCTCTCCAAAGAAACAAACGCCATGCAATGTAAAGATCATCAAGCTGTTGCACAGCTGTGGGTTAGAACACTGAAGGGTGGTGAATTTTCCCTCAGCTGGGAAATTCCGACGCGAATTACAGGCAGAGGCTCGAAGGGTGGGGATGCTGTGGCATGTGGCAGCCAGACCTCTCCGAGAAAGCATGCTGCTGGTGCCCTTGCGTCCCCTGGCTCCTGTAGTTACATCGGTTATGTTTGCTCCTATTTATAACAAATATTTATAGGAAAACTATTCTGTAACTTTACTTTGTGCAGCGTCATTTTATTCCTTTCCCCCTGCTTTCCTCAGGGGACATTCAGTACGCAGCGTCAGCAGGGCTGGTTCCCATGGCTCAGTGGTTTGAGCTAAGGGAAGAGTTTTGAGGCTGCGTCGGGAAACAACCCCAGACACTGAAATTTTTTGCTGCGTTGTGTACCGAAAGGTTTCATTAAAAAAAAAAAACAAGGAAAGAACCCCAACAAACAAACAAGCCCTCTGCAGCAGTGTTAACAAATTCTGATGACTTCTTCTGCTGGAAGGTGTCTGGAGAAGGGCCATGAGGATGAGCAGAAGGCTGGAGCTGCTCTGCTATGAGGACAGACTGAGGGAGTTGGGGCTGTTCAGTCTAGAGAAGAGAATGCTCTGAGGACACCTTATTGTGGCCTTGCAGTATCTGAAGGTGGCTACAAGAAAGCTGGGGAGGGACTTTTGAGGGTGCCAGGGAGTGACAGGACTAGGGGGGATGGAAAAAAAAAACTAGAAATGGGTAGATTGAGATTGGATGTTAGGAAGAAGTTCTTCCCCATGAGGGTGGTGAGTAACCGGCACAGGTTGCCCAGAGAGGTGGTGGAAGCTTCATCCCTGAAAGTTTTGAAGGCCAGGCTGGATGTGGCTGTGAGCAAGCTGCTGTAGTGTGAGGTGTCCCTGCCCAAGGCTAGGGGGGTTGGAACTGGATGATCCTTGAGCTCCCTTCTAACCCTGACAGTTCTATGATTATGAGATTCCTCTCACAGTTTAGATTGCAACCTATATATATATTGTGTGAAGGGGTAGTCGAAGAGTTTATCACCCAACCTGATAGCTCCTCACACATGCTTTTGCTACTAGCTTTATATAGAATTGAAAATGTACAGATAAGCATGCTTGCATGCAAGTTTGACTTCCCACTTCTGTCTCCTTTCTCTTTGGCCCTCCCCTCTTCCCTTCTTAAGGCTTTATGTGGGTTTCACATGATCTAAATGCAGTTTTGACTCTTTAAAACGTTGGAGAGTCCCAAAACTCTCAGCAAGCAAAATGAAGCTTGCAAAACATATTACAGCTACTCTATGTAGTAGAAGTGCAATTATGACAGCCACTCTGCCATGTTCATCTCCAAGAGGTGGCTGCACTTTTTATCTCAGGAAGCCATCCTGCAGCTCCCTGGATAAAACTGATTCTGCAGAGTTAGAGCCTTTCTTTTAGTGTAAAGGGTGGGGATTTCCTGCAATGGCCCTAGCTGTCTCCATGACCATTTTGGTGGGATGTTAGGATACATCAGCTGAGAGCTAGCTTCTGGTGAATCTCCATCTGTGGTTCATTAACCTGAATTGGTTAATTGGACTTAAACTGTCAGCAAAGATAACTTGGTTTTAATTCAAGCTATTGGCAGCTGTTCAAGCCTCCCAATTTGAGCTGTGCTGAAGTTACTCCATCTTTATTGTTGTGCTGTGGGATTTTTCTATACTGAATTTAACTGGCTTGGACATGCTAACCTGAGTTGTGAATGTATCTGTATCTGGTAGTCTTTGTGTCTGTCTGCACTGCTGCTTTTTCTAGCCGTGTTCTGCAGAGCTTCACAGTTTTGGCATCTGCAGGACTTTCAGCTTGTGGTGACTAAGGGAAGTTGTGTGGGATTGGTTTCCCCATCTCTAAGATAGCTTCGTTTTTCTGCAGAGACATCTATAGTTCTGTGGAAGTCAGGGAAGCTGGGGACCCTTCCTTCCTTTCCAACATCGCTAGGGTGAATCGAGTTGAGTTCTGTCACTACTTTCCCTCTTTCCCTTTGACTTGCTGAATCCTAAACATTTAACAACATTTCAAATCAGCATTACATAGTTGTTTTTTTTTCTCCTTGTCAATGTAATTAGCATCAGAACATTATGGTGACTTTAGCAGCAGCACTTAGATCTGATCCAGATCTCACTGACGGTAATGTGAATCTTTTAATTATCTTCGTTGCAACTTGGATCAGAGCTGAAAATGTAGTAGTTGAGAGACGGCAATGTGACACTTCTCTGCTTAACAGCATAACTATTTGGCAGGCTTTCCTTGTTTTCAGGATATAGGGTCTGTCCCTTTGAAGTGCTCACCAGACACTGGAAACAATGACAAACGAAGAGGCTGCTGCTGCCTTCTAATGTAAATTTGGAGTTTTGATAATGCTTGCAAATTGTTCACTTTGCATAGCAGTAGTTTGCCTGCACTGCAAATGAAAGTCAGGCGTGTTTACCATCCTCCCTCTGCTGCTAACACAGTTTCCTCGGCATAATTATTGTAAGAGTGCAAACCAATTATTTGTGTCCTGTCCTATTATTAGGAGAAGCTCCAGGTAATCATTCTGAAAACGCCATCTCTCACTCCGTCTGTGCTCCTGGCCTGCACATTTACTCACATGTTTGTTCATTTTCTTGTCACCCCAAATAATGTAGTTAATGGAAATGCTGATAAATGTCTGCTAGTGTGAAAATCTTGATCTTTCTGCCTGTCATCATGCTTCTGAATCTAATTAGCGCTGGCTTAAGAGTTTTCTCTGAGAGGACGACTTTCTTTTACAAGTTCTGCAAAACAATTTGTTTGTCAGTGTTGACTCTTACAATATGTGAGTCTCTTCTGAAGAAATCAGAGAATGGTCCAGGCTGGAAGGGACCTCCAAAGGTCATCCAGTCCAAACTCCCCGCAGTCAGCAGGGACATCCTCAACTAAGCCAGGTTGCCCAGGGCCTCATCGAGCCTTACCTGGACTATCTCCAGGGAAGGGTGCTGCGCTAATGGGGTTGGGCACTCCGTGTTTGTGACTTAACTGCTCTTAAATGTGCTACATTTCCAAAGAAAACTTCGGGGTAATTACCTCTCTTGCAAAGCAGATGGAGAATCATGACGACTCTGACTGGGTCTTTGCTTTAGTTATGCAACAAGGTTATTGGTAATAAAAGATCTGGAAGCCTAATTAAACTCTCAGTGACACCTCTGCAGGCTCTCTTATTTTCCCTGGGTTTGCTCAGTTGCAACAGATTAGTCATCGAGTTGAGATTTGGGAAGCAAAGCGAATAAAATCTCCCACAAGAAGAAACAGAATCCTCCACCTTTGACTGAAGCAACGTTGGCTAACAGGACTAGAAAGCAGTGAAAGCTTCCTTCGTGGTGAGGCATGAATAATTAATTTGAAGAATATGGTAACTCAGGAGTCAAGAGCATCAACGTGAATGTGAAACTCTCTGTATGCTGAGCCTTGAGAAACCCATGGAGGGCTTTGGCAGATGGGTCCTGGCATATATTGCAGCTGTGCAAGATGTTTTCGTTTCCCTCTGTCAGTTCTGTCCCTCTCCTGAAAGGTTCTTGATGGGAAGTCCTGAACTGCAGAGCTCACTTCCCTGGTTGCTGGGGCAGACCCTTAAGCTGTCAGTCTGCAGAAAGCAGACATTGAGACACAGCCTTTCATCTTCGAAATAAATGAGCACTTTCTTACTGGTATTAATTTTTTTTTCTTATATTATTTTATACAAGAACTCAAACTGAGCCTCACGGCTCCAAAGGCACTGATTCATTCCATGTGCACTTTTACATTTCACTTCAGTCTTTGCAGATCTGTAAACTTCTATAAAGGGCTTTCTTCATGCTTGCTTTTTAATTTGCCACCCTTAAAATGTCAGAAAGAAGATAATGAAAGTGGAGTTCTGCTCTTAAAAAAAAAATAAAAATAATTAATTAAAAAATCCCCCAAAGTCTAAATGCTGGCACTTGTGACTCATTATCAGACTACACACAATCTCTTACCTTCATCAGCTGCTCTGGGGGTGATTCAGCTCAGTTTAACACTAACACATGGCAATAGCCATCTGTGTTTGCTGTAAATATTTTATTTTATTTTATTTTTTTTTAATTACAAATGCCTTGATTTGGAAAAAAAATAATAAATCTTAAACCATGCAGTGGGGTGGCTCTGGGCCTTCAGGGCAAGAGGGCGAGGGCCTGGGAAGGTAGTTTTTGCCCAGCCACTTTTGCCAGGTTGGAAAAGGCGGTTTAATGCTGAGAGAGCACACCAGGCTGCCCTGCAGCATTCTGGACCCTGCTGTCCCATTCTAGTGGGAGCTGTGCAGGAGGGGGCCAGGGCAGGCTGTGAAGGAGCTCTGAGCAATTGGCAAAGGTTGAGGGGGGAGTGGAGGGGAAACGTAAGACCCCCCCCCCCCCCCCCCCGAGTTTATCTTGGTCGAGAAGAAAGGGAAAAAAGGTGGCTGGTAAACGTCATTTGTCCCTCGTGGTTCTCATACAGTAAATATGGTCACATGTCACTGTGTGCTGAGCCTCCTACTTGCAGGATGGCACCCACAGGGGCTGGGGGTGTGACACAGGCACTGTGTATGCTCAGAATTGAAAATCCAGAGCTCATCTAGCTATAGTGAGGGATCCAGTGTGGGCATCTCTCAGGTTCCCTCCCTCTGCTGAATTCCAGTCAGCTGCAAGATTTTCCACCCAGGCTGTCCCTCCAGATAGTTCTTTCCAATTTAGGAACCGCTTTGCTACAACATCTGCCTGCTTTTTAGCTGCTTTGGTGCTCTCTGCCCTCTAGGATCTCTCATAAACTCAGAGATCTGTGTCCAAAAACTGGCAGTGAAAAGGGAGTGAGAAATGGGCAGGGAGAAGGGAGCAGAATCCTTTCTTTCTAGGGTGAAATTTTGGGGGGTGTTGGGGGGGAATGACAGTGGCCACTTATGGGACTAAAAGGTTTCTCTGGTTTCCAGTTTGCATGACGTAGTGGATGTTTATGTGATTCTTCAGATAAAAAGCTTTTGTTCTTGAAATAAAACCCAGATACGTTGAAGCTGCGGTGTGTGAGGTAAAGTTTTGAAGTCATCTTGCCTGCCCTTACAAGGGCAGGGAGTAGGATGCAAAGGTGAGACTCTCCCAGCCTCTTACCCTGCAGGAGTATCCACTAAGGATGTTTTCTTTCCTTCTAGCTGATGCTTTGGAACTTGCTCAATGGGACCAGACATATTTGGCTGGGAGGAACTTTAGTTCTGTGTGACGTGCAGGACAGAAAGAACCCAGGCTGACACGCAGCTGAGTTTGCAGGGGTGACAGCTAAAGGATGAATAATACTGCATGTGAGCTGAAGCATGCTTGATGGGAAATTATGGAAGATAATGAACTTAAGATCCCCTCACGCTGATTTAACAAGATCTTTTAGGGCTAAAACTGTCTATTTATGAGAGGGATTATTCTGGTGGGGTGGTTTTTCCCCCCCTTTTTTGGTAGATGAACCCAAATTGTTTCTTCCTTCAGTGCACTTGGAATACTGCCTGAGCTGCTGAGCAATTTTAGTTTTCTACCAATTAGGTTAGACTGGATCAGGACTTGATCTCCTTTACACTAGTGCAAATTGGACATGGATGTGCTGGCCTGACTATGGCTGGAGTCATCAGTGGTTAACACAGATGAGACTTTATGCAAATGCCATGATGAGCTGGGATGGTTTTTTGATGTAATTGGATAAATTGTATTTTGGTTGTCTAAAAAGACAGAGTCATAGATTTGGAAGGGTTGGAAGGGACCTCAAGGATCATCTAGTTCCAACCCCTGTGCCATGGGCAAATTGTACTTATTTGATGTACTAAACCATGGTTATAGTCACACAGGATATACAATATTCTATCTTTCTGCAGATTGTACTTATTTGATGTACTAAACCATGGTTATAGTCACACAGGATATACAGCACTATATCTTTTTGCACAGGATATTTTGTAGCTGCTTTGCCATCAGGTGTGTTCTGAACACACGAGGTTTGTTCAGTGTATTTGTTTAGTGTATTCTAATGTGTTTCTATGAGGTACTGCTAATCTAATATTATTCAGGTTACAAGGTCAGGCCTTTCTGATTATTGATTAGCAGTACTGTCCCCTCAACCCATGATCATTTGCATTGAATATGAACATTAATTATGCTATCAGATGCTGCTTTTGTTCCCCCCAGGGCCTCTGGCTCCATCAGTGCATATGATAGCCAAAGCTTACCTAATGAGCAGCTACTTATGGTTTACCCTGGCTGCTTGTGCCTTCCACTGCATGCTTTCAGAGCCCTGCTGTTAACAGAGCCTTATTAACCTGTGGCTTTTCTGTCATGGTTATTACTACAGCAACAAACATGGATTAGTATCTCTGTGACACCTGTAAAGGGAGGGTGTGAATTGTGTTCAGTTGGAGTCAAGGTACAAGAAATGTAGTCAAAACCCCTTTAATTTGGGGAAGAATGCAACTGGAGGTGCCCAGATCCTGAATTTTGGGATGAGTTGGCATTATCTTTGTGTTGTGTTCTATTGCCTTGTGCCTGAAGTATCTCTTCCAATATAGTCTCTTGCAGCCATAAGCACTGAGCAGGTTTACAGATCAGGTCTCAGGATATTGTTTTGGGCACCAGATTGTCATCCTCTCTGAGAAATCCAGATTGACTTGCCTGCTTTGAAACTCTAGGGGATTGGTTGAGAGAAAAATCCAGTTCACCAGGGTTGCAGTGCCTCATGGAGAGAAACCATTCTTCTTCCTGGGTTCTTTCACTACACGCTTTTCAGGTCATCTTATTGCAGACTTTCTTTTATGGCACAATCCTGATCCCAGTGTACCCTGGAGCAGACACAGCAAAGCTGGTTGTGCTTCTGAAGGGTCTTGGATGCAAGAAGGAAGAGAATTTGAGCCATACTGACAACTTTAGTTTTTTCCCTGCCTCACTGATGACCTTGGTAATGTTCTTTTAATGTAATCATCTGTTTGGGTTCATGTTCTTTAAATAAGAATAATTTCAAGGTGAGCTGATATGCTAAGTGACAGCAAAAGCAGGTAGATGTTCTTTAAGAAGAACTGCAGAGGTGGAGACCATGTGTTGCTTGCTGGCTCACAATCCTATCCTTTTGCCTAGGTTCAGCATCCAGCCTGACTTCCCAACCCATTCTTCTTCTCACCCTCACATTTTACAGTTTCCCAATTACAGTCTCCATCTGCTTTCACTGTCACCAAAGTTCATAGAAAATGTCATCAGCCAACATCAGAGTTGATAGGAATTGCTGTCAGACAGTCTCTGACTATGGCCCTGTTTGCCCCATTCCATGCAATCTGTCTCTGCCCTTCTAGCTTATTTTCTCTTCACTTCTCAGTCCAATCCTTTACTAGATTTCCTTTTTCAGTTCCAGTGTCTGGCCCTGCCACACACTGCCTGGCTTCTGGACAGTGATACCAGAAGATCAATGTTCATTCCAGTTCCCTTTCCTACTCCCAAACCTCCTTTCCTTGCAAGTTCCAGCTCCCTCTCCCAGCTCCTACTGCATTGTGTCTCATCCTGGCGTTTCACCAACCAGCTTCCATTTTTAATCACTTTGCCATAGTCTGTTTTATACAAAATTTCTATTCCTGTCTCTTTGCTGGGCCAATTTGTCTTCCATAACACATGGGAGAGCAGAGTTACACCTTCTGCCTAGTCCTCTTTTTCTGTCTCTATACATATTTGTCTATAGTCCTAGTCTCTTTTGGTAGCGAAATCCCTGTGCTCCATGCTTTCTTTCAGTCTCCCTTTGGACAAGGCATTTCCAGTCCCCTCAGTTTCCCTTATTGACTCTGTCTGCATGTCAGAAGCCCAACCACCTTTACACAGTCCCAAGCTCTTGATTCAACTGCTCAACTGTCACTTCTTCTTAAGGTTACTGCCTCAGCCTGGTAGCTGGTGGGGTTTTGGAAAACACTCAGATATTGACCTCCCCCCGAAATGGTTTACATAATACCTCTGAATGCCCCATTTTCAGATGCTCCTTTCCTTTGAGGTCTGCTCTGTCTGCTTTTGTCTGCATTAAACAGCTTCTAGGCGTGGGAGCACCATGGGATTGCCAAGAGGATGGAGAGACAAACTGTCTTCTCAGGTCTGGTGCTTGACCCTCCTCTATCAGTTACTAAATAAGGCATTTTTGATGCTTAGCTTGAAGCATGTTGGGTTCCTCAAGGTCCACCACATCTCTGAGCTGTGTGAGTCAGGGAACTGCTTGAAAGAGTCCACAAAGATGCTGAAGGGAGGGGAAAATCTCTCTGATGAGGAAAGGCTGAGGGAGCTGGGGCTCCTTAGCTTGGAGAAGAGGAGGCTGAGGCGAAACCTCGTTCATGTTGATAAATATATCCAGGGCAGTGTCAGGAGGATGGAGTCAGGGTCTGCTCAGTGATGTCCAATGACAGGACAAGGGGCAATGGGTGCAAGCTGGAGCAGAAGAGGTTCCACATGAACATAAGGAAAAGCTTTTTCACTGTGAGGGTGACAGACCTGGAATAATCTGCCCAGAGAAGTTGTGGAGTGGAGACATTAAAAATCTGCCTGGATGTGTTCCTTGTGATCTGCTCTGGGTGATCCTTGTCTGGCAGCGGGGTTGGACTGGATGGGCTTTCGAGGTCCCTTCCAACTCCTAACATTCTATGAGTCTTTGGAACTTGCTGAGCTGGAACTAGCAGGGACTGTCTTGCTGTGTTTGATGCCACCTCAATCCATTCCTTCTGAAATTTGACTTTCCTTTTCTAGTCTGAACAAAACTGACCGAGTGTGACGGCTTTCTCTTGCTGCCGAAATAACCAACCACCAGTCCTGACTCAGACCAAATCTCTGACCAGGAGCACTGTAAAGCATGGCAGGGAGGCAAGGAAAGAGAGTGCTGGAGCTATGGGTCTGTAGAGAAAAAAATCACCAGTGGTATTTCCAGCAGGAGGGCTGTAAATAATGCCCATGTAAAATGCACTTGCTGTAAAAGGATGCCTCCGATCGGATTTTGTTTCCGTGTAACTAATTTAGTACACTGAAACTTGCCATAGTACTTCTTCAGTCCTGGGCACTAGCAGCATGCATTGGCCCTGAAAGTTGCAGCTTTCTTTAATTTACTGCAGGAGGAGATCAGGATGACAGACTTCTAGGGCACTCGGATTGCATCCTGGAACCAGCTGCTGAGGCCCTCTGGTAACCTGTGTGAACTTGGCTGCTCTGACTCAAAAGCCAGACACAGTCTTCACTCTCAAGTACTTTAAGATACTTGTTGATACTTGGACATCAGTTAAATGTTCTGGGTTCCAATGAAGACTAAGACTAATTTTTCCTCCTTATGGTCTTTGTTCTGCATGCTCTCAGCAGGAATTGCTGGGGCTTAAAGAAAAACAAAACCCCAGACATTTGTAGTGCTGTACTTTACTTTCCCATTTGAAACAGTATTTTGTTTATGCTGTGTTGGGACCAATGTACCAAAACAACTCCCAGATACACAGTTTTACTTGCATGAAGAATGCTGCTGATGCTTTGGGGAGTTTTCACTGTGGCTTTTGTAAGTGGAGGCTTTCATATTGATCCAAGGTCCTCTACAGAAACTTGAGGGCTTGACTAACACCGCCTTATTCACAGCAAACAATGCCATAACTAGATCCTATTTCAAGGTTACCTTCTGTTTTTAAATTGTGCTGTAGTGCTCCTTGTAAAAATTTAATTCCACTGCAACCTGTGACTTGATAGCAGTATTAGCTGCTGGGTAAACCATTCAGTTAATTACTGGAACTGTGAGCTCAAACAAGGGAGCCAGGAAGGAACGTGAGATGAGTGGCAGTACTTTAATTAAGGAACAAAAAAGTGAAGACTGGTCAAGGGGAGGGGGAAGTTTTGAAGGACAAATGGCAACAATACATATTTACTTGCAAGAATAGGTGACCTCTGGCTACCCCTGGTACTCTGCTGCTGTAGAGGATGTAGCCAGGCGATTCCTTAGGGTGTAGATTAGTTGAAGCTCTGTATCCACATCCTATTCAGAGTCTAAGCCTTCTGAATTCACTAAATTTTACTCAAGGTCCAGAGTATGAGCCAAAACCCCTATGAGAAAAGGTCTTCTAGAGGAATTTTTGTTGCTTCCTCCTTATGCCTTCCCCCACCTCAGCAGGATTGACTGTGACTATCTCAGATGGGTTTTGTATTGGCTTTTAAAAATGAGCCACAGAAGCTGTGTTCCCTGCAGCAGCTCTTTTCTCTCTGGGGAGCACCTGTGCTCGGGTCAGTAGATGCTCCATGTCTTGTTCCTGATGGAGCTCCCAAATCATAGTCTCACAGAATTGTCAGGGTTGGAAGGGACCTCAAGGATCATCCAGTTCCACCTCCCCTGTCATGGGCAGGGACACCTCACACTAGATCAGGTAACTCAGAGCCCCATCTAGCCTGTCCTTAAAACTTCCAGGGATGGGAGTTCCCATGTTGTTCTGTCTTCCTTGCTTCTGTAGTAGGAGCTTTCAGTGATATTTTTCCCTACAAGACCATTCTCTGTTCACCTGGAGCTCTGTATTGCTCTGTGAGTCCCAGTTCTCTTTATTCTCTGCCCAGGAGTGCAGGGTAGGTGCGTGCATGGTGTCTTGGGCCAGGCGTCCTGCCTTACCCCTGCCTACCCACAGCGAGAATCCTCAGCAGCCTCCTTGGCCATATGCTGCTCCCCTTCAGTTCTCTGCCTTCTTAATCTTCTCATCCTATAGATCGATACTGAGAGATACAACCATATGTAGATGGTGTCTCTATGGATAAAAATAGCTGCATTCATGCACTCATCCATATTAACATTTATAAGGAAGATGTATATTTGATAACCATTAGCTCTCAGTAAGACAGTAAAAGAAGAAACCCCACATTTTCTTCTCTGATGTATAATTTGCCAGTGCTCAGGCTCATGGAAGTGTTCCTGGTGCCACTTCCCTCTTCCTCCCTCTCCCACTTGTATACAAATATGGAAACAAGACTTTAAAGCAATATAAATGGTAGCTATAGGATCTGTGTCTGTGCATAACCTTTGAAGGCTTTCTAGAAATGCTTGTTACTGCTTGAAGTGTGTGCACTTTCCTGACAGACTGAGGCTTGCTTTGTGTGCCTCAGTTAAAATAAATAGAGTGTAACTGGAAAATAGCATAGTGGTGACTGGAAGAGTTGTAACAGGCAATTGAAATGAATTTGTTTTATTTTATATAATATACAGTCTTTGATGCCACCACTTTGACACATCCTCTTTTCTCAGCAAATGCCAGGAGATCCCTTCTATGCGTTGATTTAAACATTCTTACAGCTTCCTTCTTCATCCTAGGGAGATGTGCAATATTATTCTTATTCCTCAGAGGGTTAGGTATTAACTTGTGGCTCATGTGAAACTGGATTACTCTGCCCTGGTGAGGCCACACCTGGAATATTGTGTCCAGTTCTGGGCACCTCAGTTCAGGAGCGACCTCAGGAAACTGCTCGAGAGAGTCCAGTGCAGAGCCACAGAAATTATTAAGGCAGTGGAACATCTTCCTCACGAGGAGAGGCTGAGGGAGCCGCTTCAGCTTGGAGAGGAGGACACCAAGAGGTGACCTCATTCATGTTGATAAAGATGTGCAGGGTGAGTGCCAAGAGCCTGGAGCCAGGCTCTGCTGGGTGATGCCCAGGGACAGCACAAGGGGCTGTGGTAGAAGCTGAGGCAGAGGAAGTTCCATGGAAACATGAAAAAAATTTTCACTGAGAGAGTGATGGAGCCCTGGAACAGGTTGCCCAGGTGGGGTTGTAGAATCTCCCCCTCTGGAGATATTCAAGACCTTGCTGGATGTGTTCCTGTGTGACCTGCTCTAGGTGATCCTGCTCTGGCAGAGGGGTTGGATGGGATGAGCTTCTGAGGTCCTTTCCAGCCCCTAACATTCTGTGATTTGGCTAGGAATTAAGCCCCCACAACCCCATATTCCTGGATTGTTACTAATAATTACATAAAGCTGCTCTTACCCCATTAGCTATAGAATTAAAAAAGAAATAAACTTGGTTTCTGTTTCTGTTTACAGCTTAGCTGATCTAGTTAAGAAAAGAAACATAATTGATGTTTGGGTAATTGAAAGGATCAACAGTGCAGCCAAGCACTTAAAATGAATAGTTTTATAGCAAGGTGTGATAATAGCAGCATAACTGGGAGAAACCCAATCCGTGGGAGAAATCATTATTAGTGCAGCTCTGTTTTCCTGTTGTACCAAGATTATGAGGCAGTAAAAACGTTACACACTGTTCCCATCAGCAAGATAATGCTTTGCTGACAGTGGGGACTTAAGAATCTGGAAATGCTGATTGAATGCAGGCTTTCAGCAGTTCCTGGTAACCAACATGTTCCAGAGTTGATTTGGATTTCAGAGAACTGTTATTACACCCCTGACTTCTTCTTTCTTTATTTATTTCCTTTCCCTCCATTCACACTAGGCTTTATTCTGGGTGGGATGTAAATATGTGATTGCTGGGTGGAAAAAAAAAAAAAAAAGGAACAAAAATCACTACCACCTCTGTAGTCATCTTTTTGATAACAAGATCATCCTGAAAAAGCAGAATGGGGACAGAAATAACTTTGCAAACACTAAGCATTAGTCACACGTAGCTCTTATATAATGCTTACGTTTTCAATCAGTGTCTTGGCAGCTGGGCCTCCTTCTAATATTTGTTTGGAGAAGAAGAATCTATCTCATTTGGCAGGGGAAGAAAATGAATCCAAGACTTAAGGGGCGTGCTGAGCGGCACACGATGCTGGTGAGCATCTTGCAGCTAAGGAGCGTCCATCATGATGCATCAATCAAAGCCAGGAGCAGAGTGGAGGTCTGTGGCAGGGTCTGCTCTCTCCACCCAACCCCATGCCTTTTGGATGTGCTGGTTTTGCATCAGCACTTGTGGTTTCCCCCTGTTGTTTGTGCTTCTAGGTGAGGAGGTGTCTTTCCTCTTCACTCTGTTATGCCTTGATGAAAGGCAAAAATAAACACACATCGCTTGAGATACTACCAAGTGATTTTACAGCAGCTGGAAACCCAAAATATAGTAGTCTCCTAGTTTTGAGCCACGAGCTGCCCAGGGCAAAAGGACAGGAAAGATCTTTTACCCCTTCCCAAGGAGCAAAATAAAAATGCTCCACACTGGATTGGAAGTTTAAATGGAAATTCTATTTACAAATACACACAGAAGGCATTCAGGTGAAAGGAATACAGCTGGGCCTATGGGAAAACAGAATAGAGTAACAGATTGCAATATTCTGGGACAAACTGCCTGCCCCCCTGGGACTCTCTAGCCTCTGCAGGACCTTTCTTTGTGATTACACCAATTAACTCTTGGTTTCCCTTAACCTACAACAAGTAGGCTTAATCTTGCCAGAATCCCTGAGCATGTGTGTGAACTCTAGCACCAAGAGGAACATTCTTACGTGCAGGTTTTCTTTTGTGCCTGCAGCACTGTGTCTATGTAATCCTAGTACTGCATGGGAACCTGTGGGATTCTCTGGGAGAAGCCTTTTGTGTGTGGGAATTTCCTGGTGGTGGTTTGTTAATTGTTCTGACTGCTTTCTTTTGGTTTGGTCCTGTTATTTCATATGTACTGAATGTTTATTCTCCACTGAATGGCAGGACTCTTAAATGGAGTTGGAAGCACCCTGTGATCTCATTCTGAAAGTTTCTTTCCTGAGACTGAGAAGAGTTGAGTTTCAATCAAGTTATAATCTTAAGTACAAGAAATTGGAGTACTTCAGGGGAACTTTTTTATTCTTAGCTTATTGTTGTGCTTATAAATAGTGAATTATGTTGTAGCTTGGCTGGTCCATACCTGGACACGATGATCTTGAAGGTCTCTTACAACCTGGTTTACTCTATTCTATTCTCTTCTAAACCTAAAGTGGCCTTTCTTTAAGCAAATAAATTGAAATCCATTACTGTTCACTATACTGCAAAACTGCTTTATTATTATTATAGCAAAAAAAAACCCCAACTTTCTACAAAAATCTAATTTACATAATTTGTTATCAAAGCCTAGAAGCTAAATGAATGGTCCACGGAGAGCGAAGGGGAGATAAGTAATTATAAGGCTGCACACACGTAGCCATCTGGTAGCAATTTTAAACCAGAAGTAATTACTTTCTTTTACTTCCTGCAATGTAATTTGTTGATCTTGTTGCCACAGAGTTTACAGAGGCCAAAAGTGTAATTGAGTTCAGAGAGGAACTGAGTGAGTTCATGGTAGGTAGATTCATGAGAGAATGCTGAGCAATCTGGATGCAATCCTGGCACAAGTAACCCCATTTTTTGGAGGCTCTTTCGTGAAGATGGGAGGATGTAGGAGAGGAATCTGTTTCACAGAATGTTAGGAGTTGGAAGGGACCTCCAGAGATCACTGGGTCCCACCCCCCTGCCAAAGCAGGATCATCCAGGGCAGGCCACATAGGAACACGTCCAGGTTGGCTTTGGAATTCTCCAGAGGAGACTCCACAACCTCTCTGGGCAGCCTGCTCCAGTGCTCCGTCACCCTCATGGTAAAGAAATTTCTCCTCATGCTGAGGAGAAACTCCTCATGGTGTGTTCTAGCTTCTATCCATTATTTCTTGTCCTATTACCACCAAAAAGAGCCTGTCCCCTTCCTCTTGACACCCACCCCTCAGATACTGATAGTGATCAGATTCCCTCTCAGCCTTCTCTTCTCCAGAATAAACAGCCCCAGGTCTCTCAGACTTTCCTCATAGGATAGACGTTCAAGTCCCTTAGTCATTCTTGTGGCTCTTTGTTGGATTCTCTCCAGTAGATCCCTGTCTTTCCAGAGCTGGGGAGCCCCAGACTGGACAGGGTTTCCAATATAATCATCTTTCTAACAGCATTTCTTTGTCACAAAGTGCATCTCCATTTTGTTGCAAGCTTGATACGTTTGTAGTTGCATGAACGAGGAGTTAGTCTTTAGGGGCAGTTGAAGTTCTTATAAGCACTGAATGCACCTATTCCTCCTCCCTGCCATCACACACGCTGCTATGTAGAACAGTGGTGCTTGGGAAGCTCTGATGGTGCCAAATGCATAAGCTGCCTGCTCTTTGTTTGCTGCAGGGCGCCGAGGCTTGCTTGACCACTCGCCACACAACGCCAGCTCAAAAGCAAAGGAGAGGAAACTGCAGGGCACCTGCCCTCCCCTTCGTCGTGGGAACTACGGCAAACCATGCCTGAGTGACGGCAGCCACAGGTCCCTGTTCTTCAGTCCCCGCAATGGCTTTCACTCGCTGCATTCGGAGCACAGCCCCGTCAAGCCAAGGGTCATTACGGTGGTGAAGCCCGGTGGACGCACGCTCAGGAGGATCACTTTGCTTCTGAACAGGAGATCAATTCAGACCTTTGAGCAGCTGATGGATGACATTTCTGAAGCTCTGGGATTCCCACGCTGGAAGAACGACCGTGTCAGAAAGCTTTACAACCTGAGAGGCAGAGAAATCCAAAGTCTGTCTGACTTCTTCAGGGAAGGTGACGCGTTCATAGCTATGGGGAGGGAGCCCCTCACTTTGAAGAACCTGGAGGTGGTATTACAAGAACTTTATCCTGAAAATCCTTATGCTGCCAGTGCTGCCATTCAGCAGGGTGAGGATCAGTCCCAAAAACTGAAGAGCAGGTTGTGTGACAAGGCTTTGAAAGTAGACAGCAGCTTTGATGAGACAGAGATGGCCAAGAGCTGCAGCAATGGCATGTCTCCCAAGCCTCATGCTAGACACGAAGGAAAAAGTCAAGCCAAACCAAAGCAGGAGGAAAACATTAGAACCAAAAAAAAGTGGACCAGAGAGAGCTGGGAAGGTGAGCAAGGATTGAAGCCTTCCAGAAAGACCCGAGACAACGAGAGGTACCTTAACCACGAGAGGAGCCCTGAAGAGGGATTAGAAGAGAGTTCAGAGGAGGTGCTGAGGTGTGAGAAGTGTGAGCAGGAAAGGCAGGCCAGGCAAAAGTTCCAAAGGGAAAGGCAGGCTGAGGCCTCCTTTGAGAACAGAGACCTGAACACAGGTGCATGTCAGAGGTACCACGCAGAAAGAAATGCAAAAGTCAGGAACTGCCGAAAACCGTCAGAAACCTGTCTGGAAGATGAGGAAGTTGGTTGGAAAGACAATGGCTGTAGGAGGGCGTGGAAGCCCCTACACAGGAATGTTAATGAAGGGCTGGAAAAGCAAAAAAGGAGCCTGGAGAGGGAAAGGGATGTGGAGAAGCATGAAAGCCATGGGAAGGAAGTAGTAAAAATCAAGAAGAATGCTGCAGAAGGGCTGCAGGTAACTCATGAAGCAAAGGAAGAGAATGGAAGTAGCTGCGTGATGAACCAAAGCGGCTGGCTAAAGAAAGACACTCCAAGGGATGCTGAGAAACTGTCTAAAACACAGAGGGATGGCAGGGAGGGCCAAAGGGCCAAAGAAGAAGGAAGCAGAAGAGAGGGGAACATCGTGTGTAGAGAGAGTGAGATGACACGGCGGGAGAAGACAGGGGAGCGCAGAGCAAACAAAGACGAGAACAAGGCTCAGGGGCTGGAGAACCCAAGCCGGAGGCATGCCATCAAAAACAGAACTGATGTGGAAAAGTTCTATGAGATTGGCAGAACTATTGGGGATGGGAATTTTGCTGTGGTGAAGGAATGTCGCCACTGTGACTCCAATCAGGTCTATGCCATGAAAATTGTCGATAAATCGAAGCTGAAGGGGAAAGAGGACATGATGGAAAGTGAAATTCTGATCATTAGGAGTCTCTCTCATCCCAACATCGTAAGCTTAATTGAAGTGTACGAGACAGAAGCTGAGATCTACTTAATCCTAGAGTATGTCCCAGGAGGGGACTTATTTGATGCTATCATAGAAAGTGTTAAGTTCACAGAGCATGATGCTGCTGTCATGATCACTGACCTGTGTGAAGCACTGGTTTACATTCACAGCAAAAACATCGTCCACAGGGATCTCAAACCAGAGAACCTTTTGGTAAGTGTTGGCAAACATCTTGAATATGTGCAGGAGATTATCTGCTGTTTATTTATCCACCCTCAAATATTTTTGAAGCAAATACTGTGGCAGAGATACTGTGCTGTGGCAGAGCTGTTTGGAAGAATGGGTACAATTTTGAAGTTAAATTACTAGTACAGTTTGCTTCACATAGACCACAGACAGCAGTGCTAGCAAAGAGAAACTCAGATCAAAATGACCTGGCTTTCAGGGGTACTGAGCAATTGCATCTGACTTTTAGGTATACAGGGATGAATATTTTTGCAGGAGGCATGCACTGAATGATAAAGCATCTTCCTTGCAGACCAAAATGTATTTAAATTGTTAATTTAGCTGATTTGTTTGGTGGACTTTTTGTCCCCTGCCAGTCCTCTACCATAATGACTTCTATCTTGTGACAATTGATGCTCTTAGGAGCAGGAGTATGATGCAGCTGACTGAAATAATCTGACAGTAAGATGTGAATGTTGTGGTGAAACACAGCACTGAAGTCAGCTCAAATACTAACTTCATGCCAAAGAGAAAAGTTCTTCTTTTTCTTTTTTTTTTTTCCCCCCTCTCTGTTGCATTTCTAAGGCTACATTCTTTGCACCCAGCACTGAAGTCAATAGAGTTACTCACAGGCATGAATGCACACAGAGATGTATGCAGTACTGACACTTGACAAGACACCCATTGTAAAACAGTAACAGTCAGCAACCCTTCCGTGCTGAACTCTTGTACCAGAGTTCCAAATTTCCTCATAGTTATTAAATATTGGCCAGTGTCTAAGAAATCAGCTGTGATCTGCTGCTGGAAGATGATGCTTCAAGGAAATTAATTCTGAGGAAGCAACTGGTGTGAATTTCTGGAGGAAAGCAGCATTATAGCCTGCAGGACCACACAGAGGTTGAATAAGGCTGGTTGAATAAGAATGGTTTGCTCCCAAACCTTTTGACTAAGAAACAATATCTGTACCAGGTCTTGCTATGTGTCCTGCTTAGTGGCATGAAAATCCTTGCTCTGTGCCCTGTGTGTGAAGAAGAGATGGTGAGTGCAAGTGGCTGGTTTGCAGGAAGAAGCAGGCTTGTATGCCCTGCCTTCATGCCTTATTTAGCCTTTGAAACAAACCTTCCCTTAGAACTGCTGATTTCTCCAGAAGCTGATTTTCCATTATGAACCTATTTGCTGAAGATAACCTAGTGCATGTGAAACACCTGAGGCCAGATGCTCAATTTCCTTCTATAATATGTAATTATCACAGAGATGCAGGTAAGCAGAAAGGGGTGAGCTGTACAGGTCCATACTGGTGGTTGTTTTCCCATTTAGTTCACAGCACTGCAAAACAGATTGCTGGGTAGTGGGAAAGTTGTGCAGCACTGTGATAATCATGTTCCCCATTCCGAGAGGAGAGTCTTCCACCTGGGAAAGAACAACCCCATGGATCAGCATAGGCTGGGGACTGACTTGCTGGAGAGCAGTGAAGGGGAAAAGGACCTGGGTGTCCTGGTGGATAGGAGGTTGACCATGAACCAGCAATGTGCTCTTGTAGCCAAGAAGGCCAAGGGCATCCTGGGGTGGATTGGAAGAGCTGTGGTTAGTAGGTCGGAGAGGTTCTCCTCCCCCTCTACTCTGCCCTGGTGAGGCCACATCTGGAATATTGTGTCCAGTTCCAGGCCCCTCAGTTCAGGAAGGGAACTGCTTGAAAGTGTCCAGCACAGAGCCACAAAAATGGTTAGGGGAGTGGAACATCTCTCTTATGAGGGGAGACTGAGGGAGCTGAGGGCTCAGTAGCTTGGAGAGGAGGAGACTGAGCGGTGACCTCATTCATGTTGATGAAGATGTTCAGAGTGAGTGCCCAGAGGCTGGAGCCAGGCTCTGCTGGGTGATGCCCAATGCCAGCACAAGGGGCAGTGGTGGAAGCCGAGACATAGGAAGTTCCATGGCAACAGGAGGAAAACTTTTTTCCCTGTGAGGATGATAGAACACTGGAACAGGCTGCCTGGGGCGTTGTAGAGTCTCCCTCTCTGGAGATATTCAAGATCCTTCTGGATGTGTTCCTGTGTGCTCTGCTCTAGGTGCTCCTGCTCTGGCAGGGGGGTTGGACTGGGTGATCTTTTGAGGTTTCTTCCAGCCCCTCAGCACTCTGTGATATTCAGAAAATAATTTCCAAGGACAGACTGGTCCCCAGCCTGTAGTTTTTTTGTCCCATGAGAACAGCACTATGGGAAAGACAATTGTGCATGTTCCAGTTTCACCTTGCTGCTAATTGGCAGGTGACCCTTGTCCTTTCTTGTCAACAGCTCTTGCTAAACCTTGCCAGAAAATGGAAAATTGAAGTGAAAATATCCTTGGTCTGTTTTAGTAAGGAAACGAGCTTGTCTAGTGCAAACCTGCTTTGTGTGGGAATCTAAACCTCTTCCTGATGGCTTTTGAACACTCTGGCTGATTTCCAGCAGAGAAGCAGCAAACGGGGAGGGGAAATATTTCCATAAATGATACAAAAGTGAGCAGAGTAAGCAGCTGGGGAAAGAAGGAAAACAGCTTTTGTCCCTGCAGAAGAAAAGGTAGAAATACACAGAGAATCATAGGGTTGGTTCAGCTGGCAAAGACCTCAGCTGGCATTGACCTAACACCACCATGGCCACTGAGCCATGATGCCTACACTTTGATGTCCAGTGAGCTGTAAAATTATATTGGCCCAGGAAAGAGTTAGAGACCTGATTTAATACTTGGTTCACTGCACTACTGTTCTTCCCATGGAGCTGTCCTCTAGTTATAAACTTCTCTGACATTCCCCCATGATCCTTTTTTTTAATCCCTTCTCCCCCTTTCATACTGCCTCTGTCCACAAGGATCAGACACCTTGCAGCATAGCTGTGAGGCAGGAAGGGAGGTGGCTTGTGCTGCAAACCCAAAATCTGTTTGGCAGCTGGTGTGCAGACAGCTGCTCTGGCTCCTGGTCTGCAAGCACAACTGCCTCACACAGGACTGGGTGCTGAGGAGGAAAACCTTTGCCACCAAACATGAGCAGCGTGATGTGTTTGATCCCACAAAAGAAGTTGCTCACTTCCGAGTTACTCACTACTGAGGCAGCAGAGCTCGCTGGCCAGGTTTTCAGCTGAGGGACTGCAGGTGCTGGCACTGCTTGACAGGAGTGAGAAATTAATTTCAGAGTGCAGGGGTGTTTCTCTAGGTTATAGCTGTAAATGACACAGAATCACCTCCTTGAGCCCTTTCAGGGAGAAGAGGGAGGGCTGTATTTGTGGTTTGTGTATTCAGCTCCTTGTACACTCCCCAAACATGCCAGTGTGGCAATTGTTTAATACTCACAACTAAGTGTTACAGCTTTTAATATATTTTCCCCTTTTCCTCTCTCTCTCAAGTTTTCATATCTGTGTAAGAATGTCAAGTACAACCTTTCTGTCCTTCAGCTGTGGTTTTGTGACACTTTTTACGTCTGTGCATTTAAGTTAAAATGCTATTTAACCAGCTGCCTGGCAGGAGCTTTCACTATAATAAAGCTACACAGGGTATTTTCTGTAGTTTGGGGATTTTTTCCCAAGAGAATCTCCTAACTAGCAGCAAGGGGAGCCTGAAACTCAAATGTGTAAGCAAAACATTTTTGTTATCCTTGTTTCTAATACATAAAATGTCTCCTGGGCTGTCTTCCTTTCATGATGTCTATAGCCAGAATCTGTGCAAAGAGAGAAATGTTAATACTAATGTTAATGTCTGACCAGCAGGATGAGGGAGGTGATTTCTGCCCCTCTGCTCTCATGAGACCCCACCTGCAGTACTGCATTCGGTTCTGGTGCCCCCAGCATAAGAGGGACATGGGGCTGATGGAGTGGGTCCAGAGAAGGGCCATGGAGATGATCAGGGAGCTGGAGAACCTCCCCTGTGGGGACAGGCTGAGAGGCTGTTCAGCCTGGAGAGGAGAAGGCTCTGGGGAGACATTCTAGGAGCCTTCCAGTACCTGAAGGGGCTACAAGAAAGCCAGGAAGGGCCTTTTTACAAGGGCTTGTAGTGATAGGACAAGGGGCAATGGATTTAAGCTTGAGTAGGGTAGATTTGGACAGGATATTAGGAAGAAATTCTTTACAGTGAGGGTGGTTTCAGTGACAATGCTGTGATCATGTAAATAGTCTGGCCTCAGGAAGCAATAAAAGCAACCTGAGAAGCTTTGGTTTCTATAGATATGTGTGTATTTGCATGCCCAAGGTGATGCCAGGTGGCAGAAAGATAGGCTGGAGGGTGTAAAACTGGGGAGGAAGGGAACGCTCACTCTGCCTGAGCTGCCTTTGAGTTGCTCTGAGCGCAGATGCCGAGGAGTTTCGGGGTGAGGTTTTCAGCAGTGCTGGCAGGTCGCATGCTGGCTTTGAAATGATTGCCACAAAGCTGTGGAAATATCCCCACAGTGCCTCCTGGGAGCCCCTACCTGTTCAGCTGCCAGGTGCAATGGCAGCTCGGTGCTTTTGTCCCGGAAGAGCAGATGGTGCAGTGTTGCCACCTTGTGCTGTGATGAGAGATTGGGAGTCTGGCACAAAAGTGCAGCAGGGTGTTTGACAAAGCAAGGCATCTCCTGCTGATTGGGGGCCTGGGATGACCACCACCAGTGTGTTCTCCCCACCTCTGGGTTTCTAAGCATTTCAGTGTTTTTTTTGTCCTGGTACAGCAGCATGCAGGCTGTCAGCTAAAATTCCACATGACAGATTTCTCTTATATAATATTCAAAGCTTTATTTGCACAATAGGAAAACATTTCATGCTTTTAATTTATTTTTTTTTTCCACAGTACATATAAAATTGAACATTTCAGCTGTGAGTTTCGGTAGCACTTGTCATTATTGTCACTGTTGTAGCACTTAATAGTAGTTGTCATTATTGTAGCATTTATCATTATTTGTCATAGTTGTCCCCTGTGGGTGGATGCTGCTCTAGAAAGTAATTGCTACCTTTGCAGTTTGGCTTTTGTCTTTGCCAGCTGTTGTGTCCACAATGCATTATGGCCAAAAAAACCCCCACTATCATGGAGCTGACTAATGCAATGGAGAAAATGGCTGTGGCCTCTTAGCTTACTTCTGGATGAGGGGATTGAGTCAGTCATCAGAAAATTTGCAGATGACACCAAGTTGGGAGCAGGAGTTGATTTGTTAGAGGGTAGCAGGGCTCTCCAGAGGGAATTTGACCAGCTGGACAGATGGGCAGAGTCCATCAGGATGGCATTCAACAAGTCCAAGTGCCGGGTGCTGCACATTGGCCACAGCAACCCCATGCAGAGCTACAGGCTGGGGTGAGAGTAGCTGGAGAGCTGCCAGGCAGAAAGGGACCTGGGGGTGCTGATTGACAGCTGCTGAACAGGAGCCAGCGGTGTGCCCAGGTGGCCAAGAAGGCCAATGGCATCCTGGCCTGCATCAAGAATAGTGTGGCCAGCAGGAGCAGGGAAGTCATTCTGCCCTGTGCTCAGCACTGGTCAGGCCACACCTTGAGTCCTGTGTCCAGTTCTGGGCTCCTCAGTTTGAGAAGGACATTGAGACTCTTGAACGTGTCCAGAGAAGGGCAAGAAGGCTGGGGAGGGGTCTGGAGCACAAGCTCTACAAGGAGAGGCTGAGGGAGCTGGGGTTGTTCAGCCTGGAGAAGAGGAGGCTCAGGGGGGACCTTCTTGCTCTCTACAACTACCTGAAAGGAGGTTGTAGCCAGGAGGTGGCTGGTCTCTTCTCCCAGGCAACCAGCACCAGAACGAGAGGACACAGTCTCAAGCTGTGCCAGGGAAGGTTTAGGCTCGAGGTGAAGAGAAAGTTCTTCACAGAGAGAGTTGTTGGTCATTGGGATGTGCTGCCTAGGGAGGTGGTGGAGTCACCATCCCTGGAGGTGTTCAAGAGGGGATTGGATGTGGCACTTGGTGCCATGGTTTAGTAGTCATGAGGTCTGTGGTGACAGGTTGGACTTGATGATCTTTGAGGTCTCTTCCAACCTTACTGATTCTATGATTCTACAGAAGTTCTGACTGCGTGGCTGTAGCAAACTTCATTTTCAGGTTCACACTGAAAAATAGATTTCCTTAGGAAAAAACACACGACCCAAAGCAGAAAAAAAACCCCAAACAAAACAACAAACCACCACCCTGAAGTCTGTAGCTTAATCAAGTCTAGCAGAGTAGTGCCATTTTCTATGAAGAAGATAAAAAGCAATTAGTAAGCTGGAATGCAGGAGGTTTTTTTAATTATTTTTTTTTTTCTTTAAAAAAATATATTAAAAATACAGAAGTGTTTTGCTTGATCAAAACTGGACAAGTGGGCAGCCTGATCCAGTTGAGGATGCCCCTGCTTGCTGCAGCGGGGCTTGGACCAGATGACCTTCAGAGGTCCCTTCCAGCCCAGCCCATTCTATGAAAGTTTCTACAAAGATAATAAATAGGAATCCATCAGCTGCAATGTAGGAGAACAAATCTTGTCCCATCTGTGCCCTTAGTTGTCTTGCAATAGAGACCATCTTGAATCTTTTACTCTCTCAAGCAGTGTGTGATGGCAAAGAATGAGGTGTGAAAACACGGGGTGCACGTGTCACATCGTCCTGCAGTTTGCCTGCTCCAAGCAGGAGTCCAGAGTCCAGATTCCCTTGGCTTTCTTGTAGACATTTTAGCTGCTGATCTGTTCCTTATAGTTACAGACTATTTTTAATTTCAATTAAATTCATGGCATTTTTTTTTACCTCTTAAAGAATATTTGAATATTAGTCACCAGTATTAAGAGTACTGATGAGGTTAATTATACTGCTTCATGGTTTGGCTTTTGAATATAGAATGGTAGAATTGTTCAGGTTGGAAGTGACCTTTAAAGGTTATCTAATCCAACCCCCCTGCAGTGAGATCTTGAATGAGATCAGGCTGCTCAGAGCATCATCCAACCTGACCTGGTATGTTTCCAGGGATGGAGCTTCTACCACATCGATACAGGCACTGATATAGACTGGGCAGGGAATAGATTGAGAGCAGCCCTGAAGAAGAGGACCTGGGGGTGCTGATGCTGAGAAGCTCAATGTGAGCGCTTGGAGCCCAGAGAGCCAACCAAATCCTAGGCTACAGCAAGAGAAGCATAGCCAGCAGGTTGAGGGAGGTGATTCTCCCCCTCTGCTCCAGGAGGCATCTCAGCAGAGTGGAGCACTGTGTCCAGTTCTGGAGCCTCTGTTCCAAGAAGGATCTGAAGGTGCTGGAAGGTGTCCAGAGGAGGGCCACAAGGATGAGTAAAGGGCTGGAGCTGCTCTGCTATGAGGACAGACTGAGGGAGTTGGGGTTGTTCAGTCTGGGGAAGAGAAGGCTCCCAGGAGACCTAATTGTGGCCTTCCAGGATCTGAAGGGGGCTACAAGAAAGCTGGGGAGGGACTTTTGAGGGTGTCAGGGAGTGATAGGACTGGGGGGAATGGAGCACAACTAGAAATGGGTAGATTGAGATTGGATGTTAGGAAGAAGCTCTTCCCCATGAGAGTGGTGAGAGACTGGCACAGGTTGCCCAGGGAGGTGGTGGAAGCCTCATGCCTGGAGGTTTTGAAGGCCAGGCTGGATGTGGCTGTGAGCAAGCTGCTGTAGTGTGAGGTGTCCCTGGCCATGGCAGGGGGTTGGAACTGGCTGATTCTTGAGCTCCCTTCCCACCCTAACAATTCTGTGATTCTATGATCTCTGCAAAACCTGGGCCAGTGTTTCCCCATCCTTCTTGTAGAGAATTTCCTTCTCCTATCTCAATCTCTGTGTTTTGTATCTTTTCTTTTGTTTTGACAGAGACATGCTTTTCAACTGACACTGTAAAATCAGTAGCTTACCTGGGAATATCACATCTGAGCATATAAAGAAGCTCACAGCATTCTTTGCTTTCCCAGGGGAGGAAAAAAAGAGAGTTTACTTTCCCAAGAGGAAGTAATAACATTTAATTGGACTCTTGGTTATTGTTTTCATCTTCCTCCTTTTTATTTCTTGGAAATTACAGCGTGCCAGAGTTTGCAGAGCAAAGTGCTTTGTTTATTTTTCCATTACTGCTTGTTCTCTTAAATATCTGAACCACCTTACTGTATGGATGGGAAAAAAACCCACCCCACATTTCTCTACTACTGTTTACCAAAATACTGCTTTTATTTGATGTTGCTTTACGTTGGACTTTCTGCTTGTTTATTAACTACTTCCTTTATCATTTGCTGTCTTAAAATGCATCTGGACTAAATATATGTTTGGGTTTTGTGTTTTTTTTTTGTTGTTGTTGATGTTGAGTATAGGTTCAGCATAATGCAGATAAATCTACTACACTGAAGCTGGCAGATTTTGGCCTTGCAAAGCTGGTTACCAAACCCATATTTACTGTGTGTGGAACACCAACGTACGTTGCCCCTGAAATACTTGCTGAGAAGGGTGAGTGTGTCTGTTTATAACTGTGTCATAAATCATACCATTAACTCTGAACTTTCTCATAATGGAAATTCTCCAGGATATTTCAACCTACTGATATGTGTTTGCAGGGTAGGAGGATGTCTAGCAGTGTAATCTGTGAAAGGAAAGGAAACTTTTGAAGCTCTTGACAAACACAAGCTTGACACCAGCCATATTTTGCATTATTAATGCCTGTGGTAGCAGAACACTGATTTCCAAGCAAACAAGCCATAAAATGTCATAAATGGTTACTCCTGAAATAAGGAAATGAGCAAAATTCATGCTGTAACCTGCGGGTAGTCAGCTCCACTTCTTGACTGGACCCCAAATAACTTTTTAAGGCCCCTAATCAGCTCCATTTCATGATGGAACCCAAGTAACTTTCTAAAGTCCCTCCTCAGCTCCACTTCATGACTGGAACCCAAATAACTTTCTTAAAACCCCTCCTCAGCTCCACTTCATGACTGGAACCCAAATAACTTTCTTAAAGCCCCTCCTCAGCTCCACTTCATGACTGGAACCCAAATAACTTTCTTAAAACCCCTCCTCAGCTCCACTTCATGATGGAACCCAAGTAACTTTCTAAGGCCCCTAATGATGCAAACCCATTGTCCATTTTTATGTGAAACTTCTGTAAGAAGCCCAAGCATGTCTCACATCAGAAGAAACCTTTTCAGATTTCCCTATCCAAAAAGAGTGAGACCTGGGAAGGAGTCAGTTTTGTTGATGACTCAAGCAAAGCTATTTCTGGGGCTGTGTTCTGCGGAGCTGGGTTGCACATCTCCAGTGACATCCTGTTTCAGTGGAAACTTGGCACTCTCTTAGTGCTTTTGTGAAAGGAATCTGAAGAGGGCTGTTTTAGAAATACATGCTATGTTTTCATCAATTAGTTGACACTGGCCCTGGGAGGCAGAGTTTGAGAAACTTGTTGAAGAGGAGAGGCCCTTTGTAAGAGATGTTCCAGCAGGCAGAGCTCGTGTGGGGTACCCAGCCACTAATGCTGGCTTCATCCCTTTGAGAAACTGAGCAGAGCTTCTGTGTTTCTTGGAAACAGAATGACAAAAGAAACAGCTGCCTACAGGCATGAGCTTGCTTTCTAAAGCAGGACTTCTGGTGTGCTTTGTCTTTTCCTTAGGCTATGGGCTGGAAGTAGATATGTGGGCAGCTGGTGTGATCCTGTACATTCTGCTCTGCGGTTTCCCCCCTTTCCGCAGTCAGGAACGGGATCAGGAAGAGCTGTTTCAGATCATACAGCTGGGTCACTATGAGTTCCTTTCTCCATATTGGGACAATATTTCTGCAGGTAAGATTCTCCCCTGGAGTGGAAAGAACAGGACAGTGAGCTCAATGAAAGTGAGGGTGTCTTGCAGGTCCCTTTTGTGTGGTTCTGTGTTTCCTTTGAAATGTGAATTTAGTCCTCTGGAGGTGAATCTGATTTGATTTAGTAGACTGCTCCCTTTCCTCAACTTGCTTCTGAGAATTATTTCTGTAGACAAATGTGCCAAAACAATCTCCAGGGTTATGCTAGATTGTAGGGATGTAGGCAAACATCTCAAAAGCTGAGAAGGAAATCCTGAGTACCCAGAACAGAGTGTGGATTTTCTATTGAGATCAGTGGTGTCTGCATGTAATAGTTTTTCCTTCTCATGGGCTAATACATTGCCTTTGGTGTGCTCTTCAAAACCCTAAACCCCCTCTCTGCCTAAACAGTCTCTTAAAGAACAGGCTCAGCAGCATTCTCTGACTTATGTGCTCCTTGAGGGATGGGATACTGAAGTCCTATGAATTGCCTGAAGGGAGGTTGTAGCCAGGTGGGGGTTGGTCTCTTCTCCCAGGCAACCAGCAGCAGAACAAGAGGACACAGTCTCAAGCTGTGCCAGGGGAAGTTTAGGCTGGATGTTAGGAAGAAGTTCATCATAGAAAGAGTAATTGGCCATTGGGATGTGCTGCCCGGGGAGGTGGTGAAGTCACAGTCCCTGGAGGTGTTCAAAAAGGGATTAGATGTGGCACTTGGAGCCATGGTTTAGTTGTCAGGAGGTGTTAGGTAATAGGTTGGACTTGATGATCTCTGAGGTCTTTTCCAATCTTATTGATTGTATGATTCTAGGAACACCTAGCCTGCTGCCTTCAGCATGCCTTTGAGATTAAATTCCCTTCACTTTTCTGAAGTGGTGGATGATATCAGTAACAGATATGTTGGAGATTTAACATCTCCTGTTACTAATTCTAAACCTAATTGGATGTCAGGAACAGGTTCTTTACCATGAGGGTGCTGGGACAGTTTGCCCAGGGAGGTGGTTGAGGCCCCATCCCTGGAGATATTCAAGGTGAGGCTGGACAGGGCTCTGGGCAACCTGATCCAGTTGAGGATGTCCCTGTTGACTGCAGGGGAGTTGGACTGGATGACCTTCTGAGGTCCCTTCCAACCCAGACCATTCTGTGATTCTAATTGTTAGAATACCTCCTGGGGATGGTCACCGAAGTTGTTAAGGTAAAACTAATGAATAAAACATAAGAAAGATGCTTTGAGTATCTGTAACTGACAGCGTGTCCCTGTTGTTCTCCTCCTCCTTTTCTTTCTTTCACAACAGCAGCAAAAGACCTCATAACCAGGCTGTTGATAGTGGATCCCCAGAAGCGCTACACAGCACGCCAGGTGCTCCAGCACCCCTGGATCCGCACGGCCGGGAAGACCAACAGCAGGAATCTGCAGAGGGAAGTGACGATAAACATCGAGCGGCACTTCCGCGCCCAGCGCCGCAGGGAGGCTGCTGCTGAGGACACATGAAGCCCAGTCCAGATTGTTTAGTCTTCTCTGTATTGATTTAACAAATTGTGGTTTTCTTTTCTAAATCACAGGATGTCAGGGGTTGGAAGGCACCCAAAATGATCATCGAGTCCAACTCCCTGCCAGAGCAGGAGCAGAGAATCCAGCACAGGTCACACAGGAACACAGCCAGATGGGCTTTGAAAGGCTCCAGAGAAGGAGACTCCACAACCTCTCTGGGCAGCCTGTTCCAGTGCTCTGTGACCCTTAGAGTAAAGAAGTTCCCCCTTGTGTTGAGGTGGAACTTCCTGTGCTGCAGCTTACATCCATTGCTCCTTGTCCCATCACAGGGAGCAAGTGAGCAGAGCCTGTCCCCTCCTTCCTGATCCCCAGCCCTCAGATATTTATAAGCATTTATTAAATCCCCTCTCAGTCTTCTCTTCTTGAGACTAAACAGCCCCAGGTCCCTCAGCCTCTCATCATCAGTCAGTACGCCAGTCTCCTAATCATCCTCATAGCCCTCCGCTGGACCCTTTCCAGCAGATCCCTGTCCCTCCTGCACTGGGGAGCCCAGAACTGAGCACAGTACTCAAGATGAGGTCTGACCAGGGCAGAGTAGAGGGGGAGGAGAACCTCCCTGGATCTGCTGAACACACTTTTCTTAATACACCCCAGGATCCTATTGGCCTTCTTGGCTACCAGGGCACATTGCAGTCCCATGGGCAACTTGCCCACCAGCACTGCCAGGTCTCTCTCTAAATGAATTGGGCCTCCAGTGCACAGTTGTTGCTGGCTCTTGCCATGCCTTTTTTATCACTGCTTTTTTGCTTTTTACATTTATTTATTCTGAGGTTCTGAAGAAGGACAGAGGCCAGATTCACATCCACCATCCACTGATGTTACTTGGCAGTCTCTCTGGTGACAGCTGCAGGGTCTAGATATTTACTGGAGGGGATCTATTATTTTAGAGGTTCCACCTCAACACCAGGAGACACTTCTTTATGGTGAGGGTGACAGAGCCCCGGAGCAGGCTGCCCAGAGAGGTTGTGGAGTCTCCTTCTGTGGAGACTTTCCAAACCCAGCTGGATGCATTCCTGCCTTAGGTGACCCTGCTCTGGCAGGGAAGACTCGATGATTTCTGGAGGTCCCCCTAATATTCTGTGATTCTTTAAATACTGATTTGGGTTTTTACATTATAAAATGTAGATCTGTTTCAGATGAAAAATGTTTGTTTGGTGGCTGGCACTAGCAGTGGCTCTCTTCTTGTCTCCTTTTGTGTGATATCTTCCAGGGGTTTTGTGTTTATAATGTTTTCAAAACAGCTGTTCTTTGTAGCCATCCTCCATTAGTTCTCTAAATTGTCTATTCATCAATTCCTGCTAGCAGTGGAGAAGGTGAAGGGATAATAAATATATATATATATAAAAAAATAATATATATATTTATATATTTAGGTGTAGGACATCTTAAATAAGCAGCATGATGCTATTTATTAAGTTGTGAAGGGAAAAAAATCCTTATAGACTGAATCAGATGCTTTATTGCATCTCTCTTGGTGACATCTTTCATTAGGTGTTCTCAGGGACAGGGCAATAAATGGTAGAGCTTTTCTGCCAAGCAGTGGTGGTGCTGTGTCCTCTGGTAGTTCCATTTGTCAGAAGGGAGAAGGTAGCATGGCTGAGACCTTTTCAAGGCTGTATTAATAATTTCAAAGAGCTTTTCTTCTTACTCTGGGGAGTAGGAAGCTAAGCCGTTCGGAGGGAGCTTTGGTTCTTTTCCCAAGGGTGTATTTATGGAATGACAACTCAAGACTTCTTTTTTCCCATACTGATTTTTTGTTTTTCCTTAAGAGCCATCCATATGCATCTGTGATTTTTTCCATGCTGATGGAAAACTGAAAGCTGGGAAGCTGCTTTTGTGACTGAAGTCATAATAGTTCCCCTTTCATTAACACATTTCACAGCTGCATTGCTTTTATATAATATTTCAGTGTAGTTTAGAAATTGCTTGTTTGGGATTTCCCTCCCCCCCCCCCCCCCCCCCCCCCCCCCCCCCCCCCCCCCCCCCCCCAATGCTGTCTTCCCTGGGGACTCTTTCTCCTTTCTTCCATGAGAATGGGAACAATTTGTTGGCTATGGAATGATCCCCCAGGGGGAATGTGAGATGCCTCAATGTGTGTGTGTGTTCTATAATTCGATTGGATGCAGTTTTAAAGAGATCCTGGGGGTGAAATGCACAGTCCTGAGAAGGGCCATGACCTAGAGCAGCCTTTGAAGCTCAGAATTTTTGGTTAACTAATCAAATCCAAAAGCAATTGAGTTGTCCATTTCATAATGCTTTGTTTGCAAGTCCCATGAACTTACAGCAATGTGTCTACATAGATTTATCTAATGATCCAGCAGTGCTGAGGTTAGTGGTTGGCCTTGATCATCTCAAAGGTCTCTTCCAACCACAACATCTCTATGTGCTAACAAATAATATTGACATTAAAATATCAGTGATAATAGCATTGAATTCATAGCTTGTAGAAACAAATGAGGGCATCCTACAACTGTAGTGCTGCTGCCCTGCCTGTGTGTTTCATAATGAGAAATGTCTTAAGCATTTCAGAATCTGTGGAGCATTTCCATGACTATGTGAGCCAGAATGTGACCTCGTTTGTTTGTTTGTTTGTTTTTGGAGAGTGCTGATATCTTTTGTGTGAACTTTCTGAATTACACCCCCCCCCCCCCCCCCCAAAAAAAAAAAAAGTGGGGTGCTGTCATCATGTTCCTGTTTTCAACTTGTGACTGTTTTGTTGTATGACAGGAGGGACAACTCAACTCTTAAATGAGGACTGCACTTTCAACTGAACTGGCTTGGTTTTAAATACATATTAGAATAAGACTTGCTGTGGAGCTGAAGAATTTGTGAAACAAACCAGTCAAATCTTTACTGTATGCTCAAGTAGTATCTCTGTGATAGGTTGTACCTCTGCTTGAGAGGCTCTGAGTCAGGAAAACTTTCCCTTTTCCTGAAAACAAGGATGAGTTTAAGTGTTTTCCTGAGTTAAGGCTCTGTGTAACCTACTATTCCCAAAGCATTACGTGGTCTTTGAGTACTTAGTCATAACTTCTTCTCTCTTCATTTAAGTCTATTTTGGATAGGAAACTGTGGAAAAATAGCTTCTGACTTGTAATATTATATTTTGTAATTACCTTATTTTTAATATAGTCATTTAGGAATAAAGTTTGAAGTGACAAATATTTTATCAGCAACCAATCTGACAGTTTGGAGATTGTCTCGTGAGTTGCCTTTTTCACCTTCTAAAGAGCCCTGTCTGCAGCCTTAGTCATAGTGCAGATGATAGAGAATGCATTATAAAAGCAATTACTCTGTCAAGGATTATTTTATTTTTCTCTCCTGTGCTGTGGGTCCCAGACAGACTCACTGTGGACTGTGCTATCACCACGTTGCATCTGCAAGGACAGACACTGCTGTGATGGTGCTGAGGCACTGGCTTGTTGCTGATAGACTTGTGACATTAGGCTCACCTTCTTCAGGTTGGAGGCTGAAAAAGCTTCTAGGTGCTTCTCAGGGGGTTAGCCTCTTTCCTTCTCTCTCCTCCTTTTCTCCCATTGCTCGATCTGCCAAAGTGCTGCTGTAAGGAGTCTGGGTCCCCAGCTGTGATTGGTTTGGTTGCTTGAAGGAATGAGAACACACATCCTTGTGGAGAGCTCAGCCTCAAGCATGGCTGGCCTAGAGTTTGAAAGCTAATAATCTTGGAGAGGGCTTGGAAGGAAAAAGGGTGAAAATCCTGTACTGGTCTCAAAGGTCTCCAGTGTCCCCTCATCTCCTACTGCCTTGTCTCAAGCTTTTCTTTTCCACCACCATATGACATTCAACGCAGACCTGATCTTTATGTTCTGGTAGACAGTTTCCAATGTATGAAGTAAATTCACACTGTAGGGGTGAGGATTTTTGCTGGTCTTGTTTTCTTTCCTGTGATTTTTTTTTCTTTTCCCCCTAATCATTCCTGTCTCCTTGGGTTCTGGAGTTGTCTTTCCTCTGTGATTCCATTTCTTGATTTGTTCCTCTGTTTACAGGAAAATTGAGGGAGATCAAAGTTGGGGAGGACTGCAGTCTCACAGAGAGCAAGTCCTTGCTGATCTGTAAGAAGAAGAAATATCCCTCCTTGCCCTTTGTTAGATGTTTGTGATTTTCACTCTCATATGGCCTTATATTCCACTGAAATTAAACCAAGGTATAGTCTCCTACAGCTCTTTAGATGCTAACTTTACCACCAAGAAAAACAGCCAACCTTCCTCCAAAAGCTAAGTGCAAAGAATGAATTGGTATTGCATGTAGAGATCCAGCTGCAGAGAATTTGCTAGGCCTAAGACAACAGAAGGGGAGAAACTGTTTGTTTCCTGCAAGGTTTGGCAAATTAGCTTAGTAGGATTCCTTTCATTCCTCTTAAAGGTGTTGGTTGATTCCTAACTCACAACCAGAGGTGCTGACCAAGTTTTAATTATTGCAGGGTTATTTCATTGCTACCTGGTACAGACTGTTCCACAATTTTTCTCTTTAGGAACCTGAGTCTGCATCACCTTTAACCATAGGCTTGGCTGTTTTCTAGTTGCTTGCAGTCTCTAAGGACACTCTCATATATTCATTCCCTACCTGTAATGCTTCCCAGACTTTTCAGCTGCCAAGATCCAAACAGAATGGAGTTCTTCGGTATGAGGTTGGTAGGTCTCTGTAATGGGTTGCCCAGGGAGGTTGTGGATACTCCCTAGAGGTGTTCAAGTCCTGGTTTGATGAGGCCTTGAGCAGCTGAGTCTAGCCGAGAGGTGTCCCTACCCATGTTGGGGAGGTTGGAGCAGATGATCTGTGAGGTCCCTTCCAGCCTAAGCCATGCTTACAGATGTGTTTTATCTTTGCTGCTGTATGTAATCCCATTAAACACAACACAATTCTTTGCAAAGCTGGGACTGAGATTCATTCTAACACCATTTTTATCCTTGTACAGTTAATCGTATTTGCTATGACGTTGGAGCAATTGTGACAAGCAGAGCTAGCTCCACTGAAGCCTAAAGCACACAGAGCTGAATGCTCCCCTCATTAGTTCTTACTCTGCAGAATTCAAGTTGTGAAGGAAAAAGATTTGCTCTGTTTGTGGAAACAGGCATTCCAGTTGGAGTTTGCAGAAGTGGCTTTTTCCAAGGACAGAGTTTCCTACCAGTTTGTGTATCTTTCAGTTCTGTTATCAGAAGTGGTTATTTTCCTGCAGGCCTGAAGTATCAGCTGAAGCACTGCAAATAAAAATGCATCTAACATATTGATGGTGTTGCCAAAGAAGCTACCTTCTCTGGGTATCAGCATGTGTGGTACAGTGGCTGCTAGGGAGAATCAGTACAGGCTCTTATTTATTACACATTGGTACTTAAAAGAAATCCCAGCCTCCTCTTGACTCAGAAGAGCTCTTATGAATGACTGTTACATTAATCATACTAATTTATTGCACTGCATTTTAATCAATACAGGCTGGGGCATGATGGAATTGAGAGCAACCCTGCAGAAAACACTTGGGGGTCCTGGTGGATGAGAAGCAGCACAGGGTGAACTTACAGCTCAGAAGGCAAATCACATCCTGGGCTGCACCCAAAGCAGTGTTGCCAGCAGATCCAGAGAGGTGATTCTGCCACTTTGCTCTGGTGAGACCTCACCTGGAGTACTGTGTCCAGGTCTGGGACCCCCAACAGAAGAGAGACATGGACCTGATGGAGTTGGGTCCAGAGGAGGGCCATGAAAATGATCAGGGGGCTGGAGAACCTCTCATGTGAAGCCAGACTGAAAGATCTGGGGCTGTTCAGCCTGGAGAAGAGAAGACTCCAGGGAGAACTTGTAGCTACATCTCAAAATCTGAAGGGGACCTAGAAAGAAAGCTGGGGAGGGACTGTTTAGAGGGGCTTGTAGCAATAGGACAAGGGGCAATGGTTTTGAACTGGAGCAGCAGATAGATGTAGGTTGGTCATAGGAAGGAAGTTCTTCACAATGAGAGTGGTAAAGCTTTGGAACAGGTTGCCCAGGGATGTGCTTGAGGCCACATTATGCAGGCGTAGGAAATTAGAGCACAAGAAGAAATCCTCAGTCAGGGGAAGGCAAAGGTGGCTGTCAGTGGTGGTTTTAAAAGGAGTAAGGGAGACAGGAATTGTTTTGCCATTGCTGCCAAGTATTTACAAGGAGGTTTGAGTTCACCTGGAGTTAAAAACTCAGTCTTTGTTAACTGGGGTTTGTTTCCACAGGAGAAATGCAAAGATCATAGCAGGAATGGAATAGAATAGAGTAGAATAGAATAGAATAGACCTTTGAGATCATAGAGTCCAACCTATCACCCAACACCATCTAATCGACTAAACCATGGCACCAAGTGCCTCATCCAGTCTCTTCCTGGACACCTCACACTACAGCAGGTTTCTCACAGCCACATCCAGCCTGGCCTTCAAAACCTCCAGGCATGAGGCTTCCACCACCTCCCTGGGCAACCTGTGCCAGTCTCTCACCACCCTCATGGGGAGCAACTTCTTCCTAACATCCAATCTCAATCTACCCATTTCTAGTTTGGTTCCATTCCCCCCAGTCCTATCACTCCCTGACACCCTCAAAAGTCCCTTCCCAGCTTTCTTGTAGCCCCCTTCAGATCCTGGAAGGCCACAATTAGGTCTCCTGGGAGCCTTCTCTTCTCCAGACTGAACAACCCCAACTCTCTCAGTCTGTCTCCATAGCAGAGCAGCTCCAGCCCTCTGCTCATCCTCGTGGCCCTTCTCTGGACACCTTCCAGCACCTCCAGATCCCTCCTGTAATAGAGGCTCCAGAAGTGGACACAGTGCTCCAGGTGGGGTTTCAGCAGCATGGAGTAGAGGGGGAGAATCACCTCCCTTGACCTGCTGGCTACATTTCTCTGGGCTGCATCAAGAGAAGCACAGCCAGCAGGTCGAGGGAGGTGATTCTCCCCCCCCCCCCCCCACCTTTGGTCACAAAACATCAGTGTGTGTTGACTGTCAGTTCTTTTTTTGTACTTACCTCATTTTTTCCCCCCAGTGATGCTGACTTGTCCCAGAAACCACTCTGCTCACAGTGCAAAACACTTGAGAGGATTTTTCTAATAACTCAAATGGGAAGGGTTTACAGCATTGCTGTGTCTTGAAGTGTCTCTTGAAGTGAAGAGCCTGTTAGGTAATTCACTTTTTACTAGAGCACTTTTGATGCTTTAGCAAACAAAAAACCCCAACCTCAAACCCCCACCCTTCATGGTGTGGCTGTGTTTAGGTGAAGTGACATTCAGAGGATAAAGAGGAGAAGTACCTGCTGGATGTATTTGTCACCTCTTTGTAGTCTTTATTAGACCAGGGCTGTGTGACCTGCCAGCTGGGCTGCTTAGGGACAACAGAAACCATCCTTTCAAAATGCCTAAGGAAAATGGAAGTGGTAGGGACAGGAGAGGAAATGAGATGAGAGAAAGAAGTAAAGGACTACCTAAGCTGAATGGATGCTTTTACAGTATCACAGTATCACTAAGGTTGGAAGAGACCTCAAAGATCATTGAGTCCAGCCTGTCACCACAGACCTCATGACTAGACCATGGCACCAAGTGCCACGTCCAATCCCCTCTTGAACACCTCCAGGGATGGTGACTCCACCACCTCCCTGGGCAACCTGTGCCAGTCTCACCAACCTGTTCCAGAGTCTCACCACTGTGTTTAGTCTTAGTGTTAGTATTTATTCTTTTTATTTATGAGCACTCAGTAGCTGGTGAGTTTGCTTGCCTGCCTGAGGGGGTGTCCCATGCCAAGCAGGGCATTACTGTCTTACACCCACTTCAGTTTTCCCTCAGACCCATCCAGTTCTTACAAAATCTCCTCAGGGCAGTAGAGAGAAAAGCCCTGGGGCTTCCTTACCACATGGGTCTTGTGGTATGGCTCTTGGGAGTTACTTGTTGGATGGACACACTCCTTTTTCACCTTAATAGAAGTGTACATTTTCTTCTGCTTCTTCCTGAAGACTTCTCTCAACAGCCAACACCACCTGTAGAAATTATTTCTCACAGGACTGTCTCCCTTGCCAAGCCTGAATTGTTTGATGTATTCCTGCTTCAGGCAGCTGGAGAATACATGAAGAAACCTCACTGCACTCAGGAAGGACTTCTCTGGTTTAAGAAGTGAAGTTTATTTAATGTCTGCCTCAACCTTGTTTGTCCTGAGGTGTTCCTACACCCCTGCCCCAGGATGACAGCTGCTTATCTGCAAGTAGCAGCTGATAACCAGACAAGGCAATGGGCTCCATGTCTGAGAGTGTTGTAAATGCAAGCTGGGGCTCACTGTGATAGCTTTTTATGGGCCTTTTGCTGGAGAAGACCCCCACAGGTGACTGATGCAGAAGTTTAGAGCCCAAAGAGCACACAGCTAACTGTGGGACCTGGGCTGACACGCACAACTTAACCTGGGAACAGGGCTGGCACACCTAACCAGCCATGGGAGTGCTGCTGACACCAGACCAATGTGCAACCATGGCCACTGAATAAGGAGCTGTGACCATGGATGAGATTGGAAAAGGTATAAAATCTTGAAGGTAACAGGGAAGTTTGAAGCTTCCCCACTGATCAAGGCCTTCAGGACCAGTGAGACATCATCTGGGTCCATGGTGGTAACTAGCTCTGCTTTTGCTGTCTCTTGCTCTTCTGTATTTCTAACTTTTCCCTCTTCCCGTGGCAGTGAAATCACCTGCAAGTGCTTTTCCCAATCAATTGTGTGGTTCCCTTCAGAGGCTCCATAACAGAACCATCTCTTGCATGACAGTGGATCAAGATCCCTGGCAAGCATGCCCTAGGGACACCAATAAATGCACAACTCCAGCCCAAGCCTGGTGAGCTGTACACAAAAATTACTGATGAGCACCTGTTAAATGTTCAGGTTTCAACTGGGGTTCAGCTGGAGTCTCTAGCCTGGAGAAGAGGAGGCTCAGGGGAGACCTTATTGCTGTCTACAACTACCTGAAGGGAGGTGGTAGCCAGGTGGGGGTTGGTTTATCCTCCCAGGCAACCAGCACCAGAACAATAGGACACAGTCTCAAGCTGTGCAGTGGGAAGTTTAGACTTGATCTTGGAAGTTCTTCACAGACAGAGAGATTGCCCCTTGGAATGGGCTGCCCAGGGAGGTGGCGGAGTCACCATCACTAGAGATATTTAAGAAGAGCCTGGATGAGGTACTTAGTGCCATGGTGTAGTTGATTAGTTAGGGTTGGGTGAGCAGCTGGACTTAATGATCTTGGAGGTCTCTTCCAAGCTGGTTGATTCTGTGAGAAACATGCAGTAAGGCTGTGACACAGCTTTGCAGAGGTGAACCGATAGTGATGGAAGAGTGAAAATGAGGAGGCAGGTGCTGCCTAGCACAGTGCTATCAGATCTGCCTGGGCTTACTGAAGGACAATGGAGCTGTGCACAGAGCATGCCCAAGCTGCTGTGTGCTGCTGCTCTTCTGGGATGATGATACTTGGCTCCCATGAGGAGCAGAGCTGCTCTCCCTGAAGCTGAGGGGCCAGAGGAGTAGGCAAGTGCCTGCCATGAGTGAGACTGGAGCTTGCTCTCTGGAAGCCTCTGCAGCCCTGCACAATCCAGCAGAACCCAGCCTGCGACTCTTCCCTCCTCCACAAGATGTTTAGAATCCAGCATTTTGCTCCTTGCTCATTTCCCATCTGGGGTTTATGTAATGAATACCCAGGGGTTTGCCCAGCTTATCCACACAGCTCTTGACGCAGCCTTAGCTGTTCTGTTTTTCAGTTTCCCCTTCAAATACTTCATTTTTGTCAGTTTCTGAGGGAGAGAGCCCTGGCTGGGGAAGCCACGGGGTGGTGCTCTTGGCACAGAAATGTTGGCACTCAGGCTCTGCAAGGTTCTGCTCTGGGCACGGGAATTAGCTCCACATAGAGGTTTTGGTTTGGCTGCAGCAGTAATTAGCAAATAACCTTTGACACAAAGGGTTGTTTCTCTCCTGGATGCACAGAAGTCCTCTGGCTTTCAAATGAGCCCAGTAAGAAAAAAAAGCACATTAATTGTGGACACCTTCTCACAGTGTCTCTGGAGTGGGGAAAAGAAAAGAAAAACAACCCCAAACCAAACACTCATTTTAAACTGGTGAATTTTCCTGGCATCCCTTGTCAGGGAGTGTGATCCAGAAGATGGCTCTGATGATGTCTCTGCTTCTTCATGAGAGAGGACTTGGTGCCTGGGGGTGCTGATATAGCTTTTGGGACACGAGCCATCCCACTGCCCCTGCCATCCATGCCTGCACTGAGACACTGACCACAGGTCCCTGCTTCACTCTGATCACAGTCAGAGCACACCTGAAGCTAGTCTGAGCCTGAGGAAGAGAGGCCCATCCGTGGGCTTGGTGCAGGGGGGTGTGCTTTGCAAAGCCTGCTGAGTTAGCTTTGCATGGTGTAACAGCTTTCTGTTGAGGAAGGTTATGATGACAATTAGAGCTGAGTTTGGGTGCAGAAACCTTATAAGCACTGCTCTGCAGACAGCTCACCTGCTGCTCTCAGAGCAGCCTATTTACCAAGGGCTGTGTGTAGAGGTCCCTCATGGAAACCAGATTTGCAGACATCCTTGCACCCTGTTACTGTGCAACACACCTGGCTCTGAAACCTACCAAATGGAGCTGAAGCTCCATAGGATGCAGGAAGACCAAATGGAGCTGAAGCTCCATAAGCTGCAGGAAGACTTCTCACTTCAGAGAATAGAAGTTTCCCATACTTTGTCTTTGGCTTTTTCTGGTGTCTGTTGCTTGTCTTGGTTTCTTCCACCGGCTCTGCCTTGCTTATATTCTTATGTTCTTTCTTCTTTAAAAGCCAAAAGTTGTAAAACATGAACTTCTAGCTGTTTGTAAAGCACCTGGAGAATGTATATGGGTATGATTTCAAGTGTGTTGAAATAACTTGAGATGTTTGTGATGGATGAAAGTTAATTTTCCTTCTTGGGTTAGGCTGACACTCCTCTGGGACTGTCCTACTGAATGGACAGGACAGGGAAGAGTCAGTCCTCTGAAGATGTTTTCTTCTTCGAATATATAACATTAGTCAGACCCTTCTGGGTTTCCCAGGGGTGCAGGGGGCCTGTGGATCCTGTCAGCTGTGGGACCTGGATATTTTTTTTTCCCTCCAGCATGCTGCTGCTGGCTGAGAAGAAATCAGTGGGGAAGAGGAAACTGCTGTATTCACTGAAGGGTCTATTGGCATGGAAAGCAGGAAAAGACAAAGGAAGGTACTAAGAAAATACCCTGGCAGAAAAAGACCTGGGGGTCTTTGTTGGTAGCTGGATGAATATGAAACAGCAGTGTGCTCAAGTGACCAAGAAGGTAAACAGCATCCTGAGCTGTATCAGCAACAGTATGGGCAGCAGGACAAGGGAAAGGATCATCCTCCTGTACTCAGCACTGGTGAGGCTGCAGCTTGAGTACTGCATTCAGTTTTGGGTGCTGTATTATGAGAGACATTGAGGTGCCTGGAGCATGTCCAGAGAAGGGTAATGAAGCTGCCAAAGGGTCTGGAGAAGAAGTCTGATGAGATATGGCTGAGGGAACCTGGGTCGTTTAGTCTGGAGAAAAGGAGGTTGAGAGAAGACCATCTCTCTACAACTACCTGAAAGGAGGCAGCAGCAAGGTGGGGGCCAGCTAATGTCCCAGGTAACAAGTCACAGAACAAGAGGAAATGGCCTCAAGCTGCATCAGGGGAGGTTTGGATTGGATCTCAGGAAAAATTTCATCACTGAAAGAGTTGTTAAGTCCTGAAACAAGTTGCCCAGGGAAGTGGTGGAGCCCCCATGTCTGGAGGTAGCTGAAGAAATGTAGGTGTGGTGCTGAGGGACATGGTTTGGTGGTGACCTGGGTTAACCGTTGGACCTGATGATCTTAAAACCCCCTCTTTCAACCCGAATGGCTCTCTCTAGCTGTGGTCCTGCGAGGTGGTGTGGTCGGCGTGGCTGCAGTACACCCTTTCTCCACAAGAGGGCTCTCTGATGCCTGCCGAAGCTGCGGGGAGCTCAATTTGCTGATCAAAAGGTCAGCCCGGAGGGAGCTCCTCCACAGGGTATGCATTCAGGCGCTGAAAAGAATCATGATTGCACTGAGTTCCCAGCCTGGAAACCAAATGGCATGGTTTGAGCCTTTGGTAAGTAGTTTGCCTTAAAAGAATTTTTCTCTCTAGAACATATTTTTAATGAGAAATACTCTGCTGCTCTGGAAAGAGTGACAGGTGCTGGTCACACGCATAATTCAAGGGGAGAAAACCCCAAAACACACCCAAAATGTGATTTTCCTTTGCATACCTGGAGGGAAAAAAAAAAAAAGTGGCCAGAATTTTATGAAACCGCAGAGAAAACATCTAAGTTGGTGCTACAGGCAATTGCTACATGGTGTGGATGTTCAGGCCACAGGAATGGTGAGGGAGAATTTCCTACACCTGCTGTGCAGATTTTATTCCCAAGTAGGTTGCTGCAGCACCTGAAAGTTCATTAGTTAGCTGCCAAATGTCAGGCAGATCCCTGTGTCTGGGGCTGATGTTGCAGCAAGAAGGGGCAGGGTTTTGATTGTGTACAGAAAACAGGAGCTTGTTGAGCATCTGTGTGCACGTCTCATCTATGAGCAGGCAGATGATCTTCTCTTTCTGTGGGCTGCTGGAAGGTGGACTTAATAGTTTGCTGTATAGCCCATGTGCAGCACTGAGTTGCTTGCAAAGAATGCATTTTGGAGGGAAGCCTTCTGGAGAGGCACTTTCCTTATCCAAGTGCATCCAAGATTGAGGAGCTCCTTAGCCCAAGAAAGAATCCTGGGAATAAACAAATTTTGCCGAGGGAGCTGGGGTTGTTTAGCCTGGAGAAGAGGAGGCTCAGGGGAGACCTTCTTTGCTCTCTACAACTACCTGAAAGGTGGTTGTAGCCAGGTGGGGGTTGGTCTCTTCTCCCAGGCAACCAGCACCAGAACGAGAGGACACAGTCTCAAGCTGTGCCAGGGAAGGTTTAGGCTCGAGGTGAAGAGAAAGTTCTTCACAGAGAGAGTTGTTGATCATTGGGATGTGCTGCCCAGGGAGGTGGTGGAGTCACCATCCCTGGAGCTGTTCAAGAGGGGATTGGATGTGGCACTTGGTGCCATGGTTTAGTAGTCATGAGGTCTGTGGTGACAGGTTGGACTTGATGATTTTTGAGGTCTCTTCCAACTTTATTGATTCTATGATTCTATGATCCTTGTGTGACACAGAGAAGCTTCAGAAAACAAACCAGAGGCTCCTCTGCTTCCTCAACCTCTCCCTGTGTTACAGGCACTGCTTGGAGTTAGATTTCTCCTGCAGTTTGTTTCCTACATAGGGGGGGAAAAAAAAGCCAAATCTTATTGATTGCCATCATATTCCAGATTTTGGTTGATCCATTGCCCCAATGTGTACAAACTTTTCTCTTCCTGGGCTATTGGTTTATTTATTAAAAGCAATCCTCTGAACAAACAGCAAACAACAGAGGGTGTAAGAAACTTACTGAAGGGAAAAAAACCTCTCAACACATCATTGTGAGGGCTGAGATCAGCCATACTTAACAACCCCACAAGAACAAAAGCTTCAGGAGTGGGTCCTTCAATCTGAATCTATCTGAGGCTGTTGTAGAGGGCGGGGGTTGGAAGTAAGCCTGCCAAGCAGCTTTGGGGAAAGGATCAGCTGACAGCACAAGGTTATGACTGCCTTTGTTATCCAGGCATATTTGTGTTGGGGGCTGTGTCTGCCTTGCCTTGAATGGAGCCCAAGTGGCAACATGGTTCTGCTTGAAGCAACACAAAGCCCTTAGGTTTATGAAGGCTTTAGATGTAGAGCTCTGAGTATTTGGAAAGGCACCTGAGTTTAGATAGCTGATCTGACTCCTTTCAGCTCCTTTAAAAAAAATAATAAAACAAAATGGGCTTGAAAGGGAATCAAATACAACATTTTAAAGAAACAATCCTCTGGGTCCCTTCTGGTTTTGCTCTGTCTGATTTGCTGGATAAGCACAAGCTCTGCTGGGCTGATTCATAAGATAAGGCTGTAATGTGTTATCCCCTCTATAAATCTGATTATCCTTTATGAGATGGAATGTCACAGCTGCCAAAGTGTTAAACACAACACATTTTTAGAGGGCATCTTTTGCCTCAAAGCTCTCCAGGAGACACTGAAGTGATGCTCTAAGCTTCCAGCAGGTGGGGACCATTACTTGCGGGTGAGCTGTGTTTTCAGATGCAGGTGAAAGGTTCGGGAGTTGCAAGACTGATTGCCCTCGTGTTCTGCCCTGAAGTCAGGGAAAGTTCTGGTGTGTCACAGAGGAAAAGTGCTTGACTTGCATGGTTTGAATCAGATCAGGATCAAAGCATGCTGTTCGTTCATGATGGGTATCTAATGAGCTGGCAATAGGTGAACTGATGTTCAGCATCAGATTTAGCTAGACTGTGGGATGCTTATAAGATGTTAATTAATGCTTATAAATGCCTAAACTCCCTCTTGTAATGAACTCTCCTAACTTGGCCTGGGGTTTACCTGCTGCTGTTACCATTTTTCTCCCCACTGCTTTCAATTTCCAAGCATCTCTGACATGTATTTCCAAGCTGATGCCTTCCCCTAAGCCTCTGGGGAACTCCCCACCTGTTTCTGTTTAATCCATCTGATTGTTATCTCAGGCAAAACTTGTCATTGTTAATTTCTTTCTGGCACAGTGAATTTTGGGACAGGCACCCTCTCAGCACAGCTGTCTCAGGTCTTTGTCTGCAAGAACTGTTGACTTCTGCATCTCTCTCACACTGTCCTATGTTACCCAGGTGCAGGTACACCCCCTCCCTGTAATTTCTGCTTCTTCCTAGAAGTGGAAGTAGGATGTTGATGGAGTGTTTTAAAGCACTGAGTGGTTTAGACCCACCAAATTGTCATGTTGTGACACTGGTACTCAGGTTCCCAAGGTGCTATTGAAAAAGCAGCACCAACCCTTGCAGTAAAGTGCACCCTGAGTGTGTGGTAGGTTAGAACAGAGTGAAAAGTGCTGTGACCTCTTCAGTGTACAAGCAGAGGTTTTACAGTCTCAGCTGTAGACCTTTGGTTCTGCACATGGGATCCCAGAGCATTCTACAGCAGAGTTTAAAGAGCTGTGCTCCCCTCACAAGACAAACAACTCAGCATGGCCCAAGTGCTGTTTCTGCTGCTGGTGGTTTGGGGTTAGTTCTCCCTCTGCATTGTCCTGTGGCTGGAGCTAAAGCAGACCTTGGAGGGAAGTTGCAGGGGGTGAAATACCTCCCCGGTCTCAACATTTATCATCCTGCCTTGGACCCATGGACCCTTCCATGATGGAAGGTCACAGTATCACCAAGGTTGGAAGAGACCTCAAAGATCATCGAGTCCAACCTGTCACCACAGACCTCATGACTAGACCATGGCACCAAGTGCCACATCCAATCCCCTCTTGAACACCTCCAGGGATGGTGACTCCACTGGGCAGCACATTCCAATGGCAAACAATTCTCTCAAGGAAGAACTTTCTTCTCACCTCAAGCCTAAACTTCCCCTGGTGCAGCTTGAGACTGTGTCCTCTTCTTCTGGTGCTGGTTGCTTGAGAGAAGAGACCAACTCCCTCCTGGCTACAACCACCCTTCAGGTAGTTCTAGAGAGTAATGAGGTCTCCCCTGAGCTTTATCTTCTACCAAGGTAAATACACAGCTCCATTTCCCCCTTAGGTAAAATAACATTTGAGATCCTAGTGACTGGCAAAGGATCTGGTCTTCTCCAGCCCCAACAGCACAGCTGAGCCAAGCCCTCCCCCATTTCTTCCCCTCAGGCCTTGTTCTCCTTTTGCAAATATAGAGTTTAACACACCATTAGTACTTGCATACAAGTAACTCTCTTCTCTAGCAACACCCCATGAGGAGTGCACATGCATGTGGAGAAGGAGCACTGATCCATGTGAGAGACAGAATAATGCCAAAGAAAAAGCAGACAACCTGTCTTCTCTAGATTAGGTGAATGAGACCCTCTGTGTCCAGCCCAAACCTTGGCAGAGTGACTGAGCAGGTGAGGTGTTTGCCAGCCTTCTTGCTGCTAGGTTGCTTTGCAACCGCCAGCCTAAATGAACAGTAATTAAGGTCCTAATCTAAAAGTCAATGGAAATCAATGAACATTTTCTGTGACTAACAGAGAGGTCCTTCCAGAAGTCTCTATCTGTGGTGGTTTTTTTCACTCCTCAATAGCTCAGATGAAGTAGGGTGTGTGTTTCCATGTGCTGCTGCAGGATGGACACCTCATCTCCAGGATGCTTTGTATCTTCTCTGTTCACAACAGGGGTGATCTCTGCCCATCCCTCTGCTTTCAGGACCTAACTAATTTGCCTGATGACTTTGCCCCATGAATGTAGGCTGGGGAGTTTTGCAGAGCAGTGATGTCCCAGTTTGAGCTGGTTGCCCTTAAGAAAGCCACAAAGCTGCAGTCCTCCAGAAGGTACAGAGTGTCCAGGAGGTGATTCTGGAATGTGTAATCTTTGTATTTCCTCCCATTGAATACTGAATCTCTGTAAAACTGGCTGCAAAGTGATTGTCTCTCTCTTTCTTCCCTTTCTCCTCCCTGGATGCAGTGAACTCCCTCATCTGGTGTGGGGGAAGGATGGGTCCAGCCTTATCTGTGGCTTTCAAGGCCTGACTAATTTTTACTGAGCAATCTTGGCCTGTTCAGGTCTAATGCCAGGGACCAAGGCAAAGCAGTCTCAGGCCTGGCCAACCTGAATCCAGCCTAACAGTGGGAGGTGAAGAAAGAGCCTTGAGGCATATGTTAAACCTTCAAGTGGGGAGAAAAGGAGCATCTGGGGATTTGTGGCTTAGACTGGTTGGGGGAAGGTTTTTTGGTGGTTTGCTTTTTTTTCATGTATCCTGTATATGTATTGGATGTTAAGGATTCATGCAGTCTGTATTTTCATGTATATTGTTGAATACAATGTCTGTATTTCTCTCCAGTTCAATGAGAGCCTCTTCATTTTGCTTCCTTTGGGATTAAAATCCTTTCTGCCTGCTCTTTAAACCAAGACAAGTGGGAAGATGCTTTCCTTGTGGCTGAAGTAAGGATGTGCCATTGGCCCTGACTCAGTACATCCTTTTGGGGCTTTCAGAGGATTTTAAGCTGACCTGCCCAGAGAGAAAACTTTCATTTTGGCTGTGCTGTAGGGCAAAAAGTGGGTCTGAGAGCAGACTGGAGCAGATGATTTGCTGGTTGTAGTTACTCTTCAAAGCATGCACTCTGTGAATAGAGAGCCAGATGGAAAGTTAGGTTACTCTTATATTTGGTGAGCTTTAGACACTTTGACCATTTTTTCTCCTCATTGGGACTGTTTTGCCTGTGGGTGAAAGCAGTATGACCTCTTTTTCTCACCAGGCAAGACGTGAGAAGAACTCAAAGTCCTCAGTGAGGAGAGTGGTAGAGTCAGAGAATAAAGCCTTGGAATGGGACCAGCAGGAGCAGCAGAGCATCCCTGCCGTGGCACACTGCCCTAAATCTGCCCCGTGTCTGTCCTCTGGGAAGTTCAGCCATCACTAGGGTGTCAGGAGTGCTTCTTCCTACAGGGAGACCAATTTGCTACCCATTGAAACCATTAAGGAGATCTGTGTTTGATGGGCAGCCTGTCTGTTCAAAGGCGTGCTTGCAGCGCATACAATGGCTGAATGTTGGCTGTGCTATAAAGGACAATTGATTACAAGGTGTGGGGATGCTCCTTCATGATCACCCCTCCAGGGATACAGGCATTTTCAGTGTATCCTTTTCAAGGCAGTCAATACCCTATTAGGGTGATGACAAACCTTAGTGACTGTAATTTAACACCGAGTCTGCACTGAGGTTACTAATTTGCTTACCTAATGATCTAATCGATAGGCAGAGAAATGGAGCAAGGGCAAGCCTGTGTTTTCCTGCTTGCTGCTGGCAAGGAAAGCGGCAGTGTAGCTGAATGAAGTATGTGAACTGCCTGTGGTGTGACTTGGAAGTCATTAAAGATTAAAAAATATGCATCATGCCTCTCTCGGGAGAGCTGCCAAAGTGTTTTGGAGGGCAGAGTGACGTTTCTAATCAATCCATTGGCAAAACACTGGGTTGCATTTCTTATGTTCGTCAGACAGGTACAGATATATTTATGTGTTGGGGTTGGCTCTGGTTGGTTTGTTTGTTTTGTTGGTGCTGTGGTCTTTTCCTATCAGTTTTGTTTTCAGTGAGAGACCTGAAGGGAACTCTTAGATGGCTTTCTCAACGCTGAGGATCTTCCCTGTAACAGCAAAGCCAACAGTCAGGCCTTTTATTGCATTTCAGGGACGTTCCTGTTCATTTGGAAGCATTAACAGCATTGTTCACAAGGAGCTACTGAAAAGACTTAAAAAGCCTTTTAATCCTTTTCCCTGCTAAATGGGCAGGAGCAAGCGATGCTTCCTTCCTGTCCAAAGCAGGCTAGTCATAGCCATTACCATGTGAAAGGACCTTGCTCCCCTCAGTGCCAAGTGTTACTATTGCTATCGAGTTTTTCAGTCCCATCGTTTGTCACTCATTTTATCAAACCTTTCTTTCCAGTCTCCAGTCTCCTCTGGTGCCACACCTGTGCCCAAGGAAGCAGTTAAGCTTGGTCTACCTGCGACTCCTGCAATACTGCACCACCATTGCTACGCTCTCTGACCCCTGTAGAACAAAAGGCAGCCTTCTGTGTTTGTCTTTGAATGAAGTCAGCGAAGAGGCTGCCAGCAAAAGCCCAGCTTTTGACACTGAGTTCCTCTGAGCTCTTTATCCTGGGAGTTACAGCCGTGCAGGTAGCCAGATCAGAGCTGGACCTGGGCACATCGGTGCAGGCTCTCTGGGGCAGACCGTGACCAAGTTTCCCTGCCTGTTGTCTCAATTCAAAGGAGAATGGTGAAACACTGCTCTTGCCTATCATTTCCAGGGTCATCACAAGCCTTCAGATAACCTTTTGGAGACGTGGGCTACAATTGCCTTCATCCAACCGGGGTGGAAAGTCAGCTGCAGCACCAGCTGTGCTGACACTCCAGCCTTCCTAAAGGTATCAACCAGCTGATCTTCCCGAGATGGTGACTACAGAGTGAGACTCTCTCTGGCTGAAAACTAGCAGCAGAGAAAGAGTCATGTCAGAAACTTGTGCGAATTAGCCAGAAGCAGCAGTATTGCTGCAGTGCCAGAGCTCCACAAAAGATGTGGTGGAAGTACTTTGTCCCTTGCAGGCAGACTCGGGGGGCTTCACAATGAATGGAGCAAAATACTTGTCTGGGGGGCAAGCAGTCACCTGCAATCTTCTTTGCATCTCTTCCTAATCTCCTTTGTGGCTGCCTGTTAGCTGTTGTGCTGGTCTTCACTCCTGTCAAGCTAAACTGGGTTGAGCCTGCAGCTATTTTTACAACACTCCCTTGAGGTACCCAGTTGGAAGCTGCCTCTTTGCCTTGTGTTAATAGAAGTCAGGCTCAATTATATGCATGTGGGGGACGAGTTGTTTCCTCTCACTCATAATGAATCCTGACCTTTCCCAGGATCTGCCTTGTCTGTTTATTCAATAACACACTCCCCATCACACTGAGGAGAGTAATGGAAAAAAATCCCCCAACCTGCCCATGGGCAGCCACCTGCCTGGTGTTTAAGCAGCTCTGAGAAGAGCCCAGCCTCGTAGGGAGCACACCCAGGTGCCAGGGTGCTGTGGATGCTCACCAACAGGTGAAGTGGATTTCTGCATCGTGGTTCTGCAAGAGGAGACTTGTCATGGAAACACAGAGCTAGTGCTCTTGGGTGGGATGTGACTGCATAAATCACCCTGAATCTTTTGAAAGTGTTACCCTCTAGCCTTTGGCCGTGGCAGCTCAAAGCCCAGTTTTTCTCTTGCTGTTTCAGTCCCCATGCGTGTGTGCATGAAGATGAGGCAGCTGCCAGCTGCTGAATTACTGCAACAAAGGCAAGTTTTCTATAGCATTTTATATAACACTTGTTCCCTTTCATTTGATGAATGATTCATTAATGCCTCTGAGATAATTATTATGAGGGCTATAACCTTTTTCATTATTTGAAAGGAACACAAAACATTACAAAGAAAAAGCTCTGGAAGGACCTAATTCACCCCCCAGCAAAAGAGGTGCTGTCTCCAGCAAGTTTTCTAGGCATATGTTGAACAGCAAGATCGTGTTTGCATCATGGGTTGCAGGGCAGCAAAGTTTAAGAATCATAGTCATGGGATCACAGAGTGTTTTGGGTTGGACAGGACCTTTCAAGGTCATCCAGTCCAACCCCACCCTGCAGTAAGAAGGGACATCTCAGGTTGCTCAGAGACCAGAGAGAGACCATTCCAGCATGGCCTGGAATGTTTCCAAGGATGAGGCATGCACCACCCTTCTGGACAACCTGGGCCAGGGCTTCACAACCCTCATTGTAAAAAATGTCTTCCCTCTGCCTAGTCTAAATCGCCTCTCCTTTGGTTTAAAGCCATCCCCTCCTTGTTGTGTTACAGGAGACCCTACTAAATAGCCTGTCCCCATCTTTCTGAGGGAGGTTTGGGTGGGTTTTTTTCATGTTACCAGTTTTAGTGGTTTTTCCTGCTTGTATACATCACACATGCATGGATGTGAGCAAAATTAAGGAAAGGGAAAACATGTCTTGGAACTAGAGAGTTTCTTCTCTCCACTGTTGACCAAGTGTGATTGAACCTGAGGAACTCAAACTATTTTCTGGAGGCTAGACCAAGCAATTAGTATCCTTCCTCTGTCTTTTCATGTGAGGTAGATAGGAAGGAACAAAGGAATCTTCCAGTAGACTCCTCACATGCAGGGAAGGATTGATTCTGACCTGGTGTAATGCAAGGTGATTAACCCTATGTTGTACTGTGGTTCCAAAAATCTTTCCGTGTGGCACAAGGATGGGGCTGAGAATTGGAATAGCCTAAGTTTGTTCTTGGCTCTTTCAGAAGTCAGGAAAGCTCATCTGATGTCTTCATGCCTCTGCAAAATGAGGAAAGATGCATTATTTAGGATGAATAAAAATAGTGCATTAATATCTGAGAAGCAGCTGGAGTTCTCTAGGCACAAAGTAGTGTAGGCAGTGTTAGCAGTGTAGAAAAAAGGCAGTCTTACACTTCAGACAAATCTTTCTTTTCCCCCCATCAGCTGACAAAGTTTGCTCTGAAATGTCAATGAAATGTGCAGCATTGTCATAGCTTTAAGCCTGAGTCACATTTTTAGCTGAGCTAAGTTGCCCTTGCAGCTGCCTGTGCTCTCTGGAATGGAGTGGCCAGTGAGAGACAGTGATGTATGGTGTGGATTATTGTATGGTTGGTGGCCCTGGGGACAGGAAACCTTGTTTCAGAATAGGTTTAAAGTTTTCTGTCTCACTATTTCTTATCTGGAAAAATACCTGGAAGTGACACTTTAGTGGCAGGACTAATACAGAGCAACCCCACATGCAGTCAAGCAAAAGCAGTTCTGCTTCCTGACATCAGCCCTGGTCACTTTTCACAGACTTTGCCAAATACTGAAAGTTCCTGAAGAAAAGAAGGAAAGTACTAAGAGGCTATCTTCTCTCACTGGCTTGCTACAAGTGCTGAACACAGCTCTGTGCATTGCAGAAGGATGTCAGAGACTTTGCTGATCCTGCACTGACAAGTGTGATGTGTGTGTGTAGACACTCTGCCAACAGCTTGGTAAATCACGCACAGGAGCATCATCCAGGGGGCTGTGAGCTGGGTCAGTGCTACTGGAGGAAGCAGGCTGAAACAGCACACAGACAGTGCCCTGATTTACAAACCTTTCCTCTGTCTAGGTCAAGGACACCTCTACAAGGAGCTGGTTTCTCTTCTGATTACTATCTCTTGCCTGTAAAAGTGCCAGTCCTTAGCAGCTCCTATTGTTCAGCTCCTGGTCTTTGTTAGTGTCACTGCGATGCAGCAAACCTTTTCCCCACAGGTTCCTGCCCTGAGCAGAGAAGATGCTCATGCTAGAGCTACATCTGTGTGCTCACAGCATTGGCTGTGGCTCCTCAGGCAGACCTACCCAAAGCTAACAGGAGTCAGTGTGAAGTTGTCCTTCAATGAAGGGAAATGCTGCCTCTGTTTTCTCCATCTTGTTTTACACAAACCTGTGTGAAGTAGATGCCCAAATCTGCCAAGCTGTGGTTTAAGGGCCCCTACTAGGAGTGAGAAATCCAATGAAGGCACTAGGTTTACAGAAAATGGTCCTACTCGAAGTCACAAAGCCCTGCCTCTGCTCTGTTACTTCCCAATTGGAAGCTGAGATTCACTTTGAATGACTTGGGTTTTGGTTTTGTTCCCTTTAATAGGTGAGCTCTGGCACAGGAGCCATCCCCTTCATGTCCACATTTTCTCCAAACCAAGGTCCACTGCAGGTTAGTTACATTTTCAGTCTTGGTCTCCCATTTTCACACTGCTGCTGGAGATGGTGCTGCTGCCCAGTGAGTCTGGAGTACAGGCTGCCTTTATAACCTCTGCTTTGTGGCAGGACAAGGAGCTGAATAAAAATCCTGCTCCATAAGGGTCTTTAGGAATACCTGCACCTCCACATGGAGCTGCACTGAGGCTCTGGTGCAGGCTGCCTGCACTGCCTGCTGTTGCTGGACTAGATACACAGAGAACCTGCACAGGCTTGGGTTAAAACTTCACTGGTTTGATTCTGGTCACACCAAGGGTATGTGGAGAGGTGAGACTGGGCTGAGGATACAATGATGCTTGGTGCTGAGTACAAAATCAAGGAGCTATCAGACTCAGTCCTGGTCTTTTTTACATCTCCCCATCTCCTGGGGACACTGTTAGATTGAAGAGATTGTGCTCACTAGGTTTTTGGTCTGACCCACTGCCTTTCTTCTTTTAATAGCTTCAGCATAGTGGTTTGCAGTTCATGTTTGAAGAGTTTCCTAGAGTGGACAGTCTCTGGCTAACAAAGTATGTCTGTTGCTCAGCTGCACGGTGAGGTTAAGTCACCTCAAATACCCAGGGTGATTTTGTTTTTTTCATCCCCAGAGATACAAAGGAAGTGCCTTTAAAGAACATTCTGAGACAAATATCTAAAACAGGTGACAGGAACTGCTACCTGGAGCCAGCAATGGAGAGTGACCATGCAGCTGCCTTCAAGTAAGTGCCTCAATTTTAGCTGATGCAAGTTAGGAGGTGTGGGATGTCATTTAGCAGCTGTGCTCTTCCAATGAGTGGCCCAAGATCTAAGCTATAGCAACACTTACACTAAGTAAAGAATATGCCCCTTGGGTCATGGTTATTCTGGCTGCATCTGGGAAGTTTTTCTGGTCAGTTCTTGCATTGTGTCAAGCACTGCTCTTGCCCCAAGGCTGAAATTTGCTGGACCAAATGAATGTGTCCTTGGGTGCATCCCTTCTGTAATGCCATCAGTGAATGTTGGTGAGAGGTCGATGCTTATTTATTACACTTGGGGAAATTGCTTGGGCTAATTTATGTGGGGAGCATTGCTAGCTGGGTGAGCATGGCATTCCCATCAGGCTCAGGGCAGAGAGGGAGGATCAACAGACAGCTTCATCTGCCATGACAAAACTTCTCTCTGACATCTGGGCCATTACTGACAAGTTTTACTGCAGTGTCCATCTCTTGGAGGGACATTGACAATTTGCTGCTTGAAACCCAAGTCACAGCAAAGCACTTAGCTGACAACAGAGACCTTGGCATCAGTAGCCAGTATTGATAATATACAGCACAAACACCACAGGAAGGGTAGAAACCATCACTCAGACATGCCTTGTTGGAGTAGATCAACAAATAATGCTTCCCTCTCCCCTGTGCTCCAGGGAAAGAACCTTTTTGCTCAGCATGTAGTAAAGGCAGAAGGTACCAACTTTGATTCTGTTTTTATTTAATCCTGACAAGCATGATTTATGAATTAGAACACTTGTTTCATTACTGAGAGAATCTATCTGCTCAGTGCCATGACACAATGATTTCCGTCTCAGATTTTCTGCCCATGCATTTCCTAGCCCCATTTGTACACTATCTTGTCAGCCCCATAAATCATTACAGATAAGTAAATCCTTCTCTTAACCTTCTGGGGTGATAGCATTGCTAATATTTTCTGAGCATATTACTCTCAGCCTCTCTAGAAGAGAAGACTCATTGCCTTGTTGTGTAGCACGCTAAATGCAGAAGCGTTGATGTGCCCAGTTTTGGTCAGACTGGTAGAGTTTTTAACCCTCCACACTGCTTGCATACAAAGTCTTTTGAGTGAGAAGTGCTCTGTCAAAGCTTTGAAACCACTTTTGAAGCTCATGTGTACATCATCATATCTGAACACAGATACTGAACGTTGCACAAAGCTGCTCACAAAGCTGGGGAGGGGTTTGGAGCTCAGCCCTATGAGGAGAGGCTGAGGCAGCTGGGGTTGCTCAGCCTGGAGAAGAGGAGACTCAGGGCAGACCTTATTGCTGTCTACAACTACCTGAAGGGAGCTTGTAGCCAGATGGGGGTTGCTCTCTTCTCCCAGGCACCCAGCACCAGAACAAGAGGACACAGACTCAAGCTGTGTCAGGGGAGGTTTAGGCTGGATGTTAGGAAGAAGTTCTTCATAGAAAGAGAGATTGGCCATTGGAATGTGCTGCCCAGGCAGGTGGTGGAGTCCCCATCACTGGAGGTGCCTGGATGAGGGACTTGGTGCCATGGTTTAGTTGATTAGATGGTGTTGGGTGATAGGTTGGACTGGATGATCTCAAAGGTCTCTTCCAACCTGGTTAATTCTATTCTATTCTATTCTATTCTATTCTATTCTATTCTATTCTATTCTATTCTATTCTATTCTATTCTATTCTATTCTATTCTATTCTATTCTATTCTCAGCCATTTAATGAGTTGTGAAAACCAAACCAAAACAAGAAGTCCACATTTGCACAGCCTCTGGACTCCACTGCTGGCAAAGTGTTTTGCTTTGGCTTTATTGTGGATCTTTTGGCATGTTGAAGAAGAGCTACACATCTGCAATGTGGCTCAGTTAATTTGATTTAAAATAAGGAAGCTAATTTGATTTAAAACAAGAAAGTAGTTGATTTGATTTAAAATAAGAACGTGAAGTGTGGAGCTCAATGCAGACTTTTTATGGGGGGAAAAAAGTGGACTGTAGAAAAATTGCAGCAGAGATGGAAGTTTACAGGAAAAAAATTCATGGTTTCTCCTAGGAAAAAAAATGTGGTTAGGGGTTTCAAATATGTGGTGAGTTGGTTTTGGTTTTAGTTGGTTAGGGAGTTGGTTTGTTTTGTTTGGTTTTTTTTTGGTGTTTGTTTGTTTTGAGGTTTGTGTGTTTGTTTTCCTTTTGAAGTGCTGGAATGTGCAAACAGCATCTTGACAGCAGGGTTCTGATTCCTTACCTCTCTCAAAGGAAGGAACAACTTTCCTCTTCTGTTTACTGAAGAGATGACTTGTTTTAATTTTATTTCCACGATCTTTTAGCCAAGATGCAAGAGAAACATCTTTTGTCCACCTCTCATAGTGATATCTCAACCCCTCCACCTCCTTCAAAGTTTCCTGTCTCCTGTGATGCCTGTGAGTAGCCAGCCAGTCTGTGACATGAATTCACTCAGTCAGAAACACAGGCATTCCTGTAAGCATTGGCAGAAACCCAGCCATGAGTGGATCCCTGACAGTAAGGTGAAGTAAACAGCATCTTGGGCTGTATCACCAAGAGTGTGTTCAGCAGGAGTAGGGAAGTGATTGTACTTCTGTACTTGGCACTGGTGAAGCCACAGCCTGACTAGCTGTATTCAGTTTTCAGTGCTGTGTTACAGGAGACACATTGAGGTGCTGGACTCAGCCCAGAGAGTGGCAACAAACCTGGTGAGGGGTCTGGAGATCAAGTCTGATGAGGAATGGCTGAGGGAACCGGGATTGTTTAGGCTGGAGGAAAGGAGGCTGAGGGGAGACCTTATTGCTGCCTACAACTGCCTAAAAGGAGGCTGTGGTGAGGCTGGTGTTGGTTTCTTCTCCCAGATAACTAGTGACAGGATGAGAGGAAATGGATTTAGGTCATGCCAGGAGATGTTTAGATTCAATAGCAGGGAAAAAATTCTTCACTGAAAGGCTGGTGAGGCATCAGAACATGCTGCTCAAGGAAGTGGTGGAGTCAGCACTCCTGGAGCTGTTCAAAAAACGTGTAGATGTAGCACTTCAAGACATAGTTTGGTGGTCATGGGTTGACAGTTGGACTAAATGATCTTAAAGGTGTTTTCCAACCTCAAGGATTGTTTGGTTGTGTTTTTTTTTTAATAGCTTTCTAGGCTCAGCTAGGTCAAGTGTAGCCCACCCAGAGATGTGCTGCTGCAGTGTTTTCCATTACAGCAATAAGTCCTTTCTAATGGAGTTTTTGAGGGCAGAATGGCTGCATAGCTAACTAGGGGCCAGATTCTGCCGTGCTCTGAAGGGGGTAAGGGCTTGTGCTGAGTGCTTTAATTAATTTCCCTGGCTTGCTCCAGTAACAAGGTACCACTCAGTGTGAGCAGAGGTCACCCATAACGAGAGCAGTGTCTATAATTAGCTGTCATCATTCTGAAGTGGCAAGCACTAAAAAAAGCTCTCCAGGTTGGATTTTTTTTTTCTCCCCTCCATTTTCTCTCCTTACCCTCTCAGAATGAATAGGTCTTGCCTGAAATCTGTCAAAGGACTGTCAGGTTCACAAGGGAATGAAGCAGGTCTCTGGTTGTACTGGACTCCTGTAGCAGTGAAGCTCTCAAGCCAGTGCATTTCTGAAGGCTGTGACACACCTTCTTGTCTCTTCTCTTTCGAGGCACCCCATCCATATTTAACATCCCCTGGAGCTTCATCTCCATCCAATTTCCTCTGCACATCTTGGCCTAAACAGTTGTCATGTAGCTGCTGCTCACAGGAGCTTTATTCTGTTTCCTGGATTTTCCAGTGCTTGGGTGTGGTAATTCTTACATCTAGGAGCTAAACTTTCACAGCTGTCATAGAATCATTTAGACTGGAAAAGACCTTGAAGGTCATTGAGTCCATAGAGGTCTCTGCTAGATGGCATGATGGTTGATATGCTCCTGCTCTATTAATCTAAACAGATAGTGTTGAGTGGTGAAGATGAAATATGCAGTGCTCATATTTTAGGGACAAATTGAAATGGAGGATGCCAGAAAAAAAAATTAATTTCACCATTTGAAGTATTTGACATTGGAATAAAATCCCAAGGGAGGTGGTAGATTCCCCTACATTAGACAGTTCCAAGGCTCAGCTTGACAGGGTGCTGGGCAATCTCATTTAAACTGTATTCTTACCCTGAAAGGTTGGACTATCACAGCACTGTCAGGGTTGGAAAGGACCTCAAGGATCATCTAGTTCTAACAACTAGCCTCTGTCCACATCTTTCCTCTGGATGCAAGGAGGTTAAGGTCTGGTTTGCACTGTCTAAGAGTTGACTGAGAGGATTAGCCTGGCTGGAGAATCTGGTACTGGTACCAAGAAATAGAAAGCTAAAAATAACCACTTAACTTCTGGTGGCATTTTCAGCTGGTGTATGGTTTTGATGGCAGGATCCTAGATGTCTATCAACAAGCAGAATAGACTCTTCTCCAGAAGCACCACACTCCACACCATCAGCACTGTCTGAATTGCAGCACTGGCAGTCTGGTTACTTGCTAGCATTACATACCTGTGCTACAGCAGCCCTCATGCGTAATTACAAGCAGGAGAGTGTCTGCCACTGCACCTCCAGGCACACTGTGCTAATATCAGAGCCTGTTACTGAGGGCTAGAGAATATTTGAGCTGTTTGGAGAGGAGTTTGGAGTCCTTTGGAGTTTTGTATGAGCTGCAGAGGAATTTCTAATGAACTGTTTCCTGATGAGACTTGAAGACGTGTGACAAACAGAACATGACACCCACACTCTCCAGCAGCATTTCCAAACTCACCACTTCCCTTACTAAGTAGCTCACTTCCCTATTTAGGCAACAGGGAGCACTGCTGTGGGGATGTTTGTGTCCTTTATTCCTCTTCTGTGGGAATCTTCCGGTGCTCATCTTATTCCACTTCTTCACCATTTTTGATATGTAAATGGAGTGGTCCAGGAAAGCCCCAGACAGATTTTAGGTCAGGCACATGCTCTGACACTTTTGGACCCATCAGCAGTGGTGTGAACTGCCTGTGCTTTGCCACAAATCCATCCTAATTCACCACTTGACTGGCTTGAGTTTCTACTCTCCACCCTCTGCTGAGGTTATCAGTAAGACTTAGATGGTGTTGGGTGATAGGTTGGACTTGATGATCTTGAAGGTGTTTTCCAACCTGGTCTATTCCATTCCATTCCATTCCATTCCATTCCATTCCATTCCATTCCATTCCATTCCATTCCATTCCATTCCATTCCATTCCATTCTTTGATAATGGATGGTTTTACTTTTATTCTCTAGCAAAGTCTACAGTTCTACAATGTTCCCTTTTGTTTTGTAATGTGAAAACCTGCTTGGGTGACTGGGCAGTGGGACCAGAACAGTACATGGCAACGTGCCACAATGTGCACGACATTGGTTGTTGCTCTAACAACATCTGAGCCTCTGTTGCAGCCTTCCACCCTGTCTGCATGGTCTTACACAGCATTTCTACTTCCCTTATTCCTACCAGAGTCTCAAAGTCAGATGTATTTCTCTTTTAGAAAGCAGCTGAAAGCCTGGGGAGACCAACCTGGGGTACACAGTGGGACACTGAACAAGGAACTTGGAGCCACCCAGAGAAACCATTAGGCCAATGTGTCCACAGCACATCCAAAGTTGAGCAGAGATGGTGGAGAAGGAATAATGAGAGATCAGGAAGTCTTTTGTTTTTCTTTTGCCAGACCTAACCTGATGTCTTGATACTTTCTGTTACCCAGTTCTGGGTTAAGACAAAAGAAGAAACAGTGATGTGAGTGCAGAGAAAACTCCAGGTTCCCTTCTGTTGCAGTGACAGAGGACTCAAGCTTGGTGAAGACACCCTGGTTTCTACATAACATTTATTGTGTGCCCCACTAATAGAGCAAATATAGATGCACGAGCCTGGATGAAAGGGTCCTGTGAAGATTAGCTCAGGATCATATCATTTTAATGTGGAGTATGAATTTACTGAACCTGGGGTGGAGCTCGGAGATTACCTCCATGCTGCTTCAGTGCCTTCTAAAGCTGTTGTGTGGGGCTCTGGCTCCAAGCTGCAGCACCTCCAGGCTGTAATGCCTTTTCCCACCCCTGCTTGACTGAAGTTTGGCCTTGGCTTGAGCTGGGTGAGGTGCTGCCATGCATGCAGTTGCCTGTTGATGCTGATGATGTGAGTAGTTTATTCAGTAGACAACATTCAGCGCGGCGCTGAGGTTCGGTCTGCTTCAGCATCCCATCCACCAGCTGAGCACTGCATGAGCAACATTCTCACATTTGCTGAATTTAGTTATTGGGATTTCTTTTAGGCAAATGAATTTGTTTTGGAGGCTCAGAGAAAATGTGTTTGTGCTCCTGCCAAGAACACAACCACTCCAGTGGTTTTTAAAATGGCAGAGGAGAGATTTAGACTGGATGGGAAGAAACGTGTTTAAACTGAGGACGGCAAAATCACTTCTCAGAGGTAGCCCGGAGAAGTGGTGGATGCCTCATCCCTGGAAACATTGCAGGTCAGGTTGGACAGGGCTTTGAGAAACTGATCTGGTGGAAGATGTGCCTGCTCACTGCAGGGGTTTGGACTAGATGTTTTGGGTTGCCAAAATCCTCTGTGATTCAATGAGAAGAGGAACAGGGCACGAGAGCCTTTCCTTTTGCTTAGGAGGGAGCTGGTCTGGGTCTTCTGTCCCAGGATGAAAACACCCAAGTTACTCGGTGACTGCTTTGGACAAGGGATGTTCTTTCCTGTCTCTTTCTTTCTCCATGGTTTTGTTTGTTTGTTTGTTTGTTTTCTCAGTTAGAGATGAACAGCAGAACAATGTGAGGCCCGAGGGAAGCAGAACCCTTTCACCAATCTATGGACAAGACAGTACCTGCATGCAAGTCTGCTGTGCCACCTCGGGAGCTGGCAGCTGTGCCAGCTGCTCAGCCAGCCTCTGACAGCCTGTCTCCCTTGTCACACAGGTCCTCCCTGGTATCTGATGGCCTCACAGCTGTGCTGCACCAGTCACACTCTCACCACCAGTCCCCCAGCAGATGTTCCCTTCCCGTTTTGTTAGCTGGGGTTGGGAAAGGTCACTGGCACAGCAAAACAGGGAGGAAAAATGTTCTCATCTCTGACAGCTGTCTGCTGCCCCTCTTCCTGTGCCAAGTCTGGACACTCAGGGCATCAAGTAGAGCTGTGTCTGTGAGATAAGACAATGCACCTGCCTTTCTCTGCCTCGAGATGAGTGTTGGTTAGCCAAGGTTTATCAGGCACAAGCACTGTTGGTGCAGGCACTGGGAGTGCTGTGAGCAAGGGGGGTTTGTAGTTTTCCTTGCATCTACCAATGCAAACAGCCAAATCATTGCTCATTCTGCCCTTTCAGCATTTCCCTGCCCCTTTCTTACATATTTTGTAGGTTCTCCAAGTGGCTAACCTTCTTTGGATATGTAGCCTGAGGGAATGGCATCACAGTATGGCTGCAAGTGCCTCCCATCTGAGGGTTTGCCTTTGTCAGTCTGATTGCTGATGAAGATGAGTCTGTGTGCTCACATTCTCAGAGCATCTGTCCCTCTCCCTGTAAACTCTTTGCCAACATCAGCCATGACTGACAGAAGGGTATCTGTGCCAAAGATGGACATTTCTTACGTGGTGTAAGAAAGTGAGTGTCTGGTGGAGGAGAGCAGCTCACCCACAGAGAAGAAAGGGACACTGAAGAGCCTGCTCATGAGAATTGCTTTTAGAGAGGAATCATTCCCATGTAGGCAAGAAAGGGAATTTCCTGAAGACATGCTTATCTTCTGCATTTATTTGTAATATTGCTAGCAGCAGTTATTTTTGTCTTGGTGTTGCAGAGTGGCAAAGGTGGAAGCAAACCCTAAAAGCAAAGTGAGCATGGGCTACAGCAACGCAGTCCTTGCACAGCTCCCAGCAAAGGAGAGTTTGCTCTCATGGAGCATTCAGGTTGTGTTTGTGTCTCTTGTCTGAACACAGGAATGCCCTGCAGAGGAGCCCATGGACTAGGATGTCTGTATCCCTGGGATCAGCCTGAATTGAGAAGCTTGCTGGTATCACCCTTTTGCCTCTGTTATCTTCCCATTCACCAACCAGCTAATTTTACTTTGTCTGTAAGACATAAGGTGGTTTATTGCACTGGGGATTAGCTTCTCTTTGACTTTTCACATCACCAGAGATTGCTGCCGTCACCTTTGGATTATACAGAAGAACCAGGGAGTGTAGGAGGCTCCTGAAGACTGGTGCTGCAGAGCAGCCATGCATGAAATAAGAGATTAATGTGGGTTCCCATAATCTGGATCAGCACACAGGAATGTAAAGCTGGCTTTCTCTCTGAGTGCTTTGCACATTATGAGCTGTCATTAGTTTCTCCATCTGCCTGAGCTTCTCTCATGGGACCTGCAGCTTCCCAGCCTTCCTCCCTGCTGTTCTCCTGCTCTCTGGCCAAATGCTGTTTCTCAGGCTGTGCTGTGGAACATCGCGGCTACCATGAGTGACAAGCACTGATTCCCAGCACCCAGGGTATGAAGTGAGGACAGAGCAGGGCAGGAGGTTGTGCTTCATTCCTGACACTGGTGGCAGATGTGCTGTGCCTCAAATGCCATGTTTTCTTCCTTGCCTCACTGGGGCTGCATCAGTAGTCTCTCTGGGAAGGCTGATGTGACTCCAGAGATGTCTGATCCAGCTGGGGACCAGGACCTACTGGGAAAGTGAGAGCAATGAGGAAATGAACTACCAATGCCAGCAGTGCTCTGTGGCAGCTTAAATTCAGCAGATTTTCCTTTTCACAGAGTCACACAATGGAAGGGATTGGGAGGGACCTCTGGAGATCATCTAGTGCAATCCCCCTGCTAAAGCAGGTTCACCTGGAGCAGGTTGCACAGGATTGTGTCCAGACAGGTTTTGAATCTCTCCATAGAAGGAGATTCCACAGCCTGTTCTGGGCAGCTTGGTACAGGGCTCTGTCCCCACCAAAGTAAAGAAGTTTTTCCTTCTGCTGTCACCAGCTGCAGACACAATGTCTGATGGTAAAATGAAGAGAGAAATTATCAGTGCTGATTTTACTGTTTCCCAGCTCAACAAAACACCATTTTCTAGAGGAAGAATATGTAATTCCTAGAATTTTCCACCAGATGTTCTTCCATCAGCTCCTTAATGCAGGTGAATATGTGCCACAGTAAATTGCCCAGACTTTTTGCAGTTTGTCTTTGTAGTCTTTTTACATGTTGCCTTCAGCTGCAAAACCCTCTTAAATCTCTGTCAAATAGGTTATAATGAAGAGAATAAATTTTTATGCAGCATGGACCTCCTAACTGCAGCACACAGCAATATTTTACCCTCCAATGTTCTTGCAGTACATTGAGCTGTCAATCACCAAATGACCTGAAGAGAACTGAGTAGACAGAGAAGCTGAAGAAAATTCTGGTGCTTGAGTGAAAATAGCTACATTTAGCCAAAAGGGCTCTAATGGTGCTTCATACCCTCATACAGACTGCTGCAGGATGTGCTTGGTGACAAACTACACAAGCAGTTCATTTGTTTCATTTGGATCTGGTAAAAGTGATATTTATTCAGAAGATGCAGCCCTGCATTGAAAAATTCGCAGGCAATGGGATCTCCCTTTCAAGCTGTGTCAATGTGTCTGTATCCTTATCTATCACAGAGCCTTAGTGTCCCCTTAGCCACTCTGGCTACCGTGGTACTGCCTGGGTAGCAGCCTGTGCACTGGCATTGTCTTCAGCTGAAGATGCTGGAGGTGGAAGAGCCCTCAAAAGGTGTAGGCAGAAGGGAAACAGCCATGAGGATCTTCATTGGTATTACTTAGTAGGTGGCTACTGAAGACTGACTGCAAGCTGTCAAAGTCAGCTGAGGGCTGCTAAGTGTTGGTGGACACTGGGACTTTGTCAGAACCATGAACCAGCCAGAAGCTTACAGTCAGATGATGAGAGCTGGCAGGGATATGCCTCTCTCTGACAGAGGATAGATTTGCAGAGCTGTTGTAAGTGGGCTCTACTTCCAAGCACCAAACTAAAGACATCTCTGAGCTGTCCAAGATGGTCTTCTGCAGCACTGATTTTGACCAGTGGCAGAGGCAAGTGCTGAAACATCACTAAATAACTTGTTGGTCATGGCTCAAGTAGCAGTCAAGGCATCCTACTGCTGTCATGAAGGGTCATCCCACATCCTTCACATCCTTTTGGGAACTGTATTGAAGAAGCCACATTTCTGTGAAACCAGAGAGCACACCAGATCCCAGCTTGTGATAGAGACACGATTTCCTGAGCATTTGCAGGAGGAAAAGGACCTCTGCACCCCACACACCACTCCTGTGTTGAAACAAATCGCCCTCTGTCATCTAAAGGGACCTTGACAGGCTGGAGAGGTGGGCACAAGCCAACCTCATGAGGTTCAACAAGACCAAGGGCAGGGTCCTGCATCTGGGTCGAGGCAACCCCAGGCACAAATCCAGGCTGGAAAGCAGCCCTGAGGAGAGAGACTTGGGGGTGCTGGTGGAGGAGAAGCTCAACATGAGCTCTCAGTGTGCACATGCAGCCTGGAAAGCCAATCAGATCCTGGGCTGCATCAAGAGAAGTGTGGCCAGCAGGTCAAGGGAGGTGATTCTCCCCCTCTACTCAGCTCTGGTGAGACCCCATCTGCAGTACTGCCTCCAGTTCTGGAGCCCCTATTACAAGAGGGATCTGGAGGTGCTGGAAGGTGTCCATAGAAGGGCCATGAGGATGATCAGAGGGCTGGAGCACCTCTCCTATGAAGACAGACAGAAGGAGTTGGGGCTGTTGAGTCTGGAGAAGAGAAGGCTGAGAGGTGACCTAATTGTGGCCTTCCAGTATCTGAAGGGGGCCTACAAGAAGGCTGGGGAGGGACTTCTCAGGATCTCAGGTAGTGATAGGACTAGGGAGAATGGAATGAAGCTGGAGGTGGGGAGATTCAGGCTGGATGTGAGGAGGAAGTTCTTCCCCATGAGAGTGGGGAAGCCCTGGAATAGGTTGATCAGGGAGGTGGTTGTGGCCCCGTCCCTGGAGGTGTTTGAGACCAGGCTGGATGAGGCTCTGGCCAGCCTGATCTAGTGTGGGGTGTCCCTGCCCATGGCAGGGGGGGTTGGAACTAGATGATCCTTGTGGTCCCTTCCAACCCTGACTGATACTATGATAAATAAAGCCTGATGCCCTCTTGATGGCCTCTAAAGACAGCCTGCAAGCCATATTGCAGATCTGGTCAATAAAAAGGAGGACTGGTAGCCTCAGACTCCAGCTCTGTCAGTAAGGCACTCCAGTGTGACTTCATCTTTGTCTTCTCGAGCTGCCATTTAAAATGTTTCTTATGTGTGTGCAATATTTAATAGCTGACTCACTCTTTGTACATCTATCAGTAACCCTTTGGAATCCCCCAGATGGAAATGTGTGTTGTTTAACTAGGAGTATATTTTTGTATTGCAGGACCCCTCTGAAGGCTCAGGGCTGTGGAAAATCTGATTCCTGTGTTAAGGGAAGAAATCACTGGAGCCAGTGATGTCAAAGTGCTCACATGATTACATGGGCATGGAAACAAGGAAGGAAAATATTAGTTCATGTGTTGAGTGGTGTAGACCAGCCTGCCTGTGGTTTCCTCCTCTCCTCTCATGCACCTGACTCATCTGTAAGTACAAAGTTAATTGTGGTCTTTATATGGACAAGCCTCAGATCAATCTCTCTGTTCCAGACCCATCTGCTCGTGTCCAAATGAAATCTCAGCCTGGCTGTCTGGCATTTCCTCTTGATGTGTCATCCTCAGCTCCAGTTCAAGAGACATAAAACTCAGCTGTTCATCCTTCATCACAACTCTTAACTGTTAATCAACAATCCCTTCCTCTTTTGGGCTGTTTGGTGAGCTGCCTATTTCTTATGGTTTTTTTTTCCCCCAATGCTTTGAGACTTCTGCTTGTCCTTTACTTCTTCGCATTTGGAAGATATTTCTTAAGCATCTAGAAGAGTGATCTCTGATCTTGTGTTAAATGCCCCAATAAAACTTTCTTCTGCTGGGACACCAAAAATCCCTCAAAAAACCCCCAACAACCCACAAGCAAACAAACAAACAACAAAAAACCCCACCCCAAGCACCTTCTCATGCTTGCTTTCCCAAGCTGGGCTTGATCAGATTCTTCAGGTGGTTGTTTTTTATTCCCTTGAAGTTCTATTGTATGACAATTTGAAGAAGCAGCTTGTAAAAAGCAGTGTGATTGGGAAGGAATAACAGCCCCATGACTCTCGCTCTAAACTCACCTGCTGTTTAGACTAACAATAGGTTGCATTCTTCTCCCAAAGGACTCCCTTGGCAAGAGCCTAATAGCAAGAGAAACAAAATCAGAGTGGGTGAAACACCACTTCCCAGGTGCAATCAGATCCCTGCAGATGGCTGTGATTCAGCATCCCTCTTGGGCTAGATGAGGGAGCTGTGCCTTGCCTTAGGTCCATGTCGTGTGCCTCTGTATTTGTGTGGGTTTTTTCCCTTGTAAGGGGCTGTGTGGCTGCAGCTCCCATTTGCAAAGATCAGTGTTTTCTAATTCATTAATTTGCTTGTTGCTGTTACCATGGTGCTTTATTTGGCAGGCAGGGAGCACTCTTAAACAAGTATGCTGAAGCCAGGCTGGAATTAATGTCTGCTTTCAATCCAGCTCTTTTTCCTTGTCCCTCCAGTAGGGAGGTGTGAAAGGAGTCATCCAGGAGTATTTCTTCCGTGTTATCACAGTATCACTAAGATTGGAAGAGACCTCGAGGATCATCGAGTCCAACCTGTCACCACAGACCTCATGACTAGACCATGGCACCAAGTGCCACGTCCAATCCCCTCTTGAACACCTCCAGGGACGGTGACTCCACCACCTCCCTGGGCAGCACATTCCAATGGCGAATGACTCTCTTGGTGAAGAACTTTCTCCTCACCTCGAGCCTGAACTTCCCCTGGCACAGCTTGAGACTGTGTTCTCTTGTTCTGGTGCTGGGTGCCTGGGAGAAGAGACCAACCCCTTCCTGGCTACAACCACCTTTCATGTAGTTGTAGAGGGCAATGAGGTCACCCCTGATCCTTCTCCAGGATAAGCAATCCCAGCTCCCTCAGCCTCTCCTCATAGGGCTGTGCTCAAGGCCTCTCCCCAGCCTTGTTGCCCTTCTCTGGACATGTTCAAGTGTCTCAATGTCCTTCTTAAACTGAGGAGCCCAGAACTGGACACAGGACTCAAGGTGTGGCCTAACCAGTGCAGAGTACAGGGGCACAATGACTTCCCTGCTCCTGCTGGCCACACTATTCCTAATGCAGGCCAGGATGCCGTTGGCCCTCTTGGCCACCTGGGCACGCTGCTGGCTCATGTTTAGGCAGCTGTCAATCAGCACCCCCAGGTCCCTCTCTGTTTGGGAGCTCTCCAGCCACTCTGACCCCAGCCTGATGGGAAGTAGCTGAGCCTGGAAAAGGGGCACATGCTTGTACACCTGCTCTCATCAAGATATCCTGTGCCCCATCCCACAGCCAGCTTCTCCTGGGACAAGGGGGAGAATCAGCCTTCCCACACAGAGACAGTCCTGTGGTGACCTGTGGTGATGGAGAGGGAAGCACAGCACAGGTGATTAGGAAAAGCCATGTCCATGAGGCATGGCAGAAAGATGTGAGGCAGACTGTGAAGTGGAGAGGTGCCCCTGGGAGTGCTGACCCAGGGTGGGAAGCAGCTGTTAAGCTCCTGCCACCAGAGTGTGTTTATGCCACTTTCAGGTCTGGGGTGATTCCCTGTGAATCTATGGAAAGATAATTAGACACCATGGTGAGAAACATGTTTCCAGTCTCGATGTCAGAGCATTTGAGCTTTCCAAAGGTTGTTTTACTGTAGTTTGTACTGAAATGCTTTATTATTATAGACTCATAGAATCCCACACCATTTTCTTATATTCCCTTATATCTACTCTCCTCAGTGTCCCATTGGCTTGATGGCTTTCTTCATTTCCTTCCTTCCATTTTCCTACGACTTGCCATGTGGCTTTCTTAAGTGTGGGATTGCCTCCCACTCCTTTCTGCCTCTCTCTTTGTGAGACAGTGAAACAATGATTAAGCTACACCTCAAAGTATTGACTTGGTTGATAAATACATTATTAAATACACAGAACATGTTGCTAAGTCAGCTCCACATCTTGTAGCACAACCCTTAATTATGCAAATAATCACCCCCCAAACAGTCCCATTGGGTTCCACAGGGACAGGGGAGAATTCCTAATGAAGCATTTCAAATTGTCCCAAAGCACAACATAATGAGCCTGTGTTATGGTAATCATGCCTACCAAGGTAAAAATAGGAAAGGTAGATGGTAGAGGGAAGAAAAGTGCTAAATATTTGTTCCATTAACAGTTTGAACCAGTGAAGGCAGGAAGAGACAACACTGTACAGCCTTTTCCTCGGGGGATCAGCTTCAGTTTTTCTTGGTCATTAGTTCAAATAGCAGTGGTCTCTCTGCTTCTGTTATGGACAATTCCACATGAATACTTCCTGCAGAGGCTCCTGTTTTCATTTTAGTTCCTGTGACTGTGTCCAGTTCTGGGCCCCTCAATTTAAGAAGGACATTGAGACTTTTGAATGTGTCCAGAGAAGAGCAAGGAGGCTGGGGAGGGGTCTGGAGCACAGCCCTGTGAGGAGAGGCTGAGGGAGCTGGGGTTGCTTAGCCTGGAGAAGAGGAGGCTCAGGGCAGACCTTCTTGCTCTCTACAACTACCTGAAGGGAGGTTGTAGTCAGGTAGGGATTGGTCTCTTCTCCCAGGCAGCCAGCACCAGAACAAGAGGACACAGTCTCAGGCTGCACCAGGGGAGGTTTAGGCTGGATGTTAGGAAGACGTTCTTCATAGAAAGAGAGCTTTGCCATTGGAATGTGCTGCCCAGGCAGGTGGTGGAGTCACCATCACTGGAGGTGTTCAGGAGGGGATTGGATGTGGCACTTAGAGCCACGGTTTAGTTAGCCATGAGGTGTTGGGTGATAGGTTGGACTTGATGATCTTTGAGGTCTTTTCCAACCTTGTTGATTCTGTGATTCTATGATCAGATCTCTATTCCAGTTCCACACATTTGTTGCTATTAAAAATCCCCAAACAAAGGGTGTAGGTAACCAAAGCCTTCCATGAAGAAGGTGGCAGTGTAGCCCTTTCTCTTGCAAGTCTGGTTTTGTTGATATTCTTCAGCTCCCTTCGTGGGCAAAATTCTTTTGGGAGCTGAAGACAGACCAGAGAATGACAACTCTGAGCAGAGTGCTCACTTTCACATCTACTTGCAATAAGGATTGTGAAGTTGTGTGATCCTCAGGTAATTGGCTGGGTTCAGCATCCTCACTCTGTGAGTAATGTGGTCTGTCATCTAGCCAAGGGAATTAGCTCTGTGTGCAGGGAACAAATACAAAACTTTGCAATGCAAGCTCTGAAGAGAGTGCAGGAGCGGTGTGAAAAGGAGCAGTGGGGAGATACTGTTTCACTGAACTGTGCTCCCTCAAACAACATGGGATAAATTGACTGATGGTGAGAAATGCAACACTTGAAATGGGGCAGCTCCACAGCACCCAGAGCTTAGGTGAGGCAGAAGAAGTGTCTTGCCCTGTTGTCTTCCACATCTTTGTGACCACTCCGATGTTTGCTTCTCCTTTCAGATGAAGTTCTGGTATCCCTTTTGAAGAAGGTCTCCTCTAACCCTGTGGTCATAAAGGGGCTGCATTGCCTTGTGCTGCAAACTCTCTTCTCTGCCCACCATTCCTGAAGGTCAGCTCTTCTCTTCCAGCAAACTGTAGTGACTGCATTGTGGTAGGAGGTAACTCACAGCCCCATGCAGTGCAAGTTTCCTTCTCCCATTTAGCTTACTCTATAAGCTCAAGGCCCAGCAGGTGCAAGACCTGTTATACAGATGTACAGCATCATGCAGTGCTTTAAAGCCAACAGCTCCCAGGCTTGAGAAGAGGCAGTGCCAAAGCTTTACCTTGGATTTTTTTCCCTGAAGAATATGCAATTGAGAGGGAGGATAGTTACTAGGATAGTTAATAGGTATTAGGATAATTACATTAATAACTAGAATTATTATCAGAAGCCCCATGCCAAAGAACAGAATCTGCACTATACCAAAGATTGCTTTTTAAACAAATAGAGTTTGAATAACAATGATTTAAAATACATCATAAAGCAAAACCTGTGACTCTGATCATGGCATAAGTATCATGAATAACTTGGCGGTATTGGACTCTGCTGTTTCCCAAAGATTCAGCTATTGATAACTTATTGCAGGGAAATAAGGCTTTCTAGTTTGTTTGTTTGCTTGTTAGCCCTTGCTCTGTAAGCCAGATTTTCATCTCTTTTGTGGAGGTGCAGGTCAGCTACAGTGGGAAAGGCTCTGTTTCGTTCAGAAGCAGGCAGTAAAATAACTGTATTAAATACACTTGCTAGTAAATGAAAGCTTCTGCCATGGCCAGTCTGTTTGCATTAGCTTGCACCCTCCTCTCTATGGTGAAATCTTCCCTTAACCACACATAGATTGTAAATATCCAACATATTCTGCTCTGATTTGTGTTTTCAGTGGCCTCATTTGTCTCCAGAAGCACTTTGTGGAAAACAAGGGTGCCATTTGATTTTTGCCTGAGCGATCAAATGTTAAATTACCAAATGTTCGTGCCAGGGAGTCAGTCAGGCAGCCCTCATCTGGTCCTTCCCTCAGATCTTGCATATCAAGAGTAATTTTAGAGCAAATATTTGTTTGTCCTTCATCATTTTAAACCACACATGCTTTCTCTGAAGGAAAAAAAGGCTGCTAATGCTGTGCCCTCCAGCAAGGAATGAAATTTGGCTCCTTGTGAGGCCCCGGGAAACAAGAAACTTGGAAACCTGAAGGTCAGGTAGTGGGTTTGAATTTTTTTCAATGTCTTGGTCATCTGAGACATCCCTTTATCTCCCTTGCTTTTTTAATTTCCTCTGGTCTCTCTCTCTCTTTCTTTCTTTTATGTAAAAGTGAAGGAAAGGGTCACAAAGGGCCCCAGCTCAGGTTTGCCATGAGGCAGGTTGGATTAACAGGAGAAATGAAAGAACTCTGTGCTTTGTTCGTGCTCCTTGCAAACAGCTGAAAATTAAATCTCTCATATTCTTGGTGTTCAATAGCCAGACCTGAAATGATAGATTTCCATCCTGCCTGCTTTGTTTACTGGTTGCCCAGGCCACAATGTGTGGAGGTCATGTTGCAAACAGACTTTTCCCTGGAACAGATGCATATCACACAGTCACCACTTCTGTACCTCAGAGAGATAGGGAAGCAGCATTTCAACTGAAGGATGTCCTCTGTTTCATGTAACTCTACCCTGCAGAGAGCTTCTTCTCTGCATTTTAATTGGCTGCAAGTCTGATTATTATTACTGAAGGCTGCCAAGACAGTTAAGTGTTCATGGATGTGCACCTGCTCATCAGAAGGAAAGAAGAAGCCTGCTCAGCTCCCATTTTTGTCAGGCTTTTACTTTGGCTCACAGTGACAGGGGTGTGACTGGGCTTTTTGGATGAATAAAGTGAGAAGATGATAGCTACAGGTCACTGGGGATGGGAAACTGTGCTGCTGAGAAGTCTGAGAACATAATCAGGAGAATGTTAAGGTTTGATGAGAGATGCAAATAATAGCGATAGAATATTTTGGGTTGGAAGACAACTTTAAAGGTCTATAGTTCAAGCCCTAAGCAGTGAGCAGGGACATCTTTTACTGGATCAGGTTATTCAGAGTCATGGTTTGCAATGTTTGTTCTGCCTTCCTTGCAGGAGTGTTGTGCTGTGGCTCCTTGCTGCTCGTGTCATGGTTTGTAGCAGTTATGCCTGCAGACCACCGAGGCAACGCTTTTGCCCCATGTGCACGAATGAAGATGAACCACTAAAGAAAGGCAACTGAACTCTGAATTTTCTTGATGTTTAGAAATCTCTCCATGGCTATAGACATCAGGGTATGTATTGCAAGCTGGGCTGCTGTGATAAGGGAGATACAAGATATGATAAGCATGGTAACTCGCAATTGCCTTTTCCCAGCAGCGTTTCAAAGATTGCTGTCACTGAAAGGAAACATCATTTCAAAGGATATAATCTGGATAACTGTCTAGCCATGATGTCAGAAATGGGTGGATGTTTCAAGGGAGCCAATACAATTCAAAGGACAGGCATTGAAATAGGGTTTTAACTATGTGGGACCTGCTTCCCCACTCCCATATGTTTAGCAGATCAATATTAGCTCCTCCACAGTCAATAGAGCTCACTGATGTAAAACTGCTGTGTGCATGTTCTTAATGATTCATAGTTTTGAAGCCCAGCCAGTTCTATAATGCAGCCCTCGCAAAGGCAAACAACCTCCTGCCAATCTGCCCTCTCTTCGCTCATCCTGTTATTTGTTAGGTGCCTGCAGCCCATTAGCTGGCTTGCCATGGTATTAATATCTGGTATAATTATTCATAGCCAGATCTGCTGATAAGAAATCGAAGGCTCTGGTAAACAACTGCCCGCTTTTTTTCCATGACATCAACAACCAAGTCAGGCAGGGTACTGGGAAAAGGATAACTCCCAGGATCCTGTTAAAAGATTACATGGTTATGTGGAGCAGGGTGGAAAGCTGCTTCCCAAGCACTGGGCAGGAATGCTCTGTCATTTCCAGCAGGCACACCCCAGCATGTCTGCTGCTCACAGCAGGGACATGCCAGCCCACGTGGCACATCACTGCACGCCGGGGGTGGCCACCTTTCAGAAACAAATGGGACTTCAAAATTATTCTTTTCCAACCCTCCCCCCCAGGTGGCAAACCTGACTCTGGAAGAATGAGAGCTAGAGCTCTTTGTGCCTTAAACTAAAGGACTGAGCCAGCTCTGCTAGCGCAGATCAGCTTTCGTGTGTGGTCATTGATAACTGGGGCTGCAAAATGCAACGGCAGAGTTAAAAGCCTGGTGCTGTCCAGATGTTGGTCTCACTCATGCCTGAATTATCCAGGGCACACGGAGTAGCAGTGACAGAAACATGAACATGCACTTGACCCATGGTGGCTGCTGTTCCCCTTGCCTCTTGGTGCTACAGGTCCACACCTGCCCAGGCCAGCAGCTGGCCCTCTGAATGGTGGCTGCACCTCCACTTGTGGTCACAGGGCTGGCCACCAAGGGAACTTGACTAAGCCTTCCATCTTTTCCTCTGTAAACCCAGTGCCTCAGGGTAGGAGAGCACAAGTAGCTGTTGGATTAGGTTTTGGTGCTTCGCTTCCACCTTACTTTTGCAAGTGCTTGCTGCCATTCAACATCCAGGAGGGGGAATTTTGGGGTAGCTCTTTGTGACCCATCAATTTCCCCTGGAGTAGACATGACTAAGAGGAGGTCTTATCAATGCTTATGAATATCTAAAGGGTGAGTGTCAAGAGAATGGGGCTAGACCCTTTTCAGGGGTGCCCAGATACAGGACAAGGGTTAATGGGCAGAAAATAGAACACTGTTGGAATTTCTGTCTGAAATAAGGAAAAACTTATTTCATGTGAGCATGACACAGCACTGGAACAGGCTGCCCAGAGAGGCTCTGGAGTCTCCTGCTCTGGAGAGATTCAAAACCTGCCTGGATATATTCCCGTGCAAGCTGCTCTGGGTCAACTTGTTTTGGCAGGGTGTTCAACTAGATGAACTTTTGAGGTCCCTTCCAACCCCATCATTCTGTGAGCCTGTGCTATTTCAGCACTGGCTGAGCAGACATCTGTCTGCACACAGGACTGCTTCTCAGTGCTGTTAGCAGGTGGCACAGGTGCAATCCCCAGAGGCAGGATATGCGGCTTGTGCATTTTACATTCTTTTGGTTCCTCTGGCCTCACCTGGGTTGCTTTGTGTGGTGTCAAAACCTTCCTCCCCTTCAGGGTGGGTGGCTGAGTGATAAGTGGGTTTGATATTGAGAGTAACAGTGATTAGATAAAAGCAAACTCTGATGAATGCTCCAAACACTTGGGCAATGCTTCTTGAAGCCTTGAAAGGCTTAAAATCATTTCCACTCCTTGGTCCTGGCTGGCACAATCACTCCTTTTTGTTTCCTTGAGGCGTGCTCAAGAACTTAATGCAGGATACTTACAACGAAAGGTCTCTCAAAGTTTTCAGTGATTCTTCCCCATTTAATGTTCTAGGTCAATCCAAAGGCTTTCCAACAAGGGCTCAGGCAGGTTAAGTTCAGATATGGCCCTTACATCATCTCCTATGTTTCCTGGGTTATTCCTGGTCTTACAGGCTTGCTGTCTTGAGGCTAGAAGCTTCAGTGCAGGAGGAAGATTATATTCTAAGTTACCTCTTTCTTAGACTGAGACTTTACCATGCTGCTGCTGTCTTGCCCAGCTGGTCATTTGCTCTTGCTCCTCAAAATGTGGCCTTTATTTCTGGTCTGAATTTAGCTCGTTCATCTTTGAGTCCCTGGTGCTTTTTTATGTCACTTGTGGATGAAGGAACTTGTCATTGGCCATGGACTTGCTCTCTGAAAGTAATAACACCAGATGAGCAAATGACTCAGAAACCATCTTTTTTGATGACCTTCTAAAGAACAGCCTAGCTGCAAGGAATTCTTTATGTATCTGGCATCATTTTTGATGTCTTTTCCAGCATCAGGTTTTTCAGCACCTGCTCTGCAGCTGGTGTTCCTCTTCTCTGTGCTGCCTGCAAAGGTAACTCTAACTCCCTTACAGCAGGCCATGCATTTCTGTTTTCCTTTTTCCTTCCTTCCCTTCCTTTCCCTTCCTTTCCCTTCCTTTCCCTTCCTTTCCCTTCCTTTCCCTTCCTTTCCCTTCCTTTCCCTTCCTTTCCCTTCCTTTCCCTTCCTTTCCCTTCCTTTCCCTTCCTTTCCCTTCCTTTCCCTTCCTTTCCCTTCCTTTCCCTTCCTTTCCCTTCCTTTCCCTTCCTTTCCCTTCCTTTCCCTTCCTTTCCCTTCCTTTCCCTTCCTTTCCCTTCCTTTCCCTTCCTTTCCCTTCCTTTCCCTTCCTTTCCCTTCCTTTCCCTTCCTTTCCCTTCCTTTCCCTTCCTTTCCCTTCCTTTCCCTTCCTTTCCCTTCCTTTCCCTTCCTTTCCCTTCCTTTCCCTTCCTTTCCCTTCCTTTCCCTTCCCCTTCCATGATGTCCTTTTCAGTGAGTTTCAGGATGTGACTGTCCTGCTCTGAAAGTTTGTGGTTTCTTTGTCTTAGAGAACAAATGTCCCTGTTCAATGGTCTGGGAGAGATGCATCTGCAGATGCCAGCACACAGCAGTGATTGAATGGATTGGTTTGTCCATGACCAAGACTTTTACCTTCTGCCATGAGCTTCCAAAGAGATTGGAGCTGTGTTTGTCAAGCACTGAACTGGAACTTCAGCATTAGTTCTTAATATAGCTTCAGTATAAACTGAACATACTCTGCAGACTCCTTTCTCCCAGTCCTGACAGTCCTAGCTCTTTCCCTCATGTCTTTAGCATAAAATCCAAGTAGGACACAAACCAGGAAAATGAAAAGCACTAAGGAAATTTCTAGATGATATAATTATTTATTTTTCTACATGGTCATTTGTTTCATACCAATTTCTGTTGGTTTCTCTTTTTCTTACTTGTTTGGTTTTTTTCAGGCCAGCAATTGCATCCTTTGTTGGAAAGCCAGGGAGTTCAAATTGTTGCACTAGAGCTCCTTCATAGACAGAGACAGGGATTCGATGGTATCTTTGGGCCTCTTTCTTTGTCCAGGATCTGTCACCTCACATGGAATTGACTTGGAAAGTCTCTCTCTGACTGACAGTAGAGGAGTCACCATCCCTGGAGGTGTTCAAGAGGGAATTGGATGTGGCACTTGGTGCCATGGTTTAGTCATGAGGTCTGTGGTGACAGGTTGGACTCGATGATGTTTGAGGTCTCTTCCAGCCTTGGTGATTCTGTGATTCTGTGATCACCCTCACCTGGGATGTAACATCTCCTTGGGTAGGTATTTCTGGACATCACTAGATCCAGCATGGTTTTTCTGTAAGAAGTATGTATACAAGCATTCAGCTTAAATATTTTAATTATTAATGGCTATGTTTCACTCTTGAAATTTAAGACTTTTTCCCACGTGTCTCTGTCCCTTCCTTCTCTCCCTCTCCCAGCACATATCTGTTAAAAAAAATCCCATAAATCATTCCTAATCCCTGTTGTTCAACCTGTTCCTTAATTCTTTTCAACACTGAAACACAGGCAGTGAGAGGTTGGATCACGTTCTCCATGGGAGTTCTTGAACTGACTTCAATGGGAGCAGGACTGGGACCTCTTTAGTCTGTCCTCCATCTCCATTTCTGCCCATATGAACCCCCTCCAGCACCACTGGATCTCAAGTCACTGGGGATGAAGGGCACCACTTAAAAGCAAGGATGGAGCATGGATACTTCATTTAGTCCTCAGAAAAACAGAGGCCATTGCTAGTGTTCAGAGGATCAGAGGCTGTCAGGGGTGCTTTTGCTCCCTGTTATTGCCGGGTGAACAGCGACCAAGTGCTCTCTGCACTTGCACACAGCCAGACACAATCTTTTCAGCTGGCTTTCCTGTAGTGCTGATTTAGCAGGAGTGGGAGGGTGTGTGGCTGGCCCAACACAAGATGTCTTTCCCAGCCATGTACATTACAACATTTCAATGAACTGTTCCAGCAGCTTCCCTCTGACCGCGGAAGGCAAGGCAGAACGAAAGGGCAAGTGGCATGGCCCAGCACAGGGCTAGTAAGGCCAAGCAATACATGACTTGCATGGATTTAGCTCTCAGTGTTGTGGCAATTTGGGGGTGGAAGTTTATTTGCTCTTACAGTAACAGGGATTTTTTTGTTGGTTGTTTGCTTTTGCTGGAAGGATGCTTATGGTCTGGAAAAGCCATTATGAAGTGATTGTCTTCTTTTAATTTAATTCAAAACCATCTCTCCTTTTGTAACATCAGCTGCTGCATCTCACTGCTGAGACAGTAATTTTTTGATAATTAACTTACATATGTGTGTTTATCTACAGAGCCAGGACAGCAGCAAGAGATTAGAGAGGACTGTTCCTTCTCTTTGCTCTCTGATATAAGAGGACTGGAACATCTACCTATGAGGAAAGGCTGGGAGAGCTGGATGATCTCCTTAGTTTGGAGAAGAGGAGAGCAGGGGGTGGGAATCTCATTAATGCTTATCAATATCTAAAGGGCAAGTGTCAGGACTCTTCTTGGTGGGGTCCAGCCAAGGGACAATGGACACAACCTGGAACACAGGAGGTTCCACATAAAGCTAAGGCAAAAATTCTTTCCTTTGAGGGTGGCAGAGCACTGGAACAGGCTGCCCAGAGAGGTTGTGGAGTCTCCTCCTCTGGAGGCATTCAAAACCCACCTGGACATGTTCCTGGGTGATTTAATCTAGGTGATGCTGCTCTAGCAGGGGGATTTGGACTGGACAACCTTCAGAGGTCCCTTCCAGCCCCTACCATTTTGTCATTCAGTCATCTCTGCATCCTCTCTTTGTTTTCCTTCCAGTTGTCCAAAATGCCATCTCTTGTGTTGCCAAAGGAAGCGGCAGAGGTGCCAACATGCTCTGCTCAGCTCATGCACCAAGGTCTGCAAGTGCTTTGTAGGTAAGGAGGAGTGTGAATAGTGGAAGGAATGTGCAGTCTTCTCCTTAAATCAAAACAAGGTTTGCAAAGAGATTTATCAGCTGTAAGCAGCACTGGAAATCATACAGCACCATAAAGCACACCATATGAGGAACATGAAATCCAAAGGAAGAAGTGCAAGATAAGTTCTCAAGTTAGAGTCTTCAGGGAAAACAAAGAAATAAACCAATTGAGCAGGAGTGCAGCACTTCTACCACAAATGTCTCTAATGAAGGAACAAAGCCAGGGTGCAGCTTTCCTCCCAAAGAAAGGTGTCTGCTTGTGTTAAGATGCAGGGCAGAGCTGCAGAAACCACCCTGCAGGGCTGCTGCTTAGGAATGGGTCGCTGTGCTGAGTCCTCTCTTGCAGCAGAGCTGCTGCTTGTGTCTCTCCTTGCAGGCTGAAGTTGGGCAGAGCTGGCTGGTGGCCTGGGGGTCTTTACCAGAGGGTGAAAAGCAAGGAGCCACTGGAAAATACTCAACTCTCTGACCCTCAGGTACCAGTGTAGCAGGACCTGGTAGCAGAAGGTTTCATGTTTTAGTCATTTTAATTCTAAGAAGTCTAAGACTTCTAAATCTTAAGTCAGACTTCCCTTAGGATGCTAGGAAGACAAAGCATGTCCACAGCCAACAGCCAGGGGCTGGATGACAAACAAAACCTTATTCTGAGCCATCCCATTTGTATGCCCAAGCCCTATCTGTCTATCCTGTCATTTATTCCTGCAGCTTTGCCCCTTTAATCTCAGGTTTCAGAGGCTTGGTTGACTCTGCTTTGTGATGTACCCTCAGTCGTGCCTCACTTCTGAGCAGTACTAATGCATGCAAAGAGAGCTGGACCAGCCAGGATAGCTGAAGAAAACATCATGTCTGGAAAGCTGATTCTGCCTCGTGGCAGCAGAGCTAGTTTCAAGTTGCCAATATGAACGAAATGGTTACCTGAACTTGTTTGTTTGATGCTGTTTTGTTTTGTTGGTTTGGTTCTTGGTGGGGTTTTTTGTTTGTTTCTTTGGTTGGTTTGGGTTGGGTTTTGTTGAGGTTTATTCTCAGTTTTGGGGGATTTATTTTGAGTCCGTCTGATCACAACAGCCTTGGTACCTTAAAAGACAGCAGAGCAACTCTCCTGTGAAGCCAGCAGGGCTGTAATGAGTAGAGTGTCCACTACATGACAGCCCAGTGTGTGCACTTTAATCACAGCTGCTTTGGGTGTTATTAGTCTTCGAAGGCTTAGGCTGAGCCAAGCCAGGCAGAAATGCTGCTAATCTTGCATTGCAGAAGGGACTGAGAGCTTATTATGAACTTCTCCAATTTCCTCCAGACTGATGCTTTAGATCAGCCTGGCTTTGCATGCTCCAGTGAGCAGTCACACAGGATATTTGGGTAAAAAAATTCTTATTGCACCCAATATTGCACTTTGATTAGAAGGCATCAGAGAGTTATTAAAAATGAGCCTTTTATTCCTCAAGAATGAAAAGAGTCTGAACTGGATGCTGCACATGTGAGGCACAGGGATGAGTTGCCAGCTCCAGGAGGTGAATACCTCTCTGTTTTGCTACCTATTGCAATGTGAAGGGGACCCTGTTGAAACTTTTTCTTTTTAAACCCCAAAAATTAAGCTACAAGGGAAGAGTGATGCCTGAGAGGCTGATAATTTATCTGGAAGTCACCACCCTGGGCCAAAGAGTCCATTCCAGAGGAAGCAGATTAAGCAGGAGGTGTTTTGGTGACACCAAACAACGCTGGAAGTTTGCAGCAAATCTGGGGGAGGTGAGTGGTCAGCAGGAGCTGCCCAGAAAGTCTTTCAGCACAGAGGAGGGCTTGTGTGAGGAGGATGGTGGAACTGCTGGTGGCTGTGTCAAAAGCACAGGCTGCATAAACCCAGCAAAGGACTTAGTGAGAGCTTATGGAACTGAGTAGCTGCATCGTTGGGGGAGGTGTAGCTGTGGTGTCCCTGGAGCGTACCTGGGAGAGAAAGCTTTGTCAGAGATGCACAAGGCAATCACCCTCTGAAGTGTTCTTCTGGAGCCTCAGAGCTGGCTGTTTGGCCCCCACTGCTTTGGCTGTGTAGTACTGACATGGCTAACATAATTAGGAGAGAGGCAGAGCCAGAGGTTTCCAGCTGAATGATTTAAAACTATAAATAAACTGGGACTGTCTCTATAAGCCTTTTTCTTCATTGATTTCCATCTTTTTCTTTCCACATTATAACTAATGAACTACTTTTTGTCTTGGTCCCTCCATTTTTCTTAACACCAGCCCAAATATGTTGCCTCTCACCTGTTCCTTGCTTGTGACTGAAGTGCCTGCCCCAGCTTAACTGCCAGGCTTAAATGATCTTTTCCAGTCCCCACTAGCCCCAAAGGTAATTCTTATCTGCCATCTTGGTAGGTGATTAATGACTTTCCATTCCTGCAACAAATGTGAAAGGCAAAAGGGAAGTAAGACAACCCAGAAAAGATTCTCTTTCTAATCTTTCTTTCACCTCAATCATTTCAGGAAGGGAAACCAGAATGATAATAAATGTTTCAGTCTTCTTCAAGTGCCAGCAGCTCTTTTGGTGCCCTGTGTTAATTGCCTGAAAAACATTTAAATGAGTGAACACAACTGGAAAAGAAAAAGCTCTTTTCTCTGGTCAGCTTGGGCTGGTGGCAAAAGTAGATTTCTTCAGTGCCTGCTAACACAGTTAAAATAGAATAGAACTAACCAGGCAGGAAAAGACCTTTGAGATCATGGAGTCCAACCTATCACCCAACACCATCTAATCAACTAAACCAAAGCACCAAGCACCCCATTAACTCTCTTCCTAAACACCTCCAGTGATGGTGACTCTACCACCTCCCTGGGCAGCACATTCCAATGGCAAATCTCTCTTTCTGGGAAGAATTTCTTCCTAACATCCAGTCTAAACCTCCACAGCTTGAGTCTGTGTCTTCTTGTTATGTTGCCTGGGAGAAGAGACCAACCCCCACCTGGCTACAGCCTCCCTTCAGGGAGTAGGTGAGAGCAATAAGGTCCCTCCTGAGCCTCCACTTCTCCAGGCTAAGCAACCCCAGCTCCCTCAGCCTCTCCTCACAGGGCTGTGCTCCAGACCCCTCCCCAGCTTTGTTGCCCTTCTCTGGACACATTCCAGCAACTCAACATCTCTCTTGAATTGAGGAGCCCAGAACTGGACACAGGACTCAAGGTGTGGCCTAACCAGTGCTGAGTCCAGGGCAGAATGACCTCCCTGCTCCTGCTGGCCACACTAATTTTTTGTGCAATCCAAGCAAGCCCAAGAGCAAGCAGCACTTTCTGTGGGTGTCATTTCAGACCTCTCCACTTGTGCACTTGGAGTTAATCTAAGTCAGTCCACAGGGATTTACAGAGCAGCTGCTGCCAGTTGTTGGTGTTGTGGTAGCACTTTGGGTTCAAAATTCTCAGTGTGCTTTGCAGTCTCGATTCATTTACCTTGTCCCATGCTTAGTGGATTTTTATCACCCTTAACCACTTGTTCTCAGTAGCACAGATGAACAGGGATCCAGTCAACCACATGGCTCTCAGGTGGGTTTATGCCATTGTACTCAGGCTTTATGTACTCTGGTTTAGATCCACAAGGTCTCCCCTCCTCCCTCCATCTTCGCTTGGGCAAAACCAGGCTCCCAAACACCTCTTGCCTATTTGAGTAGTGATCTCTCATCCTTATTGCAACTGCCTGGTGGCTTTTTGAGTACCCTAAGCCTCACTGCACCATTCCCACTACAGTGGGAGCTGCCTCTACTTCTCAGCACCCCTTGAGTCTGATCAGGTGAATGTCAGCTGGGGTCTCCTTCCTACAGTGGCCTCGAACCCGTGGTTAACCATCTGATGTCTCAGCCTTCAGGAGAGCAGAGTCACATTTGCTCTGTGCACAGCTGATGATCCCCTTTCAGGAAGAAGGGACTTGTGGTGCTCTATGGTCTTGGAGGCAGAATGTCAGGAAGCAAGGGTGACATGTTTACTGTGTTTAAGGGTGATCTGTGGTCCTGTTCTCCACTCCTGCTTGGACTGGCACTGTTTAAAGGCAGCTTCAAGTGTGACTTTCTTCTCACCTAGGATATTTTGGATGCACTCAAAGCAGTTCATTTTATATTAGGCTGTATCTGGTGTGCAGAGGAGGGTTTCATGTGAGATGGTTAGCAGATGTTGCTAGGAAAGCACTGAACCCTGAAAGCAACACCTGCCTCCTCCTTCTCAGGCTCTCAGATGATAATTACATTGCCTGCTCTATATCTCATTAGCACTGACAGTTCTGCCTTCCCTTGCTCCCAAGACAGTGGCAGAAAGGCATTTCCACGAAGCAGTCATTGAATCTTCATCTTTCATGGAGAGATTTGCAGCCTCCAATATTGCAATAGATGCTGCTCCATCTGGTTGTCAGGTCTTGCCTTGGCTAGTCTGGAACCAAAGCTATAGTGATGGACAGGACAAAGGGCAGTGGGTGGAAGCTGAGGCATAGAAACTTCTATGGAAACATGAGGAAAAAGATTTTCCCTGTGAGGGTGACAGAGCCCTGGAGCAGGCTGCCATGGGGGGTTGTGGAGTCTCCCTCTCTAGATATGATACTCAGAATCCTCACAGAGGCATTGCTGTGTGATCTGCTCCAGGTGTTCCTGCTCTGGCAGAGGGGGTTGGACTGGATGAGCTTTTGAGGTCCCTTCCAGCCCCTAATGCTCTGTGATTCTGTGCTGACAGCAAGCATTTAGCAGAGCAGATGCACTGGATGGGCCTGAAAGGTTTTTCCTGGCAGGACAGAGTGAGGCTCAGTGAGTGTGGGGATGGCTGATGTGAAAGGTTGTACAGCCTGCTCAGCCAGAGCAGGATCCTGAGCAGCAGCTTCCAGGGAGGCAGGGCCAATGACTGCTTTCTGCAGTGCATTTTGCAACACCCCAGGGCTGTGCAGGGAGGCCAGACTCCAACATTTGGGGGATTGCTGCCACATTGGCTGCTTTGTTTAGCTTCTGCTTGCTTAGGATAATTTTGGTGATGTTCTCCTGCCAGACACAAGGGCAGGCAGTGGTCAGCCATCAACAAAACTGACATGATCCCTGGGAGGCAGAACAGCTGGAAAGAGGGTCTGTTGGCACGGCTTGGGCACAGCAGGAACAGCCCAGAGGTTCTCTGCCCTGTGCTTGTGCCCACGCACCTGCAGTGCTGTCCTTGGGCGAGAGCATGAGGTGGGAGCTGCTGCCAGAGCCACTTGGACCGTCCCTGCCAGCCAGAGGGGGCTATGTGGATAAGGTAAGATGTGTGGAAGGGTTTACTTCTGGACTGCTACTGCACTGTTTCTGCTAAACACTGGATTTTAACCACAGGACCCTCTCCTATTTTCCTGTTTGTGATGCAAAGCTAGAACATCTCTTTTGGTTCTGTAGTGTCAGCCTGTGGCCCTAGCAGCACAGCAATTAGCAATTTCATTCTAATGAGGGTAAATTCATGTGTCTTTCCCATGGGGTGTATGTGGAAAGGACCAGGACTTTAAGCAGCCAGGGGAAAGCAGCCAGGACAGATTTTTAAGGGCATGAGGTCCAGCAAGTCAAAGTGCAAGGTTCTGCATCTGGGTCAGGCCAGTCCCAGCCACAGTCCCAGGCTGGGTGCAGATTGGGTTGAGACCAGCTCTTAAGAAAGAGCCTTGGCTGCATTGATTGGTGAGAAGCTCACCATGAGCTGGCAGTGCCCTCATGCAGTCCAGAAGGCAAATCCTGTGCTGGGCTGCATCAGGAGGAGTGTGGCCAGCAGAGCAAGAGAGGGGATTCTGCCCCTTGACTCTGCTCTGCTGAGACCTCACCTGGAATACTGCATTGAGTTCGATGTCCCCAGCATAAGAAGGACACAGAGCTGTTGGAGTGAGTCCAGAGGAGGCTGCAAAGATGATCCAAGGGGTGGAGCAGCTCTGCTATGAGGACAGGCTGAGGGAGCTGGGGCTGTTCTGCCTGGAGAAGACTCCAGGGGCACCTCATTGCTACCTTCGTATATCTGAAGGGATCCTGCAGGAAGGCTGTAGAGGCACTTTTCATCAGGGTGTCTAGAGACAGGACAAGGGGGAATGGTTTGAACCTGAGGCAGAGCAGGGTAGACTGGAGCTGAGGAAGAGGTTCTGCAGTACAAGGGTGGTGAGACTGGCACAGGCTGCCCAGGGAGATTATGGCTGCCTTCTCCCTGGGGGTTTATTGACCTTAAGCTGGATGAGACCTTGAGCAGCTGAGTCTAGTTGAGAGATGTCCCTGCCCATGACAAGGAGGTTGGTGTAGATGGTCTCTGAGGTCCCTTCCAGCCTGAGCCATTCTGTGATTCTGTGTGCCCATGCCATTGGGCTGCTGGTGCTGAATGCAAGGTCTGCATGTATAAGGTTATGTGTTTGCCTGTATGCACAGAAATAAACCAGGAAAATAATTAAAGCCTATTTGATTGGAAAAGTGACCTTAATTTTGGCAGGTGTTGTACTGAGCTCCTTGAGGCACTCAGGAGATGGACAGACATGCTGACTTGAAGCAGACCAGCTCTAGTTTGTCTGAGTCTCTTTGGTGGAGCCCCTGCCAAGTGCTCATTCCCTGGGCACATAACAATTTCCTGTAGAAAGAATGGTCGCAAAAATAGCTCTCATGTCTCTCTTGGAGTCAGATGCTCCTTTTAGCCATGGAAAGCTTAACATTGTGATGACATAAGTTCCCACTGGGGAAAAATATTTATTCTCCTTGCTGTACAAAGTGTGTGTGTGTTGTGTGTGTTGTATGTGTGTGTGTGCACAAGCTGGATGAGAAGCTGGATGAGAAGCTGGGATACATTTTTTTTCCCTTTTAAATGAAATGTCTCAGATATGAACTTAAACACTTGTGTTGATCTGACCCTATGCAGAGTAGAGCAAAGTACAGAAGTATGCATGGGAATATCCTTCACCCTCCTCTCTCTCCTTGTGTTTTAAACAGAACCTGACAGGTTTGGTGCTTGTTCACTTTCTGTCATGCAGCATTTATTTTCATTGCTGTACAAGCTCAGTGTCATCACCAGTGAATAGAAACATTAATCAATGTCTACCAATACCTGAGGGCTGGGGGTCAAGGGGGAGGGGAGAGGCTCTGCTCAGTTGCACCCTGGGATAGGACAAGGGGCGATGGATAGAAACACGAGGAGGAACTTCTTCACTGTGAGAGTCCCAGAGCCATGGAGCAGGCTGCCCAGAGGGGTTGTGGAATCTCCTTCTCTGGGGACTTTCCAGCCCTGTCTGGATGTGTTCCTGTGTGACCTGTGCTGGATTCCATGGTCCTGCTCTGGCAGGGGGGTTGGCCTGGATGACCTATGGAGGTTCCTTCCAACCCAAACCACTCTATGATTCTGAGGTCTACAGCTGACCCAGGTGTCCCATGCTTCTTTGGGGTTTGATGGGTAGGAACAGGCAGTTCTGAGCCACATCTTCCCTCCTGCAAAAGCAGAAGTCTTTATTCAGTCAAACAAACTGCTGTGCTGGAGAGAACATTCCTCTCTTTTCTGGGGAAGGGGAAGAGTAGATTGATTTACTGGCTTATGTAGACACTTAACAGTTAGATCAGACAAATTACATCATGGAGTTTTAGGAGAACAGTAATATTGATTAATCTTGTCTGAGATAATAGCTGAACTCCAGTCCCTGTGGCATTCAAGGATTCATTTTACCAGGGCTTTAAAAGGGACAATATTGCTGTGGCTTGCTGCATTCAGTCAATGTCCTTCAGGGGAAGGTATCTGTCATTTGTGTGCTCACAGAAATCAGACTTGTTTAAAATAAATGAGATGGGTTCATGTTCCAAAGCATCTGCATAGTGCCATTTTAGACAACCTCTGTGGTCTCTGGTGGCTTCTTTAGGTCATGGCTGTTGCACATCTCCAGTGTCACTGCCTGCTGGCTCTGCACATATTCCTCCAATAGCACTGGGTGCTGTCCTCCAACAATTGAATCTCAATAAAGAATTACAAATAGGCCTGCAAACAATGCTGAAGATGCACAATCTTTCTAGGAGTGTCTCAGTTCCCCTGGGCCAATGAGTCCACAGCTCTGCACTGCAGCATCTGCCTTTGCAGGAAGCCAGAACTGCCAGGGAGATGGTCATAAACAGAGTGTGGTAGTTGTGGATGGGAGGATTCAGGCAGCTCATCCTCAGCTCAGGTTGATCAACTGTTCCTGGCACTTAGGAGAATGTTCTGTAGCCACTTTTGTGCTGTGGTGAGATGCTGAACAGCTCAAAACACAATTCTGATCTGCCTGAAACAAAGGTTCAGGATGGCCCCATCATGGAATTTTGATTAGAGTCTGCCCCTGCTGTGCACATTGCAGAGGGACTGCTTCAGAAATGGTTTGCTGGAAGTGGCAAAGCCAAGTGCGGTACATTTTAAACAGACATGCTCAGGAGCAGCTGTTATGATGGGTTTAGGTTTATGCAAAGAAAGCAAGAAACATAGACTCCTCTTCTCCTTCCAACCATCACATAGTCTTTATTGAGCAGGATATTAAATTGAAACTGAACAGCATTTATCTCCTAAAATTCAATTTTTCTGAGCACATGCCAGATAAAGGCCCTTCCATCTTCCATCTGACTTCTAACTGCTTGCTAATGCAGTATCTACTGCAAGCTGTGTATGGTAGGAAAAAAAAAAAGTATGATAGGATACTTGCCTGGCTTCAGAGTAAGGCATCCAAAATAAATCTGAGGAAAATGACCTTAATTCAGCAAAGTGCTTCAGCTTTAAGCATGCAAACAGCCACTGAATCGCATGCTTAAAGTAAGACTCATGTATGTGCTTCTTGCTAAATTAGGCATAAATTATATCTACATATCAAATGGCAGTAAAAGCCCAGTAAAAAGACAAAAATACCCCCACCTCCCACCCCCCAAACCCCCCCCCCCCCCCCCCCAGCACAAAGAAAGAGAAGATAACCATGAAGGCTTTGGTTCAGAAGCGATGCTGTCTCAGGTGTAATGCAGTCCACAGAAGGTGTCTTTTGTTTTCATTCAGTCACTTGATTATTTATTGCTCGGTATCAAAAGGAATCAAACTGACATTGATTAAAGGCCATTGTGAGTTGCAGGTAATATTCAAACCACTCTCTGAATAAAGTGATGCACATTGTTGGGACAAATTGAAATCACTGAAGACTGAAAGAGGAGGGAGTCACAGTATGAAGGATGCACTCATGTAAACAACAGCACAGGGGGAGAGGTTAGTGCAGGCTGCCTTTGTCCTCTTGGCAGGCCCATGTCAAAAGTAGCAAACATTGGAATCCTAACAAACACCTTTGTGTTTTGCCTTTGAGCAAGGGGTGAATGCGTCAGCAAAACCATCTTAGAAAGCAGAGTGGATAAATGGGTCTGTACTGCTGTTGCTCTTCATCTTTAAGGCTTAGCAGAGTCCTCTGTCCTTGCACTGAATTTGTTGGGTGCTCAGGAAAATCAGCTGGACAAATAGTAAATGTTTGAACTGAAACAAAAAAACCCCAACAAACCAACCAACCAACCACCACCATTTATAAATTGCTGATATTCCCCCCAGAAGATATGAAATCAGATACTTGTGATCAGCCAGGCCATGACTAATTGGTATAAATCACTTCCTATGTTAGGAAGGACCAGGCTTCAGCAGTTGTTGTCGCATCTGCACCTTCCTCTTCTGCAAATAAGTGCTAAGTAAGAGCTGCAAAAGGTCGCTGAGGCTGAAGCCTCACCTACTCTGTGAGCTCCTGGTCACGTGCACTGGGTTTCAGGAGGTTTCAAGTAAGAGCAGCTACTCAAACAGGGCAACCCAGCTACTGAAACCCAGGCTGTAGAACACATTGGTACATAGGAACAGGGCCAGGGGAGGCCACAGCAATGATGGGAGGGCCACAAAGATGATCCATGGGCTGGAACACCTCTGCTATGAGCCCAGGCTGAGAGAGTTTGGGTTGTTCAGTTTGGAGAACAGACGTCTTCAGGGAGATGTTCTGGTGGCTTTTCAGGACTTAAAGGGGCCAAGAAGAAAGCCAGAGACAGACTTTTGAGCAGGGTTTGTTGTGACAGGACAAGGGGTGATGGTTTGGAACTGATAGAGGGAGATTAAGTCTGGAGAGAAAAGAGGAATTTTTTGAGGTGAGCGTGGTGAGACCTGTCCCAGGTTGCTCAGGGAAGTGGCAGATGCCCCATCCCTGGAACCATTCCAGGTCAGGCTGTCAGGGGCTCTGATCAGCCTGCTCTAGCTGCAGATGTCCCTTCTGATTGCAGGTGGGTTGGATTAGATAACCTTGAATGGTCTCTTTCAACTCAATCCATTCTGTGAGTCTGTGAGATTCAAAGGGCTTCAGTGCATGGAAGCAGGACTGGCAGTTTGATCTTAGGGGCAGTCTCCACCTTGCACATCAGTCTGCCAACTGTTCCAGCCTGGCAGCATGTGAATTTCTTCTTGCAGTATCAGAATGTAGGACATCAGTTTGGGGTTAATCAAAGTAAAGACTGACATTCAGACTCAAGCTGGTCAAATAAGGCATGAATTCAGCAGGGAGCCTTGGGACAGGACTTTATGTCATAATACATGCTAAGCTCTTTAAGTGTATTTAGTGCAATTACACCCAATTAAACACTTGGAAATTAGATTCCCTGTCTTTAAACATCATAAGGCCCCTGCTCTGCAACAAGATTGGCACTGGCTGGCTTGCATAATTTGGCCAAGACCCACAGGTCCCACAGCCTACTCTCCAGGTACCAAAAGGTTCATACAACCAGAATATGTTTGAAGACAGAGGCTTATGTGAGCAAATCAGAGCTGCCTGCACAGTCTCACTAGGATGGAGAAGATGTGTGGGATGCTGATGGTGGCTAATGCCAAGGAGGAGTTCCTGTCAGCGCACTTAGTGCTGAATCTGCAAACCTTGTGTTTAGCAAATGAAGAAGACACCTTTGGTGAGTGAGCACAAGGGGAAGAGCAGTGCCCTCCTGCCGCCAGTTGTGGATTACAGACTCCACTCCTGTGTGCAGCCTGCCCTCTCCTAGCATTTTCAGTCTTCTGGGGGCCAGTCACTTGGTTTATTTCTTTATAAATAGGATTACTATATAAAATCTTTTAAGTGCAACAAACAAGGAGGAATATAAAACGTTTCAAGCCTGTGGCTCTCTCCCAGCATTTCACCACCAGAGAAAAGTGCAGGAAACAGAGAGGCAGAACAAGAGGACACAGTCTCAAGCTGCACCAGGGGAGGTTTAGGCTGGATGTTAGGAATAAATTCTTCCCAGAAAGAGGGATTGGCCATTGGAATGTGCTGCCCAGGGAGGTGGTGGAGTCACAATCCCTGGAGGTGTTTAAAAAGAGCCTGGATGAGGCACTTGGTGCCATGGTTTAGTTGATTAGATGGTGTTGGGTGATAGGTTGGACTGGATGATCTCTAAGGTCTTTTCCAGCCTGGTCAATTCTGTATTCTATTGTGTATCCCAAGCAGGCTTGCAAACGGTGGGAGCAGCTGTAGGGGTGAGCTAGGAGAGCAGCATCACACCCAGCGCAGGCTGAGAGCTTTTGTTGGTGTACAGAGAAAACAAAAGGATACAGGAGTTCGCTACTCTTTCCTATGGGAAGATTGCAGAGAAAGCTGCCAGCTTCCAGGGCACAGTGCATTTCTTGAACTGACATTCACAGGGTGTCTCCAAACTGCTGGGGTATGAGACTAAACACCAGGATTGAACAACGCTTAAACCGATCGGCTGGTACCGGGGACAAAACTGGGGAACCACAGCCACACTCTACTACAAGCATTGGACTGTAGTACAGGACAGTTTGAACGGTATTCTTCCCCCCTCCCCCCCCTAAATACACACTCCAGACAAGAGAGCAGTCCCACAGGTTTCTAAGACACGAGGACAGGACATGAGTTTAGTCCTTCAGAAGCAGCTGTCTGTCTCCATCAGGGTTGTCGCAGCCATCTTGCACCAGAAATCAGCCCAGAGGTTTGCTTTGTTTTCCTTACCTTATTCCTGTTAGTACCCAAGGACCTCTCATTTCCCTACTGGTTTCTGACTGTAGCTTCCTTCCAGCACTCCACTTTTTTGATTTTCTTAGTGTTGTTGCTGTGGCAATCTCAGGAGCTTCCCCCCCCTTCCCCCCCCCCCCCCCCACTTCTTGTAGTTGCAGTTTTCTCACTCTTCCCCTGAACATCCTCAAGACAGCCCATCTGGGTTGACACAGTGAGAGATGAGGCAGACAGGCATTGCCAACAAAAGGCTCCTACTGCAGCAAGGGAGCTCTTGAAGTCAGATGTTTTCCAAGACATCTATGGGGACAAAGCCTTTCTTCTTCCCGCTGTATACTTTGATAAAGCCGTCGTGTTCCTTCTCAGAAGTCACACAGATCTGAATGCAAAGCAAGTATGAGAGTCAGAAACACTTTGCCATGATCCAGACTGTTTATCAGGGGGGTGAGGCATCCTACAAGCTACTTCTGTAAGCAGAACAATGCCTTTTAGACTCTCACTTCTTTGATAAGAAACTCAAACTCACGTATTTAGAGTTACCTTTCCCCTGCCTCCCTGCACTGCCACAGACAGAGCTATGTGAGAGACAGTAAGGTCCTCAAGAACTTTGTACTGAACTCAGGCTAGGACTTGACCCTACTGTAATGGTTGTGGTTTAGATGGCTGTGTGTGAGAGCAATGGGTGTCTCAGACCATGAGCAAGTTGGCTGCCTCAACAGGTGGGGGTGAAAGGTGGTCATGGTGCTGAGGTGTGATAACTACCTGAAGGGAGGTTGTAGCCAGATGGGGGTTGGTCTATTCTCCCAGGCAACCAGCACCAGAACAAGAGGACACAGTCTCAAGCTGTGCCAGGGGAGGTTTAGGCTGGATGTTAGGAAGAAGTTCTTCCCAGAAAGAGAGATTGGCCATGGGAATGTGCTGCTCAGGGAGGTGGTGGAGTCACCATCACTGGAGGTGTTTAAGAAGAGATAAGGAACTTGGTGCCATGGTTTAGTTGATGTGATAGTGTTGGATGATAGGTTGGACTTGATGATCTCAAAGGTCTTTTCCAACCTGGCTAATTCTATTCTATTCTACTTGCAGCAGCTGATCTGAAAGCAAGCTTATTACAGAATAACAGCTTCGGAGGGGTTGGAAGTGACCTCTGGATCTCATCCAGTCCAATCTCCCTGCTCAAGCAGCTTCACCAAGCTCAGGTTGCACAGGAACATCTCCAAGGCTGGAGGTGAGGAGAAAGCTCTTCACAGAGAGAGTTGTTAGCCATTGGAATGTGCTGCCCAGGAAGGTGGTGGAGTCACCGTCCCTGGAGGTGTTCAAGAGGGGACTGGAAGTGGCACTTGGTGCCATGGTTTAGTAGTCATGAGGTCTTGGGTGACAGGCTGGACTTGATGATCTTTGAGGTCTCTTCCAATCTTACTGATTCTATGATTCTAAGCAATGTCTGAAACTCTCCACAGAAGGAGACTCCACAGACCCTCTAGTTCCAAAATTGTCATTTGCAAGTTTAAGGAGCTCAGATACCTCTCAGATCAACAGTGGATTGTGTTCTTTGCTCAGACCTTGCACCTACCTGTGTCTGGTTTGAATAAGAAAGTGTGAGACCTGAATCCAGCTCTGCCAGTGTCTGTGTGTAACACCTACTCCAGCTGGAGTCAGCTGTGGTGAAACCATATGGTCTGTACAATAACCCAAACACGACATTGAGGTAAGGGTTTGAAGACCTTTGTGACCTCAGGTATTGTCGCTTAGGGACCCTTCCAGAGACACTTCTGGTAATGGCCAAACACTTTGCAAGTCCACTGGCACTGATGCTTCAGACTGGGCACTTGACCACAGGGCCACACAAAGGTAAATGCCTGCTTTTAAATATTTGTGTCAAGGAACTATATCTTTCCTACCACTCAAACAAGGTAAAAAAAAAAAGCCAGAAATTGATTTTATGATCATGAATTCCTGGCACAGCAGCTGCTCCCACTGCAGTCCCATCACCGTTTGAGGTGGAGCGGTGTAAAGCATGTAAAGACCCCAAAACAATCAGAAGGGACTCCAGAAGGGACTCCCAGCAGGTCTGCACTGCTCAGTAGCTGTGCTGCACTTCCTGCTGAACCTTTGGTGCTGTGCAAAACACACTGCAAGAACAGCGTGTTTTCCCCTGGTGTCCTGTCCTGACAGCAGAATGATTTGTGGACAAAAGAGAACCCGAGCACTGGCTTGCTTTAGCTTTGGAGTGAAAAAGGATGGCAGATTTGGTCTTTTTTTTTCCAGAGGGGCTTTTTGGTTCTGCTGCTGGTTTGATGTCTGTTCCTTGGTATCAGAGGGAGTGCTGTGCTACAGCAGTAACCTTAGATCTTCACTGGGCATGAAGAGTACAAAGCCTTCCTGTAAGAATTCCTCTCCAGCTACTAATCCATTGACTGAATGCTCCCAAATTCCAGCTGAAATTCTCTCACAGTAACCCACTAAGCCCTGCATGTGCCAGTTCCCAGAAGGCAGAGGTTTTTTCCCCCATTTCTTCCTGGAGAAGGGAATATACAGGGGCAGAATGAGGTTGTCCACACTATGCCACACTTTCCTAGTGCTGTGTGACTCAGGAGTTCTCCTGGGGCTGCAGTAGCTGCTGGAGCTTTGCATAGCCCTGGAGCTGCTCCCAGTTCTGTGGCATGAGAGAAGAGGGAACACACCACCATCTCTGGCCACTTTTGCCCTCATCCCCTTTTGTGAGTGCTGCCAAGGATTTCACCTACAAGCACTGGGATTTGTCTTATGACTCTTAGATAGGTGTAAATCAGGAGTAACCCCCAGGTAAGCATCCAGGGTTTCAGACTCCACCTGATCAGCCAAAGCCTACTGTGGTTATAGATGGCAAACATGATGGTTGTGAAGGTATAAGGTGCCACAGCTCCCATCAGGTGATCACAGTTGTCTGTATCAAATTGGAAACTGCTTAAAATGGCAGCTTGGGCTGGCACGTTGTGGGGGGAAGGCTGCTGGCCCAACAAGCCACCAAGCAGCCACTCTGCAATGACTCACAGATGGAGACAAGCAGTTGTGGGTTGGGTTTTGGTTTGTTTCACTGCATCCTGCCTTAAGAGATCAGTGTTGCAGTAAGCCACAGGGTAAGAAACTGCATCTCAGGCTGTTTCTCAGTCATCAAGTGATCCCCAGGACTATCCAGCAGTGGGATCTAATGTTATGAAGTCACTTCCCCATTCTTGCACCTCATTTTGCTTTAAAAAGGAAAAAAAAAAGAAGCCACAAAACACTAAAACCAACCCAAACAACTCTTGGGATCATAGAATTGTTAGGGTTGGGAGAGACCTCAAGGATCATCTAGTTCCAACCCCCCTGCCATGGGCAGGGACCTCTTACACTAGGTCAGGGCAGTCCCCGAGGGTCCCTGACTGTTATCTGAACTTGTCAACACCTGCCCTGAGGATTTTTTACCTGTCAAGTCTGCCCCAAGCAGTGAGGGAGATGAGCAATTAGGAAATGATCCTTTAAGCTCCACAGCCAGGCACTGGTGGCAAATTGTCTTTGTCCAGGAGTGATTTTGAACTTGCCCCAATCTTCTGCAGCTGGCTTCTGCTTATCTTCTCTCTCCCATCTATTTAACCAAACTGTCAGCCACAGACTGCTTTTGACAAAGTAGGAATTCGGTCATGAGGACAGTACAGCTTCAAGAGCTGTCCTGGAGCCTGCATACAGTGCCAGGCCAAGAGGTGACTGAAACCCAAAGGCTTCTGTTTGTCTCTCAGAATGTCTGCATAGGGACGCTGTGAGTGCCTGTGTGCTGAAGTTCTTGCCTGGGTGAGCTTTGTGGATGGCAATGGTAAGTAGTTCAGCTTTCACAGTGCAGAGGGTGATGGCAGGGTTTATAATCAGCTTTTGGACCGAGAGCACCAGCTTGTTTCACTCACAGCACTTAGGGTGTTAGAGATGACCTGAGCTACACTGGATGGACAATGGCCTGTACCCATGTTCTGTACTCATGCAAAATTTGTGTGCCACTGAATGGGGAAACCCATCCCTGTTCAGCAAGGCTGACAGCAGTGAAAGCCAGAGACAGCTGGAAAAGTCCTTTTCTCCTTAAGCCTATGTGTGAGGGGCAGTAGCCGGCTCTGAAGAGCACATGAGAACAGCAACATCACTTTCTGCTCTGGGCTTGTGTTTTAAGTGATTCAGTCCAAATGCGTAGGTCCCTGTGATGCAACTCCTTTTCCAAGGCAGCTGAGTCATGCTCACAGAAGCTCATCTCCTTTTAGAGTATCCCAGAATGAAAAATGTGGGAATACAAAATACTAATTTGTAAGCAGTGAGGTAAAAAAGCCAGGTAGCAACAAAGCATTCAGACTAACCACAGGAAGATCCAAGACAGGTGAGTCCTCTGGGGCTGGAAACCTGGGCTGCAATCTTGCCTTGCTGAATCAAGCCTCGTGATATGTTTAAGCCCATCCCCAAGGCTCTCCTGCAGCAGCTGGATCATATCTGCACATAGCTGTTAATGTGCTTAAAAGCCACAGAATCACAGAGCATTAGGGGTTGGAAGGGACCTCCAAAGCTCATCCAGTCCCACTGCCCTGCCAGAGCAGGATCACCCAGAGTGGGTCAGACAGCAACACCTCCAGCTGTGTTTTGAGGGTGTCCAGTAAAGACTCCACAATCTCTCTGGGCAGCCTGCTCCAGGGCTCTGTCACCTTCACAGTGAAAAAGTTTTTCCTTATGTCCATGTGGCACCTCCTCTGCTCCAGCTGGCACCCATTGCCCCTTGTGCTGTCACTGGATATCACTGAGCAGAGCCTGGCTCCATCCACCTGACACTGCCCTGGACATCTTTATCAAAAGGAATGAGGTCACCCCTCAAGCTCCTCTGCCACAAGCCACAGAGCTTCAGCCCCCTCAGCCTGTCCTCCACTGCCTTCAGCATCTTTGTGGCTCTGTGCTGGACTCTTTCAAGCAGTTCCCTGAGGTCTTTCTTGAACTGAGGGGATCAGAATGTTCTAGGTGTGGCCTCACCAGGGCAGACAGAGAACCTTTCTTGACCAGCTCTTTTAGAAATGTGAAAGACTGGGTGTTGGGCTAGAAGGGAAGTTTGTCCCCTGAGCTGTGGTGCTAAGGGGACAGGAAGACTGACAGCCCTGGTTCAGAGGTTGTGCCCATCACAACAGCAGCAGTCTGTTTGCATTCACTGCAGTGGCTGGCTGGAGATGTTTTTGGCTTGCATTAGTGACTTCTACAAACCCTATCCATCACAACGTGGCTCTGTTGCTACCTGAACTCAGAGTCCACATCTGGATGAGACACAGAGCTTTTGGTTTGCCAGCCTGGTTACAAATGTCATGGTTTGGGGTCATTTCTGTTGGACAAGATGACCTGTGCAAATGCAAATCCATGCTGTTATTTAGTCACAAAAAGCTTCACTCTAAAGCAATTTGTATTAGTTGTGGCTGTAGGACATCAGGGAGGCAGGCAGGGAGGCATGTGAGTAGGTTTTCCTAAAATAACTGATTTCCTTGATTTAGGTAGGATGATACAGGAGGAGCAAAACCAGACATTCAAACAACAGACTGTTATGACCTCTTTACAAATAAGGATGATCAAAAGTGTTGGTGGCATTTTAAGCCACATTAGCACGTTTTGCTAATGTTGGTGGTACATTACACACAGTGACTTTGGTGAAAAGAAGTCACATCAGACCCTCTAGCCAGGCAAAGCAGCAGTTGCATCATGTGCAGTAGTGAATCTGGGTATGCTAGAGCAGAAGCTGTGGGCTGGAAAAAGCTCCAGCAAGTGCTGGTACAATCAGAGATAGAGATTATGCAGCCAGTATTGTGTGTGAGACAACTTAAAGAGTGGAAACCCACAGACATAGGCTGGGGTTTATTGCCCTGTTAATACTTTGGCTTTATTGACATTAGGGCTTATGCCTGCCTCCTTCCCAGGGACTCCTGATGGAGCCCTGTGGTACCCAGCATCCTCTGAAGTTGTTTCAGGACCCACAAATCCATCAGTGAACCCTGGAAAGGTTTTTCTGTTGGCATATCAACCTTGACTTTGTGGTCAGAAAGGCTCTGGACTCTTGTTAGACCCCACAGGATCTGATCCAGTGGATTAACAGCACGGACTGGGACAACTGGCCATACTACAGTCACAATACTTTATTAGACAAGCTCATGATTTTTTTCTGGCTGAAGTGACACTTGACAGGAACTGGTGGTAATGAATAATTTCCCTTTCTAACCTGGCAAAAGCTAGTACTTTGCACATAGAACATATACTGCACTCCCAGCACTCTGGACACTGCACCCAGAGAGAGACAGCTAAAACAGACAGTGACAACCCAAAGAAATCCCCAAACAGCACAAGAAACCCTAGCAAGCAGACAAACAAACAAAAGAATTCTGCCAAAGTTGTCCCTAAATGAGGTGGAAGCACACTGGGCTTCACAAGATGCAGTGAGAAGAATCTAACTTCCTATTTCATTCAGCTGCCAGACAGCTTGAGCTGCACCTCACCCTTGGTCAGCCATCCTCCTATTTAGATGAGCTTATGCCATTAGCCTGACTCTCCCTTAAGGGCAGGCTTTGAGCCATTTTCTTCTCTCACTTTACCCCAGCAAGCCTCTCTGGCAGCATCACAAGGCCTGACACTTCAAGGTACTGACTGACTGGTTAAAATGGTGTTACAAATCATGTCTAAAATCAGACCAAAGGCAAACCTCATAGTGCTGGATGTAGCTTTGGCCTAGTGAACCCACCTGAAGGACACAAAGTAGAAGGAACTGCTGCAAGTATGCCAGGTTGAATGGACCCTGAGTGTCTGCACTGTACAGGCTGTACTTTATCACACAGCAGCACTTCTAGTTTAGAATAAATGACAGCTTCTGGGGAGGGTGTGTGAATGGTGACACCAGCAATTAATCACAGAATGCTTTGGGTTGGAAGGGATTTTTAAAGGTCATCAAGTCCAACCCCCCTGCAGTGAGCAGGGACATCTTCAACTAGATGAGGTTGCTCAGAGCCCTATCCAGTCTGACCTTGAATGTTACCAGGGATGGGGCTTCTGCCACCTCTCTGGGAAATCTGTGCCAGTATTTCAACACCCTCAGTGCAAAAAATTTCTTCCTAGTATCTGTTCTGAATCTCCCCTCTTTTATTTTTTTAGCTTAAACCCATCACCCCTCATCCTATTTACAAACAGTGAACACAAATTAAATGGAAGCTTTACAGGCTTGCTTGGTGCTCTGTTAATGTGTTTAGGTGTGGGGAGGGAGCCGTTGTCTGTTATTAGATTAGCTCCAACAGTGACCATTTTTTGTGCACACAAGGTCTGCCTCTAAGACTCTGTGCTCTTCAGGCTGCCCCTCTGCAGTCAGCAGGAGGGTGCATCCCACTGAACATCTGTAGCACTGAACATCTTGGCTGCTTAGCAGGGAGGAGGGGTTTGCACAAGGCCAACACTTTTCTAAACTGGCTGCTGGACACCATTATCATTCAGACAATAAATCTGGTAGTGAAACTGCAGTGAGCAGCATTTGGTGAGGGACTTTGTAGGGTGTTGGGTAGTGATAGAACTAGGGGGAATGGATCCAAGGAAGGTAGATTTAGATTACATGTTAGGAAGCAAAACTAGAAATGGGTAGATTCAGATTGGCTGTTAGGAAGAAGTTGCTCCCCATGAGGATGGTGAGAGACTGGCACAGGTTGCCCAGGGAGGTGGTGGAAGCCTCATCCCTGGAGGTTTTGAAGGCCAGGCTGGATGTGGCTGTGAGCAAGCTGCTGTAGTGTGAGGTGTCCCTGCCCATGGCAGGGGGGTTGGAAGTGGCTGATCCTTGAGGTCCCTTCCAACCCTAACAGTTCTGTGATTCTATATTCCAAAGAAGCTCTGCATATTGGTTCTATACTTTTCTCACAAATAAAATAAGGGAGACCATTTCAGGTTTAAGGGAGCCCTGAGGAATGCATGGAGGATCCCTTTTATTTTAATGGGGCTTACTTGTAGCATCAAATACTCTACTCATCAGTTTTTGTACTGAAGTCAACAGAAATAATTAATGTTGGAACTCTTGAGGTCCCTTCCAACCCTGACAGTTCTGTGATTCTGTGACCTGCCTGTGCTCATCTTGTACAACTTCTCCTGCAGTGGTTGGTCAGACTGATGGCTGCTCAAGTCTGGTAGGGATCCAGCACAAGGAGACTTACCTGGTTCTCTTTCAGAGTTATCTGTCCCTGCTCCTTGCAGCCAATGAAAGTCCTGACACACCTGTAAATCTTCTCATCGTGCTGCACTCTTTGAACAAAGTTAGCAGGAAAAAATCCAGTTCTGTCATCAATTCTCCCCTGTAGAGAAAGCACATTGAGAGAAGACTGTCAGTATCAGTAGCTTCAATACAACTTTGGTATTGAGAGTAACATGTTTTTCCCATTGCAAAGAGAACAGATATAAAATAATAAGCACATACCTTCCACCAGTCTTCATTGGAGTCTTCCAGAAGAGTGATCATATCTCCTGGCCTGTAATTAGAAGATGAACACTAGTTAAGAGACTCTTCATTCACAGATTCACAGATCGCTTTGGGTTGGAAGCAGCCTTCAAAGGTCATCTTGTCCAACCCCCCTGCAGTCAGCAGGGAGACCTTCCAACTACATCAGGCTGCCCAGGACCATATCAAGTCTGATCTTGAATGTCTCCAGGGCCAGGGCCCCAACCACATCCCTGGGTAACCTATTCCAGTATTTTATGGCTCCCACTGTGCAGAACTTCCTCCTCATGTCCAACCTAAATCTCCCCTGCTCCAGTTTCCAACCACTGCCCTTGTCCTGTCACTTAAAGCCCTTCTAAACAGTCCTTCACCAGCCTTTCTGGAGGTCTCCTTCAGATAGTGAAACGCAGCTACAAGGTCTCCTGAATTAACTGGGGCTGTACAGCCCCAATTCTTTCAACAACACTGTTATGTTGTGTCAGCTTCCACAATTTAGAATAGAATAGAATTAGCCAGGTTGGAAAAGACCTTTGAGATCACCAAGTCCAACCTATCACCCAACACCATCTGATCAAGTAAACCATGGCACCAAGTGCCTCATCCAGTCTCCTCTTAAACACATCCAGTGATGGTGACTCCACCACCTGCCTGGGCAGCACATTTCAATGACCAATCTCTCTTTCTGGGAATAACTTCTTCCTAACATCCAGCCTAAACCTCCCCTGGCACAGCTTGAGACTGTGTCCTCTTGTGCTGGTGCTGGTTGCCTGGGAGAAGAGACTGGAAGGTGTTCCTTGGAGTATTCCCTGCCGGTAGACTCGATGAGGCACAAAGGCATCCTTCAGTCATACATGGTAATGTTTCTGTATATTGGGGCTAGACAACACCTGGGAGCTGGAGGTTTTGCTTCCTGTTTAGCAAGAAACTGTTTCAAACACAGGCTCTATTTGTTATGAGCATTATCTTGCTACTTGAAGACATTTCACGTTGTTGGGACACACCACTTTATCATCTGTGCTTTCAAGCTGTGATTGCAGAAGGGAGGCAGCAGGAAAAGAGTTCTATTTAACTGACAAAGGCAATTAGTCAGCAGGGCTACAATTCTGCCCAAGAATGCCTTTTGGATCTGAATGGGACATATTTACCTTTACAATGCATGGTGCAGGGTTGTAATTGCTAAGTATCAGCATCCAGCTGACTACTTCCACAGCTGAACTAGGAGAATAATTTGGCTGGAAATGTTAATAGTAAAATGTGCTGAGCTGATTCTGTGCAGGTACTCAAACAGCTATTTGACCTCCTTCCCCCCACTGGTGTCACTTTGTCAACATTATTATGCAATTATAATAGCTCTGCCTTGTAGAAAGCAAGTGGCAGTCCATTTCCAAGTGGATTAACCTCAGCAAGCTCTGTCTGCTTGGCAACAGCATTGCTTTGATCTTAGTAAAATTAATGGCTGACCTCTAATTATTCAGTTTTCCTTGCATTCTCTCTTAGGCTCACATTATTGTTGAGGCATCAGCAGGAGAGCTTGCAAATGCACCTGCAGCATTCAGATGGATAATGGCTGCAATTTTTAAGGGCCTCTTTCAGAGCACACACGAAAGATGTGGACCTCTGCAGGATCTGGTTGCAGGTACAGATTTGGTTCACTTTCCAAGTGGTTATCATTGCTGCTGACAAGTGGAGAAATAGGCACTGGCTCTTCTAACACTGCACAACCTGAAGCAGAGTTTTCCAGCTTTCACTGTCAGTGGGGCAACAGGGTAGGATTTTCCTCAAGCCCCCTCAGGGAGCTCTTCTGATGCGTTTTGAATAATTAAATGCTGGTGAGGTAAGAAAGAAGCTAGAGAAAAACAGCTTGGTAACCCAGTAGTAAAAGATTTGTTTCGTGGGAAAGGACATCTGAGTCCCTTATTGCAGTTACCATGTAACACTTGAAGAGGTTTTGAGGGAGACCACCTTGCCACTTCAAAGTGAACAGGTTGCAACACCACTGGGGAGCCCTTAGAATCACAGAAAGGTCCTTTCCAACCCAAGCCAGTCTGGGATTCTATGAAACCTCTTCTAGACAGTAGCCATCGTTTTTTCCCCCACATTGTCCATGGGTCCTTTCCTCCCCAGCATGCTGATTGGCTTTTCAGAACAATGTTCCCCTCTTCCAAGCCCCAAGAAGTGATGAGGTGGGAATACCTTTCTGATGCCCAAGCTTCCCAGCTCCAGGGCTGGGATATTTGCCACCTCAGGGGTGCTGCAGAACCTCAAATTAGGCCATACAAGGAAAAGAGGCTCAGGATAGCAGAGATGGCTGTGATTTTATTGCTCTGGGAGGCTAGGAAGGATTTAGATCGCCAAACACCCCTCAGCCTGGTTGTTAGAAAACTAACTTAGAAAATGCAAACTTGTCTGGCTGTCAGAGAAAAATGGCAGCTGAGCCTAAGCTCTCTGCATGCCAGTGGTCTGAGCACTGAGTTTTTTCGATGGCAGACCTGCAGATTTTGCTTTCTGATATTTTTTGGTGCAAGGCTAACACAGAGGTCTCTAATCTCTACAATGGATTCAAAGTTGAAGCCCCAGCTGGATCTATGTTACTTTTGCTGCCTAGACTTAGAATGCTAATCCCTGCAAGGGGGCAATCTGTTTGCTGTATACCAGTGGTTGAAATCAGGCTCTGAATTTCAGAAGGTGGAAAGACAGATGCTCATCACAGAACATTAGGGGTTGGGAGGGCCTTGAAAGATCATCCAGTCCAATGTCCCTGCCAGGGCAGCTCACAAGAATGTGTCCAGGTGGGTTTTGAATGTCTTCAGAGAAGGAGATACCTCAGCCACTCTGGGCAGCCCTGAGGGGGTCAGACAGCCACTGATGATCATTGGAGGTCCCTTCCAATTGTTCTGTTCTATTCGCTTCCCTTCCATTCTATTCCATTCCTTTCCCTTTCATTCTATTCTATTCCCTTCCATTCTATTCCTTTCTTCTCCCTTTCATTCTATTCTATTCTATTCTATTCTATTCTATTCTATTCTATTCTATTCTATTCTATTCTATTCTATTCTATTCCATTCCATTCCATTCCATTCCATTCCATTCCACTCTATTCCATTCCCTTCCATTCCAATCCATTCCATTCCACTCCATTCCATTCCACTCCACTCATTTCTATTTCTATTCCTATTGTAGTCTAAACACATTTTGAAACCTTTTACTGTTGAGTTCTTGTCAAAAAAAAAGCTGCTCAGCAGCTTTTTGTCTATGAGAGCATCTTTGTGTCTACAAATGGATAGCCCTATGAAAAATATTTAGTAGAAAGGTCAGAATGAACCCTCCCTGTCTCCCCCGAAGTGATATACAGCCATCTGGCTCTCAGTTCTCATGGGTCATATTAGCTAACAAATATTTGGAACCTTACCTCATCTCCAAGTCTTCGTTCTCCTGTGGTACAAATTTGTACAAGGCAACATAGGTGTTCATTTGCAACGTGCTTTTATAAAATGGTCCCTGTAAGGGGGAAAAAAAGGAGAGAAAGAGGAGGTTTCAATATCTGCCCTGTACAGCACTTTGCTTCACTTTGCTTGATACTGAGAAGCCAGGGCCTGATCTTCCCAGAAATAGACTGGAATCATCTCATTGCTTTCACACCTTGGAGGATTATGGCCCAGCTACATTGCAAGCCACTAAAGCAGTAACTGTCTTCATTTAGGAAGAATATTTCTGAACCCCAAGATCAAAGGATACAATCTGCCCTAGCTGGTCTTTTGAGTGAGATCTTCAAAAAGAGTCTGCCTTTTGCTCTCTGTTAGTGAACCATAGACTTGTCAGGGTTGGAAGGGACCTCAAGGATCAGCCAGGTCCAACCCCCTGCCATGGGCAGGGACACCTCACACTACAGCAGATTGCTCACAGCCACATCCAGCCTGGATGAGGCTTCCACCACCTCCCTGGGCAGCCTGTGCCAGTCTCTCACCACCCTCATGTGGAAGAACTTCTTTCCAACATCCAATCTCAACCTACCCACTTCTAGTGTTTTTTTTTTTTTCATTCCCCCCAGTCCTATCCCTCCCTGACACCCTGAAAGGTCCTTGCCCAGCTTTCTTCTCTGGAGAGCCCAGAAGTGCATTGCTGCCATTATATGTCTGTCATGCAGTCCTTGTTATGGATGGAGACAGAGTTGGAAAGTCCACAGGTGCACAAAAAGGGTGGGGAAATGACCTTCTTAAGGAGAAAGCTGCTTGTGCTGGATTTTTCAGAGAAAACTTTCTGTCCTCACTTTCTCTACTGCCAATTTGAAGGGGAAAAAAATAGAATGAAAAAAAAAAGGCAGCTGTGGTGGGTTGAAGTTTCCCCCCAGCATTAACTAAATTTTAGAGGCATAGCCTAAAACCACTACAATGGCAAACCCAGCCCTAAATAATTTTCTAAATGATACCTGTGATTTTTATGCCACTGTAGAATAGAATAGAATAGAATAGAATAGAATAGAATAGAATTGAATTGAATTGAATTGAATTAACCAGGTTGGAAAAGACCTTTGAGATCATCCAGTCCAACCTATCACCCAACACCATCTGATCAACTAAACCGTGGCACCAAGTGCCTCATCCAGGCTCTTCCTAAACACCTCCAGTAATGGTGACTCCACCACTTGCCTGGGCAGCACATTCCAATGGCCAGTCTCTCTTTCTGGGAAGAATTTCTTCCTAACATCCAGCCTAAACCTCCCCTGTAGTTCTATCTTAATGACATGGCCTCCAGACTGGAGCTTTTGTGTTTACAATATCAATAAACAGAAGAAGAAAAAAGGAACCCTAAATGGGTAAACCAAGGAACAATCCAGCCCTGTATATTGCTTCCAGCTGTGGTCAGTGTCCCATAAATGGTGTCAGGACGTGATGGTCAGATATGGGTGCTTCTCCAGAACTACTCAAGGTCCCCAGCTATCCATTAGAGCAGACTTTTATGTGACTTCCCATTCCCACTGCATTCCATGAGGATGTGTGCCCGTACCGGGGAATGGAGGCTTTTTGGTTCTTCTCCAAAGTGTTCTGTGCCGTTTTCAGAGTATGTAAACACTGAAAGAAAGCAAATACATTACGCTGCAGGATGGCTTTGAGACTCTTCACCCCATCTTAACCTGTTCCCTTGCCCCCCAGATCATTTCTGCTCTCCTTTGACCCCCTGCCCATTCCCCAAAACAGCACACAGATCACTGGCACAGGGCACCAGGCAAGCTTGGTCCTGGTGAATTCCTCCTTGTAACGAATAAATCATGTTGATCAGATGAGTACACACAAGCACAGCACTGGGAAGAGAAACTAGGTCCCCTAATTGCATTCTTCAAGTCCAGCAGCCTCCCCCTCACACTGACTGCTGTATGTTCCTGTCTAGCACGAGCAGTGTTTCTGTTTGCAAGCACCTGCACAACCTGATGACCACATGTAAGCAATACTGTGTAAAGCCCCCTTCTTGCCCTCTAAATATTTGATAGCCTCCTTCTTTGTTCTCTCCCCCTCCAGCAGTCCTTATCTGAGGGACACTGCCTCTTTCTGATCTTCTAGGAGGTACTGGAATTGCTTTCACATTGGGATGGGTTATCTGAGACACAGGCCTGTATGTGTGCAACGCTGCTTTAAGTTACTAAACCAGAAACTCACAGAGTAAGACAGCAGTCACAGCACTCAGCATGCCTGATGCCTCATCAGTTACCCTCTGCTGTAATGGCTTCAGGAGCTGATTGATGCTTGTTTGACACATATTACAGTCCAGAAGTCCAATGTGTGAATGTGAAGGCAGCATGTTACCTGATACCCTCAGCATCTAACCTGAAAATGCCTCAAGTTGTGCCCAAATGGTCTGACTTGGGGGGGGCTCACTGTGCTCCTCACCAAGTCCTGTGGCAGAGAGACTCTCACCCTTCAAATGGTCACTAGTAGAAGAAGGAAAAACTTAAAATAAAATCAAATTCTGGTATCTTGTAGTACAGGATTATATGGATATCTGACATCTGCACAGAGGGGTCTAAAATGCTGCTGTTGTACAACCTGGCAGTGTTTTGGTCCTATTCAGATTGCTATGCTTTGGTTTTGTATCCAAAGGAAAAGGAGTTAAGGGGGGCAAGTGGAAAAAGTCTGGTGAGCTATGAGTTGGGCAACCAGGAGCATTTGGGGCTTGCAGAAAGTCATTCACCAGATGAAGTGGAAGTATTTCAGCATCACATTTGGGGTAATTTCTGCTTGGAGAGAAAAAACAAAGCTGAGTTACTAATGTGCAGTCTCCTGAGCTGTGGAGCTGATCCAGCAGGTGAAGAGGGAGCTGGACTGCACCCTCAGTGGTCTGAGAAGTGCTCAAGAAGCCTAAGGTTGGAGGGAGGATATCCCATACTTGACTTGAGGGGTAATTCCTGGAATCCCTGTTGATAACAGGCTCATACACACCACTTAAAGTGTGCTTTGGCTTGTGTTACAGATTGCAACGCACAGCACGGAAGGAGTATAACCAACTTCAGGAGGCTGAAGGGCTGGGGATTAGGAATGCCACCTTACAGGTGGGAACTAGGAAGCCTTACTTCATAGTGGGCATTCCACAGCCTGACCAAAGAAGCTTCCCTTGCGACTGTTCTCACAGGAGGGATGGCCACACACGTGCTGGGTCCTTCTGCAGGCTGTGTCTTTTCTGCTGTTTCCTTTCCAGCAATGAGTCTTCCCCCCACCCCCCAACATTTCACTAAAATCTTATTTGCAGAAGACTTTTTTTTTTTTTTTACTTTTTTTTATTGGAAAAAGAAGAAAATGAACTGGGATGGATCTGATTCATCAAGGCAGTGCTAAAGAGGCAGTGGACAAGTAAGGCAAGAGGAGAGGTGAATCACCCTGGAACAACATTTTGCATTTACTTTGTTAGATTTTTAATCTCTCTTTAGCTCATGGACTCTGGATGTTACTAGGAACTCGATTCTCAAGGCCATGGAGGTAAGCAGTTCATGTCTCCACACAACAGAAATTCATTTATTTTCCTATTTGTTTGCCCTAGGAGCAGCAGACAAATAAAAAGGCAAAAGGCAAGGATTTCTTACAGCCCCAAAAGGTTTGGGTTTGGGTTTTTTTTCCTCGCCATTTCCATAGCTTGTGCACACAGCGAGGGCAGTTTATTAAAAACCTACCAAAGGGAAATTTTTTGGAGTGACTGATGCATAATTTATACCCTGAGCCTCTGAAGGATGGCTTGTAAAAAGCCAGTGCTGATCAAAGGAATTGCTAATGTGCCGGGGAAGTTATTTGGAGGCTCGACACACGCTGAGTTTTTCAACTAATCTCCCTGCGTAATTTCCTTGAACGCCTTCCAGGGCACTCACTGAATGCAGATCCCAGAGGGGGAAAAAAAACAACAACAACGTTTCTTTGGGTTTCAGAAATGAAACTACTGATCAACAATGAAGGAAAAAGTCATCTGAAAACTCAAGCAGGGCCAAAGAAATCTCAGGTGGGCAGGAGAGCACAACGTGAAGCAGACTGAATGCTTTTGCCTTAATCGGATCAGGTCAATCTGCACTTGCAAGGCAGAGAAAGCTGACAAACGGTCAGGGGAAAGCAGATAACATAGATGAGATGTTCCCAAAACGAGGGGGAGAAAGTGACTGAAGAGAGTGAGAAGTGATAGGGCTAGGAAGGGTGGAAAGGAATGAGGTGGTAGCACAAAATGGAAATAGACCTGAAGCTGGCATTTCACCTACAGGAACTGCTGGCAGAATCTAGGGAGCACTGGGGGTGCTGTGAAGATTTACTCACTATGATTTACCTTTTTTTAGTCTGTATCTCATGTGAGATTCAGCAAAGCAGCCTTTCAGTGCTGCTACAGAAATTGTCCTGATGAAACCTGAAGTTTTGCTTAGTGCTCCAGAACCCTTTGCATTTAATGCTTCCCTCACCATGACTGAAATCAAGAACAGGGTCACAAACATCATCCCCCAGTGGCTGAGATTTTTTTCTAAGCTCTTGATTGGTATGATGGTCTCAAAATCCCATCATACTAATGCTGTAAAAACATTTCTCTTCTATTGCAAAGCAGACAGCAAAATTGGGCTGTTCACATTACTGGGCACATGCTATAGCTGTACTGAGAAGCTGCAATTATAATCAGGATTTATTGTGCTGGATGCTTTACAGACACATGGATGCTATCTGATAAACTTCCTGCCCTAAAGAAGTTTTGGTATGCAGAGACATGTAGACAAATCAGACATATGGAAAAGCAAGAACAATTTTTGTTCCACTTTGCCACAGTGGAAATGAAGCACATGAAGTGATTAATCTAAAGTCATGCTTGTGAAGCATAGGAGACAGGGAACGGACCTGGACCTCACCCAGTGTCAGGTCCCTGCAACCTGAGAAAGCTTTGGCGGCTTGGGTTACATCAAAATGGCAAAAAGCATTCCTCGAGGTTTTGCACAATCTACAGCATCCCCCAACACCTCCTGCTCTGAAAATCAGAGCACTGCTAAAACCTGGACAGGCCATAAACACACGTGAAATGGGCTGGACACAGGCCTATACCTCTGGAGATGCTCTCCTGGCCTGGCAGCACTCACCGCTGTTGCTGCGCTTCCTGCTTATGTCAAGGGTGCCTGCCGAGCTACCACCTTCCTCAGGGACTTCTGCCAGGTCAGCTGTCTGCAAAGGAGATGGGACAAGCCAGAAAAGGTGAGCAGTGAAGTGAAATAAGACCACACAAGAGCCTTCAGGAATGCAATACTTGGGTGCTATCAGAGCTGGGCAAATCAACCTTATGGGATTGCTCAGAACACCATCACTGGTGATGCAGAGCAAGTATCTGCTTCACAGGGAGCAGGAAAAGCCCAGAAAGAACTTCAGACCAAGTTCACAGCCTGCAGAACAAAAGATGTGTGCAGTATGAAGTGAAGTCAAAGTGAAGGAAGAAAGGGTTACGTTAAACAATGTGGTTCCTGTGTAAAACACAAGGGGCTTGGGGGAATCTGTAGATCCTGCAGGTGTACTGAGTAGGTATCTCCCAAGCACATTAGTCAATAATTGTAAGGATTAATTTATTAACCCTGACCACATTATTCAGCAGAATCCCTGTGATGGAAGGGTGATTTTGACTCTGTTAGCATGCTGTGAAAGGAGGAGCTGGAATATGATGGGAGCTGATTAAGCCAGTCATCAGATCCCTGCTCTCACTTGCCTATTAAACAGTCTTCTGACTGGTACGGTTAGGAAAAAAATCACACAAATGTTGTTGGTAGAGTCACTACAATTCCTTATTTGTACTACATTAATGTCAGTCATGATTAGGGACCCATTGTTCCAGGGTGTTGGAAAACGTGGGATGACAATCTCAAGCCTCAGAAGTGTGCTCCGCATAAGGCGCCAGATTCTTTGCTTGGGTAGTCAGCTTCTCGGTGCAGAGCCTGACAGGAGCCAGGAGCTGCTCCAAACAACTCTGCACATATCTGACCTTACGGAACTTCACTTTCTGAACTCTCCACACCTGCCTTCTTTTGGGTGATAACCATAAAGATTCCAAATACTGAGCCAGGTGCTCTCTCTAATCTGAAAACCTGCCCCTAGGTTTTATTTACTTCTTGTTAACAGGAGTTTGAGACACATGGAAGGGTTTAACTTCCATGACACTTTGCAGTCCTACTCTACACACAGCTCTGCCCATTGTTTTGCAGACTTTTGCCTGCACTGCAGCAAGAAAGGCTCAGTGGGGAACATTCACTGCTTTTGTTCAGGGAGTTCAAAATCTGAATTGCTTTACAGATTTATTTGTTTATTTCTTTTACTGGTATTGACAGCAAAGCTTTTCTTAGAAAGTACTTGGACAATTTTATCTCCTGTGTCTAGCACTTTTCTAGCTACTTCTCCATCTAAAGGTACTAATGAGCAAAGAGATTTATGCCACAGGTATCTTGTGGCTATCTTTCTTTTTTTCCCCCCTTGATGTTTTAAGAGTCTTCTACTTTACTGCTTTGTTATGTCTTAAGACTCAGCCTTTTGTGGCAGGTCTTGCACAGTAACAGCAATGTTAGTGGGGAGTTAGTGTAGAGCCTATCTAGGGGGTTTAGGCTTGCTGGGTGGAGAAGGGAAAGATTATCTTTGTGGAAATATTAAGTTCTAGCTATTTTTCAGCTCACTGGTATGATGTATTCCTCAGTCTTCACAGACTAGCTTCATAATTGCTTCATAGCTTCATATTTGATTGGGTACACTATGAGATGTGCAGTGACTGTTTCTTCAGCACATATCTCACCCAAAACCTCACTCCTGAAGTGTTCTCAGTTACCTTTGATGATTTGTTGGTCCAGATCTACATGACAAAGGGTCTAATGGAAATGACTAAGCTGCTTTTTAGAGAAGCTGATCCACAAAAAAAAAAAAACCCTAGCAAAAGCTGGAATCACATTTACATCACCTCAAGTGACTTCCTCTATCAATGTGGGTTGCAGAAGCAGAGTTTTGAAGGAAGCAGTAGGCTTCTGCAGCATATGGCCACTTTCTTTTATGGGAAATACAGAATTTGGGCTGCAAAGTCACAGAGGGTTCATCTACACTGCTCAGCCCTGTTAAAAATACCTTGGCGAGTTTGGATCAGGATGGCTGTCCCTCTGTGCAGAGACATGGCAGCCTGGACACCACCTGAAAGGTGAACTAGGATCCCAGTTGTCCCTTGTGCCCTTGATTTGGTGAAATGACAGAGCCTTGAAGCACACCCCACCACCTAGGGCTGGGGGACAGCACAGCCACAAGCTCCTATGGTGCTCATAGCTGCATGGCTACTTCTGCTTTGAGAGGATGCACAGAAGTGAGGACCACTGGACCTTCTGCCTTATTAACTGCACACATACTACCAGCTGACCTGCTCTGGTGCATTTTCACCTGGGCTCTAAGGTCTCTGAGTCCTGTCTCTGCTCTGGTCATTGGTCAGTGCCTGCTCCTGGGTCACACATCACAGTAGTAAAGCTTTGTGGCCTCATAACTTGGATCAGGGTTGTGCCTGCCCCTGGTTTTAGTCTTTTTCTCAATCCACAGGCTTGAACTGGCAGAAGTTATCATAGAAACATCAAAGAGAACCCAGAGGATGTGGTTTCTTGTGTCTGTTTATCCAGTTCTTTAATGTTTCCTATTTTCTGTACCCTGATACATGTTGTATTCTCTCTCAGCCTCAATACCCTGAAGAAATTCCTACAATGAACTTGTGCTCCTCATTCTACACCCACACCCCACCTAGCTATGATCGGCTCCTGAGGGCAAACTGACGCAGCATTCGTGATTTCTAGGCTTGAGTTGTCATTCATAATTCAACAGAATGCTTTATTGATTTAGAAAGCAATAATTACATTTGTAGAGCTTCTGTTTCCAAGTAAATTAAATAATTGGGGGGGGGAAAAAAAAAAGAAGAGAAAAGAGCAGAGCTGTAATCACAACACGCCAGGTGGCAAAGTCATTTTGAGTTTTAAAAGAGAATGGAAATTGCCAAATTCCTTCTAAGGCACAAACAAGGGTGAATAGAGGACATGTCCTTTAATAACTCCCTTGGAGCTTTCACTTAGTTCTTGTTTAAAATGATCTCTCTTTTTTTTTTTTTCTCCTTTCCCCCCATGTGGCACAAATGGACATCTGTTTAGAGGCCACCTATACCACCAGAGGTTACAGATGAGTGAAAGTGCATCTCAGTGGCAGGAAAATGTTGTGCCAAACATAAGCAGGTAAATTAAACATGGAACCCTGAAGCCTGGAGAAAATGCCTCTTTGTGTCTCTGTGCCTGTGCATTTTTATCCTGAGGTGAGTGCAAGAGAGTGCCAGATAATGAGGGCCTGATTTTCAGACAGGACAGGCAGCTTAGCCTCTAAGTGTAGCAAGCAGTGATTCCTCTTTTCTTTTGGCATGGGGTGGGGGGCATGTGTGTGTGGAGTGGAGAGGGTCTGTTGGCAAAAAAAGAGAGCCTCAAGCACAGGCTTAAGTGCCTGTTTATGAGAGTTGAACAGGTATGAAGCTTTCCTTCAGCACCATGACAGAGCTCCTGATTTCATGGGTCCCAATGCTGCTGAAACAACCATTTCTGTAGGAAGAAACTGCCAATTTTTACTGTTGAACTAGGGATGGATTTAATAAAGGCATGGCTAAGGTAAATATCGTTTCCCTTGTCTTCTCTCTCCAGCCCTCCTGTCATGATCATGAAGAAAGTGACTTCTATCATAAAAGATGATGAATGCAAACATGAAGGTGAGAATCTGGTGTCTGGGATCAGGAACCTGAGCACACCTGCCTGTGCTTGGGTTTTAGAGATGGGAGCCCAAATCTGTGAGGCCTCCTTCCTCAGTCTACACTGCAGGGGTAGAGCTGCCAGTCCACTGCCTTCCTGCAGTAGCAGTGGCTTCATTTTAGCTGGGCTTGTACTGTGGAGCTTGCACTTCTAAATCTAGGCTCTCAGGACTCCAACCTATTGCTCTGGCATGAAGGGTAAATACCCACCACCACCACCAGGCAGGATGTATCTGCTCCAGCGTGACAGCTAAACGTCTTCATTCCACTTTGACTTGTACATGCGCATCAAAAGAATGTAATTTCCTTTTCCAGTCTGATAAAAGGAGATTATTAGCTTAATTTGTGTTTTTTCTCTTTCCCTCAAGAGTCATCTAAAAGATGATTACAGCCTGGCTTTGAAAAGGTAACATGTTTTTTGGGCTTATTTTGGAAGCTGTGGGTGAGGTTGTAATGTTTTTTTGACAGCTTGAAATACAAGTTTGGTGAATCCTGATGCAAACTCTCGTGGATGAACAGCTGTTGCTACTCCAGAAAGAAAACAGAAGGAAGATGTGGGGTACTTACAGAGTTTCTGTTGGGAGAGTCAGACCCACTTCCAGAGCTGCTCTTTTTAGTTTTCTGGGCTAAGGAAGTCCCAAAGCGGAGAGTTTCATACACAGGGTCAACCTTATTTCCACAGGCTGCAACAGAAGGAGCAAAGCATGCATTAATCCCTGGAAGTCATTTCTAGTCACATTCCTGCTCCACCTGGAGGAACACCTGCCTCTTCTTGTGCTTTGACACAAGCTGAGAGACTATCCTGACAAAAACACCTGTGGTGAACTTAGTGGAACTGGCTTTTGCTAGCCATGATCTGCTGCCTCTCTGCTCCTGTGAAGATCATCCTCCCCTCCTACAGGCTTTCTGTGTCCCTGCCACTGCCCTGCTTCTCTTCACCTGCCATCCCCCTTCCCCAGTCACCACTGCCTACACTGAAACAAGGAAGACAAAGCACCAAGAGCCTTTAATCCGTATTTTCTGCTTCTTTTTGACACTGACCTTTTACAAGGCTCTCAGCAGTAGACACTTGAAGGTAAAACCCTGCAATGCATCTGAGCATCCTTTTGGCATAGGTGAGCCCTCACCTTTACCCATCTACCTTCACCTTACCCATCTACCTTCACCATGCTCCCACCTGGCTGGTGGGGATAAAGGAGATTGCCCAGACCTTTCCTGAAAGGTACTGACATCCTCGCTGTGTGGCCATATGGGGTCTGGAGGCAGGTACCTGCTGTTGGGAGCATGCTCCAGGTTGCCTAGCTCAGGGCAGGGGGAGCCAAAAAGGCCACCACCCCTGCTGGCACACGTCCATTCAAATTCTCACTCCCCCTCTCCCTCACAGTGGGCTCCAGAAGTTATCTCCCATGGCAACAAAATGGATGCCTTCAGCTGGCAGGAGCAAATGCAGTTCAAATCCTCTTCTGTACTCTGCACTATCAGACCTCAGCCTCCCTTGCAGCACAAGGCAGTAGACACATAGAATAAAGCCGATTTCATCCCACTGTGTAGTAGGAGGGAAAGTTAGGCCAAAGCACTGAGACTTTGCATTTTGATATGAGTAAAGCACACCTCATTTGGTAGCCAGTTAGTTCAAGATGCTTCCATAACTGCTGGCAAAAACGATAGATGCATCTTTAGAAAGAGAAACAGAGATGAACTCCATGCCATTCACTTGTCCTGGCTGCTTTTAAGCTGCCAAAACCAACAAAGTGTCCTCAGAAAGATCATTGTGAACTGACTGCTTACTTTTAACTGCTGGGCTTCCCTGGTCAGAGCACTGATGGAAACAACTCTTCCAGAACCAACTCACATTCTCTATTTTAAAATGTTTCTTTTCAGATTTTTGGTATTACAGTGAGCAAAATCTGGTCTTTCATACACTCAGACAACACACAGACATGGTTAATAAGGGGAAAAAAATATGAGAGAAGTAAGAATTATGGGTTAAACAGGACAGGAATCTACCAATGTCCCTCTAAAACCGTACTAGTGATTTGAATGCCTCCTGTTTTGATCTCCCTGCCTTTTCTCTGGTTCTTCCCAGCTCAGACCTTCACCTCAATATTCCAGGGTTTCTTCCCTTCACAGAATCACAGAATCAACCAGGTTGGAAAAGACCTCAGAGATCATTAAGTCCAACCTAGCACCCAACACCATCTAATCAACTAAACCATGGCACCAAGTGCCTCATCCGGTCTCTTCTTAAACACCTCCAGTGATGGTGACTCCACCACCTCCCTGGGCAGCACATTCCAATGGCCAGTCTCTCTTGCTGGGAAGAATTTCTTCCTAACATCCAGCCTAAACCTCCCCTGGTATAGCTTGAGACTCTGTCCCCTTGTTCTGGTGCTGGTTGCCTGGGAGAAGAGACCAACCCCCACCTGGCTACAACCTCCCTTCAGGTAGTTGTAGACAGCAAGAAGGTCTCCCCTGAGCCTCCTCTTCCCCAGGCTAAGCAACCCCAGCTCCCTCAGTTTCTCCTCAGAGGGTTTGTGCTGCAGACCCCTCCCCAGCCTTGCTACCCTCCTCTGGACTTGCCTTCCAAGTTCTAACCCTTAATCTCAGCTAGTTCTTAATATAAACAAATTGTACACATGGGGTTTGGAGTGAAACACACAATAAACACACCCTCTCCTCTTCCAGCTTTGTATCTTTGAAGTGGTCCTTTCCTGAGATGGCAGAAGGACATTCAGTCACCGAAAGGAGCTGGAAGGCTGCTGAGGGCAAACACCATGGCTGGAAGTCTGCCGCTGCTGTTGCAGAGCACTGGCCAAAGGGAGACTGAATGGAAAAGCAATCAAAACCTACCAATAGGCATCACTTCTTTGATGCAGCCAAACTGTTCATGAATGAGCAGTGGTGAGCTGTAGTACCGCCGAAATCCCTTTGGCTGGAGGGAGAGAAAGCAAGGACAAGTGAAGAGCACTGCCGCCACCATTGGTGTAGCAGAAACAAAGTCAACTCTGCAGCTAATGGCATGTGGCAGCTTTAGGCTGATGCCTTGGAAATTTTCCACAGATCTTGAGCAGAAAGTGGCAGAATGTAAATAAATGACCATTGGATGTAAAAGGGAAAATAATGATAAGGTCTAAGTCACAGAATCACAGAACTGTCAGGGTTGGAAGGGACCTCAGGGATCAGCCAGTTCCAACCCCCCTTCCATGGGCAGGGACACCTCACACTACATCACTTTGCCCACAGCCACATCCAGCCTGGCCTTAAAAGCCTCCAGGGATGAAGCTTCCACCACCTTCCTGGGCAACCTGTGCCAGTCTCTCACCACCCTTATGGTGAAGAACTTCTTCCTAACATCCAATCTGAATCTACCCATTTCTAGTTTTGTTCCATTCCCCCCAGTCTTATCACTCCCTGACACCCTAAAATGTCCCTCCCCAGCTTTCTTGTAGCCCCCTTCAGATACTGGAAGGCCACCATAAGGTCTCCTTAGAGCCATCTCCTCTCCATACTGCACAACTCCAACTCCCTCAGTCTGTCCTCATAGCAGAGCAGCTCCAACCCTCTGCTCATCTTCGTGGCCCTTCTCTGGACACCTTCCAGCACCTCCAGATCCTCCCTGTAATAGGGGCTCCAGAACTGGACACAGAGCTCCAGATGGTAGTGACCCCATTGGTCTGATAACTAACATAAAGCTAGTTGTATAAACTATTTCTGTCTCTTTCTCAGCTTCTTCACTCTAGCTGGCAGCTTTTGCTTGGCTGTTGCTGACCTTGGCTGCATTCTTCCTGTGGCTAACAGCTATCCTCTGCTTTGCTCTTTTCCCTTGTACAGGAGGGAAAGGGGTGGAGGGGGGAAGTCCTTGTTTATAAATTGTAGATACCTGTAAATATTGTATATTTGGTACATATTCATTGCATTTCATGGTTTCTAGATTTTAGTTTGCTTGCAAATACAGCTTCCTTTGCTTCCAGCTGGGCTGGGCTGGGCTGGGTTGGCAATTTTATTTGGTGGGTGATTCTTGAAATGAGTTGGGGGATGATTTCAACCCACCACATGGCACAACAGCGTGGCACAGCTGCAAATTTGCCTCCCATTGTGGAGTCACTGTAGGGTTTAGGGAGCTTGGGATTGATTTGATTTTTCTCCTGGAAAAAAAACAAACCCAGTTTCTCATATTTCTGTGGAAAGAGGAAGAGGTTTTCAGCTCCCCTTTTGCTTTGGTGTCATACAAAAGCAGCACTAATGAATTGCAGCAGAAGTGCTGAATCATCGGAGGTGCTGGGAAGTTTCCCTCTCCCTTTGCTCTGATGTAACAGGAATTTGCACTGTTTTGCATTTGCTAAATATGTGGCTACCCTCCCTCACCCTAGCACCAAAGCCATGTGTTCCCATGTAGGCTAAATATGTGGCTACCCTCCCTCACCCTAGCACCAAAGCCACGTGTTCCCATGTAGGCTAAATATGTGGCTACCCTCCCTCACCCTAGCACCAAAGCCACGTGTTCCCATGTAGGCTAAATATGTGGCTACCCTTCCTCACCCTAGCACCAAAGCCATGTGTTCCCATGTAGGCTAAATATGTGGCTACCCTTCCTCACCCTAGCACCAAAGCCATGTGTTCCCATGTAGGCTAAATATGTGGCTACCCTCCCTCACCCTAGCACCAAAGCCATGTGTTCCCATGTAGGCTAAATATGTGGCTACCCTTCCTCACCCTAGCACCAAAGCCACGTGTTCCCATGTAGGCTAAATATGTGGCTACCCTTCCTCACCCTAGCACCAAAGCCATGTGTTCCCATGTAGGCTAAATATGTGGCTACCCTTCCTTACCCCAGCACCAAAGCCATGTGTTCCCATGTAGGCACCTGTGAAACCCAAGGAACTTAAGAGTCTTTCTGCAGGTTTTTCTAAGGTTTGTTGCTGACTGACTGCATCTTCCCCTGCTTTTTCTGGGGTTTTATTTTTTTGGTCTTGTCTTGCAAGGTCAAACAGCTCCCCCAGTCATCACCAGAAGCCCTCTCAATGTTCATTTGTAAAGAAACAAATGTCACCAACTCAAGCTATACCATTAAAGAATATCACAATATGGCAAATAACAGTGCCCTGTGGCACGCTAAAAATCATTCTGAGAAGGTTCCCAGGATCCCAGGATGTTAGGGGTTGGAAGGGTTTACATTACATTCAGGTTTTTGAGTAGTAGCAATTACCCAAGCTGATGATAGGACACTACCTGGCTTTACTTTTCCCACCTCGGTAAGGAGACCTGGTATCAGTTGTGCTCATGCACCAGCTAAATGCCAGTCAGGGCATCAGGCCCACAAAGTAGGTGGCCCCAGCACAAGCTGGTGTCTCCCATGGCACTTGCTGCCCTGCCCTGCTCACTTACCAGCTTGCCCATGCAGCGCTGCTGTCCAATGCTGTCTGCACACTTGTGGTGGATGCTCATCTTGCAAGCCTTGCAGCGCAGTCCATGCTTAGCAGTTGTCCCTGGGAAGTGCAGGGAAAGGATCTAGTAAGTCAGAATCAACAGTTTCCACACATGTAGCAAATGACCTGAACAAGCAGTTGCAGCATTCTCTAGCTTCCCTGGGATTTTTTTTAATATATTCACATTTTCTTTGTAATGTCTCCATTTGAAGCCTTTCTCTCCCAGATTCTCCTCCTAGGCTATTGCTGCCTTTAGATACATATTGGATTATGCTCTGTTGTATGATAGCCTTATCAGTGAGGTGTCTGCCTCAAAACCATCAGCACTGCTATTTTGAAAGGGCTTGGCCTGAGGGCCATGCATGGCAGAGGGAGCTACTGAAAGACCACCCAGGCTCTGAAGCTGCCCTGGGAAGCCAGACCACTAATGGGGAACAAGGTTTTTAGGGATGAGAGGTAGCTTCAGAAGTGTGTGATAAGCCAGTTCCCTCCCCATTGCCTACCTAGGAGCCAAGGGACTGCTGCTGTCACTTGCACAAAGGGTGCAGGGAATGGCTCTTTGCACATCCCTGTGTGTGGCAGCAAGCAGTCCATGGGCCTGACCTTCACCTCCTTCACTGTGAGTGGAAAAGTTCAGTGCCACAGGTAGGGAATCACAGAATTAACTAGGTTGGAAAAGACCTTTGAAATCATCAAGTCCAACCTATTACCCAACATGAACCTTCAGGAGAAGTTTGCCTTGCAGAAGCAGACTTCCACTTGGACAACAGCAGTTTTGCAATGACAAAGCCAGGTCTGTTTGCTTCCAGGCAAAAAGAACTCTTATTCATGCACTCATAAGACTTCCTAAGTTACAGTTAAGCTACACCAGCTCTTTTATCCCCACCTGACTGTATAAAGAGAATGAGTAAACAATGTGTCAGCTCATTAGCATCTACTGTGTGAGTGAGTAAGGAACAAGGTAGTAATAAAAAGAAAACCCACCCCAAAAGCTCTTGACATTTTAACCACCCCTTATTAGTCAGACATGATAGAAAAATTAGTCAGAAGAGGTTCTGCATCTGAAAGTACTCCTGTAGCTCCTGGCTATTTGTGCAGTCACTGCCATGGATGTGCTGCTGGCTTCATTCAGTGAAATGCCGTGCCTCAAAGAAGCGCTGTAGGGCAGGGCTCAGCCAGTCAGCAACAAAACCTGAGCCCTGCAGGACAGCTTTCAGGGCAAGAGATCCCTGAAGTGGCCACTTTCAAGTCTGTTGTGGGTTTAAGACTGGATGTCTTAACCATGGAGTTGAAAGTCCCCCAAGTACCAGAGAAGTGCAAGGAGGTGGACACAGGAAAGCATAATCTTTGTTATTTCATTCCCATCACCCGCTGTGTACACAGACATTACATTGAGACCTGGGTTTTGGTCCAGCTGGGGGGAAGGTTTTGGCCTAGTGAGGTTTTGGGAAAACAGCCCAGGTGGAGAACTGAGCTGAATATGAATTTGTGTATTTTGTATTTCTGTCTGCATTTGTGAACAGTATTTCCATTTAAATTTCCAATTCTGTGAGAGCATTTTCTCTCCTTTGTTGGTGGAGGGTTAAAATAGCTTTCTGTCCACTCAAACCAAGACAGTCAGACAGAAGGAGGCAGGAGGAGCTAGAGATGGTTGCAGGGGGCCAGGCTCAGATGTTTCACTTGTGTGGTTCTTGCAGGAGAAGGAACTGACATCCTCCCTTCCTCCCTGCTGAGACTGCTGGAGAGATGGAGTGTGAATGGGGTTAAGCACCCTGGAGTAGGGTCACCATCTGCCCCCTGCTAGTTGCCTGCCTGGCTCTGCTCAGTTGAACCCACACAGGGCACTTTGCTGCTCAGTTTAATGCAGGCATCTTGCCTCATTCCTCCATTCTTTTTCCCTAGCAAACAGAGGATTTGCTAGAAGAACACATCCCTAGATTTTTTGTTGTGTTTTTGTTTGTTTTCACTTTTTCTCTTCAGTGTGGCTGCACTCTGATCACTGTGCTGTGAGGAACTTTCCAGGTCTGGTTTCCTCTCACTAGCACGTGCTCAAACTAGTATTGATTTCTGTGCTGTTCTTAGCTGATCGTGAAGCTATGAATCAGCCTTCCTGGTGATCAGCCACTGACACAGTGAGGAAACACAGCATTTCCTCCACATTTTCTTTCATTATATTTATAGAGTGGAAGGAAAAATAAAAGGGACAATGACATCACACTTTGCCTATACAACAGGGATTTGGCGTCAGTGCTTACATTGTATCTAATTCTATTTCCATGCTGGTCTGCACTGACATAACTCTTGCTTGCTGTGCCAAGTTATTCCTGGGATTCAGCTGAAAAGGCAGTAAGCCTCTCCCAGCTTTCCTTCCACCCATCTCAGTGTTCACATTATGAGGCAGACCTTGGTCCTTACGTTTTGTAACCACATGATCACAAGAGCCACACGTTTGTCGAGGGAACTGCTCGCCAAAATGCTGTGCACAATGAATGCAAGGTACCTGTGCTACCTTCAACAGTCAAACCCCAGCTCCTTCAAAGCAGAAACCATCGGTCACAGAATCACAAAGACTCACAGGAAGTTAGGGGTTGGAAGGGACCTTGAAAGCTCATCCTGTCCAACCCCCCTGCCAGAGAAGGATCACCTAGAGCAGGTCATACAGGAATGCATCCAGGCAGAAGACAAGAGGAGACCCCATAACCTCTCTGGGCAGCCTGCTCCAGGGCTCTGTCACCCTCACAAGGCAAAAGTTTTTCCTTATGTTCCCATGGAACCTCCTCTGCTCCAGCTTGCACCCATTGCCCCTTGTCCTGCCATTGGACATCCTTGAGCAGAATCATAGAATCATAGACTCATAGGATCAATAAGGTTGGAAAAGACTTCAGAGATCATCAAGTCCAACCTATCACCCAACACCTCATGACTAACTAAGCCATGGCTTCAAGTGCCACATCCAGTGCCCTCTTGAACACCTCCAGGGACAGTGAGCCTGGCTCCATCCTCCTGACACTGCCCTGCACATCAACATGAGTGAAGGCACCCCTCAGGATCTTCTGCTCCAGGCTAAAGAGACCCAGCTCATGTCAAAATGAGTAAGACAATACATGATAAAAGAACAACTCTATATTTCTGCTGCTGAAGGTCATTTGTTACCTGTTAGTAGGTAAGCAGTGGCCTCAGAGAGAGGAAAAGTATTTCAAACACTTGAGTTTACAAGAAGTCTTTTCAAATAAAAATTAAATTCCCTTTAACTACCAAAAGCTTCAATCTTTAAGTCATTGTCACTTCTAACTACTTGGTTTACTGTGGGATTAGGCAGCTTGGAAATAATTTGCATGTAACTCCCTGCCTCCCACTGTGGAATAACTAAAGGGCTTAAAGAAGCAGCATTTATTCTGTATTTGCACTTAACTACCATATCTCAAGCTCTTAAGATGGCATTTCTACAAGGCAGATTTTCTTTTTCTTCCCCAGGATAATTATTTCTTCTTCAGTTTCTGATCTCCATCACACCAAATCAATCTTCCTCAGAGAATCGTGGCTAAACTATCTCAAAGCTGCACGCCAGAGATTAGGCAACTCTGCATTTGCAATGCATCTGATCCAAAAGCTCCTGAGATTCCTGTGGCTGTGCCTCAGCTCACATTATGGAGAAGATACATATACAATACAGGTGTAAGTGAGAGCAAGGTTTTACCCATTGCATCAGGCTTTGGCCTCCCATGTAAGCAAGCTTGCTGATATTGCAGTTGCCCCAGTGGGGCTAGTTTGGGAAGGTACTCTGGTAGTTTGAAAAGGGGGGAAAGGCAGGCAGAACATGGATCTTGCAAGCAAGTTATGTAAAGCTGAGTAAGTACAGCAACAGTCCTACAGTCATGCTGGGGTAAGAGGTACTTCATTATGCCTGAAGGAGTGGCACAGGGTATAGCAAGGTGCTCAGATGTTATCTGCTAATACATTTTCCCAGAGAGCACAGGAAATCTAGGAATTTGGTCTGAACATAGATGAACGGGTACAAAAGAGGTGGCGTTAATGACTAAAGTAAATGCTGATGACAATGGCAAGGACACTCACACCTTCACCACAACGGGGCAGGCAAGCTGAGGGGAATTTGTATCATTTGACTTATCTCCCATAGGCTACCAGGGCTTGTTTGGAGTGGAAAGACTCTCTGTGCTGTGCTGTGCTTATTCCCTCGGGGTTAATCTTTCTGTAGACTGAAGCATGGGGCAAGGGAAGAGCACGGAGAAAGTTCACCTTTGAGATGGCCACAACAGCATCTGGATGTGCTCCTGCAGAAGTAATGTAGTCTGGGATACTGACTCTCCTCAGGGACCTCTGCTGAACATATTTTGGTGACCTGCAAGCCTGACCATTACCCCTTTGTTTGCTTCCTGTCCCCCTAAATAGCTCACAGCCTGCTTGCAGCCTACCATCCATTCCCTCCAGCAGAAATCCCCTTATGCTAACCTTAAAGTGCAGCTGGAAGCCATTGGTATAAAGTAGTCACTGAAATGTCTTAGCCCACCAGGAATAATGTCCACTTGTGGTGGATCAGAAAGAGTGGAACTAAAAGCTCAGCAATTCATCTAGGCTTGGAGTACCCTAACCATTTTTTCCCTGGTTTTAATTCAAAGGGGGAGTAGACCAACAGCTTGATGAACTCTTTGTTATTACCTTCACAAAACAATCACCCCTCCCACTCCCATCTCCAAAGATGCTTACTAAAATTACTTAACCAAATTGTCACATGCTGAGCATGCCAAAACAAAGGTTCTGCTCAGCCAGTGTTTTATTGCAGTCTAGGGATGTGATTGGCACTATTTCCACTCTGGGAACACCATCCACTGAACAGGGTGGGCAGTGTGGAAAGAAGGGGCAGCTCTTTTCAATAGTTTTTAGCTTTCACTGGTCGATGTGTACCCTTCAGCATCATTTGGGGCATAAGACCTGGGGTAGTTCAGTCTGGAGAAGAGAAGGCTGAGAAGGGATCTTGTTAATGTTTACAAGTACCTGAAGGGTGGGAGGCAAGAAGGTGCTAATACCTTTTTAGTGGTGTCCTGCGACAGGATGAGAGGCAGCAGATGCAAACTGGTAAACAGGAGGTTCCACCTCAACGTGAAGAAAAACTTCTTTGCTGTTAAGGGGGACAGAACCCTGGAGCAGGCTGCCTGGAGAGTGCCTCCTTCTCTTGAAACTTGAAAGACCCACCTGGATGCATTCCTGTGTGACCTGCCCTAGGTGATCCTGCTTTGGCAAGGGGGTTGCACTTGGTGGTCTTCCTTCCAACCTTTACCATTCTGTGAGTCTGTGATCTCTTGAGTACCATATTACATTAATTCCAAATACCAGGCAATGAAAAGCTTTCCTGCAGGCCCAATGTCTATGTCTCTTTATGCCTTGCAATATGAGCATGTTTGTCAAAACTTGGGATAGGATGGCTCCCACTTTAGGGAATAATGGGGACAGCTGTCAGAGGTGTTACTGCTAGGGCACTATTTGGCCTAGATGCTGGTGTCCAAGCTGTAAAAACTGCAAGCTACTAAACCTGCAGGTTTAGAGTGGAAAGTACCAGGCATGTTTAGCTTGTAGTGCTCATAAACATGACTGTCAATGGAGTCATGAAATTCATAGAGGGGAAAAAAATCTACTCACACATACATTTGCATGTATGTCCTCCATGCCCTGTGCATTCATCTAGCTATAAATCATCTCAGTCTGTTCTTTCTTTTGCAAATGAAAAAGTCAAACCTGGCAGAAGCAGCAGGGCTTCACTGGAAGCAAATAAGGAAACTTCATGTCAGGGTATCTGAGCAGCTCTTAAATAAACTTCCAAATGAGGGAGGCTCTACCACAGTCATTTTCCTTTAGATACCAGCTAATGTACCCAGACACCTGGCCCTGGAAGGACAGATTGCTTTGAAAAGCAGGTCATGTTTAATAACACCTTGCTAGAAATACTCCCTGACTGGGTCAGCTCCCATTTGAATAGCTAAACGGGTGGCTAGGGTTTCCAGAACAGCCCCAGAAAATTGAATCTTAAACTGTTCTGATAAACTGACCTTAAATATTAACCAAAGGACACGCTGCATGACTTCTGTAAATCTAAGCCTTTTTAGAGAGGAAGCCTAAATGGAAACAGAGCACCTCAACATATAGTGAACAGGAAGATTTGTGGGCAGAAAGAGACGGAGGCAGAATTTGATTCCAAGTCCTCATGTTTGGCTCTCCTATAAAAGTAAGTCAGCAACTACTCTGCATTTCAGGAGAGTGACATTTATCTTCAGGAATGCAAATGAGGATTCTGTTTGTCTAACACACGCAAAGGGAACCTTTATGATCCTCTTGGCCCCTGCGCAGTTGGCTGATGCTTTCCTGCCTGTTGTTTCGAGGCTCGACACAAGATTAATAGCTGGAGAGGGAAAATGAGCCCCACAGCCTGGAGAAATCTGAAACAAACCTGCAAATGTTGGTAACAACATGATTTTACACTGACTGCATAAAGATAACTATATTAGGCACTCATGCTGAAGTGAAAGGAAAGAAACCCCACACAACAAACAACAAAGGACAGAATAAAAACATTTGGGTTTATAAAAGAGAGAAAGAAGGGAGAGAGCCACAGAAGGCTGTCACCTCCAGCTGCTCCAGCTATGACCCAACCACTATTTTCTATCCTTGTAGCTGAGAGGAACATGCCAGTCAGAAATTGTTTTGATTTAAAACTTTCATAAATAAACACATTTAAAATTACAGATTTCCCACAGAGCTCCAAATTCTGCTGTGGGAGGCTGATAAAAATAATGAGTGTCTTGCCCCTTCCTCCCCAGGAGCATTTGTGATTGTCACCAGAGTGCTGTCTCCATGCCAAAATTCATGGGAAAAGGAGAATTTTAAGCAAGCTGGGCCAGCATTGCAGCAGTGAAGGCTTCAGGATGTCACCTTAGAAGGAGAAAGGAAAGTCCCTGAAATGGCACTGGGGCCCTTGCAGTCATCTCTAGGCCTTTTTGCATCCTCCTCTCCTGCCCTCTCCTTCATATCAACTAATTGTTTTTGTGTAAAAGCTCTGATGCTCAAAGGGAGACTTTGTAAGGATTCCTCCATGGCTATGTTCTGCTCTTGCAGCTGGCTGCTGCTGGACAAGTGCTTGGCCTCTCCCTTCCCCTACTCTGCCACAGCCAAGAGCTGTGGGTAGAGCAGAGACACCCACAGCTTTAAAGGTAAGAATCTGGAGGCTAAATCTCACAATTCATTTGGTTTGTAAGGATGAACTGGGAATCCTTCTGCTTGCCCTTCAGCCTCCTCAGTTGCCTGGGAAATTCACCCTTTCTCTGTCCTAACTTCTAGCACCCTTCTTCTGCCTCTTCTTAACTGATGCTGGGGCTCCATTGGCTGACATTGTGAAGAGGTCAGTGGCTCAGATTGTCTGCTGGCCATCAGGAGAGCTACAGAACAAAGTCTGAACCCAGATTTCCCTGGCTGACCTCTGGAAGTCACTGCCATCTGATGCTTGACTGATAATGCAACTTGGTGGGCACACAGCTGCCAGGTGTGTGGACTGATATACAAACACCCACCTCACTAAATTCTTGTTACCATTATCACTCCAACAGAACAAGAGGACACAGTCTCAAGCTGTGCCAGGGGAGGTTTATGCTGGATGTTAGAAAGAAGTTCTTCATAGAAAGAGAGATTGGCCATGGGAATGTGCTGCCCAGGGAGGTGGTGGAACCACCATCACTGGAGGTGTTCAAGAGGAGCCTGGAGGAGGCACTTGGTGCCATGGTTTAGTTGATGAGATGGTGTTGGGTGATAGGTTGGACTGGGTGGTCTTGAAGGTCTTTTCCAACCTGGTTAATTCTATTCAATTCTATTCTACTATTAGCCACCTTCCTATTGCACTTGCCACTGATAAAGAGAGGACTGCATGGGTTGTCTAAAAAAAGAGATGAAAATAAAAGAGGAGGACATCATAATTTTGTGGACTGCTGTGTATCGTTCCTGAGTGACCCACAGACAAATCTCTTATGGCAGCCCTTTGCATTGTCATTTTGATGATTTAAGAGGATCCATTTTCCTTTTTTATTTTTTTTGAGGAGATGAAATTGCACTCTCTGGCTATCATCCTGTTTTGACCTGACTAGATAGTTTACATGCAGTTGCACACTGGGTACAGGCACTCCGTGCATGAATAATAGACATATGGGAGGGAAATGTTCAAAACACACAGAGAAAACTAAGCAAAACATCTTATTTAGGCTTGTGTGTGTGTGTGAACAGCAGCAGCACAGGGTTGACATCAAAAGTTTTACTCTTTAGTAAGTTGAGTATTTGTTGTGGGTGGGATTGGTTTGTTTGTTTGGGGTGAATTTTGGTTTATTGGGGGGGTGTTTGTTTGTTTGTTTTACATTTAAATCTGCCAGCTCAAAATGTGCTGTGGGTAGGGTAAAACAGTAGCTCCTTGGGATGGGGCTACACTGTACAAGGATGTCCAACAACACATAGGAGATGCAGAAGGAATCTTTCCATCTGGCACCAAGCTGCCAGGTCTGGACCTGACCCCATTGCCCTGAGTCCATCTTGTGCCAGTCTGAGCCAAATGGGGTGTGGAGAGAAGCTGGGACATCTGTATTTATGTTCTGTTGAATAGGACCAGCCATGGCACCTGCCCTGACAAATGATTGAGTTTTAGATTACATGTCACTGAGAGGTGTGGGTCTGTTTGAGTGTCTAGCCTACACAATTTCCCCACACAACAATATCCAATGTTTAAATAGCAAGGAAATTTGCCTTGTGTGTAGGCAGGCTACAAAACAGTGCATAAAATTAGAAGTGACTTCCTAGTGACACAGCTTTCTTTAGAAAACAGCATGCTGAGAAAAAACTCGAGCAGTAACAGGCAGGGTTTTGTACAAGGCTCTAACAGAGATGAAAAATGTCCCTGCAGAAATAAAGTCCTTTCTAACTTCATGGTTTTAAATCATACATATCAGCAAGGGGAAATGCCTTCATCCTTATTGCAAACCAAGTCTGTAACTCCTTGACAAAGAACTTCCAGTGTTGCCAGACTTTTTATTCTGTGGTTCAGGAACAACGAGAATTACTTAAAATGCACATAGGCCTTTCCTGCCTTTTGGTGAAAAAGTGATTCTCATTCTTGATGCCTGTTGATCACAAGAGGATGAAACTCGCTGCTGTGAGGCCACAAGAGGTTTGTTGCAATGCACTTTTCACATATTCAACAGCTTTGCTATAAATGTCTGTCCCTGAAAGGAAACATCCACCTACATATGTCTTAAAATATCACCTCGGGGCTTTTTATCAGCTAAATGTTAATTAAGATGCTGGAATGCTGTGATAAATAAACCAACAGCTAACTATCATCAAAGGAAAAGCTCCCAGCTCTCTAAAACCCAAACACAATATATCATATCTAAGGTTCTTTACTCCAAACAGACTGATGCTGGTATCTCAATACCTCCTTTGCTCACTCCTGAGACTGTGCTTGGAGGTCTTTGTACCAAGCTGCTCTGCTCAGAAGGAAAACAGCTCAAAGGAGAATTGCCTAAGGAATGTGATGCTGAACTGCTTCAGAGATGATGGTGGTGCCAGAGCTGAACACGGAAGAGCAAGGGAACATGAAGAGACAAAACATGGAGTGGTGTGGTGGGTTGAAATTACCTCCCAACTGACAAGTGGTGTGCCAAGGAGGGACAAACAGAGATGAGTGGCTGATCTTTGCCTCAGTGAACAGAGTGTGCTCAGTAACTCTTCTTGAGACAAAGATGATGAAAGTCAGATCTCAACTAAGATCTCCGTGTAGGCAGACTCAGGCTGTTTGCACCTTAAATGTGCTCTCATGTGCTGAAATGAAAAGTCCTGCCTCCTCTTCTGTGTTTTGAAACACTTTGAAAAAAGCAGTTGAATTTTGTAGGGCCACTTATGTGTAAGAAAATCTTCATCTTTTGGAGGCCTTGTACCATGTCTTCCAGACAGCTGGCCTGCAGAGCTGGCAGAAGGAGCCAGGGAGCAGCATAGTTTCCCTCTGTTCCAGGAGGGGCTAATTAGAGATCGCCTCAGCCTCTTGGATCCCCACAAGTCCATGGGACCAGATGGGATCCATCCTAGGGTGCTGAGAGTGCTGGCAGATGAGCTGGCCAGGCCACTCTCCATCATTTTTCAGCAGTTCTGGCTCACTGGAGACGTCTCAGAAGACTGGAAGCTGGCCAACGTGGTGCCCATCCACAAGGACAGTCTCAGGCTGCACCAGGGGAGGTTTAGGCTGGAGGTTAGGAGGAAGTTTTACACAGAGAGAGTGATTGCCCATTGGAATGGGCTGCCCAAAGAGGTGGTGGAGTCACCATCACTGGAAGGGTTCAGGAGGAGACTTGATAGGATGCTTGGTTGCATGGTTTAGTTGATTAGGTGGTGTTGGATGATAGGTTGGACACGATGATCTTGAAGTTCTCTTCCAACCTGGTCTGGTCTGGTCTATTCTATTCTATTCTATTGGAGTTGGGAAAAAGACAACAAGCATCTGAACAAGAGCTATGCTGTGAAATGATGAGCAGTGCTCTGGTCTGGCTGAAAGTGTAGGAAGAGTCATAGAATCAAAGAACAGCAAAGCACTTTTGCCCTCAACAAAGCAATTTAATATCCTCTCTGCTCATGGATTTTCTAATGTTGCCTGTTGCTTACAGAGCTCCATCATCAATGGGTATGCAATGAGAGGCTGCTGTGCGCAGAAGATTAGGACAATCAATTAGGACTATAAAAGGTTTAGTTAGAGAAGCCCTCTGATATGTAAATAGCCATTTGCTCGCTGGCCTTCTAACATTTCAAACTTACTGAGGCTTTTGGCTCCTTCCTCCTGTAGCAGAAACACTCCCACACCAGCACAAGCTCTCCTTGCTCCTGGGTTTTGTCAGCACAGACTGACAGGCAGAGCCTGCAGCAGAAAGCCTCACACACAAATTGCTGACGTATGACTTACCATGGCCACAATCCCTCTCCCTCCCTCTCTCAGAGTTGATAGTGATGCAGCTGGAAGAAGCAGCAACAGAAGATAATTACAGGTGCCTCCACTTAAAATCCAGTTCATGGTCAAGATCTGGCCACATGCAGGCTTCTGCTCCAGTACTGTTTCTTCTCTTGGATCACATGTAGTGATCCGTGGCCAGTTGTGCTTGAGACGGGTTACTGCAAGCAGCATTTCAGCAGGAACACACATAGCTCTCTGCCCAGCCTTCTCAGACCAGCAGAGAGGGAGGGAGGGGGAGAAAAAGTAGGGTAAAAGCTGTGATGTCACTGATTCTTCAATAAAACCAGTGTCCAGATCCTCTCCACATTAGCATTTATACTGTATCACCCTTGACAAGAGCTCACTACCACTTTGCTTTCTTTAGTTAAGAAACAGCCTAAAAAATTTCCAGATGGTTCATTTTGAAAGACATCTGTGAGAGATGCACCCAACCCCTGGCTTGCTACAAGCTCCCCTCAGGTAATTGTAGAGAGCAATGAGGTCTCCCCTGAACCTCCTCTTCTCCAGCCCGAGCAAGACCAGCTCCCTCACCACCTCCTCATAGGACTTGTGTTGAAGCCTTGTTGCCTTTCTCTGGATACCCTCCAGCACCTCAAAGGCTTTGTAGTGAGGAGCCCAAAACTGAACAGATTGCTTGAGGTGAGGCCTCAGCAGTGACCAGTACAGGGGTAAGACCTTTTCCCTGGTCCTGCTGGCCATGCTACTTCTGATACAGGCAGAGATGCTATTGGTGTTCTTGGCCACCTGAGCACACTGCTGGCTCATCTTCCATCAGCTGTCAACAAGTACCCCTAGATCCCTCTCAGCAAAGCAACTTTCAAGCCACTCTTCCCCAAGCCATGCTCCACGTGATCTGCAAGAGCCACTGGTCTCTGAGACATCCTTCTACATTAAATACAGCAACGAGCAAGTGTGAGCAGGCATTTCACTCTGCATGCTGGCAAAAGGATTTGTGCCAGCTGCCTCATTTTATGGCTTCTGCAGCTCCCAATAAGGTGAAGCTCCTATCAATTTCCCTTCTAGATGGTGTTTGTGCTGGCTACGTGGCAATGTCATTACCCACCTCACAGTGACACCCTGGCAAAGACTCTAAACATAGAAGAACAATGCTTGTCCTAGCAGGTCAGCTTCAGGAAGGTGCATGTAATCTAAAAATACTCAGTGCCTTGTGTGATCACAGGAGAAGTACACAGCAGGACATAAACCCCCCAGATCTTGTATCCTACTTCATCCCTAGGCCTCTACAAAGCTTGAAGCTTACCATTCTGTGCATCACCAGGGGCTGATCTCAGGAGCAATTGGCCACCAGTGAGCAGCTTTTCAATGCAGTTTTTGGTTAAAAATCATCTTGGCCAACAGGATATTAAAACACTGATTATAGATGTGCTACAAAATGTTATTGTTTTCCGTCTAATTAGGCAGCAAATGTTGGTCAACATCTTTAAAGTCTCTTTTCACAGGGGATTAACTGCAGTTTCATATTAATAGCTATTTCCCTCAAATTACAGTCAGCTTGAAAATTATCTGGTAACAAATGTGCAACATGCTTGATGCTGTTCAAGGACAAATTAGAATTTAAAATATATTTCCACCCTCTTTTCTCAGCTAAGCAGCTCCTGATTATCCAATTTACTGATAACATTCTTGCCTCATCTCAGAGGAGGAAGCCCTCCCAGAGGATAAACAGACTAAATATTTGCCTTCCAGTATTTGCTTTAAAGTATGTTTAACTCTTTATTAACCAAAGAAAAACATTACTTGAATGCAGGGGTCATGTGTGGCCCTCTGTAGCTGCAAGTGGGGCTCTATGAGTTGGATCCTTCCTGTGATGCTCATTAAGAATGGGAGTTGTACTGATGAGACATCTACGCTGCAGACAGTGTGTTTAGACATTGTTCCATCTGTTCATCCCCACTATCTGTAGTTTAACAGACAAGCTATCCACTTTCTGGAATCTGTGGAGTCCAGGTGGCATGATTTACACCTGAGTAGTTGATAACTAACAGTTAACTACATACTGCACAGTTTGATGATGTGGTACTTCACACTGCCAGAAGGCTTCTTACAGCCCGACTTACAGGGCTCCTCTCCAAAGTGGGAAGCTCTGTGCTTATGGGGAGTTATTAACTGAAGATAGAAACTATAAGAGATGCCAGGTTCAATTTCAAGATAGCAGGTACATTAAAATTCTTCCTTTGCATCAGTTCTTGCAGCTATATGTTAAAGAATGCCGTGGGTTTGTGTACCTCAAAATATCTCTCGCTCACACCGATTCTCACAAGTGCAAGGTGATTTAGGTTCTCAGAGCCATTCAGCACTGACTGGAGTGAGAACCCAGGTCTCTCAAATCATAGGATCATAGAATGCTTTGGGTTGGAAGGAGTCCTTAAAGATCAGGTAGTCCAACCCCCTTTAGTCAGCAGGGACATCTTCAACTAGATGAAGCTGCTCAGAGCCCTGTCCAGCCTAGCCTTAGATGTTTCCAGGTGTGGGGCTTCTACCACATCCCTGAGCAACCTGTGCCAGCGTTTCACCACCCTCACTGTAAAACATGTCTACCCCACCTGGAGTGCTGTGTCCAGTTCTGGAGCCACTACTACAAGAAGGATATGGATGTGCTGGATGGGAATACATTAATTGTATGTAGTATGCTTGCAATGTGTAGAAAACAGCATTTTTTCCCCCCACATGAGTCAGCACAGGAAATGAACTGCAAATGACTAAAATGTTGAGAAGTCTACAGATGGAGTTTGTGTTTTGTTTTGTTTTTTAAACACACAATGTTTTTTAAGAGTATTGGCCTCATGTTTTCTACAGGAGTAACTTGCCACAGAGGTGACTGATGACACAGCAAAGACTGAAAAAGAGCAAGATCTTGCTTCTGATGCAATATTAATTTGATTGGGCATTGCCAAAGCTTACCACATTTTTGCTAAACACAGCAAACACAGAGGTGTTCCGACTTGATTTTCTTTTCACAGTGAGGGACAATAACTAAAGCAGGGTCTTTTAAAATAATGATCTAGTGAACTAGATGATCCTTGAGGTCCCTTCCAACCCTAACAATTCTATGATACATTCCACAAGATACTTGGATTTTCAACATTTTCACTTGCCAGGGCTAGGTATTAGTAACAAATACTACTAGTAAGGACAGCAAATGAATGGGTTTGTAAGAGCCAAACTGCAACAAGATACCCATGAGTGGATGCATTTAGAAAAGTATGTAGCCAGCACGGAGCTGAAACCTCAGTCCTGAACTTGGAGCTCTCAGTGGCATAACAATAAGCAGCAGAAAACATACTAGAGATTGGCTCTGAAATTACATTAATTATTTCTGTTGACTTCAGTACAAAAACTGGTGAGTGGAGTATTTGATGCTACAAGTAAGCCCCATTAAAATAAAAGGGATCCTCCATGCATTCCTCAGGGCTCCCTTAAACCTGAAATGGTCTCCCTTATTTTATTTGTGAGAAAAGTATAGAACCAATATGCAGAGCTTCTTTGGAATATAGAATCACAGAACTGGTAGGGTTGGAAGGGACCTCAAGGATCAGCCACTTCCAACCCCCCTGCCATGGCCAGGGACACCTCACACTACAGCAAGTTGCTCACAGCCACATCCAGCCTGGCCTTCAAAACCTCCAGGGAGGAGGCTTCCACCACCTCCCTGGGCAACCTATGCCAGTGTCTTACCACCCTCATGGGGAACAACTTCTTCCTAACATCCAATCTGAATCTACCCATTTCTAGTTTTGCTCCATTCCCCCCCAGTCCTATCACTCCCTGACACCCCCAAAAGTCTCTCAGCAGCTTTCTTGCAGCCCCCTTCAGCAGTAGAAGGCCACAATTAGGTCTCCTTGGAGCCTTCTCCTCTCCAGGCTGACCAGCCTCAACTCTCAGTCTGTCTCCTAGCAGAGCAGCTCCAGCCCTCTGCTCATCCTCATGGCCCTTCTCTGGACACCTTCTAGCACTTCCAGATCCCTCTTGTACTAACTCCAGAACTGGACACAGTGGTCCAGGTGGGGTCTCACCAGAGCAGAGGGGGAGAATCACCTACCTCAACCTGCTGGCCACACTTCTCCTGATGCAGCCCAGGATCTGGTTGGCTTTCTGAGCTGCAAGTGCACACTGGCACATGAGAAGCATTTGAATGAGTAAGTTTGCATTATGCTGATCCTCATAAACGTCTTTCTCTGAATGCTGAAACCAATTACATGTATTTGGCCTTTCTCTTACGACTGTAGAGCTTTCAAATGAACAAACAGGCACACGTGCAGCATCCCAATGCAACATTTGGCTCGTAGAGCCTAGCAATCAAGGGGAGATGATGCATGTGCTTTTCGTAGGAAGATAATGGTTCATGTTCCTTTGCTTTAAATTTGCTGAGAATACTTGCTGCCTCTACTCTTGAGTGTCCTCCTCTCTCTGAAGCTGCAGATTCTGCCATGCTCGCGAGGTTGAAGCACGAACAGCGCTCTCATGCCATGCACAGTCCATCACGCTGCCCTGTACCAAACACAGCTGCTTGCTCCATAGATCAGAGAGCCATTTAAGGTGAACCTGGAACCATTCTTGGTGGCAAAATTGAAACCATCTAAAGTCAAGCTGAGATTTTCCTGGACTCTTTCCCCTCGTCTTCAAAATATGTATCTGCCTGCCTTTATTCTCATCAATAAGGAATTTAAAGGCATAGACTCATTACTCTTAAATGTCACCGACTGAAGAACACAAATAGAACAAATAGGGTCCATGTTGCAAGTGTAAATTCAGAGTCCTTGCACAGAAGGGATTTTTTTTTTTCAGTCTGCCTTTGGGAGCAGGCCTGACACTGTTTCCTGAGAAGCTGTCTGTTTTGCTTCCCCGTTCCCATAAGCAACAGATGCCCAACTTCTATGGATTAACTGAGCTGCAAAGAGCAACACCCAGCTCTCCCATGCTGCTCAGAACACACACCCAGCTCTCCCATGCTGCCCAGAACACAGCATAGCAAACCCAGCTATGACTGCAGTAAGGATCAAAGAGAGATGACTAGAGGAATGGAGTAGGTATCTGTCTGTCAGAATCAGGGTATCTGGACTCTACGACTTCATAAGGCAGAATTCTTGACAACTTCTTCTGCCATACCACCAAGCAAAGATGAGCTGGAAGAGGTCAGAGCAATTCACCTGGTTCAGCCAGACAAAATGGATCACATTAGCCTCTTCAGCAGTTAGCAAAGGCTTCTCTCTTTAATGAAGTGGCTAAGGTACAGAATAGAAAAGGGAAACCCTGATAGGATAGAGAAGAGCAGGAAATGTTCAGAAGGCAGCTGGGGTTAAAGCTGATGTGTTGAAGCTTCCAGCTATGCTTCAGGACTCTCCTATCCCAGGGCAGAGCACGGATTGCTCGGTGGGTGTTGCTGGAGCTACTCCCTGCAAAGCTCACTGTCGGTGATGATCCATCTTGAGCAGCAGTGTTTTGAGTGCTGCTGAGTCATGCAGATTAGTGAGGGTACTAATCTCCATACAACTTCATGAGAAGATGCCAGAAATGTGGAGGACTTATACTTGCAGTACATATTTGTGAAGCTGAGCTTTAATAAAGCATCCGTGCACATTACAGGAGGAGACAAGTTCTGGGCCTGCTTCCATACAGAAAGTTGTTTCAACTGCCTGTCTCCCAGATTGCCTTTCAATTCCTGAGCTAGGAACTTGCCTGGTATTGATGCTTTCCTCCTGCTCCTTTTGACTTGCTCTACCACTTAAGGAAGAAAAATAAACTTAATTAAAAAATGCAAAATAACACCAAAAATGGGGAGTGAAAACTGCTCCCCTGAATCCAGTAGGGTTGTGGCACAGAGCAGGTGAAACCAGGCATGATGTGTTTACTTCTTTAATTTATGGACTTGTATCAGATCTAACGTTCTACAGACAGCTGCCCTTTCCAATGAACACTTGTTTCCCACCCAGGCTGAGGACAGTGAGCAACCTCCTGTGGGAAAGGAGGTATCAAGCTGTGAAAAAGGTTGAGCCATCCTAGCAACATCTTTCAACAAGTTCCCACACTCTCATCTGAAAGGCAGAGGCTTCCATGCAAAAGGACAGGAGTTTCTTACAGCAAGCTAGAGAAACTACAGCCCATAGCTTGTACTCAAAGACCTAGAGCACTCCTACATGAAGCTAAGCCAGTGTTTTACTGCTTGTCCTTTCTATAAACCTAGAAACGTTGACACCCACTTTTATACTCCTACACTGCCACCAAAGTCATTCCTGATCTCCTGTGCAGGCACAACTAGATGGTAAGTAGCAGGATGACCAAATCATCTACATAAGCTGGCCACAATAAGGTGGGTTTCCAGGACCAGACTTCTGACCAGCAACTCCTGCAGCTTCCCACAGGGCTGACCATGCATACTCTACATCTCCAGCTACACACCACCACTGCTTCCCTGATCAAGGCACAGCCCCAGAGATAATCTGGAGCATGAAGGTTGCTTTTGTAGGTCTTCACACTCCACTGAAAATTAATTTACAAGCAAGACTCAGGATGAAGTTGTTTGCACACTGAAGATAATAAAGGGCCATAAGGATGATCAGAGGGCTGGAGCTCCTCTCCTGTGAGGACAGACAGAGAGTTGGGGCTCTTCAGTCTGGAGAAGAGAAGGCTCCAAGGAGACCTTATCTGACCCCTTCCAGTATCTGAAGGGGGCTACAAGAAAGCTGGGGAGAGACTTTTTTAGGGTGTCAGGGAGTGATAGAACTGGGGGAATGGATGCAAGCTAGAGGAGGGGAGATTAAGATTGGATGCGAGGAAGAAGTTCTTCCCCACGAGGGTGGTGAGACACTGGCACAGGTTGCCCAGGGAGGTGGTGGAAGCCTCATCCCTGGAAGTTTTGAAGGCCAGGCTGGATGTGGCTGTGAGCAACCTGCTGTAGTGTGAGGTGTCCCTGGCCATGGCAGGGGGGGTGGAACTGGATGATCCTTGGGATCCCTTCCAACCCTGACAGTTCTGTGGTTCTGTGCAATAATAAATTGTTAGCTATGTCAGGCAGTCCCTGGCAGCATCTCGCACATCCATGGACAGTCTTGGAGAGAAGTCAAGGTGATCTTCCAAATACATCAGTCTGTGCTAGGTTTTGTGAGTAGCAGCCATCAGGTGGAAGAATCCCAGGGAAGTTTGAGATGTGAATTCAGCTGTTATTTGTTCTATTGCACTGGTATCCCTAAACATGTGTCCTAGGCAGCCACCATGCAAACAAAAGCGGATGCTACACCTTGCCCAAGTGTCACTTAGGAGAGATGTGAGGGAGCTGAAGGAAGCAGGCATGGTTGCCACAGTGAACGGGAACTAGGGGCAAAAGTGCACTGCAGGGCAGACACAAGGAGCCAGAGTCAGAATTCCTGCTGTGGGGCAAAAAAGTAAGGATAGCAGACACCAATGTGAAAGAAGGATTTCTGCTGTTTCTGGCGTAACAGGCAACAGGATTTGTGCTTGGTGCTCAGTGTAACCTCAACAAGAGAGGAGACTGACTCTGGCTGAAACCCCCAACTGTAATTTGTGCTAGCAGAATGTGTCTGCAAGGCAAGAGACCTGTCAGCACACATACAACTCGTAGTAGCCCGTGTTTTCCCTGTCTGGACACAAGTCCAGATCCTTTTTGCATGAATACTCTGAAGCAGACATCTTGGCTCACAAGTTATGGAAAGGTCATCCTGCAAATCGCCGTGCAGGCAGCCACACAGGTTAGAAAGGAAACAGAACACTTTCTTACCCACGATCATGTGGTTGCAGACATCACAGAAGGTGGGCTTCTTGAAGATGTGCTCCTGGAAAACGTGAGTCTTGCTGTTCTCCGAGAGCTGCGGGGCTCTGGTAGGGGAGGAGGCCTGGCTCTCCGAGCTGGGGAGCTGCCCAGTGCTGGTGCTCACCTCGGGCATCAAGTCCACTTGCAGTTTCACATCGCTGTTAGTCCTCTGGAAGAAGTTGTCTGCGCTTTTACTCCGCAAGCTTTTAGTCTTGAAGGAGAGGGATCGTTTCAGCTTCTGCAGCTGCAACAGACAAGCCAGTCAAAATGATTGCCTTTTCCTTAACACCAAAGCCAGACTTCTGGGCTTGGGCTGTGCTGCTGGCAAAGGAACCCAGGAGCCACTGGCACATCTTGAATGCCTGGGGTGCATTCAGAGGAGTGTGTCCAGCAGATCCAGGGAGGTTCTTCTGCCCCTCTACTCTGCCCTGCTGGGACCTCACCTGGAATATTGCATTCTGTTCTGGGCTCCCCAGGTCAAGAGGGACAGGGAGCTGCTAGAGAGAGTCCAACAGAAGGCTACCAGGATGCTGAAGGGACTGGAGCACTGCCCTATGAGGATAGGCTGAGAGACCTGGGACTTTCCAGTCTGGAGAGGAGAAGACTGAGAGGGGATTTAATAAATCTGAGGGCTGGGAGTCAAGAAGGAGGGGAAAGGCTTTGTTCAGTTGCACCCTGTGATAGGACAAGGGGTAATGGAGGCACTTCACTGTGAGGGTCACAGAGCCCTGGAACAGGCTGCCCAGAGAGGTTGTGGAGTCTCCTCCTCTGGAGACTTTCCAGCCCTGTCTGGATGTGTTCCTGTGTGCCCTGTGCTGGATTCTATGGTCCTGCTCTGGCAGGGGGGTTGGACTGATCGATCTCCTGACGTCCCTTCAAACCTCTAACATCCTGTGATCCTGTGACTTTAAAATGTAACCATCAAATTCAGAGCAAAGAGAACACATCCTAACCAGGAAAAGCACTCTACAGGTGCTTTCTGACAGACAATAAACTTGATATCCCCAACAAAAAACTTCTAATGGTATTTTCCTTCAAGCACAAAGCAAAGTGGTACTGCAGAGAGTTGTACACATTGGAGAACATATCCTTTGTATTCAGGCATAAGAGAACTTTGAGTAGTATTCATCCTTGCATGGTTCTTAAGCAGCCTGTGAAGCCATTTCAGGAACTGCAGTTAAATGGCAGATCCAGAGGAGTGAATGCTGCATATATATTGGATACACTTTAATTCCTGGAATTTGGTATAAACAGAAATCATGTGGAGTTTTGGCTGAGAAATTCTTGTTTTCTTTTATGTTTTTGAAGGAACGAAGGCTAGGCAGCAGAAAGAGTATATTAATTAGCCAATTAATCATTAATACACTCATAGGAGCACACATTGACATCTGTCCTTGTATATGGTATTGTGCATATTGTGTCTATTGAGAAGCAGAGTAAGGCATTATTAACTTAAGTTTGTTAACTCAAACTCCTCACCTGTAAACCATTTTGTACCTTATCAGAGTTCCTCTCACCCTTCCCCTCCTCCCAATTTCATATGAAGCTGAGGAGGTCACTAGATGAGGCATAGAAGCTGTCAGGATACCAATTACACAAACATGCAGGTTTGTAGACTCCAATGGCACACAAGTGGAGCCTGGGTGAGAGGCAAGCCAGCTCTGCATCCACTTCATGTTTGCTGTCCCTGAAGTGTCACAGCTCTATATCACCTTTCACTCAGCCTCATTCCAACCATTACAAAATCAATCCAATCACTGCTGCAATTCTCTGGATGAATGTGATGCAACAACTGAAATTTTCCATGCTGCTCAGCCTGTCTGAGCAAGGCTGGTTTATATCTGAAGCTGTTTACATTAGAAGCAATGATGATTTGGAATCATAATTCAGGCTATTATAAAGCAAAGGAGCTCACATACTTTCCCAAAAAAGCATGGTACTGATCTGTCACACTGACTTAGTGACCTCAGAGCACTTACCCTCCCTGGATTCTATTCCTGATCCATCCATTTTTTTTCATGGCATGGCCAAAAGCCTGCTGCTAGTGAGGTGCTTCAAGGCATCCCGGGGTAAGTCCCTCTTCAACCTTCAAACACATGGAGTTTATTCTTGGAGAAGGGACACACTACAGCCGCCTTCCCCATGCTTCAGAGTCAACTCCCTGAGTCCAATAAACAGGCCAAGAGGTGCCAGTACCTCCAGCTAACAGTGGTTGGGTCTGCCAAGTGGAAACAAACTGCATTCTGCTCCCCAAGCTGCTTCTCCATGGTGACTTTGGGCATGGGGGGTGGTTCAGAGTCACAGGCTCACCCTACCACTCTCAACTCTCTCTGGCTTCTCCAGAAGAAGAAATGCTTCCAGGTGAAGGAAATACTCACCTGTTTGCAAGAAACAATCAGTCTGTGGGTGGATGTGTAAATAAGAGCAATTAAGTCATTAAATGTCAATTAGGAGGTAAGAGCAGTCTCTGGTTTCTGAAGCTCTTTCAGCTGAAGCCTAAATTCTGAACTAGCTGAGCCCAAAGCACTGCACAACTACACCAAAATGTGAGATCTTCCCTTTGCTGTTTGGATGTTAAGTCAGTGGCTTGTGAAATCACTGAGGTTACTCAGTACTGAGATTACTTCATCTCCCCAGTGGCAGGCAAGAACTCAACAATAATTCACCCCCTTGCTCCTGAAATGCTTTTCACTCAAGTCAGACCTAATTAGTGTAGCAAAACGCAGAGAATTACAACAGCACAAGGTGACTGCAGTGGCTTTCATTATTGATTTGTCATCCATTTCTACAGTAACACATGAAGTTAATTCTATTCCAAAACACTGCCTCTGCCACAGAGAGAAGACCAAGCTGTGCAATACAGTATTTGTTTTGCCATCAAACAACCTTCCTGCTAGTTTGGACAATGTATGCAGTACATTTTAAGGAGCTCTCAACTTAACTATCCTCATCCCATTCCCTATGCACAGCCATTTGCCAGCCAGGAGATCTACCAACAACCTTTCCTCCCTCAGGCAGAAAAACCAACAGTTTTCCCAAGAAGGGTAATTCAGCATTCAGGCTCTTCATGTCCAAAGGTACCACAGACACCATGGTGGGCATGCAAGTGTGCACAGTCCATGCTTCTCTAAGGACAATGTTCAGAGCAAGACATAGAGTCAGTGTTGTGGGCAGGGATACAGAGGCATCAAGCTAGACCTGGCTGCTCAAGTTCTCATCCAAACTGGCCACCCTGGGCAACCTGTTCCAGAGTTTCACCATCCTCCTACTGCAGAACTTCTTCCTAAGACCCAGTCTGAACCTATTCTCCCTCAGCTTGAAACCATTCCCCCTTGTCCTGCTGCTAGATACCTTTATGGAAAGTCCCTCTGCAGCCTGCCTGTAGGCTCCCTTCAGCTATTGGAAAGCAGCTTTAAGGTGCCCCAGAGTTTTCTCTAAACTGAACAACACCAGCTCCCTCAGCCTGTCCTCATAGCAGATGTCCTTTCCAGCCTAAGGCATTCTATGAACTATCCATTCAGAGATTTGGCAGGCTGTTCCCTCTGCTATTCCCTGAGCACTGCCCCTTGTTAATGCAGTTACACAGCTTCCAGACAAGGTGGGCATTCTTCTTGGTAACCAGATGCAGATCTCATATCCATTTGCATTCAGGCTGGGAGACAACTACCTGTTTGGCTTGCATTGCACACCCAAAACACCAATGAAAGGCTGCAGCTATTCTATCCCAAACAGGTTGGAAGTGACTGTGCAAAACTGCAGAACAGAGGCAATGCTTAGCACTGTGCACAGCTCATTATGCTCTTTGCTCAGTACAGCTGAGAAGTGTTTTACACCCTTCTTGCATAAGTGAGATTATACAGGGCAGCAGAAGATTGGCAGCAGGTTTTAAAATGGGATCCAAATTTCCTTTCTCATACTATGCCCATGAAAGAATTTGAAGTAGGGCACTGGTATGGGATTGTTTACTCAGGAAAAGTTGGCCCAGGCAAGGGCAAGGGCCTGATGTTGTACAGATAATGTAAACTGTAAAAGCATAAAAGCTTAAGTGATTATTATGCTGCAGGCAAGTGAGCATCACTTCCCTTACTTTTAAATAACACCGGCTCCTCATCTTGAACTTTGCTGTGGCCTAGGTTTGTTCCTCTGCTGGAAGGTTTCAAATGCAATTAAATAGAGGCATAAAATGCATGCACTTGTGGTGTCACTGGCTCCTATCAGAGCTGCTATAACATTCACCTGAGGCAGGAATCAGCTCTTTCAATAGAGAGGCAAGCATGCAGATTTTACTGTCTGTAATTTCTTTCTGCAAAGTGAATGAGTCCAAACCCTAGGAAGAAACACTACCAAACTCTGGAAAACCTCTGACTAGGGTCCCCCTGCACTCAACACTTCCACACTTCAGTAGAAAATTGAGTCTTTGGACTGAAAACCAAACCAAACCAAACCCAACCCCAAACATAGAAAGGCCTTAAGAAACATATTTGAGATGAATTTCCTAACCATTTCACATCTTCTTCCCTGCAAGGAAGGCTACAACTTAGCTTTCATTTAAACACACTGAAAATAAAATCCCCACAAGCACAACAGTTTTCTAGACTGGCCATAGCATCACGAGACTTCCCAACACTGGCACTTCAGAAACATGAACTCTTGATATCAAATCCACTGTTTCCTATGGTTAGAAATTAGATTTGGGGGGAAAAAAGTTTGTCTTCAGCAAAAAGCTATCAATCATACAGGCTGCCAGTGACTGCACATACTGACCCTGCAGGCAAGGCAGAGATAAGGGCAATAGCTCAATGAGCTCAGACCTTGGTTAACTTTCTTCTTCCAGTATCTTCCAGCACAATCTCCATATTCCTCCAAAACACTGAATGTTCAGGCTTCAAGGGATCAGGAAGCTCTGACTAACCACGGTTTATCAGCGCCTCCTCAGTTCCTAAGCCCCTGTGCTGCAACTCATTAGCTGCTACAACCAGAAAAGAGGAGGCAGCAAAAGGCAGCTATTGAAATTCACTCCTAGTGTTAATGAGGTACCACTGCATTTGATGTGAGTGGGAATTGCACCTGCCCTCATGGAAACTTTATTTGACAAGCATTGTAAGCACACAATTCTTCTCTACAATCTGGGTTTAAGAACTTCCCACAGATGTCAGGAAGATATCATCGATTTGAGCTGTTTTATAATCCCCAGCTCTGCAGCACTGGCCACCTTACAAAGAGTCACTTATTTGGGCTCCTAACTGCTGCCTGATAACTAGAAACTCTTTCCCCCTTGCCTCTCCATCTCAGCTACATTAGCAGTCAGCATGGCTCAGGAGGAGCTGAAATGAAACAGGGTCTGTTGAGGACTCAGCTTACACACTGAGAGTATTTCAAGGCACAGAGTACTGGGAATCAGCCCAGCCTGTTACTCCTGGCATAAATTAGATGCACATCTGGAACACAAGCAAATGCTCAAACCATTTATTCTGTGCTCTGTGCACCTCAACATGGACCAGCGTGGGGAGTGCAGCAAAAAAACTAGGATATCTGTATTGAAGCCACACTCCCAAACCAGGCTAAAATGTTAAGATAGGTGTCCCGTATGCCATCACTATTTCTCTGGCACAACTATTTCATCACACCTTCTCACCATTCAAAGCTCAGGGAAAGCCTCATTCCCTCTACATCCTACACATAAATGCTGCAATCCCCTTTCTGAAGCTCTCTCCTTATCAATCTCACATTGCTTACTAGGAGGAAAAGCTGTGTGTTAGGTTACATCAGTTTGCTTGGGCCATTAGCTTTGACTTTCAGAGCAACCCCCCATGCAGCCTTCCCACATCAACTTATTAACCAACATAAAATCATAGAATCATTAAGTTGGAAAAGAACTTTAAGATTCTTGAGTCCAACTGTTAACCCAGCACAGCCTAGTTCACCACTAAACCACATCGCCAAGCACCACATCTACTACGTGCTTGGGCTCCTTCCAGTCTCAGGCACAGCCAACCACCTTTGCCTGCAGCAGAGGCTCCTGAGCAGCATGGGGCTAACACAGAGAGAATTTTTATACATTTCCACTCTTAACTCACTTCCAGGTGAATAGAACAAATGAACCAGGCTGTACTTCACTGACAGACCATATAATCAGGCCCTCATTTTCAGATATCAGCTGTCTGCGCTATTGCTACTTGCTAGCAACAAAAACCTAAAGTAAAAAACTATCAGAAAGAAAATATATGGCTTGCTCTTCTCTATCCCTTTCTTTACACTAGTGTTAAGAGAGTATAAGATGGATTACCAATAATGCAGGGTATTAAAGAAGTTGGAATGGGCCATCAAGACAGCTTGGTTCCTGCAGTTCTTCCCAAATGTAACTATTTTGTTTAGCTAAAAGTGCTCAGCTGATTTCACTCTGCTGTGAGATAAACATTCACCTTCTGCAGGGAACCCTTTCTTCTTCCTTTCAGCTTCTGAGAGCAACTTTCTAAGTTAATTGACTCCCACATTGTCAACAAAAGACACAAATGCATCGGGCCCAGATAATGTTGCATAGATCCACCAGAGTGTCAGGTACAGGGGATATAACCAAAAGGTACTTCCAAAAAGGTACCAAAAGCCTTCCAAACAAAGGACACTACAAAGGTCTTGATGGATAGCATATCTATTCTAGTAAGTGCAGTTCATCTTCTGGGTCAGAGAGCATTCAGTTTGTACCAGCAACCCTCTGAACACACTTCAGATGCTAAGGAGATTTGTTAAGGACTGGTGTGAGGTGACCTGGTGTTACTGCTGGGCTTCAGCTAGCCATGCTGATGAAGAACAAGCAAGAAAGCAGCTCCTTTGGTGAGCATGCAGGCTCATGGTTTTCTCCTTAGAGCTGTGCCATACAGAAGTAAGTGATTTTTGAGCGAAACCAAGCGTGTTGTTGGGTTTTGTTTGCTTGCTTATTTGTTTTGTGTGGGGTTTGCTGTTTGTTTTGTTTGGGTTTGTTTGTTTTCCTGGATTTGATTTGTAAATGCACTGTCTTGGCAGTTTAATGAGCAAAAATAAGATCATGAAATGCCCAAAGCCAGTATGCAATTTCATAAATGTGTATCTGTGTTTGCCTGCTGATGAGAGAAGTATCATGTCTTATAGCATTAATGAGATAAAAGGATCTTTCAGGCTCTTAAGGGAGTGGTATTCTTGATTGGCAAAGCATCTGTGATAAAATGTGTGAGCAAAGCTGATTCCTTCCCTGCCTCCTTCTTTCTACATAATAAATAGTACAAATGCCCTACTAGTACAAATTGAATTAGCTAAACTGACTTCAACTGTAGCTGATTTATACAGCCTGAGAATCTGTCCCTATCAGGCACTTGTCTCTGCCCTAGACAGCTTTCTTGGAAGCTGTATGCTCTTAACCCACTAGAGACCAAGAGGGAGTGTTCCTTATTGCAGACTCTGCTACGTATGGTATTTGTGTACCTGCCCAAACAGGTTGCAGAGCTGGCACTGAAACAAATGTGTTTGTTATTGTTGTGAAAACAAATAAATACAATAGTCCAACTGCTTGAATACTGCATTGGCCGAGTCAAAGGGGAGACTTGCTCCAAAACACCTAACAGGAACATGGTGAGGGAGTTACTGGGTACCTCCAGCTCTTCTGCTTTGCTCTCTTGCTGCTCTGATTGTCACCCGCAGATTGTCTTCCCTGCCCTACTCTAACTGACTCACTGATCCTCAGACCAATGTAGGATGTCAAGCTTTTATGGCAGGGATTTTTCAGTGCTTTTCTTTCACACAGGGAGTCCTATCTACGACGAGATGCTGTGATTGGCATGCCAGTGTGTAACAGCAAAAATCCCTGGCAGAGCCTCAGGGTTTGAAAGTATGACACCTGAAGGGATGCTCAGTTGTCACTGCTGCCACAAATGTCACTGTGAATTAGACATTCTCAGCCCTCTGCTGATGTACGACATCCTTGGCAGCTGTGCATTTGCATCTCTAATTGGCAGATCTCTAAATTATCAAGAGGTGCAGTCTGCATGTGTAGCCAAACAGTCTGCTTGCTTAGGAGGCCTCTTCATTCTGTGCCATTCCCTCTGGTTTGGTTTAAACCAAGCTGGGGGCGGGGGGAGGGGGGGGAAATCATCTACTTCTCAACAATTGGTCTTGCAGTGGGTCTGAAACAATCCCATTGTTTCGAGTCTGCCTTCTTCTGATATTGCAAGGAACCAGGATTAGTAAATACGTGAGACAAACATTAAATCAAGTGTTGAAAGTTTAAGGACTGAAAACATGAGAAAGTCTCCCTTGAGCTCCAAATTCCTTTATATATCTTCAAAATTCAGCTCAAGATAAGACAGGACAACGTAATGCAATCCAGCGAGCAACAGACTTGAGGAAACACAATTTATTAGCTGTAACAATTGCCATCAAGTCTCAGAGAAATCCTTCCTCAACTCCATTATTTTCTGAATTCTATGCTTAGGCTTGAGGCATAAAAAGAGAAACTCCTGTGGCAGATACTCTGCAGCTGTGGCTTACCCTGGGCTCGCTCTGTCCTCCCTGCCAAACATATTTTCCTACTAACTTCAAAAGACTCATAGTCATTTAAACAGTTTCAAACACCCTGCAACAAGGAGGAAATGTATGCAAATAGAAATATAATGATACTTGTATACGTGCCAAATTCACAACATTTTGAGGCTTTTATATAAAAACCTAAGTGTAATCCCTCCCCCTACACAGAATCACAAAATGTTAGGGGTTGGAAGGGACCTCCAGAGATCACTCAGGCCGGGGAGGGACTTCTCAGGATCTCAGGTAGTGATAGGACTAGGGGGAATGGAATGAAGCTGGAGGTGGGGAGGAAGTTCTTCCCCATGAGAGTGGTGAAGCCCCTGGAATGGGTTGTCCAGGGAGGTAGTTGAGGCCCCATCCCTGGAGGTGTTTAAGACCAGGCTGGATGAGGCTCTGGCCAGCCTGATCTAGTGTGGGGTATCCCTGCCCATGGCAGGGGGGTTGGAACTAGATGATCCTTGTGGTCCCTTCCAACCCTGACCAATACTATGATACTAGAATAAACACCCCCAGGGCTTTCAGACTCACCTGGCAAAAGAACAGCTGTCCCTTTCAGGAGCAGAGGGAGAGACTCCAAATCCTGTATTTATATCCAGGATTATATTCTCCTTGCTGCTAAACAGCTGTTCCAACATAGGTGGCACCAGCTGCAGGAAATCTTTGACAGCTCAGGTTATGAAACATGGCTGCTAGAAGAACCAGCTGCAAACCTCAGTGTGGCTCCTGCCTCTCTTTCATGATCTACTCTAGGTCTTGCTCTGGCAGGGCAGTTGGACTGGAAGATCTCCAGAGGTCCCTTCCAACCCCTAACATCCTCTGATCCTGTGATCTGACAACAGAATTCTCACCTGTCTTTCCTCCTGAAACCAACAGGAAAGCTCATGGAGAAAGCAAGAGATGGTTTGGAATTGTGTTTCCATTTTCTGTCAAGTTTAGAATAGAATAGAATAGAATAGAATAGAATAGAATAGAATAGAATAGAATAGAATAGAATAGAATAGAATAGACCAGACCAGACCAGGTTGGAAGAGGCCCTCAAGATCATCGTGTCCAACCTATCATCCAACACCACCTAATCAACTAAACCATGCAACCAAGCATCCTATCAAGTATCCTCCTGAACACCCCCAGTGATGGTGACTCCACCACCTCCCCAGGCAGCCCATTCCAATGGGCAATCACTCTCTCTGTGTAAAACTTACTCCTAACCTCCAGCCTAAACCTCCCCTGCTGCAGCCTGAGACTGTGTCCTCTTGTTCTGGTGCTGGTTGTCTGGGAGAAGAGACCAACCTCTGCCTGTCTACAACCTCCCTTAAGGTAGTTATAGAGAGCAATAAGGTCACCCCTGAATCTCCTCTTCTTCAGGCTAAGCAACCCCAGCTCCCTCACTCTCTCCTCACCGGGCTGTGTTCCAAGCCCCTCACCATCTTTGTTGCTCTTCTCCGGACACGCTCCAGCAAGTCAACATCCTGTACTTTCAATTTCTAGACTGATACACGTTTTACAACATCTTGTTTGGTACTTTGGGTTTCACCTCAGGCATCTGGTTGCTAAGCAGCCACTCATCTCCATACTCTGTCCCCATTAGGATGAGCTACACCTGGGGTTATCTCTTGACATAGAATGGATTTGGAGTGTTATCTCTGACATCCCTTCTGGGAATCCCACATTTTCCTGGCCTGTTTGGACATCTCTTTTCCATTTCAGCTTCTAAGTGGAACAGTGATTTCCCTTTGGTAACTTCCCAATTTAGTCATTTACTAATCTTTGCTGCAGTGGAAGCAGCACAATGAAATCTGGCGATTAAAAGGCTGGATTTCAGAGTAATGTAAATCCAGGCAGCTCTGCCAAGGTGAAGGAACCTACACTGGTGTCTGCCTGCTGGGACTCTTCAAGAAGAAGAATAACAGGGCTGGAATTTTACTTCTTTTCCTTCTTATGAGTAATCTGTAGTGAATGTGATTGAGAATGTAAGATTGACAATGTAACATTAATCATCTTTGATTGTATCATGTGTTTGTCCATCATTATTTTCTAGTGCTGATATTAGGAGACATTAAAGCTCAATACAGCTTGGACCTTTACAAAATACCCTACACTGGTCTGCTAAAAAGTGCTGGTCTGGTCTACCTATAGCAATTCTTCTTACTAATTCATTTTACCCATTTGTTTCCCCTCTTGTTTTCTGTTTTCCCCCTCTTTTGTTTTCTGTTTTGTTTTGCTTTTAGCAGAGCTGGTTTATAATACTTTAAATGGTAGCATGTCTCTGGAAGTAAACATGGAAATTCATCTGGCATGGAGGCTGATGCTAAACGAGGGCAAATTACATCAACACCACAACCCACAAACTGTTTCATCACCTTTGTACCATCTTAAACCAGAAAGACAGATCTGCTAGGAGCTGTTATAGTTAATATTCTGTCAGCATAGCCAGTTCTACTTCAGGGCTCCAAACTTAGGCTGTTAAAATTGCTCTGCAATGAAAACATGCAAGTGCTCAGCTCTAAAACAAAGTTACTGTCACTGGGCCAGATCCTAGGGTCCTTGTTTAGTGCCAGCTCCTTGGCTGGGCTGCTGGGCTTTTTTGTTTTGAAATGAAACTTCACTTGACTGTTTCACACTGTGCACTAAAAACAAAGGTTTGCTGCATGCTGCATAAAAAACTTACCTGGCCATGTCTGGCACCCTGTGGTCCAGCTGATTTTCTTCAACCCTCCTCAATTCTCCCCTCTTTTCTTCTGTCAATCCCTGCTTGCCCACAACAACATATAGATAGTTCCAGCATCTTTCCTAGATGCTTGCTCTACATTCAAACTTTGTGTGAATTAATTTTGCCCAAACCTTTCCCTTAGCTACTGTGCTTGAACTCTGAGCTGATGCTACCTCATTTTCCAATCCAGGAAAGAACCATAAACACAAGGCCAGATTTTGGGTGCTATGGGACCTATTGGTTTAAGACAAGCCCCCAGACACAGATGTTTGGGCTTATTTGACCACATAAGTTTCTGGACTCTCTTTTTCTCTCCCTGCTCACAGAGACTCAGGTCCAAAATTCACAACTTGCTCCCCTGATTCCATTTCAAACTCTTCTTGGTAGAAGAACGTCTGCCTTACGAAATACTAGCAGTGTTTGCTGGTTCACTTCCAACTTTTCTTTTTCACAGTTCTTTTCCCCTTCTCGTGCATGTTTGTGCAATCTGATAGCAAATTTGCTCCCTTCCGTCTTCTTTTCCCTCCTCCTCAAGACTGACACTGTCTCATGCTATGGATGCTGCTTCTTGCCAACCACCTGAAGGCCAGGGCTTGTGGCCACCCTGGCACCGTCTGTTTGGACATCACAAGTCCAGCAGGACCCATAGGGTTACTGCCATGGCACCACTCTGGCCTGAAGCCCTTGATCTAGGGGAACTGCTAACAGCACAGTTTGAGCAAAGATAATGAATTCATCTGGGCTTCTCCATGCTTCACTTGGGTACCCACCAAGTTTCCTTCATCTCACATTTCCAGGTCTGAGGTCCTACAGTACCTACCAATTAAACTGTGCCAGTTAAATTCTTTCCTGCCTCAATAACATCTTCCTTGTTGTTAGTTCTGCATCCAGGTAGCTTAGGTTTATTTCCAGGTACAGTCCACATCTGAAACATGTTTCATTAAAGCTCTTCTCCAAGTACAACTTGTGGTGTGCATTCGGCCTTTTGAACACATCTAGGCTGGGTTTTTTCTGACTTTGGAAAAACAATTCCAAATCATCTGGGGGGAAATTATGCCTGTAGTACCAGCTTCCAAGGAACCTGCCACTAGTACAGAAAGTTTCCATTTCAGTCTCTCTTTTTGCTTCTTGTTATTACACACCAGCCATGCCCAGCACTAACTGCATTCAGTGTCCTAGATAAAGAATAGGCCACCGCTCCACATCAAGAACCTTGTTTGACCTGATGTTTGACCTTGTTAAACCTTTCCTTGGCACTTTAAGAAGCTGTTTGAAGGCCTCAAGAAGTTGACAAAGTAAATAGGTGTATTTGGAGATGTTAATTGGCAAGAGCTGTTGTGTATGAGATTTATCATTTATGTTTCACTCCCTTTGCCTCAGGCTAATCCATTTCTTCTGCAGTTTTTTTCCCTAAACCTCCAAGCTGCTGAACATCTTCAGCCAGCTATTGTTTCAAGATCAACTCTGCAGAACAAAGAGAGAGAGGAGGAGAAGGCTCTACTGTGGCAAATATTTTTCCAGTATCTGAAGGGGGCTACAAGAAAGCTGGGAGAGACTTTTTAGGGTGTCAGAGAGTGCTAGGACTGAGGGGGAGTGGAGCAAAACTAGAAATGGGTAGATTCAGATTGGATGTTAGGAAGAAGTTGCTCCCCATGAGGGTGGTGAGACACTGGCACAGGTTGCCCAGGGAGGTGGTGGCAGCCTCATCCCTGGAGGTTTTTGCAGCCAGGCTGGATGTGGCTGTAAGCAAGCTGCCGTAGTGTGAGGTGTCCCTGGCCATGGCAGTGGGGTTGGAAGTGGCTGAACCTTGAGGTCCCTTCCAACCCTAACAATTCTGTGATTCTATAAGTACATTTTATTTTTATCTTCACCAGCTGCACCACTTTCCTCCTCAAATTACCTCTATCAAGGTTTCAACATTAAAATGACTGCCTGCACTGCAAAAATGTGTTTTTATACTGAGATAGGTAGCTTCATGCAAAAAAAAAAATAGCTACACAGAGAATACCACAAACACAAAGGTAGAGAATTTAAGAGAATGACTCTCTCTGAAGAACTACACATTTTTTTTCTGAATGTTTACAAAGATTTTTTTAAGTCCCTCAGAATCATCTAAACTATGGCTAATGAAAGCCTGAACACAGATAACAACAACAATATTAATAATATTAACATTAATATTATTAATAACAACAGCAACAATAATAATAATACTAATTCAAACCCACAAAACAAGAAAAATGAAGAAACAAACCAACACAAATTTCCTCATTTTGGTATTGAGAGAGAGAACAGAGCTGGTGGAAGATACCAACAGATTTAACTTTTTCTGCTCGTTTGACAGGAATGTGAAGGATTTTGAAGCAGCAAGACTGAATTCTTGTCTCACACAAACAGAGAGTTAAACAGGAACAATGCATTGCATGGGGCTGCATGAGGGATTCAGGCAGACAGGATTAGAATAGAATAGAATAGAATAGAATAGAATAGAATAGAATAGAATAGAATAGAATAGAATAGAATAGAATAGAATAGAATAGAATAAACCAGGTTGGAAAAGATCTTTGAGATCATTGAGTCCAACCTATCAACCAACACCATCTAATCAAGTAAACCATGGCACCAAGTGCCTCATCCAGTCTCTTCTTAAACACCTCCAGTGATGGTGACTCCACCACCTCCCTGGAGAGGAGGGGAAGAGCAGAAAGAAGAGGAAAACGTCAAGTTAGGACAGAGAGAGAGCTGTAAAGAGTAAGAATCATATGTATGAGGGTGAATTCTCATGAAGGACCTCTCTTTGTCTGCCCTGTTCTGCCAAAAGAGTAGGCATGATCCTTACTATCAGTGGAGCAGCTTTGAGTAAGGAGTGTGAAATCTTAACAGCAGAAATGAGAGCTACTGACCACTGCTGAACTGGAGAGCAAGCACAGTGCTGACTTCTGAGATTCATATTCATTTTCTCCTGTCAGTTGCTGTCTGAGGTTTTTTAATATGCAGTAGTGGCTCCAAGTGTGACTGTACTGGAAGGTTGATAACTCATGGAAAGAAGATATTTTTTTCTTCCCCCCCCCTGGAACTCCACAGCTGGTAGTAAAGACCAAATGACATTACCTCTAATGCCACTTCAGGAATATTGTATTTGTTATAGCATGCTCCCTGCAGCCCCAGGGCAAAAAAAGATTAGATTTCTCTTCTTGTTTAAAAAAGGGCTGACTTTTTTTTTTTGACCAGACTGAATGGCTACTTCTTGTGGCTGAATTCTCCTTGAAGGCAAATCACCCTGTAAGATTGCTGTTTAAAGGCTTGGCTGTCATTTTTTGAATCTTTGTGAAACGCTTTTAAGTTTATCTACATTCTGGCAGGATTCAAGTAGGTCTACTACAGCTGCTGGCATTCATTCTAGCTTTGATAATCTCCAAGGAATCATTTGCCCAGAGCATTTTTCTTGGGGTACTAGGCAGGGACTGCTAAAAAGGCCAGGGCTATTGAAGCAAAGAGCTGCAGCCCAGGGAAGTCTGTAGGAGCCTAAGCTGCTGCAGAGGCAGGAGCTCAACAGCCCTCCACTGGCAGTGCAGTTAAAAAGGAATCTGATTAGCACTGTCTTCAACTGCCTAGCCAGAAAGAAGGAGACTAAGAAAACAGGGGAACATTTCTGCATAAGAAAAGCTTACTGTCACCTCTTTGCCTGAGTTTTACATTTCTGTATATCTTGCTTCATACACAGGTAAAGAGAACAAGATAGAAATAGGCATCCATGTGCAAGGAACAGATCATATAATACCAGACAATGTATTGAAGCTATCATCATAGAATGGTCTGGGTTGGAAGGGACCTCCAAAGCTCATCCAGTTCAACCCCCTCTGCAGTCATCCTCCAGTGGATCAGGTTGCCCAGAGCCCTGTCCAGTCTCACCTTGAATATCTCCAGGGACGGGGCCTCAACCACCTCCCTGGGCAACCCATTCCACTGTTCCATCACCCTCATGGTAAAGAACTTGGCTCCTAACATCCAATCTAAATCTCTAGTTTGAAGCCATTGCCCCTCATCCTGTCACTACAGGCCTCTGCCAACAGTCTCTCCATTCTTCTTGTAGCCCCCTTCAGGTACTTGCAGGCTGCTATTAGGTCTCCCTGGAGTCTTCTCTTCTCCAGGCTGAACACCCCCAGCTCCCTCAGCCTGTCCTCATAGCAGAGCTGGTCCAACCCCCTGATCATTTTTGTGGCCCTCCTCTGGACCTTCTCCATCAGGTCCATGTCCTTCCTGTGTTGAGAGCTCCAGAGCTGGCTGCAGCACTCCAGGTGAGGTCTCACCAGAGCAAAGTAAAATTCAGTTTAAGGCATTTCTTTGTGGATACAGTAAGCATGGCTTGGGGATGGGTGAAAAGGGAAGTGCAAGCTGAAGAGTTGGGGGAGTTTTTGTGAGCATGCTTCGCAGCAGGAGTGCTAGCATCCACACAGGGTTTATAAAAGCTCCCTGCCCCTACCAGAAGAACCACCATCCATTTCATAACAAGAATCTTTAAACATGACTAAGCTTGGACACCTGGATTTTTATTTTTATTTTTCCTGTAAAGACAAAAGTTTTGTTTGTACCAGAAAGCCTGGTCCTGGATTAAAGCATTTGGGTGAGAAGAGGAATAGAGAGGGGGAAATAAAGAGAAACCTTGAAAGGTGGAGAGTGAGTGGGTGCACAAACAAACAAAAGTGAACTGTTCATCTGGATCTTTAAGGGCCAGGAGAATGAAGTCCATTTGTCAGTGCAACTAAGTACAGGAGAGAGATCTAACTGCTGTGAACCTGCCAAAGGCTCCTGTGTGCCCATACGTCACAAAGCTGGCACACCATTTGTCTTGTGGCTGCACTTTAATAGCAGCACTTTGCACTTTGAAGCCTGGATAGGCTCACATTTTTCTCTCTTTTTGTCATAGGTGCAGAACTTTCCATTACAGGGCTGGCTGCAAAACAGCACTTCCACTTGGCAAAAATTTTCAAAGTTTGAATGATTTTGTTCCATGTTGAAAAAACAAAACACAACAAAACAAAACACAACACAACCGCAGCCTTTCCAAGTGTCTGTGAGAGAGCTGCGGGCAGAGGTGGGGACGGTCAGACAGACTAACGTGCCATGGGAACAGACAACTGACCAGATTTTGTAGGCAAAGGTCAAGCCCTCAATCTGACAAATTCACAGCTTCACAGCACTGTTCACCCTACTTAAACTGAAGCTTTTAACTCGGCTGTAGCTGCCCCCTATGGTCGATGGAAAAAAGATTTCCCTTCAGAGAGGCTAATTTAGAGCATGTAAGGCAGGCTTTTCCTCTAAATCACCTTTGATAAGATGATTCTGCTCTGTGCTCCATTTATAACACAGGGAGACTGAACTACTAACTTTACTGCCTAACCTGCTCTCTAATTACAGGTAAGAGTGTACAGTTTAACCTAGGGTACTTTTTCCCCCCCCTTTTCACTAAAAAATTTCAACTGCAGCCAGGGAAAAGCTTCCAGATAGAAGTTGGTCTCTTCTCCCAGGCAACCAGCACCAGAACAAGGGGACACAGTCTCAAGCTGCACCAGGGGAGGTTTAGACTCGAGGTGAGGAGAAAGTTCTTCACCAAGCGAGTCGTTCGTCATTGGAATGGGCTGCCCAGGGAGGTGGTTGAGTTACCATCCCTGGAGGTGTTCAAGAGGAGATTGGACGTGGCACTTGGTGCCATGGTCTAGTCATGAGTTCTGTGGTGACAGGTTGGACTTGGTGATCCTCAAGGTCTCTTCCAACCTTGGTGATACTGTGATACTGTGGATGTGTTCCTGTGTGACCTGTGCTGGATTTTGTGGTCCTGCTCTGGTGGGGGGTTTGGACTTGATGATTTTTAGAGGTCCATTCCAACCCCTAACATCCTCTGACCCTGTGATCCTGTGACAAGTACACATTTCATTACCAGACATGTCTGGCAAACCATTACAAGTCACCTCGTGTCTATTTGTAAATTATTCCTTCATTAGATAGTTTGAATTCAAAGAGGATGTGTGAACAGAAGTGAGGAAAGAGCTGCACACACTTAATATAAATGAGGACACTAAGAAGTACAACAAAAGTTGTGACTGATGGATCCTTGAGTTGGTTGATGCTGGTTGATAACAGTAGGTACACTTTTTAAAATGCACATGGATGTGAATGTCCTCAAAACTGGATCCTCCATTTAACCTCCTGGGAGACAGGGGCATTCTCTCAGCTTTATTGTGTTGCTTTGTTTGCCTAATACATTTTTGTTTAGTTGTGAGGGCAGAGATGCCCAGACCAAGGCCATTTCTCACCCTGTGTATACATGAAGGCAACTGAGGCCAGGTCAAAGTTTTGAGCCTCTCAGTTAATTTCCAAGCCTTTCTGTTTGTTTGCTTTGAGAAGCACTACCACAGCATTTAAGCTGGCAGGGGAAATGCTAGCAAATTCCTGCCCTAGGTGATCCTGCTTTGGCAGGGCGGTTGGACTCGATCTCTGAAGGTCCCTTCCAACCCCTAAGAGTGAGCAAGAGTGACTGCCCACTGGAATGTGCTGCCCAGGGAGGTGGTGGAGTCACCATCACTGGAGGTGTTTAAGAAGAGCCTGGATAAGGCACTTGGCACCATGGTTTAGCTGATTAGATGGTGCTGGGTCATAAGTTGGACTCGATAATCTCCAAGGTCTCTTTCAACCTGGTTATTTCTATTCTATTCTAAACAGTCTCTGATTCTATGAAATCAGTGACAAATATGTGGTGTTTGAGGAGGTGACTTGTATGTGTCATACCAGATATCTTGACTCCTGGCCACCTAAAGCTGATGCCACCCTTCCCTATCCATGAGCAAGCTGTACAAAAACCAGATAAAGTTCAATATAGGGATAATGAAGATGCACTTCTGTTTCTAAGATCACATTCAACAGTACTTGCTGTAACAACCTACAGGCTCACTTTGCTCTCTCTCACATGAGCTTTCCATAGCAAAGATTTCTTTCCCTTAGTGTGATGAATGAGCTAAGAAAACAAAAAAATACCTAAATGGTTATTTAAATAGCATTGTGAATACCACTTTCTAGTATTTTGCTTCTTTCTGAATTAAACCTAATCGTCAGTTACTATAGGTCAGCTTCATTTTGCCTTTCCATTCAGAACACTAGGCTGCTGAAATGATCTGTATTAATAATGTAGTGCATGGGTGGCATTTTAATCAAACTTTGAAATGGCACTCAGAAATGGAGCACATTGTGTCTGCAGGAAAACAAAGCACTCAAATCATTGCTGCTGCTCGCCCCTGAAGGACTCTGTCTGCAATTCCACATGGAACTTGCAGCCTCCTGTGGCTGGGAAACACCTTTCCCTCAGAATTATTCATAGAATCACAGAACTGTCATGGTTGGAAGGGACCTCAAGGATCAGCCAGTTCCAAACCCCCTGCCATGGGCAGGGACACCTCACACTACAGCAGGTTGCTCACAGCCACATCCAGCCTGGCTGCAAAAACCTCCAGTCATGAGGCTTCCACCACCTCCCTGGGCAACCTGTGCCAGCGTCTCACCACCCTCATGGGGAGCAACTTCTTCCTAACATCCGATCTGAATCTACTAATTTCTAGTTTTGCTCCATTCCCTCCAGTCCTATCACTCCCTGACACCCTAAAAAGTTCTTCCCCAGCTTTCTTGTAGCCCCCTTCAGATACTGGAAGGCCACAATTACGTTTCCTCAGAGCCTTCTCCTCTCCAGACTGAACAACCCCAACTCTCTCAGTCTGTCTCCACAGCAGAGGAGCTGCAGTCCTCTGATCATCCTCATGGCCCTTCTCTGGACACCTTCCAGCACCTACATATTCCTCTTGTATTAAAGGCTCCTGAATTGGACACAGTACTCCAGTGGGGTCTCACCAGAATGGAGTAGAGCTATGGCATTTTCAAGTTTCACCACTGCAGCCTCTAAAACTCCACTTCCATTTGACAGTGATCATCAAACTGCTCTCATCAGGCAAAAACTGGGTCCTGACCTGTCCAAAGGAAAAATTCTGTGAACACAGAGCACATTGATGCAAGACTACTGTTACAGTTTGAAGGGGGAACTTGAGCCTAGATCCTGACTGCAAAGACTGAAAGCAAAGTAAATGACCATTGGATGCACAAGGAAAATAATGCTAAGGTCTGTAGAATTCATTGGATTGGTAATGGGATATAGAGCAGAGGCAGAAACCGCTCTTGCTCTCTCTTCTTCTGTTGCATCTGCTTGCAACTCCTCTCTCCCTCCTGTGGCCTTGTCAGGGGAATCTCTCTTCTGACTACCGTGTGAGGCGATGCAAAGGAGGGAGGGAGGAGGTGAATGAGTCCCCTGAATCCACTCAGGGGGTCTGAGGAGTTTCTGTGTTGTTTATAAATTGTAAATAACTCTATATTGTACATGTCTTGTATATTTTGTACATATTCCCTGCATTTCATATTTCCAGATTTCAGCTTTGCTTGTAACTAGAGCTTCATTTGCTTCCATCCCCAACTGAGCTGGTCTGGCAACTTTATTTTGGGGCTAGTCTTCTCCACATTATTTGGGGGGGGGAGAAGTAATTTCAACCCACCACAACTACAGACATGAGACTCTCTTCCTTGTTTGTTTTTTTTTTATAAACAAAACCAAACAGGAAGATGCACAAGCCATCTCTCACACTGACCTGCTGCTGTCAAGGACAGAAGTCATCTACATTTCATTGGAAATATATTTTGCAGGGTTCCTGAGTTGAATTCCCTGACATGGAGCTTATCTTGTATCAATTGATCTACTGAACTAAAGCAGGTTCCTCAAGCAGAGGCATATGTCAAAGGAAAACAAGGTGAGGTTGTTTCAGCCCTTGACACATGGATTTCTTGTTTTCACAGCTGGTTCTCTTTGCTAATGAACATGCAAATTTTACTTCTGCTTCAGGTAGAGCATAGACCTTCACTTGCCTGGAAAAGACGGCGCTCCTTTAACACTGAATGAGCATTTTGGCCTGTGCAACTGGAAGCTTAACTCAACTGGGTTATTCTTAACTGGGTTAAGAATATTCCATCCATGTGCTCACATCTGGAAGATTCCTCTACCTGGCAAACACGAGCACAAATTTATCAAACATGCAATCTTCTACCTAGCCAGGGCATGCAGCAAGGGCTCAGGTAGGCAAGAGGAACAGGCACACAACACTCATACAGGAAATTCTGATTTTACCAGGTGACTGAGAAGTATTTCCAGTTAAATTAAATTAAATGTAAAGGAAAAATGAACCACTAAGCCATGTTTTAGATTTCAAGGGGACAGTTTCTGATATGCTGTATTCCCTTGAAGAAATTCCGAGCCTTCAGCACTCTCAGCTCTCTTTAGAGCACGTCACACTTTGGAGACTCAAAAGGACACAAGCTAGGGTCTAGGTGAAGGCATGAAGGTCTTAGCAATGGTCTGGAAAGCAGCATAGTTCTGTGCACAGCTTACTGCACCTGCTAAGGAATGCTGACCCTCTGCAAATGCTGAGGGCTGATGAACACAGATTGCCATGGATTTGTGGAACAGCCTTGGCCTTTGCTAGGTTTGAGGTAGGAAGCTAGAGACATGCTTCATTGACAAACATCACTGATCAGAAATGGCCAATTACTTGGATGTGTAAGAGCCACAGAATTCCTTCAAAGCAAACCTGTCAGCACTACCTGGAGTATGAAAAGAAATGAGATAAAAAATATTCTATGAATGTCTGCTCCAGGCAAGCTGCATGAAACTAGTTACCTCAAACAGGAAATTTGGAATAAGCAGAAGGTCCAAAAGGAGAATGGTGAGGAGGGGAATAAGAGAAAGAAAAAGGAGGGCAAAAACCCAGCAGTAGTGTACAAAGAGAACTGGAGATTTCAAGCACAGCTCCTTAGGTCTAAGCATGTCAAGGAAAGCTGAGCAAGTCCTAGCAAAAGGTATTTAAGGAAATGTCAATGGATTGATTCAGGTCAGGAATAGAAAAGGAAGAAACAGGCTGTAGTACAGTAAGGATGTGATAAAAGGTTGACTAAGAACTTCAACAAACACTTCATCTTACTTTTTTTCCTCCTCTTTTTTTTTCCAGAACAGTGATCCTCAGGCAAAATAATAGGAATAATAGAAAGGAGGTGGCAGAAATGGACAGTGGGACATGAAACCAGCAGTTCAATTTGTCTGCTGAGGTGGAAGTGAGGACAGAAACTGGTTCATCTCCACCACAGAATTTGACTTTGGAAGTGTAGGAACAAGTTTCCTCAGGAAGCTTTACCAAACCAGAAATGACACAAAGTGAAAAAGTAGAACAGAAATCTGTTTTAAGAAGCATGAAAAGCAAGGAAATACAGGTTTGTAGAGCTGACCTCAGTAGTACTTGGATAAAAACAAATAAGGAAATAAAAAGTAGATCCTTCTAGACCAATTGTAAGATAAAACAATTGTCTCAACAGGGAAAATGTGTTGGGTCAAAGAGAGAGTCTATCTATGTGGGTTTCATTAAAATTATTGAACAGGTTATCAGAAGGGAATTTATTAGTCAAGACTGAAGAGAAGGGAAGCAGTGAAGAAATTCTAAGGAAAGCTCATTAGGAGATGGTTACTGCTGAAAGGAGAAGATTGAAACAAGGCTGTTGGAGTTCTTCAAATAATAATGCTGGCCTAATCTTGAGGTGAATCTTGCTCTCCACATTTTTATTACAGAGTTTGATGAGGCATGACATAAGGCCATTTGCTTCTGGCATGAGGTTGGAGGCACTGCCAAAACTGAGGATGCCTAGGGCTTGAGGGATGGAGTCACAGAAATGTAATGAACTTCAGCCGTGGAACAGCAAGCTTGTGCACCTGAGATCGGATTCCAACCACTCTAGTTAAGGATAGACAAATGTACCCTGGAGCCACTGAAAATGGCTGAAAAATAGGTGGTCAGCCTCTGGTTGTCCAAAGGATGACTTTGGGAAAGTTAGTGAAGCATTACTGATACTCTACAAGGTCTCATGCAGAACAGCAAGCACAAGTTCAGTCACTCTTGCTCAAGAAGGAATTTTCAGAACACAGGTGCCTGGAACTGCCACTAGAATTGGATGAACAATGCAGAGTTTATGTCAGCCTGGCTTGTTTAGTACAGAAAATCAAAGGCTAGGAAGAGGTATGAAGGTCTGTTCCTTCATGTTGGAAACCTGCACCAAGAATGGAAAAGAGATGTTTAGGCTAAAGCAACATTATCCAAAATTACAGTGTCACACAAGCTGGCCAGAAATAGGCTGGAAGTAAAGGGAGCGAGGAGCGGAGGGCACTCCTTTGCTACAGGAGAATCTAGGTGTTGGGAGAGCCTTTTAAAAGTAGTGGCATAACCTATGGGATCAATGGGATTAGCTTATGAAATAGAATACAGCCTAAGAGACTGAGAAGGCAGGAGTGGACTGTCTTCCAGCTTTGAAAAGAACTCTCTTTGTTTTGCTTTTCAGTAAATCCCTTTTTAGCCACAGCAGATTTCCATCGTGGGATATTTAGTCACTGCAAGGTAAGAGACATTCTTTATTTTGGTAATGCTGAAAGCATGTTCAGAAAAGAATGAACTGATGACATTTCTGTTTTCCCTCAGATACCCCGAGGTGTCTGGGAACTGATCTGACATGTATATATCAAAGAGAAGACCAATACCAGAGCGTTTCAATCAGAAAAAGAGTAGGAAAGAAGGAAAAGGCGAAATGAACCTAAAGACAAGAACAAGTCTGCTTGAGCAGTTACAGATAAAGTATTACCTTCCTGCTCTTAATGAAATCTTCCTGTATGCAATTTGTCCTCACACTTCATCAAAAGACATAAAACCACTTAGCTCATTTCTTCCCCTTACTCACCATTTTATGCAGAGGCATGGACCCTTTTTGTCCTCTCCCTTCCCAGGACTTTTTTAAGCTGCTTGGTATTCCCTTGAAGACTACAGCAGTAGTTTACATTCTGGGTATTTATCACTGGTGCAGAGGGTGAAACACTAACTGTACACCATACTCCCTGCCCTTTTAAAATATTAATTGATGAGTAACCATCTATGGAGCCTCATAAAGTATTAACTCTTTAACTGGGGAAGATCTCTGTCTAACAGAGGAGCACAAATCCTACCTGATTTAAATCCCACACAATCCCAATAGAAATCCAAGGAGTTTTAAGCTGTTTCTGTTACCTCACAATCTAATATGAACAGCTGGATTTGACATCTCCTATAAGCAATTGGACCAGCAGGGCAGAAGAAAGTAAGTTCAATCTTCTTGACCAGAGCAGGGATGTCATAGAATCAATAAGGTTGGAAAAGACCTCAGATATCATCAAGTCCAACCTAAAATAATATAAATTAAGCTTGCAGCTTGCACTTCAATGTTTCATCCTTCCCTTGATTTGCTACTTTTCAGTAACTTTTCATCTACTACACAGCAAGTCTGTTAGCATTTGGACAATTGCACCACACCTCCTGAACTTCCATGCCTGAATTTAAAGATAATGCTCTGCATTTCCTTGAACAGCACATAGAAGGCTCTTTTATGATGCAAAATACATAGTTCAGGTGCCTCATTTATTTGGAGGCCTAGTGTGATCGGTTTGTTGGTTTCGCTTTCCCCTACATCTCAGCTATTCAACTCACCTAACTGACCTGAGTGCAAGTGATTTATTAAGCCCATAGATCTGTGGTGCAGAGGGAAAAAGCATAGATGGAAATTGGTAAAGCTGTGGCATGAATATTTGGTCATTGTAGATATCCACTGATATTTGTACATAAGAAACTTGTACATGTCAGATTGCCTGCAATGGCAGGGGCAGGAATTGATAACCCTTCAGGGGTGTATGAGGGAGACTGAAAGGTGTTTAACAGACTTGAGCACTAATAACTTGAAGATCAGCAGAGCTGATTGATTCTCTTGGTACTAGCTCAAACATTATAGATCACTGAATCACAGAATTGTTAGGGTTGGGAGGGACCTTAAAGATATCTAGTTCCAACCCCCTCCCATGGTCACTAGATCAGTTTGCTGACAGCCACATCCAGCCTGGCTGCAAAAACCTTCAGGGATGAGGCTTCCACCACCTCCCTGGGCAACCTGTGCCAGTGTCTCACCACCCTCATGGGGAACAACTTCTTCCTAACATCCAATCTGAATCTACTCCTAGTTTTGCTCCATCCCCCCAGTCCTATCACTCCCTGACACCCTCAAAAGTCCCTCCCCAGCTCTCTTGTAGCCCCCTTCAGGTACTGAAAGGCCACAATAAGGTCTCCTTGGAGCCTTCTCCTCTCCAGACTGACCAACCCCTACTCTCGCAGTCTGTCTCCATAGGAGAGGAGCTCCAGCCCTCTGATCATCCTTGTGGCCTTTCTCTGGCACATCTTTCTTGTAATAGAGGCTCCAGAGCTGGATACAGTGCTCCAGGGGGAGTCCCGTGAGAGCAGTGTGGAGGGGGACAATCACCTCCCTTGACCTGCTGGCCACACTTCTCTTGGTGCATCCCAGCATATGGTTGGCTCAAACCATATCTAGGACTTAAAATGGTAAAAGAATTTTCAAAGGAATACACTACTGGCTATGAATAGTCCCAGCCATTATTCACAACACAGTGAGTATCACCTGTCTTACACTTCACGGAGTCAGAAATGGGCTCTCTCCTCTTGATAGAGAAATGACACTTCCATACGAGAAGGACAAAACTAACAGAGTTATGTGCCAACTCTGCCAAGCATAAAGAAATGCTGCCAGGTGTAGGAACATCTCTTTACACACACATTCCTTCAAATTCTATTTTTCTTTGCTAAATCCCAAGGTGTCTTCACATAGAAGACATCAGAAATGTGATCTCTGATTGCTAGCACTACATTTCTTCTTTTATCGCTAAGGCAGTGATTGTGCAAGTGTGCAGTGTGTCCTTGATGGTTACCACCAGGAGGAAATTTTCCCTTAGGATTCACTAGTTAATGACTTCCTTCCTTGCTGAGCTGTAAATCTACAGAAGGCTTTGTCAGCTTGGTAATTTGGAAACCAGATGTGAGGGACCCAAACAGGTGGGAGCCATAACTACAACCATAGCAGTGTGATCAGATCAACAACTACAGATCTAGACATGGTACCCTCAGAAAATTACCCTAACAAACTTGAGATATCCACTCAAGGCATACTTAGGTATGAAGAAAATGTTTTCAAGAGCCAATAAATTAATTTAATAAACTAATTAATAGGTTTGTAACATGCTTAGCTATTCAAGAGATGACTTTTAGCTGAGCAATGGTATCTATAGTGCTACAGGATGGCTCAGCTGCAGCGTGCCTGCTACCCTTCAGACACCTATTTGAAGTTACAGTATTGAGCACTGGAGGTGCTATGTGTAAAGGGGGACATAAAAACCAAAGGACTTTATAGAGCAATATACCATTAAGGTAAGTGCAGGTAGAACATGTAAATGGGCTTGCTCTTCGGGCCCAGGAAATGTGGTGGACTGAAAGTGTATTTGCATTTCCTCATTCTGGGAGGTATACTGAAGTCCAGGCGTTAGTGGTGCTCATGAGAAGGAGGACATGTATGGGAACATCTGAGGGAGCTGGGGATGTTCTCTCTGGAAAAGAGGAGGCTGAGGGGAGACCTCATTGCTCTCTGCAACTACCTGAAGGGAGGTTGGAGTGAGGAGGAGGCAGCCTCTGCTCCTTGGTGGCAAGCAACAGGACCAGTGGAGAGGGTTTCAAGCTGCACCAGGGGAGGTTCAGGCTGGGTGCTAGGAAATATTCCTTCACAGAAAGGGTTCTCAAAGATTGGAATGGTCTGCCCAGGGCACTGCTGGAGTTACCCTCCCTGGGGGTGTTCAAGTGGCTTGTTGACCTGGTGCTTAGGGACACGGTTTGATGTTGACCCTTCAGTGCTGGATTGAGGGTTGGACTGAATAAGCTTTGAGGTCTTTCCCAGATACATTCTGTGATTCAGTGAGTCTAGTCTTTCAGCAGCTGTGGGTGCTCACCAGCACACATGCACTGAAAGGGTGGTGGGAGGTTTCAGCATTTACTAAACTGAGCTGCTCCCCTATGACAGGGGTGTATGACTAACTTGAGAGTCATTCTTCCAAATTTCACCTAGTAGCCTGAAGTTCCTCCTCTCAAGCACATTCTAGTCAGGAATTGCAGTATCTCCTCCGTGCCATCTTCCAAGTACAGCCTGGAGTGTGCTGGATAAGTCTTTTTCCGGGGCTTTAGTAGCAGAAGGAACCACGTGCCACGGTTGTCTGTGATTACACAGGACTGGCAGCAAGCTTGTTGCATCATTAGTTCTACATCAGTTTTACAAAATGGTTTTTCTGTTGAAATGTTTTCAAGTGTACTTTGAAGGTGGCTATTATCCACGTTGTTTCTGTTCCTATATTTGGAGTCCTAATAGTGTTTAGCCACAGAAACAAGTCACTGTGGGGTAATTAGACACTGCACAAACTGTTCTGCAGTAACTGCAGCAAACATGAACTTGTTAACCTATGCAACGGAGAGTACTTGAAGCAAGCTTAGCCCTCTGTGAATGACAGGATAGCTCCCTCAACAGGGAACACTGTGGGATAAAAGCTTGCTCACAGGCCCTTGGCAGGCACTAACTTATGCCTTTGTCAAAGTCTTTGGCTTTTGAAGCACGTTGGTTCTGTTGGAAAAAAAAACCAAGCACAAACAGCATCTTTATGAAATCAGCCTGCTGTTTACTAGGACTGAAAAAAGCAAGCTTATCTCACTACCTCTGTGATCAGAATGTTCTCTTGACTCCATCTACTGAAACGACAGCACAGTGTGCTTTCTGCTCGTGTTTGCAGTTCCATACTGTAAGTGTGCAGATGATGTGTTCACTACAAATACCTGTATGCAAGTCATGACAGCAGCTGCACAGTCACAGCTTTTGCCTCTTCCAGTGCATGGCTCCAAATTCTCCTAAGACTGCCACAACTGATGATAGCCACATTTGATTATAAACCAGTTTGTAGCCTCTCTGCTCCCTGGCCACAAGTGCCTAACTGCTACTGTCATCCTGGCAGGCACATGGATGGACAAACAGTGAGCAGGAGCCCTACAGGCAGCACTTTCTCTCTGTGCAGTGTTTGTGCTGGTCAGTTCATCTTGGGTGCAGTGTTTTGTGAGCCACTGGGAAAGTCCTTCATGCACCGTTGCAACCAAGTGCCTGCCCATGTGAGTGGCACCTCAAGCTTCGTAATCACTTGCCCAGCACTGAGTGAGGACCACGACTGGGAGTACGGGGAGCATGCAATCCACCAGGGCCCGTGCACAGCCTAACACAGATGAGGAGCTGGTGCTGGCAGGGCAGTGCAGGCTGCAGGTGCCTTTGGGACCTCACTGGAGAGAGGCTGAGTTTCCCATTAGACAAATAACAAGCCAGCAATTCAAGAAAAGCGGCCTTGGGGGGGACATAGGTACTGATCAACCAGATCCCTTTAGAGTCTGGGGTTAAACCACTAACCTGCTTACTTTTGTTTCCCATTAACCAGGAAGACTGCAGCGATGTCCCAGTAGTACTGAATGTGTACAGTGACTAGTTCTGGGAGAGCTTTTCTCTTTTGAAGAGCCTGTTTTACACAGGTAACACCTCAGCTCTCCTTCTTGGGAGTGTAGCATCTAATTTTAAAGAAATCAAATTAAAAAATCCCAAGGCCACGTCAGAGCTCTACCCACACAGACAGATCATTTCGACTCACTCCAGAAACCCAGCTAGAACTGTGGAATAACCTAGCAGTCTTCCCACATCAGCCCCAGACAGCCACTGCCTTTAAACTCAGGCCAGCACAAACCTTCCCTTGTCAAGGAGCTGTTTTGCTCATGCATTGCCTCCTAATGCTCTAGCCAGCTGTAAGCTCCTAATGACACAAACCTCCCTGTTCTTACATGTCTACTCAGCACATGGCATCACCATGAGGTTCACAGGAAGTTCTGTCAGGTGCTATCATGGTATCAATTTATAAGTAAGCAATAGAGGATCAGTGGAACCGGAATACCCAGCTAAGCTACAAAGAACATTCATTATATAAGGTTACTGCATTTCTCCTTTTACCTCTCTAACTTCCAAGTAGGATACCAGCAGGCAGAAAAACTTTTCCTAAGCAAGTCCATTAATAATTCAGAGGCCATGCCATTTCAGCTGGAAGTTGGTTTTCAGGAATGTAAACTTAGCCATGTTTTAAAAATAATAAACAAATAAAAGGCTGTGAAAATAAAAATCCTTTTATGGCTGGTGTACATAAGGATTACTGTGCCAAAACTGTCACATCCTGTTCCAGCTGCTGGCTCCTTGCACAGTGAAAGTTCACTGATGTGTCTGACAGAGAAGGTGAGGCAGGTAAAACACCACAAGCCCCCAGGCAAAATTCTCTTCTCTGAAGATGTGAGAAAAATCAATCTTTCCAACCATGAACAAAACCCTTTAAATGACCTGATGCTTGCTGTGAAAACAGCTAAGAACATCTATTGGCATCGATCCCCTCTCTGAGCCCTACCACTCTCCCAGACCCCTACCATAATGAGGGGAAAATCCCCAACCATCTCCAAATCAGGTATTCTCCCAGTCTGGAGCCTGAACTGCCCAGGTGACAAGGAGAATTCAGAAGGAGGAGTGTCAGGGCAGACACTGCAATCAGAGGTGGCTCATAGCACTCTGCTGCTGAGCCTGGCACAGGGTTCCAAATAAAAATCAAAGCGAACACATCTCTCCTGAAAACAAGAAAGGAGTGAAAAAATAAATACATTTTTTAAAAAATAAATCATTCTCTAAGTACCTTTGATTCCTGGCTTGTAGTTGATGCTGGGGATGGGGGCTGCTCCACTTCATTCTCTTTCTCCACACTATCCACGCTGACTTCAGTCGTGCTGCTCGGAGGAATCATTTTACCTCTCAAACGCTGCTACTATCAGGAAGAGAGCTACAGAGCTTTCCTGCTTCTTTTCATTTAATGCCCTCTTTCTTCTCTGCTCTTCTAGAGCAAATGAACTCCGTCCGCTCGGTTTCACTACATTTGCAAGACTAGAATTCTCTGGATTTTCCTTTTCCCCCCTCCTCCTCCCCCTCTTTCCTCCCTCCCTCCCCTCCCCTATGCAATTCAGCTGCGAGGCGAGTAAGTTATCGATGGCTCCGCAGCCCAGTTGCGTGCCTGCTTCTGCTTTGTGCCCGACCCTCCTTCCCCCCGTGCGCAGCGCGGGGACCTGGAGCAGAGTCGTGACCGCCAGCCCCGCGCTCGGAGGGGAGCGACTGGAAGCAGAGAGCCCGAGCCAGGCAACCGCACACGGGGCACTGGAGGGAGGAGTTGTATTTCTAACGCTGTGAATAGCTCTGGAGAAGCATGTGCTGTCATAGTAGTGAAAGAAAGCAACGTGTGCGTGCACATGCACGCAGAGACAGAGTGTGCCTGAGCTTTGGAAGTGTTTTACCTTTGCTCAGGCTGGAGAAGACAGAGTTTGAAGGGCAGATTTATATTCTTGCAAGTCTTTTCCTGAAGAAGGGCTATAGAAACAGGACAGAAAAATGAAGCTTCCCCTTTACCTTGTCCCTGAGAAGATGATTTAAAATGATAGCTCCCCAGTGTTCCTACAGCTCTTACCTTGCCTTACATCCCAAACTTGATAGCAGGTAACAGGACAGCGTCCAGGGAGAGTCACCTGTGGATCCACGTGTTCTTTGCTCCCCTCCTGGTTAGGGAAGCCCAGCCCTGGGCCATGCACACGCAAGTAAGGTCAGCCGGAGCTCCCACTGCCGTGCACATCCTATACGTGTAGGTTGTCATAGCGATAACACTCCGCCGGGCAGCGACGGAGCAGAGGCAGCCATCGGGAAGGGCCTGCTGGCTTCCCCCAATGCTGTCATCCCCGAGGATGAGGAACCTGAAGTAAACCTTGGGGCTGCAGTAGTACTGGCAGAAGGTCAGCATGACTTTGCTGGCTGGCTCAGATTGCTTTATGTTGCTTGAGGTTTTGCCTCTGATTTAAATCTGCTGCAAAGGTGCTTGTCAGCTCTCTTCCCTGCTGCTGCATCAAGGTCTACGTTGTGAAAGGCTGAATGGATGCACTCCACACCTGACACATGCTTTGCAGTGCAGGAGCTGCTCCACATGGCTGGTGGAGATGCCTCCTTCCTTTAAAGGAAACAGAATACAAGGAACTCAAACATGTTTCCAATAAGCAATACTGACATCTGGAAAGTAAGCTGAAAACAAAACAAAACAAATCTCATTTAGTGGATCTATACTAGTGGTACAGGTGTTTGGAGGTGATATGCTGAGGTCTGAGTCAGAGAGGACCTTGGAGCTCTGGGAGAGGGCTTCCCTTCCAGCCCCTTCCATTAGAAACAGAGTCGCTACATGGAGCTGCCTGGCAGGCTCCCTCCACCTGAAATAATCCACGTGTGAAATTGAAGGGAAGTTTTCAAGATACTGGAGGTTATATGGAAGAAAGCCAGAGCAGAAATTGCTCTGCAGCATCTGTGGTCTTAATAACTATGCACAAGCTAGGGGAAAAAAAAAATAAAAAGAAAGAAAAATAATCTTTTCTTTGAATCCCCAATGAATTGTCAGGACTAGCAGTTAGGTGGAGGGGAAAGGCTTTCTTTTTTTGAAAGGGAGCACCTAAGATGCTGAAATCTTGAGCAGGCAATGAGGGTGAAATGCTGCAATGCTATTTGTGCAGCTGCTTCAGAGCAAAAGTGCATCTTCATCTGCCAGTAGAGCCCATTGCTTGGCCTGTTGTCCCTAACACCACCACTGAGATCAGTCGAGCCCACTGCTTGCTGTTGAGGCAGCGTCAGTGACAATTGGGCCTGAAGCAAGGAAACACAGAGCTCAGAGGAGCAGATTCAGCAGGTTAGTAAAAAAAAAAAAAATATTTCCAAGGGTTTGATTTCTGAAATGCAGCAGTGTCTTAGACTGCTCTGATGAGAGCTGGAGGGATTCTCCAGGTGCAAAGCTCATTTCTTCCACTCAGCAAGTGAGATTTGGGCTTTGCAGTAAAATCAGCCTCTTAGCAATGAGCAGAGACTGGGCAGAGCCACAGTTTGGGAAAATTAGGGCAGCTGTGGGCAGTGGAGACCTTAGCAGAGCGGCGTGGATGGAATTATCCAGCTCTGGCAATGCCATCCTTCTTTGATGCTCCAGCCTAGCTCAGCCAAGCCAGGACAAGGGCGTGGGGTCTGCCCCCTGCAAGGTCTGTTCTGTGTGCTCAGCCCTGTGACAGGTGAGCCACTAGTTTTTGTCTGGCTCCCCGTTAGTGCTGTGAACCAGGTGCTCAAAACCATCCTCTTCTGCTGAACTTGTAAGGTCACCTTTGGAACCGATCTCGAGTGGCTGGTAAGGAGTTAATGCTCTAAGTGTTGTAAAATCCTCCACACATGCTGTGTGAGAAGCCTGCAACGTCATGCCTGTGTCAGTGACTTATCATACCACTCTCTACTCTCTTTTCTTGTTGTTGTTGTTGTTTTACCAAATCAGTACCGACACCTGCTGCACTCCCTCTCTTCTCCCAATTACTCACTTGTCAACCACGACTAATCTGTCAGTTTCTTGACAATTAGCCTGGGAAAGATGAGTCAAACCGAAAATCTTACCCAAAAAAGCGAAAACAACAAAAAAATAAAGGAAAAGAAGCTGGATTTCTTTTATTTCCTTCCACAGGAACTGTAAACTGGGGGGGGGGGGGGGGAAATCAAACACTTGGTATCGCCAAAGAGCCTGATCAAATTAGATGAATCTACATCTCCCTTGCTTCACTCCACTGAGATTGGACTCGTGGTTGTTGCCAATCAGTTTTTAAGTGAAGGTACTCAGCAGAAATGTGAGCACTGCAGCACAGCGCTAAAGCAAGAGGAAATGGAACAGCTTCACTAGTGAAGAGATGAGTGTAAATTTCTGGGAAGGCAATTTGGATGAATAAAACATGAGAGCCAGCCCTCAGCTGAAGTTTTTGCACTGTGTAAAGGCGCTTGAACGCCACCCGGAATCACTGCCAAGATGGGTGGTCTGAGGGCGACCGTATGGGTGCTGTGCTTCTGGCTGCACACACGGTGGTGACAGGGTGTGATGATGCTGAGCAATCCTCTGTGCTGGGCCTCCAGCAGTTCTCCTGAGGCTCTGGCTGCAGCTGGTATGATAAGAGCAACCCAGTGTCTCCCTACACCAGGAATATATACACACTGCTGTGTTGTCGAGTCCCACCTGCTGAAGTGCTCCACAGTGGCAAGATGAAGCTGGTAAAGGAGTTTTGGTCCATGCCGTGTTCTTCACCTTCTTTTTCTGGTACAGGCATTCATTCCTCTGATATATTTGAGTGCAAAAAAGGTACATGAATAGAGCTGGATTTCACCCAAAGGAAGGTATGAAATCAAAAGATGTTGTTCCTAGTCAGACCTCCATGCATGTGCTAGACTAAAAATAAGAATTAAAATGGAGAAAGGGAGCTATAGATGTCATTATTGGCTGCCTGGTGAATGCACCATCCCATACTGCTGAGCAAAGGAGGTGCAAGGGAGCAGAGCACACTGCTGATAAATGGCACAGATTTTAACCACTAATACCTTTCCAGAAAGGCAGAGAGCAGTGAGAAAGCAGGCTGGGTGCCACCAAAGCAGGGCTCTTGAGGGAAAAAGGAATTAAGACTACTGAGAGTCCAGTTTCCAAGTGGATGCAGACTGAATGTCGCAAGAAAGTATTAGACATAGACAAAAAGGTTCTGTCGTTTGCAGTGAAACCTGATTAACCTTCTCCTCAAGCCCCTCAGTCCAATTTATGAGTATTCCAGGTAAGAAATAGTCTCTTCATTTCTTGGTCAAGTCTGTTTTGTCTGTATGGAAACTGGCAACAGGATAACCCTCTAGTGCCATCGTGATGGCACTCTTGGCATGGTTCATCTGGCCCGATGTGCTGTGGCTGTCTTCACTAGGCTCTCCTCTCAAATATCTGTTACCACCCACCGTTGGCTACTAGACTGCAAACACCAGACACGTGCTCCTCAGAATCACTGAAACATTCAGGTTGGAACAGACCCTCAGCATCACCAAGGCCAACCCAGAACCCTACTCTACAAGGCTCACCCCTAAACCATATCCTCAAGCACCACATCCAAACCACATTTAAACACATCCAGGCTTGGTGACTCCACCACCTCCCTCATTCCACTGAGCTGGCCATTCTCTCTTACTCCAGTAGAGTATCTGCCTGTGTTTCCAAGTAATAGCCATGTAGGCACTTCTCAGTAGCAGAGAAGATGATACTAAACTGCTGTCAGGTGGCTGGGTGGTTTGGTTATAGTCACACCTCCCTTGTTGGCTTTCAGTCCAGTCTTGGCAGTTCACTGAGCAGCTAATGAAGGAACTCCATCCCCAACCCCCCTTCCATGTTCTGCTTGTCAAGACCATGTAAGGGCTACAATCACCAGGTCCTCAAACTGGAAGCACAAGCTAGCCAATGCTCTGAAAGCACTCCCAGGACTAATAGGATACTGGTGGTTTGCATTTTGAATAAAAAAAAGTCTAAAAGCATTTGTGGAGCTGAAAGCATCAACCTCCCACTGCTCCAGGAAGTGGCTATACTGTGGCGAACGAGTAATGGTGGAGGAAGCCAAACCAACAGACTTGTGCTTGTATTTAAGCAGGGAGAGAAGTGGAACCTCTGCCTGATTCTTCATGTCAAAACCCTCTTGCTCTCCCTCTTCAGCAGTGCCACGGGGAGCGATGCAGAGATCACGCTGCCTTTGGGGCGACTCCAATCTGTGTTTCAGAGAGCTCACCGTGAGACCAAAACACTGCTACCCAGAGCAGGGTAGAGCAGGAGGAAGAAGAGTGCTGCATCCTCTGGTGACAGCAAAAAACATTTGAGGAGGGGAAAAGAGGATGTAATTATAAAAGATGGAATTTCTCCAAGATACAACATGTAATATGTTCAGACTTACAAAAAGCATTGCAATACCTTTAAATAACCAGCGACAGTCCCGACCTGATTTTACATCTCTGCTGGCAGTATGATTCCTTCTCACTTTTTATAGGAATGGGATATAAAAAGCAGCCTGTGGAATCAGCAGCACCGTTTCCTGCAATGCACAGATGCTCCTAGAAACTCCTGCCATTTAATAACCATTTACTGACCCTGTCTGATGTGACCATAGCATGAAAGCCCCACACTAGCTCAATGGGTTGCAGCAATGGTGATTTGGCTGTGCACTAAATCCTTTCAGGGTAACCATCCTCCAAATATTTAAAGAGATAATGAATATATGACAATTAATATAATCTCTTCCACTTTTTTTGCTTTAACCTCAATTCTGTTCCCTTGGGTAGTCATTAAGATTCTTCCTGATGGCTCTTGGACTCAGAAAGGTCTCTTGTAATCAAACTGAACCAGTCAGCTCTACCTGCCTCTTTTCTCAGCCTCTTCAAGGGTGGAACAGGAGGAATCATAGAATGGTCTGGGTAGGAGGGGACCTCCAAAGGTCATCTAGTGCAACCCCCCTGCAGTAAGCAGGGACATATTCCATTAGATCAGGTTGCAGAGAGCCTAGTTGAGTCTGACCTTGAATATCTCCCATAGGGTCACTACATTAGATCTTGGGTTTGGGTTTTTTGGTTGGTTTTTGTTTATTTGTTTGGTTTTGTTGTTGGTGATGGGGTTTTTTGTGTGTGTGGGTTTGTTGGTTTGGTTTGGGTTTTTTTGTTTGTTGGGTTTTAGTTTGTTTTCTTTCCTGAAGGGCTTTTGATACAAGGAAGCTTTCAGTCACCTCTTTCCTTCCCAGAACTTCCTTGACCTGAATTTCCTCCTGAATTCGTTAGTCCAGTTGTTAGCCTTTCCACCCATGGGATGAGTATTACAGCTCTCAGGGCTTTGCTGGATTTGCCTCAGGTTACTGTTGTCTCCCTTTGCTCTGCTGTTGAATACAGCCATCATGAGCTGTTTCCTGACTAACGTCACTGAAAATGCACTGAGAGCAACATTTTGCTCAGACTGTAAATAGAATCCAAAATAAGATCTGGCAAGCATGCCCAGCATAGCTGGTGCTGAACACCAGGCTATGTATATGCATTTTTTCTTATGGCTGTACCCCAAGGCTGAGCATGCACAGTATTTCCTGTATCAGGTAGTCACAGCCTGCCTGCCAATGTAATAATTGAGGCACAAACATAAATGCTGAATGCAGAATGAACCTCACTGTCCACTGCAAACCTGCAGCAGTTCTGCCATCATCTTTTGCTTTGGAAGGCAAAGGGATTTCTCAGTGTACCACAGAATCACAGAAACATTCAGGTTGGAACAGACCCTCAGCATCACCAAGGCCAACCCAGAACCCTACTCTACAAGGCTCACCCCTAAACCATATTCCCAAGCACCACATCCAAACCACCTCTAAACACATCCAGGCTTGGGGACTCAACCACCTCCCTGGGAAGCTCATTCCAATGCCCAAAATGAGCTTTGTCACAGAAATGAGGCTTCTGTACAAGGTGTGGTAGGACTTAGTTGGGCACAGCGCATTTTGGACACTACAGGATGAAAACTTTTGTGGAAACATCAGAAATTATCATTATCAAGATTAACATTCCACTCTATCAGATTAGTGCATGTGTCAACTGGAATAGAAGTGTGTGTGATGAGGGTTGCCCACAATTATGTAACAGATAATAATCCATTACAGCTCTCAAACAAGAACAAAGGAAACAAATGCTCAGCCAGCTACAAATCTGATGGGAAAGTGAACACAGCTCAAATACATTTTTTTTCCTTCATTAAATTTGACAAGATGCAAAATGTGAAAGATGCTGATTGTAACTGGGTTGTTATCTCTCTGCATAGTTACCAGTTCAAATTAAAGCAGAGATCAAATTTTGAATTGAGTAAAAAAAAAAAGTTAAAAATGAAGTAAATCTTAAAACCACTGCCAGAGCTTCTCTATAATGGTTTATATTATTTTAATACTAAAACAATCTTAGAGTCTATTAGTGGAGCACAGGTTGCCCAGGGAGGTGGTTGGACCAACATCCCTGGAGATATTCAACATGAGACGTAGGTGAAGAGATTCAAATTCTTGATGAGGATATTTGGCACTTTCCTAAAGCTCCAGAATTCTAAGAATCCAAAATCCCCTACAACTATCTGAAGGGAGGTTGTAGCCAGGTGGGGGTTGGTCTCTTCTCCCAGGTACCCAGCACCAGAACAGGAGGACACGGTCTCGGGCTGCACCGGGGGAAGTTTGGGCTGGAGGCGAGGAGAAAGTTCTTCCCGGAGGGAGTGGTTTGCCATTGGGATGTGCTGCCCAGGGAGGTGGTGGAGTCGCCATCCCTGGAGGTGTTCAGGGGAGGATTGGATGTGGCACTTGAAGCCATGGTTTAGTTGTCATGAGGTGTTGGGTGTAAGGCAAGAGGTTGGACTTGATGATCTCTGAGGTCTTTTCCAACCAGGTTGATTCCATGATTCCACGAGGATGAACAGGGCTCTGGACAGCCTGATTCAGCTGAGGATGTCCCTGCTGACTGCAGAGGGGGTTGGGACTGGATGAGCTTTGGAGGCCCCTTCCAACCCAGCCCATTCTACGCTTCTATGATTCAGGGCAAAATGACAGCATGAAGATAATTTTGTCTTGGTAAAGACTATTACTATCCAATGAGTCTATCAAATACAATCAACATCTATTTAAAAGGATTCAGGTCAATTTATATTGGGGGGGGGGGGGGGATCAGATCTCACTATTAAGTGTACCAACAGTGATAAAAATCACTGAACACTGTAGCTGAGAACCTTCCCAACCAGATTTTTTTCATAGACATAACATCTCTGGTTGAAGTGCTCCAGTGCAAGTGATTGTTGTATTTTGTATCTTAGAGCAATAGAAAAGGATATGATCATGTCTATTTGAAATCTCAAGAGGGAACATTCTGGAGCCACTGCTTCTTTTGATGAGAACACATCACTGCCTCTTCTTCTTCAGAAGGGTCAAGTGCAGCTGCAAGGGCAAGTGATTTCACTAGCCAGGCAGTCAAGATTTTTAGAAGAACATAAGAAAATAAGGTAAATAAAAGTAAAAAAGACAGGAACATTGTCCAAATTGGGAGTGCTTTTATCTTCCACTTCTTCTATTCTCCCTTCAATTAAAAGGGAGGAGGGGGGATCACTAAAGGCTTTCTTCTGTTTGTTAGTCATTCCACTTGCAATAATACCACTCTGTAATCGTCATTGTGATGCTTTGAAGTGTCTCAAGTGTTCAGGCAGAAAGAGATTGCACACTGGACCCAGTAAGAGCCAGACCACTCCTGCTGTTTCCATGGAATGGGTGATCTCAGATTCAGACATCTAATAGCTGAGCTCTGTGGTTGCAGGCTTTGAGTAACAGGGTACAGAAGTATGTTGTAGATTTATCCATGTGATTGGTCAGATTGACCTTGATTAGATAATTGAGACACTTAAAGTCCCATAGGCAGCTAATCATAGAGATATCTCTGTCTGATTTGAAAAACCTGGTTTCATTTTGTAGTCCATAATGCTTGTGCATCTTGTTAGTCTCTTTTAGTGGACCACAAAGAACAGACTACTGCACAATGAACATGGCTGAGCTCTGGAAGAAAAGCAAGTTAGTGTAAGTTCCTCGGGATGGCTAAAACTTAAGATGCTTTTTATAGAACCATAGAATTGTTTTGGCTGGAAGAGAGCTCTGAGAACATCAAGTCCAACCAGCAACCCTACACCACCAAGGCCATTAAACCACGTCCCACAGTGCCCTGTCTACACAGTTTCTGAACACCTCCCTCGGCAGCCTGTTCCAATGCCTGACCACTCTCTCACAGGGGAGAATGTTATTTCTTTTTAATACCCAATCTAAACCTCCCCTGGCACAGTGGGAGGCCAAAAGCAGAGCTGACAGAAGAGAACACAGGTGGCTGGATGTATGGAAATCCAGCAGGCTGGACATTAAATAAACAGCATTCTGTGGCAGAAGGGGTAGCCACCATCTCGTACCGTCAGGGACTGCTTTGAACTGGGACATTCTTCTGGGAAGCCAGATGTAAGGAAATATGGCAGATTTGGTAGTCCCCATGATTAGAACATTCAAGAGATGCAGAGAGTAGGAAGACATCACTTCAGTCAGAGAAAAAAGACCATTTGATTCACAATATGGAGAAAAAAAAAGTACCAGGAATGGATCTGGAATCCAGCAGATGACATTGTCTGTCCCAGGGGATGTAGCCAACCCTCACATATCAACACCTGCAAACAAAGAAAGATAGTATCTAAATTGTGAGCTCTTCAGGCTAGGTATTGTCCTGTTACTCCTGAGTTTGTAGAGCACCTAGCAGCTAATTTTGCTTTCTGTCTGGCCTTAAATCTTACAGTCATATACATAATTATTCTGAATCATTTTTTAGCAGGGTCTGTTGTGACAGGACAACAGAAAAAACCTAGAAATGGATAGATTCAGATTAGATGTTAGGAAGAAGTTCTTCCCCATGAGGGTGGTGAGAGACTGGCACAGGTTGCCCAGGGAGGTGGTGAAAGCCTCATCCCTGTTAGTTTTGAAGGCCAGGCTGGATGTGGCTCTGGGCAACCTGCTGTAGTGTGAGGTGTCCCTGCCCATGGCAGAGGGGTTGGAACTGGATGAGCCTTGAGGTCCCTTCCAGCCCTGACAATTCTGTGATTCTATGAAAATGTTGTTAAACATTTTAAGCAGGGAAGATTTAGCCTAGATTGAAGGAAGACATATTCTACAGTGAGGGTGGTGAAACACTGGCCCAATTTGCCAGAGAGGTTGTAGAAGCCACATCTCTGGAAACATTCCAGGTCAGGTTGAATGTGGCTCTGAGCAACCTGCTCTAGTTGCAGATGTCTCTGCTCACTGCATGGGGGTTGGACTAGATGACCTTTACAGGTCCCTTCCTACCCAAACCCTTCTATGATTCCAAACATTGTATCTGTGTCTACTCCATCCCAGTGGCAGTGTAAATCTAAACTGTGCAATATTTGGCTGGGTTCAAAGATTTCCTCAGCAAAAATTTCCTTTTACTTCCTCCTCTGTTGCTGCCACCACTCTGGTACGAGAAACACAGTTCTGCACTGATTGGTAGCAGCTGGAGGAAGAAGAATAGAAACCTTTTTTAAAATTACAAGAACCACCCTCCCACTGCCATTTTAAAGACTGAAAGCTGGAAAAAAAAAAAGACATGGAAGTTAAAAAAAAGTAGAAGCTAAACATTATTTTTTTAATGTATGTGTTCATATGCTGCACACTTAGTACACTCTCAGTCTGCTGTAGCCCTGCTGAATGACAGACAACAGTAAGCAGTGCTGCTCAGGGAAGATAAGGGAAAGATCCCTGCAGTAAGGACTCCATACATCAAAAGAAATAGTGCAGAGAATGATCTGATTCAGAAAAAAGCAGTGTCTGCTGTGTATTTGTGTGACACCCTAACGAGAGCTTTGTGTAGGAAATCTATTTTTATCTTCCACATAGAAAAGCAAAGGATGCACAGAAGCTGTGAATGATGTGGCTTTAACTGCGGAGAGCTGGTAAAGGTTTTGGCTTCCTGGGAGATCATATTTTTAATCCCACTGCACCCAGAGGAGTTATGAAGATGGTTTGCAACATGCTTCAAAAGCCATTTCTCCATGAACTGAAATGCACTGCACTTGGGTCACCAGGGCATTGTTCAAAACTCCTGTCATGGAACAACTTCTTCCACAGATGTGAAAGCTACCTTCCTGTCACCTGGCCAGAAAAGCTAGACCATAAGCAAACACTTAGCTGCAAATTCCAACACCACTTTGGTCCAAACCAGTTTGAGTCTAATTTCCATGTTATTATAACTCATTTATTTATGTATCATTGTATGAGACACCTGAAAATTACTCCTGATTCTCATGCTCAGAAAACAAAGATAACAAAGTAATTGCATGCTGCTTCACTCACTTTATGTCTATATTTATACTTTAAGTCCAGATTGAAAGCTTCACTCTCCTGAATCAAAACTTTACCTGATCTGAATGCCAAAAAAGTAAGTTTTAAGTAGCATAAAATGCATTATATTTTATCATACAGCTGCAACGGGGATTTTTTCCCCCTGTTATTTATTGCTAGGTGTTGTTTGCATAGCAGCTGCTAAATAGCCTCTCCAAAAAAACCCCAGACTTAGGGACAATTTTCCACAAGATGTGAATGGCACCACAGTCCTGAGTCCTGGTTGACAAAAGACAGAGCTAAAGTTTTAAGGAGAGCACATCCTCATATCCTAGGATCATAGAATCAATAAGGTTGGAAAAGACCTCAGAGATCATCAAGTCCAACCTATTACCTGTCACCCAACACCTCCTGACAACTAAACCATGGCTCCAAGTGCCAAATCCAGTCCTTGTTTGAACACCTCCAGTGATGGTGACTCCACCACCTCCCTGGGCAGCACATTCCAATTACTCTTTCTGGGAAGAACTTTCTCCTCACCTCCAGCCTCAACTTCCCCTGGCACAGCTTGAGACTGTGTCCTCTTGTTCTGGTTGCCTGGGAGAAGAGACCAACCCCCACCTGGCTACAACCTAGAGTGGCACATTGCAAAAATGACAGTCAAAGCTTCTTAAAAAGGTCTTTCCTGAACACTCTGGCTTTGAGCATGAAGTTCCAGCCTTATTCTTCTGTTGGCAAGGGGGAATCGTTCACATTCAACAACCAAAAGAACAAATATTTTGAAAGAGGACTATCTCAAAGGGAAATGTTGAGGCTGCATGCAAATTCTTGGGAGCCACTGAGGTAAATACAAAGTCCCAGGATCTCATCCCTGCAAACAAATGCAGGTGGTTCTAGTCAGACACGTCTGCTCCTACCTGTGGGGAGCAAAATGATTCTGAAAAACCAGGCCACAGCGGTTAGCTGGCAAACAGATCAGAGAGTGCTATTACTGCCAGCATGCAAACCATTTCCCCTGTTAATTATATACATCCCATGTCAGGGAGCTAATTATTGAAGGAAAAAAATAGTAAAATTCCTTAAAGAACACAGAACTGGGAAAGAAGAAAAGGAAAGAAAAGGAATACAGCCAAACTTCCTTGAAGTTCTCACTCAGGACAGTGTTGGCATCCGTTCTGACTCTGTTTTAGCTGTGCAGTTTTCTTCAGTGGTGTGGGAAAAAAAAAGAGCAGCAAATAACCCTGGGGTGCATTACTTTGAAATGTTTACCTGCCTCTTTCCAATGCCCCTTTTACCTTCTGACTACCAAACCTGACCTCCTTCCATGATCAGGTGATTGCCTGGTGGATGTGGGGCAGGCTGTGGATGTAGTCTACCTGGACCTCAGCAAGGCCTTTGACACTGTCCCCCATAGCAAACTCCTGGCCAAGCTGTCAGCCCATGGCTTGGATGGGAGCACACTGCGATGGGTTAGGAACTGGCTGGAGGGCCAAGCTCAGAGAGTGGTAGTGAATGGTGCCACATCCAGCTGGCAGCCAGTCACCAGTGGTGTGCCCCAAGGATCAGTGCTGGGCCCCGTGCTCTTTAACATCTTTATTGATGATCTGGATGAGGGCATTGAGTCCAGCATCAGTAAATTTGCTGATGACACCAAGCTGGGGGCAGGAGTTGATCTGCTGGAGGGTAGAGAGGCTCTGCAGAGGGACCTCGACAGGCTGGGCAGATGGGCAGAGTCCAAGGGCATGAGATTGAACACATCCAAGTGCCGGGTTCTGCACATTGGCCACAGCAACCCCATGCAGTGCTACAGGCTGGGGTCAGAGTGGCTGGAGAGCAGCCAGGTAGAGAGTAGACAGGTGGATGTTGGTCTCTTCTCCCAGGCAGCCAGTACCAGAACAAGAGGACACAGTCTCAGGCTGCACCAGGGGAGGTTTAGGCTAGAGGTTAGGAAGAAGTTCTATGCAGAGAGAGTGATTGCCCATTGGAATGGGCTGCCGGGGGTGGTGGTGGAGTCACCATCATTGGAGGTGTTCAGGAGGAGACTTGATGGGGTGCTTGGTGCCATGGTTTAGTTGATTAGGTGGGTTGGATTAGTTGATGGGTTGGACATGATGATCTTGAGGGCCTCTTCCAACATGGTCTATTCTATTCTATTCTAATTCTCCTGGTTATTATTAGTAATAATAATTAAAAATATGTTATTTTATTGTTATTATTCTTTTGAGGGAAGCATCCCTAGAAAAAGAGAAAATTGCTTTGTGAAATAAAGTTTTACACCAGTATTCACTTCCACCTCTGAGAAGACCACTCACAAATGTCTAGAGCTCTGCAGACCACCAGCAACTGCTTTGTTAACCACTGAAGCCCCTCAGTTGTGGTTGGTATACAAAACAGAAAGCAGAGTTTAGGTGAAATTCCTTCCTAAAAGCGTTACTTTGGTGCTTGGCTTCTTTCATATAGCTCAAGAAATGAATCAGCTGAATGAGGAGATCTTCTGATGACCAGTACCCCTTGGCTCCTTTCCATCTTCCCCTTGGAGAGGTTTCCTGAACTGAGGACCTGTAGTTTCTTGGGAAGCCAAGCCAAGGGCAAGTTGACATTTGACTCAAAAACAACAACCCAAAGGAAAGGAAAGTGGACACAAAGGTGAATGGAAACAGAGGGAAAACCCTATGCAATATCCAGGTACTGGGTTGGCCTGACACTGGTTGGTATTCAGCTGGGATAAACAGCCATAGATCAACTGCATGAGTTTAGAAGTATGAACCCATCATAGAATTGTTTTGGTTGGAAATGACCTTTAAGATCACTGAGTCCAACCATTGACCTAACACCACCACTAAAGCCATTAGACCACATCCTGGAAGTGTTCAAAGCCAGGCTGGGTGGGGCCTTGAGCAACCTGCTTGAGCAGGAAAAGTCCCTTTCTGGAGAGGAGTAGCACTGGAAAGCGGCTGAGCCAGAACCTCAATTACAGCTGAAGACACCGGTGGAAATTTCATTCTGATAGCTCCTACCTTTTCTTTTTTGTTTTAAGATCAAGCCTGAAGTCCCATTTGTAACTTTCAGCTCCTCCACTATCAGAGGGTATAATGTGAGCTGAGGGCAAATTTAGAAAGGAATGCACCAAAGGAGGAATAAGTATTAACTTGCCATTACAGAAACTATATTAACTACATCACCTGGGACCACAGAAGAGACACAAATTAATGGAATCATTGTTCTCATTTTGTGAGAGCCTACCCATGAGGGAACAACTTGACAAAGTAACAGTTACTATTTTAAATGACAAAGCCAAGCCAATTCGTCTTAGCTGTCAGACATTCCTCCTCAGAAAGGACAGTCCCTGTTTTTAGCACACAGTTCCTATTTTCTGTAGGCTCTGTCTCACAATGAAGTGTAACTATTCCAATGCTTTTCAGCACAGTTTAAAAGCCACGACCCTAGTTCAGCCTCAGGGGTTCCTATTAATTCCCTTCAAATGTTATACATTAGTTTAGGAAACAAGGATTTTCTGCTTTAATTAGTCACTTCAGTTATCAACTTACAGTCCACTATCAGTCCTGGAGATGTCGATGATTTATGCCTTCTCCATCAAGCTAGCTTTGTTGTTGGGGGGGTCTTATCAAACCAATAATTTGTCGAGGCTCTCCACCAAATTTAGCCTACTATTTTTTAACTCAGAGAATATCATTCCACTATTAGCTCTGTTGGGATTCACTGGCAGATGTCGAGGAGCATGGCTGTCATCTTAAGCACTGTTGTAACCAGCAGGTTTCCCCAACTTAGAGGATTCAAATTGCTGCTCAGCAGGAGTGCTGCTGGTGTCTTGGCCTTTATTAAGGGCTCATCTCAGAGCTGGTAGAGCACCATCAACAGTAGGGTCTCCTGGGGGATAGGTTCTGTATGTATGTGAGCATGCCCCTTTGAGCTGTGGCTCAAAGGGTATCCTCTGCTTCCTCAGGAGGGGCCAGAACGAGAATGGAGTTATAGAGCAATCTGTCTGCACAGAACACTTGTGCCTGTGTTCACACCAGGTAGACTCAGGTAGGTGCTGCAGACCATGGTTAGGAGAAAGCTTGGGGTTCTAAATCAACGATGTAAAGTACCCTAGAGATCCCTGTTGGGCACTGCCTAAGCCCAGTTTTTCAGCTGTAATGCCTTAGTTGTGTTGGCATGAAGACACTCAGTAATACGCCCTGAAGGCTAATACCAACATCAGCACCAAACTCCTAATTCCCTCACTCTGAGACCAGTGCAAAGTGCTCTCTCCTACCCACAACCTACCTCAGCTCTTAATTAGAATAGTTCACAGGATCTGAGGATGTTAGGGGTTGGAAAGGATCTCTGAAGATCGTTGAGTCCAACCCCCCTGCCAGAGCAGGACCACAGAATCCAGCATAGGTTGTGCAGGAACACATCCAGATGAGTCTTGAAAGTCCCCAGAGGAGAAGGATTTGTGCATATTTTATCTCTCTCCATTTTTTATCATTGATGGCATGGATAAAGCTGTGAATGATTGAAGCTTGATCAAGCCATGTGAGCTCTTGCAAGGAGGAAGGAGCATGCTTGTGTAAATGCTGTGCTTTCTTATCTGTTGTGTGCCTGAAGTAAGCCTTTTTCTAGGCAACTGCTCCCATAAAAGGAGGGAAAGTGCTGGGAGTGCACAAATTCTGAGCACAAAATGCTTCTTGGATGTCAGCTGTTACCTATCAATGCATATTCAGTTGGAAAATGGATCAAACATTGCACGGTGTCACAGCTGTATCAGCTTCCTTGCCTCCCAAAGTGGAACAATTTGGTTTTCTTTTTAGAATCCCTCAAGAATAAGTAAAGGAACAAAAGCAGAACATTAAGAACATGAATCCTGTCAAGGAATGGGGGGGTTGGGTTTAGTTTTGCTGAGTCAGATGCATGGATGGTGGAATTCGCTGCAGTGCTTTTCGAAGCTAATGGCAGCACTCTAAATTTACCCAGCAGAATATTAGGTTATGAAACACTCTCACATGCAATCAGAGGAAACTGCAAAATGTGTCTGTGAGTTTGATGTAAGTCTGTCAGATTGGGTTCATCTGCAGAGGAGCAGGATTTCTGCATGTTTTTTTAATGAGCGTAACATTAAATGGGACTTAACTATAACATAACTTCAACCTAGTAAAGAACCTGGTAGCTTCAGGTTTCCAGATACTTGGAGTCCTTTTCCTTACAAGGGTCAACACAAAAAACCACCAAAACCACTTGCCCATATTAAATTCAATGCTAAATCAGCATTCCTGTGACTGCTTGTCACAGGTAATAGATAATTTAAAGGCTGGCATGTAAGAGTTACGTTTTCTTTGCCAGTAGGGCAAGCCCACATTAAGGAGAGAGTTCAATAATAAATATATATAGAGTGTGTGTATATATATGTGTGTGTGTGTGTATATATATATATATATATAGTATGTCTATATATATATAATACATATATAATACATACTTGAATGCTACAGATGCCACAGATGCTTTTCTGCCATGGTGTACTGCACTAATTGTTCCCATTACAAGAATTAAAGCCTGCAGAGAATTAGGTTCTGGGTCACCACGCTGGAGAGGAATCTCACAACACCTGAAAATTTGGGATTTGAAAGACAAAGCAACATCTGGATTCTGCTTCACACCAGGCAGCCTCCACCTCTCCCCTGCTTCCCTTTTGATTTTGCAGCCCAGATGTCTCACAGCTTGTTCCAGGCAGAGCCCTATTCCATCCTCCTCACTGCTCCAGTGTAATTCTTCAAGTGTACCTCCTTGTGTGTTTTCAGCCTGCTGCTGCTGCTGCAAAATCTCTTTCTTTTCATAGAATAGAATCATAGAATCAACCAGGTTGGAAAAGACCTGAGAGATCACCAAGTCCAACCTATTACCTTATACCTTACACCTCCTGACAACTAAGCCATAGCTCCAAGTGCCACATCCAATCCTGTTTTGAACACCTCCCTGGGCAGCACATTCCAATGGCAAATCTCTCTTTTTGGGAACAATTTCTTCCTCCCCTCCAGCCTAAACCTCCCCTGGCACAACTTGAGACTGTGTCCTCTTGTTCTGGTGCTGGTTGCCTGGGAGAAGAGACCAACCCCCACCTGGCTACCTCCCTTCAGGTAGCTGTAGAAAGGAAGAAGGTTTCCCCTGAACCTCCTCTTCTCCAGGCTAAGCAACCCCAGCTCCCTCAGCCTCTCCTCCCAGGGCTGTGCTCCAGACCCCTCCCCAGTTTTGTTGCCCTTCTCTGGACACGTTCCAGCAACTGTCCTCTCCAGAAACACCTAACTGTGTGCAGAGCTGGCAAGAGGAATCAGCCTTTTATCAGAGACAAAGCACCAAAACTTTAGCACTGCAATTACCACCCATGGTGCAGAGCCTCCTGTCTCTCTGTGCGTGGCACTGGGGAATTTTTAGGCTGTTCTGAAGCAGCGCTCTAGTAACTGGGCTTACCAAGAAGGAAGGGAAAGCTGAAGAAAAGATGGAATCAAGTTCTAGCACAATTAATTGAAAACTGTCAAAACTGTAAAATGCAAAGGGGGGGGGGGGGGAGAACTAACAAAAAAAGGCACATTTCTGCAGTTTTATGAAGTTGTTTATGTTTGAATAGTAATAATACAATTTTTTTAAAGAGTCTTCTTTTCAAATGTTGAAACAAGAGACAGAATTTCTTTTCATGCTGTCATATCAGCCCACTTCCCCCCCCCCCCCCCCCCCCCCCTTTTAAATAATTATAGTTTCTAGTCCTTATGATTATAACTATCATTTAGAAAACATTAACTGGAAGATTACAGAGAGTTGAAGCATCTGCAGTCACTGTCTGAAACAATAGCTTGGATGGATAGGAATTGCTTCATCCTCCTTAGTGTAAGTTAACTCTGAAGCCTGCTAATAACAGTGCTGCTACCATTTTACTACTACTCATTTCATGTGAAGTATCTAGCTAAAGCACATACCTCAAACCCTGATATTCTCTCCAAGAATAAAACCCCTGACTACATTTTGTGTAACCTGTAGGCTTGTTGGAGTTTCCTTGGCAAATGGCTCCTATCTGTTCCACACAAAGGGCTCCATTTCTAATGACATATGAATATTCAATAAAATTAAGGCATCTTTCTGAGCCTAAAGTTGACACCTGAATGGAAAGAAGTAATTTGTCGTGTTTGTAACCTTGTCTACTGCCTTTCCATTGTGCCTTGTGTTACCTTTTCCTTACACACTGTGAGACTCCAAGGGCACAGAAAACTGAGGGTCACTTCTGCACAATGGGTGAAACCTTAACTGACTTCTAAGCTTAGCCTCAAATGACCTCTAGGCTCCTACAGGGTCGGGTTAGCCTAGTTACGAGCTGCACCACATCAGACAAAAGCCAGAAGACAGAAATGCTGGAAGGATTTCTCACCACTTGGGGTTTTTCTCTCTCCCAGTAAAGGGAACCAAAAGGAAAGATTTTGTTTTCCCCCAGTCGAATTCCTCTTCCATCTCAGATGTTGGTTTTCCCTTCCCCTCATTTAACACCTTCTTTCAGATGCAGATCTGGAAAGTAGTTCTCTCTTTCTGAATTTGTGTCACAGGCACAACCAGCCGGGGTGGGGAGCTGAATGCAGTGGAATTCCACAGGCCCCCCACCGACTCCAATTAAAATGAGGGGCAGAAAGCAATTATGCTGTGAAAGTAGATACCTCTGCAACCACCCAGGAGAGGTGGCATTAATAAGGAGTTTCAATGCTGCTGCCTAAGTGGGAGGAGAGCTAAGGTTGGCAGTTTTGCTTGTCACTGTGACTCAAAACATGACAAAGGGGAGTGACAAAGGGAAGCTTCAGACTTGGAGCAACTCTGCTTTCATCTGATGACTGCAGATGGATGGATGGATGGATGGATGGATGGAAAAAGAAGCAGTCCTAAGAAGCTACAGCCTAAGAGAATGTCAGAGATTTGGGGAAGCCAAGACTACATGAAAAATTATAATTGTCTCCATTGGTCCTATAGGGAAAGAAACTGTCTTAAATTACATATTTCTTCTGAACCTCACTGCCATCCCAATACACCCTCCTTACGTCTCACATTTGGGCAAACACCAGCTCACAATTTGTGCCTCATGGGATGCTCTCCAAATGTGCTTGTGCTTTTGGTCCTTTCACCATTAACCAGCAAGAAGTTCAGGGGTGAAACACCTCTGTTAATGTTGTCTGGGTGACTGTGACTTGATTAACAGGAGCCATCACCTTGGTCTTGATAATCAGGTCTCCCTCCCTGCATTCACAGAGTGACCTCACCTCATGGACCAGTAGGCAGGTGGGGTCCAGTCTCAGGCTCCTCCTGTCAATGACAGCTGTACAATGATCTCCTCAAGGAGGTGTCACACATGTACAGAGGCTGCACACCCTTGGTGGGACACGCTTACCCCAGGAGAACTTCACCTAACCTAAACGCCCATCTCATAGTGTAAGTTGCAGTCCCTGGTGGAAACACAGATGAATTCCTTTTAGAATCAGCTTCTGTATGAATGGATAAATCAGGCATGGGCAAATTGCTCCAAGTGACTTTGAACCATGTATCTGAACAGCACCTGGGCCTTCACATCACAGAATCATAGAATTGTTAGGGTTGGAAGGGACCTCAAGGATCAGCCAGTCCCAATCCCCCTGCCATGGGCAGGGACACCTCACACTACATCAGGTTGCCCAGAGCCATATCCAGCCTGGCCTTCAAAACCTCCAGGGGTGAGGCTTCCACCACCTCCCTGGGCAACCTGTGCCAGTCTCTCACCACCCACATGGTGAAGAACTTCTTCCTAACTAGTCCACCATGCTAGCCTTCATGCTAGTCCACCCTGAGAGAGCAGACTGCTGAGCAGCTGATGCTTTTTTTTCCATTACACAGATGTGGAAGATTTGATGATGAAATAGCAATGCTGCACCTCCTCAGCATGTGTCTGCACTGTGTGACTGCTGCAGTTCCAGCCTGTCTGCCTTATTCTGAGGCAAATGCTTCACTACTGCTTTGGCTCCATTCTGAAATGCTTGCCTGCTGTGCTGTTCCCACCGCTTGATAATTCTCTCCTGAGTAACAGATTTCTTAGAGTGCTGCTTTGAGGATGTAGCTACAGAGGATTCCTGGAAAATGGCTGCTACTGCCAGCTTTAAGAACTGAGGCTAAGGATCCTGAAGGTGCCAAAGCCTACAAAGAAACAAAACAGTTTCCTACAGGGCACGTGGTAACAACTGCTTCTTATCAATGGCAAAAGGGAAAGGAGTGAGGGAGTACAAAATTCTCTCCTTACATTTTCAGAAAGGGACTACAATGGCACTCAGTTCTGTTCTTAGAGCATCCTGATTTAATTTTCTACACTCCCTCCCCATTTCTCCAGTCACCATTCCTTCATAGCTGCATGCAGAATGGTTTAGTGTCTTGATGGAGACTTTGTCTGCTATCACTTTGTCAAACAATGCATTTCCTCGACAGAAAACAGAAACCTCTCCCTTCTGTGAGTGGGGTAGCAGAAACATTCTATCCATCTTTCATTTCAGAGTTGGTGCCATACCCACAGAGTGATGCAGGGGCACTAAATGAGTTAAGCCTCAAGGGGTGTGGTGGTTTTAGGCTATGCCTTTAAAATTTACTTACAGATTTTGAGCAAAAAAGGTAGAAAAATATAAACAAATCACTATTGGGTGTAAAAAGGAAAACAAAAGATTATTCTAAGCAAATTCATTGGATAAATGTCTGGAATAAGAGGAGCTGTACCACAGCAGTTCTCTCAGGAATTTCTCCACAACATGAGGCTGTGGTGCATCAAGTTTGGAAACAGGCGAGTCGTCATTTCCAGTCAGCACCAACACTTGCTCAGCTTTTTCTTAACCTTGTAGCCCACTCCCAGCACCCTTCTGGCCTCTGATCCCAGGTGCAAATCTAATCTTGTACCTTGGGGATGGCTTATGCTAAAGCTTTGCCCTCCCAGGGATGAACTGGAGATCCATCCTGTGTTGCAGGCCATCGCCCTTTTTGTGTTGACTGAGCACCAGCAACTCTTCTACTCCAAGAAGAATGTTTGGAGGGAGAAGGGAACTTTGAAAACAAAATAAAAAGAACAGCAAGAGGCAGAAGGTGACTTTGCTACATGCCAGTATTGACTGTTGCTCACTAGCTACAGGCATTGACTCCTTTATGAACATGGTAGCTTTATACTGGAATAACAAGGCCTGAAAGAAAAGCTTGTATGCTGACTGTGTCTTCTTGCTTACAAGAAAAAAGACATCACAAACCACTGTAACCTCAAGCAATTGAAAGCAAATGAACAAAGCCAGCCAGCCACGCTGCCCTGCAGTTACACTAGATGTGCAAATGCACTGACCTGAGCAGCTTTTTACAGGTGGCAAACCAAGTTTCATTTACATGCTGAAAAACCAAATACAGAAAAATCTGGCAGCAAAGCCACATAAACTTTCTCTGCTACACACAAGACTTGCCATCCTCCCTCAGTGACAGGAAGAACTGGATTTTCATCAAGTGTATTGGGGCAATCAGTCCAAGAGTAACTGCAGCACCATTCCCAGGCATTAGTGTGTGCAAAAGTAGTTTTTCAAATTACCAAGAACTTTGTTGTGTGTTTGTTTTGAAAGCTAGAAAACTTGATGATCTCAAAGGTCTTTTCCAGCCTGGTCTATTCTATTCTGTTCTATCCTATCCTATCCTATCCTATCCTATCCTATCCTATCCTAACTACCAGCATCTTCCTGCCACATTTTAAGCACCTCTACACTCCAGCCTCTTGAGCTCATATGGAAAATTCAACTTCTGAGCCTGGTGTCTAAATGCTGAGACTTCTAAACCCCAGCCCTGAATGTGTTGACCACAAAACTTTTTCTCACAGTAGATTTCCAAAGACAAATGGTCAAAGAGCCACTGACTGAAAAAAAGGCAAGAGATAGAAGCACTTTTATAACTAATTCATATTTTTTAAAACAAACAAACAAAAATCTGGGGTAAAAAGAAGACAACAACCCTCTAACAAATGTCCCTCTGCAGCCTTCTTGTAGCCCCCTTCAGCTACTGGCAGGCTGCTATTAGGTCTCCCCAGCCTTTTCTTCTCCAGGCTGAACACCCCTAGCTCCCTCAGCCTGTCCTCAAAGCAGAGGTGCTCCAACCCCCTGATAATTTTTCTTGCCCTCCTCTGGACCTCCTCCATCAGGACCTTGTCCTTCCTGTGCTGAGGGCTCCAGGCTTGCTATTATAGTAAATTCTATATCACTTCAGGATCAAGAACACTTCTCTAAAATGGCATTTGTTTTCATGAGGAATGTGCTAAAACATCAGGAAGAATTAATCTGAACTGCCATCCAAGAAAACAAATGCTAATGATTTATATTCTTCCCTACAGTTGATTCTTTTGGGGAGGGGTAGAGAGAAGTAGGTTATTTTTGCTTAAACAAAGTTCAAAGGTAGGCAGAATCTCAACAACTACCTGAAGGGAGGTGGTAGCCAGGTGGGGGTTGGTCTTTTCTCCCAGGCAACCAGTACCAGAACAAGAGAACACAGTCTCAAGCTGCACCAGGGGAGGTTTAGGCTGGAAGGAGGAAGACGTTCTTCATAGAGAGAGAGATTGGCCATTGGAATGGGCTGCCCAGGGAGGTGGTAGAGTCACCATCACTGGAGGTGTTTAGGAGGAGACTGGATGAAGCACTTGGTGCCATGGTTTAGTTGATTAGATGGTATTGGGTGATAGGTTGGACTTGATGATCTCTCTCTCTCGAGGTCTTTTCCAACCTGGTTAATTCTATTCTATTCTAAAGAAGGGAAGGTGAGGAATCAGTTACAGCAGTATGAGGAGGTCTGAGTACTCCTCTGAAGCTCTCAGATATTTTATTTTACTGCCAGCTCTGACAAGTTCTCTGTCTAGTAAAACAGGTCATCTCCTGAGCCTAGACTCATCCTTCTAGTCACAGACATGAAGGCAAGTCAGTTTTCCTTCTGCTATTCTACAAGTTCTCCGAGAAGGCAGAAATCCATAGCTGTGGGAGTAATTAATCACAGTCTCTACATTTAAAAGCTATGTTTTCAGCACAGACCTTGGAAAGATGAAACTGCAGAAATCATTGATTATTTGGGATTAGTGACTGAATCAATAAGCCAGCCAGGAACCAAACAAAACCTGGTTTGGATGAGGTGCTCTGAACTTCAATATTTCCTCCTCCAACCTCTAAATAGGTCAAGAAAACCATTTCCTAGAATTTAAAGCTGCACTTTTCTGTGGGCATTGGCTGTCTCTGTCCTAAATTTAGCTGCTGTTTTCCTATGATGATGATTTTCAATCATTATCTAAAATACAGATTTGAAAAGCGAAAATGTTTTCACTTGGAAAGTGCTGTGTGAAATACGAAAAGGAAAGTTATGATAAGGTCCTCAATTTTCTGCAATGAAATTCTCTCCTGGACTTTGTTCCCCACTGAGAGATTATTTAGGGCATGCAGAAGGGGATTTTTCATCTAGTAAACAATGCAGCTGAAAACTTGTCAAAACCACTGCATATCCTAACCTCATTTCACAGGTGGCTTTCCAGCTTTCTTAACGTTTACTTACAAAACTGTCAGAAATGTCATTCCATCAGGTAGAAATTGCACATCCAACTCAATCATGTGGATTTCAGTAACCACACATTTCCATGGAGAATACTAAAGCCTTGGGTCTTTTCTGGCTGCACACTCCCAAGAGTTTCCTAGCACCCATTACCAGGCACTAACTCACTGGGCCCTGGGGCCCTCTGAAATGGACTATCAAATCCTAGATGAAAAATGTGTAATCACCGAGGAAAACACATTTCCACATGCACAGTAATGCATTTAGAAGACATGCTGGCATACAAATGCCTACACTTAACATTCTGTGCACTTTGAAACATGTGGAGATGCCAGTTAGAGGCTGTCAAACCTTTTAAGGAGGTCTACAGGATACCAGCACAGAAAAATTATCCACACTGATAGAATTGCAATGATGGGGGGGTGTGGGGGGGAAAGACCTTAACACAACCTATATGTAACAACATGCAAAAATGCTGCTGGCTAATAAAAGAGGCAGGAAGAAGGAAGGAAGTCCCACTAGGGCTGGAAGGAGATAAAAAGACATTAGGAAGAAGAAAAATGGGCAATTAATATCTCAGCGTATTTTGTGCTCTATGGCAAGCACACCACGATGCTTTTCTCCTGGGAAACACACTGACACATATAGACTGATAACACTTCCCTGCCTTTACCTGCAGTTCACTGATGAAGCTGCAGAACGGCAGCGTGCAACAGAAACTCAAATGGTCTGCCACAGCTCTGGGGCCTCTCCAGCTTCTCTGACAAAAATCATAGCAATTTTTGCAGCCAGAAGAGCTACTCTGTCCTATCTGCCCCTCTGAAGATCTCAACAATCTCATGAAAAATGCCACTGCTAGGTTGTGGTTGATGTTTCCAACTCATGAAGCTGGTGCAGAACACTCTTCTTTTGGAGATGCACTCTGTCATTTGCCTTAATTAGGGCAAACTACCTGCTGTAACCATGACAGGCAATGCTAGCAGGTGATGCCATGTCAGACCAGGCCTAAAACACATACCCAAGTCATGGCCATGTGCCATTACTGGTTGCATCTACTGGGAATTAAAGAGGTTCTGGAGAATTTGAATTCTCCTCGGGAGGTGTGAGTGTCCCATCCTTGCACTGCCAAGCAGCCAGTGTGAGAGGAGGCTGAAGACTTGCAGCACAGGACAGCTTTGCAGTTCAGCAACCAAACCACAGACAACAGCTTAAGCAGCTCAACAAGAAGCTGTTCAGAGGCATTTGCTGTCCTTGCTCTCCGTCTTGGGTTTGGAGTATTCCACTAAATTAGAATCCTGTTTCTACAAGCCTTGGGTTTTATAGCTTCTTAACTCCAACTTAATGAGAGTATTGTTTCCCCCTGGTAGCACATCTCAGTGATTCAGAGCCTGAAATTACTCATTTAAAATCTCAGGGACATTCATAAGGGATTATTTTTGGAAGTAGCCAAACATCCAACTGTTGCAATAGCATCCTGAGGATTCACTTATACTAAGGCAGAGGAGATGACTGGCTGAGGGATCACAAGCAGCTGAACCTACAGCTTTGCTGCAAGCTAGTGTCAGGAGCTGTTCCTCTATGTGTGTCCACTTGGCTGCTCATACAAAACTGGAAGAGATGGCAAGCAAAGCAGTGCTGCGACTCATTAGGGCCATCAAATTATTTCTGCCACTGTTTTAACATTTCCCCTTTAGCCTCTCATCATTATTTTTTTGGGTTTTATGAACAAAATAAGCAATAAAAATAACAGGAGGGTTAGAGAACAGAAGCAGCTTTTTGGTTTAGAAGGATTTTAAAATGAGTTTCCCTCTAGGTAAACAATTCTCTCTCACTGCTCCCTAACTAACAACTGGCATCAAATCCACTAACAACCCATGCTGTTGGATTTGGAATGAAGCCCTTGCAGCAGAGAGGGTAGAAATCTTTTATTTTCTAAGTATAGGATTCAGCAGCCTTCCCTGAGTGCAATGGGTCTGTACCCTGGGGTATGTTCAATGCAACACCACCCTGCTCAGCCCCAGACAGACAAACGCTGCATTGGATGGGAAGAGCAGGAGCTTCTCACCTGATTCCCCACAGCATGAACAAATGAATGGGGACAGAAATAAGTGTAGAGGCAGCCCTGGTTTCTCTCTTTCAGCAGCATGAAAGGGAAGACCATGAAGTGTGAAGTAACCATCCTCCCCCTAAGCTGAAAGGGAGTTTCTCACAGGCATCACTTCTCATTTTATAGCCATCTGTAGAGTTTTCCCTGGGTAAGAAGTTGTGCAAAGTTACAGAACAGCTACCTCCTTCACTGGCAGCTCTGCAATCAAGAGGCCAATGCCTCCCTACAGAACTCTCTAAAGCAACCTACCCAAGCTTTACCATAACCTTAGTTCAGTGTGAAACTAGCAGCACCCAAGGAGATGAAGAAGATGACATAAAAGGATACAAAAGACCCCCAACACTTCATACAGTCTGATTCTTGTGGTGGAGAAGGAGAATAAGATGATATTTTTCCATGCTTCCTATTATCAGCAAATGCAGGTCAAGGAGAACAGTCAGAGCAAAGGCTGTATGAGGCTCAGGAGTACAATCTGGCTTTCTGCATAAAGACAGTTTCAGAGGCAAGTGGTGTTTGTTTACACTCAGTTTCTGCAGCTAATCCTTTGAATCCTGAGTCCTCCAACAAAGTTGCACATGGTCAGCGTCTCCTTTTCTATGCATATCTACCTTCTATGTAGGAAATCCATTCTCACAAGGTGGGACATATCCTTCTGCCAACCTTGGGAGGTCCCATCGGTGAATAAAGACTGTCTGAAAATGCTGGCTCCTTCCTTTCTTTCTGGCACGGGTCAGGACTCTTTTGACACTAGATAAACAGCGATTTTACACTCAGGGTAATTATAATTCTCCTGCACTAACTTTAGGATTTTATGACTGTCATGCAGTCTGTCCACCTTCTATATTTAGGTTCACAAAACTAACATCCTTCACTCAGAAAATACCACATGCTTTCACACTCAGATCTGTCCTTTCATCTGCTGAGGGTTTAACAACCCTGCAGTAGTACAAACAAGAGGGAAAGGCTTCATTTTCCCCTATATTTAGTCGTGGGACAATACCATAGTCTGAGCTCCCTTTTTTCCCCCCAAGGATTGAGACTTACATTATCAACTCAACTGCTTTGCCCTGACCCCACTGTAAACTTTGCTGCTGATTCCAGTACAGGAAAACAGTTCAAGTTGTTATATTTACACTTGATATATTATTTTGACGATACCACAATGATATTCCCTCTGCTCCATTACTATATTTCTTTTTTTTCCACAGCTAGTCAGTAGGTTGTTGTAGAGAAAGGCAAAATATTTCATATATGATGGAGTTACCTGTCCTTTACAAAATGTCTTGCTCAGGTATTAGACTTTTCTGAGGTAGGTATCAGACTTTAGACCCTCCATGACATCTGATTTTGTCTAATGCTAATGAACATCCTTTTTATCAGGCTAGGTGGAACACAAATAATAAGCAACACTATTACTGCAGTGATGAGATGGTATTTTCATTGTGGAAAAGAATGCAACATTGCTCACTACTGTTTTCTGAGGCATATACATATATATGTGCTTGCTGGAAGCTTGGATCAGAATCTAGCAGACAGTCTAGTAGGTAGGGTTAAAGGAGAGTACAGATAATTAGCCACAGCATTGATTTTGCTGTTATTAACACCAGCTTGTTTGGTGATTGTATACTTTTAATTAGTCAGACTGCTTAGCATTGTGACAAAGCACAGAATACATTATCTGAAAACTCTAAACAAGGTAACCACAGGAGGTGAAATCCAGAGACTCTCACTACAACCTACCTGGAGATAGCTCTGTGTCATGCCTGGGAGAGAAAACTTACCTTGCCAAAGAGGTAAAGCACAAAGGTGGATAATAAAGAAAAATAAAATATATATTTAACCTGACAGATGCCCAGTGAAGTCAGGTATAGGATAACACCCAAGGCACAGAGTGTAAAAGCTATATGCAGAAGAGAGAGGTTTGTGCATTGCATGAGGGATCTTTCTTAGCCAAGAGAGAAGGCTGTTTATGGATTACTCCTATGCATAATTTAAGCACACAACCTATTTTTACACATGCACACAGCTAGAACACTACCTGCAGAGACATGAGCATAAGCTTTCTGCTTACCATGCACTTTGTGTGGCAGGTGCTGTGCCTATGCCTGATTTCAATTGCCACCCAAGTCTACACTCAATTAGCCTCCTGTCACTTGGGAGAGGTAGGGTAGAGGTCACTGATGCAAATCTAGCTGCCCAGAAGTGGCAATACTCTGATTTCCCACCTACAACTCCACAGACTGAAACTGCTATTTTAAATGGATGAGAACTTCAAAGGAAAGGATAAAGCTGGACAGGGGGGGTGAGGCACTAAAGAGGAAAAGATTCCCAAGAAAACTAAACCCAGCACGTTAAAAGTTAGAGTATTATGAGAACCACATTAAAACACAATTTTCAATCCATTCCCAGCAGTCCTCTCAGTCCTCCTTCCCAGGTGTGACCTTTCAAATCCAAAAGGGTAGCAATCCCTCTGCACATCTGAAAATACCCAGAGGGGTATATTCAAATAGTGACACAAACTTGGGTCTCCCTTTCCCACCCAGCTTGTTATCACAATGATGTCAAACTTACCAGGGGTAAGTGAAAGGGAGGAGGCTGGTACCCAGATTTTGTAATCATTGACATTTTGTTGCCCCTAGGAAATGCAGAAAAACACTCTGGAAAATTTGTCTCCCACACCATTTAGTGGGGAGAGCATCCCTTTTATTATTACCAAGTGTGTGTTTGTCTTCTGGACCAAAGCAACAAGGGAGAAGAGTGTGTTACAGCTCCAAATAAGGATGGAATAATAGTATCACAGGCCATTAGAAATCTTGGTTCAATTCTTGCTTGCTTAGCCAACATGGTAACTGTCACACTACCATAAATTATGCACACAGATATCTTAGGAGCAGTTCTGGCAACTTCCTCTAGTATCTCATTCTTTCCTCTGTGTTCAGTAAGTGACAATATCGGTCAAGTAACAGCTGGGGAAATGGGGCAGAAACTGGAGGCCTGGGCAAATGCAGAATGAAGAAAGTGTGGTTTTGTCTTCAGAGAAGAAGAATTGTGGAGAAGCCATCCCAGAGAGTAATAGCAGCACAGCTAAGAGTTTTGCAGATACAAGACCTCACTACCAACTTTAATTAAACTGCTTCTTCAAAACACCCTGCAGTGCACTTTGATCAGCCAGGCAAAAGAGACATATTTTTGTGGAATACTGCAAATATGAGTAAGAAAAAAACCAAACACCAACCTAAAATCCTTACACTAAAAATGATTTTCATCTCCCTGTCTTCATGCCCTTGCAGGTGCTAATACAACAAAGTAGAACTCCCCGACAAACCCCAAGCGCTTAACCATAACACCAGCATCATTGGAGTGCTCCTGACTTCCTACATAATTATTTGGTAAAACCTCAATTAAAATGCAGATCATTCAACTGTAATTATATAAATTTCTTCCCATATTTTCCTTGTGCTTTCATGTAGGAAGCTGTAAATAAATATTTGTACACATGCCGTGGCTGTAATTAAAGTGATCACGGTGTTGGTAGAGAGAGGACTGAATGGATTTACATCAAAGTCTTCCTTGCAGAGCCTCTACTAACTTAAGAGGTTAAGCCAATAATTGGTTGTTTTTTTCAAGTTTCTGAGCAAATTTTCAAGTGCAAGGCAATAAGAGAGAGGCTCTTTCTCCCCCCTCAGCCTCAAATGGTGTCAACATCAAAGTTCTGATTAGCTCTTTAAACAATCAGTATTAGTTTTGTTAACCATCAATGTTTCCAGTCATGGCTTTGCACAGAACTAGTCTCCAGCCCTTTGTGTGCTTAATCTTTGGGATGGGGCTTGGCTGTGGGGTTTTTAACGCTGTCCAAAATCTGGGAACTTGCTGCTTAAGAGATTGAAGGGTTGCCTAAGGAAACCTCCCCATTTTTCATTTGTGCTCACGTAGAGAGCTTCTAAAGTGAAGTTTGATCTTGGTGAAAAGGAGATTCTTCTATACACAACAGGAGTGAGGGCACAAAGGATGAGCTGGAGGCACGTTGCAGTGGAATTGTGCCAAACTCACGTTTTCCTTGTGGAATGAAGGTGAAAAGTACAGCAAGGGGTTTCTTGCATGCTGTGTAACAACCTTTAAATGCAGTAACTTTGTGCTTTGTAACTCTGTTGGCCACTACAATACAGGAAAGTTAGACTAATCCTCTCTCTGACTTCACAGACTGAATGCCCCATCCCAGGCTTCCTTGCCTTTGAAAACCGTGGGAGAAAATGTTCCTAAAAAAGTGAGTCAGTGAAGAACAACATCACCCATGATAAAAACTCCCACTTCAGTCCCCCATATGGACAGCATTTTCTGCCTTGAGCAACTCTGTTGTGTGTTATGAGGAAGAGCAACCTGACATCCTCAGTGCACATCCACATACACCACAGAGAGAACACCAAGGGAAGTGTTTGGCCTCGTTTTGTGTAGGAGACACATTGGGGCTAGAAATCTGCAGGTGCACTGTAGAGGCTGCTTCCCAAAGCTGAGAGCTCTACCTGGTGGCATTTGAACTCCAGGTTGGTGGAAGATCAGTTTCTGTCTTCCATTCCTTTGGTGTGCTTTCGATGGAGAAGGGAGCTGGGCATGTGGGCCACAAACAGACTGCAGGCTCCAGTCCCTCCCTAGTCAAACATCCACCCCAAAGGCAAACTGCTAACTCTTCCCTTTTTGTCTCACATTCAGTACAAATCCCTGCCTCGATATGGCTGAGCCACAGCTGCAGAACTGTAGTAGGCAAAGGAAATGAGAAATTGCTTTCATATTCCTTTTCCATGGACACTTTTACTGTACTGAGGTCTTCTTTGCTCAGCTTTGGGATGTGTGCTGCTTGGCTTTCTGGTTTTGTGGCACACTATTAGGGTTGTGCCCACAAGTGAGAACATCACTTGGTCTTTGCTTTTTTTGCTCTCATTTTCCTCAACAGGATGCACAGAAATTAACAAACCAAAACATTTCAGCTGACTTAGTTGTGGGGTTGTTTTGTTTGTTTGTTTGTGTTTTTTTTCCCCCTGCTATAAACAATATTCTCATGAGTTCATTTGAATTTGTTCCCATTTTAGGGGCACTACAAGTCTGTAGCACTATCTCTGCACTGCAAATGGAGTGCACTTTCTGCGTCTGGCAAAGGGCATTAAACACTTGAGCTGATGTGGCCATTACTATATTTTATATTTAGATTGCTTAATTAGAACCAGTAGGGAATTGTACACTGGAACAACTTGATGGAAAGTTCAGACCAGCCAGAGATATTAGTTAAGAGAGAAGAGAAGAGAAGAGAAGAGAAGAGAAGAGAAGAGAAGAGAAGAGAAGAGAAGAGAAGAGAAGAGAAGAGAAGAGAAGAGAAGAGAAGAGAAGAGAAGAGAAGAGAAGAGAAGAGAAGAGAAGAGAAGAGAAGAGAAGAGAAGAGAAGAGAAGAGAAAAAGGAAAGGCAAAGGAGAGAAAAAGGAAAGGCAAAGGAGAGAAAAAGGAAAGGCAAAGGAAAGGCAAAGGAAAGGCAAAGGAAAGGCAAAGGAAAGGCAAAGGAAAGGCAAAGGAAAGGCAGAGGAAAGGCAAAGGAAAGGCAAAGGAAAGGCAAAGGAAAAAAGAAAAGAAAAGAGAGAAAAGAGAAGAGGAAGAGAAGAGGAAGAGAAGAGGAAGAGAAGAGGAAGAGAAGAGGAAGAGAAGAGGAAGAGAAGAGGAAGAGAAGAGGAAGAGAAGAGGAAGAGAAGAGGAAGAGAAGAGGAAGAGGAAGAGAAGAGGAAGAGAAGAGGAAGAGAAGAGGAAGAGAAGAGGAAGAGAAGAGGAGAAAAGAGGAGAAAAGAGGAGAGAAGAGGAGAGAAGAGGAGAGAAGAGGAGAGAAGAGGAGAGAAGAGGAGAGAAGAGAAGAGAAGAGAAGAGAAGAGAAGAGAAGAGAAGAGAAGAGAAGAGAAGAGAAGAGAAGAGAAGAGAAGAGAAGAGAAGAGAAGAGAAGAGAAGAGAAGAGAAGAGAAAAGAAGAGAAGAGAAGAGAAGAGAAGAGAAGAGAAGAGAAGAGAAGAGAAGAGAAGAGAAGAGAAGAGAAGAGAAGAGAAGAGAAGAGAAGAGAAGAGAAGAGAAGAGAAGAGAAGAGGAAAAGAAAAGGAAAAAAGAAGTAAAAAAAAAGGTTTTTACTTTAAGAAAAGGATCTATTGGGGGTTTGTATTTGTTCAGCCCAGAATATTCCAGTTTACCCAGGTCATCTAAAAGCATTAACCACATATCAGTTTGAGAAAACATTATGCTAAAATGTCCCTCATAGCACAGAACAGACTGGAGAAAAAGGAGTTTAGTGTCTGTCTTCCTCCCCCACTCTGCACCCCCCCCAATAACTTCCATTCCCTAAAAGTACAGTTTTGTCAGGGTAGAGTTCTACAGCACTCCTCCTTCCAGAGCAAAAGGGATGTGAGACAGCAGCACCTGCTTTTTCCTGTCCTCTGCCTCCCACACTATCCTCCAGTAGATTGTGCTCTAACCTGCATCACCTCAGTGATCCACACTAGAACAACAATCAGACTGGAAGCCTATTTTTAATCTGGTTTACACTGTGGCTGCCAAAATCTGCATCAGCACAGGGGAATGGAAAGAGCAGTTGAGGACCAGAGTGTCTCTGTCTGGCAAGTGCAGTATGTCCCTGTGTAATGCCTCCCACAGCCATCCATCTGACTCTATTGATTCACTGTACCTGAAGCATGGGAGCATCCTGGCAGATGCCTCCTATGGGATGGATGTTCCAACTGGATGGAGATACAGAAGGACTTGCATTAGATTTTTGGTGTTTTTCTTTTGTAGGGAAGAAAATTCATAGATTCACAGATTGGTTTGGATTGGAGGAGACCTTGAAGGTCACAGAAGTTCCAAACCCCCTTCCATGGGCAGGAACACCTTCCACTAGACCAGAATGCTCAAGGCCTCATCCAACCTGGCCTTGAACATTTCCCAAGGAGGGAGCATCCACAGCCTCCCTCAGCAACCTGTTCCAGCACCTCATCATCCTCACTGTAAAGAATTCCTTCCTAACATCCAGTTTAAATCTGCCCTTCTTCAGTTCATTCCTTCTCATCTTATTACAACAAGTCCTGTAAAAAAATCCCTTCCCAGCTTTCTGGTAAACCCCCTTCAGGCTGCTCCCTGGAGCTTTCTCTTCTCCAGGCTGAACAGCCCCAACTCTTGCAGCCTGTTCCACAGGGGAGGTCCTCCAGCCCTCTGATCATCCTGATGGCCCTCAACCCTTTCCAGCAGTTTCATGTCCTTCTTACTTTGGGGGCACAAGAGCTGGAAATGTGCTGCTACAAGTTACCTCAAAGCAAGATATAATTTCAAAGAATCACAGAATTTCAAAGGCTGGAAGGGACCTCAAAAGCTCCTCCAGCAGTCCAACCCCCCCTGCCAGAGCAGGATCACCTAGAGCATGTCACACAGGGACACATCCAGGTGAGTTTTGGATATCTCCAGAGAGAGACTCAACAACCCCCCTAGGCAGCCTGCTCTAGGGCTGCAGGAATCACTCTTTGAGAATTTTCATTGGAACTGCTGAAACATTTCTGAATTGGATGATGAATAGAATAGAATAGAATAGAATAGAATAGAATAGAATAGAATAGAATAGAATAGAATAGAATAACATAACTAGGTTGGAAGAGACCTTTGAGATCATCCAGTCCAACCTATCACCCAACACCTCATGACTAACTAAACCATGGCTCCAAGTGCCTCATCCAAACCTTTCCTGAACAACTCCAGGGATGGTGACTCCACCACCTCCCTGTGCAGCACATCCCAATGGCAAATCTCTCTTTCTGGGAAGAACTTTCTCCTCACCTCCAGCCTAAACCTCCCCTGGCACAGCTTGAGACTGTGTCCTCTTGTGCTGGTTGCCTGGGAGAAGAGACCAACCCCCACCTGGCTACAACCTCCCTTCAGGTAGTTGTGGAGAGCAATAAGGTCTCCTGAGTCCTTCCTTTTGTCACTGTGTTGGTAGAGAGAAGCAAGTTTGACTATGCATCATCTTTTGAATGCAAAAGATCCTAGCACTCCCCAGGTTTTGACATAACATGTCCCTAGGCATCAGCAGAGAATTTCAGATAGGACTGACTACATTGCAGTAGGAAAACTAATTACCAAAAGTACAATCTAATTAAAGTAGGGCATTTAGGGGACAGGATCCCACAGCTAGAATTGCTGAGAGACTGTAAGCGAAACACTGAGCAGGGAGTTCCTAGTGCATGGTATCATATCCTCCTCTATCACCATCACCCACATTAGACCAGTTCCGTTTTGCACCAATGCCCTTGGGAAATCATCTCCCTACATGAAATCTTATTCACCATGTAATTCCATTGCATAACACAATGACTCTGGAATATTTATGCTAACCAACCTATGGATTTCCATTTCTGCATCCTGAGAAGATGTGTCCTGTTACTGCAGGTAATACAAGCCATAAATGAGCATGGATATAATGCAAACAGTTCATACAAAGCCAGACTAAGGATTCAAACAGAGAGACTTTGGAATTTCTCTTTAATAGCCTTCACAGTGCCTTGCAAAGTAAAAATGAAATCAGAGATGAAGCATGTTGCACACCATAGCTGCAAGGCTTTGTAAGCAGTTTGATCAGTCAGCTGATCCCCTCAAGCCATCAGAAATTGTTCTCTTTGTAAGTACTCAAAATTGCACTTTAGATGAATGAAAGGCAATGAAATCCCTCACTACACATAATATTTATGGGGTTTGTTACCCCTGTGGTAAGAAGAAAGATGAGTAGACACAAGGAAAATCTCAAAGAAAGCTTCTGGAAGGTGGAGTTCAGCTCTAATTTCTAGCCTGTGCCTTCTCCAGCCATAGGACTGCCCCTGCCAGTAGCCTCAATGCAGGGAAGAGCAGCAGGCAATGCCTGGCATCAGCTTATGGTCTGTCAATGAATACATGACTTCAAAAGCTAGCAGAAACTTCTACATTTCATTCAAGGGGGTTGAGAGCATGGATTGCAGCCCTTACAAGAAGATATATTTTAACTAACATCATTGACCAAATTATTTAGAAGTGTAATGTAACCTGTGCTGCACCAGGTTAGGAGGTGATTGCTAGAGAGCAGCCCTGGGGAGAAGGACCTGAGAGTGCTGGTGGGCAGCAAGTTCTGCATGGGACAGCAATGTGCCTCAGGGGCCAAAAAGGCCAATGGGATCCTGGGGTGCAGAGGAGTGTGTCCAGCAGAGCCAGGAAGGTTCTCCTCCCCCTCTACTCTACCCTGGTGAGGCCACATCTGGAATATTGCATCCAGTTCTGGGCTCCCCAGTTCAAGAGGGACAGGGATCTGCTGGAGAGAGTCCAAGGGAGGGCTACAAGGATGCTGAAGGGCCTGGAGCACTCCCCTGTGAGGAGTGGCTGAGAGCCCTGGGGCTGTTCAGTCTGGAGAGAAGAAGAATGAGAGGGAATCTGATCAATGTCTATCAATACCTGAGGACTGAAGGTGAGGAAGGAAAGGACAGTCTCTGCTCAGTTGTGCCCTGTGATAGGACAAGGGGCAATGGATGTAAACTCCAGCACAGGAGGTTCTACCTCAACATGAGGAGGAACTTCTTCACTGTGATGGTCACAAAGCACTGGAGCAGGCTGCCCAGAGAGATTGTGGAGTCTTCTTCTCTGGAGCCTTTCCAGCCCTGTCTGGATGTGTTCCTGTGTGACCTGTGCTGGATTCTCTGGTCCTGCTCTGGCAGGGGACTGGAAGATTTCCAGAGGTCCTTTCCAACCCCTAACATCCCGTGATCCTGTGTAATTTCTCTTAATGACTAAACCAAGGCATAGCAGTTGTGGCTGGTCATTTAAAATGTACCTTGGAGTTCAGGCTGAAAAAGTAGCCCAGAAAAATGTGTCCAGAAATGTTAAAATCAAAAAACAGGCAAGTAAAAAAGTGCAGTAATCTGAAAGCAGTGAGTGACCCAGACATTATCAAGAGTGTCATCCTGGTACTCCTAAAGCTTGCTGCTTGGATTCTGTAGATCCTGTAGGATTGATTTGCTGTATGTCTGGACTTGGAATATTTTGAGTGTGAACAGATGGCTGTGGTGGGTAGACTGCATCCATTCCCATCAAGTGTTTTTAATGCAACTTTTGGACAAGGAGTTTGAGAGTAGTCTTGAAGCTGGTCTGCTCTGTGGCAAGGTCAGTCTCCAGCCAAGCAGAGAATCACAGAGCTGTCATCAATTCCTCTGTTGCTTTCTTATTTGTTGACAGGGGAGATTAGAGTCATGCCAGGGAAACTGGCTCAAATGATTTCAGAAAAAATAAAAACAACAAAAGGAAATAGGGGGGTGGCAGGAAACTCAAGAAAAAGGGACAAAATGTCTCTGGAGACTGGCTTGAATGCTTAAAAAAGTCAATGGATTTAAACCTCTATTATGCATCAGATACTTAAGCTGTCACACTGAAATCCAAGTCAGACTGTAGAGGTTACTTAAATAATTGTGTGGAATTATATAAACCCCAGAATATTCCAGGCTCATTGCACCAACCTAGAATAAGCCATAGCACTCAGTGAGGAGACTCTAAATAGTCCTTTAGTAACATCATGGTTGGAATGTAGCTGACATTCCCCCAAACCTGGTCCTGAGACACTCTTGCTCCCTGGGCTCACACACAGTGCTGCCTGTAGCTCACTGTCTCTCAAAGCCTTACTGCTCACAACCAGTGGCACTGCAGTTTGTCCCTGCATGTAGACACACACCACATGCTCTGCAGAGGTCAGAGGGAATAAGCCCTGAATGTGTGTTTGCCTCGTGGAAGTTTTTGTGCTTTGTGTACCAATATGGAGAATATTAATGACATTTTGCATGCTAATGAAAATTTGCTGAAGTTGTAAGGCTGCTATGAGACTTATTGCCAAGATGACCTAGCAGCTACTTAGTTTCCATGACATTTTTATAAGCAGGCTGAACTGATTTTGTGTGTGTGTGCAAGCAATATGGTCTCTTTACAGTAACTAACAGATTGCATGGAAAACAAAGTTTTATTAAAGGGTACAAACACACCTTTATTCTACCTCAAATTAAGCATGCCTGGAGGAACAGGTTATTAGGAAATGAAACTCCTGCTGCTGGAGAAGACCACTGCAAAATCACGATCAGTTAAGTCTGCAATTCAAACAATCATATCCCTTGCCCACAGAATCATAGAATGGTCTGGGTTTGGAAGGGACCTCCAGAGCTCATCCAGTCCAACCCCCTCTGCACTCAGCAGGGACATCCTCAGCTAGATCAGGCTGCCCAGAGCCCTGTCGAGCCTCACCCTGAACAACTCTGGGGAAGGGGCCCCAACCATCTCCCTGGACAACTTGCTCTGTGACCCTCATGATGAAGAAGTCATTCCCAACATCCAATCTCAATCTGTTCTGCTCTAGTTTGAAGCCATTGCCCATTGTCCTGCCACTGCAGGCCTTTGCAAACAATCTCTCTCCACCCTTCTTGTAGACCCTCCTTCAGGTACTGGCAGGCTGCTATTAGGTCTCCCTGAAGCCTTCTCTTCTCCAGACTGAACACCCCCAGCTCCCTCAGCCTGTCCTCATAGCAGAGGTGTTCCAACCCCCTGATCATTTTCATGGCCCTCCTCATCCTCATGGACATCAGGTCCATGTTCTTCCTATACTGCGGTACTCAAGGTGAGGTCTCACCAGAGTAAAGTGGCAGAATCACCTCTCTCCATCTCTGACCACCCTGCTTGTGCTGCAGCCCAGGGTGTGATTTGCCTTCTGTGCTGCAAGCTCACACTGCCTGCTCATGTCCAGCTTCTCATCCATCAGCACCCCCAAGTCCTTTTCTGCAGGGCTGCTTTCTGTCACCTGATCCCCTGGTCTGCATTGAGGCATCTTCTTAATGTGTTCCTAAAGAACATTTCAAAAGACAGACTTTTTCTTTAGCTTATTCCTTGTAGCACCTCCCCTTAGGATACTCCACACTTCACAGCATGGTCTTCTTCCAGCTGGGAAGCTCTTGTTTTCAGCCAGCTCTTCCCAAGTTATACCTGCCTAACGCTCAGCTCAGATCCCATGCCAAGGAAGGAGGAATATAACTACTCAGCCCATGTTGCTGGCTTCCACTGCTTCCCAGGTAAATATGAAAATAATCTCAACTGTGTGTTTTCCACTATTCTAAAGGTCAGAAAGAGCAACCTATTAATAGCTACTTACTCCAAGGGTTACAAAAAGGCCCATTCCTCTTTTGTCTCCTTTGCATTCACAACTCAACACAAATGTCATAACTCAACGTGAATATTAGCTCACAGATGTGCTAAATGCATTCACTGTCGTCCAAGGGTTTCTTTCCATCTTCATTCTTGTCTCCAAATATCTTACATTTCTACCCTAAACTCTGAGAGGAAGATATTCCTATTTATAGGGTGTATATTATAAGGTGAAAATAAAACTGTAGCTTGAGATCCTAGCCCTGTGAATTAGAAGTAATATCTTTTAAGCATGCATCCTCTTTCTACACTTAAAATACCAATGACTACAGCAATCTCTTATGCAGTGCTTAATGCATTTGAAACCTGGGCTTTCCATGCATTTTGCAGCTATTCAGAGGCATCCTGGAGTATGAAAAAGAAAAAAAAAAGGATAAAAGAATAAAATGAAGAAGTATACCTGCCACAGAAACAGAGAGAAGTGTGAGATGATACAAAGAGGTGACTATTGGTGGCAACCTCCTCTTAGCTCTTCTGGCTAACTCCCAGACTAATTTGTCGACACCTCTTGAAGATGCTGTTTGTGAACAGAAGGCAACCACACATCTCCCCTCAGAGGCTTCCTATTTTCTCTTCAATGCTGAATTCAAACATATGCAGATTTCACTATTTCTCATACCTAACTAATTATCACACTAACAATTTTGCTGAATTGATCACCTCAATCTGAAATATTTAACCAGACACAACTAGGGATTAGTTTCTCCAAGGCTTTAGCATCCATTTAATTGCTGGAAAAGAAAGCAAGCTTTTCGGAAGGGCTAATCATGGTAGACATGGCAATGAATCTAAAAAGATAGCCTGCATTTATAGACCCAAATAAATCTTTGTTCTTCTCAAAAGCTGGATGTGGACACTTCAAGACAGTTTCCATTTCAGATGGACCCACTGACAAGTCTCAAAACCTGAGACTTTGGTACAGGGCTACTTCACCTTACACAGACTAGTAATTAACTCAGTGTGTAACCAGAAAGCCTAAAAGCCATCACAAAGTGTTAACTGTCAGCATATATATTGAGTACCAGCAGGAAAGGTAACGATCCAAGGAGAGGATGTGATTTAAATTGCCAGAGAATGAATAGTAGTAGACAAGAGCATTTTGTGTATCAAGTGTTTGTCATGCCATTAATTATCCCAATTAATATCTTCCCCCGGAGATATTGCAGTCTCTTTCTGCAAAATTCCCTGGATTTATGAAAAGAAATATGTCAAGATTAAGAACCACAGTAAATCACTAACATAAGGGAAGGGGTTTTTTTGGTTGTTGTTCTTATTGTAATCATTGTAACAGAAGCCCATCAAAACACCTCCAGTTTCCTCATGGAAGATAGACAGTAACTGCCCCCAGCTCCCATGCATTGTCATGCCACATTTCACATCTAAACTCCAGAAATGGGCTGCTTATCTACCAGGATCTGTAAGGATAGCATTGCCCTGCTTGCATTACCCATTTGCATTTTGAAAGTTTCAAGCAATTGTCTTCATGGCCTGGTGAATATTTTAGCAACAAACAAAGCAGCAGTGCATTGGATCAGATGGGACAAGAGGGAAACTATATACACTTCCTAGAGACCATATCAAAATGAAGGCATTTTATCCACCTATATGTTCTTAATTCTTTCTCCCAGTAAAGAAAGATGGACAGCCAAACAACTGACTGTTTCTCAACATGTAGAGTCAAATGGTCACCACTAATAAGCACCCTAGTACTATACTGTATGCTGGCTTATGCATGTGCTGCTTAATAACTTTATAAGAGGATTTGAACAGTAGGATAAGAAGTTCATAAGAATCCAACACTATGAGATACAGACACACTAACTTTATATTTCAGGCTGCCTTTTTCATTTAAGAAACAGAAAAGCCCTAGAGCAGACAGCTGAATTCTCACCTACATCTCATACTAATCACTGGAAAGATGTCATTAACTAGCTGTAGATCAGAGCACTCTCTGTAAATTGCCTGGAATACACAGATGTAAACTAGAAGGATTTTCAATCCAAGGCCTTATTTTCCTCCTTACTTCCCAGTGCTTTCTGCCCCATAGCATGTTCTAAGCAGAGGTAACACCATCTTGCATGAACAAGCTCATGCTTTGCAATAGGTGTCACCATAGCAAGAGTGATAGGTTTTCACCACTCTGAACTATATTGGGCTTGGTGTAAGTCAAACCAAGATTTAAGACAAGATGTAGTGATTTGCTCCAAGTATCAACAGAGTCAGTAGCAGAGATCAAGTCCTGCACTTTGGTGCAATGCAGTACTTAAAGGCAGGGTAAACCTGTGGTGAAATCCCCATGAGTGCAGATCAGGTTTGGGTCACAGTGGCGAAGGAGAGTGGGAGTACATTAGCTATAATGGTCACAAAATACATTCATGAATTAAAACCCTTGATAGGGATGAGCAACCTCTTTTATTTCCTATCATTTCAAATTCAGTAGTGAAAGCCACAGCCACAATTCCTTACAGCCAGTGCAGATGCTGGGAGCTCAATCCTATCAACACCTTTTTGGATCGTGGTCAGCCTTTTACCCCTCTCAAGCTACTTTCTGTCTGCAACAGAGGTGAAGCTTTTGTCTTCTATTAATTGTAAAGTGGTAAAAGCCCTTAATGAGATAAATGCAGTGTTTCTTTGAGGGCAGAGCAGTTTAGGCTTCATGAGATGACTTTAATTGCACGGCAGTACTTTACTGAGGGCTGAGTTTTGTCATTGTGACTCAGGAAATGGATTGCTGGAAAGCCAGGCACAAGGCTTTGGATGCTGTGGGTTTCTCAATTGGATTTTTTTTCTTCCTTTTATTTATAAAAATTAGTTTGGCCTTAGTTTTGCTTTCATTTCTTTCCACATGAATTGATCAATTGGCTACAGAGCTATCTGGAAATGGAAAACAGTTTACAATTCAAACCATTGCAAATGGCTCAGCTTCAGTAACAACAACAAGAAAAAAGCCATTCAGACCCTAGTGCTCAGTTCCTTAGCTTTCAAGCTGCAAAATATTTTCCAGTTTTAATTCTGGATTCCTAGCGTGGTCCTGAGGTAGTTTACATTGTGGGCAACCAGCACCAGAACAAGAGGACACAGTCTCAAGCTGTGCTAGGGGAAGTTTAGGCTGGAGGTGAGGAGAAAGTTCTTCCCAGAAAGAGTAATTGGCCATTGGGATGTGCTGCCCAGGGAGGTGGTGGAGTCACCATCCCTGGAGGTGTTCAAGAAAGGATTGGATGTGGCACTTGGAGCCATGGTTTAATTGTCATGAGGTGTTGGGTGATAGGTCAGGCTTGATGATCTCTGAGGTACTTTCCAACCTTGTTGATCCTACAGTTCTAAAATGTCTGGAAGGATTACAGACTGGAAGGGCAAACACTAGAATACAGGGAAACCATGTCAGAGCCTACTTCTGCTTTCCCACTGGGGCCTGGGTCAAGCTTAATGGTGCAGAGGAATTCCTCAGATCTGTGGCAGCACTAAGATCAGTTGGGACTGTCTCTGCAGCATGGATTAATACAGCCTAGAAACAGCTCTGACTCCTCCAAGGATCCAAAGCAGGCCTTGAAGCCTGAAACATCTTTCCAGAACTTCCCCTAAGTGAGGGACAGAACAGTGATGGCATCCGTACGACCCCTTCCTAGGCGATCGGTCTAATTCAGCAGTACCAAAGTTAGAGCTATGAGGATAGGATACAAGACCTTCTGAACTGAAAAGCTGCACAATAAAAGGGAAGCATCACACTGCACACCAGCCAGAACTCAGAGCTTTCTACATCTAACTAAGGAAAGGAAAATCAGATAAGTGACTGAGATCTAAAGTTAGAGAGGTTGCTACCTTGACCTGCAAGAGAGAGCTCTTTTCTATTTTTTCCTTTGTCCTCCATTTAAAACTGGAGCAGTAAAATTATTAAGGGATTACTTCCGAGTTTCAAACTTCAGAGAACTTTTTTTCCCCCCTTCCTAAATACCATGGATGGTGGGAGAGAATAATGGGACGGAATTTGAACATTAGCAAGCACATGCTATTTTCTGATCCCCACTGGTATCACTCTGGGTCCTTGTGCACAAATGTGCTGTTTAGTCAAATAAGGTGCTATGTACTGCAGACTCAAGTTAGCAAATAAAAATAGCTAAGATAATTTCAGCTCCATCCACAGCGCTGGGAGTTGGGAAGGGGAGGAAAGTGGAGGTGGGAAGGGAATATTTGTGGAGTGGAAAAATTCAGAATTATTTGGGGGTGAGAAGAGTAGAGGAAAGATTTATATAAAAGCTCTGTAGAGACTGCTGAAGGAGCAGAAGACAGTGAACCCAGGCCTGGTCTCTATACAGCTTGTGTGAGTCTGCCAGTCTATCCATACAATGCCACGTGTGCTCTATCCTCCCTACCATCAACCCAGTCCAACATGCTTCCTTGGAAACATCTGCACACTGTGCCTTTGAACAAACACTCTTCAGTCAGCCAGCCTCATTAGAATAAACAAGGTAATTAGTAGATCTGTGATGACTTTGAAGAGACTAGAGAGCAATTACATGGAGAGCTCAGCCAGCAGAACTAACAGCTATGGATTCAGCCAGCAAAAAAAGAGGTGAACAAATGGCACAACTTCCTAGGTGAGGGGGTGAAATAAAATCTTGGGTGTTAATCTATCTCAGAATAGTCAGGAAAGTTCTTCTAGAATATTTTTTAATATCGATTGGCCACATGGCCTTTAAATCCATGCAAGAACACTCACCCAACATAAGACCAGCCAGCATTCAGCTTCCCTTAAAAAGGGAATCAAATCAAACAAGCTTCACTTCACTTTGCCTCACCAAGGAGAAGTCCACTGACAGGCATAATACAGTTCAGCTGTAGCAAAGTTATGTCCTGCCTGAATACTCTGTGATAGAAACAAGCAAGTCAAAGAGATAAGCCTAGACATAGTCAAAAAAATCCCCAGAAAACCACATAAGAAGAGAATTTCCTTTCCTCAACAGACATCTCTATATATGGGCCCACCATGCTAACAGTTTAAGAGCAATTTCCTCTTTCCAAATGAAAGTCTGTGGCAAAATAACATATGCTGAATTATTACAAATTCTGAGCAAAGCAGATTTTCCTACACTTGATATTCATAAATTCGATGAGGCAAATCTTTGTATCACACAATCTGTGTTTTCAGCAGAATCATCCTCGAGGCAGCCAAATATGCCAGTTTGTGGGGTTTAAAAAGGCTTGGTTATAAATAACACACACACACTGCAAGGGATCTTAGCCCTCACACAAGGATTTCTCACCTCCCTTGAGCCAGCAGTGCCCTATTTGGGACGTTACCTGGGTGTTTCTTTAGTGGTGAAGTGAGACCTGCTCTGTCTGCGCTCACCACAGCAGCTAGTCTGAGGCAACGTGTGGTTTCTCTAGCAGTCTAGAGGTTATGGATAGCAATGGCTGCGTCAATGCCACAGTCACATTACCAAGCTACTGGGGACATTTCAGATGGCAGCAAAGAACCAGACACCAGGGCTGAAAAACCTTGGTCTTGTCTCATGGCTTCATTCATAGAAAGCAGTAAAAAGCTCTCTCTCTGCAGGTGCCTCTGGGTCCCATGTATGATTTGATCTTTCCATCCTAAGCCATCATCACTCTCATGCCAAAAAGGCTCAGACATGATGACTGTATTTCTGCAAGGCTGAAGTTAAGTTTTCTAAGCATCTTATTCACTGCAGGAGCAGACTGTGAGCCTGAACAACTGTCATGCCAAGGCACTACCTGCTTATCATCAACGCTGACTCCCCTGAATGCAACAAATCAGGAAGCAGCCCCTGCTCTCCCTTCCCTCCCAGAGGTCTTTTTGATGTAACTACCTCCACAGCCTCTCATCCAGTAGCAATGACTCACAGGAAGAGGGATGTGCTTCAAAACCCATGCCAAGGGCAAAACGCATCACCCTGCAACTTGATCTTTGTAGCTGTTTTTCAGACTCTAATCTCTGGTTACTCAACCAAATCAGGTGGCTGCAGTGAGAAAGCTGAACAAGCCCTCCCCCTTAACCGATGTTCTCCTCCCACTTGCCAAACAAAGCCCTCCAAGACTGCCCAGTCACTCTACAGAGGCTGCGTCCCACCATGCGCTTTGTTCCAGGGCTGTGTCACATCACTCTGCCTGCGTTAAGGCTGCGTGAACACAGCTGTTACTGGCTGAACTAAAAGAGACAGTGACTCATACTACATCCTTGGGGTTGAAAAAAAGATGTGGGTAGTATTTCAGAGCTCTCCAAAAGCTGTGATTTCACATGATGGCTAAATAAAGGAGGGCAATGAGTTGAGAACATATAAACCCTGGATGCTAGGTGATGTACCATGCATCAAAAAAATGTTGGCACTATTTTACACCTTGCTGTCATCGTGTCAGCTTAGGAATCACAAGTAGAAGAGAAGCTCAGATAAACGTTCAGAAGGAAAAGTACAAGTTACAGGAAAAGAAACTAAGGGAGAAGAAGTACAAAGCACTGCTCTATTCACTCTCCAGATCAGATTTTCTTGGTAGGGCAGGAAGAAAGACTCAGGCTATATTTGTCATCTCACACAGTCACATCCGTACCAAGTGGGTATTAAGTGCTACTGTTCTTGCACAGTGGCATTCTCACCTTCGCCCTCTAAAATGAGCACTAGACTCTAGTAATGAAGAACTTTAGGCAAGTAACTTATGGGTTTAGAGATGCTTCAGTTCTGCTTCTTCCCAGTCCTCTCTTCTTTCTGCTACTTAGCCCAGATGAGTACTTTTGAAAGTACTTACACACCTACAAATAAAGCTCAGCTCAAAGCAAAAATGCCAGACACCAGAATTACACTGTGCTGCTTACACACTGCCTGGGAACCCTTGCTTGTGGTGAGCCAATGTGGTTTTGGAAGTTGCATCCTCCAAGACACATGGTTCCTGCCTGCAAGTATGACATAGAAGAAAATGGGGTGCAGAGGTTTTTTTGAAACCCAGATCTAGGCAAAAGAAAAATACTGATAAAGAAAAAGAACAACGATTCCTTCTTAGCACCTGCAGGAAGTAAGGAAGAGACATCATATTTTCTAGGCACACCATAAGATATGACCACTTCTCCTGTTTAGAAGCAAAGCACTGGTTTAGTAGTTAAGGCAGTCATTGGCAGCCTGATGAACACTTGCCTTTTCAGATGCTTCAGTCTGGCTGACAATCACCTTAACTTTCCCCACTCTGTTGGTGCTGTTGATTTCAAGTCAGCATTACTCATTTCAGACAGGATGCCAATGTAGAGGCAGGCTGGGAGGTCTCAGCCAGCTGATACTTGGAGGACTGGATTCAAATACTACTCATCATGATTTCGAACACCTGTGAAGTCCCACATCTAAAAGAGTGAGTCAACCAAGAGAGCCTTGTTTTATTACATGTACATCACACCAGCCATTCTAACTTGCATCTTATCTCAGTGATTCACTGCCATTCTGCTTCAGTCTCCACCTCTTTGCTTTGTTGTTTCTTCAAGCACCAATGTAAGCTCCTAGTTCACTAGGATGCTGTAACACACTGAATAAAGAATAAGCTTCCCCCAACGTTTCCCCCATATTTCCTTTGTCTTTGTGGCCCATTAAATCTAATTATATCCACTGGAACATCCCTCAGTGACTCTCCATCTGTCAGAAGAACTAATAATGCATTCTAGAGAAATGCGCTCAAGAAGCCTAATTCACATCCCACACACAGCCACAGATTTGCTTCTTCCTCTGACACTTGCATCAGTTCACAAAAAAGGTCAGGCAGAAGATGACATGGTAGACTTGCAATCAAAATTTCCCATTTGCTTGCCTGACCCTTTGCACTGTATGAGAACTGCATGAGGAGCTAGGATCAACAGATATCAAACACTGCAAACAACAACCTGCTTTCCCTGGGATCTCATCCTTAAGGTAACATAGCAGTGCCAGACTTGAAGAAACCCTAAGCTCTGGACTTGGATCCTTTCTAGATTCACATCTTGTGCCTCTTCACCCTTGGAAAACCACTAGGTGTCTACAGTTCTAGACTAGGCATGCATTCTTCTGGCAGTAACAAAGCAAAAAGGAGAATAAAAAAGTCTCTGCTTTCCAGTGAAGACTAGGGGGGCTGGGGTGAGGTGGTTTGGTTTCTTCTTTGCTTTTAGAATAAGGGGAAAACATAGGTTGGAAGGAGCCTTTAGAAACAATCTGGTCCAAACTCACCTGGGCCCATTCAAAAGTGACACTGGGTTGCAAAGATCCTTGTTTCAAAACAGGAAACATCAAGTGAGAGAAGGAAGAGCTATGGCATTGTGGTATTGAGAATATCTCCCCTTGTTTTAACAACTCTTTATTTAGATATTATACTCTCTTGCCTTTCATCACCGTTTTTCACCAGAAGAAAGTTACTGCACAGCAAAGATCCAGCCAATTAAAGAGTAAAAGCATATGAAATCAGCTCTCTGTTCCTAGCAGCATACTCGTAGATCTTAGAGATATCTTTATCTTAGGCTGCACTGCAGTATAAATGAAAGTGATCTGAAACACAAGGAAAAGTTTGCTGCAGTGCTTGTAGCTAGTCAGACTTCTAGGGCAGTTACTGGGGATTCACAGCTTGCATAAGCCCCAAACTAACCCAGATACCAGCAAGGTGACTTAAGTAGCTGTCAAACACCTCAGAATCGTGTTTACAAGGCTTTTGGCCTGAGGTGGGTGCCATAAGTTGCATTTAAGATCATTTTTCTTCTCCCCTAGAGCTTTCTCTCAGAATACTGGGCAGATAGAGGTGCCCCTTTTGGTGAGGAGATGTGTGCAGTTGGCTTAGGAGTCCTTCTGTGCTTGACAAGAATATGATTGAGGCAGAAGCTTCCATCCCACTTTCCAGTCAGGAGCACAGAAGGTCCAAAGGTTCCTAAGAAACTTCACATCCTGTTCTAAGTTGTGTTGTTTGTTGGTTTGGTTTGTTGCTTTATTTATATTTTTGTGTGTGTGTGTTTTGTGCAGGTTTTTTGTTTCATTTAGGTTTATTTTGGGTTTAAGATAAAGTGAGAAAGAAGAAGACTGTTAGAAGGAACAGGCCCTGCAAATACATGAATTGCTGTTATTAGAAGATAAGCATATGAACTGCAGAGACAGCTGTCAGCACTAATTTTTGATCATAGCCAAGATAGCAGCAGTGACCAATTCACACCATGCCAGCACGATGTAAAACTTACCCTGTACAAACTGATTTCAAAGGCTGGTGCCTAAGTACTCATTCATCTGTGCTTCCCTCACTCATGTAAATTCTCTAATGAAGTGAAGAAGCCATATCCTGACCCCACTTTGAGCAAGAGGTTGGACCAGGTTGCCTTACTCTCCTTCTACAGAAAGATAAAGAGCAGTTCCTGCTCTACTTTTAAACTCAAGAGGCACACTTGTTTGATAGTGACTTTGAGCTGACAAAAATTATTCTGAGTTTTATAAACTGTATTCCAGCTCATTGCCACAACCCTGGAGTGCTTCTTTGTTCTTCAAAGTCCTCTGGGATGAGTTCACAGGTTGAGAGCCAGCATAAATATGCATGAGACAGGACCATACCTTGTGTTTCTGAATCGAATGTCTATGTCATTCAGACCTCCAAACATTCCGGCTTGTATAGAGCTGGAAAGCCTGATATGTAGCTCAGTGATATATGCTATACAATGAAAAATGTTACAAGAGCTCACTGCCTCCCACTATTTTCAAAAATTATAAGTAAAGGGAAAAAAGAAAAGGCTCTGCCTTGAATTTGAGCCATGGAAGACTCATGGCTGATTTTGTTAGTGAAGAATAAAGTGAGCTGCCCAAGAATATGACATCTCGCCTTCTCCGGGACTGGTGCTCTCAGTCCTGGGAGGACACAAGTAGTAGTGACACGTTCATACCATTGTGCTCTTTGGTATCCACACTAATTCATCTGTGCCTGATGCATTTCAATAAATTCCATGAAAAATCATTATTTCTGAAGGGGAAGGAGGGGAAGGCATAGTCACCAACCCAGTCAGCTATAATGAGAAAGTGAAGATATTGACTTTGGGTTATACAGGTTGATGAAGAGAGGTAAACAGAAAAAAATGAGGGAATTACTTGGAAACAGCATACTTTAGTATGTCAGAGTAATGATTTTTGTTCTCCATAGCTCCAGATATACTGACTGGGTATTGCATTAGACTGATGCTCTTCCATGGGAGTTCAGTGCTGTCACAATGCAGTACCAGGTACAATAAGCACACACTATGTGGCCACCTGATCTTTAGCAATGTAGCTTCACACTGCTCTGATATCAGCCGATTCACACCAAGTGGTAGTCAAGACCATTGAAAGAGCTGTGGAGCCCAGAAAGCTTCAGAGTATTCCAAACCCCCAAGAAGAGCTAAATGAAAGCTAAAGAGGAAAGCACACTCTGGGCAAAGACCACAGATTTACCAGGTCTGCCTTTGGTGTAAATGATCATTGATGTTTTTAAACAGGTTGCAGCAACTGAGGAGGTTCTATCTGTAAATTTCTATAGCCTGTGAGTGATACAGGTAGCTTCAGCATGTCTTTGCCCACTTATGTACACAAAGGATGACTTCCTGCTGCTGATAGCTGTAGCTGTGCAATGTGCCATGCTGAACAGTGTGATGTGCATCCCCACACCTGTGTCTTGCAAGCTTAGTTCTAATGACCTTAACAAATGGTAGGAGTACAGAATCAAGGAACATTTTGGATTGGAAGGGACCTTTAAAGGCCATCCAGTCCAGCACCTCTGAAGTGAGCAGGGACATCTTTAAATCAGGCTGCTCAGAGCCCCATCCATCATCATCTCAAATTTTTCATCTATATTTTGGTACCTTGAATACACAACTGTTCAGTTGTGCAGTCCTTCAGGCATCAAGACTCAACCTGACACTGACAATTAGCCTATTTATTGTCAAGGAAAAGCAAACCATGGGAAAATGCAACCAAAGCAGCCTCATCTGCCCCACCCCACATGGCCTCAGCCACAGTACAGACACTGCCACCAGGAAGGTATAACCTGACCTTTCAGGTGAGAGCATCATAAAAGTTTGTTTGCTCACTGTGCTGTCCTCCTCTTTTTCATTGTGGGCCATTACGGTAAATCAAGAGAAAGGATTACAATTTCACTTAGAGATGTATTTAAAGGTAAAAAAAATAGTTGTTTTCATTCTGTTTTGGGCTGTGAGAGAGGGGCCAGAAGAGCAGCAGCTGAAGGTATGTGAGGGGATTTCCTCAGTATCTTCTCTCTTAACCAGGAACGAATAGTCCTGCTTGAACCCCGAATGCTTGAAGTCAGAGAACCAGTGTGCTCTAAAGAAATAAGACTTTCCTCTTACAAATGCAGGACTAGACATGCTAGAAGATGTTAGATCTTACTGACAAGAAAAGCATTCTCTGATGCTGAAACATGACCAAGAACTGTTGCAGAAAAAAAAAAAGAAATCAGACTTGCATTGTAAAGTACAAATCATTCTCTTTTCATACTACCAACCCTGATGTAACTTCTTCTTCCTTTTCTTTTTGCTTTTTAATAAACTTCTAAAATTTGCTCAATTTCAGAAAGGTGGAAGCTTTGGAGGGTTTGTTGTTGTTGCTGTTGTCTGGGGTTTTTTGTTGTTGTTTCTTCCCCATCCACTTTTAATATATTCACTTATGGGGAAAAGAAGAAAAAAAAGAACAAGAAAAACAGCAGATTGCAGAAGATTTTTTTTTTGTGTAATTTTGGATGATGGAAGTGTTTCATTTTGATTCCTGCAAAAAACCCCCAAGTCAAGATGCATTTTGAATGTCATTACGGAGCAGACACGCTGTCCTTAATCATCTCTATAGTAGGAACTCTGAAAGCACTCAGATTGGAGCTCTTGTTCATAACATCCCACATCAAGATGAGAGCTAATGAAATCATCCAGACTAATTGTAAGGTGCTGGATTTTCTAATTGTGAGCAAATGCAATGGTGAGGAGTTGTTGGAGCCATGTTTCACTGATAGGTCTCAAAGCACCCTGCGTTCATTCATTACAGACTAACGCAATCTAATCTGCACCAGGACCAAACCAGAGCAGCTTGCATAAACTTCAACTCCAAGTGAGTAACCTAATGCTAAGACATTGTCACAGATTACAGACAGAGCCTTTTTGGTGGTGTTACTAAATTTAGCACCTGCTCTGAGGCGAGAAGGCTTTAAGCTGTTAATCAGTGGAAATAGATGATTTACACAGCAGTGTTCACCGAGCATGACTCAGAGTGCTCTCTGAAAAATACAACCACAACGTTTAAGTGCTTGAATACTAAAACCAAAGAAAATGCTGGGGGAAAAAACACCTCTCAAGAATAGATGAAGATAGAAGAGCCCTTGGCATTTCCTGTTCAAGTTGGGCTGGCCATAGTCAGCCCCCACAGACGTCCTAGTATTTGGGTATCTCCACGCAGCCAACTTTATTACCTTCGCCAAAGCTCCCTACAGATGCCTGGCCCCATCTGGCACATACAATAGAAAGCATGCCTCCAAATGCAAAGCAGGCTGTCAAGCTTCCTGGTTCATTGAAAAACAAAATAAGTCACTCAACAGTACCTTTAAAATTCCATTAAAATTCCTATTCCATTAAAAGGACAATAACTATTTAATGAAGGTTCACTTTGAAAGCCATGTTCAGCTCAGGGAAGTTTTCTCATGGAGGGTTTAGGCTGGCCTTCTGAAATTGATTTAAAATACAGTAGATTTGAAACTGGAGGATTTTTAGGGCTGTATTTCTAAAAGTACAGACAGAAATTAATTGTCTCCCATTGATACTCTAATCGCTTTTTAAACTCCTGTTAAAAAAGAATTACTGCAGCCGGAGCTGAGCTGATTTGATGCTAAAGTGTCTACAGCTACAGGAAATCAGAGTACCTCATTAAACTTGCATAGACTCCCTGAAGTAGAGATATTTCAAATATGCATTAGGCTGATGTTGACAAAAACCATGGGCTGATGCAGAAACTTCCATCAGGCAGAGTGCAAAATGATGCTGTCCAAGTCTTCCCTGCCCGGACCATAGTGTCTCAGGAAGAAAAAAGCTCCTAGTCTTCAGTAAGTGACCCCATGGAGCATGGCTGTTGAATATCCAGTTGAAATTGAACAATGAAATTGGGACAGGTTGGTAAGTTTGCATTTATTTATATATAGAGAGAAATCTATCTCATGCATAAATGTGTGCCTATGTATATATATTATAGCACTTCATCACCCCATTCGAATGCTGGCATTTCACCCCTCAAGAGAATGTTAACAGATGCTTTAATGTGATAATCAAACAGTTAAACCTAGACACTAGCAGTGCAGAGCCCAGTGCTATAGTGCTGTGTGTTTTGAGTACTTCACAAGGGGTAGTGTGGTGAGAAAAGACTGGAGGAGGGCAGTATCTTGTGCCTATGATCTCAGCTTGATGGGGCTGGCTGGCTGCCCATCCACCCACTTGGTATCTATGAGTAGTCCTTAGCTGTTCTGTCTTCTTGACACTACCTCTGAACACATCTCTTAAGAGAAATGATGGTGAGGACACTACCTTTTGAACACTGCAAACATTAAAGGAGGAAGGTGAAGCTTCTACAGACATATTGATCAGAGTGTTGAGACCTGAGCAAGGGAAAGCAAACAAACAGACAGATCCAAACCCCTGCATTTTGTGTATCTGGACTACTGACACAAGCATCAATGCAGCACATTACACAGCCTGAATGTGTGCTGGACTAACCTAGGCTACAGAAGTGGCTCAGGTAACACAGAGCACAAGGGTCATTCATATCTTTTTACACCATTGTGGCTTAATTTGCTAGTGTGAGTGTGTGTGTCTCAGCTCAGCTGGGGAAAAACAACAATTTGCACAGACAGATCAATTTTCAGATCCCAGATGAAGCTTCAGTCTAAATGTATTGAAGTTAAATTAGATAGCTAATATATTAGGTTGCAAAGAGCAAATATTAAAATACCAGTTCCTAGCAACAGATATGAGAGCAGAATGCAAGAATTTACTGGAAAGAAGTCATTTGGCTGAGAGGTGATTAATGTTTACAAGTCTGTGTGCAAGTTGGCAATTTCCCCCACTACAGGTGTGAATTTGGAGGTAGAATGACAGCTCTTGGCTAATGAGGTTTCCTAGTTAGGAAAGAGATTAACCTTTCAGAGACAAGTTTCTAGGTGATGTCACCATCTGTCTCAACCATATTTGCATTAAAGAGATCATGAAGGTTATTCTCATTATGGTGACTGAGCAAATAATTTGTAGCAAAGGAAAGTATTCTGCGCTGTAAAGCCTAAGCAGTCAAAGCAGCTCTTACCTTGTTTGGAAAGCTTGGTTCTAAGCACTGAGGCTTTGGTATTACAAAGGCATGCAGCATTGCAACCAAAAAACCCAAACCAGAACAAAGGCAAGGATGGTCACAGGATGAATAACTACTAAAGGGTGGCACCTCAGAGGCCAGAGAATAGTAAGCAACAAAAAATACCAAACAAAATCAACCAATCAAAATCTGACCTATGCTTCTTTCTGGGCAAGTGACAGCCAAGTGCAAATCCTAAGATATTGAGCAGTTGACAGATTATCCTTTTTCTCCCCAAAATTTCCTTTTTTTCCCCCAATTCCTGAAATGCACTCATAGAATGGTCTGGGTTGGAAGAGACCTACAAAGGTCATGCAGTCCAAACCCCTCTGCAGTCAGCAGAGATGTCCCCAACTGGATCAGGTTGCCCAGAGCCCTGTTGAGCCTCACCTTGAACATCTCCAGGGATGGAGCCTCAACTACCTCCCTAGGCAACTTGTTCCAGTGTTCCACCACTTTCATGATAGAATAGAATAGAATAAACCAGGTTGGAAGAGACCTTCAAGATCATCACGTCCAACCTATCATCCAACACCACCTAATCAACTAAACCATGCAACCAAGCACCCTATCAAGTCTCCTCCTGAACACCTCCAGAGATGGTGACTCCACCACCTCCTCAATGCAGAACTCATTCCTAACATCCAATCTAAATCTGCTCCTTTCTAGTTTGAAGCCATTGCCCCTCATCCTATCCCTGCAGGCCTTTGCAAACAGTCTCTCTCCATCCTTCTTATAGTCCCCTTCAGGTACTGGAAGGCTGATTTTAGGTCTCCCTGGAGCCACCTCTTCTCCAGGCTGATAGTGGCGAGTCTTTGCAGGGTTCTGGTTTTCCAGATAAAAATGTATAAACTGTTTATCAGTGTGCTATTTTTCCATGCCCTTCCACTACCAGAACTCATTTGCAAGCTCAAAGTCTGGTCCTGTGAGTGTTTATTTACAGTACTTAAGCTAAACATTTCAAGGCACAGCTACAAGTGACAGCTTGGCTTAGTGAGTTACCAATGCTCTCATTGTTTTTATATCTGCCTGGAAAGGGGGAATGGAAATGGATGTCCAAATCTGGCATAGCCTAGAAAAGTGGTACCTCCTGAAAGGGTCTAGTGGTCTGCACTGTTACTACCAAAGGGCACAACTGGGCAAGCTGGCACTGAATGTCTGCAGCACAGAGCAGTCCCTACACAGTGCAGGGTAGCCCAAAGTGGTTTCTTAGAGCTTAAGAAAAGTGATCAGAAGATAAATCAGTATTTTAAGGAGAAGGAACACAGGGCTTTGCTCACAACAAAACCCAAGCCATCACTGGACAGCAGTTGAGGCTGACAGCACGTTATCAATCCATTCACTGCACAATTTCATGTGATTTCCAAGTAGCTTCTGGCTATTTGAATACTGCAGCAGTGACAGAGATCATTTCTCAGCAGGCTGCTTTCAGAAATCTTCAGAACACCTTAAACATTTTGAAAAGCAACCAACACCACAATCTGCACTCAAACAAAAAAATCAGTGCCTTGATGGTTTATTTTGCCTCCTTCATTTTGCCCTCCTTCCTCCACACCAGCTTTGTGCTTAACTGATTTTAGATTGTTGTCCTGCTCCGTTTCACAGCTTTCACACACACACCTCTAGTGCTTACAGAGGGAGCTCTATTCCTACATTTCTCAGGTTAATTTATATCTTTGTTGGTTGTTGTTTTTTCCATGATAGAAAAATTGGTAGTTAATGTGCATGTTTCTCATTTTTGTAACAGACAGGAGAGCCTTAATTGGAAACAGGTTAATTTTGAAATGAAATGTTAATTTTTTTGAGCTGCAGATGCATGCAGAGCAGCCACTTTATTACAACAAATTCCAAGGGTTCTCAGAGGTAAGGTCTGCTGGCTGATACTTCTGGTGGTTTAATCTGGAGCACAGGCTTTGCAGTGCTGTCTGGGGGTCATCTTCCCTTTATCCTCTGCAACTGGCAAAGCAGTGAATGCTGTAGAATCACAGGACAGCTGAGACTGAACAGCACCTCAGGAGGTTTACACTCTACCCCTGCTGCTCAAAGCAGCATCTGCTAGACCTGGAAACCCAGGGCTTGGCCCACTTGGGCTTTTAAAATCTCCATAGATGGAGTCTCCACAGCCTCACTGGGCAATGTTACTGCCTAACTCCTCCCACCACTCCTTGGGTTTTGTTTGTTTGGGTGTTTTTTTGTAAAGAGTGGACAAACTTTATAGGAAAATCCCCAATATTTTACCAAAAGTTCTTGGTTTCCATTCAATTAGAATCTTTAGGCTTCTAAAAATCAGAATCTTTAAGAACAAGAAGAGCTTGTTCAGGGTTTACAGTAGGAGGTTGTTCCAGCTCTACAATAGCTATATTAAGAGCTAGTAAAGCAGATGAATTTATGTATCTGAAGAAACAAGTATGTCACCCGCCCCTATCATGCTTTGCATCCCTTCTTCTGTATATTCTTAATTTGGTGCCAGTTCTTCAAAGAAAATCCTCCTGCTTTAAGCTCCTGGTGTGCAACAAGAGAAAGGACTCCCTTTTGCCAGGCCATAACCAGGCATCTGAAAAATTAGTGGAGGCACAAGCCCAGAACCAAGGTACTGCTTATGTGTCCACTAGAGACTTTGTTTCCACAGTTCTGTGAAGTTAGCAATTTGGAAAAAGATCCAAATGTCTATGAGGTGGCACTGGGGAACCCACAGCACAAGGCTGCTTCAGATGAGGGCAGTAGGAGTGACTCTCTTCCTCTCTGGGCAGTCGGCAAGCAGGGAGGCACAGATGAGTCGTGCTCTCTTTCTTTCTCACCTCTGATGCAAGAGAATTGCTCCCTTCCAACAGGCAAATAAGAGTTGCAAGCTGAAGATGTTATTACTTCAAACTGCTCTTCATCAGCGGTGAAACACTCATCCTTGTAATTCAGAAGCAAGCAGCTCCCATCCTTTTCACACCAAGGGTAAATGTTACAAGTGCCAAAGCCCAGGGCACCCTAGAAACTACAACTTCTCTTTTGCTCTTCCCTGGACACACCATCCCTTTCAGCTAAATCCCAGTGGATATCTCTGCCTTCTCTCTAATAAGGTCAAACAGCTATTAGCTAGGTAAAAAAAGAGAGAATTTGAACAACTCATCTCAGGCTTTTTCAAACCTCTTCCATTTTTAAAATTCTGTGGAGTCTGAGATTCTTTTTTTGGGATCATCCCTTTCCTTTGCCTTGTTATCTACAGAGGGTCCTCAGGGTCCTTAGAAGGCTTTGAGAGGAAGAGTCTCTTTAAATTCGTCATCGCACACAGAAATCTCATCCTAAATTAAAACACATAATTACAATTGTGCACACATGTTCAGCTAATTAGTTCTTCACCTCATTCTACAACAGTTTCTCTGATGACTGCCTCCAGGTTTCTTCACCCCCTCAACACAGCTTCTGGCCATGCTTCCTCTGAGCTTTTAAGTGTCTGTGGTTGGCCTTTTTGCAGTGCTTCTGCTCGTGAGCTCTGTAGACTCAATCCACCAGTGACACCAGCGAGACTTTGGGCTGGATTAGTCACCCTGTCTAGTCACATGGTCTAGTCATGAGGTCTGTGGTGACAGGTTGGACTTGATGATCTTTGAGGTCTCTTCTAACCTTGGTGATACTGTGACGAAGAACTTTTTCCTAATGTCTAGTCTAAACCTCCCCTGGCACAACTTAAACCCCTTTCCCCTTGTCCTGTCATTGGTTACTTGGGTGAAGAGACCAACACCAGCCTCACTTCAACATCCTTTTAAGTGGTTGTAGAGAGATTTCCCCCCAGCCTTCTCTTCTCCTGACTAAACAGCTCCAGCTCCCTCAGCTGTTCCTCACATGAGATGCCCTCCAAACCTCTCACCAGCCTTGTTGCTCTTCTCTGGACATGCTCCAGGACCTCAATGTCTTTTTTAAACTGTGGTGCCCAGAACTGAACACAGTACTCAAGCTGTGGCTTCACCAGGGCTGAGTACAGGGGCACCATCACTTCCCTTCTGACTTACACCTGGTGATTAACAGAGTTCTGCCATGATCTATAACTCTATCACCAAGTTTTCTTCCTAATTAAGATCCTGAAGCTTCACCAGCTATTCAAATTAAGGAGCTGATAACATGTTTATATTCATTCCCCACCAAATTATTGCCACTGAAGGCTGAGAGAGCCAGCAGGATGTTTACACACCAGGACCTGCCTGGTTCTCCCTCTGGCTAGAGCAGGGTGCATACAAATCATGATGTGAAAGGTTTTCAGTCATTACATGGAAGCAACAGACATGGGCAGTATTAGTTTAGCTGTATGCAGCTGGGAGGTGAGGAGGGAAGGAGAGAAGATTTGTTCCTTGCTTAAATTGCATCAGCCATTTCCTCCCTGCTTCACTCTTCTTTCCCCTTCTTATTATGTGCAGATTTGTGCAGGCACCAATTCAGAATGTCTGATGGGATGCATTAACTTCTCAGTGACAGCTGCAATTTCAGCAGAAGGTGGCTGATGTGGAAATCTGTTTCACTAAACCTGTACTTTAACTAATAGGGAACAAAGAGGGAGGAAGGAGAGAAGCGAAGCATTCCTGGAACTAACCGGAGGTTACTATTATGACTAAGAAACTCAAGAGGCACCAAGTTTATTAGACACACCATGACTACCAACTGGATGTGTTTCCTGATCCCCACTCCAATTTATCATGAGCAAAAAGCAGCTGCAGCGTTAAGACTAGAGAAAAAGCCAATGAGATGCAAATATGCAAGAGACTAATTATCAGGCAGGCAAAAGAGCTTCTATTTTGGGTCTGTGGAACAGGGGATTAATTTCTTGTAATGGAATTGAAATCTGCCAGATCAGGCTCCTGTATAACCCATTGCCTTTAAATGAACCACTCTGCACTCCTGCACTGAGCACTCTGTGTCAGAGGCTTTTACCCAGATGTGGTGCAATCCCCAGCACTGTCTCCTATGGGGTTTGATTTTTGCAAGAGGCAAATTTCTCAACAGCTGGCACTGGGTAGTCCCTCAATTTGTTGTTTCAACTGGAGCCTAAAGGAGGAAAGCAAGCAAATACCTCTGAAGTGTCTGTGTTCCTCGGATAAAAGACTATCAATATTCATTTAACTCGTGTTCTTCATCTATTCAGTAGCAAGTGCTTGATGTTAAAGTGCTGCACATCAATGGATCCGAGAAAGGGGAACAAAAAAATTGTTCTCTTTCTCCTGTTTCAAAGACCTGGGCCTTCATCAAAGAAACAGCTTCATTGCTGAGGAGCTGCGCTCTCATTTTGCCGTCACACTAAATCACTGATGGAGTAATACACTTTAATAGGTTAGGTTTGTGAAGTTCTCTCGGCTATGCTTACTGCTAGATGTATGAATTGTACTGGCTTCAATCCTCTCTCAAGTGCTCTGGCTGTTCAAGAGTGTGTGTGCTCATTTGTATTATTTTATATCCTGTGAACTCCATTAAGCTGAAGAAATTCATTTGCTAAGTAAAATAAGCAGCACTGCAAACATTTCATAGAATCATGGAATCAACCAGGTTGGAAAAGACCTCAGAGATCATCAAGTCCAACCTCTTGCCTTACACCCAACACCTCCTGACAACTAAACCATGGCTTCAAGTGCCACATCCAATCCTCTTTTGAACACCTCCAGGGATGGTGACTCCACCACCTCCCTGGGCAGCACGTCCCAATGGCCAATTACTCTTTCTGGGAAGAACTTTCTCCTCGCCTCCAGCCTAAACTTCCCCTAGTGCAGCTTGAGACTGTGTTCTCTTGTTCTGGTGCTGGGTGCCTGGGAGAAGAGACTAACCCCCACCTGGCTAGAACCTCCTTTCAGATAGTTGTAGGGGATTTTGGATTCTTAGAATTCTGGAGCTTTAGGAAAGTGCCAAATATCCTCATCGAGAATTTGAATCTCTTCACCTACGTCCCAGACAGTTAACATTTTGCTCAGTTTGAAAGAAATCTTTCTCTGCCCAGACACAAAGATAGAGGTCCCAGTGCCATGTGTGCACTGAGTAGTAGCATGAGCTGCTAGACTTCCTAGGCAAGACTGTCAAAACCCCCACAAGTCTCAGCCTGAAATCCTGCGCCATGATTGTACTTGGGTTACTGTCACTTTGTAGCTGCTCTGCACTTCTGACCCAAGAGCTGCAACAACCACAGAATATGAGCCCTCACTCTGTCAGCAAAAAGGGGATTTCAGTTCTGCACTGCAGCCTTAGCATAAGCAAGAACTTAGCTCAGGCTGGCACAAAGCAGTTCATACACGAGGATAATATCAAGCCCCTCTCAAGCTAACAGCAGACCACCTGCAGGAAGGACAACCAAAGTTCTTTCTTTAATTCAGAAGCTCACCTAACAGCATGTCTGTCTCACACACAGGCCAGTGAAGCTTAAATGACACATCTCTATGCTATGCCAAATTCATCTCTCTGTGTAGAATGTTATAGCTGAAAACTTTCAAAGAAACAATTACAACCCACTTCTTAGACACATGAAAACCCCAGAGACACCAGTTAAAACATACTCAGCTCAGGAAACCATTGGGCTGTTGTAATACCTTGGAATGGGTTTCTTTTCCTGAATATTTTCAATTATCTCTACTTGCAGCACAGTTTTAGACAAAGTGCATGGCGTGGAGCACTTCAAAGTAATATTCTGCTTCAAGTAGTTAGCAATTGGCTCCAATGCTTGAAAAATCATACATTCAGTCTGTATCCCTGTGTTCCCTTGAGAAGCAGGATGATGCAGCATGCAGTCTCTATAATTTGCCATCTTTTTCCACAGAGTTGTGTTTTTTGCCTGAAGTACATCTGTTTATCTCTGATATTTAATCTTGTTTTGCATTAACATTTGTGGGGAAGACAGGGAGGTATCTGTGGATGAATTACTATCCTCATGATCTCAACCTCTGAGCAATTTTCTTCCTTTCACTACTTAAAAAAACTTGATTAGGAAAACCAAACCAAAGCCTGGAAAGCAGAAATGAAACTCAGTTCAGCCCTGTTGCTGGCTTACTTTGCTTATTTTTGTTTCAGGTTCTGACCCAATGCTTTGACGAATGAACCGATGGCACAAAGTGTTTGTGTTGGAAGGGGCCTACAGTGGTCATCACCCAACCTCCCTGCAGGGAGCAGGGACATCTTCAACCGGATCAGGTTGCTCAGAGTCCCATCCAACCTGTCTTTGAATGTTCCCAGGGAGTTTATTCAGGTTTATAAATGGAAACCTGGAAATGCACATCTGCAGATAGCTTACAAACAAAAACTTTCAGGGCACTCTTACAGAATAACAGGCTCGGTTGGATCAGAGTTTTAAACCATCTGGCAGAATGAGAAGGTAGTAAAGCCTGTGACGTGCAGAGAGATATTCAATTTCACACATGGATGATGGGGAGGACTCTTTAGAAGAGCAGCAAGCATCCAGAGCAAGGCAGAAGAGAAATTTTTGCTTGAAGAAGTCAGATTGAAACCACAAGGAAAATCCAGTTTGTCCTGCTTGCACGTGATTCATCTGTCATCTGCAACCACTCAAGGACTCGAGTATCTCAGTGGGCAGTTAAACAAGACCATGCTGTCAACACGGCATAGCAGTGAGATGTTTGCCTATAAAAATTGAATGTGAACTAACACTGAGTATTAACACTGATATTGATCTCTCTTGCTAGCAAGAAGCCAGCCCTGATTACTGCATATAATTTTCAAAGCCTGTTTCAGAAAGGAGATCAGTGCAATATGTAAAGATAAAGGATAGAAAGACAGGAAGATTTCCAGGCATGAGCAAAACCAAATGAATAGGAGGATTTAGGCTGGAAAAGGGGGGAAAGGGAGAGCACACTCTCAGAGCTCTATGTTTCTTTAAATGCCAAGTCAACCAGACATCATTGCCCATGGCAGGGGGGTTGGAACTGGATGATCCTTGAGGTCCCTAGCAATTCTATGATTCTACTGCTGTCAGAATAGAGAAAGGGAACACTGCATAAGATAAAAAATTCATAACAACTATTACTTAGCCAAAGCATTCCATGCAACAAGGCATTCTCTAGAGGAAAAACAAAGTTGAGCTTACAAGTATCATGATCAAAACATTTTGAGTTTTGTCAAACTCCACTCTCTCCTGCCAAGAGAATGACTTCACTATTTCATATAGTAGAGCTTTAATATTTAAACAACTTCCTCTGAAGCAAATTGTACTGATTACTGTCTTGAGAGACCACCAGGACCAGATGTTTCCACTAGTTTCCCCCATACACACATTACCAGTCCCCTGTGCTGTGAGCAGAGAGCTGATAATGACCCACTGGTAAAGGTACATCTCTCTGTGAAACTAGGAATATGCTTCCCAAGACTAAAACAACTTTGAGGGGGTTCCTGCCATTAACCTTTCCCTAATGAGCAGTGACTTTTCCAGGGTTTTTCCAATAGTTTGGTGACTTTCTCTCCACATTACAAAAGTAAAAACTGGCCCCAAAGTCTCCTGCTTGATGGATTCTTGCAGTCACTTCCTTTTAAAGTTTCTTATGACAGTTTTCACCCATAAAAACAAATCAGAGCCACGAAGAAACCAAACTTGCATTCAAGTGAACACTGCAATAACAACAGTGGTGGTAAGTCATCCATTAAAAAAAAAAGAGAGAGAAAAAAAAGGAAGTCTGATTTTAATTGATAAAGCAAAGCAAACACTTCATGACATGATGCTAAAAGCTCTAGTTGCACAAAAGACAGAGTGAATGTTTTATTAGCAGATGCCTCACAAATGAGAGTGAGCAGACATATACTTGTCAGAGTGTATAATCAGACAGCAATCAGGGGAGTGAACAGTTTGCAAGGAATCTAACTGGCCTTCTCCTCTGAGTGTTCCTATGATCCAATCCCACATCTGCTTCACTTGCTAACTTTTTATTATCCATGGGCAGAGTATCCAAGGGCCTCCCTATTAAACAGTATCACAGTATAACTAAGAGACCCCAAGGATCATCAAGTCCAATCTGTCTCCACAGACCTCATGACTAGACCATGGCACCAAGTGCCACATCCAATCTCCTCTTGAACACCTCCAGGGATGGTGACTCCACCACCTCCCTGGGCAGCCCATTCCAATGATGAACGACTCGCTCACTGAATGCCAGAGCATCCAGCTTGTAGGATGCTCTGGTTAGAGCCAGTTAGGAGCCAATAATGTTGCATGTGCTGGACATAAAATATCATTTATTTTGAAGAGCTGTACTAGGAAGAACAGATGGAACAATGAATGCAACATTTAGCTCCAGAAGAGTTAACAAGTGATCCTTCACGCTGTTAGCCCCCAAACACCCTCAATATTCTACCTTTTAGTTCTATTAGAAAGCCAAAACTTAAAAAAGTTGATTAACAAAATGCCACGTGCAGAAAGCCAAAGACATCAAAGTCATCATCTGGAGGTCTTGCCATAACAAGGAACATGTTGGTCAGCATCAGCACTGACCCCAGAAAGTGAATCATGTTCCTCCACTTCTTGCCCTCCTCTGCAAAGCAAGGAGAAAAAAAACCAACCAACAGCTAAAAAAATCATTAACTTGGTCTAAGAAAAGTTTGGTTCCTGACACTGAACCTTAGTTTTGTGGTAGGTAGGGAGTTATATAATAAGAAAAACTATATATATATCATTATATATATATATAAATACTCAGCACACAATCTTCCATCTTCAACAAGCCATAAACCAGCCTGGGAAACTCTCAAAACTGTACCATTGTCTTTTAATGCATTTTACTGTATTGCAGATAGGTAAAGTGAATACTTTCAAGATCCTCCCAAACATCTTGTCCTGCAATTACTGCTGATCAATGCAATTTACGTCCTTAGGGATAACCATATTTTTTTGCACTGTTTACCAAAATCAAAGACTTTTTCTTACTGCTGTAGTAGATAATACACATTTTTCAGTTTGATATTTTTTTCCTGGATGTGAGTTAAGCAGCTGACTTACATGACAGTTGAATGTGTCAAGGGTAAGCACTGAAATGCATGTTCACAACTTCAAGCCTCCAACAAAGCCACAGCAAGCTGTTAGGCTGCATAACAGAGGAGCCACAAGTGCCGGCAGGGCAAGCATGAGGAAAACTAAAGTAACACTTAAAACACAGGCACTTAACTAAGAATGTCCTTAGTTAAGGACACCAAATAGAATAATAAACCAAAAAGGGGGGGAAAAAAATCCCACCATCCAAACAAACAGCAAGACTCACTAAGGAAGAAACCAGGAGCTCTTACTCTCCCAAGATCTCTTCTGATGTTTCTGTTGATACTTCTCGGTTTGTCTTTGCCTGAGCTGAGGAATACAAATAGATTTCTGACCTCATTTCCACAAAGTCACAGAGAATCTCTGGTCCTCTGTTTTTGCAGCAGAAATATTAATCTGAAACACATCATCTTCAGAAAAGGGGTCACGGGCAGGGGCAACCAAGAGTCTCCAGGATGAAAACTGTTTGTAATTCGACACTCTGCTGCGCAGAGCTTTACACCACGGGGTAGTGGACAGTCAGGCACCCAATCAACCCAAACTCTTCCAGGCAGCTTGGCTCCAAGCGATTATTGAAGAATGTTGGAGACCTGGATTCAACTGGAATTCAAGCTGGGAGATGCTTAGAGCAGTTAAGCACTCCACCAGACACAGGAAAGCACTCAGAGACACAAGAGAGTGGCAACCCCCCCCCAGCATTCAGAACAAAGGGGCTGCATTCTCAGTTCCACTCAGAAAAACCCAGACCAAGGGAATTTCAGTGACTGCATGCACACACTGTATGGAGCATCCAATAAATACGAGCAACACACCTTTGGCTTCATTAAAAGGAACCAACAAACAAATGCCTGTCCTCAAAGAGTATGTGAATTACGATTGCCAGAGCCTCCACTGAGGAGCAGGGTCCTCTGATAGTATGGGGTGGTCAGGGAAGCAAATGCCTTAGCAACATTATCAATCTTAGAAGCAGCTCTAGGGGCTAGAGGGGATTTTGTTTAATGCCAAAGGAATGTAGACTCCTTAGATGTTACAGATGAACATGTTATAAAGGATAGAGAGGTTGTATATAGACTGGGGAAAGGCCCACATATATCATATTTGAGTCCTCAGATGAACAGAAGTACTGAGGAAGCTGTTAATACTGTCATGTGGGACAAACACACAGGCCAAGACAAGCAAGAGACTCCAGTTCAGTGTCACAGGAAAACCGGCCCCAGAGTGAGGGGGCAAAAAAAGAAATCTATCCATTATCACTAACAATAGGTATGTTAGAATCAAAGAATCAACAAGGGTGGAAAAAACCTCAGAGATCATCAAGTCCAACCTATTACCTAATACCTAACAGCTCCTGACAACTAAACCATGGCTCCAAGTACCACATCCAAACCTCTTTTGAACACCTTCAGGGACAGGGACTCCACCACCTCCCTGGGCAGCACATCCCAACAGCCAATTACTCTTTCAAGTATGATTTAAGGACACTGGATTGATTACTTGCTCATTCCCACAAGTTACTATATACCTACCAGGACTCAGTTCATCCAGCATGCAGCTGAGCAGTTGTCAGTCACATATGGGATTCCCTGCATGAACTCAGTGGGGCTACTCTGTGAAGCACAGACGGTTACTTGCTGATAATCTCATTCAAAATGTTATCAGTCGCTGAAGTCCAGTACCTTGGACCTCATAGTTATGTGAAGAGATAGGAAAACCATAAAACTTTTGTGGTTTGGGGGCCTGCTAACTATTTCCTGAGGATGAATTTCCACAGCCAGAAGCAAGCAGCAGTATGATGGGAGACCGCAGCAGTCCAATAGATACTTGGAAGGCAAAAGGCAACACCTTTCAGTACTCATTAAGACAAGGGAGGCAAATGAGTCCTGGACTGTCTTGGGAACAGTGCTTTAATTTGTTCACCTGTAGTCACACTGAGGTCATATCTTGAACACTGTTTTCATTTTTGGGACCCTTACTACAAGAAGAACACTGAGGTGGCAAAGCTGGTGAAGGGTCTGGAGAACAAATCTGATGGGGAGCAGCTGAGGGAACTGGGGCTGTTTATTCTGGAGAAGAACAGGCTGAGGGGAGACCTTCTCACCCTCCACAGCTACCTGAAAGGTGGTTGCAGTGAGGTGGGTGTTGGTTTTTTCTCTCTCATAACAATTGATAGGATGAGAGGAAATGATCTCAAGATGTGCCAGGAGAGGTTCAGATTGGACAGTAGAAGAAAATTTTTCCCTAAAAAGGGTTCTTCACTGAAAATTCTTCACTAAAAGGGCTCTGAAGCACTAGAACAGGTTACACAGGGAGGTGGTTGAATCACCATTCCTGAAGGTGTTTAAAAATTGCAAAGATATGATAGCAAGGAAAACTATTTAGCACCACACTTGGTAGAGTTAGCTAATGGTTGGACTAGGTGACCTTAAAGGACTTTTGCAACCCAAATGAGTCAATGATTCTAAGAAGCAGTGACCTGGCTGTTGGGTTCTGGGACCATATCAACTCTCCAAAGCAAACCCAAACTGTTGGGTTGCAGAATAACTATGCAGAAAGCCTCAGAAAAGTGCTCAGAAGCAGGCTGTTCATATACTTTTTAATGCTCTCTCACATGACTGTTGCTTCATCAATAATTCTGCATTAGTATTTTTATTACTAATACTCCTGGCAGAAAATAGAGCAGCACCTCTTGGGCAGCCTCACCAAACCATTTTGAAATGTCTGTAGTGCTGTGCAGAGGCTGCAACTGCACAAAACCAAAGAGCCTAACGTAGCTCTTGAGCAAAGCTGACCTCTGCCAGAGGGGTTGGCTCAGAATGACTACCAGACAACAGACAGTCTGAGGCTGTTCACTGTGAAGCTGTGCTTTTTATTTTTCATTAATTTCCTAAGGTTGTGCACAGCCATGCTGGGAAGGAGTTCAACTTTCAAAGTGCTTGCAACACTGGTGGTTTAACACAGGAGTCAGAATATCATGGAAAGAGGCACTCACACAACTTGGTTGCTTCTCCTGCTGGATCTTAACTGCTAGAAAGAAAAAGTGAATGCTGACAGATAACGTGAGAGAACTTAGGGCTACCCAGCAAAAGGAAGGAGATGCAACAAAGATCATGCAGTTATAAAAACCAAACCACCACTCATTTTGAACCAGCAGCTTTCTGCCTTGTTTAAATTAAAAAAGCCCTGCAGAAGGTGGCTAAGAGAGAAAGAGGACTTGTAAATACAGAAAATACAAAACACAAAACCAGACCATTAAATTCCACCTAACCCTTCTAAAGCAAACACCAAATCTTCTCCTGGGACTGTTTCTGTGTCCTATAGAGGAGAGCTTTACATCAGCATACTTAGGGTTAAGTAGCTAAAAGCCCATCCAAAGGCCACAGTGAACTTCGGGCTGATTTTGCAGACAAATAAATAAAGGTCAAGACTGAAGTTTCAGCTACTGCCTCTGGCCACACAAGGATCATGGTCCCTAGAGACAAGAGATGAAGCAAGCACAGTGCTGTGACACTGCCTCACATATTGGCACAAGTGGGCAGTGTTTCCAAAACAAAGATGCAGGCAGGAGTCCCATTACCAGAACAAGTATGAAGGAACAGTTTCAGAAGGGACTTCAGAAGGTAATTGTGTCATGTGAACTCCAAAAATCACTTGGAAAATGTTGCTTCATATCTCTGTTTCCACAGGGAGCTCTGACAGCACCTCTTCCCCATGCCAGAACTATCTGCTTTCAGAGACAGAAAAAACATTCCAGGTGCCAGATTTCTGGAGCCTGCTTCCCTACATGAAGGGGCATGCAGCTTGCTCAGGTGCTTTCTGCACATGCCAGGGCTGTGTTGAGCGTGCTGTAATTCCCTCCTGGCTGATGCAGCAAGCTGTCCAGGTCACAAAAGAAACATCTTGCAAGAGCAAGGAAATGGTGTGTACCCACATCTCAGCCCACTGTTGCAGGCATGGGTGAAGGCAGGCACTTGAACCAGGGACCTGAGAAGTCTCCCTGTAAAAACACTTCAGGCACTATGTAGTGTTGTGTGTGCTTTTATCACAGCTTTTGGGATGCTACACATAGCAGCAGCAGCTATCCCACAGGCACAAGAGCCTCATGTGTAAATCTTCTAGCTGTAAATCACAGCCAGGGATGACTTTCAGCAATGCACCTTTCCTGCTAACAATGCAGGGCCAGCTGGTCCTCCAGGGTCTTAGAGGTTGCAGGATTACTTAGTACCATGGTTTAGTTATTAGATGGTGTTGGGTGATAGGTTGGACTCAAAGGTCTTTTCCAACCTGGTTAATCCTGTATTCTGTCTGTATTCTACTTAGAATTTCTCTGGAGAGGTCAGCTCAACCATTCATGTTTGCAAAGAGGTAATCATCCTTTCTCCTGAGCATCCAGGGTATGGCAGAGATTTTTCAGGAAAGGGAATTACCAGCTTTTGCTGCTCCTCTTGAAATTGCCTTGTCTTTTCCCTGAAGGTTGCAGTGGGTGCTAGCTATGAGGACTGGCTCAGTTCCCAGAGTTGTTTGGGTTTTTTTTACTGCTTGACAACCAGAAGACAGTTGCAAGACTAGAGGGTGACAAGAACCATCCACACATCATTGTGCAACAGCCCTGTGTAAAGGAAAGGACTTTGGGAGAGGGTGAGGATACTTTTACCACTAGCTCTCCCTGAGTGACTATGTGCTCTAGAATCTCCTGACTACTAATTGCAAAAGAGACACTGATTTGAAGACTGAATAGGAGCACCTCAGGAGTTCTTTGGCTTACTGCTATAAATCTACATGATGAAGACCTGCAGACATTTTGCAGTTGCTACTGAGAATTAGTGCATATAACTGAAAATCAGACTCTAATAAAATAAAATAAATTCACAGTAAAATAAGTGGGCTCCTAAGTGGGAGCTGGGGCTCTTCAGCCTAGAGAAGGAAAGACAGAGAGGTGACCTCATTCATGTTTATAAAGATGGGAAGGGTGAGTGCCAGAGGATGGAGCTGGCTTCCCAGTGATGTCCAATAATAGCGCAAGGGGCCATGGGTGCAAGCTGGAGCTGAGGAGTTCCCATAAGCTGGACTTATGGGAACATGAGTCAAAACGTGTTCACTATGATGGTGACAGAGCCCTGGGACAGGTTGCCCAGAGAGGTTGTGGAGTTTCCTTCTCTGGAGACGTTCAAAACCTGCCTGGATGCATTCCTGTGTGACCTGCTCTAGGTGATCATGGGCTGGATGAGCTTTCAAGGTCTCTTTCAACCCCCAATGTTCTGTGATTCAGTGGTACTAAAATCCAACTGCACACTGAGACCAGAAGTTACATACACCAGTTTCTACTTTGACTTCACATTTCCACAAAGCTTGAGAACCTTCCAGCAAAACCCTGTCCTAACAACTTCACTGAAGCTTGATAATTTAAAGATAAGACTCTTAGTAAAAACATGGCCCTCTCCAAACAGCAGGATCTCTGTGCATACAGCTTTCATGACTTGGAAATTATGCTGCAGTAATTTTGCCAAGTCCAAAGCAGATGCAGAAACAGTGAGAAAGCAAAGGTGGAAGTTCACAAGCACAGGGAGCAAGAGCAGGAGGCTCTTTAGGGCAGGGAAGTTCCCACAGCTGGCTTTCACTCAGGCTACCTGAAGCCAGTGCACAGCTGCTGCCAAATGGGTGCTTTGAGTAGTCAACCCGGGGGTCATGTGTGTGAAAGTACAGTACCAATTATTCTCAGCCTCTTTTGTTCCTTAAATGAAATCATCACAAATGAAACAAAGATCCTGGAGATAAAGATTTCATTTGAAATTAGTATGACCATCGAGGATTTAAGTTGAATATGCCTAAACCCACCCACAATATCACACAGCCGGCCTGGGCACAGAGTGCCATTTATCTTTTGGTGGTGAGACTGTTTATTAGGATAGAATAGGATAGGATAGGATAGAATAGGATAGAATAGGATAGAATAGGATAGAATAGGTTGGAAGAGACCTTCAAGATCATTGCGTCCAACCCATCATCCAACACCACCTAATCAACTAAACCATGCAACCAAGCACCCTATCAAGTCTCCTCCTAAACACCTCCCATTTTAACATGCAAGGCACTTAAAATCACTTATTTTAAGAAGAATATCACTTAAAATTACTTAAGAAGATAGAAAGGGAAAAAAGCCACACAAATAATCTAAAACCAGCTCAATCTTGATCCAGATGAAAGGTTCTGTAAAATAGGATATTTAGACAACCTGGACAGGTTGCCAAAAAAAATCCATAAATCTGGGGAGGGAAGGCAAAATTTAATCTAGTCATTGTTTTGTTTTGTTTTGTTTTTTTTTTCCCAGTGGAGCAGTCAATTTCTAACTGTGGAAAATCAAAACTTTAGAGGAGAGTTGTTCAGGAGACATCCAGGGATTCAGCAATGCCATTTTGTCAAGGCTAAATTTCTCAGAACCTGCTGCTTGGCGAGGGCATCAGCTAATGTATGCCATAATTTTATACAGACAGCCTCAGAGTCTCCTGCTGCTGAATTATTTATCAGCAAGACTAGCTGTTTGTCAAGGCAGGTAATGGGGAAAATGTTCCCTGGGTAAAAAAAAAGGAAGATAACTGCCATGTTTTTCAGTCTAAAAAAGAACTTCACTTCCTATATTCAATATTTTTTACTCAGTGAAGTTGAACAAAATAGCTAATACCCAGTCTTAATATGATAAAGAACACTTGAAAAAAAAACCAACCCTGAGAGATGGTTTTAAACTGAAGACTACTCTGTTTTGGTAAGGAGCTCTGAAAGTATGTGTATTTGCAAACCTATCTGAGCACAACATTTTCACAGAATCACAGGGGCTGGAAGGGACCTCAAAAGCTCATCCAGTCCAACCCCCCTGCCAGAGCAGGGTCACCTAGAGCAGGTCACACAGGAACACATCCAGGCAGGTTTTGAATGTCTCCAGAGAGGGAGACTCCACAGCCCCCCTGGGCAGCCTGTTCCAGGGCTCTGTCACCCTCACAGTGAAAAAAAAAGTTTTCCTCACGTTTTACTGAGGGACTAATGACTTCAGTGACAAAATGCAGCATCCCCAAGTCAAAATGTTCAGGTTTTGCTACTGATAGCAATAACAATAATTTAACAAAGCACTTGGGGAAGTTCAGTGCACTTGGTGGCCTCAAAACAGAAGGAAAAGAAATTCTAGTGGCAAGTACTGCTGTGCATAGCCAGGCACCTCTGAAGGATCATACCTTCCCCAGAAATTTCCTCAACAAGGTCATAGAATTGTTCTGGTTGGAAAAGACATCCAAGGTCATCCAATCCAAGCACAGTCCTAACACCGCCGTGACCTTTTAACCATGTCCTAGTCCCAGATCACAACACTTGCCCCAGATAAAGCCCAAGAGGGGCACTTAAATCTGGCATCCCATCATGAGACAGCAATGTGCCCTGGTGGCCAAGGAGGCCAATGAGATCCTGAGGTACATTAAAAGGACTGTGTCCAGCAGATCCAGGGAGGTTCTCCCCCTTTACTCTGCCTTGGTGAGAACTCATCTTGAGTATTGTATTCAGTTCTGGGCTCCCCAGTTCAAGAGAAGGGTTCCAGAGGATGATCAGGTGACTGCAGCACTGCCTGGTGAGGAGAAGCTGAAGGACCTGGGCCTTTTTAGTCTGGAGAAGAAAAGACTTAGAGGGGATTTAATAAATGTTTATCAATATCTGAGGGCTGGGGGTCAGGAGGGAAGGGACAGGCTCTGCTCACTTGCTCCCTGTGATAGGACAGGGAGCAATTAATAGAATAGAATAGAATAGAATAGAATAGAATAGAATAGAATAGACCAGGTTGGAAGAGACCTTTGAGATCATCATGTCCAACCTATCATCCAACACTACCCAATCAACTAAACCATGCAACCAAGCATTCTGTCAAGCCTTGCCCTGAACACCCCCAGCAACAGCGACCCCACCACCTCCTCGGGCAGCACATTCCAATGGGCAATCACTCTCTCTGTGTAAAACTTCCTCCTAACCTCCAGCCTAAACCTCCCCTGGCGCAGCCTGAGACTGTGCCCTCTTGTTCTGGTACTGGTTGCCTGGGAGAAGAGACCAACCTCTGCCTCACTACAACCCCCTTTCAGGTAGTTGTGGATGCAAGCTGCAGCACAGGAGGTTCCACCTCAATACAAGGGGGAACTTCTTCACTGTAATGGTCACAGACCACTGTAACAGGCTCCCCAGAGACGTTGTGGAGTCTCCTTCCACAGATGCATTCCTCTGTGACCTGAGCTAGGTCCTGCTCTGGCAGGGGGTTTGGACTGGATGATACTGTGATACTGTGTGATCTCTTTGGGTCCCTTCCAACTCCTGACATCCTGTGATCCTGAGATACACATCTTTTTCTCTACCACAGAATGCATCCTGATATTACTAAGGAGAGGATGCCAGAGTGTGAACCCTGCCCAGGCAGAAATTCAGTTGTGTATTGATCAACACCTGTGGTAGCTTCCAGCTCATGAACACAGTTTATTATTTGCTCTCTAGTGGCTTGATGTGGTTTTGGATGAAGGCAGTGGAAAAACTCCTGCCAGCTTCACTGGCAGCTAAATCAGGCCATAGATGCAAAGATACAGAATTTCTAACAAATTTCAAAAGCAGGAGGAAACAAGTAAGCAAAGAAAGGATTATTCCTGGCTGTCAGTTAAAACAATCAGAAATAGCCTCAAAAGTTATCTGTTTAATCCAAACACATTTAGGCAAAATTAAGCTTCAAGCATGAGTAGCATATATATTACTTAGCACACCAGGGATAACTATGAGATAAACTTTTAATTATGGCCAAGGTACAAACAGGCTAGAACTGGATCTGCAGCCAACAAGAGAATTGGAAAGGGTAATTTTGGTTTACTTCTCTTTGTTGGTATCACTAAAGCACAGTTGCAACAAGGCTGAAAGTGGAAATCATCAATACCTTTCAGCTGGACTCAGACATCACACACAAATGGAGCTCTAATGCAGATTTAGAAGCAAACATTGTCTCCAGAGGAAAAAAAAAAAAAGGGGGTGGATGGGGGGAAGTGAATGTCATCATCCTACATCTATTCTGTGGCCATCTCTCAGGGACAAATTTATCAGTTGCCTGAGGCAGGAGTCTGCTAGAAGCCAGCAGCAGCCCTGATAGGGATGAGGATCTCTGGCCCTCCTGTGGGACAGGATGAACAACCCTGGCTCCATCTAGGTCCCCCTTCTAATTCCCCTATTGAGAGGCTGCACCTGCTTCTGATGCACCCTGTGACAAGTGGCTAATAAATGCCATTTTCAAGTGGAAAGAAGTCTGAATACATGCTAGCATTAAGCCTCAGAAGCAGCAGCCTTTGCTGTACACATGTACAACACACAGAGTGGAAAAACTGGAGGAAAAGTGTAGCCGCTTAAAAAGGCTATAACAGAACAACCAATTCAGTTATTAATCTATTCTTGGCCACAGAGAAGTACCACCACAGTTTATGCTTCCCAGATAACTTCTCTAATCAGACCCTGTAAGTCAGAAAGAGCTTCTTTCCCCCCCTCTGATCTTAATATTCTTCATTAAGCTGACAATCAGCATGAATTAATCAACCCTTAATCTGTTCATTCCAGGAGAAAAGATACCTCATAGAAAATTATTTTCTGTTCTCTCTGGAGTTTCTGTTTCATCCTTATTAAGCCTTGAGAGATGGGGGAGCTGTGCAGAAACCTCTCTCCTCCTGCTCACACAAATCCTTCCCTAACCTGACAGCCACTTGCTGTGCCACATACAGCTGAGTTCAGAGAGGTCCTCAGCATATGCTTCATTTCCAGCATATGAACTGTCTCATTAAAGCCAGGGCTTCAGTGTAGTCCCAGAGACTGGGAGAATTCCCACCTGGATTTTTTTTCTCATCATTTATAAGCTGTAACAACCTGATTTAGGCAAGGAAGTCCCTGACCACAGCCAAGAGGGAGGCAGGAAAGAAACAGGGCAGGTGTAGAGTGCTTTTCTCCCTTATTTGATCTCCGAGTCTCTGGCAATCAGAAATTTAGGGGCTTCCCAAACCAGAGGCTGCTGCATCCAGACCACCATGCTTGCAAGCTGCTGATGAGGATGTGAACAACTCTGCAAGTTCCCTCCCCTGCAGACCACAGGAACTTACACCAAACACCACGTCCCCTAATTCAGCATGCCACTGCCACTATTAACCACGGGGTTTGGTCTGGGGGGGGGGTCGAGTTTGCTCCCTTTTGGGGGCACTAGCAAAACCTGCCCATGTTTAAAAGCAGCAGCAATTTGGATCTGGAAGCACCTGGATGTTGTCTCCAACATCTGAAACTGAGAGTTGGACAATCATAAAAAGTATTACGGCCACAGGCGTTCCTTCAACTTTTACTTGCTCTAAACACCACCACCAATGACCTTGCAACTTGCAAGACTTGCAAACAGAGCAACCTTGGTGCAGCCTACTTAGTGGAACTGCAAACTTCAGGGCATCTTTTTTAAGCTCTTGGGGAACTGCAATGCAGAGTAACCATGCAGACCACTTGCAGAAGAGCACTGTGAATACCAGTGCCTGCATCAGATTCCTCCCCTTGCCTTCAGATGCTGGCATCAGCAGTCTCTAGCCCCTAAACTCAACTCCAAGAATTTAAGAAGCAAAAAGTGGATTAATCATAGAATCAACCAGGTTGGAAGAGACCTCCAAGATCATCCAGTCCAACCTAGCACCCAGCCCTATCCAATCAACCAGACCATGGCACCAAGCGCCTCATCCAGGTTTTTCTTGACAATCTCCAGGGAGAGCAACTCCACCACCTCCCTGGGCAGCACATTCCAATGGCCAATCGCTCTTTGTGAAGAACTTCTTCCTAACATCCAGCCTAAACCTCCCCTGGCACAGCTTGAGACTGTGTCCTCTTGTTCTGGTGTTGGGAGCCTGGGGGAACAGACTGACCCCCACCTGGCTACAACCTCCCTTCAGGGAGTTGCAGAGAGCAAGAAGGTCTCCCCTGAGCCTCCTCTTCTCCAAGCTAAGCAACCCCAGCTCCCTCAGCCTCTCCTCATAGGGCTTGTGTTCCAGACTCCTCACCAGTTCCATCATCCTTAAAGAGATCAATTTATGTTTTATCTCTTTATCCTTTATCTCTTAAGAGATAAATTGTTTCCAGCTACATTTTCTGTTTTGCCAATAGAGCCAGATTTTCTCCTCAGGCAAAAAAAACTAAGGCACAGTGAAGGAGCAGGTGGATTGCTCCCCTCAGACATAGCCTACCATGCATATGTTGGGTGAATATTCCACAGCCCTCAGCTTGCCTCAGCCTGCTTTCATTAACCCAGTGTTCCACTTTATTATCTGCCTCAAAATAGCAAGGTGATGTAATTGTCAGATTCTTCAGAAGCATAACACAGAGCAATTCCCCTAATTGAGCCAGCTATTTTTCTTGCATTTACCTTTCAGAGGTGTTGGCTGCCTCTGAGGCCAGCCTGTACATGAATTTTTATGAATCATTTTTATGTGGAAACAAATTGAGCATTAGCAGTGGCTCTTTAGTGCTGAAATGTGTCCAGAAAAGGGCCATGAAGATGAGCAGAGGGCTGGAGCTGCTCTCCTATGAAGACAGGCTGAGAGAGTGGGGGCTGGAGAAGAGAAGACTCCAAGGAGACGTTGTTGTGACCTTCCAGGGGGATACAAAAAAGCTGGGGAGGCACTTTTTAGGGTGTCAGGGAGTGGTAGGACTGGGGGTGATGGGGTAAAACTAGCAGTGGGTAGATTCAGATTGGATGTTAGGAAGAAGTTGTTCCCCATGAGGGTGGTGAGACACTGGCACAGGTTGCCCAGGGAGGTGATGGAAGCCTCAACCCTGGAGGTTTTTGCAGCCAGGCTGGATGTGGCTGTGAGCAAGCTGCTGTAGTGTGAGGTGTCCCTGGCCATGGCAGGGGGGTTGGAACTGGATGATCCTTGAGGTCCCTTCCAACCCTGACAATTCTCTGATTCTTTAGGTTTTAGGGGAGTTGACATCTCAGTCACTAGCAACCCTGCATGCAAAATATCCTTGAATCATTGAACATGCAATCACATCTTTCCACAGGCCTTCTTCTAATAGGAAATCAGTGTTCCATTTACAGCAGAGGGGCTGAAATGTTTTAAAACTGAGCTCTCATGATTTGCCCCACAGTAGCACAAGTAAAACACATCATCTAGTTTCCAGCACCATCCTGCTCCACAGTGCTGAAATGCTCAGAAATTACCTGCCAAGCAAATTACAAAGGGAGACACTTTCCCAAGATCCCCTGAAGATATATGTGAAAAATAAAAGCAATCTTCAGCAAGAGCCAGATTGTAAGAAGCTTGTGGGCAACAAACAAGCATGTGCATGGGTGGGTGGTGTGCAGGGAAAGAGAAGGCATGGAGCAAGTATGAAAACCCTGCCACTTGTCCTTCACCTGGGACAGCCCTTTTGTAATGCTACTTTCAGCACGTATGTGGAGGAAGAAAGAAGAAGGAGGGGAGGGGGAAGACATTTCTCTTCACGTCAGTCTCCAGCATTGCAGTATTTAAGAGCTTCCATATGAAGGAAGAAGTGCCATCTGTACCCTGCTTTTTAGAACTTGAAGTAGAACCTCTGCAGAAAGATCTCTCTTTTTTTTTTTCTTCCCTCTTTTCAGAACCAAAGCACTTAAATCTTCAATCAGACCACTGCAGCAATTGATTTAGCAAACATACCTTGTGAGCAAGCAGATAACACAGCTACAGAGATATTCTTGCTTGGCTGGTTCCACCACAGGAAGGGTCCAGTGTGCTACCAGCAAGAGGTAGAAGAGATAAACTGATGTAGCTCCTTCCCTGTTCTTTCCTTTAAGGCCAGCTCCAGTTGTGCACCATTGCTTAATTCACCAGTCCTTAATTTGTTTGCCCTGTGTCCTCCTTCACACAACTTCAACCCCAGCCCTGTTCAGCTTCAACTTTCTTCTTGGGCTTGAGCTGAGGTATCTAAGCTGAAACCAAGCCACTCTCCATGACCTTTGGAAAGTCATGGCAGCCAGGTGAAGTCCTCAGTAAGATGGAAAAAAAGGAAACATTGCACCCATTTTAAAAATAGCTAGAAAGGAGGAACCTAGGAACAACTGACCTGTCAGCCTCTCTTGTGTGCCTGCAAAGGTCATGGAACAGATCCCCCTGGAAGCTATGCTATGGCACAGGGAGGAGAGCCAGGTGATTTAAGACAGTCATCATGGCTTTGCAGACAGTGAGGTTTTGTGTGGCCAACCTAGAGGCCTTCTATGATATAGTGACTACATCAGTGGACAAGGGAAGTGCTGCAGAGGTCATCTATCTGGACTTCTGTACAGCCTTTGACGTGGTCCTCCACAATATCCTCCTGACACAGGGAGATCAAAACCTAATAGCTGATAACCATTAGGCCAAGGTATTGCTCTTTTGTGCCAGATGCTAACTCACATAACCAAGGGTGGGCTCCACTTGCTTGATATACACTTAGAGCCATACATGTTCATCAAGTTTCTGGGCAATGGTTTACATATGCATGGAGTCATTTAAATGGATAAAGTCCTTTTACTTCTTTTTGACGCCAGCTTCTTAGTATGTGAATCTTCATCTTGGCCCCTTTGAAGTTTTGGGTCATTATTCTGCAGCTGTGTCTTTATCCTCTTTTGCTCCAGGCAGCTCAAGACCTCACCATTATTTATGTCTAGCAGTCTAGAAGCTAATCTCTCTTAGCTGCGAGGAAAGTTTTCTAACAGAAAGAAAAACACCTAAGTGAAAAACAATTAGTGACTCTCCTTACTTCACTCCTCTCTAAAACCTCCAGAGTCAATACAGGTTGGATGAAGAAGGGATTGACAACAGCCCTGCAGAGGGGGACTTGTGGGGAGCTGGTGGATGAAAAGCTGGGCATGTGCTGACAGTGTGTGTTTGCAGCCCAAAGATCCAACTGCATCTTGAGCTCTGCCAAAAGAAGGTGGTTAACAGAGTGCAGGAGGTAATTGTACTCTTCTGCTCTGCCCTGGTGAGACCCCACAGGCAGTGCTGTGTCCAGCTCTAGGCTCCTCTGCCCAGAAAGATGTGGACCTGTTGGAGAGGGTCCAGAGGAAGCCACAAAAAATGATCAGAGGGATGGAACACCTCTGCTGTGAAGGAAGAGTGAGAGAGTTGTGGCTGTTCAGCCTGGAGATGAAAATGCTCCAGGGAGACCCCACTGCATCCTTTCAGTACTCAGAGGGGTTTATAAGAAAGATGGGGACAGTATTCCTAGCAGAACCTGTCATGACAGGGAAAGGAGTGAGAGCTTTAAACTACAGAATGGCAATTGAGACTAGATACAAAGAGGACTTTTTTTACAATGAGGATGGTAAAACACTGGCGCAGATTGCCCAGAGAGATGATGGAAGCTCCTTCTTGGAAGCATTCCAGATCAGGTTCCATGAAGCTCTGAGCAAACTGATCTAGTTGAATATGTTCCTGCTGACTGCAGGAAACAAACCCAGCTCAAAGTATGTATGCAGGTAAATGGACTGCTTTCCCTCTCTGAGCGTGTGGATTTTGAGTCCTTTAGCTCTGACTGAAGTTAGAGCTGCGTTATCATCTGCCTCTTTCACACTTGGAGACCATTTTCCCTTTTAGCTAACTGCCCTTACTCAGACACACACACCACACACCCCCCGGCCTTCCTTTAGCACACTAAAAATCCCTGATTAGCATACAGAGAAAGCTGGCGGCTTGGCTGTTTTTAAAGAGAGAAGATACCACCATTTCCACAGTCCCCCCGCCCAGCCCTTACTGCTTTTGCAGCAGTGGAGCAGGGTAGTTGGGGATGATTACCTACAGATGGCTTTTCGACAAGGGGATAATAATGGGAGAGTCTCTCCAGGCCGGAGAGAAATTCAGATTTGATGTACTAGCTGTTACAGCTGAAGACTGGGTCCAAACCACAGAAGTCACATTTGCTCGTGAAGGGAAGCATGTATCAGATTCCCAGCGACCGGATGAGCTTGTGAATGCCTGCAGTGCCCTGTGAAACCGGCTTCCCCTTGAAGTAAAGCCTTCAGCAGCACGACCTACTGTTAGATGTAACAACACTTTAATTAGTTTGCATTTGCTTGGGAGCAAATAAATGCATGGGGGTTTCTAGTAAGGAGCTGCTGCCTTGAACAGCCTCAGGGATTTCTGAAAGATTTTATTTCTGATGCCTTGTGCTAGATTTAGTTCTCATGTAGCAATAGATTGAGTCTAGGTAAAATCTGTCAGGCTTATTCTCCACTATCTTGCACCAACTCTGTGCTCACACAGCACAGTAATTTCACACCCAGCACGGGAATAAGGAATTAGATACCCTCCATTAAGCTCAGCTGACGCTTCTGATTTTCCCTGTTGCACAGGTTTGTAACTCTGGTGATACCATTTAGGTGAAAAGCTTGTCTTTCCAAAACTACTTTAATCTATACTCTCATAGTCAGAAATGTACACAACAGTTGTCACCCAGTGCAGATTCTCCTACATTTTTATATGGCTAGATAGTTCCCACTGTAGTTTGTAAGAACCTATTATTCTTCTTCTCTCTCCCTGAACCACTCAATACACTTTTGTTTTTCCAGCTCTATGTGTTGCTTAAAGGTTGCAGCGCTGCTGACAAACTGAGGAAAATGCTCAGGCATCAGAGATTGCCCAAATCAACTTTAATGGAAGGAAATATTAAAGCAGCACAGTGAATGTATGCCTCAGACCTACCTCTACTTCGGTGCAGACCAGCACTACAGCCTCAGAATGTGCTTTTAATCTGTCTTTCACCGTGTGAGATGCAGCTGTATTACAAACAGCATTTCAAAAGCAAAAAGGCCATGGGAGAAATTAAGATGTGAAAAAAAAAGAAGGAAAAAAAAAGTATTTAACACAGAGTTCACAAAAGTCACTTCAGAAACACAGCAGAGAGGGAACATACTCAGAAAGCAAACCATTACTGTCACCTCAAAAAGTCATCCTTACTGGGTTCCTGGAAAGTCCAGATTACCTTTGATGAAAATTAGCTCTCTCTCACACAGAGAGCATTTTATTTTTGCAAATATCTGTTCCAGCTTAACTGAAAGTACAAAGAAATACCAGAATGGTAATTGGATGGCACCAAGTCCCCTCTTCTCCCACAACCGTTGAAGCAAGGCTCTCGAGTCATGAAGATGTTTCACAGAGCAAAGTGCAGCTCATTAAAGCCACGATCAATGTGAGAAAAAGACTTGAGCAGGGACATAAAGAATAATAATCTTGACTTACACTGAGGAACTAAATGCTTTTGGAATAGCCTAATGATTACTTTTTGGTCTCCTCTTGCAGTTCCAGGTCACTGGGCTCTGACAACTCTGAAGCACAGCTGTGACATGTGCCAAGTCTTGGGGCTGCTTGGAACCAGCAAACCCAGGAGAGATGTGCAATTATGCAGATGGTGACAATACTGGAAAAAGTGACTAATTGCAGTTGTCTCTGTTTCCAGGAAATTCAAATAAAGAAATCTGTTTCCAGGAAATGGAAACAAAGAGAATGGCCCAGCTCTGGTTTAGGCTACATGCATCTCTCCTCCCAGCCTTCAGAGAGCATTGCATGGACTAACCCACAACCCACACAGAAATGAAATACCAAGTTAATTAAGTAGCCCAGAGACATCTCTTTTTTCCACAGACCCTTGGCTTTTCAATGAGCCATTAATCTTATTGTCCAGATGGTGTTGTCTCCCTTCAGCTGCTCCATTGTTTCCTTCGTTATGCAAGTGGTTTCTTGATTAAAATTTGTCAACTGCCTTTCCCCTAAGCATTCTCCAAATTCAAATAATATTTGGAGTTATTAACTGTAAAAAAAGCCCCACACCACCAGACCAAAAAAGCACCAGACACAAAACAACACAACCCCCCCTTCACTCCTAAAGTCCCTCATGAAAAGTATTCAGTAGAGAATGGAAAGATGCATTTTGTCTCCATGTTCTCCCAAAAGATGTAGAAGAGTTTATCAGTGCTAGCTGGAGTGATACAGTTTCACTGTCCCCCTTATCTCTCTATACCTGCCTGTTTTCTGCTGGTAGCATAGCAGACAATAGAGTTATCTTCATCTCCTAGCTTTTAGACAGAGATATACAGTCTTAATCCTTAGGTATCCCTGAAACAAGCTGTTTTCAAGGGAAATGTTACCATTTGCATGATTCCTCCAGCAACAGGGAAATATTTTCGCTGTCAAAGTCCAGGTAGTCCTCATTGAGTAAACTTTAGGTGATTTACAGTTTTCAAATAAAGAATGCCTCAAGTTAAAAGAGATCTTGGAGATCATCTACACCAAGCTCCCCACCATGGGCAGGGACACCTCTCAACTAGACCTGGCTGCTCTTCCAACCTGGCCTTGAACACCCCCAGGGAGCAGACATCCACAAGCTCCCTGGGCAGCCTATTCCAGAGTTTCACCACCCCCATACTGAAGAACTTCTTCCTAAGCTCCAGTCTGACTCTGCTCTCCCTCAGCTGCAAACCATTCCACTTTGTCCTTGAGGAGCAAAGGAAAATAGCACATTTTAAAACTTCAGAAAAGATACATTTGGGTACTAGGAAGGAGGGTGCAAAGCTGTTGCTTACCTACTTCAAAGCTACCCCTTCTTCTCTATGTGCCTATTTTTCAGGTTCCCCTCTGAGCTGAAGAAGCCATGTCACTATAACTTGGCTACAAAATTGAGAGCTCTAGGAAAACTAAATCAAAACCAATGCAAATATTTGCTTCAAGATACATTTCTGATCCGTTTCATGAGGCCTGCATGTGTGAAACTGAGGGAATTTGTTTTTGCCAAGGTTCTCACTTGGAGTGAAAGGAATGATAATCATTTCCTTTATGTTAGTCACAGGGTATAAAATAGAAATATGAAATTCTCTCATGCTTTTATTATTCTTCTGCATATCAAGGAATTATAGCTTTCTGAGCAGGCTTACTAAATTTACTGAGCTTTTCCTGTCTGTATGAGATCTATCTATATATATATGAAATGCTGCAAGACTGTCAGAACCAGAGTTTGGCAGGAAGGTAAAATATTGTACTTTTCAAATGACAGGCTTATGACACTCCCCCCTCTCCCCCCCCACCCCCCCCCCCCAACTGCAGCCTCCATAATTTGAGGAACATTTTACTGTGAAATTTTGAGTCCTTGAAATCAGTGGGAAAAGCCCTAATTGACTTCTTTCACTCAGAAGCTCTCTTTTCAAGACCTCTTTCAAATGCTTTGCCTTCAATGTCTTATAAGTGGCCCTAAATTCACCATTTCAAACTCACTTATTCAGTCAGGTAAGGTTTTTCTCCCAGGATTCATCCATGCAGCATGCACACAGGCTGGAGCCAGCACTTTGATTTTTCAAAGGCATCTACAGACTTAGCTTTGACTTTTCAGCAAGGAAGAACAAAAGTTTTGTCTGAATTCAAGCGTGGGGAAACATAACCCCATGTTCTAAAACGGCTACGTGCTCTGAAATTCTTCATTTGGTTCTTCTCCAGTGCTTGAAACTTGTGGAAGGTAGAATGAGACATCCTGCAAATGCTTCCTTGTCAAACACACCGTGGTAGAAGTGTACTGGTGCATGGTGCCACGTGTTGATGGATCAGCCATGATCAATGAGAAGACTGGAGGTCACAGGAGCTCAGTGAACCTGAAGGGCATGCTGTGGGCTATGGTGCAGCTGCTTCTTGGATTCTACTTCAGCTCAGAAAAGGAGATGCAGACATTTATGTATTGTATCCCTGTTCAGCCCTGTTTCCAGAACTATGTGTCATGCTCAATTGTCCTTTTTAAAAATGACCTTTTCTGGTGTTTTCTTTCTTTTTGTTCTTAGGGTGCCACTCTCACATTACTCTTTCCTCAGAAACTACCTGAAGTATTTCATGAAGTGATTTACAGTGACAATGTGTGAACACAGCATGTGCTGGCTGAAATGTCTTTTGAGGTGCTCTGAGGGGCCTGAACTGGCTTAGTTGAGGAAGGTCTCATTTGCTTTGCAGAGCTGGGCTGAGGACCAGTAGCAGTCTCACAAGGCAAGTACAGAACTTGGTCAAAATGCAAAGTACATCAGCCTATAACTGTGGTACTGCAAACCAGGATGGTTTTGGGACAGAGTGGAGGTGTATACACTACTGCTACCACTGCAGTGACTCTGCTTCTCCAGAGGCTAGAAAAAAAAATTAACTTCCAAACCCAGATTTCAGACTCACTCTCAGCTTTTGTTAGAGTAAGCTGTGCAGTTCAGAGGGCTGCAGCTCCTCTCCTATGGAGACAGACCAAGAGAGTCAGGGTTGTTCAGTCTGGAGAAGAGAAGGCTCCAAGGAGAACTTCTTGTGGCCTTCCAGTATCTGAAGGGGGCTACAAGAAAGCTGGGGAGGCACTTTTTAAGGATGTCAGGGAGTTATAGGACTGGGGGGAATGGAACAAAACTAGCAGTGGGTAGATTCAGATTGGATGTTAGGAAGAAGTTGTTCCCCATGAGGGTGGTGAGACACTGACACAGGTTGCCCAGGGAGGTGATGGAAGCCTCATCCCTGGAGGTTTTTGCAGCCAGGCTGGATGTGGCTGTGAGCAACCTGCTGTAGTGTGAGGTGTCCCTGCCCATGGCAGGGGGGTTGGAACTAGATGATCCTTGAGGTCCCTTCCAACCCTAACAATTCTGTGATTCTATGCAGTTTGCACTTTTATGTCCTTTCCATGCATCATGGGAGACAGAGCCAAAGACTGTGATACTTGAAACAGCAGTTTATGCAGCCTTTAAACAGAGGATGAGAAGCAGCCCATGCCTTCCATTTGCACCGTGGCTCTAATAAAGGAGACAAGAATACAGCAGGAAAATGAATCCTGAGACACGACACCTCTGTGGGGTCCAAGATGCCTGAGGTCTGGCATGGTTGTTTCCAGGGAAATTTTCAAAAGCTTCTATGTGGGGAGGTAGGATGGAAGATATGGTCTGAAATGTTTACGAGCTGAAATACATTACATTTGCAATATGAAATCAGAGGAGGTGTCAAAGTCCAACCAGCAGGGGAAGGATTAGGCATTCAAATGAAACCAACACAACCAGAAGCACATTACCCCAAACTACTGGGACATACACGCTTGACAAAAATCTCTGGTGAACTTTCATTTCCATTTTCAAAGGAAGCACATTATCCAGCCCCAACAAATGGATTTATTTTACTGTTTCTATGACAACTGTGTGCCTTCCAATGAAATGAATGGCAAAACCCCACTTTGTATGGTAAATTGATTGCCAGTTCTTTATCCCCATCACACAGCACTGCTTTCACTCAAAGGTGCTTAGCAGTTTAAGCTGTATCATGGTTTTAAGCAGTATCATGGTTTTAAGCAGATTTTTGTACTGTTTTTGTAGAGAACATTAATCCTAGACCATGACCATCTGAGGCTTTAGTAGAAAGTTTTTTCCATGGTTTAGATTGGTAACAGAGTCTTGGTTTTGATCACATCGTGAGACAAAAGTACTCTCCAGCCCTTTGCACACCATCATCCAGAGATGACACTGCTTTCCAAAGAGATTCTGACATTCTTGGTAGAGCTATATATTACCCTCCTCTGAACAGAGATTAAAATAAACTAATTATTCCATACAAGATTATACAAATTGAATTTTGCTGTGGCTTTCATGGTCCAAAGACACAGGAGAAACAAGCAGTACAAGACAATGCCTTCTTTTAAAGCTGGAAAGTACTCAAGCACTTCCTCAAGTCTGAAACTAAGTCTGCAGACTCAAAAGCTAAACTGGGTTATAGAATCATTTTTCCTCAGCAGTAGATACAGTTTTCATTTGTGCTTCCTACAGGATCCTGTTGAACTTTGAGCTTCTTATTGTGGCCTTTCAGTAACTGATGGGAGCCTACAAGAAAGCTGGGGAAGGGACTTTTGAAGGTGTCAGGGAGTGATAGGACAGGGGGGAATGGAGCAGAACTAGAAATGGGTAGATTCAGATTGGATGTTAGGAAGAAGTTGTTCCCCATGAGGTTGGTGAGACACTGGCACGGGTTGCCCAGGGAGGTGGTGGAAGCCTCATCCCTGAAGGTTTTGAAGGCCAGGCTGGATGTGGCTGTAAGCAACCTGCTGTAGTGTGAGGTGTTCCTGCCCATGGCAGGGGGGTTGGAACTGGCTGATCCTTGAGGTCCCTTCCAACCCTGACAATTCTATGATTCTATATAGAACCTCAGGTTCTTAGTATATGACCTAACTGGGAGGTGGGGAAAAAAAGAGAAGAAGAAGAAGGAGGAAAAAAAAGTGTGTGTTTGTGTAATTTGTTTTGCAAGGCCAAATAAAGGACTACTCTGTGTACAAAATGTCATCACCAGAGTTTATCTAGAATCTGTGCCTTCACACTGAAATCTCACTGCTAAAGCTTTGAATCTGGTACATATCCCAAGCTTGTAACCAAGAATAAGGGTGGGGAGCTTGCTGTGAACGTTACCTGGCTGACTAATCAGAAATGAAGAGGTTTTTCCATTGCTATTGCTATGGCTCATTCCTCTGCGTTGTTTCACAAAACACAGTCAGGTTGCAGCCCTTGGGATGCTGCCCTGAAAAGCACTGCCTCGAGCACTCATCCATCAGCAGTGATCACTGAATTAAGCCAGGCAATAGCCAATAATAGCATTAACCACAAAAAGCTGATTCCTAATGAAAAATAAGCCTGGGAGCTCTGCAGGGGAACCAGCCTGGCTGGGCGATGCGCTGGTCCCGGGCTGGAAGCGTACAGTAACCGCCCCGCCTGCTGGTACCGGCGCAGCCTGCACGCAGCGCTGCGGAAGCCTCTGCTGCGCACAGCAAAAGGTGAAAGTGTTTTGTCTTTGGGTCGGGTAACATCTGCTTTCGTGCATCGGTCGGCAACAGCCTGCATCACAGGGCAAGAACGCAGAGGGCAAAACACTGCTGACTGCCTGGTATGCCTATGTATGTATGTTTGTTCCTAGCCCCCCCTCCCCGGCAAGAGCATCCCCTGATGATTTGTAGGCGATTCAGTCTGTGTAAACTGTGACACCTCCGCCTCCAAAGAGACAGGGCATTTGGTGAGCGTGATTGTAAGTAAGTGCCAGCAGCTGATCATCTGCAGCCTGCTGATGCAGCAGCCGAGTCACTCACAACCTATTGCGGAGGTACCCTGACTGCAGCTGCTGCTGCTCACACTACAATCACAATGCTATTAGAATTATTACAGCATTTGTAATAACGAATTCCTTGAAACCCAAATGGGAAATATAAAAAGGTTTTAAGTAGCAACTGACATTCAACAGATCAAGGGAGGACCTCCTCCCTCTCTACTCTGCCCTAGTGAGGATCCACCTGGAATACTGCGTCCAGTTCTGGGCTCCCCAGTTCAAGAGGGACAGGGATCTGCTGGATAGAGTCCAAGGGAGGGTTACGAAGCAGTATGAAAAACTCCAACAAAAACAGAGAGGAAAAACAAATCCCATCTTGAGTGCCTTAATCTGGTGACTGATACTGTACTTGTGCATGAAGTTGGCCTGTGAAGAATTCTGCTGCCTTATAAAAGTAAGAACACACGTTTTAAGCTGTCCCTTTCTCAGTCACCAGATTTGCATCCTCTAGCTGTACTTTAGAGGAAGTGCCTGCATTGGAAGACAGCTGGCTAAAGCTTCCAGGGATGAACATCTCACATCTATTTACATATAAAAAAAAAACAACAACCAACCAAACACTGACAAATTCTGAGTTCAGCACAACTTCAATCCATTAGAAATTCTGATTTGAGGGACACACCAAGGAATTAAAAGATTGATCCAAAACATGCTAACACTGATAATGTGGCCTCAGTTCCACGGGGCTTTCTAAAGTAGGTTCTAGTGGAATTTGATTCCAGAGAAAGGATTTTTCTCTCCATGGTCCACTGCAGCTGTCTGGAGCTGCAGCTGTGCAATACTTCTTTCTTACAGAAATCAAGTGAATGACATCTACTCACAATAACATCAGCCCTCCCTGTAGGTGTGCAGTTCCCACAGAGATGGTGCTTGAAGGCTCAGACCCACCAAAAGCAGGGAGGGTTAAGTGCAATCCCCCATCATGGACAATAGACTGTAATCTTCCTTTCACTATGGGCTGGTAAAACTTATTTGAGTATATAATGTGCTAGACCATCAGTTTTGGATTTAGGAGGTACACCTGTAGTGTAGGAGATTTAGATTCTTCTCTGCTTTGATTCAGAGAGAATCTCTCCTATTTGAATTGTTCAAGAATTTCTCTGTCCTAATGATTTCACCTTTTTGTTTTAGTAAGAATGGCCAGCCACATTGGTTTAGTCTCCTTAACTGAGTGGGTAACACTGAAGAGGAATAAAGGAAATCATCCTTAAGGAGAGAGCTTACACTTGCATCACTTCTGATAAGCAAAACCACATATTGGTGCTCTCAAAACGAATCATAGAATGATAGAACAATAAAATCAACCAGGTTGGGAAAGACCTCAGAGATCATCAAGTCCAACCTATTACCTAATACCTAACACCTCCTGACAACTAAACCATGGCTCCAGGTGCCACATCCAATCCTCTTTTGAACATCTTCAGGGATGGTGACTCCACCACCTCCCTGGGCAGCACATTCCAATGGCCAATTACTCTTGCTGGGAAGAACTTTCTCCTCGCCTCCAGCCTAAACTTCCCCTGGCACAGCTTAAGACTGTGTCCTCTTGTTCTGGTGCAACCCAAGCTATTACTCATGATAAAATAACATTAAGGAGCACCCTTGTCAAATATGGAATATGAGACTGTGTGTAGTGGTCATTATCTGTCCTGGGATAAGGCTGATGGAGCTACCCAGACAGTAACTCCCAAAGAGAGACAATCTGAGCACTCCATTTTGCAGTACTCCCTCAGCTTTGTGACGCTCCCTCCTGAACCCCAGCAGTGATCTGCAACCCAGGTAATTAAGCCTGCCCCAGAGCAAATACATTTTCTCTTTTCCTGGTTCTGTGGCATGCTTCACTTGTTACAGCCCATTTTAACAGCCATTCTGCTGCATTTAGTCTTTTGAGATGTCAGACTGATTTTTTACTCTGGCTACTAGACACTGCTCAGGGTCATACATTATGGTCAGTATCTCCCTGTCATCTGAGCCACGGCTGCAGCGGTGGCTGTTTTGTTCCGTCAGAGCCCAGCTGTCAGCTGCTATGTGATAAGTACTAAAAATGGAACATTGCAACCCAAGCTACTGTAGCATTATAGCCAAAAGAGGATTATAAATGGGATGGCTGCTGTAAGGAAAGGCTATATCCAGTTGCACACATGTACTCCAGTTGTTCTTACCATGGGAGGGGAGCGTGGCATTTTTGGTTTTAAGACCAATTTCTCCCCAGGGTCTATTACTGCTACCTCATTGCCAATTACTGCTTCCCGGCAAAGAACAGAGTCTGTATGCTTGCAGGCTGTGACATTTGATTAGAGACTAATACGGAGTCACCTGAGGAAGGAACAGGGTCGTTAACATGAGCAAAAAGAAATCAATCGCTGCAGCATTGCCTCTCCACAGTATCTTGTAGGAAAGCAAGGGAATGAAGCAAGATAAAATAGAAAGGAATTGGAGCAGGAGAAAAGTGGTGGTAACTGTCTTCAGATGGCTCCCTGAAAAGGAAGCAATTGACAATATTGGTTTAGATGGGGCTATTCCATTCTGCCAGGCAACAGCCTTCTTCAGGCTAGATAACACTGCAGTGGACTGAATCTCTGCGGAGAGGAAGATGACATTCACAGGCAAGCCTGGGGAGATCTGAACAGAAACATTTGTAGCCTCACAGCTTGAACCTCAGACAAGGCCATAAATGCAATTCTGCTCGTGGGAGACACTGAGAACATCACGATAGTTTTGGAGGATTTGGGGCTGATGTACAGCCCTGCTGCTAGTTCCCGGCCCGATCTTTCTGGTTAAGTTTAACATCACAGCTTCAATGACCCAACAAGCTGAAGAACTAAAACAGGAGAAAGAGAATCATCAGCATCTCTGTGTGGCAAGGTCTTTAAGTAAGAAACATGCAAGTACAAATGGAGAAGTTTAATTTAAGAACTCAGCTTGGCAAATACAGCCCAGGACACACAATTTCACTAACGCATTCCTCCAGCTTCCAAAGTATTCAAATGGGAGACAGTCAAAAGGAAGTACCTAAGGCCAAAATGGGTCTGCAAATTTACAGAGAAGCTAACTTTATTTTTGATCCAGGACCCTTATGTTCACTGTGGAATGCAGCTGACACAGGTATCTGAATCAATGAAGCACACCTGAGTCACTCTAGTGCATTATTTTCTACAAGCTACGTGAAGTTTGTGCGAGGTTTACAACCTGACACGCGACAGATTCCTGAGGATCAAGCCTTTCTTTCTGAGATTTATTTATTAGATGATATAAAATATGAAAAGTCTCAGACTTTGCACTTGAACATGCTATGCTTCTTGCCCCCAAACTGCTTAGCATTTCACAAAGTAAATGTCCAGGGAATAAGAGGGAAGGTCACAGAATTGGGAAGGTCACAGAATTGATTCATTCTCAGCTTTATGCTCTCACAGTTTGATTCCCTAGACAAACCATGGATAACAAATGCAACACCAGCCTGAACATTTCACGCTTCCAAGGCAAAAAATGCCATATATGATCACTAAAGGGCACAAAAAAGACTGAGGAGCCTCAGAAAAAGCCTAACAACAGCAAAACCAATGTCAAAGAGCTGAGAAGGGAAACTTCTTCAAACCATTCTATGATACTCAAAGGAGTGTAACCCATAACCACAACAGAAATGAGCCCTGAACAAAACTCAGGGTCTGCATTTTTGCCCTTCTGGCCTGGATGGGAACTTTCCAAAAGGTAGCTCTAAGGCAACTAAAATTTAGGACCAGACCTCAGGAGAGCAACAACCAATCTTTCTCCCCAAATGCTGCCTAAGGGCTTGCTCATCAAGACATTCAAGCAATCTCCTTCCTCCACATTCGTGTCTCAATTGCATTCAGTTCTAGAAACTAGAAAAGAATTAAAATAGATTTAAAAAAAAAAAAAGAGAGATGGCACCATTTGATTGCCACAATATGATCTTCTTGGAAATACATGTAATAAAATCAACACAGATTACAAAACAAGTGCCAGCTGCTTAGTGTGACACAAGGGTATTTAAGAATTATCTCCAACTGCCAAACTCCTGTTACAGCCTTCCAAATAAAAATTAATTAAAGAAAAAACAGACAAGAGAGAATCACAAGGTCTGTAGTCTGCTTATGAAATGCATGTGGGGGCAGGATGAGTTTAGGGACAGAGTTAAAGAATTGGCCCGAATGTAGGAGTAAAAAAGTGATTTGAGCAGGGCAGCACTAAAAACCCTTTTGGTGCATCATCTCCAAACAGAATCACTTGATGCCAGAAAGCGGAATTGAGGCAGGGAACCTGGTAAGAAGCCCTGCCAAGGTACTCATGGACCTGATTAACGGGAGAGGGATGAGGAACTGGATGCACTATAATTTGGAGAATTATAAAATATCCTTTATTTTGAAGACAGAGGTGCTACAGGCAGGTCTTGTAAGTTAGGCAATCACAAACACAAGCATGGAAAATATTCTTGGAGGAAGACAGCAAGGAGAACTCTGAAGTGCAAGGACCTCACTTGCCCCGCTGAATCATCCCCTGAGACTACATTGAACAAGATCCTTGGTGCAGTACCCCATGGCTGTGCAGCTCCCACTAAACAGTGCAAATTAAACCAGTTTTAGTCACTTACAGATTCCCTCTTGCAGAAGAAAATGTTTAAGCAACTCGAGTTGAAGTATCAGCTCTCAAACAACAGGACGCACATAACACCTGCCTTCCCCATGAATGTGCAGGGATGAGGGGATCTCAGAGGCAAGTAATCCACCAGAACACCATGATGAGAACTTTGTACAGTGTCAAAGGCTATCCAGAAGAGGCAGAAAGAACAAAAGAAATCTTTTTGCTGTGGTTTGTTCTATCAAGTGATGTGTTTATTTCTGAGAGCTGTAGTGTGTGTGCTAACAGCAAGGCAATGCTCCCTGGCATTCAGAGAGCCCATGGAGATTTTAACTGTCAAGGAAAAATACTTCTCATGCTACACAATGCATCAAAGATTTGGCACAGTCTTTATTTCACTCTAGGATGGCATAATGGGATGTCTTGCATTTGCTTTCTTTCCCCAAGCAGACAGGAGCACGGAAGTTAATGGTTGATCTGTAAATATACCCTGCAAATATTCACAATATTTAGGCCTTTAAAATGAGATTCAGCTAATGATAGCATTCAGAGAGATGAAGTTAATTGTTTCCACTAACTAGAAATGCAGAAAGTGCCATTATATCCTGCAAATGGCTTTTATACTACAGATATCAAACTCGGTGTCAAAGAGGCTATGATTTGTGCCAGACGCACCGTGCAGTTGCCTCAATGCTCTCCTCCCACAAAATGAAACCTCTGGGCAGAAGGAGAAAGTAACTAAAAAGGATGTCCACGGCTGCCTTTCTGTCCTCAACAGAGAGTTGTACAGGCAGCAATCCTCACCAAAAAAATGATTGCAGTTATGGGGGCAAATTACAACAGAGTTGGCCAAAACTAAACTAGTTTCTCCAGTTTTCCAACTATAAGGACTCCTGCACCAAGTTCAAAGCCACAGGTTCTCATTTACTCTTTTACCATTTTATGTGAGGCTTGTGAGGCTTATGTGACTTCAGCAGTGAGTTAATTAGGATGGAAAATCAGGCTGAAAAGCTTTGCAGACTGTCTTTCAATCTTCAGTTTTTCTAACCATCTTTGTCCGAGGAGCTCAAGTCAAACTTGCCTGGGATCAGTTATTTGACTCTTTGGGTCAAAAGACACAGCAATCACTGGTTTATTGCTTCCTTTCCTCCCTCTCTATTTACCTAGGGCTCAATACAGAGATGACTCTGGAACAAGAATAATCAAAGGAAAATCTATTTAATCTTTTTTGAACCTAAAAGACTGCAGTCTCATGTAACTTCAGAGATGGTTCAGGTTAAGGCAGAATAAACCCACAGCCCTCAAAGCTGGAGTAAAACACTAAACACACAGAGGCTTTAATGTTTATAGAGTCAGATTAAACAGGCTGAGCTTCTGTACATGTCCCTGAAGCTCACCTTTCTGTGAGGGCAGGTGGGAGGCCTTTGAATCCAATGGAGGCTTGCTAGGCAGTGAGGTGACTGAGTTTGCATGTAAGTTGAAAAGCAGCTATCATCAGTGGCACTACTTTGTAAAACATTCAGGACTAGTGAGTGCTGTCAATCAAAAATGAGCTTTTCAATCAAAACTGGACATCAGGAATCCGGGCTCTATTCAGACAAAGGACAAAAACCCCAGAGAAATCTTTTCCTCAAAGAAAACCTAAGCATTCCCCATCAAGAGATGGTGAAAATCATCCCTAAGAGAAACCACCAGCATTTTAAACCATTGGAAGCTGAGCAGCCTGTCAAATTCTGTTATCAAATTTCTCCTTCCTGCTTTTTATGATGACAACTGTACTCCTGCCTTTCCCACCTTCCTACAAAACCAGACTTAAATCCAGTGTGGATTCTGCTCCGTAAGACATGTAAAACTCTACCCTAACCAGACTGCCTACCTCAGAATACATTCAAAATAATGTAATAACTAAATTGCAGTAATAGTCATTTGGAAATGGCAAGGTGCCAGCAGTCATTACACAGAAGGCCTTGATGTTGTACAGGTTTCTTATTTTAGGAAACATAGGAAATGGCTGGCTCTGGCTACTGTGGGCTGACATATGCTAGACATCTAGTGTCAACAACTTATGCTGCAGAGTTGGTTAAACCTGGAAGGTACTTGGTTCCTAACTGTTCTTTCACTTAGCATCTAGGAGTCCTTGCTTTGCTGCAGGCCATTAGAAGTTTTGAGTCAGCCAGGGCAGCCAACCTGAGTTGGCTCACAGAGGTATCCCTGACCATAAGAGTCACACTCAGTATAAAGCAGCAGTTTGCTGAGGAGTGTTTGGGCTCCTCCTGACCCTGCTCCTCTTCTTTCCCCTGCTCTTGAGGACTGCTTTCCCATTTATTGTGACTGCCATGCCTTTGCTGAGTTGAGTCTAGCTTTTACTACTTTGTGGTGACATTGGCATCAGTTTGGCTAATTCATTAAATCTGTTTTCTTGTCAACCTGTGGGTTCCCTGTTCCCTCTCTCTGCTGGGGAAGGGTCATCAGGTGGCAAAGCGACTGCTTTTCCAGATGCAAGCTAAACACTCTGAACACACATACACTATGAAAATCTGACTCTAACTTTGCTAAAGACCTATCTATATAAACTTTGTTAAAGTTTCAGCAATAGAAAGTTGGATTCAGGTCTTCACAGCACTCTTTTTGCTGCAGTAATACAGCTTGGAGGTGTCCCACACTTCTGCTGCCCTTTATACCAATGCCATGAAAAGCTAGCCCTTGGGGGTACGAGAAAAGCCTGCCAACAGTTGTGTCTCACTCCCACTGTAACAATCTAAATATATTCTACCTGTTGTGACAAGTCAACAAGTCTACCTCAATCTCCTGGCCTAGACTGGGTGATCACTGCAGAACTGAACGAGCCAGGTTAAATTCAGGTACAACTTTCTCACCCCACGCACTATGATCCTTCCTTCTGCTGGAGTTTGCTGTCCCTACAGGGCAGATCGATAACGTGGGCATTCTTCGTCATTCTCAGTGGCAGGCCTGATCAAAGCCACCTCACTCTGCTTTGTTTTCACACAGGAAAGGAGCGCAGACCTCAAAGACAACACAAAATGAAAAAGCCCAGAAAACAAACAATGCCTTCCCAGAAAAACAATGACTTTGGATCACCCTATCCACAATTGCCGTGTATTTGTTTTGAAAACATTCCAAAAGGGACGTGGTTACTTATGCCAACGTTGCCAAATGCTTAATTACACAAACGCTTCCATCTGGAGGAAGAAAATATTTAGAGACTGTTTAGCCAAAACAAATTACATTTTAACTCTGCGCTACGAATGCATGCGTCTGGGAGGTCTCAGCTGGAGAGCCCAAGGAGCTTTTCAAAGTGCCCACAGCTTCTGAAGCTGACTGAGGGGTTGGCTGTAGGAATGATCAGCAGAGAGAGTGGGCCAAGCCATCCCGAGTTGATTTCCTCAGAAATGAGGCTGGATTCCTGGTATGAGAACTTGGGGGGGGGTGTGTGCTGTGATACTCCCCAAAGAGTTCTAGGCCTGCAAATAGAAAATACTTTTGGTTCTTCAAAAGTGGCCACTGACATGAAGTGGATTATGTTTGAATGCTCTACTTATTTTAGACAGTATCACACTCCATACAGCCAAAAACTGTTTGCAGGCACATTCTGACATGTACTATGTAGGCAGGGTGCTGCGTAGTTTACATACTTCTGGCACCAAGTTTAAAGCAAAATGTTAAGCGTTTCTCCTGAAATATTTCAAAACAAGTATGAGAGTTCACAGAACTTAAAATCTGCTGCAGTATGTTACAATATTTAGGCATCAGGCATATTGCTGCTAACTGCATCCATTCTTGATGTATTCTTAACGAGACAGAAGGTTGCCAGCTCTGCTCATCTCAAAACATCCTCCTCTCCAAGCCAGCACACAATGGAGAAACCTTTCATCTCCCTCTGTAAATGTAGGGAAGTTAAGGCACGAACACCTACACAAGAGATGTCAGCAGCAGATTCAAAACATGAACGGATCCTTCATGATGTTTGGTGTAAAAAAACCCAAGAAAACCAAGAAGAAAAAATAATAATCAAAACCCAACCAAGCCAGGAGCGTGCATCTGATTAGAGATCAGGCTAATTATTTCATAACTGGTGTAAGTCAGTTGTAGGCTAGTGTTGTAGGCTAAGGGAAACCAAGACCTAATTGGTGTAACCACAAAGGAAGGTCCTGCAGAGGCTAGAGAGTCCCAGGGGGGCAGGCAGTTTGTCCCAGGATATTGTAATCTGTTACTCTATTCTGTTTTCCCAAAGGCCCAGCTGTATTCCTTTCACCTGAATGCCTTCTGTGTGTATTTGTAAATAGAATTTCCATTTAAACTTCCAATCCAGTGTGGAGCATTTTTATTTTGCTCCTTGGGAAGGGGTAAAAGATCTTTTCTGTTCTTTTGCCCTGGGCAGCTCGTGGCTCGAAACTTGGACAGCTAGAAATGAGCAGCAGCATTTCATCCAGCAGATCCCTCACTTGGATCATACTGCTTTTAGGGACAGTGATGGAAAGATGACACCCAAGCTAACAGCTCCAGCTGAGGATCTGAGCAGCATGTCTGTTCAAGCAGTAAAGAAACAGAGGCAGCGGAGAGGAAAAGGCTCAGTAAATGCAAATGCTATGATATCATGGTCCATGAGAAAGAGCATCTTTGAGTGAATTGGAGATGAACCCACAGCATCACTCCTTTATTAACCTGGATCCTCACATAGGAGCCATATAACCTTCAGACTTCAGCATCAAATATTGTGTCTCTGCCACTCATTTTTATTTTGTTTACAGCTCATTCCATCTTTTGAAGCCTTTGTTGCTATGGAAACTGTGTTGGACTACATATAGTCTAGTGACATCTTAAAGTGAAAAACAAACAAAACAAAACTAAAAATGAAAAGAAGGTTTGGGGGCAAAAAGTGCTTAGATCATAAAGCAGTATATTGCCTCCCCTTCAGCTCCCTGATTCACTGTTGATAAAATCAGAAAGGTTGGGTTACCCTGTTTAAACAGGTGGTTTTGCCCAAAGTGAACTAGAGGCATACTTGCACAAACACTTAAAAACAGAGCAAGCAAACAGGGCTCTGCCACCACAGCAGATGGAAATAGCCAGCACCTGGGCATGGCAAGGCCTGCTGCTGGAGGACTTTCACATACTTTGATGCATGCCAGTAGCTATGCCAGATACATACATAGCATTTGCCCTGAGCTGTTCACTGGGATTCACATCAACAAACAAGAGATGGCTGAAGTCAGTGCTGTAAAATAATTTCAACAAACAAGAAATGGCTCAAGCTGGTGCTGCAGAACTCTCTTAACCTTCAGAACAAGGCAGTTGCATACAGACTGCTTGTTAAGGATGGCATCTCGACCATCTCCATCTTTTTGGAGAACTAACAGTTGATCCAGGATCAAACCATGCCAGGCCATTCTGACACCTCAGCCAAAAAGCAGATTGTACCTTGGAACTCAACACTGTTTATTTCTCTCTCTTTTTTTTTTTTCCTCTAGTATAGACACAGCCCTAGGGCTCAGCCATCCTGCCAAGTGTACTGAAAAGAAGGTTAAGTAGCTCGTTTAAGAACTAGCTCCTCATTGTCTGCACTGCTTTACTCCTAGCTCATTCATGGGCTCTGTCCTGAACTGCTCCAACCATCGAATCACCCGGGTCGGAAGGCACCTCTGAAGGTCACAGAATCATAGAATCAGTAAGGTTGGAAAAGACCTCAGAGATCATCAAGTCCAACCTGCCACCCAACACCTCATGACTAACTAATCCACGGCTTCAAGTGCCACATCCAATCCCCTCCTGAACACCTCCAGGGATGGTGATTCCACCACCTCCCTGAGCAGCACATTCCAATGGCAAATCTCTCTTTCAGGGAAGAACTTCCTCCTCACCTTGAGCCTAAACCTCCCCTGGCACAGCTTGAGACTGCATCCTCTTGATCTGGTGCTGGTTGCCTGGGAGAAGAGACCAACCCCCACCTGGCTACAGACTCCCTTCAGGGAGTTGTAGAGAGCAAGAAGGTCTCTCCTGAGCCTCCTCTTCTCCAGGCTAAACAATCCCAGCTCCCTCAGCCTCTCCTCACAGGGCTTGTGCTCAAGACCTCTCACCACTCTTGTTGCCCTTCTCTGGATATGTTCAAGTGTCGCAATATCCTTCTCCCCCTGCAATCATCAGATCAGGTCACCCAGAACCCCATTGAGCCTCACCTTGAATAACTTCAAGGATGGAGCCTCAGCCACCTCTCTGGGAGGTGTTCCAGTGCTCAGCCACCCTCATTGTAAAGTTTTTCCTAACATCCCATCCAAACCATCTCTGTTCAAAAGCAACCTGCTACAGAAAGATCTAGTTTTAAATTCTGCAGACATGAGCCAGACAATTTACATGATTTAGGGGCCAGGTATTTATTCGTGGCCTTCCTTCCTACAGTCAAGAAGATACAGCCATGCCTTTCATATCTCAGGAGCCATCCCAACTGCTGCATACACAAGCACTTAGCTCTTCCCAACAGCACACAAAACCAGCAGCATGGATCTTGAGGAACCACCAGAAAGCCTGGCCACAGACAGAAATTCAAACCTCTCCCCTAAATGAGCCTGAGCTGTTCCCTGCAGAGCCACAGACTTTGAGAGAACATGGAAAGGCATTTGCCAGAGAAGATGGTCTTGCCCACCAGCAGGAAGATGTTGCTGCAGCCAAGGAGAACATCAAGATGAGCGCAAAGGATGAAATCCTGGGGTACCATCGCAGTACACCTATTATAGAGTTGTTTCCTTAGCCTAGAAGATATTACTAGATGGTTATCAGAGCAGATTCCTCTGAGAAGAACAGAAAACCCAGCATTTATTCACTGTCAGCTGATGACTTCAGAGGCTTTTCTTTAGATGTGCAGCCTGTACTTTTTTATTTATCATACACAGAATGATGTTTAGGAAGGCAGATGAATTAAATTCTGTTTTCCCTCCATCCTGCCATATTTTTTCCCCAATATAATTTCTCATGGTCCAGCATTAAAACAAGATGCTCTTACGCACAGCAACATTTTCTTATTGCATTTTAGGTCTGTCTGTTCAAGGCAATGGATTTTAAGACATATTTATCATCTTCCACTATACATGACACTTTTCTTAAAGGTCTTCACTGTTACTAACTTTTAGTCAGGAAGAAATCCCTTGAGCTTTCCTGCAATGCTCTAATATACTGAATCTTATTAAGCAGTGATACTTTTTTCTTCCAGGAAAAGAACTGATTTATTAAATCCCCTTTGACTTGCCTGTGAGTTTTGACTGAGCAAAAAACTATAGATGAGTGAGAGATGATGGCAAAATCTGGAAATACTACAGGAGTCAATTCCTCTGTGAGCTGGAGTGAAGATTTCCATCAGAACAGAGAAGCTCTTGGTTTAGTTCTTTCTATTGGGTGTTTGACTGTACAACTAGGGAAATGATGCATGGAGAGGGAGCAGGAGCAATTCCAGCATGCCTCTCAAAAATGGAAGCATGCACTGAAGTAGGTGGGTGCTCCCCACATAATTCCTTTTGGTTTTTTTTTTTTCAGTAAGAGAGGGAAGAACAGCTCTGGAAAAAAGAGTTCAAGGAATCAGAGCTTGAGATATGAGCTGAACTTTTCACTGCTTATAAGGATCCAATCATACTGCTCTACAGAGACTGTGTTTTATGATCCCCCAGCAAAGCCCCACTGAATTTATTGCCACACACATCAACTGCAGAGCCGTAGACACCTTCCTCATTGACCAGCCACAGCAACAAATACTTGCTTTGGAAATAGCTCTAATAGAGACAGCTCCTTCTTATTGAGCATAGGATATCAGTGCCAGTACTTTAAAGAGAACATAACTCAGACTGACCTAGCAAGCTCAATCAGTCCCTGTTCTGGTAAGGGAGCTGAGCATCTTTCTGTATCAGTTTCACAGAGAATCATAGAATGGCTCAGGTTTGAAGGGACCTTAGATCATCTACTACAACCTCCCTGCCATGGGCAGGGACACCTCTCAGCTAGACTCAGCTGCTCAAGGCCTCATCCAGCCTGGCCTTGACCACTACTAGGGAGGAGGCATCCACAACCTCCCTGGGCAACCTATTCGAGAGTTTCACCACCCTCCTACTGAAGATCCTCCTCAGCTCTAGTCTAACCCTGCTCTCCTTCAGCTTCAAACCATTCTCCCCTGTCCTATTGCTAGACACCCTTAGGAAAAGTCCCTCTGCAGCCCTCCTGTAGGATCCCTTCAGGTATTGGAAGGCAGCTCTAAGGTCCCCCTGGAGTCTTCCCTGTGCTTATCAAAGCACTTTTCTGTGATTAGATTCCATGGAAAACTGGAGGATCTTCATTTTACTTCACAGTGAATGAAAATGTAAGAATTATGAGAAAAGGTCAGATTTGCACATTGACATGGTTCATGTAATCAGGAGAGGCTGAGGCTTACACTATAGCAGCAGTGGTGGCACAGAGTGTGTATGACTTGGATTAGTCATATTAGGGTTAGGGTTTCACTACAATTTCACTAAATTAAGTTAAAAGTAATGAAATAATTTTATTGAATTTCATTACCTGTTTCTGCAGGGAAACATATTTTGCTTAAGAAGTTATGCTCACCTTTTTAACTAACACTTTGGATAGAAGGTAAGTTAGAATAGAATAGAATAAACCAGGTTGGAAGAGGCCTTCAAGATCATCATGTCCAACCTATCATCCAACACCACCTAATCAACTAAACCATGCAACCAAGCACCCCATCAACTCTCCTCCTGAACACCTCCAGTGATGGTGACTCCACCACCTCCTCAGGCAGCCCATTTCAATGGGCAATCACTCTGTGTAAAACTTCTTCCTAACCTCCAGCCTAAAGAGCATCTCTTCTCTCCCCATAATCTACAGCATGTGCCTGGATGACCATACTAGGTTAGACACCTGGTTTTAGTTGGCTGAAACTGAGATGAATCTCAGTGAGGAGGACTGCTCCAGAAGGCATCAGAACTTTTGGGTTTGATTTAGAAGCCCCAAACTGGCAAGAGGTAAGAGCTGAGCAATAAGGAGCTGAAAGAAATCCTCTTCTTGAAAAGCAAACTGTTTTGGAAACTAAGTTATTGTGTGAAAATAAACCGAAACCTCACTTCAGCCTTCTTTCCAAATGACATTTTGTAGACACACATCAACAGGAGCAAGCTTGAAATCCAATAACAGGAAGAAGCATGGAAAATAGGGCTGGAAGTGTCCTTGGGAGCACATCTAATTAATCTCTTGCTTCAGAGGAGATCATGTCTTGTTTTAGTCCTAAGAAATACTTCTCACACACTGGTTCTGCTTTTAACACCTTCAATACTGGCAGTCCCATAGTCCCTCTAGGCAAGCTAGCCCCTGCCTCACTTGTAACTTTCAATGCTAGGGAAATATTCATGGCTTGAACGCTAGGAAGATTATAATTTCCAAAGTAAACCTGACTTACTGAGATTTACTTCTGATCTCTCTGATCATCTACATGTTGTGTTCTCTTCTCTCTTGAAGCAGCACGGTACGTGCTTAAGGAGTGCTGTCACTTGTTTCTTCCATCATTTTTCCTTTGGAAGGAGCAATGCCAGTTCTGTCAGCCAGTTGCTGTTTGTTGGACTAGGAAACAGGGCTCTTCTCTTGGAGCTCTTCAGATGCCTGTTCTTCCAGTTAAGGGAATTTCACTGGAATCAAATTGCTATTCAAATAACATATTAAGATCATTTTGTGCCATCAACTCTGAAGTATTTGCCACTGATTAAAGTGACCTTTTTCAAGAAGAGGAATGGAAATGCAGAGTGCTTCGAAGTCAATGAAACAATAATAGGTCTCATTCATCAATTGCTTTGGCTGGCTTGAAATTCCAGTAACTTAGAGATACCAGGGAAGAAAACAGCTCACCACAGTCACTGGGGATGTGGCCAAAAGATGATGAAGGCTAAAGCTCACATGATGACACTTTGTTGACCAGATACAAACATCTGCCAGCTCTTCTTTGAAAATTTTAAACAGCTATATAGAAGGGGAGGGCTACACAGAGCTGCAGTGCTCTATTAAATTATGAAAACAGAAATTGTAATAACAGGTTTCCCAAAGCCAGAGGGAAGTGGGTCTCAATCTCTAACTGTTAAGAAAGAGAAATTACCCAAAACAATTCTGCCATCCCTGAAGACTTGGTTCATGCCATCCAGGAGTGGGAGGAAAATTAATGGCATCCTTGATCTAACTTCATCTAGTATAAGATGAGGAATATACTAGTATAAGATGAGGAATATATATATATATATATGGAGGAAATTAGACACTTCAAAAATATTATAAGAAAAAATAAAAGCAATTTATTGAATCCATTTGAAATAAGAACATGATTAGTGAAGCATAGGTTGTAAAACAAGGGAAAGAAGGGACACACCACTCTCAAGTGGAAAGACAGGACTTCAGAATTCACACATATTTCAAAACATTGTGCTGAGTCAAATCCTGGAAACAAATAAATCCCCAAACACATCTAGTCTAGCTGAAAAAGAAGTATTTACAGTCGGAAGTGATTCACCTCTCTCTCGACAATCAAATCCCAAGAGCTGTAAAGACTTGGATAAAGCCTTAAGTAAATATTCTAAATAAATGAGATACTGATTTCCCCTAAGAAAGCAAGCAAAAGGAGAAGGTATACCTGATTTCCCTGTTTATCCTTTAATGAGTGGCTGCATTTACAAAATTAAAGCAATTACAGGTAATTAATATGAAGAACAGGCTTACTTGACTGCAAAAGCATGACACAGAGATCCAGGAAAGGACTCACTCTAGTAAATAAAATTCCCTAGGCATTGATTGCATTTCCCTCAAGTCTAGAGCAAGCTTCATGTTTGTAAGAGGAAGGTGAATACTTTCCTCTTTCCTTCATAAAATCAAAGAATGGCTTAGATTTGAAGGGGCCTCTTTGAGGCATTGGAAGGCAGCTCGCAGATCCCCCCAGTGTCTTCTCTTGTGAAGACCCCCAGCTCTGTCAGCCTATCTTCACAGCAGAGCTGCTCCAGCCCTTGGATCATCTTTGTGGCCCTCCTCTGGACTTGCTCCAACAGCTCTGTGTCCTTCTTATGATGAGGACACCACAACTGGAGGCAGTGTTTGAGGTGGGGATGTCTCCTCTAACTTACATGGAGATTTCAGTAATTAGTCTTTCACATTCCACCTATTCAGGGATCGGATTCTAGGCCTTGCTTTAGAAAGATGTATTCCTCTCCTAAACTGAGACCATCTCCTTTAATACTGACATGTTCTCAGCAGGAAAAGTGTCTTATTCTACAAAACAGCATTTATATATGAAAAAAAGAGTAACCATTTTAGAAGAGTCTCTACCAATATTCCCCCTACCAGGTGGAGACTCCAGACTCCCATCCTGCAATTGCAGTCTCTCAAATGCACCATTTGATGTCCATATTAAAATAGAAGTTTGCTACTTAAACACTGGATCAGGAGCTCAGCCCTCAGGAACAAGATGAAAATGAGACAAACATTCCAACCAGACATTTAATTAGCTCTGCAAAGCTTTCAGTTTGCAGCAGTGCAGGTTTCCTTATATTGAGTTTGACCTGACACATGAATGCCTGACACAGAACAACCAATAAGCTGTTTGAAAGGGCTCTCTGATGAGCATCTAGACCAGCTCCCTACTTTAATTAGAACTACTACCAACACCCAGCAAGGTCAGTTGGGGCTTTTCCTAGCCAAGTCATGAAAACCTGCAAGGATGGCGGTTTCATTCCGAGTAACAAGTTCCCGCAATGCATCAAATTCCTAGCAGAGAACTTTTCTCACTATCCACTTGAATTTGCCAAGTTTAATTTGCAGCTGTTTCCTCATGCTGCATCATTTATGCTGCTGTTTGGCTCTGTCATTTTTTCGCTCCCCATCAGTAGCTGTGGCTGCTACCAGACTGCTCCTTACCCTCTCTGCCAAACTGAACTAGCTCAGCTCCCTCTCTTATTTTCTCCCTTAGTGCTTTTATCCTGGCAACCCTCTACTGTAACTGCTCCAGTATCTGCTCCAGTTTCTCAGCAGCCATCCTGAGATAAGGAGTGCCAAAACAGGACACAATAATCCTGGGGTGGCCACACCACTAAGGTAGGGTTGATAATTCCTCTTCTCCTAATGCAGCCAAGCATAGTTTGCCTTATGAGAGCACAGCGGGGGCTCCTGTCCAGTCATCTACTGTAACACACAGGTTCTTTTCAGCAGATTTTTGGTCCACCAGTCCCTTGCTTGTACTCATGAGTGGGTTGTTTCTCCAGCATATTAATTGGACCCTATAACCCTGATCATCTGGGCATTGTCTTTACATAGTTCCCTCCAAGACTATGATCATGATGAGACAAGAGGAGACCCTAGAAGCCTGATCCTGTAGTCCTCATTTAGTTTTCAGGCTATCCATTGAGACATTGTCATTAGCTGGCATGGATAAAAAGGTTTAGTGTACCTGCTTAAAACGTATTCAGTGCAAGAAATCATAGAGAGGTTGAAACCCTTCAGATTCCAGATGAAGTTCTGCCTTATTCCCACATTTTCCTTTAAGGCGTGCCTAGGTGTGTCCAGACACATAGCCTAGACTTTAGCTCCTTTCCAATGCTACTGTGGAAGAATATCCTGGTTAAATGTCTCCCATTACCTGCCCTGCCCTTGTCCCACAAGTCACTAAAGTGGAGAAAACTTTTTTTTTGTTGTTTTTATAATATTTTTTCCCCACGATCCTACTGTCTCTTCAAAGAGCTAATTGCACATTCTCAGCAAGAGAATATTTCAGACATTGACCTGTGGGTTTTTTTCCTGCCCATAGGGAAAAAGTACAGCTTTTTAATCTCTTTCTGCATGTCTGAACTCAAGCTTTCCAAATAAATGAAATCCATGGATAGCTAGAAGTGTCATCCCCTAATAAGCAGTAAAAGACCAGGATCAAACAAAGGGGCTGTATTGATAAAAACCACCTAATGCCTGTGTAAGGAATCAAGCCTTTGAAAAAGGAGGAGGCTATAAAATGTTCAATGAGTGTTACAATAAGTCTTGGAGAGAAATGGTTTCCAAAGGCCTGCAGTGCTAGAGATGAGGGCAAAAGGTTTGAAATTAGAGAAGAATAGATTTGGATTGGAGGTTAGGAAGATGTTCTTTACCATGAGGGTAGTGGAGCACAGGAACAGGTTGCCCAGGGAGGTGGTTGAGGCTCCATCCCTGGAGATATTCAAGGTGAGGCTTGATAGGTCTCTGGGCAACCTGATCTAGTTAAGTATGTCCCTGCTGACTGCAGAGGGGGTTGGACTGGACGACCTTTGGAGTCCTGAGGCTCTGGGACAAGCAGATATTGGGCTCTTCTCTGTAATGCAAGAAATGATCAATTTTACTTTGGAAGAATTAAATTATTAGAAGTTGTTGGGAAAAAACTTGGAACCTGGAACATCTGTCAGTGTGGAGTTTATTTTCATGACACTAGGAGTATCACATATGATTACACTAGATAAGAAAAATAGGTTCTAAAAAGCATTACAGATCACAGGAGGCATCTGGTTGGAAGAGACCTCCAAGTTCATCTAGTCCAACCCTTGACCCAGCACTCCAGACTCAACACTGAACCCTGTCCCTAAGCACCAGCCCCACACACTACTTGAATACCCCCGGGGATGGTGACTCCAGCACTACCCTGGGCAGACCATTCCAACATTTGAGAACTCTCTTTGTGGTGAAGTATTTCCTAGCATCCATCCTGAACTTCCCTTGGTGCAGCTAGGAACCATTTCCTCTGTTCCTGTCCCTTGCCACCAAAGAGCAGAGACTGTCCCCCCTGGCTCCAACCTCCCTTCAGGGAGCTGTAGAGAGCAATTGCAAAGACTTCTGCAGCATTTCCATTTGGGGAAACATTTCATAGATGTGCTAAGCAGTTGTAAGTTGTCACTGTGGTGTTCAGCACAGCACCCACAGCGACAAGGGTGCAATTCAAGCAGGGGGGTAGGGAGTGCCCAGGTCAAGAGCTCCTGCCCATGGCAGCAAGCCCACAAAACTCACGACTGCCTTCGTGCAGCTTGCATTCGTAGCTCTCCCTCCAGGTGTGGTTGCAAGGCATTGGTTAACCTCCTCTTCTTCTTCTTACTGGCTGGCAATACTTATTAAGGTAGCGCAGGTGCCTCTTATCTCATCTACAAGAGTTGCTTATTATGCCACTGCAGGTGGTTCCCATTTCAACTCTCCTTGCAGTTTCTCATCTTTTATCATCCAGTCCGGGGGACACAGTCCCCCACAGTAAGTATTTATGTTTGCAGGATTTTTTTAGGGAAACAGTTGTTAATTGTGCACTGCATTATTGATTGTTGAACATGCCACTGGTCATGAAAGATTCCTCACTCCTTCCACAGACCCAAATCTGCATGCTAGAGAAAAGGATACAGCAAGCAATGCATCAAAAGACTAACAGAGAGTCTGAAACCATCCTCTGGTGGTACAAAGGCCACAGCAAGACAAACTACTCCCTTGAAATTGGATTCTCTAACTTTTTTTTTTTCAGGAAGGCAAAGCCAGGATGTGCATAGCATTGGTTGAAGACAGACATAGTTAGAACACAACAGAATTACCCAGGTTGGAAAAGACTTCAGTTGTAACAGAGCATAAGAAAAGCATCTCAACACAAGTCCAAGGCAGTAGCTAATATGTGAGCGTGGAAAACCTCTCTGAATTCTGAGTTAATTTCTGAGGCTTTGCTCCTGGCTTGGATAGACAAAGCTGGAGTGAACAGCAGGGTGTGTGACTTTCATAGGATTTAATGTGATATATCAGTTGTCTTGGAGTAGGGTGCTCTGTCCTGCCTTAGGGACAAACTACCAAGTTACATGAACAGCATTCCCTTCCCTTGCCCTACCTCATCAACATCCAGTATGCTGGTGGAGATATTTTATATGTCAATGATCAAGCAATCTGTCAGGAACAAACATTGGCTGCAGAAAATATCTTTCTACAGAGTCATAACACTGAGTGTCAGAGTATTTTACATCCCTCCAACAATTAACTGGTTAATGAACAGAGATGCTTGAACTGAAAACAAAAATTAGCATTTGCCAAGACCTAAATAACTGAAGCAAAGCATTTCATTCTAAATTAATGACAGTACCTTCCTGGGTGGCAGCATAGGCACACTGGAAAGCTGGCTTTCCAGTAAATAAAAAAAGCTCAGGAATGAATTTAATGGGAAAAAAAATAATAAAGAGGCCTAAATGAATATTACCCCATCAGAACAGCTGAAGATTTGAAGATTAATGCTCTCAGCAAGGGATGCCAGAGCATTCCAGCTGTATGCACAGGGAACAGATCGTTGCAAGGCAAGTGAATGCCACAGAAGGTTGAGCTGCTAGCACTGAGAAATGATGAGTCACTAATGATTTTCAGGTACAATTAACAGACACAGAAGTGTGTGATAGCAGGAAAAAAATCCCCAAGAAACTTGGATGGGTCATTTAACAATGCTTGAAACAGTGAGTGTGTGAATATAGAGCTTAATGCTTTATAGAAATGGGAGAGAAAACATCACAGGTCCTGGAGAAGATGAAGATAATTACAGCAACTGAGTCTGAAGAGCCCTATGGTGTTACACATGGGCATAAGGAGAAGCAGAAACCTCAAGAGCAATACTGTTACAGGTTAAAGAACTGGGATGCCTTAAACTGTGGAGTTGAAAGTCCTCCAAGTACCGGAGAGCTCCAGGGCTGAACTGGAAAGTGTAAACTGCGTTTTCCCATTCCCATGATGCTGGCATCTCCACTTTATAAAGGAGCAGCACGAGAGGTTCAGCCCCCTTCCCCTTCTCCTCTGGTGCTGGCAAGATGATTTTGCTTGCTGTGTCATTTGGGCCTGCTATAGGGCAGTAGGGAAGGATGGTGGGGAGGGCCATCTGAGGCCTGGGGGTTTGGCCTGGTTTGGGGGAGGCTTCACAAAGCTTTGGCTTAATGAGTTCCTGTGGTAATCCCAGAGAGAGAGCTGGGCTGAGGCTGGTTTTGGTATGTTGTTGTATTGCTGTACACAGTTGTGGATAGTGCTTCCACTCGAACTTCCAATTCTTTCCAATCCTGTGCAGAACATTTTTCTTTCACCCCTTTTGGGAGGTGTAAAAGAGCATCTGCCCACTCCCTAAAACACAACTACCACCGCCAAACATCCATTTGCTGACCACAGCCATGTTACAAGATGGTTGCTAATCCCAGTCTCAAATTAATCACTACACTTCAAACTCAGCTACAACAGCTGTCTATAAATAGTAGTCCTTCAAAATCCATTAACTATGGACTTTGTGTGGTGGCACAATCCAAGCTGGGACAGAAGCTGGTTAATTGCATGACAAATGTCCAAACCCCCCAACACATTAGGAAGACAGTTATACATTCTTGGGGTTTATCTGCTGGAAACCAAAGAATTGTTCCATTTCTAAGGCTAGGTTTTAGTTTTTCATGGTAAAAATGAATGATTTGAGAACAAAAGGGGCATTTTGCTGAAACTTCTCTTTAGCTAGGCAGGCTGCTTTCAGTGCAAACAATTCTCATACAGAAGAGACTTGTTCATATTCAAAGTACACCCTTAGAAGTACTTACACTTGCTCATGAAAAGACAGGAATAAGCAGGCAAGAGAGATTAAAAAGACTTCTGATATCACACATCTTGTCATCCTGCATAGATGCTTAAAAGTTTTTGACTAGTAGCTTCTTAACCTTTTTCTGGTAAACTAAGCAGCTTGAGCTTATGGGATCCTTCACAGTTACACAAGCAAGAAACCATTCTTACAGCTTCTCTTTTTAATCCTTTCCATATTTTTTTTGGTAAGCTTTTGAGCACAGAGGCACAAGAGCCAGCTGCATGCAGCCAGGAAGAAATTGCCTGTTTAATGTCAAAACTCTCCATCCATTGCAGGAGAGCACAAGGACTGACATTAACCGACCCTCAAGGTGAAAATACTTTCAAGAGTACTTAACAGAACTCTGATTTCATAGAGCCACAAAACCACAGAATGCTTTGGGTTGGAAGGGACCCTAAAGATCATCTAGTTCCACCCACCCTGACATGGCCAGGGACACTTTCCACCAGACCAGACTGATCAAAGCTCCATTCAACATGGCTTTGAACAATTCAAGGGTTGGAGACTCAACAACCTCTCTGGGCAACCTGTTCCAGTGTCTCACTACCCTCACAAGGAAAAATGGTTTTCAATATCTAATCTATATTGAGCTTCTCCCAGTTTGAAGCCATTCACCCTTGTCCTGTCACCATATGCCTTTGTAAAAAGTCCCTCCCCAGCTATCCTCCAGCTTTCTCCAGACCTCTCTCAAACACTGGAAGGCCACTATAAGGTTTCTCCTGCACTTTCTCCTCTCCAAGCTGAGCAACCACAACTTTCTCAGCCTGTCTTCAAAGGAGAGGTCCCTGTCTCTCACACTTTTCTGGCTTTGCTTTATTCCACCATGCTGGAAAGGCTAAGCACGACTCTCTGTTTCTTAGCATCCATCTGTGTAAATGCAACAACTAGCAAGGCTGCAAAGAGCTGAAACAAATGCACTGGCTTCTTTTCATAGATTGCAGAAACTATTAAACACAAGTTTGACAGACTGCAAACCCCAGAGACAGAAAGTAAAAAGGGTATTTCTAGGAAATGTCAGGAGATTCTCCAGAGGCCTGCACAACCATAAAGGATTCAGATTGCTCTAAAGTCTAGCTGGGAGCTGGGGCTCCCAGCTGTCATTTGGATTTAAAACCTCCCATCTGATCACAAGGCTCTATTCAGATGTGCATATACATATTTAACTTCACAATCTAAGTCCAGAGATTCTCAGACTGACTCCCAAAGTAGTTGTGCAGCTCTCAAAGTCATGAGCACACTCTGATATTGAGAAAAACCACCCCAGCCAACTGGAGCTCTTACCATTATGCACAGCAGCAGCCCCAGGAACCGCTGCGTGATCGGTGTGAAAGACAACAGGGAGTGAATGCTCAGAGAACGTTGAACAGCAGCAGCATTGGTTGAGAAGCAAGCTGGGATTGCTTCTGAGCAGTTATTCTCAGGTGAAAACACACATCTTATGAGCTCCCAAGCTGCCAGCTGAATGTGATTTACTCTAACATGCAGGTTTTCCTCCAGTGCATCAGTAAGAGCCTCTTTTAGAAATGGCTTTGGTGACAACTGGCCCTTAATCACCTGATTAAAATTCAAGCCTGCATTACCAGCTTAGATGTTCTTTTAGAAGAGAGAAAAACTAAATGGTACTTGTAGACCAGTGTGTAGCACTAAGAAATGTGCACAGGCACCATCCCACCCTGAAGACACAGCCTACTCTGGGTGCTAGGGGCAAACACTGGCAAAAAAGCAGAGGGAACCCTGCAGAGCAGGCTGGCATCTCCTGAGCTATCTCCATAACTTGCATACAGGGAACCTCTTCCCCTCAGACTCAGCAGCCTGGTCCATTCCATGCACAGGGAATTTGTTTAAATTCAAAAACACAACATGTGAAAGAAAATGGCAATGGAGAATAAACACAGCAATAATCTTCCTAAAGGCATTGTGAGGTAAACACACAAAGGGGCTTCCTTCTTTAGATGCACTTTATCACCTTGAAACTCTTGTCAATGTACTGAAAAGCAGCAGGTCACAGAAAGGGACAATAATTATTGTTTTTAAAAGGATATGAAGCTCTCCATTCCAGTTGTTGTTTTGGTTTTGTTTTGTTTTGTTTTTCATTTTCTCTCTCATAACTCTCTCAGGTGATTTGTTAGGAGAGTTTAACCTGGACCTGAGCAAAGCCTTCGACACTGTCCCACACCACATCCTGGTCTCCAAACCGGTGACACATGGGTTTGATGGGTGGACCACTAGATGGATAAAGAACTGGCTTGATGGATGCACCCAAAGAGTGGCTGTCAGTGGGTCCATGTCCCAGTGGAGGCCAGGGACAAGCAGAGTCCCTCAGGGATCAGTCCTGGGACCAGTCTTGTTCAACATCTTTGTGGGTGCTATGGACAGTGGCACTGAGTGCACCCTCAGCAAGTTTGCTGATGACACCAAGCTGTGTGGTGCAGCAGACACGCTGGAGGGAAGGGATGCCATCCAGAGGGACCTGGACAGGCTGGAGAGGTAGGCACAAGCCAACCTCATGAGGTTCAACAAGACCAAGGGCAGAGTCCTGCATCTGGGTCGAGGCAACCCCAGGCACAAATCCAGGCTGGGCAGGGACTGGCTGGAAAGCAGCCCTGAGGAGAGAGACTTGGGGGTGCTGGTGGAGGAGAAGCTCAACAGGAGCTCTCAGTGTGCACTTGCAGCCCGGAAAGCCAATCAGATCCTGGGCTGCATCAAGAGAAGTGTGGCCAGCAGGTCAAGGGAGGTGATTCTCCCCCTCTACTCAGCTCTGCTGAGACCCAACTTGGAGTACTGCATCCAGTTCTAGAGCCCCTATTACAAGAGGGATCTGGAGGTGCTGGAAGGTGTCCAGAGAAGGGCCACAAGGATGATCAGAGGGCTGGAGCACCTCTCCTGTGTGGACAGACTGAAAGAGTTGGGGCTGTTGAGTCTGGAGAAGAGAAAGCTCTGAGGTGACCGAATTGTGGCCTTCCAGGATCTGAAGGGGGCTACAAGAAGGCTGGGGAGGGACTTCTCAGGATCTCAGGTAGTGATAGGACTAGGGGGAATGGAATGAAGCTGGAGGTGGGGAGATTCAGGCTGGACATGAGGAGGAAGTTCTTCACCATGAGAGTGGTGAAGCCCTGGAATAGGTTGTCCAGGGAGGTGGTTGAGGCCCCATCCCTGGAGGTGTTTAAGCCCAGGCTGGATGAGGCTCTGGCCAGCCTGATCTAGTGTGGTGTGTCCCTGCCCATGGCAGGGGGGTTGGAACTAGATGATCCTTGTGGTCCCTTCCAACCCTGACTGATACTATGATATAAAGGAGTAGGCATCCGTTAAGGTTTTAACAGGTTTGCATTATATGTAAAGCAAGAAGTCTCAGCTCCTTAGTGAATAAACTTACCCAAACTCACTCAAAATTCACATTACAAAAAGGAGCTTCAGAGTTTATCACTCCTGCTGTTCAGCTCAGGACAAGATCTTTTTGCCTCCTTGCTACTCCCCTTTTTATATAACACCTTACACAGCTCGACTTGGTCAATATCTTAATTCAAATCATTCTTGCCCTGTCAAGTGGTCTTCATTTAGGAGATTGTCATCCTACATTTGTTTTGAGGATCTTCTGCCCTCCTCTGTCTTATTGCTTGATTAAAAAAAGCATCCTTTAATACTCCTCTACATTTTCACCAGCCAGGGTTATTATTATGTTGGGTTTGTTTGCTTGCTTCTTTCCCAGTTTTTGTTATTATTATTGCAAAAGGGTAGAAGCATTCAGGGCCACATCCAACAGTCAGTTGCTGTTAGGCATATGAATGCAGGTTAAGGTGGTAATTGCATCCTACAGCAGAGCAATAGGTACCCTGTTCAGAAAGGAATTAGCCAGATGAGCTGGTCCTTAATCCTTAGCCCCCAGCTATTTGCTACCCCCCCAGAAGAGAAAGTAGAAAGAATTAAGGGCACCAGATTAAAGAGGCCTCTAGAGATGTTGGCACATCATCTGGTGAGGGCTGTGCTGCTCCTGGTCCCTCCTGCTCCTGGGTAATGGGGAGCTGCAAGATCATTGCAGGGGGCCTTTTTATGACAACATCTCCAGTTTCAGCCAACAGCAAGATGCCCCAGCTGGCACAACACAGCTATGTCTGCACCATAACCTTCAGGTAAAACCTGCTGACTTCCTACTTACTGCCTAGCTAAGGGTTTGAGGGAAGAGTGGCCCATGGAAGAGCAGAGAGCCCTCCAATTTAGAGACATATCCTCTGTCCTTGTAAGCAATGAAACAGCCATGGGGTGATGCTCTAGAGACAGCTGAAAACTCAGCTGCTTCCTTTTTACCTCTTTAGGCAGAAGGTGATGTGCTTGGAATTTACCTACATCCATTCTTCAGGTACCTCATCCAAATAAATGTAAATAAAGAAGCTTTGTAGGACATATTCTCTGACCTGCAATATCACTGCAAACAGAAGAGGTCTGTGAAGTAGTCTTGGTTCAGACTGTTCCTGGAGTCAAACCTTATTCCTGCTCAGCACACTGATTTCCTTTCCTTTGACAGATGATCCTTCAGAACAGAACTGGATGTTGACTTGCTGTAAAGGGTTGCTTACAGCAGTACAGATACAGGTGTCCTATCAATGTCCCACAGATCCGTTGCAGTAGTTAAGTGTGCCCACATCAAGACTTGACATGGAGTGCCATTTCTGGAATGTTCTTTGCTTTCCTTTATACCTCTATATTGTTCCTCCTTGTTAAGAGAGCTTAGACAAGCACTGGGCTCATAGGAGATACCTGTCATGCTGTTAAGAAGATAAAAGTTTCTAGTACTCATGGATGAGAAGCTTTACTTCTGCACAAGTCTGCCCACTCAGCTAACATTTTGTTTGTAAGTATGTGCACCATTAATCTTTAACAACCAATCTTTAACAACCAATTAATATTTAACAACAACAAAACTAGAAATTTTATACAAATCCCTCTGAAATGTTTTCACAGAAACCATGGCAGAGATTTACTGTTTAATAAACAAGGAGCTGGCAAGCAGGAATAAACAACTCATTCAAATATCATTTGGCTTTCAGCTCTTCCTAGACCCATAGAGGAGCAGCTGGTTGCCTAGAGGGGCAAAATTACTATTTCCTATCTTTGACCTTTCTTTATTACCTGGTAGTTTGTTCAGTATTAACTCTTTACCATCTAAGAACACTGGAAAGAGCAGGCTCTGCAAGACCAAATGGCATATTTGAATCCTCTTTCTGTCACATTAAGTGATTCTGAAGGAGAAAGGAAGAAGGATTTTCCTCTCTAAGTTTTGTATCCACAGCAAATGGAGAAAAAAAACCCACCAAAACTACAACATGATTTTCCACTGCTAGGAATCCATCTCCAAGACACCCAAGGAAAAGGGGAGGATTACCCGTGTAGCCTTATGTCTTTCATCACCTGCAAGTGAAAACTAAGACAAGGAATTGGCAGCTTCATAGCAAAATATGTCTTATAAGGAAAGTCTGAGACCCCTGAGATTGTTTAGCCTGGAGAAGAAAAGACTGAGTGGAGATCTTGTCAATATTTCCCAATAACTGCAGGGTGGGTGTCCAGAAGAAGGAGCAGACTCTTTTCAGTGGTGCTCTGTGACAGGACAAGGGACAATGGGTGCAAACTGGAGCACAGGAAGTTTCACCTGAAACATCAGGACAAATGTCTTTACTGTGAGGGTGACAGAGCACTGAAACAGGTTGCCCAGAGAGGCTGTGGAGCCTCCTTCTCTAGAGACTTTTGAGACCTGCCTGGGCACATTCCTGTATGGCCTGCCTTAGGTGATCCTGCTTTTGGCAGGGGGTTTGGACTATAAAATCTCCAGAGGTCCCTTCCAAACCCTAGCATTCTATGACTCTAGAGTCATCCATTATTACAGCCTAAAGGAACTTCTACTCAGTGTACATTTTCATGACCATTAACAGCTGGGTTTGTTAAGCACAATACAAAAATGGTTGTTCTCACCTTCTAGCAGTGTCAGCCATCTCACCGTTTCAAGGCAATACTTTCAAAACTATTTCCCTTCATAGGAAAATGAAGGTTTCGGAGGGAAAACTAGAGGAAAGCAATGCCAAGAAGTTGTCTGAAGTGATTTTCGAAAGGGGAGTGTGGAGAGGGAGAACAGGAAAAGAACAGCATAATGTTTCTAACCTTTCCTTAAGTATATAGTAGAAAGGGCTCTCTGAGTGAGTCACTGTGTGGGTGATTGGCAGAGCGCTGCCGAGCGGGAGAACAGAGGGGGCAGGGGGTGATTACGCAGCTCATTGATGAGTGCTTACATAAAGAGGAATTACTACACAGCAACTCCTGTCTTAGTGCTACTACCCACTTCCTGCAAGTTTGCACCAAGGCCAGCTCTACTTTGTGAGCTTTCTACTCCAGTTTGTCTGCCAGCAGAGTACCCTGGGCAAATATCACACACAGGTTTGGTTGCCACTGGTAAATCCCTGAGTTTATGAGAGCCAATAAATAAACTCTCTAAGCCTTTCCCCAGTTCCTCCTAGTCTGTGTAATGCCCATCAGTAGACATGTACCAGCAAAATGTAGCTGCCCTCCACATTACAACCACCTTTGTAGTGACAATTTTCAATGGTAGTTTCCTCGCTCCCTCTTCTTTTAAAGCTTCAATGCAGTTTGCAAACAGTTCCATTTCTGCAGAACTCTTCTTCATTAAATATTCCATAACTCTTCTCCTGTACCCCTGAAGACTTGAAAAGCCACAACTCCTTTTTGGAGAAAGTCCCAGTAAATTAATGTATGTCAATTTGCTGACTCTTTGCACCCTTCCTGTTCAATCCCAGACAACCGTTTGCCAATTTGATTTGGACCTAGCAGTCGCTTCACATGGAGAATAAAAGATATTCTCCAAGTCACTGGTCTTGGCAAAGGTTGGTAATAGTGGGAATTACACTACTGCTGCTCTACAGCTATGAGAAGAAGTTCCTCAGTGAATATTACAAAAAGCAAGTCCTTAGTTCCCAAGACATAATAACATAAACCAGAAATCTTTTCTTGTTTTGTGGATACAAAACATGTTCTAATTATTCTCAGAGTAAACCAGGGACTGCAGGATTTGTCTCCATACACTTGAAGCAAAACACAGACCAAAGCATATTAGCATAATTTCTAAACCCATGGAACTCCTTTCCTTTTTGACATACTTTTTTTTCTGGCTGAATCTATGCCATGCTCATAGAAGAAGAGAACCATAAAGCTTAAAGAAAATTCAATATGGCACTATTTGTGTATATTCCAGCATAATGGATTAATAAAATTTAAACAAACTAGCAAGCTGTGGTGACCACGTGGATTTCTGGAGATAGTATTATCCAGCAGGATTCCTCTAGTCCTGACTGCCCAACTCATGGGAATTTGCATCTCCGTGGGATAGGAGGAGGTCCCAGCAGCATCCCAAAGGCTGGTCAGGAAGGCAAGTGAGATGAAACTACAGGTGTTTCCCGTGTGCTGATAGAAATTCAGGGAAGCTAAATCAGGTCTCACAGAGAGATGGTTAATTTAACCTGGGTGAAAATCATTAGTGAAAATTTTGAGCTCTAGGAAAATTCTTGCTGAAGATCCAACAGATATCAAAAACAAATGTCTAGAAGACCAGAACAGCATTTGCAGCAAGACAACTAAAGGAACAGGAGAAATACAATTTCTGAGTGTGGGGGATATGCAAAGCTGCTCTTGGTACTCCACCACCTTCATCCACAGTGTCTTAGGTCTTTTCACATTTCCTCTAATCCCTTTGGTCTTCCTGGAAGCACTTTAAGATTCTCCTCAGGGCAATTTCAAGGAGGTCTATTGGGAGAGAGATGCAAATGACTCAGGGGAACAAGTGATACAAGCAATACAAACTTTGGAGGACATAATCCTGTGTTTCATGTTAAAGAGAAGGGCTCTCCTTTCTGTGAAAGGCAATGAATAATGAATGGAGAGCTGGGCCTTGAATTCTATCATTAGCATTGTTCAATGATAAAGGTAATTTAATTCTCAAACAGCCAAGCTTAATCCCACAATTTAATCTCCTAAAGAACTAATAACACTGCTACAAAAGCCTCATTTCCAGTTAATAGGCTCTTTTTATTTTTTTCCCCTCCCAATAAACTTGAAACATCTCATGTAAATATAAGGGCTTCTTATCTTCCTCATGCCCCTATGTTTATAATTCTCTAAATGCCAGAAAGTTAGTCAGCCAATTGTATTTCTGAAACTGATTTGTTTGTAGATTTCAAAGCACTATCCACTGGCTCCAAAGCTTTATTATTCCTAGTTTACAGATGACCAATCTCAAACACTTATCTTGCTCAAAATCACATAATAAGTTGATGGCAGAGCCATATTTCCTGATCCTTAGCTGGCCAGGGTGTACCTCTTTGGAAAATAAGCTCTTTAATAACCCAGCAACCACATTGATTAGCTATTACACACAGAATGTGAATGTCTGCTGTTCCAGATGGCAGCCTCACCAGCCTGCAAGAACATGTCTCAGGAGAGACAAATGCTTGCCAGTGCTCTCTGGTCCATTACTTCAGTAACAAAAGGATAAAAATAAAAGTTTTTCTTCAAACAGGGAGACATCACCATAGCCACGTTCCATAGAAGGCTAAGTCTGCAACACACTACTCAGTGAGAGGGCAGTGTGGAGGACTGCTGAGTGTTTGCTGGTAACTTATCAGGGATAGTAATAACCAACCCAGGCAGGCCTCTCTTACACTGGGGCTAGAATAGAATAGAATAGAATAGAATAGAATAGAATAGAATAGAATAGAATAGAATAGAATAGAATAGAATAGAATAGAATAGACCAGGTTGGAAAAGACCTTTGAGATCATCCAGTCCAACCTATCACCCAACACCATCTAATCAACTAAACCATGGCACCAAGTGCCTCATCCAGTCTCTTCTTAAACACTTCCAGTGATGGTGACTCCCCCACCTCCCTGGGCAGCACATTCCAATGGCCAATCTCTCTTTCTGGGAAGAATTTCTTCCTAACATCCAGCCTGAACCTCCCCTGGTGCAGCTTGAGACTGTGTCCTCTTTTCAGAGTCTGAAAAGGAAGACCAATTGAACCCAAGAAACACTAAATACAACCCTCAAGAACATAGACTTCCAGGTTTGGTTATAACTTGTCTGAAAGAGGAAAAACCACATAAAAGCCTTGAAACAAAAGTTACAGAGGGCTTAGTACAACATATACAAACAGTATACACAGGAGTCTCTCTCTATGATACCTTACTGTGTGAAGGTTTTCTTGCTGTCTGTGAAGATGACTTAGGCTGGACAAAGTCAAGACACAGAACTTTACATGCTAGACTGGGCTGAGGGAGACAACTGCCATATTTTTCTGATAGTTCATCCTGATGAGGAGAGAAGGATTGGTGGTGGAACTATCAGAAGAGAAAGCCAAGGGCCAAATGTCAGTAGCCTACATAGAACGAGTTAGTGCTGCAACTAGCAGCAGTGTAGGAAGCAGAGGAGTTTCAGAGGTCCAAGCAAGGTTTTGCATTATCTGTCTCATTGCTGACCTAATCAGATGGGACCTAGTGCTGGAAATACCTGTGCTACCCCCAGGATTTCCCCAAAGTTTTGAGCCTCAGGACTTTTTCTTCCTCCCTGACTCTCTATGGCCAGGACCATCTTCCAATTTGATTGGCCTGTGAAGGAGTTTGTGCCTCTGTGGCCCCATGTGAGGATGAAAGTTACTCTGATCTATCCTAATAAAGCATTACTTTGGCATTCATTCCCTTGCCAGAATGGCAGCAGCAGCCGCCTGGGTTTACCCCAGGGACGATTCATCCTTTGGAAACAAGACAGCTCTCTTTTAAAGGTCTTTGATAACCTGGTACCTTTACCTGGTCTCTAAAATGTGACCTTCCACATAGGTCCTCAGAAGATAGAGACTAAATGACCTGATTTGAAGGGGGTCCAGGCAAACATGACAGCTTGCCCAGGCCACTATACAGGAAGAGAGCAACAGATTCAGCTGACCCCTTGACCACAGAGGTTTCTTATCTGCTAGAACACAGAAACACAATCTGGACTGGGCTCCTCATACCAACACCCAGGTCAGGTCACTGGTACTTAGGTCAAACTACCCCTTCTGGGCAGGCTGCCCACTTCATCTTGTCCAAGCTCTGTGACAGATGAGCCATTTATCTTTAATCACCTTTTTCATCTATGCTGCCAATTGAGTTAACTTTAAAAAGAACACAACTTTGGGTCTTATATGTGCAAAAATGTGCAGTAAAAAAATATAAACTAAGAGCATTGAGATCATTGCTCACACACCAGACCAAAGCAATCCATTCTCTGTAATGCTACTGTCAAAACTGGATCACATCAATAAATTTTTTCTAACCTCTCTTTCCATGCCCAGAAAAGGAGAATTACAGCTTAGTAAACAAATGATCCCTAAGAGAACACTACAGAAGGAGCATAACCTGTTATCAATCATGGGATGACTATGAGCCAGTGATTGGATATTCTGAGGAAAAAGATAGATATGATCCTTGATGTGACTGGAAAGGTACTTCCAGCTCAAAGAGAGAATGATTAGACAGCATCCTGAGACATCTGGCATACCAAGTGTCACCTGGGCCATTCACATTTGAGTTAAAAGAAAGAGAAAAGGAGGGATGGGGGCATGGGACACGATACAGCACAGGGACATTCGCACTGGAGCAGTGGCAGAGAAGGGCCACCAGAAATTCAGAAAAGTTACAAGTGTGTCTTGCAAGAGATGGCTGCAACACTCAGTTTGCATACAAGGGAACTCAGGTGAAATATGACTGCTTGCTCTGTGTGTTTATGAAACTAGCAGATCAAAGTTGATAAATATAATTGCACGTCAAGTGCGTCAGTGGGTGGCAAATGGCATTTAGGAAGTAGCTATCAATGACTGACTTTCAGACTAGTGGGTTACATCAAAGGGATTCTGTTCTCCTCTGGGCCTAAGGCTTGTCAGATTTGGAGAGGGTGAGCAAGAAGTGCTCCTTTAATCTGCACACTTGCCAGGTTAGAGGCTTGGCAAGAGTATTGCAGAAAAGAAAGAGAATTCAAAACCATCTTGAAAGCAGAATTGGTCTGGGGCAGCAGGACTGTAATTCAATAAGGGAAATAGAAAGCTCGAGACACAGGTAGGGATAATCAGCTTTTTAAGCACCTTATAAGGAATGAGTGGCACTGATACTGCAGAGGGGAACTGAGACATCATTGTCAATCACAAGCTAAACATGAGACTCAAAGTTGCTTTAAAAGTCCTTAAGGGAATGTAGCAGGAGTATTGCCTGTGAAATGAAACAGTTCTTTATCAGCAAGGCCTCAGCTGCCACACAGTTAATATAATTCAGGCAGAATACAGTCCAATTAAAGGGAGGCTGAATGACACTAAAGAGAATTTTTAGGCACATGGTAAAAAATAATCCTATAAGGAACAGTTGAAAAATTCTGGTTATGTAGTTTAGAGAAAGGAGAGTTTAGGAGAGATAGGATAATATTCCTCAATCTTTGAGCAGGGAATTTAAGAAGTATTAAAGAAAAAAAAAAAGAGGGGGGAGGGAAGGAGGTATTTAGCATAGATACTTAGCAAAAGGCCCAGCAATAAGAGAATGACTCATGGAGACAGTCAGTCAAATGCAGCTTGTGGTCATCGATTCCTGTCACAGGACAGTGAATCTGGGAATTCCCTGACAAGAACAACCTAGCTAATATTGCCACCTCCAGGGATGGGGATGAACTCCCAGTCTTCCCCCACTTCATTCACCCAGTCCTCTCAGCGAACAGCAGCTCTGCACCCCTCCATATCAACTCATCACTGACCACAGTCAGTCACTGAGGAGCAGAACCAGGAGAGAGGCACACAGGGGTTTGGGAAAGGTTTGTATTCCCCAAATTTCTGGCAGGTAGAGAGGAAATGTCTCCTTTGGACTCTTGAACACTACCTTTGCTATATTTGGCTTTTCAGTTCTTCTTCTGACATCTCAACCCCTGCTGGAGCACTGCTTCTCTAAAGTGTCAGTGCTTGCTGCCCTCTCCACTTCTGTGCCACTGGCTGCCCAGGTGCCAGCCCTGCCGCTGCCAGCTGTGCCAGCACATGAATCCGACCACACAGCACTGGCAGGAGCTCTTCTGCAAGCACAGGCAGGGTGCAGTGACACAGGAAACATTTGTAGGACGGTGTGGCTGGCTGGCACTCTGGAGACACCTCTGAAGTGGCAGTGCCCGAGTGTGATCATAGCTGTAATTAGCCTCGCTAATCATTGTGGCTCTAGGGACCGCATCAAATTCAGCCAAGCAACAGGTTTTTTGGTTCTTCTCCAGTTCTCACTGTGGTGGCTGGTTTAGCAGACCAGGGTTGTTTGATCTTTCTCTGGCAAAACAGTCGTAGCATCACCCTGGGGGAGCAGAATCCTCTCTGCAGCAGCAAACCTGGCTATTAGCAGGGATTTGAACAACTGTTTTGGTTTTCCTGCCCTCCTGCTAGCAACTCCCTTTCAACCTACCTCATTTACACACAACCCTGTACAAAAACACCCAGGCAGTGGCATGCCTCACAGTCATCCCAACAATGCTGATGTTTCCCCATTCTGTCCACACCCTTTTTCTGATGTGATCGTTCCAGCCATGGTGGAGCCAAAGGCAGTTAACAGCAAGGATCAGAAGCAGCAAATTAGAAGCATTTTCCAGCTTCATGCAACGAACATTTTATTTCTTCAGCATCTTTGGTTTCAACATACAGGGACAAACCCCCATCTGGGGAAAATAATGGTAGTGTATTGTCCTCAGAGGAACAATAGTGATTTATATCAACTGAGGACCAGGCAGAGTTTGACAGGATACTTTAAAAGAAGAAAGAGAGTCAAATTCTTCTAAGAGTGCACACTGAACACTGTATCAAGGCAGTTTAACACTGGCTAGTACCAGGGATTGCTTTTGCTACCAATCCAGTCACCTGCTGCCCAGCTCGGAAGGGCCATCTCCTGTCAGTGTGGAAGAGCAGCTCAGATGGGAGACCATGCCTTCTCAGCACAAGGGTTAGCACTGCCCCAGGGCAGAAGGAATTAGGAAGACAATGAAGGCGTCCTACAGGTCCCATTCATTTATTTTATTTTCCCCAGGCATGTGTCAACAAACGCAGTTGCAGCTCTGCTAGCCAGGATAAACCAAGTGTTGTCTCACAGCCCCTTTTTCACCCCTTATTCTTTCAGCCACATGTGTTGGAAGAGTTTCTTTGGAATGCTCAGTTATGCTTGTCTGTCCAAAATTCAAAGGATTTCTTCAGGAGGCCCATAATGCCATAGAGGCTGGAGGCAAACTTGGTTTAGAAGGCAGGTTCCCTACCGTGAAGCAGCTGAATGATCTGCAAATCTCTGATTATCTCCAGATCATCAGAAAAGCTGATTCACCATTTCAGTCTTTTCCCTGTGGCTTTGGGATTCTGATTATTTTGCCACATGGCTTATAATAATTCGCAGAAGTATCTCTTCTCCAAGTAGAGCACAGTTACAGTTTTATGGCCAATGGCATCCCCCTTCCAGAGCAAGCAGCATCCCGTTGACAAACTCTCTGTCCAGACACATTCTTTGTCACTGCTGGGTCTACTCTGAACTGCATTTATGAACCAGATTGCTATGCCAATCACTATTAAGACAAATTTCTGCTGACTATGAACTTTCTATCCACCTTGGCTTGTGTTTTGTCTGAATACCTCCTAGAGCAGCATGCAATTGCTAGCAAGCATGTTTGTTGTTCACAGCTTTGCAATAGAGTGTTTGAAATCCCTGATAGTAGCCTGGGGAAACACTTGCTTGGCTACTAAGTGAATATTTTTTTCCTCAGACAACGAAGTATTTCAGAATGAACTTATCAAAACATCCCTGCAGAGTTAACAGCAGTATAAGCAGGCTAGTGAAATATATCAATCTGCTTAGCTGGTGTGAAAATGAACTGCACTTGACTGACATCTATCATGCAGAAGGAATTGATAGTAGTAGTAAACGGTAGGCATGGACACAGGAGGGGCTGTGAGCTGCAGTGAATGAGGGCAAAGCCTGTTGACATACCCACATGGGAACATCAGTAAGAATTCAGGACTTATGGTGTGATTTGAGAGCAGAGAAAAGAACGAATTAGTGGGAAAACCATTGTGGGATGTCAAAAGAACACAAAGTGGAGCACTTATATTCTCTAAATGTCTACTAGGCTACAGCTGTTAAGACTAACAGAGCATCCACAGCCTCCCTGGGCAACCTGTTCCAGAGCCTTACCACTCTTGTACTGAAGAACTTCTTCCCAAGGTCCAGTCTAAGCCTGTTCTGCCTCAGCTTCAAACTATTCCCCTTGTTCTGTCTCTAGGCACCCTTATGAAAAGTCTCTCTGCAGCCTTCCTGCAGGTTCCCTTCAGGTATTGGAAAGCGTCCCTAGGTTCCCCCTGGAGTCTCCTCTTCTCTAGGCTGAACAACTTGTGTGTCCTCATATCAGAGGTCTTCCATTATGACCAAAACTTTCCAAGTATTTTTGTCTTCAGCTTGGACAGAAAGTTGGAGAAAAGGATAAAATACTTCACCTTGGCTTGATGCCTCTTTTTTTCCAACAAGTCATTCTACAACATTTTTCCCCCTTTCACATCTCTGTGCCATAAACATCACTCTAGAGGAACTATCTGCCCTAGGGATCAAGAGTAGAGGTGGGCACAGTTTTTAACTAATATATTTAGACATCAGAAAGTTCTCTCTTTTTTTTGCCACTTCTTCCTGTTGCCAGGGTTTCCAAACACAGTGGTGTAACTGGTGTTCAGTTTAACACTCCTAGTGGCTCCCTGCTGTTCCCTGTTGGGCAGTGTTTGCTGGATTTATTTTTTCTCCCCCTAACAAAACATTAATTGAACCACAGGCTGCAATTAGTGCTGGTAGCTATTTACGATGACTGCACACCTTTTACCCTTCATTTAACAGGAAAATTGTCAAGAAAAATCCATTAATGCCAGAGAAGAACCAAAACAATCCCCCAACCCACAGCTCCCAGCATATGGACTTGTCATAAGGGAGGCTGAACAGCAAGAGGGGGGTAAACAAAACAACAAACTGAAAAAAATCAGTTACATCCAAAGTAGGCTGATTCATTATTTCATTACAATGAAGTAGGGTTAGACCTCTCTGAGGATGAAGAAAAGACATTCTCTTCCTGTGCAAACAATAGAAAGTGTAGAGGCACAGAGGAAGGGTGTGAGAGCATTTTGCCAGGGCCTGCCTCAATGCCTTATAGACCACTAGATTTGCTAACTGCTTCCTTCACAACTGGGAACAAAAAGTGTTTGTGGAAATGAGCTTGGACCACCCTTCTCAGAAACAATAGCCTCTAAGCCTGGTGGGAAGGATTCAAAAGATCAGAACTGGACATCTTATAATAAATGGCCCTTTAACTGGGAAATGCTGATTCAGTGCTGCTCAACTGTGCAAAAGGAAGAGATTGGTTTTTAATTGGCAGTTTTGCATAAGAATAAATGGCAATGCCTCAATTAAACATATTCTTTCAGCCAGGAGAATGAAAACTCTTTTTATTCCTGTGCTAAAACCATGCAGGTTTCTTTGGGGATCACTCCACTCCTCCCCATGAAACATTCTGTTCTCACTGGGGCCAGAATCATTTTAGTCAGTTCTGCTCTTGGTAATAGCTCCAGCTTTTAAGGCACTCTTTAAAGGACACTTTTGCTATGTTTACATAACAAAGAGCTTTGTTGCAGGCATTGTCACTAGTGCTACCAATTATCATTCTGGCTTCCACACAGCACTATACGTTTTGTGACATCAAACACAGCAAGCACCAAAAAAACCTCAAAGCTGATAGCTCTCGGATGAGCAAAGCACCTAACAAAAACCAACCAAACAAAAAAATACTTCATTTTTCACTTTCTTTTCTTTAAACTCCCTCTCCACTTTCTTTCCTTCACCTCTTTTCCTTGGGTACCAACTTTTTAACCCACTGACAAAACTCAAGCAAATTTAGCTAAGCAGAGTAACTCAAGCATATCAAATTCTTCCATATTTTTTCCCTTTTTATTTCCTTATTTTTTTCCCCCATGAAAACAAACAGTTAGATTAATAAAAGGCTGCTTTAGTGCTGCAATAAAGGAAATTATTGGAGTGTGAGAGTGCGAGGGTGCACCTCATTAGGCAGCAGAGAGTCCTTAGGGCACCCTTACAGGTATTATAACCGAGGAAAGCAATTCTGTCTGAGCTTCTACCTTCTCAATTGACACCTCAAGTCAATAAGCTCTGAGAATCATTCTGTAGGGTACTACTTCCATAATTCCACTGTTCATGAGAGACTTTATGATGAAGTAATAACCTTTTTGCTTGTAGCTACTAGAGAGCAGTGCTGTAGAGCAGTGCTGTAAAACAATGCTTTGCCCCACCGGCTCTTCCTACACTGTAAGGAATTCTGCTCTGACAAGCAGCTAAATGGGGAAAGGAAAAAGCATAACCTAATGGTGACATGAATAACTTCTGGTGACTTTAAAAGGGATGATGATGCAGCCTCTTTTTTTTTTTTTTCCTTTTCTGTTTTGCCTTCTAGAAGCAGAAGGAAATTGCTGCTTTATAGCTGCAGTAAATCAAGCAACAGATGAAGATGTGCTAAAACTGGCAACAAGCTGAGCTGCTCCTGTGTGGGGACTGGGAGAGCAGACTCAGATTGCTAACATGCATTCACAAAGTGAGCGTGAAGTGCTTCTGCCCATGAAACAAGCCCTAGCCACATCATCTGGATGGGAAGGAGCAGGTGCTGGAGATAAGTCTTGCTCACAGGTGTGGCAATGCCAGCGGCGAGCAGTGTGAGCAATCTGGCAGTGCAGGCGTAAAGCCTGACATGGTGGTAGGCCATGCTCAGCATAAGAGCAGAGCCAGCTAGCAGTGTACCAAACAGTGCTGTGCCTGCAGCATGTAACTGAAACAAGGCACTGGTAGCTATAAACACAGCAAGTTATCTTGGGACAACAGGACATGCACCTGCATCAACAAACCTCACGTGTCATCAGTAGTTGGACCAATAATCTATAACAGTGTGATGTGTGGTCACTCATAGGGAACCAATGAGGCCATGCCAACAAGGCACTCCGAGTTTAAGTTGTAGAAGTTCCCTTGCTACGCACTTCTGCCTTTCCTTTCCCTTCTTCTTCTATGCTTTTACTTTACTGTGCTATACTCACACCCTAGGCCTGCACCATAAGCCTGCCATACTGGAACAATAAAGGAACAATACTCGATCATATTGGTCAGCTGTATTGATTCCAATCTCTGTTGTCTATACACAGGCACCAAAACTAAGAAGATGGAGCATTTCTTCTGCTGGCAGCAAAGAAAAGGTTGGGCATTTTTTTCCTAAAAGGAAAATAAAAAGAGGGTGCTGGAGGTGGAGGCTTCATTAGTCCACTGGAAAAAAAAATCTATCCCTATGTCATCCAGAGCATCCATGCTCACCATGGTGTCAGGATGCACGTCATGGACTTCAGAACAGGACAAGATGCTGAAGCCTAATGAGTTTTTGTGAAGTGTGCTGACTTCTCCATAATGCTTTTCATTTTCTGGGCTATATTTGTCTCTCTATTTTATATTAACACATACATGTTTGTTAAACACATACAGCATATGTATTTTATGTATGTATCAAACATAAATGCTTGCATACATCTACTAAAAATATGCCCCAAATCCACAAATGTTTTTGTGCTTGCCCCTTGTTTGCTGCCGCTCCAAAGCACAGGAAATGTAGCTGCCAGAAGGGGGGAAAAAAAATAATAAATAAAAATCAGAACTTCCTCTGGCCCAATAATTTTTTCTGGCTAAATAAAACAGCTTTGCACAGACAGTATCACAGTATCACAATATAACTAAGGTTGGAAGAGACCCCAAGGATCATCAAGTCCAACCTGTCCCAACAGACCTCATGACTGGACCATGGCACCAAGTGCCACGTCCAATCTCCTCTTGAACACCTCCAGGGATGGTGACTCCACCACCTCCCTGAGCAGCACATCCCAGTGGCGAACGACTCTCTCAGTGAAGAACTTTTTCCTCACCTCGAGTCTAAACCTCCCCTGGCACAGCTTGAGACTGTATCCCCTTGTTCTGGTGCTGCTTGCCTGGGAGAAGAGACCAACCCCTTCCTGTCTACAACCACCTTCCAGGTAGTTGTAGAGGGCAATGAGGTCACCCCTGATCCTTCTCTTCTCCAGGCTAAACAATCCCAGCTCCCTCAGCCTCTCCTCATAGGGCTTGTGCTCAAGGCCTCTCACCAGCCTTGTTGCCCTTCTCTGGACACGTTCAAGTGTCTCGATGTCCTTCCTAAACTGAGGGGCCCAGAACTGGACACAGGACTCAAGGTGTGGCCTAACCAATGCAGAGTACAGGGGCACAATGACTTCCCTGCTCCTGCTGGCCATACTATTCCTAATACAGGCCAGGATGCCATTGGCCCTCTTGGCCACCTGGGCACACTGCTGGCTCATGTTTAGGCGGGTGTCAATCAGCACCCCCAGGTCCCTCTCTGTTTGGCAGCTCTCCAGCCACTCTGACCCCAGCCTGTAGCTCTGCATGGGGTTGCCGTGGCCAAAGTGCAGCACCTGGCACTTGGACTTGTTAAATGCCATGCCATTAGACTCTGCCCATCTGTCCAGTAGGTCAAGGTCCCTCTGCAGAGCCTTTCTACCCTCTGACTAACATCTGTTCCCAACTTGGTGTCATCTGCAAACTTGCTGATGACTGACTCAACCCCCTCATCCATATCATCAATGAAGATGTTGAAGAGGATGGGGCCCAGCACTGATCCCTGGGGGACGCCACTGGTGAAAGTATGAAGCATGAAGAGGGGCACAGGAGTTCTCTCCATGTGTATTTTGCTCTCAGATCTCTAAAATGGACTGTTGTGCTCATCCCTTTGAGAAATGTCAGGAGTTCTCATCAGGAGAAAGCCAAACCTCTTCTGCCCCTTGCCAGTTTCTCAGTGGCAGAGTAGTTCCTAGAAGGTTAACTGAAACATCAGTTACAAGTGTGCAACCCTGTTGTATTCTAGTTACATCCTGGACAGTCCCTGCCCTAGAACATTCTGTTCAAAAGGATACACAAAAAAAGATTAACTGAAATTTGTTCAGCACTTAGCTGATAATTCATGACATGAAGTGGAATTCAGCTTACTCTCATCTGAGCAGTTCCCTAGAGCTGAACAATGTAAAAATCAGTAAGCATTCTTTTGTACACTCGAGCTGGCAGACCTGATAATCATACAATGGTTTGGTTGGAAGGAATCTCCAAAGGTGATCTAGTTCAACCCCCCCTGCAGTAGGCAGGGGCATCCTCCACTTAAGCAGGTTGCTTAGACACTTGTCCAGGTGCTTAGACACTTGTCCAGCCTCACCTTGAGTATCTCCAGGGATGGGGACTCAAGTACCTCCCTGGCCAACCTGTTCCAGTGTTCCCTCACAGTGAAAAACCCATTCCTAACATCCAACCTAAATCTGTAGTTTCAAATCATTGCCCCTTGCCCTATCACTTCAGGCCTTTGTAAATAGTCCTTCTTCAGCCTTCCTGGAGGACCCCTTCATGTACTGGAAGGTCTCCTTGGAGTCTTCTCTTCCCCAGGCTGAACACCCCCAGCTCCCTCAGCCCATCCTTGTAGCAGAGATGCTCCAACCCCCTGATCATTTTCTCCTCTGGACCTGCTGCATCAGGTCCATGTCCTTTCTGTGTTGAGGGCCCCAGAGCTGGATGCAGTACTCCAGGTGAGGTCTTACCAGAGCAAAGTGGCAGAATCACCTCTCAGGATCTGCTGGCAACACTGCTTTGGATGCATTTACCTTCTCAAGAAGCTTCTCACCTGCCAGCAACCCCAAGGGCTGCTCCCAATTTCATCATCTCCCAGCGTGTACTGATATCTGGGATTGCTCCAACCTAGCAAGAATTCCCTCTTTCCCCAAAGTCACTGTTTCTAGAAGGGCCATATTAGAAATGAGTTCTCTTGCAGATTCAAGCACAAGTGAGTGAACAAAGGTCCAGGGGAGAAGGCTTCAGTGAATTTTTGCAGTTGGCTTTCTGGAGACAGTTGCATTATACCAAAAGGAAGCTCTGTATACCCTGGCCATAGCATCTCACTCCTGGCATGCACCTCCACTTGTCCTGATTACATGAAATATGTAAATATATGTTGATTATGTCTCACCAGGGAATAGAATAAGCTGTTATTAAATAAAGAAAGAAAGAAAGAAAGAAAGTAGTCTGGGCTTCAAAAAGAGGCTATCTGCATCTAGCTTTCATAAAGCCTATTATCACCAGAAGCTGATAAAAGAGATGACTCCAGTCCTGGTCCTCCTTGATGTGGAGGGGGTCTGTACCCCTCTAAACCCCAGAGCAGTTTGTTTTTAATGATTTTTGAATACTAATAAGCCTACTGTCTCCTTTTCAAGACAGAGCTGTTTCTCCATGCTAAGTCTGTATCCAGCACAAGTGTTTGTTGCTGATAAAGCAAGCTTGTGTGATGCAACAGATGATGCATGTGTGACTGTAAATCTATTAGGGGCTGCACTGGAGGGTCATAGATCACAGCCTTTGCAGAGCAGTATAAGCAAGGCCTTAAGGCAAGTGAAGAGTTCAGATCTCAAGCTTCAATTCTGTCAATTTTTTTTTCCAGAGTTGTTCCCTCCCAAGTGCAGTCACCTGAAAAGCACACCCCTATGCCTGTCTCCATGCACAGCTGGGGAACAACTGAGGGAGCTGGGGGTGTTCAGGCTGGAGAGGAGGATGCTGAGGGAGACCTCATTGCTCTCTATAACTCCCTGAAGGGAGGTTGGAGTGAGGAGGGGGCAGCTTCTGCTCCTTGGTGGCAAGGGACAGGAGCAGAGGCAATGGTTCCAAGCTGCACCAGGGGGGGTTCAGGCTGGATGCTAGGAAATATTTCTTCCCAGAGAGGGTTGTCAGCCATTGGAATGCTCTGCCCAGGGCAGTGCTGGAGTCACCATCCCTGGGGGTGGTCCAGCAGCCTGTGGAGCTGGCACTCAGGGACATGGTTTAGTATTGAGCCTACAGTTCTGGGTTGCAGGTTGGGCTGGATTATCCTTGAGGTGTCTTCCACCCATCTGTTTTCTGTGGGTTTTCTGTGATCTGAGAGGCCAAGTGAAAAAAGAAACCAGCTCTGCCTGCTTGCTCATCAGCATTACCAAAGAGTTTCTATATTTGAGCAGCCAAATACAAGCAGTTAAAGCAAGAGTTTCTCCATTGAGATGGAGAGTTTCACAGCCTTTCTCAAAACCTTGATGTTAAGCTGGAACTAAATGTTGCCACACAGGCACAAGTTTAAAAGCAGGGAGCAGGCACGCTGCAAACGCAGTATGTCTGACAGAAATATTGTAGCATTTCCTCACAGCTATTTTTTCCCCCAACAGTGATTTCTCACACATGGTATTTTGGAGGAAACAGGAAGGAGTGTTTTTACCACTCTGCTTGCTGCTGCAATTCAGCAGCCCAGAGCCTCTCTGGGGTTGTGCCTGTGAGCGAGCATGTGCCAAATGCCCTCAAAATAGAAACTTCTTTGGCATGTTCTTTGCACCTAGCTTTCAAAATCACAAATGACTGCACTGCTCACAGAGAGAAGGGGTCAAGAGAGGATGAAGCCAATCTCTCATTCAATGAATTTGGAGATCCCAGGCTTCATTAAGGTTGCCTTGACTATAACTCTCTGCCGAGCAAGCGATAGCTCCGCTGACAGCTCTTGCTTGCAGAAAGTGGAGGTTCAACCAGTTCTACCTTGCTGTTGAGAAATGGTAGAGCTTCACCTGCCAAAACAGCCTCTCTAATGCTGAAGAGGTCCTTAGCAGGGTAATATGACTGTCACTATGTTCCATACGTGACCAAATGGTACTCAACATGTTTGTCAAATCACAGAATGCTAGGGCTTGAAAGGGACCTCAAAAGATCCTGCAGTCCAACCCCCCTGCTAAAGCAGGATCACCTAGAGTAGGTCACACAGGAACACATCCAGGCAGGTCCTGAACATCTCCAGAGGAGACTCTACACCCTCTCTAGTCAGCCTGCTCCAGGGCTCCATCATGCTCGAGTTTTTCCTTATTTTTGTGTGGAACCTCCTAATCTACAGCTTGCACCCATTGCCCCTTGTCCTGTCACTGGATGTCACTGAGCAGAGCCTGGTTCCATATTCCTGGCACTCTCCCTTCATGCATTTATCCGCAGGAATGACCTCACCCCTCAGGCTCCTCCAATCTACAGAGCCCCAGCTCCCTCAGCCTTTCCTCATTGCCTTCAGCACCTTTGTGGATCTGTGCTGGACTCTTTCAAGCAGTTCCCTGAGGTCTTTCTTGAACTGAGGGGATCAGAACCGGACACAATATTCCAGATGTGACCTGGCAATCATTACTTAGCTGGGATCTAATCTATAGCTACAGGTATAGCATAATAATATACTGTGATATGAGCACTTATTTCCAAGAAGCCTCTCCAAAAATGCAAAGAGCAACTAATTCTTAGCATGCAGGGTCTCCACATGAAAACTCCTGCTTCATGTGATGTTTAAGGACAAGCACTTGAACCTCCTATTGAAGGTGGCAGGACTTTGGAGCTGTCCAGCAGATAATCTCACAGTAAAAGCAGTGTTTCAGAATTAACTACTTTCTAACTATACAGTTTTAGACAAAGCAACTCAGTCTGGAGAAGAGAAGGCTCCAAGGAGACCTTATGGTGGCCTTCCAGTATCTGAAGGGGGCTACAAGAAAACTGGGGAGGGACTTTTTAGGGTGTCAGGGAGCGATAGGACTGGGAGGAATGGAGCAAAACTAGCAGTGGGTAGATTCAGATTGGATGTTAGGAAGAAGTTGTTCCCCATGAGGGTGGTGAGACACTGGCACAGGTTGCCCAGGGAGGTGGTGGAAGCCTCATCCCTGGAGGTTTTTGCAGCGAGGCTGGATGTGGCTGTGAGCAACCTGCTGTAGTGTGAGGTGTCCCTGCCTGTGGCAGTGGGGTAGGAACTGGCTGACCATCCCAAACCTTACAATTCTGTCATTCTAAGACAGATTTTAATTTCCCACATTAGAGGAAGGGTCTGATAGGGCAAAATGAAGTCCTGCTTTGCCAGAACTACCAGCCATGGTGAGATACTAAAAAACTAGACATTGTTTTTCTAAAAAGCCAGAAGCAAATGACAACATATTATACAAGTACAGAGAAGCTGACTGCTGTCAGGAACGTATTTTGCTAGCCTGAAAAAAACCTACAAATCTGAACATTTTTTTGTTGTGCTTATTAAAAAAACTCACAGCACCACAGAATGCCAGGTTGGAAGGGACCTCGAGGATCATCTGGTCCAACCTTTCTTGGTTCCATCTTGCTGTCTCTGACAGATGAATGTGTCCTGTGAGGATTTAAAGCTGGCTTACTCTTCATGAATATACTGTTCTTAATTGCCTTGCCTGCCACAATCAGAAAGAGCACTGCCTTTGGTACACAGCAGACTAGTGAACACCTACCGCAGTCTGAACGGGTTTTTAGTTCACAGCTGGATGAACATCAAGCAAGGGATTTTGTTGTGACAGCCTATTTCATGGATGTTTTTATAGTTACTGAAATTGGACATTTTTAAAAAGACTGTAAGATAATTTAAGATACCTGATTCTGACAAGATTGTGCCAGCTCCTTTGGAGATGGAAAAGGAAACTTTGCTAGATTCCAATCAGAGCTTTGACTGACTGTAATGAGGTTCCCTACTGAGAGCTGTACCAAATGGACAGCAAGGGCTGATTATTCTGCAGCATTAGGGTGGAGATTTAACTCATCAAGCACTGAAACTGATTTGGTTACTCTGTTGATTTTGACACAGACAGTATTTCACTATCAGTTATTAAAAGCTTGGCTAATCCAGTTAAAGAATGTGAACTTCTAAGTCTTAGCGAGGAGTTCTCCTGCATCAGTCAATGGATTTACAACCTGGAAGCTACGACCAGAAGCTGATGTTTGCTTGTTTCTGGGAGGCAATACACAGCAGCCACCATCTCCTGTCTATGAATACTCAGGATAGATAGGCTGTTGGCCTGAAAGCTTCAGCTCTGTTAACAAGTTTGTTTCTCACTCCAGGCTGAAAGGCAAGCATCCAGCACACTAATCACGCTGCTTTTTTTCAGCAGCAGCTATTTTTCCACACTCCTGCCTCTGGCTTTGATTTGAGTGCTGCTGAAGGGAAAGAAGCAGTAAAATGAAACAAAGAACATTTTCTCCTTAAAAAAACACAACCCTCCTATCCAAGTAACTCTGAGGAGCAGTATTATTTTTGAAGGGACGAGAGCCCTCCAAAACAAAGCACAGGTTACAGCATGTGATAGCATAGTTCCCTGCTCTTTTTTCCCCCTAGCATAGATGTCACAAGACTGACCAATTCTAGTACAAAACAAACTCAGTGAGAGGAGCAAAGGTAACAAAAATTACTCCTGAGTGATTTCAACTATGTAACTACAGCCCTAACACCAATACTTGTGTGTCTGTACACACACATCTACACTTTAACTTCTGTGTAAGAGTTCCAGCTTCTCCCTCACCACCCTAGGCTCCCATCCAGCCAGAGGTTATGTTTTCAGGGACCACCACAAGTATTTGGGATACACCAGTGCCACAAATTCACCTTAATACTTTGCACATATCCATGGCATTTCATATATTTCGAGTTTTGCTTGTAAATAGAGCTTTGTTTGCTTCTGCCTGAGCTAGTCTGGCAATTTTGTTCTGGGGGGTAATTTCAGCCCACCACACACAGTGATCCCTTGTAGAGTTGCCCTGCTGGAAGCAGTGTAGGGGAAAAGTCAAACCCCTGAAGAGTAATGCTTGCAGCTCCAGAACATTGTTTATGTTGAATACCACACTTTAATTGAAGCAGTGGTGGGCAGAGATCATGATTCTGCAGGGGACTGCTAGGTGTAACATCCATGGGGCACACACCAGCAACTGCACTACACAAAATGTCTCTGCTTGTTACCTGAAACGTTGGTGGGGGGAAGTTTTATGCATTACTTTTGTGTGAGATACACAGGCACAGTCAGACCCTCACCCTCATACCTGACCCTCAGCTTCATCCTTGACTACATCTGGAGTGTGCTGCTTCCCAGAGAGCCTTTAGTCTTCAGTCAGCCTAGAGGTCAGGTTTGTTTCAAGAACATCTCAGAGAAAATGTTAGCTGTGTTCTCCCCAAGGATTACCTCTCAGGTGGAAACATGTTCTCTATAGCTGTAAGAAGCTGCCCAAGAAAGGGATTTAATCTCATTCTGTTAGCAATGGTATATCAGGAATCACACAAGGAAATGAGCTGCTGTTCAGCTCCCACTATATCATCTGCTACGTGGTGCCCACATGATGCAGTTGTGTGGAGTCTCCTCCTCTGGAAACTTTCAAGACCCATCTGGATGTGTTCCTGTGTGACCTGTGCTGGATTCTACGCTCCTGCTCTGTCAGGGGGGTCAGACTTGATGATCTTTGGAGGTCCTTTCCAACCCCTAACAACCTGTGGTGATCCTATGCGTGACTGTTGTTGCCTGCTTCACTTGTTAGGATGGCAGCAGTGCAAGAAATACTTTGGGAACTTACTTTCAAAGTCTTTGCTAATTGACACACTTAGTGTAACCTAATTAAGGAAGCACTAAAATGTTCATTTAAACCTTAAGAATGTAGGAAAACATGGAAAGCAACACTAACATAAATATGTACTAATTAGCAGCTTAATGAGACAGATGATCTGCTAACAGGATAATTCCAGTTGGAATCATGGTGACAGAGAAGTGTCTGGTGACACTGCAAGTTCTTTAAGAAATAACAGAACACAGCCACACTCATTTCCAAAGCAGTCAGGATTCGTTTCTTCACAAGTCACTGGGGATGGGAACAGGTCTTTGCTAGCAATAGCTCAGACTAAGGAAATGAGGCAATGTAGGAGGAAGATTGTTTTCAGATAGCTTTGGAAGGCTATGGAGATCTGCCTTTGCTTCAATTAGAGAAGGCTATGTTTAGTCTCTGACTTAGAAAAGAATGTAAACACCTTGTAACTGAAGGAGAGAAATTAGAATCATAGAATCAATAAGATTGGAAAAGACCTCAAAGATCATCCAGTCCAACTTGTCACCCAACACCTCATGACTACTAGACCATGGCTCCAAGTGCCACGTCCAGTCCCCTCTTGAACATCTCCAGGGATGGTGACTCCACCACCTCTCTGGGCAGCCCATTCCAATGGCCAATCTCTCTCTCTGGGAAGAACTTTCTCCTCACCTCCAGCCTAGACTTCCCCTGGCACAGCTTGAGACTGCGTCCTCTTGTTCTGGTTGCCTGGGAGAAGAGACCAGCCCCCACCTGGCTACAACCTCCCTTCAGGGAGTTGTAGAGAGCAATAAGGTCTCCCCTGAGCCTCCTCTTCTCCAGGCTAAGCAACCCCAGCTCCCTCAGCCTCTCCTCACAGGGCTTATGCTCAAGGCCTCTCCCCAGCCTTGTTGCCCTTCTCTGGACACATTCAAGAGCCTCAATGTCCTTCTTAAATTGAGACTTAAATTAGGCAGAATGTGTTTGGATGTGTTAAAATATTGTTTTGTTATTTTGACCTATTGTATGCCTTAATTTCACACATGCCAGTAGAAAATAACTAATTAAGATGTGACACCTGTGCCTTCTGATAGACTGGATGACTTTGCTGTATAACATAATAAAGGTCTTTGCCTGCTTACATCTTGTCCTGGAAGCTGTGCTCAGGGTGAATCAAACATCTATATTACAACAAGGAAACATAACAATTTACAGCCTCAGAAGTGCTGCAAGACAAATCCTGCAATGCTGCTCTTTGCTCTGTGTCTGCAGGCACAGCAAGAGCACGAAGCCAACAACATGCCTGCCACTTTATAGGGGAAGTGGATCAAGACCCAAGCAGGAGTCTCTTCTCTCACCTACCACACAATACACATTGGCCCTTAGCAGGCTGGTATCATGGCATTCACATCCCAGGGTACTCACCGAGGTTACTAATCCCTTAAACTCTCCCTTAAGTGGGAATGAGGAAAGATCACTAAGCTGAATGTGAAGCCTGAGTAGTTTTCATTAAGTCCTCTTCAGTGCATCCAGGCAGCTCTCCTCTGAACATGCTGATTTGTCTGCTTTTATTAGCAGCAACTTTCAAGAGCAAGAGAGCAAATATTAAGAAACAAATGGGTGAAAAAATCGTTGAGCTTGGCAGCTTTAACTGGGTCTGTGGCTTCATCACTAGAGAAAAGCCTCAGAGATAAATTCCTACAGGTTTAATGAAGAAAAAGGCACAATGGCAAACACCTCTAGGTGTTCCCCTCCCACACATAGATTTATTAGACATCAGAGAATCAGCTCTAGGGGTTTTGCAGTAGACTGCAGGGGAGACTGGAATTTGAACTGTTTGCAATAGGGAAAAAGTAATCACAGAGAATAGCACTAATGAAGAGAAATTATTTCAAAGTCTCTCAGCTCAGCAATGGATCCTGTCCTGCTTCACTTGGACTAAACTGATTTTCTGTGGTGTCAGAGGAAAGCAATTGCTGGTCTGGAAGCAAGCTCACCTTCCTGAAGGACATCCATGCAAGTGAAGGTCTTCACTCTAAGTTCAGAGCTGGTAATTGTTAACTGACTGTGACTTGCTGATGTGTAACAGAAAACTTGCCAGCTGACTACAGCCTTTTTTGTCCTGGAGATGTATTGACTCAGTATCTGAAGAAATATTCCAAATATTGGGTGGGTGGGTTCATCTTTTACACAGTGCAGAACACCTCAGCACACCCCCTTCTGACTCAGCTACCTCCAAACTGGGTGCTGAGTAGCCCTGGTGCTCTGTGAAACCTTCCCTCCTCCTTTCTCCACGTATGCCAAGGATTCACAGACCTTTCCTGCATTCTCCCAGAGCCTCTTTCTGTGGACTTCTAACCTCCTTCATGTCACAGAGCCACAAAAGCTCTCCCTGTGAAAGCCATTCAGATTAAATCACAGCACCAGGCAGCAAACCATCCTACAGTGAAAAGTCCTCTCAGGCTAGTCACAAGAACAAAATGCAGGCTTGAGAACACTGAACAGTGTTTGGGGGTTTTAACCACACCAGACTTAGATGAGGAAATTACAGTGCTGGATTATATTAGAGGGCAGTGTTGATTTCCTGCAGCATTTATTTGCTGTGTGACTGACAGCTCCTATATAACTGGGGTGTGTGTGAGGAAACCACTTAATTAAGGAAATATTGTTTCTGTGAGAGTTAGCAGGAAAAGCCATGAACTATCTCTCAGCCTGGGAGCAGTGCTACCTGTACCAACAGCTATTTCACCATCAAGTGAGACAGCAAGACTAGAAACCTGGATCACAGGATGTTAGGGGTTGGAAGGGGCATCTGGAGACCTTCCAGTCCAACCCCCTGCCACAGCAAGACCATAGAATCTAGCACAGGTCACACAGGAACACATTCAGACAGGGCTAGAAAGGCTCCAGAGAAGGAGACTCCACAGCCTCTCTGGGCAGCCTGCTCCAGGGCTCTGTGAGCCTCACAGTGAAGAAGTTCCTCCTCATGTTGAGGTGGAACCTCCTGTGCTGCAGTTCCCATCCATTACCCCTTGTCCTATCCCAGGGCATAAGTGAGCAGAGGCTGTCCCTGTCCCTTCCTTCCTGACCCCCAGCCCTCAGATATTGATAGACATTGATTAGATCCCTCTCAGTCTTCTCCCCTCCAGACTAAAGAGCCCCAGGGCTCTCACCAGGCAGTGCTGCAGTCCCTCCAGCATTCTCTAGCCCTCCCTTGGGCTCTCTCCAGCAGATCCCTGTCCCTCTTGAACTGGGGAGCCCAGAACTGGATGCAATACTCCATGTGTGGCCCCACCATGGCAGAATAGAAGGGAAGGAGAACCTCCCTGGCTCTGCTGGACACACTCCTCTGAATGCACCCCAGGACCCCATTGGCCTTCTTGGCCACCAGGGCACATTGCTGTCCCATGTAGAACTTGCTACCCACCAGCACTCCCAGGTCCTTCTCCCTCGGGCTGCTCTCTAGCAGATCACCTCCCAGCCTGTACTGCTGCAATTTATTCTTCCCACCCAGCTGCAGGACTTTGCACTTATCCTTGTTGACCCTCATTAGGTTCCTCTTAGCCCACATATGATATGGTATGATAGATATGATGATAAGCATAAACCCCAGCTCATTTGAAAAGGAGTGGAAGTTTAATTAATAACAAGAGGGAGCACAGACTAATTTGGTTTGTGAGTAGCACAGAAATTTGCTGAGGAAGCAGTTCAAGTCAGGTGACAGAGACTTGGAAGATGTATGCCATGTTTGAGTACAGTTACTAATTAGAAACAAACAGAAGCCTCTCCTTTCACTGTGACACCTCAGGAGAAAAATACCAATCTGAAGTGTTGTGTCAGAAGACATGAAAACAGATCTTAGGTCGAGTTAATAGGCTGCTTGGCAGAATTAAATACCATTCCAGCAACATCTCTATTAAATACAACAAACCAGCACAAAACGCTGTGATAAACTACACATTTCTTCCAAGCCTGTACTAAAATCCTCTTCTGAGCTCTCTTTGAGGAAAGAAACATCAGCTCACAGGAAATGTTTTCAAAGTAAGGATTAAGTAACACAACAGGCTGGAGATGAGGAGAAAGTTCTTCCCAGAAAAGTGTTATTTGTCACTGGGATGTGCTGCCCAGGGAGGTGGTGGAGTCACCACCCCTGGAGGTGTTCAAGAAAGGATTGGATGTGGCACTAGAAGCCATGGTTTAGTTGTCTGGAGGTGTTGGGTTGGGCTTGGTGATCTCTGAGGTCTTTTCCAACCTGGTTGATTCTGTGAACATTTATTTCAAGGATCACAATGCTAAATAAAACTACCACCTGCTATGACTTGATGGAGAGGCAACAACAATCCCCACACAGCACCACTGCCACTCTCAGGGGCCACTCAAGAAGGTGCCCTAACATTTACAGCTACCAATTTTGCTATCAAAAAATGCAGTTTGCAGTCAAACTTGTTGGTTGCATTTGTTGTTCCTCGTTCTTTACAGTCTCTGCTCCAACCTGGTTTTGAGGCAGGTATTCACCCAGGGAATTTCAGATTCATCTGGATTTTGGTTTAAGCAGAACATTTATCCCAAACACACACACACTGAAATGTAATGCCACATACTAATGCCTTACTCTACCTGGCTCTGCGCAACCTGATCTAGTGGAAAGCGTCCCCATGGCAGGGGAGTTAGAACCAGATGATCCTTGAGGTCCCTTCCAACCCTGACACTTCTATGATTCTATGACACACAGCACAGCAGCAGCAGGAAAGAGGTTTGCTCTTAATCAGGTATTTTCTTACACTCACAGAACCTGTAAGCAAGTTGGAGACCTTCACTCATGATAACCTGGATGATCAACAAGGTCTTACCTATTCTGGCTAGCTGAGACATTCTTTCCCCCCACAATCTGGAGACAGGAAAAGATCACCTCAAAATATCCTGAAACGATATACTCTGTCCCTTACTTTATGCTGTCATTTGTGAGGATTTCATGTGTCAGAATATGTCAAAATACATTTCTGGGCATCTTGGCTGCTAAAATCAAGGACTGAAGACACTTCCTTGGGAGAAAAATATGGGCTGTATTCTCTTTGCTCTTATTATGTAATATCTACTGAGTCCAGAAGCAACCAAGCATTCATCATCCCTTCCAAACTTGTTCACATACTAATGAAACAGCTCAGAAAGAGGACAGCAAGGAAGGCAAGTTCCTCTATAAAACACACATACTCCCAGTCCCTCCAAAAGGAAGCTTGTTATATAAACACACAACTAGAACCAGGAGAGAAAAAATTAGTGTATTGACCTCCCAAAATCTGGTGGTGATTTGGACTACAGCCCAAGATTTCTTCAAGCCTAGGGATGCTTTTTCTAGGCTCTCTCTTCTCACCAGCTGTCCCTTGTGCAATATGGTGCATTTTTGGTTTAATTAAATTTGAGTGGATATAAAGCAGACATTTGAAAAGGTAGTTGTTTGGGCTTAGGATAAGCAAACATTGGTCAAGTATTATTATGCCAGGATCCTAGAAAAAGCCTGCACTGTGCCACACTCCATACAGAAATATCCCCTTTGTCCCTGCCACAAATTGAAGCAGAAAGCATCTAGTTATATTTGCAGGCTGGTCTGTAATTTAATGACACTGAAGTTTATAGGATATGAAAAGGCTGCTCCTTATTGCACTAAATGAGATGTGAACCACTCCTGTTGCGTTTGTCAAGTGGTGGAGATTGCAGCCAGGCTCAGCTAGTGGCAGGAAGTAAATCTGAGGATGGTGCTGGACAGAGACACTGGTGGCTAAGGCAGCCAGGCTGGGACATGTCTCTGTCGAGTCGGTGGGTAAGGAGGAAAGATGCATCCAGAGAAACACAGTATTTCCTCTTCTCATGAGGAAGCTGAGAGAGGAAAAACACAAAGGGAACCAAACAAATGGAGAGAAGGTTGATTACATTGAACTGCCTGGAACTGCTGCTTCTGTTCTACCACACACCCAGAGGAAGTACACTAATACCTCCTTTCTTATCTCTCAGCTCTCCAGGGCAGGGAGACAGGACTCTACTTGCCCCAACAGGGCTGATCTTTCCTAGCAGGTGGAGAAATCTGCCTGTCTTGAGCACTTCCATTAGCCATATCTCAAATCCCCATAACCTACAGCTCTCTGCACTGGTGAGCAAAAGCATGCTCAGGGTAGGCACCAGCATCTTGCAGCAGTTACAATGGCAGCAACAATGCTGAGACATCTCCACATGGGAAAAGAAGAATGAGTGCCCTGCAGCACAGCACAGCAGCACTGAGAAAAGGAAAATGAACCTGTTCTAATAATGGATGCTTCTTCTCCCAGAACAGCCTTACAACTCTTAGCATAAAAATACATATATATATACACATACTTTTAAAAATTGCTATTTAAATACCACTCAAGTGGAAGTGACCAAAGAAAAAGCATTCCAAGAGTAGCAAAACCAATGAGGTCAATATTCCAAGAAATGTGCCTTTTCAAGTGGGCTTTCTCATGCCCAGTAACAGAGGAGCACTGCTGGTTCCCCTCTGTAGAGCACTGTTCTCCATCATCCAGCTGTCCATCTTCCTGCTGTTTAGAGGAATGTAGTTGGTTTTAAGATCACTGCCAAGGGCCACTAGAACTGGCCAGTGGTTCAGAAGCTGATTGCAATAGCCTGACACACACAGACAACAGGACTCCAAAAGCCTAATTTGCCTAAAAAAAACACACCCAAAACCCACAAAGAAAGAGAGTTTCATTTAATTTAGATACATGAGAATAAATACATGACCTGTTGGAAGAGGGGACTAGAAACAAAGCAGAATAGGATTGGTATTTTAAAGTGGTAGCTGAACTGGACACACAGCAGTGAGCCTTACAAATGACCTTTCTTTCACCTCAAAACTCACAGCTGTCACCCCTGAGAGTTGCTGTGAGACAAGCAAAAGGTTTCTGGTTATTGGTTCTATAAATCACAAACCCAGATTGTGAACGAAATGTCATCCTGATGTGCTGGCAACTACTGCTGGGCTTGAAAGAGAGGCTGTTTCCAGGGCTAGAGAGGGGGGACTGTAACCATGAAAGCAGGAACTGGATGGAGGACGCCAGGCAACTGCTGTTTAGCTAAACTGCAAAGCAGGTTTCATGCTAGGAAATAGCTCCATCTCCTGTTCTGCACACTGAAGTTCTCAAAGCCCTCATTAAAACAACGAAAGGAAGAAGAAATCTACTCCACAGCTGCTGTTTTAGAGTCTCTGCAAAGAGAAAATAAAACTCAAGCCTATGTCTGCAAGTTTCAATCCTCTCACACACACATTTAAATACCCTTTTTATCTTGCTGAGATGGAGCTTTAGGGGGAACAAAAAATTAAGTGCTAAGAGAAAAATGCTCCTATTTGTCAAACCATCATCTTAAATGATGGTGTAGGATGGTCTTAGATCCCCCTCTTGTGTGGTTGGAACACAAACCTGCCCTGCATCCAATACTGCAGGGCTTTGTGCACCATTTTAGAGAGATCCTCAAAGCTTTCCTTCATAATGTGGCCACTCTTGAGTGCTTTTCCAACCTCTCCAGCAATGCAGATCCCACTGAATACTGAAAGGAAGCCACCAGGACTTTTGCCATGAATTTTATGACAAGTTTTCCCTTGCAGGCAAGCAAACAGAGTTAGGAAATGGGACTGTTCTTCCCAGCAGAAAGACATATTCTCACTTCAGTTTCTGCTGTACTGCATCCCCTAACACAAACTGGAAAAAACTCCAGGAGATCCATCTCTGAAAGGCTGTACCTTCTGCACAGAGACACAACACAGCTTCTTGGGAGTCCTTACTTGGAAGACTACAACTACCTGCAAGACTACCAGGAGGCAAAATCAGCTGTGACATCGGATTGCAGGACATCCTTTTAAAGCAGCAATGAGGGATAGCTCTGTTTCCCATCAAGCTGCCTGTGTTATAACAGTCACTGAAAGATGGATAGAGAAACCACTCAGGACAGCATCATTTAATGTTTTCTACTAATTCTGTGCTCTTGTGAGACCCTGCCTTAAATACTGCCTCCAGTTCTGGTGTCCCCAGCATAAGAAGAATGCAGAGCTGTTGGAGTGAGTCCAGAGGAGGCCACAAAGATGATCCAAGGGCTGCAATACCTCTGCTATGAGGATAGGCTGAGGGAGCTGGGGGTGTTCAGCCTGGAGAAGAGAAGACTCCAGGGGTACCTTAGAGGTGCCTTTCAATAGCTGAAGGGAGCTACAGGAAGGCTGCAGAAGGACTTTTCCTGAGGGTGTCTAGAGACAGCACAAGGGAGAATGGTTTGAAGCTGAGGGACAGCAGGGTTAGACTGGAGCTTAGGAAGGAGTTCTTCTGTACAAGGGTGGTAAGAGTCTGGAACAGGCTGCCCAGGGAAGTTGTGGATGCCTCCTGCCTGGGGGTGTTCAAGGCCAAACTGGATGAGGCCCTGAGCAGCCAAGTCTTATTGAGAAGTGTTCCTGCCCATGGGGATTCTATGATTAATTCAGCTGCATTAGAGGAGCTGTCCTGCCAGAGTGAACAGCGGAGAAGTCCTCCTCCTGCCTATTCAGGATGGCAGAAAAGAGCTTCCATGCACATCTCTGGCAGGGAAGATATTTATTTGTGGGTATGTGTGGGCAGAACTAATGGACAGTCTACCCTGAGTGGGAAGGTGATGGTTGAATCATATGCAGGATTCAAGACACTGTCAATAAAGTGAGGCTGTACAAAAGCAACAAAGGAACTGAAGTGTGTATTACTGACTGGCACATCAATTGAGCAATAAAAGAAGGATTTAGGTAATCCCTTTCAAACCCATCATGAAATTCTAAAGCTGCCCCCTTCTACCTGATCAGGGCAGTCTGATGGTCTGTAAAACTGCAAGGTCAATAGAAAGGGATAATGGAAACACCAAGGGAGAGCAGAAGCACCAACAATGGGCAGGAAGGTTGGAACTTGATGATCCTTGAGGTCCTTTCCAAGCTTAATAATTCTATGATTCTGTGCTGCAAAGCCACCAGTTTCCTCCTGCTGTCTGACACAGGAACTGGCACGGAACTGCGAATCCCATTCCCATTTTATATGACCTCTGCACTCCTCTGGTGCCTGTAAACCACCTACACTTCCAGAGTATAAGGTAACAACCAAGACCTGTGTTTCAATCCTTGGCAGAAATGAATTTACATGTGTACAATTCCACTAAGGTCTTTTCATAAGAAACAGCTATTTTGTGTCTGTGCCTCACCTTTTTGTGTGTGGTCTGGTTAGTGAACAAAAGTAAGAGCAAACACAACTTCCTCTAAGTGTTTGCAGCCAAGTCCAGGCCTTTCTCCAGTTCACACCTACCCACACAAGAGCACAAGCCCCAGCAGATACTTCCCTTGCAGCATCACAGTGACAGGGTTTGGAGCCCTTAAGAAGATATCTTCACTGCTTGTATGCAGCTACATTTATCATTTGCCTTTTGCAACCCTCCTGCCATTTAACCTATACCAGAATAACATCCACCACACAGCAATCAAATCCAATGCATCTGACTGATGAATGGGAGGAGTTTGAGCACTACAGAAAGAACTAGGCTCCTAAGGGCCTAGTTTCACAATGTGCAATAGAGAGGGTGGCATGGCTCTCTCAACCTGCTGGCAAAGGCAAGATAACTCACGCTGAGCATCTTAAATCTTTCAAGAGGAGCAAGTGGTGCACTGCTTGCACTTGTGTGCTGGAAGCCAAGCACTACCCTGCTGAGAGATCATCCCCTCTGGAGGAAGTGCTGCTGCTTGCTGGACAAGAGCCAGACTTCTCAACTGCTCCTGGGAGTAATGTGGGCTGAAATCCTGCTCATACCCTTACTCTACTCATGCTAAAGTGCTGTATGTGATGTGAGCTTATGTATATATTAGAAGCAAGATGAGCCTGCTCTGTATCTGCTTGTTACAACAACTAGAGTTCAGCATGGTTGCTGGGCTGTTATTTCACAGGGGAGGAGTTAGCAGGATAAAAATGCAGCTCTGCAGAGCTGGGAGGATTGTAATTTTGCTATGTTACACTGTGCTTTCAGACTTTGACACTGAGAATAGTTATGCTATTCATTTGGTAGCCTGGGGAGGTAAGGAACACTATCATCTACTTTTAAATGCTCAGCAGACAGCATGAGACTTGGGGAGGGAACATTTGCCAAATAGGTACCCTCTGAAAATGTATGAGAACCCAGCAGCTTCGACCACCCACCTGTGCAACTGCAGTATGGGTTGATTGTATTCCGCTACAGAAAGTAACATCACTCCTCACTCTCTTTTCACTCTAAGGAAGTGTCCTCAGCAAGGAAATCAAAGCTGCACAACAGCAATTTCTGAGCAATTACCTATTCTTACAGACCTTGACACGTGTTGCCTACCTTCTCTCATGGGCCATTTCAAATGTCACAGGGCTAGCAGGATGGCTGTAAAACAGGATGCAGTCTCATTCCGAGTACCACTGTCCAGGGTCTCTGGGAGCAAACCAGTTTCAAGGGCTGGCTTTACAGTGGATTGAAGGAGGTCCTGGCAGCTTGCTCTAAGAAGTGCTACAGCAAAACAAACAGCTGTGTAAGAATTCCCTCAAAGCAAAAGTCATTGCAGCACATCGAGCAAAAGAATATATAAAATGAAGCCTGTCTACAGCACCAGCATGGTCTATCTGGGCACCTCTCTGTGGAGACACTGGGTTTTCACACTCATTTTATGTCCCTCTTTGAAGACAGTAAGGCCACACAGAAGTCAGTCAAGGACAAATCCAGAGAGATGGGAAAGAAAGGGGCTGGAGCTGCCCTGTTTATTAGTATTTCCCAGAGCAGCACAATACTTTGCTGATTGTACTGCAATGCATTTTGCTATTCCCAGAGGAATGATGAGCTTTTGTCCAAGACACTGACCTAAGATGCAAAGTTTGGGCTACTAATCTCAGCTCACATGCTCCCTGTGAGCTTTGGGGTAACCTGCTTTGTGGCTTCAGTTTAATCCCCTGCTGTGATTATTTGCACTTAAATCCTCTGCCCAAAAGCTGGCCAAGCAGCACTGCAGGCCTGATCTTCCTGACTGCTGCTGCTGCCTTTGAGCATGCAGAGCACCAAAAGGCCTGCACAAAACTCCCTCAAAGTGACAGTGTGCTGCTTAGATCAATCCTTTAACAAGGTCAAGTAACACCCTTGTTGATTATCTATACATCTTCCTGAGCAGAAAATAAATCATTCAGTCTCACCAGGTGAAACCTGCAATATCTAAAGGTTATTCTGCAGGTGAGATTCTGAAAGAGCTGCTATTAAGAAAAGGTGCATGCAACACATGAAGAGAGCAGATGACTTCACATGACAGACTGGAATACACATGGGTATAGCCCTTGCCTGAAAGCGTGGTGAAAATGTTCTCACCTACAGCAATTCTTGCAGCTCCAGGTTTGAAAACTAAAACACATATATAATCTCAGAAGTAGAGTTGGTTAAGTAGTTCAAACAGCCAAACTCTCCAGTGTGCAAGGCTATCATTTTCCATAATGAGACATTTCTCCATTTTTCAAAAGGTTAAAAGACAGACTCCGTAAATGCTGCATCCAGCAGCCTAGGGAAGCTTCTCCTAATAGCCCCAACAGCCAGCATTTCATTGTCTGGCATGCATCAGGATCAGTTAATGCTGATGAAGTGCAAAGCTTTGTGCTCAGAATAAAGGCAGGAGTCAGCGAGGCTTCAGGACTTAAAGCTGCAAATAAACTGCAGGAGGGGAAAAGAAAAAGAAATTAGCTGCTGCCAGCTCCAGTGAAACCAGTAAATAATCGCTGCAAAACACTCGCTGGGAGAGGACTGCAGAAGGTCGCTGTTCTACTGCACATTGCACCCAGGGTAACCTCTGCAAAGCAGGCTCCTATGGGCCAGGCTGTGTCTCACCGAGCAGGTGGCAGTGCTGTCCTTTAGGTACCAGCACGCCGGAGGACGTGCCTCAGACAGCTGGAACTCTGTCAGCCCGCACTCGGGCTGGACAGCGAACGCACAGCGATTTGCATGGCTGACTTTCTGCTTCATGCTCCGGCGAGGACAGCAGAGACGAGCAGCCTTACCCTCCTGACCACCCGTGACAAGAATTCACTCGGCTGCAGAGCCCCTCAGGTGGGCAGATGAAAGCAGCCATCTGTTAGCTGGGAAGCTGCGGGCAGGCGCTGTGTGAAAAGGCAAAAATTGAAACGGATGGGAGGGAAGGAATAAAGAAAAAGTCCGAAAGGACAGAGAAAAAGCACTGCTCGCTGTGCTGCAGATCCCCTTCCTTCTTCCCTTCCCAACAACAGATGGCGTCAAGCCTCCACTCTGCCGGCAGCCCTGGGCTGGTGCAGCCATAGTGGGACACCGGAGCTTCTCAGCCCTCCCCTTAGCAAGAGGCAGCAAGGTTTTGTTTCTGCAGGGAGCAACACATTCCATGTGTCACGCTTTAGCAGAAGCAAGAGAGACAAGAGGACTAATGGAGGCTTCAGGCAGTTAAATAGACACCACTTCTCGTTTTTTCGGGTTGGAATGCAGAACCTGCTGTTCCACCAGGCAGGTAGTCACAGGAGAGCCATTAAAAAGGACACACCAGCCATCTAAGCACACTCTAAGCTTTCCTGGAGTAGACATCACAGAAGCATTCAGGTTGGAAAAGACCCTCAGGATCAGCAAGTCCAACCAATAACTTCACTCTACAAAGTTCACCCCTAAACCATATCCCCAAGCAATCTTCCATGATGGGAGACAGGAAGTCCTCTGCCTCTAGGCTTTGAGGCCACTAGGAGGGCTCTGCATGCTGCCTGGCCTCAGGTAGCAATTGCTGAGAGCACCAGACAGGTTGCAATCTGTGGACTATGGTAAACTCACATTGCTCTAGCTGATCACCTCTGTCTAGAATCCACTTGGGCCCCTCATGGGCAACCCAAGTGTTGGACTCCAAATGTCATCAGAATGGACTCAAGGAAAGGACACTGCTTCCTGAAAATCTTGAGGGCCTATGAAGGAAGGAGCAGGCAGCACTTGGCTATTCACACCATAGTTTCTGACACAAAGTTTACCATGAAGAAAGTCTCTCGAGCACTTAACATCCTGGTCTGGAGGCAAAAGCACTATCAGGTCATGTGCTAAAAGATCTGGTATTGGTGCAAAACACCAGAAGAAGGGCACTGCAGCCAGGCAGTGTCTCTCTTGCAGCCCCTCTCTTTTGATGCACTCTGCCAGCAGTGTTGCTGCATGCTGTACTGAAGATCAGGCATTGTCTACAAGATGCACCTGGGGCCAGGGAGCAGGAAAGAGCAACCCTTAGAGTGCAGAAGGGGAGTGTGTACTCCTTCATCCACCATGTGAAGACAAGAGCCAAACTAGCAGTCCAGTGCATGAAAATGGGGATGCTGGACAGGCACTATTTGTGAGGGGAATTTATCTCCATTATATAAGGGATCCCATGACTGTGGAGATGATCTGCATTGTCCAAGGCCAGGAGGTAAGCCCAGGACAACGCTAGAAACAAAGCCTGTAATTCCAGTGGCCCTGGCACTAATGCAAAACTGCCACACCCACAGGGACTCCATCCAGGAGCTTCATGTCTGAGCCCTGCCAGGCTAATCAAACATTTGCTGCTCAAAGCATAAGCCATATTGCAGATAATCTGTGTGGCCCAGATCTTGACATGGCAATTTCTGACCCAAAGAGACTGAATCTGAGTGGCAGATGCCTCCAAAAGTCTTTCACACTGGTGCCGGTTAGCCCCCAGCCCAGTTCTGGGCCCCTCAGTTTAGGAAAGATATTGAGTTGCTGGAAGGTGTCCAGAGAAGGGCAACAAAGATGGGGAGGGGTCTGGAGCACAGCCCTGGGAGGAGAGGCTGAGGGAGCTGGGGTTGCTTAGCCTGGAGAAGAGGAGGCTCAGGGGAGACCTTCTTGCTCTCTACAACTACCTGAAGGGTGGTTGTAGCCAGGAGGGGGTAGGTCTCTTCTCCCAGGTAACCAGCACCAGAACAAGAGGACACAGTCTTAAGCTGTGCCAGGGGAGGTTTAGGCTGGATGTTAGGAAGAAATTTTTCCCAGAAAGAGAGATTGGCCATTGAGATGTGCTGCCCAGGGAGGTGGTGAAGTCACCATCCCTGGAGGTATTTAAGAGGAGACGGGATGAGGCACTTGGTGCCATGGTTTATTTGATTAGATGGTGTTGGGTGATAGGTTGGAGTTGATAATCTTTGAGGTCTTTTCCAACCTGATTAATTCTATTCTATTCTAAAATGTTAAGTGACACAGTCCAGGTCTTGGTTTCAGTATCATTAATGTTGTCCCTGTGAGCTCCAGAAAGCAGTCACAACTGCAGCCAAGCGCTACCACTGTCAGGTGCTCAAGCTCTAGGTTGGAAGGAAGCAGGTAAAACACATACTCCCTGGAAAGGAAGATATTGTGATTCAAAGTGGCAGAGGGACTGAGGCTCAGAATGAGCTTGGAATGTGAAAATGGAGCTCATCTTGCATCAATAGATCAGTAGCTGCTGCACATATAATGCAGGCTGCTGAGTCAGCCCTGTCCCAAATTTGCACTTTCAACTATAAATGTAAATGTTATTTATTTATGTATTAAGCATGAAAACAAAGCACCCATATCAGGAGAGAGCTCCAGCCACTGAGCAAACAAATCATTCAGGCAAAGCTTTGAAGAAGTCTAAATCACCAGGTCCTGGTAGTGGTGTTTGAAATCAGCCAAAGCTCTGCTGAAGTCACTGCTGTAGCTGTTTTCACTTTGCATGCTAGTGATGAATAAATAATGAAGGTGCCATTTATTTAAAAACACATCCAACATCTCTCCCTCAGAAGCCCCACAGGGTGAACCCACAGCTCTCCTCCTCTGCTTGCCTCACGCTAAAACCCCCTTGCGCCAAAGCACAGAGATTAGAGCGGGTGACCGAAGCGCAGCTATTCCCTCCCTGACCCAACTTCCCCCAGCCAAAGAGCTGCCATGCCAGGAGAAATTATCATTTATTCATCTTTTCTTCAGAAGATTAAAAGCTTACTGTAAACTTTCAACATTGAAACCAAGCATCTATGCAGAAAGCACGATTGTGCCCCTAGCCAAGGCCATCCTTTCCAATTCTGTTGCAGCTAAGCTTCCAACGAGGGCTGAAGAAATGCTTTAGTGAGGAAAGGGTAGACATTTTCTATGGGATTTTATTTTCATTGAACTAGTGTTGGAAGGCAAAAATTCTGACTTTCTCTGCCAGACTCTCCCAGCACAGCATGTTCACATTTGCAGCTGGACTGTCTGGCTCCACCTGGGTCAGAACCACCCCATGGGAAGCTACAGACTTGGAGATATGTGGCTGGAAAGCTGTGACTCCAAGCGGGCCCTGGGGGTATTGGTTCATAGGGGATTATATGTAAGTCAGCAGTGTGCCCAGGTGGCCAAGAAAACCAATGGCATCCTGGCTTAGATTAGAAACAAGGTGGGCAGCAGGGACAGGGAGGTAATCATACCCCCATGTTCAGCACTGGTGAGGCCATGCCTTGAGTACTGTGTTCAGTTCTGGGACCCTCATTCCAGGACAGACATTGAGGTTCTGGGGCATGTCCAGAGAAGGGCAATGAGGCTGGAGATGCCTGAGGCACCTAGCCTGTGAGGCGCATGTGAGAGAGCTGGAGATGTTCAGTCTGGAGAAGAGGAAGCTGAGGGGAGACCTCATTGCTCTCTACAGCTCCCTGCAGGGAGGTTGGAGCAAGGAGGGAGCAGCCTCCGCTCCTTGGTGGCAAGAGACAGGAGCAGAGACTATGCCACCTCCCTGGGCAACCTATTCCAATGCCTGACCACCCTTTCAGTGATATTTATTTTTCCTAATATCTAATCTAGATCTCCCCTGGCAAACTTAAGGCCATTTACTTCTCATTCTATCACTTGATATGAGTGAGAAGAGACTGACCCCCACTCCACCCCACCCTCCTTTCAGGAGCTGTAGAGAGCCATGAGATCTCCCCTCAGCCTCCTCTTCTCCAGGCTAAACCACTCCAGTTCGCTCAGCTGCTCCTCTCAAGACTTATGCTTAATACCAAATTAATTTGTGGCCTTGTCACATACTATTAAGCCTAAACAGGCTGGAAGACAAAATAAATCCCTGAGAAATAGGCTCATCCATGGCTTCTAAAGTACAACTGGTAGAGGTGAATGAGGGAAAGCCCTCAGTGGCCAGATACCTCTGGCAGCAAAAGGACAAGTGGAGTTATGCTGCATACAAGGCGCAGCGGCTGCTGTCGGAACAGAGGAACAGGTTGGATGCACCCACAGCCCTGACCCAAGACAGCAGCACCGAGGGCCCAGTGCTCCACATCATCATATGCAGGAACTGCTCAGGCTCTGGGTGTGCTCTTTGCACTGGATGACATCCCTGACTCTTACACATCCATCTCCTCTGCAGAGGAGGAGACAGCTGTTAGTCAGGGACACAGCAAAGCCATGCCCTGCTGGCGTGCCTGTTGTGGGTGAAGGGAGAGATGACCAAAAGATTCCTCATAATTAGGATGAGTTAAATGTTAATAAAGTGAACCAAAAAAACAAGTATGAGGGTATGGGGAAAAGATGAAAGTCTCTTCCTAGGAGGGAAAAGAGGAGCCACATTTCATTCTAGGATACAGTACCAAACATCTTTCCAGACTGACATCTCTGCTTCCATGGGATTATCTTACAGCTTTTCTTTTATTTATTTGAAATTTGAGACTGACTTTGTTTCTTAAGGTCAAAAGCACTCAGTTTATGCAGCTATTTTTAGCCATGCTGGACAGATCCACTGAATTATGCCATGAATTATTCATAGCACCAGGAAACAGCCTGGGCATTCCTATGATATTTGAAGACAATGACAGTTTCTCACATTTTTTTTTTGCCATGCAGCTGCAAATCCAAGCTAAAGCAAGAGCCTCACAGGTTCGTCAAGGGAAGTCAGAAATGAGCCTGCCTGTTTTCCTCTGGACAACTATCTGTGCTTGAGTGTTTTCAACAGAGGGAAAAAAAACAACCCTAAATCAGTAAATCCTATTGCAGTGAAGACAAAATATCCTGTTGAAAGGGTTGGGGGTTTAAAAATGTTTATTATACTTATTAATTATGAATTGTTTATAAGAATTAGTATTACTCTTGTCTGAAAGAAATTTTTATAGTTGTGTTTTCCAGCTGAAAAAAAAAAGAAAAAAAGAGAAAAAAGGCCACACCTACCATAGCAGACAAAAGGTCCTCAGAGCAGAGAAAGGAACAGCAGGGAGGAAATTGCTGCTGATTGTTCTGGAAATATCCTTCACCCAACTTACTAATTACACACTCCGTTGATCACCTATAATTATGATCTGAAAGGAAATTCTACACCCCGGCAATTTAGCTGGTGTTTCTTTTTTAAAGTCAAACATTTCCACTCTAATGAACCTCAGTATGAAGCAGCAAAACCTTGGAGGGAAAGGCTACAGACACGAAAATGAGTGCTTGCTGTCTCATTAACATTTTACTTGCTTGGCTAGGAGTCCTTTTGTTACAGGAAGCTAAGTGTTTTTATGGCCAGCTCTCCTGAATCTGTAATAATATCCAATATGAATGAAAGCGATTTCTGCTTTTAAGCTACTGAGCTTCTAAGTAATCTCCACTAAAGCTAATGTATCCACAGTCAATGAGCAGCACCAGCTAAAATACAAGTAATTGCTGCCTTGGCCAGCACCGCAGCACAGCTCCAAACCTGACATTTGGTGGCTGTTAATATTTATAGCTGGACGGATCCAACCTGTCAGATGGTCTTCCCAAAAGCAAAAGCATGTCTAAAGCTGAAGTTTTCTTCCCAGTTGGTAAGAAGTTAATGACAGACTGAGATGCCCCAGCACAGAACAGTAGCCACAGAAGAGTCTCCCCACTCAGGTAGAGCTGAACACACACAGAGTCCTGGGTCTGATCTCAAAGCAGCCTACAATCTCAGTTCAAACATGGCTTTTAAAGGAGGTGTCTTAGGAAGCAAGGGATACAAGGAAGCAAAACCTACACCTAAGATACTTCTGAAAAATTAATATAGCAGACATTTCAGTGAGATGTACTGGTAACTAAATTGCTGTTATGACCCTTGGTGTCATGTCTGTGACCATCTGAAACAGCTGCCTCGTGGCTCCAGGAATAATTCATTATATAAAACCAAGCCAAACAGGGAAATGAGAAGAGAACTACCTCTCAATGAAAGCATGTGAGAGATGTGCTTCTCCTGAACTCTACTCTCACCTCTCAGGGGAGAAGCAAGAACCGATGAGATGGGAGCAAAGAGGGTCAAAGAGAAGATCAGGCTGCCAGTCCTCTTCTGCTGGCAGGCATATGTAACAGAAATGGTCCAGCCATGCTCCTTCCAACTATTTCTTCACTGCAGTATCAGCAGGAAAGGAGATGGATGAAAGAAGAAATCGGTACCTAAGTGAAAAGGTAGAGGACTAAGAGTCAAAGACAAGCACAGAATTTCAAACCATACAAGTCAGTTTCTAGAAGGGCTTTTAGCTGCTCTCTCCATCCTTCTACAGAAACCAAGAGGTTTAAAAGCTCTCTCAAACAGGCATTATTTGAATCCAAGGACAAAAGTAAGATGTGACAGAGGCCTTGTGATTCAAGAAGCTAGGAGCCTAACACAGGTGATATGAGTTCTCTTCAGATACCTAATGACTGGGAAGAAAACTCTCCTCCACCCAGGAGAGGGTCCCCTCTGCCCAGAAAGCTGCTCTCAGAGAAATGTCTAAAGCTGAAGTTTTCTTCCCAGTTGGTAAGAAGTTAATCCTCTGGCCTTTATATCATCCATCTCCACAATCCATGACTTCGGACCACCTCCTTAGAAGGCAGAGCCAGCCACACCCAAAGCTCCTATTGAGGTTGGTGCTATCCGTTACAAAATCCTCTTAAACATTCCTACCACCTTCAGGGATGCTGGAAGCCAATTTTTCCTTAGAGGGTTTTATTTCTGCAGGTTGACTCATTCTAAGAGGAGAGGAACATTATAGACCTTATGTTCTGCTCACGCAAGTGCACACTAGTTTATCTCTGTTATTTTCACCACTTCTTGTACTGCTGCCCCTCAGAGATCTTGCCTCCTCTCGAGCCATGCTTATACTTTGTGGTCTCAAGACTATTCTGTTTGAAAGTGTGAAGTTCTGTGGAAAAACAACAGAAGACTGCCTGTCATGATGGACACTTCACAGTTCAACTCAAACTTGTTCTATGAGCTTTTGGGGTGAAGAAAACATTGATAGGCTACTAGTAAAAAACCCCCATTGTGACTGTGAAAGTTTGTTTTGCTCGCTGAATCTTTGTTCCAAGGGCAGAGACTAGGTGCCAATTTTTTCCCCGGTGCCTTTTGTATCAATCACAGAGGCCAGGCTTTTGAGACACTAAGTGACCTCCTGTGCTGTTAATGCCAACAATAGCTGGGAAAACAAACAGTCTTTCAGAGACCAAAAAAAAAGTCTAACGAGTGGCCTGGGATTGCTTCCAGCAGTGACAAGCAGCAGGAGCTGGGAGCAAAAGGAGACGACCGGCATGCTGCTTTCTGAAGTTGGCTCTGTTTCCTCTGTCGGGGGCAGGCTTTGGTGAGCACAGGATGCTCAGAAGGGTAGGAAGTTTTAAATTTAATTTTCGTGGGTTTAAAATGTTGTGATGAGTGTAGGCTTTGGTCATTATCAAATTCCCATCTGTCTGCATTTTACATGAAGAGAAAATTAATCAGAAGCAGTTTTACAAAGTGTTGGTTTCAGCCATGCCCCTGTGCCCCCTTCTCCCAGCTGTCCTTGAATCACAGAACATCAGATATTTTAAGGGTCCTCCAGCATCACCCAGGGTAGTCTGCATAGGAATACATCCAGGTGGGCTTTGGAAGTCTCCAGAGAAGACTCCACAACCTCTCTGGGCAGCCTGCTCCAGGGCTCTGTCACTCTCACTCGAAAGAAGTTTCTCTTCATATTGAGGTGGAACCTTCTATGTTTAAGCCTGTACCTCTTGTTCCTTGTCTTATTCCTGTGCACCACCCAAAAGAGCTTGGCCCCTTCCACCTGACACCCACCCCTCAGATATTGATAGACATTGATCAGCTCCCTCTCAGCCTGCTCTGAAACCTTACAATATATGGATGTAGTGGGTAAAGAGACACACTGCTGCCCCTGCCAAATACACAGCAACCAAATCCTTTGTGAATACAGCAGCATCATGAAAGGTTGTATCTGGAGTTTTCCAGTTAAAGCCCAAAAGGGAGCCCTCACATACATCCAGTGGTAAGAAATTCATTAAGTGTATTATGTCCTCTGAAGTATTTTAGCACTGACTTTGAGAAGATTTGCTATTTCTATTCTCTTTTTTGTTGTTCCCTGGCATGTGCAAATAAAATGTGATGATCCACAAGAGAAGTCAAGCCTACTTTTCAGCTAAGAAGATCAACTTAATGAATAATTAGTGTAAGAATATTAAGAACATTAATGCTTAATGAGTTGAATCTTCTTTGCATCACATCCTCGAGTTTCCCCATCTTGCTAAATAAAAGTTTATTTATTGTCTTAAATTAAAGGACATTTCTGAAATGAGGTATAATAAAATTGCAGAGAAGGAAAAAGCTAATCAAGATAATTAAAATGAAAAATAGTCAGAATAATTCACTTTCACCTGCAGTTGCAGTACAGTTGAACTAAGAGTTTCTAATTAAAAGAGAAAGTATGTGAAGTGCAGTTCAGCTGATTTGCATTTATGGAACTGGAAGAAAATATTACCTTATTAAAGCAAGTTTCAAAGGAAATGTCACAGCACAGAGGTTGGCCTGACTTGACTTTCTAGTAGATTATGCAGTCATTTATAAATTTGACTGCTTCACAGAGCCAGCTCCTCTGTGGCTTCAAATCAGCATGGTCTCAGTGAAGCTAATGAAGCCACATCAATTTGTACCAGGTAAGCATCTGTCCACTAAGCCTTTCAATGTATATATTACCGCAGGGAGCAAAATTCAGCTACATCTGCTACTGTATACACCTGAGAAAGATGCCAGTTGAAAGATGGTGTAATGCTGCTGTGTCCAGCTAATCAATTTAACTAAACTCTGCTCTTTGGACAAGGGATGTAACACACTGCCTGCCTCTGGAGATGTATTCCTGAGGCTACATACCAGAAAAGTAGCCAAGTGATACTTCCTGGCCATGTTTTTGGTCCAGTCCCTGAATGCTGCTGCTGTCAGTGCTGTACATAGCGCTCCTTAAAACTACCATGTTTACCCCAATCCTTGGCTGCCCTGAATCTGAGCTGGCCTCATATGTTGACAGCTGGGAAGAAGAGAAGGGCTTATGTCGGTGCTGCCTGCTGTGAAACACAATCCCCCTTGTGGCGAGGTCTCTGTGCTTTCCTACCTGCACTTCCAGCAGTGAGGTTTAGCCAACACCATGGTTGCAGTGAAAGCAAGGAAACCCAGTCCCCTTTTCACTGGCAGCAAGCAGCCTGTGGCTGCTCCAGAAACATGAGGCAGCCAGGGGTGAACCCTGCACTGCCATACTGCTTCTGTACACACTCTTGGTACAACAGAAATGTGAGGGGATTTAAGATGTCTCATTTGGGTTTTGTCTAAGAGAACTGATGGATTTTAAGTTCCTGAGTCTGAAGGAAAGTATCTTCTGATGTTCAGACACTATATTTCATCTCACAGATGGAGTCAAGCACAGCTCTGACTATGGGTATCTGCTGCAACATCACAACTACTTCTAGATTAGACAAATGCAATGCTTGATAGTACTTGATAGCTTGCCAGTACCAGAACAAGAGGACACAGTCTCAGGCTGCACCAGAGGAGGTTCAGGCTGGATGTTAGGAAAAAGTTCTATACAGAGAGAGTGATTGCCCATTGGAATGGGCTGCCTGGGGAGGTGGTGGAGTCACCGTCATTGGAGGTGTTCATGAGGAGACTTGATGGGGTGCTTGATGCCATGGGTTAGTTGTTTAGGTGGTGTTGGATTGGTTGATGGGTTGGACGTGATGATCTTGAAGGTCTCTTCCAACCTGGTTTATTCTATTCTATTCTATTCTATTCTATTCTATATTGGTAGAGTATTTTCTACATGTCTCTAAGAAATCAGGATGCATCCTTCTGAAGGAGGAAAGGCTATGGCAGCCTTGTCACACTTGTATTTGGTACGAAAGAAAACAACCACTTCTGTCCTGCCTGCACTAGAAAGCCACAGCTGGTTCTGAGAGCAGTCCTGTGGTCAAGCTGTCACAGCTGTGTTACATCAGAGGCTGCACTGACCTGCTGGCAGAGACAAGAAGAGAACCCAACTGAAGAGCTGCTTCAGAGGGAGGAGGCTCACTTCCAGCACTGCCTCATTCATTGCAGCTACAGGCCTAAATTAACCTTGCAAAACTGTCATGAAAACTTACCAGGCCAAGCAGAAAATTTACTGTACCACTCTCTATCATAACAGTGATGACAAAAAAAATCTAATGGCATTCACTTCGCCTGTCACGTTGATTGCTCAGCCCAGATAAAGAGCAACAGTTTTGTAGAGCTGTTTCGGCTGACAAGCCCCAATCACAGCCATGTCACAGCACAATACCCACTAATGCAGGCACACTAATTAAGGGGCTGTTCAGCCTGGCTTGTTTCTCAGCTGCCAGGGGTGAGCAGACAGCTAAACTGCCCAACTGCTGTTAAACACAGATGTGTCACTAGGTCAAACGACCTTTTGGCCTCATTTGATTTAAAGTGCATTAGGACAGCTTCTTTTTATTTGTCTTTTAAATCCTTTCAGCTTTAGGTAAACTATGCAATTTTATATGTGCTTGGAAAACCCAGCTTACAAAATACTAGCTTGCCTTAATACTGAGTATGCAAAAACCTAAATTGATGTTGTCTTTCTCTGCTGCACACCACAAGAACTGGGCCCCTCAGTTTAGGAAAGATGTTGAGTTGCTGGCAGGTGTCCAGAGAAGGGCAACAAAGCTGGGGAGGGGTCTGGAGCACAGCCCTGTGAGGAGAGGCTGAGGGAGCTGGGGTTGCTTAGCCTGGAGAAGAGGAGGCTCAGGGGAGACCTTCTTCCTCTCTACCACTACCTGAAGGGAGGTTGTAGCAAGGTGGGGGTTGGTCTCTTCTCTCAGGCAACCAGTACCAGAACAAGAACACACAGTCTCAAGCTGTGCCAGGGGAGGTTTAAGCTGGATATTAGGAAGAAATTCTTCCCAGCAAGAGAGATTGGCCATTGGAATATGCTGCCCAGGGAGGTGGTGGAGTCACCATCCCTGGAGGTATTTAAGAAGAGCCTGTATTCAGTATTCAGTATCACCAAGGTTGGAAGAGACCTCAAAGATCATCGAGTCCAACCTGTCACCACAGACCCCATGACTAGAGTAGGGAGGACAATAGTGCCCACTGCAGGCTTGAACTCACAAGCTTCCCGTTAAGGGTCTTATGTGCTACCAACTGATGAGGCACTTGGTGCTATGGTTTAGTTGATTAGATGGCATTGGGTGATAGGTTGGACTTGATGATCTCAAAGGTCTTTTCCAACCTGGTTAATTCTATTCTAACTCTTCTGCATGTCTTGAGTAACCTGTGTTACATTAATAATAATCAATGCCACCAAACAAATGTAGCAAAAAAAGGTATTACTGCAGCCACCATCATAGGTTGGACTTAATGATCTCGAAGGTCTTTTCCAACCTGGTTAATTCTATTCTATTTTATCACAACAATCACAGATTGGTTTGGGGTAGGAGGGAACTCTAAATGAAGTCAGAAAGGACATCTTCAGCTAGAGCAGGTTGTTCACAGCATCTTTGCATCTATCCTCAGCCAAAGCCACATGGAATGACTGACACTGCCATCTCTAAAATAACAAAAAACAACCTAACAACAAAAAAACAACCAATAAAAAACCCCCACAAACAAACCAAAACCAAACCAACCAAAACCCCAACCCAACAAAACCAACAAACTCACCCCAAAACCAAACACAGCCACCCCAAAAAAACCCAGCCAACATCAAAATAGCCAAACTTCCAAGTATGCCTCCACTAAGTGGAGGTACTCCAGTTTCTTGGTACTCCTGAAAGAGAGACATCTTCTCAAAGTGGTTTGAAACCTAGACCCTAGAAGTTGCTATTGCTATGAACATGTATATACTGAAATGAAGCTGTACTGACAGGATGATGTTGAGGGAAAGGGATGTCTGCGAGGGGAAAAAGAGGAACAATTAAGAAATCCTGTATACACAGAAAGGGATACAGCTGGGAAAAGGAATACAAAACCTTTTACATAACGCTAGAAAGGATCCAGCCAGTCAGATCAGTGCAGCAAATCCATTCAAATCAGATTTTTAATGATGTGTTTATAGCTAGGCATCCCATCACTTTTTTTTTTTTCCCACCACCTCCCCCTTTTCTATCCACATCTCTCTCACACAGGAAGCCATTTCTGATATACACCCTGGAAGTTCTCTTAATAGCATTTCCCTTGGGTATGTAATTAATCCACCATTATTGCTCTCTCCTTCCCTGTATTAGATTTTAAATCACTTCTGTCTCTGTCCTGCTGAAAGTAAATCTGAACAGACAATTCTCAAACACAGAGCTGAGACACCACCCTGGCAACTAAATTTTCTCCTGACAGTCAGCTGCATATAAGAGTGCATTCAAAGGACTCACAGTGAAACTTCAGACACTGGAAGCAAAGGAAGGCATTTTCCATTTGAATTCAGACTGTGCATTGCTACTGTGCTTAGAAGACAGGATCGAAAGGAAAGGGGAAAAAATAAATCAAGAGGGTGCAGAGTGCTGAACAACTGAAATGGGACAGGAATGATGACCCTGGAAAAAGGGAAAATTCAGTGCACTTCATGCACATTTGGATTAATTGCCTGAGAAAGCAAAGGAGAGCTTGGCTGGGAAGAGAAGAAAACAACAGCACAACTAAGTGCAGTTACTTAAGTGCTGAAGTATTCTGTTGATTCCTGTAGTCCTGACATGAAGTCATTCACTGCAGATTTCTTTGATCTTTCGTTTAGGCTTAAACTGTTTAACAACCGTTTTGCAGGACAAAGTCAGAAGCCCATCACAGTACTGTTTTAAAGATTGCTGTAATATAATTGGGATCATCGCAGAAGCACCCAAAAGGTCAAAGGGATATGATGTTTATTCCTTCTCCCTGTTCCAACTCATCCATTTCACAGCAGGCTACACAGGAATGTAATGGAACTTTCTTTCTGTGGGGCTTTCTTTCCTGAAAAGCAGTAGAGGTGAAGATGCAAGGAGAGGCTGTTAGGATCTCACGGTTAGAGCAGTACACCTGGTCAGGGGATGACAAATCTTTTAATCATTGCACTGGTGTACAGCTTGGGCAAGAAGCACCAGGTTTCTGTTGCACCAGAACAAAAAGCTTCTTAAAACCATTCTTTTCACCTTGCACTTTCTTTGGCCTTTCAAGAGTTTCTTTGAAAGGGGAGAAATTCTTACTGAAGGCTAAGCTAAGCATACCTAGGTGACAGGAATATCTATTACCAAGGGAGCATCATGTTAGGAAGAAGTTGTTCCCCATGAGGGTGGTGAGAGACTGGTACAGGTTGCCCAGAGAGGTGGTGGAAGCCTCATCCCTGGAGTATTTTGCAGCCAGGCTGGATGTGGCTGTGAGCAACCTGCTGTAGTGTGAGGTGTCCCTGCCCATGGCAGGGGGGTTGGAACTGGATGAGCCTTGAGGTCCGTTCCAACCCTAACAATTCTATGATGATTCTGTGTTCAAAGGCAAAGAACAATGTACTGCAGTGTATATTCCAGGTGCATCACTTAATTTCTTGAGGTCATTATAATCCTGTTGAAAATTTTCAGTCATTTAAATCATATAATAATTTATTTTAAAACCCTGTAACTTATCCAGGAATGAATAAGCTACCACCAAGGCAAAAAAACAAGAAAAGGCTACCCCTGGAAAATAAGGAAAAGAAAAAAGTCACACACTGTCACAGAGACCCCAAGGATCATCTGGTCCAACCCTTCTAGGTGGTAGTGATAGCATGAGGGACAATGGACTGAAGCCCGAGGAGGGGAAAATCCAGACCTGAACTATTCTTTGTTGGACTAAAGCACCAAGAAGCAAATAAATAAAGTAGTAAAGAAGTGGAAGAGAGAGTGTGGTGTCTTGAACAAGACACATAAAGTTCAGAAGGTTGCTGCTCCGATTAACCACGGGTGCTAGAGGTTCAGTGTTGACTTCTGGCAAATGCCAGACAGATGGTGGCTAAAAGAACTACAACAACTCTCGCTGAACAGGTTAATTATTTCTTCAAGGCCCCAAGTGAGAAAGTTAGAAGGCTGGCACAGCTGTGAATAACTACTGTTAACTATTGTCACACAATACCAAGAAGTTATCAAACACTAAGAATCGGGGAGGATTTTGCTTGCTTGTTTGCTCTCTAAATTATTGGAGGGTTTTTTGGTAACTGTTTCCAGCTCCGTACTCAGGTGCATATTAGCTGTAACAAAAAGATCTACAGGAGTTTGGGGGAAGCTGCCTAATACTTCCTCAGAGTTAAGAATTCTGCCAGAAACAGAGCATGCAGTGTGCAGTGAGTACACTGCTCTAGCAAGTTCAGGTGAGTTTGAAAGTGTCAGGAATCAGGATGTGCCTCTTGAGAAGCTGTAACTTTGCAGGGAATCTTGATGATGGAGGTGCCAAGTTCTGAGGAAAAGCCCTTTGCAAACCCTGACTAGGAGGGAACAGGCAGCTATGAAGCAGTTGACAATTTATTTCCCTGATCCCTGTCCTGGTACAACCATATTTGCAGTGGTTGTGAAGAGAAACTCTACCACTTCAAATCATAGTGCAAACATCTAGACTAAAAGATCCCCTGTGCTCAAAATCAAACCTTACTACCAGTACAGAGTCTAGGAACAGAGTAGGGAGGCATTTATGGAAGCCTGGCAGTTGAGACTGCAATTTCCCCGGGCCACCTTTTCAAACAGAAGTTGTGTGAAGCTGAACAAGACCATTTACATTCAGCCCAGGAAACCTCCTCTGCATAGGCTGATATGCACCTGATAGCAGACCTGACCTAAAACTCATTCAAGCCCTATGTGACCTCATAACCAAGTAAACTCTGGTGACCTCATCTCTCTTGCCTGAACTACTTTACTCATTCTGAAGTCTAATACCTATTGAGCTGCTGTTATCAACTGAAATTGCAGGGAAGGATAATTAGCCAGGCTCTTCATGGCAGTGTTTTATTGCCTTCACAGAGAGCATTTCGTTCTATTTATGACTGCCAACACAACAAATCTTAGGGGACTGCCCTATTTTGGTCATTGACCACATTGATTTCTTACTAACAACACTGCTCAAATGATATAGTTCTGAAGGACACTAAACAACAACAAAACAAATCAAGACAGTTATTACAGCAGCAGTGTAATTTATTTACTATTCTCCCCACACACCCTCCCAGTAAAAACAACAGATTATATTTGTTACAGACCTGCATGACTGCAGACCTTAAGGGATTTTACATGCCCAGGAATTAAATCCATTTATCCATCCTGATATAAATGCAGGGTAAAGGCCTTCTGTTATAAATACAGGCCATGAACAAAAAGTGGGTCACAGCATAAGAGGCATCATACGTGGCAAAAGGTGTCAGAGAACTGATTTTTAACTTAAGTTCCAGTTTACTGAGCATGCAAAAAGTTGTTCATGTATCCCACAATAGCAGCAAGCAGAAGTATAGGACTTCTAAACTGAAAAGCAAGGTCTTATGTGAAGTGAAAAAGCTTGGTTAACTCTCAGTTTTTCACAAGCCAACATCCTCTGTGTTCTTCCCATTGGATAATTCAGTTGGCTCCATGGTGCCTAAAGCACATACCCTTGCACCAGCTCTACCACACATCTCCAAATGTACCTAGTGAATGATTCCAAAGAAAACATTCCTGAGAATGACTGCCTTTCTTCTTCACTGAATTGATAGAAATTCATTGGGGAAATCTGGACCCTGTCTTAAATGTTTCATAATCTGTATTTTTTTTTCCCCCTCTCCAAAAGAATTTCTGCACTCGGGGACTTCCAAATGTGCCATCAGAGGAGCCACATACGTCAAAGAAAGCTGAAGATCTAAAAGCATGGAAATAAAACACAAGTCAAGTGGTAAGGAGTGTCAGGACACCTTTCACCTGCCAGTACATCCTGTCTCAAGATACTGAAGGGTGGCAACACAATGGTGCAGAAATAAGGGAATTCATTAATATCAGTACACAAAAGTGAGCACCAAAATTATTCAGAACTGCAATGTCACTGTTCTGTGCCAAGCAACAGAAATGAAACTGAGTATCTGAAGACAGTGTTGCAGGAAAAATCTAAAACACACTGCAGAGTCTGAGCTGCATGCAAAACACGTTGTTGGTAGGCTCCTCAGCCAAGCAGTGCTCTCATTTTAATCATGGCATAACGAAGCTTTGTGGAGTCAGCCTTATGCAAGATCGACTACAATCTCACTTCAGCTGCATCTTATCCTCTTCCCATTTGAATTCCCTGAGAGGTGGAAAGGCAGAAGCCCAGTCAGATAAGCAGAGACCAAAAGGACACCTCTCTCAGGTACACTGATGCAGTATTTGGGGCTGCAGTGGCTCCTGGGCAAAATGCTGCTGGTGGTCAGTACAGGACAAGAGCTGGGGACTGGAGTGGATTTTGCTGTAGAGAGATAGGACCATAGAGAAATAGGGACAGGTGTAAACAGGAAACATCAGGACAAGCTGGGAACTGGGAGGGGGCAAGCTGATGCAGATCCACAGCGATTTGCCATGTAATAGAGGTAGGAGAGGAACAAAGGTGGCAGGGAAAAAAAAACCCCAAACAACAAAAAACCAGCACAGAAAGATGAAAAAATAAAAAACCCCAAAGGTTCATCTTAAGGTACCCTAAGAGGGAAAGGAGCAAGCAGAGCTTATGTTGCAATTGTGGAGTGTTGGGACCTGAAAGAGGGAATAAGCTTTTATTTCAACATATTGAAAATGAATCTCCTGGCAGCAGAAGAGATTAGTACCACAAAAGATAAATGTTAGACTGCCAGACTTTTGGAACCCAGTGCACACATTCCTGCTGTCATATTTCAGCATCCCATTAGAAATCACTGGTATTAAAGGCCATTTCAAAGCGGGACCTTCCTGAAGGTGTTTTAGAGCAGTACTGATCTTTCATGATGACAAGGGAAAAATCTGAATTCACTCCTGAGACTGCTCCTGCTTCAGCTTCTAAATTAATCTGGGACCAAATGCCCAAACAGACACACAGTGCTAATGACAGAAGCCTGTTGCTTGGAAGAAGCAGCATTTTTTTTCTAATTAAAAAGAAGCCCAGTGCATGATGTAAGGAAGAGGCTGATTACCTAAGAGACGAGTTTGATAGCTGGAGTTGTTGTAGCAGCCACAGGATTCCCAGAAGTGATGCTGCAAAGAATGCCAGTTCAGCATTGATTACAGGAGAAGTGGATCCTACTGCCCGTGCTGAAAACCAGAGCCTGGTTTCTTAGGCAAGAAAACCTCAGAGAAAACAATCAGCATTCCTATTTCTGAAACTCCAAATGCTGGCTCATTCTGGCTCTCCTGAGAGACAAGAATTTGCTTTAGTAGGAGTGAAAATGGAATTAAGCATATCAGCTATCTATGAACTCAAAGATGCTGGTACAAGATTCCTGTGTTTTAGGCTTTTCCTCTCATCATGACTATGAAAACAGAAGAGACCTGCGTTCCGACACAGAGTATGATCCAATGTCTTGAAGAGTCTGACTGCTTGAGTCTTCTGGGCCTGACCATCCAAACCTCCTCATCTCTAAGGGATCTGCCTTTTGAAGGTGTTTATTCCACAGCAGATCAAACATTATTTAGGCTGGAGGTGAGGAGAAAGTTCTTCACAGAGAGAGTTGTTAGCTGTTGGAAGGGGCTGCCCAGGGAGGTGGTGGAGTCACCATCCCTGGAGTTGTTCAAGAGGGGATTGGATGTGGCACTTGGTGCCATGGTTTAGTAGTCATGAGGTCTTGGGTGACAGGTTGGACTTGGTGATCTTTGAGGTCTCTTCCAACCTTATTGATTCTATGATTAAGAGGCACAGTGAAGGGGCCTCTATGCATTTGAAGAATGTACAAAACCACTTCTGAACCTCAGTGTGCTTCCATGGACCTGCAGAGATCCAGCAGGCATGGAGCCTGCCAGAGAGGAAATGGTAATTTGATTTCATGGTTTTGTTCAGACATTAAAACAAAATAATAATAAAAAACCACCCTAACAGCCAAAAAGCCATTTAAAATATGCTGCAATCAGAGTCTGTTGTGATGGTGTAATCCCAGATATACCTTCTTGTAACTCTTTCAGATGTGGGACAAGGAATAAAAGTAAAATCTGCACCCCCCCACACCCCCACCCCATTCTGGCCACTTGCTCTCCCTGAGATTCATATTTCATGAGTGGATTCTGAGAGACTCCTCCAAATTTTGATTCAGAGCTGCAGCCTAATTTTGCTGATCTATGTGATTTGTTTTGTTAGACACTATCCCAGTGAACCCTTTGCTTTATTTCCAAGAACACTGTCATTGTTCATTCCCACATGTTTTATGTGCCTCCTTTGGCACTGCTTTTGGTAGGAATTTCACATTGTTCATTAAATTGCAGCCTGTTCCCAGAGCCAGCGCCCAGCCCGTGTTAAGTTATAGGCAACTAAGTTATAGGCAACTAAGGAGACTTGCTTGCAGGAAGCCCTCTGTACCTCCCAAGTTGAAAGTGTTCTCTTCTTTGGCAGCATGAGGCTGTTCCATTTTGGTTTTACATTCCATTTAACCTTTTAAATCCATTAATTGAGGCCCTATGAAAGCACATTGCCTCAGTCCTACAAGGAAAGCTTTACTCAAGTATCAAACTACGTAAGTCTTGCTTAATAAAAACTGACATGAAGTACTGTTTGTGCTGCAGCACACCACACTGGTGCTCCTGGTGATTATTTGATTATGACATCAATAATTCAGTCACCTATTAAAAAAGAACAACAAAACAAACCTATGTCATCAAGCCTAGGAATCCTAACACAGGGAGGAAAGAGGCACAGCAAAAAACCTGGAGGTGATTCAGAGGAAGGTGTTTAGCAGTGATTGCATTTTCACCCTCCCTTGCTCATCAACAAAGCAAACCAACCTCTCCCACTACCAATCAAGACATAAATGTGTGGAAACAAGGATTCCCTCCCTGGGAATACCTGCAAGGCAAAACCACCGAAGAGTTTCAGGTGGTGTAGAATTGGAAGTGACACACAGCACTTTGCAGACAATTACAGCCAAGAAAGAGGCAGCCCTTTGCCCACCCCGTGTCGGTAACTTGCTGAGCTCCAGTTACTGTCTTGACGCAGCAGGGTGAGGATAGATGAGACCCAGTCTTTGGAAAGCAAACAAAGTGGGTGAACAATATTGCCTCTTTAAGCAGAAAATGGTTAACTGTCTTTGGCTTCACAGCAGAGCAATGAAGACAACCCCAGGCTTTCCTCACAGGAGTGAGTAGCAAGAACAGCTTGGGCTTGTCCTGAAAGCAAGAATTCAGCTTTCCCAAGCTTGCAAACTGCTCATTTTTGCTATAGAAGAGCCTAATGTTTTAATCGTACCTAAGGCAAAACAAAAATGCTGATAATAAGACAAAAAAGGATTAGTGATCTCTGATCTTGTAAGCTCCTAGTGAGAAAAGGGAGGAAACAGACAATGGGTAATGTACCCTGTCCACATTCTTCTTCATAGCTTGAATAAAAAAAATCTGAAGAAAATCCAGAATTAGTGAAAGGCTTTCACAGTACCTGGCTCTCATTTAGTTTCTCTTGAAGGAAAAGCTGCAGCTTTCAATTTAGGCATGATTCTCTGCACTTTTTATAAGATGCAAGGAAAGGCTTTGCATGCAGAACCCCTTTGAAAAAAGTCTGCAGCACAGTCTGACTCCATCCAGCAAGGCAGCACCTAAAGCACACAACCACAGCTGGGCCCCGCTGAACTACACAATTCCATGAGCTTAAGCAGGAGCTGCACACTCAAAGATAGCAGTGAAAAACTGCACAAAACCTCCTCTGCCACCAGTTGAGTGGCTGCTCGTCTGTGGTGGGCTACAGACACCAAAGAAGTTTACCAAGCACTGCCAGCCATGCTAAATCCTCTGCAAGGAAAGGAGCTGCCTCAGTTGTATTTCCTCTAGCCTAGCACATTACATCCTCCCTGGGGTTTCCTGGTGGAAATCTCACTGCAGTGCTTCTTGACTATGAGCTTGAAGTGCAGCTTCATGGACTTCATGCTCATCTTACTCTGCCTCTTCACTGGTGGCATGACCTAATTCTCATTCTATGGCTTAATGACACTAAGTCAAAGGGCATCCCTTCCAACAGATCCTCCTGCAGCAGCCACCGTGGTACACTGAGCCGAGTAGGATGATTGTCTGAGGCCCTACCAGTTCCCAAAATACCTGATATTTCCAGGTTTGCATTTGTCTGTCAAAAAAGGATTGCCTTGTACCCTCAGGCCTTCAGTGATTTTCTTAGCATCCTTGAGACCTCCTCTGGGAGCAAGCCTGTGACAGATGTCAGTGTCTGGCTCACTCATTTCTTTAACGCTGTAGAGTTTTACTTTCCCTTTTCTGCCAAATTCCAGTGGTGTAGTTTCTCCTCTCAAACATACACAACCAGGAGTATCCACTGGATCACTGCCCTATCAACTGACCTTTCTCACTTAGAGGAATATCTTCAAGAAGCATCATCTTACTAAACACTGATTAATGAACTCTTGCAGAAATGTTGCCTTGACCTTCATCCCACACCTCACCATAGAGGGCTCCTCCTCTGAGATACCTTATCCACCTCTTTCCTTGGCAGTAGACAACAAGATGACATTTTTGACCCAGGAAAATAATAACTAAAAAAGCAAATCCCTTGTCTTTAATGCCCATTTAAACATGGGATACTTTACAGCATGTCAACTAGTCACAGCACTTCAGGGCCCCTCCTGTACACCTCCAGAAATGGTAACTACCATACTTTACAGAGAGGTTTGCAATCTGTTGGTCACTTGTCCTGTGTCATCGTGATTAACGTTCACCAGGACTCCGTGTGCTCTTTACCTCACTAAAATGTGAGGCTCATTGTAACATCCACTTCCATTATGGCATGGGGCTAATGTTCTACAGACTTGGCTCTGAACCTCTCCTGCAACAACTCTGCTGGCCACTCAGAGCTTGTTTCCAAGGGCTGTGGTTAGCAGATCCAGAGAGGTTCTCCTCCCCCTCTACTCTGTCCTGGAGATGCTGCATCTGGAGTATGGTGTCTAGTTCAGGGCCCCTCAGTTCAAGAAGGACCTCAGGGAACTGCTTGAAAGAGTCCAGCACAGAGCCATGAAAATGGTTAGGGGAATGGAACATAGTATGACAGTATCACAGTATAACTATAGCATCTTCCTTATGGGGGAGACTGAGGGAGCTGAGGGCTCTGTAGCTTGGAGAGAAGGAGACTGAGAGGTGACCTCATTCATGTTGATAAAGCTGTGCAGGGTGAGTGCCCAGAGGCTGGAGCCAGGTTCTGCTGGGTGATGCCCAATGACAGCACAAGGGGCAGTGGTGGAAGCTGAGGCAGAGAAAGTTCCATGGAAACAGAAGGAAGAATTTTTTCCCTGTGAGGGTGACAGAGCCCTGGAGCAGGTTGCCCAGGAGGGTTGTAGAGTCTCCTTCCCTGGAGATATTTAAAACCTGCTGGATGTGTTCCTGTGTGACCTGCTCCAGGTGATCCTGCTCTGGCAGGGGGGCTGGACTGGGTGAGCTTTCAAGGTCCCTTCCAGACCTTAACATTCTGTGATTGTGAGGACTGCAAAAGCCCAAGATGTATAGACCACAAGCCCGCCCACAACTGGGGTCTTGCTAGATTGGTACTATTTATGCAGGCATCCTAAAACAGCCATTTTAGCAAGCTGTGGTGACAGACAGCAATGGAATTTTACAGCCTCACACCAAGTTTATGGGGAAGTAGCTTCAAACACAACCAGGAATCACAGTGATAATATTTCTTCAGATTTAACATTTGCCTAGCAATTTGTTCCTCTGATGGAAAGTTGGAACTGGCCTTACAGTTATGTCCGTAACACACCACAACAATTCTTCAGGCTGGCTCTCTCACAAGCCTGACCACTCCCCTGCAGCCAGCCATGGGTGGTCTCAGAAGTGCAGCAGACTATTTCTGTGCCCTAAACAATTAGCTGCCTGTTAGAGATGTGCTTATGCCAGTGTTGGTTTCAGAGCCACCCCTTTTGGTAGCAGGGCAAGAATCTCTGCCCTGCTTTCCATTGCATAAGCAAGCCCTGAAGAGATTTGTCTTCAGGACATTTTCCAGCTACAGACAGGATTTTAATGATCAGTCTGAACAATCTGGAAATAATTCTGCTGATGTGTCAACACTTTTTCTGAAGAATTTATCATGCAAAAAGAGATTAAGACTAATGAAGTAGAAGGTTGGTTATAAGCAAATAATATTGTCTTCACACTGACAGTGCAGTCAGCTGCCCACATGCTAAAAGTGAGCTGACAGTTCATACAACTCCACTACAAGAGCATGCTCATTGCCCTGGATCTGGGCCTCTTTCCATGCAAGCCCCCATGAGAGCAAGAGAAGCACATACAGAACCTCATTTGACATAGAAATAGCATGCAGCAAAAGATCTGCCTGCTCAGAGCTCCTTGTGGAGTAAGAACCTGCTCAGAACATCTGTCAGACCTGATAAGTCTGTTCCTTTGCCTTGGGAAGGGTTTGTATAATTATTTAACTACATCCTTGAGTGTGACATCAATGCCCCCACGAAAGCAGAAGCAGATAAAAAGGTGCTTTAAGACCTGTGAGGAGGACAGGAAAAAGTATCTTGAGATGCATTTGCCTTGTTTTGCATTTAAAAAAGGCCTGGACAATTCTTCAGAAGAGAAACCCCTGTTTCTTACCATAATCTGATGAGCTGCTTTAGCACTATGAGCCCACAGGAGAAATAAGGTAATAGAGCTCTGCTACAGAAGTATTTAAGTCAGACAAAGGTGAATGACTCCCTATTTCCTGGTGACCAGGAGTGCATGTAGAGAATTCTGCAGCCCAGTTATAACTCATGGTGTACTCACTGAATGTTCTGCCAGAGCCTAGGTGTCATCTGGCATTGAGGTGCGACAGTGACAGTGTGAAGTGCCCATGAGCAGGGACAGTCCCATGTCACACAAGACAGCTCCTTCAGTCAGAGCCTACTTAAATGTTCATCAGGCTTGATAAGAAAGTGAAGTCAGAGAATTCTCAGTGGATGGTTGGTTTTATGACTTCTCAGGCAGTATGAAACAAAATGTCTAATAAAAGGCATTGGCTGTTATTAAAATAAGAAAAAGAGGGGAAAGTGTCAGCTGGAAAAACACCTGTAAAAACAAAGTGGCTCAAGTGGTGACAGTGCAGCTTTCTGGTTAGCAAAAAAATAACATCAAATTGGGAACAGACTAGATTTAGTTGCGAGTCAATATGACTTAGTAGGTGGCAGTCACTGATTCAACCATTAAGAAATAACTAGCATGTAAAAGTCAAACAAGATTAAAACTCTTAGCTTTAAATTACTCTGAGAAGAGCAGATTTAGATTGGATGTTAGGAACAGATTCTGCCCCATGAGGGAGGTGAAACACTGGAACAGGTTGCCCAGGGAGATAATTGAAGCCCCATCCCTGGGGGATACTCAGGGTCAGGCTTGACAGGGCTCTGGGCAACCTGATCTAGTGGAGGATGTCCCTGCTGACTGCAGGGGGGTTGGACTGGATGACCATTGGAGGTTCCTTCCAACCCAAACCATTCTATGATTCTATCTCCATGCAGATAACATTAAAAAAGGAAAAAGCTTCCTGTCTTGAGAAAGAGATTTGCTGGCTTGCCCAGCATTGTAAAGCCTTACCTAAATCCGACTGCAAGCAGAAAATCACATTCAAGGCAGTTGCGCTGATGCTATCAGTAGGCCATTTTGTACCTCACCATGAGCTGCCTTGAACTGTGGCTGCGACATGAGGGAACATGAGGAGGTAGATGCATTCCCAAGTACTTTTTACATGTGGATTTTGCATAGAAGAGAATGTTAGTGTGTGTCTAAATGTGGGAGGGGAAAAAGAGGGCCATGTTTGCTTCAGTGATTTTAAGGAGAGAGATTTTCTTCAACATTTTTCCTTCCGTACTTTGAGTCCTGTAAGGTTTTGCCTAGGAATTAGATTTGGTTCTAAACTACCTCTGATTTTATTTAGCTAAGTGTGGAACAAATGAGTATTTCTATCCCATGAGCCCTCAAGATAAACCCATGATGCCAATCCATTGTGTGGCAGCAGGTGTTCCTTCAACTCCAGGAAACACTACCATCTTCAACGCATGTTTCATTCAGGATCCCAGATCATTTCCAACACACAACAAAAAAAGATGAAATCATAAGAGCTAATAATCAAAGACATTTTGTATGAGTCTCAGTGCTCCTGCCTCTCCAAGTTCTGTATCAACAACAGAAGCTCACTCAGAGAATAATGATGTTCTCAATACTTTTTTCCTGTTGCTGCCACTCATGCAGTCCTGAGGGTGCTGTCTGGGAAAATAACAAGAGCTACTAGAACACAGCTTGTCAGCAGCTAACACCAGCCTAAGTGAAACAGAGATCAACCTGAAGTGCACTTCACAAAGCCTAGCTGCAGACCTCTGTTATCTGCTTGTTGGTAGGAATTCTTCAAGCAGCTGAAGACATTACATCATTCCTGCTCTTGGCTGCTCCCCCCTGCTCCCACGCCACCCCCTGCTTGCTTTATGTCTTCCCTTCTGCAATATTTTTCTTTTAGAAAGAAAATTCTGAAACATTTTCTCCAGCAGGTCAAAGGATGTTCTCCTCCCCCTCTGCCTTAGGGAGTCCACATTTAGAGCACCGTGTCCAGTTTTGGGCTCCCCAATTCAACAGAGGCAAGGAACTATCGAAGGGGTACAAAGTTGATTAGGGGACAAGAGTCTCTCTCCTGTGAGTAAAGGCTGAGAGACCTGGGGCTGTTTGTCCTGCAGAAGACAAGACTGAGAGGGGATCTTATCAATGCTTATCAGTATATATAAAGAGTGAGTGCCAAGAGGATGGGGCCAGACCCTTTTCAGCAGTGCCCAGTGAGAGGACAAGGGGCAACAGTCACAAACTGAAACAGAATTTGTTCCACCTGAACATGAGGAAGAACTTCTCCTTTGGGGACAACAGAGCACTGGACCAGGCTGCCCAGAAAACCTACCGAGACTCCTCCTCTGGAGAGATTCAAAACCCACCTGGAAACATTCCTGTGCACCTACTCTAGGCAAACTGATCTTAGTAGGAGGGTCGGACTAGAAGAACTCCACAAGTCCTCTCCAACCCCCACCACTCTGTGGAGATCCAAGAGTATTTTTAGGGGTGGCAGTGCTAGAAGAGCACGTGGGTATTTTACCAGCTGGCTGCCTAGGTGAATGACAGATCATCACTGTCATCTCAGACGAGTCAGACAGCTCCAAGATGAATTAAATGTCTAAGCCACAGAGAGTTATTTTATTTGGCATGCCATGAAATAGCCACCACGTGGTGCATGCCATGAGTGGCATTAGCTTGCTACTCCTTTGATTCAGATCAATCAGTTAAGTCTGTGCAGATAGCAAAATTGCACCACTCTCAAACTGGTATAGCTAGAAGGAGAAAGGCTCATTGTACGATGCCATTGACCTTTTTACATGCAAAATAATAGCTGTTAATGACACCTTGTGATCTGCTTTTCCCTTCCATTTTCACTGAACAATGCATTTCCCAGCAATGAATCTCTCTCTTCAGGTTTCAGATCTCCAGGTCCACATGGGAGAAGCTGCTTACTACCACCAGGGGTGCACTTGGGAGCACAAACCTTTCAGTCATTCGACTGAATCCCACCACACAAGCTTCTCTGCAGAGGCAGTAAGTTGTTGCACATGCCAGAGCCACTCTGATACTGCTCTCTCTTCTTCATTGCTCTGGCACTTTGGGCAACTGTCTGCTAACCTTCAGGCGTCAGTTCACAGAAGCAGTTGGTTAAACTGTTTCACCAATTTGCTTTCAACTGGTGAAATTTCAAACCCAGGCTTTGGGAATTCACGAGTCCATTTGTGCTCCTCCTTGCAAGCTGTGAAACAGACAATTCATGCAGCACTTACAAGTTACAGAATTGTTTAGGTGCTGGATTGCTAGAACTCTGAGAAGGGTGCCTGATAAGCATGAGGGAGTAGAGGTGAATTTATGAGCATAAAAGATGCAGCATTTTCCAGGCAATCTTTCACTACCTGCAGTAAGTCAGGTACCAGCACTTTTTTTCCACTTGCAGCTCCACACAGGGAAGCAACCAATCCAAGCTCACCAACAACTGGACACTGACTTCAAAACCCTTTAATTTGAAGACCACATCATTCCTATTCAGTGTGAGCTTCCAGGTTTCCCCATACACTGAGCTCTTCCATTGACACATCCCTCGAAACAGACTGGGCCGCCCTCTTGGCATGGACCCCATTGCTGCACAGCTGTTTATTGAACACTAATGCACCCATCTTGTACCACACAGCACTTCTATAGCTGCAATATGACCAATGTGAGACCTAAATGGTCCAGCCAGGGTTTAAATAGAACATCACTTCTGGCAAATAGCCTTGTTAAAAGCATCTTCAGGCAGTGCATTTTCTTCATAAAGATCAAGAAAGTCTAAAAAAAGACATAATATCTGAAGGGCATACAGGTAACTCTGACTGATTTGCCTCCAGGGGAGGACAGCCTCTTCTCACTGCAATATTCCCTCCTAAAACGTGTGATTTCTCTTTTCTTCAGAGCTGTAAACAAGTTCGTTTGCATCTCATCAATTCTGTCTTAAACTGTTCTTCCTGGTTTAACAGCACATCACTTTAAAGCATTCTGCCTCTGTGCAAGATGTACCCACAGGCATCAGAACAAAGGAAAACTTGAATATGCACAGAAAAAAAAAAATGAAAAAAGACCATCTCAACTTCTCTGGCACTCTCACTTGGCCAACCTGCCCCCCACCACTCACTCATGATGAAATTAAGAAGCTTCTAGACAATGTTCCTCCTTCACCATGTCCTGAATGGACCAAAAAAGCCTCAAGGTTGCTCTGAACGAGACAATGAGGCAGAAGCTAGTAGATCTGGTTCTTTAGGCTTGCCTGAACATGTTTCAGAGCCAGAACGAGCCAGGTGGCTGTGCTTTTGGCCACAGTTGGAAAGAAGGCTTTCTATAGGTTGCAGTATCAGGGGTTTACCCCTAGATCTGTGTTGCCACTGGCCATTATTGTCTCGGGAAATCTATAAGTACCAGCCCAAGGAGCCAGAGCATTTGTCTTGCAATTGTCCACGCTCTGGAAGGAACCGTAAGCTTTGCTTGGAAGCCGAACTGTGTTTCAGTTTACCCAGACAAGGCAGCAAAGACCCCTCGCTGTTTCAGCGTTGTAAAGCCCAGAGGACAGACACCTTGCCGGGCCGAGAGGCGAAACCCCAGAGGAGCTGAGTCCTCGGGACAGTTTCGTTTGACTGGAGCAAGGAGCGAGCGCTGCTACAAAAGGATTACAGCCGAGGAACCTCCTCTCTGCAAAGCTTTCAGCTACAAATCCTTCGGGAGCAAATCCTGCCTCAGCAATAAGCTGCAGTCACCAACAGAAAGTGAAACGGCGCTCCTGCAGCCTCCACGTGGTTGATGCCGTTTTGGTTTGTCTAGATCTTAACGTGTGCTACGAGGTATCAGGATCAGTGAGGAATTACAGTATCTGATTTTTGTAAGCATCTGTTGAAGGTCTGTTGCCCTGGGGAGTTCTGGAGTTCCCCCCCCACCCCCCACCCCATTGTGGGCAATTGCTGGCTTCATTCCCGAGGTTCCTTTTCTTTAAAGTGAAACAGAATAGAATAGAATAGAATAGAATAGAATAGACCAGGTTGGAAGAGACCTTCAAGATCATTGTGTCCAACCTATTATCCAACACCACCTAATCAACTAAACCATGCAACCAAGCATCCTATGAAGTCTCCTCCTGAACACTTCCAGTGATGGTGACTCCACCACCTCCTCAGGCAGCCCATTCCAATGGGCAATCACTCTGTGTAAAACTTCCTCCTCACCTCCAGCCTAAACCTCCCCTGCTGCAGCCTGAGACTGTGTCCTCTTGTTCTGGTACTGGTTGCCTGGGAGAAGAGACCAACCTCTGCCTGTCTACAACTTCCCTTAAGGTAGTTGCAGAGAGCAATAAGGTCACCCCTGAGTCTCCTCTTCTCCAGGCTAAGCAACCCCAGCTCCCTCAGCCTCTCCGCACAGGGCTGTGCTCCAAACCCCTCACCAACTTCATTGCCCTTCTCTGGGCACGCTCCAGCAAGTCAACATCCTTCCTAAACTGAGGGGCCCAGAACTGGACACAGGACTCGAGGTGTGGCCTAACCAGTGCAGTGTACAGGGGCAGAATGACCTCCCTGCTCCTGTGCTGTTTGTTGTTTCTGGATTTTTGTACATATTGTTTAAATTGTTACTTGTTCCTGCTGGTGAGGGATCTGTTCCATGACTGAACAGCCCGAACCTGGAAATAGGTTTTAATTAGTATGTTTTTGGTGGGATTTTTGTGATTAACAAAATTATTAATATTCTTATTAATCGCTCCTCTTATTGAATATTGTAGAACCCAAAGCTCTGTCGATGGCACCAGCCCCAGAGTCATGAATTGACCTGTTGGCTCTTCCTCAATGTTCCCTCATCCATTGCTGATGTTAGAGGGATAGCAGAGAACACAACTTGAGCTCCGGATCCCTTTAGCAGTAGGGCCATGAGGATGATCAGAGGGCTGGAGCACCTCTCCTATGAGGACAGACTGAAGGAGTTGGAGCTGTTCAGTCTGGAGAAGAGAAGGCTCTGAGGTGACCTAATTGTGGCCTTCCAGTATCTGAAGGGGGCTACAAGAAGGCTGGGGAGGAACTTCTCAGGGAATCAGGTAGTGATAGGGCTAGGGGTAATGGAATGAAGCTGGAGGTGGGGAGATTCAGGCTGGACATGAGGAAGAAGTTCTTCACCATGAGAGTGGTGAAGCCCTGGAATGGGTTTTCCAGGGAGGAGGTTGGGGCACCGTCTGTGGAGGTGTTTAAGACCAGGCTGCACAAGGCTCTGGACAGCCTGATCTAGTGTGGGGTGTCCCTGCCCATGGCAGGGGGGGTTGGAACTAGATGATCCTTGTGGTCCCTTCCAGCCCTGACTGATACTATGATACTATGAATATTAAATATATCCTTTTTCATAGACTATAACACACCACGAACAGTGCAGCATAAATTCAGATGAAGCTATTTATCTTTCCTCTAATTCTGCTCTGCTGAACTGTTTCAGATGGGCTGAATGAACTTCAGCTGAGCAGGATTCCCAGTGCACGTGTCTCCTGATTTCCTCAAACACTTGGAGTGAAAAATGCATGCATAAGGACACAGCTCTGGACCTCCCTTCAGGTCCATATGCACATGATCTTGAGGAAAGGGGAGTATTTTTAAAATATGCAGTGAAAGTGAAGAGAACAGGAACTTGGTCACCGGCAGTTTAAAACTCTTCAAATCATAGGATGGTTTGGGTTGGAAGAGACCTCCAATGGTCATCCAGTCCAACCCCCCAACAGTCAGCGGGGACATTCTCCACCAGATCAGGTTGCCCAGAGCCCTGTCCAGCCTGACCCTGAATATCTCTCCAGGGATGGGGCCCCAACTACCTCCTTGGGCAGCCTGTTCCAGTGTTACACTACCCTCATGGTAAAGAGCTTCCTCTTAACATCCAACATCTTCTTTTCTCTAATTGCAAACCATTGCCCCTCGTCTTATCCCTACAGGCCTTCATAAACAGTCCCTCTCCAGCCTTCTTGTAGCCTCCTTCAGGCACTGGAAGGCTGCTGTTAGGTGTCCCCAGAGCCTCTTGGGCTGCCCAGGGAGGTGGTGGAGTCACACCACCGGAGGTGTTTAGGAAGAGCCTGGATGAGGCACTTGGTGCCATGGTTTAGTTGCTGAGATGGTGTTGGATGATAGGTTGGACTTGATGACCTTGAATGTCTTTTCCAACCTGATTAATTCTATTCTATTTTCTTCTCCAGACTGAACACCCCCAGCTCCCTCACAGTCCAACAGTCTTTCAGATATCCAAGACAGAAGCATTCACTGGTGTTGAGGAGTTTCTTTTTATGGCCCTGTTTATCTGCTATCCAGGCATGCCTGCCTCCAAAGTGTCAGTACTGCTGCATCTCTAAAATAAGAAAACCACAAAACAACAAAAATTAAATAATCACACAACACCCCCTAAAGAATTTTCCCATGTGAAACTTGCCACCTCAGAGCTGTTAAATGACCATCATGTGTACCCTCTGTTAAGAGAGAGGAAGATGAAGCATGCACTGGCCTCACTTATTTGTCTGTATAAGATGGTGTTTACTGCCAAGCTACTGCCTAGACAGTCATAAGGCTGCAGGAACACTCCCTAGGCAGCTTTATTTATTGTCCACCCAGAAGATGGTCCTGTACAGCCATGTCCAGAGGACAACAGCATTGTTGTTCTTTTAAAACAAATCAGGGACAAAGAGTGAAAGAAATAAGAATTCCTTCTGATGCCTTAACTAAGTATCACCTTTATGAGTTACAAACTCTGAAGGCCCCTCCAAGGATAAAACAGCAGAGTTTTCACCAAAATTGGTTGTTGAAAACAGTATCTAAAACACTATCTGCAAACTTTGCTGCCGAGGAGGGTGAGCTTGTAACTGGGCAGAGACCGGCAGCTCTTGAAGCAAACACCAGCTGGCCCTCGGACAAAGCACCTTAGTGCATCTGAAGCCTTTCACCAACTCCATCAAAGCACCAAGCTGAACCTAGTTTGGCAGAAAAGGTGGGAGATTTTGGGGAAAGGCATGATTAACCAGGAGTCCATTGCCTGATCACACTGCATTGCCTTCTGTGGCTTAATATTAGGGTAGTCACTCAGTTTATAGGAAAATCAGGGCTCCTATTGAGGAAGCAGTCATGCCTGTGTCTTTTAGATAACAAGATAACACTGATGCATCTACAGGCACCAGCCAGTTCCTCAGAGGTACGTTTGCTAAATCCACATCAATACACCATGTCTGGAGGCATTCATTCTCACTTCTATTTCCATAATTTTCCTTTTCCTTACAAGATGCTACAAGAATTACTTTTCAAACCTAAAGGTAACATTGGAGAATAAATCCTATTAACTGGAGAATAAATCTGATGAAGAGCAACTGAAGGAGCTGGGGCTGTTTGCTTTGGAAAAGAGGAGGCTGAGGGGAGGCTTCATTGCTGTCTGAAACTACCTGAAAGGACATTGTGGAGAGGCTGTGGCTGGTCTCTTCTCCCAGGTGATTAGTGATAGAACAAGAGGCAATGGCCTCAAGCTGTGACTGGGTAGCTTTAGTCTGGACAGCAGGGAACATTTTTTCATGACAAGAGTGGTCAGGGATTGGAATGAGCTGCCCAGGGAGGTGTTGGAGTCCCCAAGCCTGGCTGTGTTTCAAGGTGGTTTGGATGTGGTGCTTGGGGCTGTGATTTAGGGGTGACCCTTGTAGAGTAGGGTTCTGGGTTGGCCTTGGTGATCCTGAGGGTCTTTTCCAACCTGAACATTTCTGTGACTTCTTACAACAGTCAGAAAGAGACAGGAGGCAGCTGAGATCCTGTATGTTTCTTAAAAGGTCATAACAAGAGGGAATAAAAATTCCTTCAGCTACATAACCTATTAAAAAAAAAAAAAAAGCCAAGTTGGAAATTTGTGCCAATTACACAGCCAAATTAAATACCCAGATAATTGGTACAAGATAATTGGTGCTAACTTAAACTCCCATCTAAAGGCTTGTGAAATCACAGATGGGAGAAGGGAAATGAGGAGGAGGTGTAAAGTTAGCCCTGATTATGTCTTGTTTGACTTGACCATTTGAACAGCTAATCCTTTGCTAACATATCTGTTTCCAGAGATATCTCTTCTAAAGAAGGTTGGATCTGGCTTTGCCCAATGTCATAGGCAGGATGCTTTTGATCTGATCTCAAGTTTTGGGGGTGGTGGCAGGTTGCCTTCCCCTGCTTCAGATTAATGAATCTTTAATCACATTGATGGGGAAAAGTTAATAGAGAAAGTAATGAAAACACAACATCAGTGGCTGTGATGTGTAATGAATAATAATGAGAACAACAGATGCAGCCTGCTTGATGGCCCAATTTAAAATACTTCATGGCCAGTTACAGGCATATTCATTCTCTGTAAGGCAGACAGTTGGATAAGAAATAGATTATCAATTCCTGCTTTGTGACTACTATGTAGAATACCCAGGATCAGCAGGGGTGTCCTACAGAAAACAATAGTTCTCATAGGACAGTTGCATGACAGGGAGACCAAGTTAGCATCTGGTGTGCAAAAGGTACAACCACAAGGACTCCAGGCAGCCTTGTGAAGAGTAAACACCAAAGGAGAGCCTTGTTTTACAAAACCCAACATAGACAGAAGAGTTTGTCCTTCAACTGCATCATGCAGATGCAAATGTCCTGGTTAAGAAGAGAGGATGGAGTAAAATGGCTACATACTCCTCCTAACTGCCTTACCTCCCACAGGTGAAGCCTGTCCCTGCTTCACTGTTTCTCCTGCACAAGGGGAGCTTGCCCCTAGAGAAGAGGCAGCTGATACCCTTCATTTTGTTGACATCCTCTTTTGGATATGCTAGCTAGCCATCCCTCTTACCCTGGCAGAAACATACTTCTGTTTTACCTAAGGTGCTCCAGGATGTCCATTTTGTCTCTGGTGCACAAAATCCCTTTGATTTAAGTTCCAAAAACCCCAACACGAGTAGCACCCACACCCCCCACAACCAAAACCAAAACCCAACAACAAAAACCAAACCCAAAACACTATCAAGTGAGGACTAACCCCTAAACCAACCACCCCTCATAAAAGCTCCAGACCAAATTAGTCATTTCAAAGCAGCAAAGTACAACATTTTCATTTCCACTTGCTCCATTATAACTCACAATTGGTAAATTCTAGGGCCACACATATCTGAAGAAAAAAGAAATAATCCAAAGTGTGTTTTCACAGGGATCTGTTCAGGTTTTGAGGGTGGTGGTGGTGGTGTTTATGTGGTTTAATTTTTTTCAGCCTGGTAGTTCAAGCTTCTGATGAATCAGTGCTTTTGAGAGAGAGAAGAGTCTGTTGGGAAATCTCTGAATACACTTCAGACCATTGCACAGCAGAAGTTCAATATTCCTTTAAATGAGTGGACATAAACTACTTTGAGTGCTTTAAAATAAGTTAAAATGACAAAGTTCCTGCAGCTTAGCTTTGGCTGGTACAAACCTGTATAAAGTTGACTGCTCAGATTGCTGCTGGTATCCATGAGAAAAGTCTTTGAACCCAACACTAACTGCATCCACTTGTCTGCACAGGGACAGAGCAGCTCAAAGAAACAATTGTTTGACTTATTGAACACACCCAAATAGCACTGAAGTGCAAGGTCACTGTTCTTACAGGATCTTGTTTAGACACTCTCTGTTATTGATTTGGATAGAACATAAGGGCCAGCAGTGAAGGTGGGGATAAAAAGCAAGATGATTTAAACTAAATTATTTTTGCTTGCTGTCCTGAGCAAAAACACAGTGAGGTCTGAAATAGATCTAGCCCTGCTTTATCAGCTGCTACCTTAATCAAACTGGATGTGTGAAGCTGTTGACCCTCCCCACGGCTACTTTATCTAAACAACTGATTCTGTATTATTGAGAGAATAATTCTCAGATTCACAAACTTGTAAATAATCACCCTTGGGAGAGCCTAGGCAGAAATGGAGTTTCATGCATTTTTCACTAGGTGCCTTGCAGGCACAGCAGATGACATTAATAAAGTCTTAGAACTATCCATTAGCAGGAAGGGGCACAGAGCAGGATTCATTTCATGGTACCTCACCTAGAATAAAGATCTTACTGCCAGTTAAACAACAACTTGCCACCTGCAGAGACCAAGCTGAGAGCAGGCTGGACTGACAAGCCAGCACTTAGTTCTGTTTCTGACTGAGCTCCACAGAAAATAACGTCAGCAAGAGCACAGCACTGGGAACACCACATCCTGTTGCTTCCCCATGACACTCTTCCAGCCTCTCAGGGTCTGAAGCTCAAGGAACTTTTAAAACCAAAGACAATGCCTCCTTCTGAATATCATCAGATTTCCCTTCCAGAAGTCTGTCTATGAATTGTCATCAACAGCAGCATGTGGCAAAGAATCCCAGTTTCACTTCATTGCATTTAGAAAAAAAAAGCCTTCTGGGCTAAAACAGAACTAAGAAAGGAGCCCCCAAAATTTTTTTCCTGGACAGGAAAGTGTGTACTGCCTACAATCAACCTCCCACTGGAGCTGCAGGGTTCTCTGCTCTGTATAGAAGTGACTAGCTGCAACATTAGAAAGAAAAGCCACTATTAAGGGAAACACTGTCAGAAGACCTCCTGTTTATTGGTTCTTCCTAGTTCAAGCTCTCTGTGAAACACAGTGAAGCATACAGGACCTGCACACTCCACGGCTTCACACAGCAGAATGTACAAGGCCATACCACAAGGTTTTAAAGTAAGGGAAGAGGGAATTCCCTCCCCTGCAGAAATGATCTCTTGTCATGGTTGACAACATCTGCCAGGCCAGCAGCTCTCTGTGTGAACTGTTAAAACCCATCAAAACCACTGCCCCATCTATTCAGACCAGCTATGTCACACCATGTTTGAGACACCAGAGCCCTGCCACATATATCTTAAAACAGAAGACTGAGCTATCACAGGCATATGCTGGAAGTTTGTATCACAGTTTGATGTCTTCAGCATGCACATTAAGCCATTCAAAGCATTTCACAATATTAACTAATAGCTGTGAAGGCACACAAGCACATCCCCATCCTGGGGTAGGTTTAGACTGGACCTCAGGAAATTTTTTTTCCCCATCAAGAGTTGTCAGGGATTGGAATGTGCTGCCCAGGGAGGTGGTGATTCTCCCCCTCTACTCAGCTCTGCTGAGACCCCACCTGGAGTACTGCCTCCAGTTCTGCAGCCCCTATTACAAGAGGGATATGGACATGTTGGACCATGTCCAGAGAAGGGCCACGAGGATGATCAGAGGGCTGGAGCACCTCTCCTGTGAGGACAGACTGAAGGAGTTGAGGCTGTTCAGTCTGGAGAAGAGAAGGCTCCGAGGTGACCTAATTGTGGCTACAAGAAGGCTGGGGAGATGATCCTTTTGGTCCCTTCCAACCCAGACTGATACTATGATACTATAATACCTTCTCATATCCAGACTCAACCATCCTCCTCTACTGCATGAACTCTGGATCCAACCTCGCTTCCATCTCGTGTCTTGACTTGCTCTGCAAATGAGCTTGTAGCAGAGCCTGAGCAAATTTTAGTGGCTGGGTAAAAGGGACACCTGTGTTGGCTTTAAATGCAATCACCTCCCTGCCTAGGCCAGTACTAGCAGCAGTGCCTCTTGCTTCATTGCCTACAGCAGCTCCTATGCTCTAACCATATTGCTCCAAAATGCTTAGTCCTACCACTCAAAAAATTTATCACCAGGTGACACAGTTACAGTTCCCATACTTTTCTCTGGCTCTCTTCTGTCTCCTGTGAAGGAAAAGGGGATGAAAAGAGCCCACAACATACGTCATGCTGTGTTTAAACAGAAACATAAGCACACACCCTCAGGGGGAGAGTCCCTTTCCAATTAAAGGCACTCCCATTTTGATTCCTACATGCTGTGTCTCAACTGACCTTTAAAACCACATGCATCTGAAGTGTATTTCAGAACTGGCCATGATACACACGAGTCAGGACACCTGAAAACTCTACCTAGCCCTGACACTAAACTGTGGCCTTATCTGGGTTATTCCCTTTCTCCTTCTTCTTCTCTATCCACTATTCTTTTGAGATGAAAAATTATTTCTGAGGATAATTTCCCAAGCTAGTTCTGCTGCTGAATGGAGCCATCCTCCCACTGCCTTACCCATGAAGTCTGCATAGCTGTGAGCAAGCCATGGCATTAATCCTGCTAGAAACAATGCAGGGTTTTTTTCTGGTGAGAGCAAGCCGTGGCACTGACCTGTGATAAAAACAACACAGGCTTTTATCCGGCTTTTTCAACTGGTAAGGGCTTGTGCTGGGAGAAGGACAAGGGCAGGGGAAAAGGCAGAAAGCTTGTCCTTGCCCCTTGTCTGACAGGAGCTGATGAAAAGACTGCTCACATAAATAGTCTGCAGCAAAAAGCAGCCTCCTAACCTACCTGTTCTGAGCTGTTCTCAAACTGGAGCTCAGACAACAGCCCTTGACTCTGCCTGCTTCTGAGTTCCCTGCTTGATACTATACCTGCAGGATGCACTCTTGTTAAAATGAAGGAGCCAGAGCTGGTTCAGGTAAACATGTTTGTGCACCCTGAAACCCTCCCCAGACCAAATCCTTTCTGGTGACTTAAAAATCACAGTCAGCACCTGGAGAAGGCTCACAAGCTGTGAAGGCATACAAGCACATCCCCATCCTGGGGTAGGTTTAGGCTGGACCTCAGGAAAAATTTTTTTCCCATCAAGAGTGGTTAGGGATTGGAATGTCCTGCCCAGGGAGGTGGTGGAGTCACCAAGCCTGGATGTGTTTAAAGGTGGTTTGGATGTGGTGCTTGGGGATATGGTTTAGGGGTGACCCCTTTGTAGAGTAGGGTTATTGGCTGGACTGGGTGATCCTGAGGGTCTTTTCCAACCTGAATGTTTCTGTGATTCTGCCTTTGGAGAGGCACCAAAAGAAGCATGCTTGAAATCAAGCAAATCCAAGATGTGCTTCAAAGGCACAGTACCAGAAAGAAACATTCCAGCTCAGATGCATTTAGCATCATGTTAATGCTCAGCCTTTTATACCCAAATGAGAAGCAGTGTGACACTCTTTATTCATTCTAAAATGATTTACTTCTGTGATGGTGAGAGTGAACTATGTCTCCAGCACAATCTTGTATTTTTCTTACCAGCTGTAATGAAGTTGGTTTCAGAGAGGCTCTCTCCCTGTTGTAATGAGCTGCCTGTCTCCTGCCACTGCAATCCAGTGAGAGAAATAAGACCAGCTGAGAAATACTTTATACTTTGATCTGTCTCAACAAATCAGTTCAAGAGCTCTAAAACAGAAACCCCAGGGAGAGGGAAAGGCAAGAGGAGAAGTTCAAGCAAGGAAATTTTTAAGCTGTATTTGATTTGTTTCACCAGAGCTGTGGTAGCTGAGAAAAAACAATAAATCATGTCTGTCAGCTCTCTCAGGCCCTGGACAACTTTATATCAGTGATAACAGAAGAAGGATATATGTACATATATATGTGTGTGTGTGTGCATGTATATATAGAGGAATGATATGATCTGTAATATATATAAAATAAATGCAATATATATATGTGATATATATACAACATATAAAACCCCTGACATCTTGAAAAGTCAGGTTCTGCAAGATCCTCAGTATCAGCCTCACTAACCTACCCTCATTTTCCTGTATGTCAGTGCCACTACTGCCAGCACACAGTAGGAGTTGAATCTGAGTCTGCAGATGGCCACAGAGCAGTGATGCCTTAGTGCAAGTTCATGGCTCCAGCTCATGCTAGTATGACACTGTGTAAAACAGGGAGATGTGAGGAGTTGGTCCCTGCAATGACATTTTCCCTGCCTGTCTGTGTTTTCTAAAGGACAGCTCCACTGCACACACACAACCAGGAGCACTCTTTCAAAAAGCCATGTCCATCAGAGTCACATTTGGTATCTTCTGTAGTAAGTACCCTAAGAGCCAACAGCATGTAAGCCATCCTCATGTAGGGGGGAAAGACATTTTCCAGTCTATTGGCTGTTTGAATGGTGCAGCCAAGCTTATGTTTAGAAGCAAAGTGAGGTGTGACTGGAGCCCAGCATCCTGTCTGTGCAGGAGCCTCTCAAGTCTGCCTTGCTACCAACCCCCAGCTGAGCTGGACTGCTCAGGACACCACTCCCCAACACAGCTTTGGGGAGAAGATGTTTCCTCTGAACGAGACTGGAAAAGTAACACCAGCAAAGCTGTTCTGTTCAGCCCTAGAGTGCTCTGCTTCTAAACACCAGGCATGTGCAATATTTATGGTGGCCATATCAGTTTGTTCCAGCACTGCCCTCTGCCAAGCAGTTATCAGCTCTGGCTGGGAGGTGGCAATGCTGTTGGCTGAAGCACAGCTCCACATTCCAGTGCCACAGGCACAGGCAGCTCTTCATGTCTCTTTCAGCTGCTGGAAGTAAGCAAGAAACAAATGGAGGATTAAGTGCTACAGCAGATTACTGAGCAGGGTGCCTGCTCCAGTGTGACTCTGAGCTTCACAGATGCCAGGAGGGCTCGGGCCACAGAAGCGATCAGAAGGTCACATAGCTGCCTGTCTAGGGACATTGGCATTGGGCACTATTTGCAAGCTAAATGTGGATGTGAACTGGAGCTGACTGACAGGAATGTGCTTCTGCTGAGGCAGTTGGTCCTGCAGATGACATTTGAAAGCCACTGGCAACATGGGGCTCTGCTGTCAGGCTCTTAAATCCTCTGTACACTGCCACAGGACCTAGATTATCTTCCAAGCTGCCAGCCACCTGAGAAGCCAGACACAGACAAATGACTGTTGAGAAGACATACAGTGAGCACTAGGCTGACCAACAGAGTAGTTGTGACCCTTGGTTGCCTGGGCTTCAGAGACACGCTGCACTGAACAGGAAACCCTCGCTCTGTTATCTGTCAGAGGCAAAGTCCAGAGCCCAGCGCTTCCTCCTGGTCTCCCTACAGCTCAAGGTTGTACTAATTGCAAAGAAAGAAGCCCCTCTGTGAGAGAGCATCACAGCCCTCCAGGCCTTTTCTGCACCTGTTCCCCATGGGACACACTGCACTGATTCATTTTAAAGAGGCTGTGCTCCACTTTGGTAAATACTGGGGGGTGGCAGTGTGTGCTTTCATGAGAGTCATCACAGGGTGCTGGCAAGCCAGGAGCTGTCACTGGCCTACCTGGAACGGTTTCTGTGCTCTGGGTATCCTTTAGCACACTTCTCCCTCTCTAGAAGTTAGATGTCAAGCTGCACTAATTATCTCAGCTCCCCCATCATCAGCAGAGAGAGGAATGGGGACTTTCACAGAGCAATTCGTTCCACTCAAGAATATTGCATCCTCACAGAGCCCTGCAAAGGATATGTCTTTATCAGGAGAAGCTGAAGAGAATAGTTTTTCTTCTAATGACAGCAGCAGCAAAGGGGAAAATTCTTTCTCAGGGTTGAGAATCTCTAGCATTTCCTTTTCTGCCTGTGTTCCTGTGTGAGCTCAAAAGATTGGTTCTCTCCCACAGAACCAATCCCACAGCGTGGTTATTAGCATCTGTTTCATCTCCCTTCTGGATCTCGAGGGTGTCAGAGCCTTAGACATCCTATTTCTACTGATCTCACACATATCACTGATCTCAGAAATGGCCTCCCTGGCACCTTGTGTGAGGCCACAGGTGGCTTCTCCATGCTTCTGCTGTACAAAGAGCAGCACAACACTGTCCATAATAGGCACACAGCGCAGGCAGAAAGGGTATGACTTCATTTGCAAGCCACGTTGGCATCAGGTCACATATTTCTCATGCTGGGGCTGGCACACCTTCACAAGCAAACATGAGTGAGGCTCCTCATCCCAGCCAGCAGCTTCAGAGACTTTGCCACACTGATCCCTCAGGGCTCAGCACACATGCCCAAAACACACAGCAGCATTTTGCTTGCTCTTTCCTTCCTCTGGTGCTCCCAAACACTAGCTGCTGTCATGCCTCTCTTGCTGAGACTGCAAGCCCCTCATTTGCTGTGTACCACGCTTCAGAGCCCTTTTAACCCGAGCTCCCAGCAGGATAGGCTTATTTACTTGGAACAAAACCAAGCAGCACAAAGAGGAAGGGGAAAGGGAAATAAAAATGCAGTAAAATTTCTCTTTTAGCATCCACGGAATTCATCCCAGCAGAGCTGAGCCTTTAAAAAGCCTTTGCCACTGTAGCTTGCTCACAGCTAGCTCTGCTGCTTTTGAATGCAGAAGAAGTTTTCATTTCTCACGACAGGCTTATGGCTTTACACAAAAGTGTTTTACAAGGACTGCTGGTACCTTTGTAGTTAAACCTCCCCCTCTGGTTTTCACAAACCCTATGTTTCATCAATGGTGATGACTTTCAGTTAGACCAGAAGGGTCCTCTGTGGGATGAGCAGCTTCCCATTTAAGCACTTGTGCTTGGACCAGTGTTAGTTACTCTCACTAACACTTTTGCTACCCAGATGCATGCATCTGCTCAGACAATTAGCCATCCCACTGAACCCCCAAACTGGTCCAAGACTCAATTATTTCTCCAGCAAAGAGGGGCAGTGCTTCTAGTCCTGTACCACAGAACATCTGCTGTTGGAGCAAGTCAGCGTTGAAAAAAATACCGCTCCAGTCCAGGGGAGCCGAGAAGCACATGAATAAATAATGCAACAACTCTCAGATCAAAATTTTCCCTATGCTGTATGAATGCTGCATGTCCAGAGCTCATTCCGCTGCTGTGTGACAGCTCTGATGTCTGCAACATCTTTATCAGCAGTAACTCCTTCTACTGCATGCCAAGTACAGATAATCTTCAAGTCCCAGTGGACTGGGAAGATAAAAATCCATTCAAGAAATACTTATAATGGACCTTTTGTCCCACTTCTCTAACCCCAGGACAGCAGGAAGGCTCCAGATTTATTTGAGCATCCAGATTCGCTGAAGTGTCTTCCATATAATTTGGACCCTTTTGTAGCTTCTGAAACCCTCCCCGATAATTTCAGCCTTGTGGAAGATGGCAGCAAGCCCCATGGCATGGGGTTTTCTGATAGCCATGCCAATAAAAGAAGTATCAAGCTGTGCACAGCCCACAGTCATGGGAATATGTTGCCCAACAGGCTTGTGCACCCAGTAGGAAGCAGGAGTGTGGCTGCCTCGAGCAGTTCTGAATTGCAGCATGCTGCAGTCCCTGTTTCATCTGAGCAGATGAAACAAAATGAAAGAGTGGCCATTGATGCAGGAGCTTGGTTCAAGTGCCACAGGAGGCCCTCATGAAAATGCATTCCTGCTTGCTCCACCTGAGAGAAACCTGGCCTCAAGCTTACATGTACCCAGGACTGGAGCCTCCCTGAAAATCTGGGTCAGGGAGACTGCAGATGCTGGTTGTCCTCCCTTTCACTTACTGTTTAACTGAGAGTGCTGGTGTGAATTGCTCTAAACTGTTATTTACAGCAAGCTTACAAATATCCAGCACTTTACACTGAGGTCTGAGCTCCTTGGTCCTTACAAGGAGTGACACAATCTGAGGTGCTAAAAGTATTCCCCCCACCCTGTGGAAACAATCTTTAATACATTTGATAACTTTTTATCTCCAAGGCAGAACTTGTTCAGATTTACTACTCCAGGTTTGATCTCAATGTCAATTTTCCCCACGCCTTGGTTCTTAGGTAAGATCATTTGGTGTGCAAACAAGTGCATGAAAATTTGCACATCAAAGGGGTATACTGTGACCACTCGCCTCCCAACATCAAATTGTGCCCTCAGTGAACCATTTAGCTTGGAAAACAGAAGCACAGTTCACTAGAGAGTCCATAACCACTTTGGTTTTCATTGAAAGTCTTTAGGGAGAAGCCCAATCAATCTTTTTCTTCCATCATGACAATTCTTCTTCTTCTCCCCAGTAAGCTCCACTCAGCATAGGATTTGGTCTTGGTGAGAACAAAATTAATTGGAGCCAAACACAAAATGCCCAGTCTTGTCTACTATCAATTTACTCAGCCTCCCTGCCACACTCAGTGGCCCAGTGGCCACCACCTACAAAAAGCAATCACCACAGGACTTCACGAAGATGTTTTCCATGCAGATAAAAGCTTTTCTTTTTCATGCTGGTAGAGAGGATCTTGTATAGATTTGCAAGCAAAAACTGGGCACAGCAAGTGCTTTGATTCTCTCACATGTGATTCACTCTTAGGGTTAAAAAAACAACCCAGGTAGCCTTGGGAACTGTGAAGTCTACTTTTTATCTCAAGGTAAACAGCACTCTTTGAGGAGAAGTTTTTAAAGCATTCCTCTGGGGATATATTTAGTGGAGTTCAATGGAGATAATTCCTGTGCTGGGGAGCAAATGTCTTTGCTGTAACAGTATTTACTACTCCCATTGCCCTTCCACAACTGTCTTTTGCAAAACTGCACCCACAACAGGAAAGACAAAGTGGTTTTGGCTCATATTCCCAAATCTGCAGCCTCCAGAATGACTCCTTAAAAACACAAGGATGAGCTGAGATACTGTGCTTCATTAAGCACTAAGTGTAGGTTTTGCAGCTGTTCTTGCCAAACCAAAACCAGGGAAGAACTCAATCCTGGTTCTCAACAAGCCAGCTGTAAGCTTACCCAGAACACCTGTTGTTCTTCAGCTTGAAAGCTAATCTCAGGTGCTCTCTCGCCATTTATTCCTGGAATTCCTACAGCAATTAATCTCTGTTAGGGCAATGACAAAACACTATAAAAGCTATTCTTAGTAGCAACTACATCTGATGCTCAGAAGAGCCAGGACTTTTGACATGAAATAACTAATTGTGTAGCAAATGCCCCTAGAAAAAAAAATCATTTCAACTCTTATCAGCTACAGCAAACAGCACACAGGCATTGCTTCTGCATAATTAAACTTTGCAACAACACCAAACAACTAGATGCTGCAAAGGAGAAAGGAGCTGTTGGAGTGAGACCACAGGAGGGCTACAAAGATGATCCAAAGGCTGGAGCACCTCTGCTATGAGGACAGGCTGAGCATTGGTCTCCACCAGGGTATGAAGGTTTCTCTGCAGTAAGCTCAAAGGGGTTAGCTGTGGTTCAACAGGTTGGTGACCAGGAGGGCCGAAAGGACACTGAGCAGGGCGCTTCTTGCACTGCTTTTAGGAATGCCAGTGAGACAATCCCACTGAAGGACTCAGTGACTGTGCCAGGGCAGGTCAACACACAACAGAGCAGACAACAGGGCTGAGAGCACCATGCTCTGGCCATGCCACAGCCTTCCTGTGCACTTCCATTCCTTGCTGCTGGGATAAGCTATGCAGGCTTCCTTCAGTACAGAAAGCTGTCCCTACAGAGTTAAGCAGGAACATAAAGGAATACAGTTATAGAAAGAAATCCTTAACTTCTCAGGCAGCACAAAGGACAAAACAATAGCAAATGGCATCTGGCTTCTGTTAGGATGTGCAGCCCCTGCAAATTACAGCCCAAATGAATTAGACCCATCCAAAAGGCTGACCACCATCATCTGACGCAGTCAGCTTAACTCAGGATATGCCTCAGTGCAACATAAATTAACAGAACAGTGGGGAATTAAATATGTATGGAGCCTTGGGAGACCTTCCCATCAGCTCCAGGACATTAAAAAAAAACAAAAAAGGAGAAAGCAAGACACAGCTACCAAAGCAAGCAAGCAGCAGGTAAAGGGGAAATGCCCCAGAGCAGCTGCCCAGCCTGCTGAATTCCAGGGCAAGACCAGAGGAAAACAAGCACCCTGTGTCAGATCAACCTCACAGAACAGGAGCACATCCTGCAAGGCATTGCACTGCTGTTTCTGACTTCAGGGGGACCAGCTGCCATGATTCTTGAACTAAATTTGGCCAGGTCAGTTCAAGAGCAGTCTCCTTGTGGAGAGTGCCTATGAAGTATTTCAAAGGACTGAGAAAAAAAGCCCTGAGCTTCACCTACCAATTCTCATGATGTATTTGCAGGCTACTTTTTTTATCTCCTCCTCAGGTCTTGACCATGCTGAAACATCTCTACTTTAGCAGCAGAAGGCTGCCAAGCAATCTAGCCCCAAATATTTTTCTTAATCAACAAAATGTTTAGGAAAAAAACCTTAAAATTATCAGGTAATTGGAAAAATACAGACCAGTTTTTGTGCTTCACTTGGTCTAGAAGCAAGATCACTCAACTGTCTTCAAACAGAAATTCTTCTAGCATAAAGCAACTACATTCACCACCATGTGAGTTGTCTCCCCCATGTATATGATACCTTAATAATTAGGGCATCCTCCCTAGCTGAGGGAGAGCAAATTCAGTTCCCTCATCCTGCCTAAGGAGATTCAAAGTCTTTGGAGAGCGAGCTCGAGGATGTAGGCCATTTTGAGGGGGGAGGGGAGTGGCTGCAACCTCCTCCTGAAACTCAAAAAGTTAAGAGACTTATGTCAGCAGGAAGGTGAACTAATGAGCAGGGAGCTGCTGCTGCCATCAGGCTGACAGAGGTCAGCCAGCAGGATCCCTTCTCCCACAGCTATGTCCATGTTTTACACAAGCTTGTCACTGGGTGGGCACAGACAGGTACATCCTGGTCAGCCACAGTAAGCTATTTGCCAAGGGGATGTGACCAAGAGTAGCAAGAGGCCATCAGGAGATTGTCTCTTTACAGCAGCAGGATTGCCAGGCTTTGGTTTTTTGACTCCCTTCCCCAGGGCTGCTGACAGCACCTATAGCCCAGCTTGCCATCGATCTGCAGTGCTGAGAGATGTTTTTAACAGGCAATTCATTCACAGTTCTCTGCCAAGAAGCAAGATCGATAAGGCAACAGCAGTGCTTCAAAGAGAAGAAATAGGATTTAAATATAGTGATTACCAAAGGAGCTCTTCATTCCAGACACTGCACACACAGGGATTTTTGCCCTCCTTCCCCTCATCCAGCCTGGCTCCACACAACCTATCCTGTGCAAGGTCACCCCTGGGCCCTACCTGCGGGACTCTGGAGCCTTGGCAGAGAAGGACAGGCACTCATCCAGCCATCAATCATCCAGCAGCAGCAAATCCAATTATCTGTAATTATGGTAATGCTAGGAGAAAAGCCTCCACAGTACATAAAACATTAAAAGGAAATAAGCCACACAAGGCAGGGCAACAGAAATGAGAGCTCAGGGTCACAGGCAAAACTCATATGCTGTATCTTGAGCTAAAAAAGCACCAAAATAATAATGAAAAAATCAATCAGTATGGTCTCCCAAGGCATTTCACCTCTAATTGAAGAGTGAATTGTGTTTACTCACCTGCTCAGGTTCTTGACTGTCTCCCAGCAGAGGAATCGTGATTCCACTACACAAAATCCAGCACTCACCTTTCTCATGACCCCACAGGGCTGGAGTCAGTAGAAATCCCACACTTGAACACACGTATGGAGACAAAAAGAGAAAAGCCTGAGAGAAATCTAATTATTGCCTAGAAAATAAAAGCATTTCTTCTAAGTATGTTGTAGCCTTTCCTGCTTCCACAGCTGAAGTGTGCAAAGGAAACCCTACCCCTCTTAAAGGGACAATAAAAGCTGTTTCACATTCAGATTAACAATGGCACTGTAGGCTGCTGTCATACTGTTACACAGGCAGAGGCTACACTCAGGCTTTTTCCATGATGCATACATCTAGGGGAGGGGAGCAGGGGGCTCAATTCCTTTGTATTTAAAAAGTGTCCAAAACAGATCAAAAATGCAGCCAAAGTGTAAAACCAGTGCAGGCTTTTTGCCTGGTAAACACATTTGCTACTTGAATGTTGTCATCACTGAAGCATCACTCCATGCAGCATTTGTGAGTGAAGAATAATTTCCCAGAACAAGCTGGGAATGTGACTGAACATGGATGCAATAATGAGAAGCACTACAGGAATTAAAACAAAGCAAGAAAGGTTCTCAGAATGCCTGGCAAACCCCTGTGCCATGTTATTTTAAGAGCCAAAAACTCAACCATTCTCCATCCCCACTGCTTGAGCCTGGTGGATGTGATTCTGGGGTTGCCATAATTTGGTGCAGAACAGCTTCCCAGCTGGAATAGCAATAATTGGGTAGGGTATCTCTCCACGGAGAAGGGCAACTGCTGAGTACTCAGGTTGCTGCCTTAGCAGCATTTGATCTCTCAGTCTGTGGATAGGATATTATGGAACAGCTACACCTTCCTTTATTCAACTGTTGGCCTCTTGAGCTGGTGTAAGTTAGCAGAGAGAGGCTCATAGCTGTGGCAGGTGGTGGTTGAGACCTTCCTGCTCCCAGAGACTGGAAAAGCACAACCTGAGTTCAAGACGATCTGAAGCATCACCCATTGCACAACTTCTGGGTGTCTATGCTACGTTTCTAAGCAGTCTCATGGTACCACATGCTAAGACACAGCTAATCATCTAACTCCCATCAGGCCACAGAGCATCATTCCCCCCTTAGCTTTGCCTGAAACAAGGCAACGCAGAAAAAAAGAGCGGAGTTCACTCACTCATTAACAGAAAGGAGACCAAGCAGTGGTAGAAACGTGACCTTCCTCCATGAGGTCAAATAGCTTTATTGTGATTAAGCACTACAATACAGTATATATCCATAAAAAAACTCTATAGTGTATATAAATTATTCCTTCCATTCAGTCATTCTTTTCTTTTTTTTTTTTTTTAATTATTTTTAGTTTTTGTTTTGTTTTCATTTTGGTGGTGGTGGTGGGGGTGGTGGTGGTGGTTGTTTTAATTTCCATTACAGCTTTGGTACAATGTGATTTTTATTATATCTTTAAATACTTTTAGCTTCACAAACTCAACACGAAGTACAAAACTAATCCGAGTTGGGGGTATTACAATCTACACAGTGGTGTTCAGTGGTAGGAAAAAATCTTACCTCAATGAATTCATGTCACTAGCTAAGCTATAAAGGCATACCTAGCAGACATGACAAAAATATGCACCATTAACCAGCAAACATTTTTTTTTCTTGTTTTGTGTTTTTTTTTTCTTTTCTTCCCCCCCCCCCAGATTTTTTTGTTTGTTTGTTTGTTTTTTTTACAGATTTTTCCAGCAGCAAATCACTTGACCATAGTCAGTACTTCTGTCCCCAACTGATGATCCTGTTTGTGTTTCCTCTTCGTTTGAAGGCCATGGAGTTGTTTGTCAGCTAACGCACCTCTGTCCTCGCTCAGCCACAGCTCAGCCACGGGGTCAGTACTTGACCTGCCAGCCTGCACTGCTGATGCTGGCACAGTTTGTCCTGCAGCTGGCAGAGAGCACTGGGACGTTGTTGGAGGGGCAGTGTGGGGCAATCAGCCGGACGTTGTTCTGAGGGGCAGGAGGTATGACATTACAGTAGACAGGCATTCCAGTGGCTGGAAGTGTTCCTTGACCTGATTGATTAGGTAGCATGAGTGGCTGTTGATATGATTGTTGTGGCAATCCTTGAGAACCCTGGGTCATTGGCACCTAGGCAGCCACAGGCAGCATGCAGGGAAAGAAAAGGGTAATTAGTAAACAAAGTGAAGCAGGTCCCCAGTGTCCCTATCTTCCTTCTGGCTAAATCTGAGCATCCAACATGTTCTGCTGTTTGCTGCTGCTGTTCTCATCCCTGAGGATTAAAGTGAAACCCCTCTGCTCCTGGCTCTAGTAGGTGGCCCTGCTAGGCTCCTGGTTCAAGATGAATTTCTGAGATCAGTGCAAACAGAACACTCAACCCTGGTAAATGTAGGCCATCCCAAAGGTCTGAACCTTTACCTTGATCATTAACCTTTAAAAGACATTTTCACTGTAGTCATTCTGAAGATGTAAGGGGAAAATTTTACCCACGAGCAAGTCCCCCATTTCCATCTGGGTTGCTGTGCTGTTTTCAGAGAAGCCAAGGGAGACTGAAGGGCTGCTCCATCAGGGCAGTCTGTTACAATGAATTAGATGTCATTTAGTTTCCTAGCTTTCCAGAGGGACCAGCAATAAAGGTAAGCACAGGCAACCAGGTATGAAGTTGGGGAGATGTCTGGGTAACTTATGGACTGGCTGAAAATAAATACACTCCACCCCTCTGCCCCAAAGAACAGAGAACAATGGCCTTTGGTTTAAAAAAAAATCATGTTCTTCACAGGAAGAAATACAATTCCTTCATCCTTGCTGACATTTTTAGAACAGAATAGAATAGAACAGAACAGAATAGAATTAACCAGGTTGGAAAAGACCTTGGAGTCCAACCTATCACCCAACACCATCTAATCAACTAAGCCATGGCACCAAGTGCCTCAGCCAGGCTGTTCCTAAACACCTCCAGTGATGGTGACTCCACCACTTCCCTGGGCAGCACATTCCAATGGCCAATCTCTCTTGCTGAGAAGAACTTCCTAACATCCAGTCTAAACCTCCCTTGCTGGCTGTAAGAAATAGTTCATTTGAAGTATTCCCAATTCAGAATGAAAACCAGGACTACTAAGAATACGTAAACAGGAAGCAAAGAACCCAATCTCAGTTAGAAGCCTATTGATCAGGAGGCCTCATGCTACACAGTGTCCCAATGAAGGAATCCAGAGTGTTCTGCAGTGCAACACCTCAGCTCCATTCAGCGCTCTCCCAACAAAAGCAGTCCAGTACCTGATAAGACGACATGGCTGGATACTGCACCATCATGCCTTGCACCTGATTTCCCTGTTGATTATTCATCAGGTTCTGGCTTTGGGGAGGCTGCTGCATTCCCATGAGACCCTGGAAGCCCTGCTGCTGGTTCGGCAGGACGGGTTGGTACCCTGCAAGAAGAAAGAAGACTTCAGATACCCTCCCGCTTGTAGGGGCAAAACTAAAACCATTTCAAGGAACAGCAAATGATGACATCATTTCCCCCTGTGTTCATCAGAAAGTCACTGTATTTCTAGAGAAGCATTACTGGAAGTAAAAACCAAAGGGGAATAAACAAATGCTGGGAGCTGAGAGCCCTGGCAGGCTAACACAAGTGGGCAGCACAGCTCCCTCATGCTCTGCAATGCAGGTGCAGAGACCACCTTGAGGGATGCCTGACTGCAGCACAGGATTATAAAACTCTGAGAAGACCTGGGGTGCTACTGGCTTCCTCTGAGGCAAAACTCCCACCAGCTTCAAGGACACCAGTATCTAGCCTTCACAGTCTAATCTGGCAGCTTTCTTTCAGGTCACGTTTTCTTCTCTTACCCTCTTGCCTTTCCTGTAAAGCAGCTCCATAGCATGATGTGAACAGAGGAGGCTTTATTTGATCAAGAACATTTGCAAGGCTTTCACATACAATTAGAGCACGTTAAGGGTCATATTCCACCCTACTAGTTTCAGATTTGGCAAAAGAAGTAAACCATAAATTAGGGAGTATCTGGTGCTCCCTGTTGCTGGATGCAAACACTGCTGATACACAAGTGACTGCACAGGGAGGAGGAGTTGATGCTTCTGTTTCCACTTGCAGTTGGCTCTGTGTTCAAAGTCACCACGACATTGCAGGTTTTCTGCTGGGACAGCCTCTCTAAGACTAACTGAGAAATGGGCAAACCCTGGATGATCTGGAGAGCAAACCTGCTAATGAGGCAGAAGTGTGGATGGGAAGTGAGGCACGAGTGGTGTGCTGCTTGGCAGCAACACGGTCCAGCCCGAGAATGAGCCTTGCCAGCTGGAAGCGAGCTGGCTGGGTGATGCTACTGTTCAGAGATGAAGGATTTTGCAGAAAAAGTAGGAAAGAAAGATGCAGAAAGTCCTTGTCCTTGAAAAATGCAGCCAGTCATAACCATTATACATCTCTGAGTAATTTCTCCTTAACACATGCCGTGTCCTTCAGCACTTGTATTGTTTAACACACTGCAGTGCACTACCAGCTCTGTGGTGATGCTCTCAGAATAAACATGTTTCAGGCAGAGAAGAATTAGCAGAAGGAGCAGGGCTGTGTTTGTTTAAACATGTGAAAAATGTGTGTCACGTTGGCTCAATTTATATTCATGAATAGAGTACATGGTTCAATATACCTCTTGAATTGGAAATCATCACCTGGGCATTGCTTCATTATGTAAGGAAAATAAAGTCACAAATGTCTCTGTTTCTGCCAGCCTGTTGTCAGCTCATAACTTTCCTTCAACATCTTTTCTGATGCCAGAGAAACACTGGGTAGATCTGATCAATATTTTAGCACGAAAGATGCTTTCTTTTCCACAGATAGGAGATTGATGCCTCCAGACAACTGAGCAAAATAAAAAATAAATTAATTCCATGAGTGATTAACTTGGCTGAGAGACAGCATCAACTCTCTCCCAAATGCACCAGATTATTATGCATTCAAATGTGCTCTTTTCCTATGCACAAACACAGTGTCAGCGTATTTTTCAGTCACGAAAATTACCAGCGTCAGAAGTGCTGTAACTGAGTTTACAGAAGGCTTATACAGCAATAACAAATTTTCAAGTCCTCTTCTGCTCCCAAAGACCAATTGTTGGGGCGGGGTGGGAAGAAAGGACAGAAATTAATAATTTAGCACTGCTATTCTGGTGTTAGCAGCACTGAAAGTTTAAGCAGAGTCAACTGACAGCAGAGACAGCAGCAGATAATTCATCTCCCGCCACTTGCAGTTGTCAAAGTCAGTCCCAGATGCTGTAATGAACAACAGATTGATGGTGGACCATGGCTCAAGTGATGCTAAGTTGGGGAATGCAATCAAACCCCAGCTCAGGGCTCACAGGGTTGAACTATGAGCACTGGCATAGAGTGGGGGACTTGTGTTCTGCAGAGACACACAGACGCCACTGGAGTCAGGCAGAGAGAAGCCCTTCAGTTACCTCCAACAAACACAATTCCACTCCCATAGACTACTGCTGATACTCTGCTGCATGTTTGAACACATCCACTGCTCTCTTCACCTCAACTTTGTATTTCACGTTCTCCAAATACAACAAATTTGTTGCCCAATATCTCCCCTGACCAGACAGAACATGCATCACTGCATCAGCACCGATCTCTGCCCCCAGAATCTCCTCTGCACCAGCAAACACTGCTTAGGTCATGGCACAACCACTCCATGTTCTAGGTGCAGGCATACAAAAAAGGGCTAAGAGCTGAAGTCCACTAGACTATGGATTATTATTTTGGCAATATTATGACTCTTCAATGACTTCAGCAACTTCTCCCGCCCATAAGGAATGTGCATCACTCACCTCTGTCCCAACACACAGAGTCCTCCTTACACCCCTGAGAGTCAGAAGACCTCTTTCATACTCCCTCTGAGAGCCCTTTACAATGCTCTGGACACACAGAGGGGCCTCAGCACAAGCAGAAAAACACTTGCCATGCACTCTAACACACTTCCAATGTGATTGGATGGGAACAAAGAGGTATCAGTGTAAGACTCTAATTGCATTGTCTCCTGAAACTTCTTTGTCATTAAGGGAAATTAAGTCATTTCTTTGGGCCAGAAGGAGGTACAGTGTTCTCTTAACCATGTACTCCCTTGACTTGTGGGTAGGAACTGGGATATTTAAGGAGGTTACTGGCCTGCTCATATCCTTGTAAAGATGACAGCTGTCATCTCTTCCTCAATATTCATGGACTTTCTTATCACAGTACCCTTTGGAATAGAATGAAGTCATGTCAGACCTTGCTGCAAAAGCCCAGTCCCTTTGGCCAAAACCCAGCACTCTTTTCAAGGTTCTGCAACTCAAGTGAAGCCACTTCACTTTACCTGACAGCAAAGTCTGCCCCTTTACTATGTTAAATGTATGAAGAAAGATGCAAGTTCATCCATTCCATCAACCATAAAAGTTTGAGAAGGTACAAAAATGTACCACAGAGTGCAGAGTGGGGACAGAGTATTAAAAACTGAATTAATTTATTTATCTGCAACAAGCTCTATAAGTAAGGGGGAAATGCTGGGAAAAACCAAACCAAACCAAACCAAAGCAGCCCACATACATCCTGCTAAGTGGCTTCTCTTTCAGCACAAATGCAAGGGGAATGAGTTATCACTCGAGCTGACAATCCGTTTGAACAAGGAGTTGTTAACACCAGAAAGCAGACACACTGAATCTCCTGCCTCCACAGCACACACTCTGCAACTTTGGCTCTACATGCCATATCACAGACCCTGCAGTGTTGTGTGTTGATGTTTTTACACACTGGTCCCGGAAAGAATGGAAATGGCAGAACTGAGACTGTGTAACTGAGAGTGTTCGTGAAACTGCATCATTCCAGCAAACCTTGCTCTTGTGTTTATGAAAGCACTATCAGAGATCACGGTTCCCCCAAAATTCTTTGTTTTGATTACACAGGGCAGTTCCAGTGCTCAGCTCAGCTCTGCCATGCTTCTCACAGGCTATTTATTTTTCAGTGAAGTGAAAACGAAGGAGTGCTCTCCAAAGCCTTGAGAAGTGACTGCAGGACACACCGTGCACTGCTGGGCCAAGAAGGATGGTGGGAGGCTACAGCAGTGTCAGGAAACAAGGGAGAGGAGGAAGTGGCACCATGCTTTCTGCAGCAATAGTTTTCTCCATACTTGCTCTTGTGCTCATTAGCTTTCATACTACATAAAGTGTAATCCTTTAAAAGCCTCTTTACTGTCCCCTGAGAACATACATGCGTGGGTTACTTTCTAATGGCAGTACACATCAGATGAACCACCCTATTACTGCAAGCTCCAGGGCCTCTTTACTGCAATTATATCATCCTGCTCTGTGTTATCTCTGCTACAAAGGAGGATTTTTTTAAATCAGGGCAAACATGAGAGACATTGTTAAACAACCAGAGGAACAAATCGTGCACGGAATTGCAGTGAGTGCCTCAGAGGGAAAACGAGCCTTGGGTTGCAGTTAAAATGGAAGAGGCTGTCACACCAGCAAGGTAATTCTCTGAACCTTTACAGCCTTCAGCACCATGCTGACAGTCAGCAAACTTCGACATCCCAGGGGGAGAATGACTGCATATAAGACCCACAGATGTTTTAATTTCTTAACGAGGCTACAGAGCTCAACAGACAGAAGGCAGTGGTCTTGCACCTCTGCCAGTAATGGCACCTGGAGCTGCAGTTCAAGCACATTTGGTGCTCTGCTGGCCTCAGCACACATGCTGCATGAGCAGCACATCCACATTTGCAGGGACTGCTGCACTGCTCATTTAGGAGCAAGACAGCTTTGTAAGCTGAGCATCAGCACTCCAGGTAAAGAGGAATCAGCATTGAGGCTGATGAGAGCAGCAGTCCTGAACTGCAAACCTGGTTGTACTCTCACTGCACCCTGAACTGCAAACCTGTTTGTACTCTCACTGCACCCTGAACTGCAAACCTGGTTGTACTTTTACTGCACTCTCACCACTTGAACACAGTCCTTGCATCTAAGCCCATCCGATGCAAATGCACCAACTCACAGCAGTTTTGACGTGAAATGATTTGAGAGCTCATCTGCTCCCTTCCCACTTCACTCAGTGGGGAGCTGGGGCAAGCCAAGCTGTTGCCACCAGCAAACCCAAAACACAGATAGCACACTGCAGTGGCTTAGGCAAGCAAAGCTCCAAAGACATTCTGAAGGGAAACCTCAGCAGGGCTAACTGTGCTGGGTGCAATGCTAGACAGATCTGGTCATGCTCCTGCCCACTCTGCAACTACTGCAGTGCCAGTGCCTTTCTACTGCCCTTCTCCTCCCTCAGTACACACTAGTTCAGCCTTGCTGCAACAGCCCACCAGGAGCACCAGGAAGTGATAGAGCAGGTCCAGAGGAGGGCCATGAAAATGATCAGGGGGCTGGAACACCTCTGCTACAAGGACAGGCTGAGGGACCTGAGGGTGTTCAGCCCGGAGAAGAGGAAGCTCTGGGAAGACCTAATAATGACCTTCCAGTACCTGAAGCAGACCTACAAGAAGGATGGAGAGAGACTGTTTACAAAGGCCTGTAGGGATAGGATGAGGGGAAATGGCTTCAGATTAGAATAGATTTAGATTGGATGTTAGGAACAAGTTCTTTACCATGAGGAACACTAGAACAGGTTGCCCAGGGAGGTGGTTGCGGCCCCATCCCTGGAGATATTCCAGATGAGGCTCAACAGGCAACCTGATCTAGTTGAGGATATCCCTGCTGACTGCAGAGAGGGTTGGACTAGACGGCCTTTGCAGGTCCCTTCCAACCCAGACTATTCCATGATTGAGTCTGAGCTCCAGAGTTAAAACCAGGGCGAGTGAGTGAGCATCACCTCTGGGTGCGGACGCAAGGGAATAAATACTCTGCCACGTACTGAGAACAGTATGACAGCAGATTCTGCACTCAGTCCCAAGTGCTGTGCTCACTACCTATATGGGCTTACATTTCCAGAAGATTCCAGAACATGGAGAAGAGAGACACAAAAATGACCTGGGGTCAGGAAGCACTCCTCTTCCTGTGAGACCAAACAAGCTAACTCTGCTCAATTTATGCAAAAGATGAAGAGGTATCTGCTGTTAGCCAGGTCTTGAACAGAATAGAGAATGATTAAATAAAATTACATATTTGGAAGATAAACCTGGAACTGTTCAGATGAGAAATAAAATTCACTGTTTCAACAGACCCTGTAATTAGCAAGGGGGGAATTTAGCCAGGGAGGAAGCACATTTGCTACCACCCAAACTCTTTAAAACAACGATGGGCAGCTTGCTAGGAGATATTCATCAGTTTAATAAGGAGTGCTGGGAATAAAGATATGATTAGAGTGTACTCCCATCCAGTATTACTCAGAGCATTAAATCACATGTTCCAGACTTGAAATACTTATGAGAAAGTTAACCATAGGACACTTTTCCTATCTTCCAAGGAAAAGGATTCATCTTTTCCACGTGAGACAGGATCCTCTTTCCAGTCTCTTCTTCCTTTGATCACATACTAGGCAATGCCACCCAAGTCACTCCACAAGCAGAGAGTTCACCTGTGTACAGTAGATACTCTAAGGGCTATTTCTGGCCTCTTTATTTCCCTTTGTCCTGGCTGGAGTCATATTCAGTAGGTTTTGTAGGCTGAAGCATATGGTCAGTACCTATTCTCACCATTTTGCCAGGCTACATTTTATGAGAAGCTATGGATAGAGTATTAAAGATGTTCCTGCTCACTGTGGGGGTTTTGGACCAGGCGACCTTTAAATGTCCCTTCCAACCTCTTCTATGATTTTATGGATGCAGCTTTTACTCTATAATCACAGAAACTCACAAGTTACTATTCAGAGAAGAAAAAAATGCCATTGTGAAACTACTATTCAGTCATTCACACCTCAGTAAGTTTGGTGAAGTTTTTTGGCAGCTCACCGATTTGGCAAAAGCTCTGAGCTGGTCTATCTCAAAGTACTTGCCAAACTGGAAGGAAGAGAGAAAAAAAAATGAAGCAAGCAGTTTGGCAAGATCAAACGCTGTGTCTTGACACAAAGAACCTTTTGATTCTCAAACACACCCCAGATGGGAAGGAAAGCAGGCTGGGGAGCTTTGCATTTAGGTCAGCTGGCCAAGCTGTAGGAGACACAACCGAGAGCAGGAATTTGAGGCAAGCAGTTTCTAGCAGCCAGAACAAAGCCCTCCCTGCTACAAGGGTCCTTCAGCCCCTCCTGCTGATGCTCCTTATCTCAGGTGAGATGCTCAAGTGCTGGGCTGTAACCAGCTGGTTCACCTCCTACAGGAACACTGAAATGAGCAGCTACAAAAATCTCCTCCTATCCCACTCACTCCAAGGCGTTGTGCTCAGCCTGGCTTCTCAAGCCCAAACACAATATGCTAGGTTTGGGTGGCTGCTGAGGAAATCAGGGCAGTTTTCCTGTTTGTTGCACAGTTGGTCACGACCTGGCCAGTTTCACCACAGAAGAGGAATGAAAAATCTCATTAAAAAAAACCCAAACAACACCACCAAACAAAACATAAAATTAAGCAATAAATGTAAGTTGATTCTGATTTTAGCCTCACCCCAAAGTGCCTGCAGTTTGGAGGACTCCCACAGAAGACACACTAATTAATGTCTCTCCCTGCTGGTCTGTCGATTTCTGTTGTGAGCCTGAAGATTTAAAAGGCATCTTGTGCAGCTGGAATCCAAACCACTTTGTAAACACTTTTGTAGTTTAAGCTTGGATCTAAAATCCAAGCCATGCTGCAAACCAAACCTGCTGCAGTTGATCAATCCCCTCCTGCTGGGTCTGCTTTCTCTCAGCAATACACATAAAAATGTCTTGATCTAGGAAGATATTTGGGCTTTGTGTTCTACTGGAAGACATCACAGATAATTTATGTGTGTGAACTGGATACCATGTGAGCTAGAAGGACAAATAGCTTAATGCCAGAAATCCTTCCCTTCCCCCTCAAAAACTTAAGACCACACAATTACTTTTCCCACACACAAAAAAGGGGAAAAACCCAACAAGAATAGGTATTGGTGGAATAAAGGAGCCTTAAGAAGCAACAGGTAACGTGGGGGCAGAAGGTGGCTTGTAACACACACACACAAAGAAACACCTGTGCTGAAAAGCACAGCAGCACACAGACTCCTTTCCCCCTTGGCTCTCTGTTGGCTCAGACCCTCAAAACCAAGAGGAGCCTCTTCAGATGAGTGACTTCCAGCTTGTCTCCTTTTGTTTCAGGCACAAGCACGTCGCAGCCCAGCACTGCAGCTTGCAGGGAAAAGCTTGGGGCATGATGCTAGCTTTGTTTCCAAAATTTGAAACTAATGACATCAACTCCTTCAAGCTGTGGGAGAGCAAAACAATTTTTAGCTAATGATGCTCCAGTTACCTTCACTAAAAACATATAATACAGTAAGTATATTCTTAAACTGATTACAATGGCAGTGACTTCAACAGTTCTCTGCAGAGCCGGGGTTCTAAAACTGCAGCATTTGGAACTTAGGAGACTCAACACATAATTGCTGCCAGAATTGTTGCTCCCTGCTCCCTAAATCTGCCACAGCTTTGCCAAAAGCACATTCACGCTTCCTCAACCCGGTGACAGACCAACAGCCACATTTGTTGGCAGACCCACAGAGAAAAAGCTGCATTCAGCTGCACTGAGGAGCTCAGCAGGATGTAAGTGCACCAGAGAGATGTCAGTAAGATTCCTAATCACAAGAGAAAGAAGAACAGCATTGGTTAGAAGATGCTAGCTTGTCTGCCTTTCCCATCCCTCCTGCTCTCTTTGGTTCACAAAGCCACAAACCTCAGGGTACTGATGGTGCAGAAGTATCTCCCTTGAGCTTCAGAAGAAGAAGAAACAAAGTTTGGAAACGTGCTGCAAATGTGCATTATTTCAGAGTGACCCCTTTGTTGGATTTGGTAGAAACTGCTGATGAAAAAATACCTCTGACACACAAGAGACGTTTCTGTGGGGAGCAGCTACGAAATCCATCATCTGGCTAGTTCTGTCCAGCTGCTAGAACAGGTTCTGTCTTACCCATCTGAACTGCCCCTCCTTATCCTCCTCATTTATGCTTCCTCAAGAAGCTTGGTGAAAAGACTGGCTTCACTTGGTTTATAGAAACACCAAGCACAGAGCAGCCAGAGCCTGGATGGCTTCATGCTCCACCTGACAGCACAAGCAGCTGGAAACACTCCTTGGCTGGTAACAAAACAGGGCAGGGGAAAATAGGGGAATGACACAATTCCCCTGGCAATGCTGTTCAAAAGCTGTGCAGGAGGAAGGGGGCACAAACCTATTTTTTTACTAGATATTTGTCCTACATAAACTGGAAGAAGTTACATCTGCACAAAAGCTAAGGGAGTGCTTTGTGTTCAGCCCTTGCCTCAAGAACGGTTGCTGCCTAAAATGAATGGGTGGCAGAGAGCCTCCTGTTAGGGTGGCTGAGATTATGCCAAAGAGGAATGATGAAAGTAACACTGCCTATGACAAGTGAGACTGAGAGCTCCTTACATGTCAAAGCAATACCCATTACATTTTCTTTAACCCCTTTTTCTACAAGGCCAAGTTCCAACTGCTGGAGACAAGAGCCAGCATTAGCTTTTGAAAACCATTTATATGCAGGCACACCGTCCTGGGGGGGAAACGTTTCTGCAAAGGGCACTGAGCCTTCTGCTCCATCATTCCAGCAAGTGCCTTCAGGGCAAACAGGCAAAATCATGGATACAATGAATTTACAAATCACTCCAAGATGCATGCCCACCCCTCAGTTACTTTCCCACACCTTTAAAAGAGTTGCTGTAAAACTCGGTGACCTCAGTACCAAGTAAAGGGGCCCAGCCAAATAAGAGGTATGATTAAATACTTTCATTAGATACCTAATGAAATCACATACTGTAACATCTTCTGAGACTAAAATTTTAATTAAGGCAGGCTGGCATTTTGGATTCCACACCCCACCCCCCCCTGCTATTGTTCCAGGAGAACAGCAGGTAAGGTCAAAGAAAAAGCTTTATGTGATAAAGCTGCGTGAGAGTGCCCCTGGGAGACCTGGCATTATTAGGAAGAACACAAAGAAGGGCACAGTTGAACAGTTCAAAGATAAATGATTGCATTCAGTTTGCTTTTTGCTATCAAGTGGAGAGCCCGAGAGCGCTGTTATTAGACAAGAAATGTAGATAAATAGGCATCAAAGAGAGCTTGACTGGATAAAAATAGAAGAGATTCAGGGTCGGGGAAACGTTTTGCTTCAGTTGAAACTCTGGATCTGTTCTTTTCCCAACCTACACAAAGGATCTCAAAATTACAGGGACACCTTCAAGAACAGTTTGCTACTGGTGAGGGTCTCGATGCTGGAAGCAAAGCTGCTCTTGCTGTGAACCGAAGCCCACGTTATTACACGATACTTTAATTACTCATTTTATTCCCTCTTCAGTACACTTGTATGTTTGGCACTGTTCAGCACTGTTCCTGCTCTTCAGAAAATACTACAAAAATTATTTGCTCTGCTCCTCCATGATGAATCTGAAGATAATCAGAGGGGCACCTCTTACACTCACAGTACATAACCCAAGCTTCTGGAAGACTCAGGAAAGAAAATTCTATTTTTAAGACAAAATCCTTTTATCTCACTTCAGGAAAAACACAGAGGGATCAGTCAGCTGCAAGCCAACAGAATTGCAACACACTAATGCAGGCTCTGTTACAGCAGGGTCATTCCAGGAACGCAGCTGAACCAGATCTCGGCACCTACCCACTGCCTGGAGCCTGACCTAAATGCATTAAGCCAAAGTATGTGCAGCTGTTTTGGTAATCTGAGGCTCCTGCATGCTATTGGAGACCAAAACATACAAATAAGAATAATAAAGTCCCTTAGCCAGCAAATAACCCAGGTGACAGAGAGGGAGAAGGAAGGTCTCTTACATTTGTGAGCTAAGCTGATCCATGAAGTCATGCAACAGGGTCGACTGTTCTGGGGAGGAGGGCTTTGAAAAGTGTTTTCCTTCAGCCAATATATCAGCAAGAGTTTACACTGGAACAGTGTAGATGTCTAAAGCCAGCTGAGGCGCCTCCAGTGAAGACCAGGAGAACTCTGCTCTTGTGAGACTCCACCTCAAATACTGCCTCCAGTTCTGATGTCCCCAGCATAAGGAGGACACACACAGTCCAGAGGAGGACAAAGATGATCCAAGGGCTGGAACACCTCTGCTAGGAGAATAGGCTGAGAGAGCTGGGGTTGTTCAGCCTACAGAAGATTCCAGGACCTTAGAACTTCCATCCAGTACCTGAAGGGATCCTACAGGAATGCTGGAGAGGGACTTTTCATGAGGGTGTCTAGCAATAGAAGGGGGAATGGTTTGAAGCTGAGGGAGTGCAGGGTTAGACTGGAGCTGAGGAAGAAGTTATTTCAGTAGGAGGGTGGTCAGACTCTGGAACAGGTTTCCCAGAGAGGTAGTGGATGCTTCCTCCCTGGGTGTGTTGAAGGCCAGGTTGCCCATGGCAGGGTGGTTGGAGTGGATAATCTCTAAGGTCCCTTCTAACCTAAGCCATTCTATGATTCTGTAACACTTTTCTGAGAGGAGTGAAGACTTCTCACCCCCATGAAGCTAAACCACCAAGGCATGCATTGAAAGCTGGAGTTCTTGTGGTTCTTGGGGCATCAGGGAGATCCCAAATGGCAGTAGAAAAAAATCCAGGGATGACCCTTCTGCTCTCAGACCCTGCCTGCCAAACCCACTGACATTAAGGAGGGTTAAGACAGCTCTGTGGGGAGGCCAACATTTACTTGAAGACCAAGAGAGATGGAAATCCAGCCAATAGCCCTTACTATAGCCACAGGCTGCCACACTCTTGCAGCTGGCTGCATTTCCCCTGCATGGGATTTTTGAATAGGTAATACACAACTAAAACACCAATGTGAAAGCTCATTCGTGTTGACAGGGAAATTCCTTTGTTGCACTAGGTGCTGTAGGTCCTGCCTCACATTGAAAAATGGCATCTAGAGAGACGTCCTTGCCAGCAGAACATTACAGATGGTTTCCATTTAGAATGACTAGGTAACATGATCTTCAGGGTTCTGCTGAATTCAGACACAAGCCGTCCATACATTCCTGCAGACAAACTGAATTCTCTTCAAAGATGATATTTACACTGAACTGTGAAGAAACTATTTTATTACCTTTATTTAGCAGGGGGGTGGGGGGGAAGCAAACCCAAAACAATAGGGTTTGGCTGAAGACTGCAAAAACAAACTGCTGTTTTCTCATCTCTCTACCCAGAAACCTGCCCTTTGCAGAAGTGCCAAATGTAACCCTTGTTACAAAGCTGGTTGTTTCCACAGGGGGATATTGTTCACGAGAAAGGATTCTATGATTCTATGAAATGGTAACTTCCTGTAGTTCAGGGCAAGGAAATCAATCCTGTAGCTGATACAAACTTACACTTGGGTATAAATTCAAACTCTTATTCAAAACAAAACAAAACAAAGGTCACTAATTTACCTCTTGGTTATGCATGTGTGGAAAGTGTCCCTGCCCAGGGCAGGGGAGTTGGAAGTGGGTGATCCCTTCCAGCCCTGCTAGTTCTATGATTCTCTGTACATACACACACATGTAACTGTATCAGTGGGGAAAGAATAAATACATCTGATACGATGGAGTGCTAAAATGGTTAAATAACAGCCCACTGCTGGCCCTCACCGAGCTCTACCCTACCCTTCTCCTCTAACAGCGGGAGGCAGGGCACGTGCCAGCTCCGGCTCGCGTGATGCAGCAGTGCAGCACAGGGCTGCCCTGGAGAACTCATATAAATAATGCAAACAGTCAGGTACCATCAACCCAGGGTGGTCCACCTGAGAGACTTTCCTCTGTGATTGCATGGGAATGATTCCTTCACCCAGGTCAGCTGGCAATGTGCTCATTTTCCCCACTGAGTGTAAGGAGCCTGGCAGTTCCAAGGACAGCACTTACTGAAGTACCTGCAGACATGAGCGACAGGGCTCAGGAAATGGGAAGGCAGCAACAAATCCCCAAGCTACTGACCATCAGCTGGGCTCTGTGAGTTGACTGCACAACTGCCAAGCAAAGCAGGGGGTGGGTTGAGCCTTTGTGCACAGAGCATGTATGGTCAAGTCAAGGTAGCTCATTAGATGGACAGTACCGGTGCCTGCGCTTGCATTCTGTTCTATGAAACACTTTCTGGCCACAGTGTAACAATTATTTGCAATATCCATTGTTTTTGTCAGCAAATCTGTAAGAACAGCATGCAGTGGAGAAGCCAAGCAAAATTAAGTGTCATCAAAAATAAAAAAAAATAGAACAAATACAAAACCAGCAGGAGCAGATCTTCCATGCAAGCTACGAACTCTATGAACTTCACCAGGTTCAGCTCTACATTACACCAGTTTGATTTGCTTGGCTGTCCCTAAATAAGCAACAGCAGCTCTGAGCAAGCAAACAGTTCATCCCCTGTGAACTGATCTGCTCTTGATATCATATACCTACAAGTGAAAGCCCAGGGTGAACCTCCACCATCTCAGCTACCATCAAGAAACAGCTGTTGGACCTGTACAGAAGAGGGCACATTCCTGAATAGACAAGATGGTTGTAGATGGAAGAATATGCATCCAGAAGAAATAACTTGCCCAGAGAAAAACCCAGAACTGCACAAAACTGCTCTGGAAAATACACCAAAATCTCTGTGTGTTGCCCCAGAGAGCACTGGAGCTTAGAGCCCCAGCCCAGGCTGGGAGCACTTGTGCAGGCTGCTGCTCACCAGCACGATCAGAGATGATGGTCCAAGCGCTCTCACTGCTTCTGCCATGCTGTTTACTTCCATGCAGCCTCAGGTACAGCCTGCCCACATCCCATGCACTGGAGGAAGGCTGCAGTGTGCTGGTGCTGCAGGGTTCAGCACACTGGGCAGGATGGGGTAAATCACTGCCGGTGCATAAATTCTCACTAATGATCCCTGCTTTTCATCCTCACAAACTGGGCTTTGTTTTGTGGTTCTGCCTGGAGGAGGCTTCATAAACATGACACCAACTGCAAATACCATCTGTGACAAAGGCACAGCCACTGCCTGATGGCATTCTGCTTCCCCACTGCTTCTGTGCACACCTATAGGCTAATGGATGGAACCGCCGAGCCAAAGCACTCCTGCTTGCTTGTTTGCCTATAGCATAAGGGCACAGCGAGTTACGGGCTGCATCCTCCAGCTAGATGCAAACAGATGCAAGGGTGGTACAGAAGCCAACAGGACTTTGCTGGAGCATATGTCTGTCCATATGGGTCCAACTGTAAAAATCTCATCTTTTCCAAGTGTGCCCATGCAGAACATAAATCAAAGACTATTGGGGTTAGCAATCAACTTTAACTGACTTTACACCACACTAGGAGCACTGGCCTGCAACACAGTGATTATCCTGCCCCCTCAACAGCACGGCCCTGAAGCATTTGCTTAACTTTTAAGTACATGAGCCAATTGTTTTTTCACTCCAGATAACTGATTTACAGGCTGGAGTACGCTTCTGGACTGCAGCCAGGAAACTCAGGCTCTTGAACAAAGGGATCTCCAATGGGAGAGATACTGACATATGTATTCACATTTATCTTCAGCATCCTCTAAAAGGCTTCTGAGAAACTTGACTAGGCAGTTAGGAACCAACCTAAGGAAAAAGAGGCTCCACTCCAATAAAATCCAGTTGTATAGCACATGAAAGCAAATAATTTCTCAACCCTCCCTTTGCACAGCCATTGCTTAAGCTACAAGCTGGAAAGTGGGCCAAGATGGGACTGACCCTCCACTCACACATGGCCCAATGCACATATATGTACATGTATGAATGTGCTGCTAGATTAAGCATTGGTTATGTACCAAGAGGTACTGGCAAATAATAAACCAAATAGCAATCAGGGATGGCTACAACCTGCTTCTCTTCTGTGGCACAGGCACACAGTGCTCCTGTGAGTTTATCTTGCAATTAAACCCTTGCAGTTCACTAGTAGACCCCAGTTTACTTCTGTTGTCTTTCTTAATTAAAAAGACCTGTTAAGGAAATTGGGTAAGGCCTTTTCTGTACTGAAGCAATCATTATCATTAAGACAATCCATTCCCATTACCCCCTGAAGTACAAGGTAAAAGACATGTACAGTACCTACATGTGCTTTGTGCCAGGCTCTTTCTAGGCATCCACTCCATTCTGTATGGCTGCAGAGACACAAGTGCTGATTGCACTTCTGCCATGGTTACAAAAGCGATACATCAGACTGCTGCACTAAAATTTGGCTGCACCTTCCAGCACAGACTTTCTGTTGGAATGAGATTGCACACTAAAACCTACAGAGGTAACGGTAGGCTTTACTCTAGTGCTTGGTTAGTTTCACCTAGAGCCAGAGGATTCATCTTACAAAGGAAAGAGGGAGTAAAACCCAAAGATGTCTGAAAAAGTAAAGACATTTCCTTATGATATTGCAAACAGAACACTACCTATTGCTAAGACTCCAAACGTTTTGCCTGATGTACAAGAAAATGCTTGACACGAAACAAAACAATTTAATTGTCCATAGGCAAGTTAAATCTTTTGTATCACCCTTCTGCATTGCCTTAGGAGGAAACTGTCTCATTTCAAAGGCATTTGAGATTTTAACATCTTTTTTAATTGGCCAAAGACTCTTCAGGCTAACTAATTCATGCAGTTTTATAAACTGCTTTGGTAAATCAGGTCAGCTACACCTGCAAAGTGTGGCTATCTCCATAGCACAGGCAAACAGATTTTCTGCCCTTCTATTGGGTGGGTAGAATAATATTTTAAAAAGCAAAGGTGCAAAAGGGGAATGCACAGCAGAGAGAGGCTCTCACCTCTGCTTGTTCTGCAGAGGGTTTAGGGGCACTTTGTAAACAAGAGCATTAACACTTGGAGATCCAAGTTCCTTGTGCACTCACAAAAGAAATAGATACAACGCAGTCAGCAGCAAGCTTTTCTGGACAGCTGTGCCAAGAAATCTTGGCTCAAAGAGGGCAAGAGAAAGAGAAAAGGAGAGGGAGATAGAGGTGGTTTCAGAGGAGACCTCTTGGATTCTACATTGGCTCCTTAGACTGCCAAGCTGGCCAGCAGGCTGACTGCAGTCCTTGGGACACAGGCCAGCGTCCCTCTGCCAGCTCCCTGCCTCACTCACGCTAGTGGAATCAGGCCTGTGGTCAAGAGATGTCAAAATGTTCAGCCAGAGCACAGTTTAATTCAGTTACATGCAGATAAACCTCCCTTTGCCCTTGCTCATCCCCAGCTTCCACTACAAAGCATGTTACTCATCACTTGGAAAACTCCTGCTACCACTGGCCCATTGCTATCACAGAAAAGGGATCTTTTGGTCAATCCAAGCAATGCCACAGGCCACGCAGGCAGATCTGCCAGGCACAAGCTCTGTATGCAGAGGTACCCTGCAACCCCCACAGGATCAGTTCTGGTTCCCTTATCTCCCCCCAAAGCACCCACAGCTGTGCAACCGTAAACCATGCAAAATCAGCTTTCATTAGCACAAACCTCAAAGCATAGCAAAAACTTCAATGTAGGAAAGTCTCCTGAAAATCTGTGCTTTGTCTGCCATGGGTCTCTCCAGGGTGATGTTTCCTCCCAGGAATCACTGGGGCAGAGCTGCCACGGAGCATTTGCTGCCACATAGCAGACTTTTAATAGTTTGCAACCCCAGCAAAGCTGCATTTACAATCTTCATGGCCAAAGGCATTTGCAAAGTCTGAGCTCATGAGCAATGCCAAGCTAAGCATTCAGAGCTATGGAAAATGCACAATAAAGAGCATAAACATATGGAGGCTTCAACTCAGCATAAATACTGAAGATCAGCCTGGGTATGTGGTCAAGGTGTATTTGAGAGTCAGCAGCAGAACTTTTTCCATGCTTACATCATAAATATTGATGGCTTTTTGTTCACTAGGACATAGCACACTGAGTGCATTACTCTTCCTTTCTGCCTATTAGTTTTCTCATCTGTAAAATAAGGTTTTGAGGAGTGACTTCTTCATGAGACATTCTGAAATCCAGCAGTGCTGAGAAGTGATATAAGCTGAGTTCATAAGGGCAATGGAAAAACAACTAGTCTCCAAAAGAATGTATAACAGGAAGAGACTTTTGAGTGCTGAATCTGCTAGGAGTGACATACAGAGGTTTGCAAAATTCTCAGTTGGATGAAGAATTCTACTTTGATCCAAAAAAAGAATTATTTTGTTGTTGTTGTTTCCTCTGTGAGCACCTGCAAGGGCAGGACTGAATTCCCAGAGCCCAAAGGCTGCCAACACCGGCAGGAAGAGACCATAGTAAGAGTCATTTGCCAGAGCATGAGTCGTAACTACACATCTCTGCTAATCAAAGATTTGTCAGCAAGCCCATCATAGAATCAGAGTGTCTTGGGTTGGAAGGGAACTGTAAATGTCATCAAGTCCAATCTTCCTGCAGTGAACAGGAACATCTTCAACAAGATCACAAAGCTCACAGCCCCACGCAAACTGACTTTGTTTCCACAGATGGGGCGTCCACCACCTCTCTGGGCAACCTCTGCCAGTGCTTCTATGCCCTCACTGTAAAAGATTTTCTTCCCTCTATCTAGTCTGAATCTTCCCTCTTTTAGTTTAAAAGCATCTTTTCACCACAGGCCCTGCTAAAAAGACTGTCCCCATCTTTCTTACAGGCCCCCTTCAAGCTTGCGAGGCCACAAGAAGTTCTCCCTGGAGCTTTGTCATCTCTGGGTTTTGCAACCCCAATTCTCAGCTTTCTTCACAGCTGAGGTGTTCCACCCCTCTGATCATTTTTGTGGCCTTCTCTGGACCTGCTCCAACAATTCCACACCATTCCTGAGCTGAGGACTCCAGAGCAGGACACAGAATCACAGGTGGGGTCTTATCAGAGCAGAGCAGAGGGACAGAATCCCCTCCCACCACCTGCTGGTCACCTTCTTTTGATGCAGCCCAGCATACAGTTGCCCTTCTGAGCTGCAAGTGCACATTGCCAGCTCATGCCCAGCTTTTCAAGATCAATGGGCTTCTGCTAATTAATGCAGAAGGGTTTGCAAAGGCTTTTTGCAATGCTTGCTAAAAGGCAGCTGCCAGCTCTCCAGGCTCAGAGATATCTTCTATGTGAAGGGAAGGTTTCTTAGTGTTTTTTTTTCCACAGAATTATGAGTATCCAACATCCTTAGCTCCTCTGAAGTGACTTATGGGGCAAAAGTACAGATCCATTCCTTGTATATGCAGTCAGTGAATTGAAAGCAGCACAACCATCCCAGTTAACCTCAGGCTACACCACTTGCTTCTTGCTTACGTGGTCTGGATGGGGCACTGATTTCATATACTACTTCTGGGACTGCTCAAAGTCAAACTGGAAAGCAGCTGCCAGAAATGTCTCTCCATGTAAAATTTAAAACATGCATTTCTGAAGTGGGAGCTGATGTGCCTAGCCAAGCTGCCAAAACTGTCTGTGTAGCTAAAATTTTTGAAGAGAGAAAATCACAGGATCTGCAAACACATCTGCAGAACGTTCTTCAGCTACTGCCCATTCTGAGTGCAAGCCCTGAGAATCAACACTGACTGCTGCAATTAGAAAAGGACAAATGGAAGTCATACCTTTGGACAGCTCCTCGTGGCAAGAATCTCAATATACACCTACAAATTTTCCTTAGAGTAGAGCTGCTGTTCAGTTTCAAGCAATTAGCATAACTTCTCCAAAGCGAAAAAAACCAAGCCCAGACAAATGCAATCTGCACATTTTAGTAAATATAGCTGCTGCAGATAAATAATTTTCTAATTATAAAAGCTGACTACTTTATAGAGCTTGTTCTCATATTCTGGAATGAGCTATTGCATCAATTAAAAGAAAAGCACTTTTTCCCCCCATCACAGGAGAAGCCATGGCAAATTGGTTCATAAATATTCACTGGTATTTTAGGCATGGCCATAAAAAGGAGACACTTTCCTGGCTGTCCTGGAAACAGCACATTTAATGTTAGAGCATCACTGAGAATGGAGAGCTGAGGAGAGGCTCTTGTTGCAAGGAGTAACAGCAAGATCCTGAAGCAGATACAGCTCACAGATCTACCACTGTGGCAGGAGAAAACAAATACCATGGATGATGTTACCAGGACCCTGCCTGGTGGGGAGGCTGAGGTGGCAGAGGGGTCCGCTCCCACCCAACGTGCCTGGGACAGAGACATAGCGGGCAGGTGGCATAAGCACACTTGGTCCTTGCCCAGGAGTGTGGTCTGGCTGCCCAGGCAACTTTCCCTCTCCCCAGCCCATGCCTGAGCCAGGGCACCACTTCACAGCTCTGAGTGCTTGTGCCACACATGCTCCAGCTGTTTGCTAAGATTCAGCAGCAGGACTCCCAGATGAAGGCATTAAAATGGTGTCTTAGGCACAAAGAACTACTTCAAGTAGGAAGGTTACCTGCAACTGCTTTCTGGATTGGAGGGGTTTTATTTTAAACCCACACAGCTGATTAGTTTATTGGCTATTCTGCACAGCCAGCAGCTAAGCTCTGTGGGATGGAGAGGCTCCTGCCTCTTCCCACTGTCCTACTTGCTGCAGAGACTCCATGGCCCTGGATCACTGTGTAGCTGCTACACAGCAGAGCAGGAGAGGAAATGTGTTACAGAACAAAGCTACCCCAGCTGCACAGACTGCTTAGAAGAATGAAAATGAACAAATGGAAAACAAACTGCAAGCATTCATTGAGCTAATTAATAATAAAAACAATAGTAATTACAACTACAAAACACAGCCCATAAAAATGCCATCTTCTGTACAAAACAAGGCAAAGCTTCCACTGAAAGAATTAAATAAATAAATAAATAAATCAGGACTGCTCGAATTTGTTTGATAAAGTAAGTTATGATGCATTCCAATTTACACAAATGGAAGTCCAGGATAGCAAGAGCACTATAAAGCATGAAGATAACCCTTTGTTCTGGCGAGTGATAAAACTGCTCACAGTGACAGCTGTGATTTATTGAAGCAATCCAAACACCCTTTGAAAGAATATTAGCTTTGCCTCTGCCCACAAAGGGCACGTTTTAGCAGGGCAGGTTACACCAGTGATGAATTACATAACAGCAAGAAGTGAAGGCAGCTGGCACCATCAGATGCCCAAAGGCCCTGAATCACTGTGATAAGGTGGCTGTCATGATCACACCTCACATGCAACAACATCTTGGTACCTAAAGAAACACCTCCAAGCTGCATTTTCACTGGCTTTGTGGAAGATAACCTTTTGAGGATGGTAAGAGTGGCTGAGACTTCCCAGCTGAAGGTGACAGAGAATGGGCTTACAAATTGCCTCTGGAGCAAGGTTTGGCACAGAAGGTCACAGTTTAGATACTACCTTTTAAGTGGAAGCTGGAAAATGCCTGCCTCTTGCTTCCAGGTTGTAGCATTGAGGCAAACAAGTGGTGGCAGAGCTACAGGTTGTCAATCTGCTGCAGATCCTGCCTGCACCTGCTGCCACACAGCTTCCACAGGACTGGGGGAATGAACTATGTGCTACTGTGGTTCAGCCGTCCTAATACCAAGAATGGGCACTGGGCCATACTAAGGTCACCACAGCCATGCTGCTGGTACCTGCATCACCACTTCTGTGAAGGAAAGAAGTCACTGGGCGCACTTGCTCACTGGGCACAGCAGTTCAAACCCAAAGGAAGAGCCAGGCTCTTCCCATAACTCAGAGTAGAACTGGAAAAGGGGCACAGAAAAATCAGGATGCCAGTCTCCTACTGCAAAAGCATTAGAAAATGCTAATTTCATTGTAAGACATCTGGGGGCTAAATCCTGCCCTCTCATGTAGTCGCACAGACCAAGACTGACTTCACAGTCCACCTGCACTTCAGAGTGTGTCCTCTGAAGAGAAAGCGTCCCAGGACAGTGCCACAGAGAGCTTCCTTGCAGACTCTTCTCATCATATTGCCAGGGAAATGTTAGTAAATTGCATCTGCCTCCAGTTCTTACAGCCTTCCTGCTGTGACACACTAGGAAGCACATCTTGGTGCCTTTACATCTAAATTAATAGCAACAAGAGAAATGAATGGCTTGGCCCAAGCGGTGGAATCTTGCTATGGATCAAAAGAGGTTTATCAGCAATTCTACTGTAATCAGCTCATCTCCAAAAGATAAAGCACACTCAACAAAGAGTCTGTTTCTGATAGGGATTTTAAACTCCTATTTAATCCACAACACTCCCCTGGGAAGTGCTAATGAAGATCTAGCTGTGTTTATGATACTCATTACTGCATAACCTGAGGACCCCAGCCATGTTGCATACTTGCACAGAATGAGTTGGTGTAACTTTTCAGAGGAAGCTGGGTCCAGTTCTTGAGTTCATGCCAATAAATGCCTGAAAGAATCAGGTTTCTGTATTTACTGTCTCTGGGTGAAAAATGCCCCAGTGACACTGCAACTGAAATAGTGCAAAACATCTACACAGAGACTGATGCTTCAGAAGCTAGCTCGACACTTCCTCTACAGATGGGAGATGTGGAGAAGATGCAAAAGTGGCAAAACTTAGCAGTAATCTTCTTAATTTCCCTGAAGTGCATGGGAAAGGAGAGCCTGCCCCTTTATTGGTTTTCATCTCTAATCTAATGATTAGAAGCTGGAGCATTTTTACCCTGAATTGAAATTCTGGGAAGTGCAGACATTACAGCACAGTGCAGTGCATTTATTTACAGCTCTGCAGCACCATTCCTCTTTAGAAACATTTGCAGGAGCTGAATTGATTGCATGTTAAGTGTTATTCTTAATAGTTTTTTCATTGCCAGCTAATGGAAATATGGATTCAACATTATTTTAAGCTTAACACAGTGCAGAAGAATTAATTTAGTACACTGTAATTATGATTTCTTTTACAGAGCTTAATAGAAATACAAGGCAGAAATAGATTTCTTCAAGCAAGGGAAAAGAATGGGAGCGTTTTGTTTCTTCAGTGGAAACAACTGGAATATCAAAGCTGTAATAAGGATCTCATTTCTCCCTTTTTTCCTTGTCTACATCCTTCAGATTTACATTTGCTACTTCAGTAAAGGAACGTGTTTGCAGCATCCCTCAAATGCTACCTTAACAAAAGGCCAGAAATATTCTGCCAGACTTTACCTCTGAGCAGGGAAGGGATTCCCCTCTCTCTACTGCAAATTGAGTAGGAGGCAGTAGTAATCACCATAGCCCCTGATTTGATTTCAATGGCCAAAGAAATAAGCACAACCTTCCCTGGCCCATCACCTTCCCATGCTTCTCATCCTCAAGCAAACCAGAATCATAGAACGGTTTGGGTTGGGAGGGACCTTTAAAGGACATCTTCAACTAGATTCAAGCTGCTCAGAGCTCCAAACAACCTGATCTTGAATGTTTCTAGGGGTGGGGTTTCTGCCACCGCTCTAACCAACCTGCGCCAGTGTTTCACCACCCTCACTGTAAAAAACATTTCACAGTATCACCAAGGTTGGAAGAGACCTCACAGATCGTCAAGTCCAACCTGTCACCACAGACCTCACGACTAGAGACCATGGCACCAAGTGCCATTTCTTCCTTATATCCAGTCTGCATCTCCCTCTTTCAGTTTTAAACCATCACTTGCTGTCTTGCCATATCAAGTCCTACTGAAAAGATTGTACCCATCTTTTTCCATGTGTGTTAAGTTTCTTAGGTCTCCAAGATGAATCATAGCAGGGTTCCCAGACCTAAGACAGTGGGTTCTGGAAAGCTGTCATAAAAGGTAAATGCTCCAGAAAAGCTGAGAGTATTTTACCATCTGCTGTGGTAGCCTTGTAAGTGCAAAGGCTGACTTTTCAGTGTTGCACTTCAAATGAAAGGAAAATTCCCTCCCATATTATGTTCAATTTTTCAGTCTCTGTTATGTCAATGTAGCAAACTTCTGTAACAAGAAGAGAAAGGCTTCTCCATCTTCTTGGGATCAATATTATTGCTCAAGCAAGGACAACCAAGATCTCTTTGTTAAGGCTCTATTTTAATGTACTGCCAAAACACAAATACAATTCTAACTCAATAGATATTCCTCTGCTTTTCAGACCAAAGGCTGAAGCAGCCAGGATGGAAAACTCACATACTTCAGTAATGCAGCACTCCTCTCTCTCACACCCTGCACACAGATAAGAAATCTAATGGTGCAAGATGTTTTGTGCAGAAGCACCTGCCCCAAATGCCAGCTCATGCCAGCAAAAGGTCTGAAGAGAAGGCCTGTAGTCCCCAAGGCTCCTTTCATGCCAGCCTTGCTCTTCCACAGTATGACCCCAGCAGTTTCACTACTGAAGGACCTGTCAAACTATTCCTAAAGCTAGGGATGCATGAACTGTAAGGAGAAGCTTTGAGATAAATCTGGAGCAAACTACATATCAGCATCTATACAGAGACACATAGGTCCCTGGAATTGAAGGAAAGCACTGAAATTTGTCACTGTTATGCTACGGCTGCATAGCCTTAAGAGGTCACACTTGACGCTTTTTAGAACAGGAATGCAGGTTGCTCAGTTGTGGCAGTAGGGGCTCAGAAAGCACCAGGGTGCTGTGCTTTAAATACTTAGAAATCAAGAAAAGGCAATGCAAATGTAGCCTCTACAACCTTATGTGACTTAGGCATACATAAACGAGATGCAGTATCTAACTACCTAATAATCATACACATTGCAACAGAATTTGCCCCACAAAGTGCTGAAGTGCCTCCCATCAGAATTTCTAACCTTCGTATTTCCTATCCTGCTAATCACAGAAGGAGTTCAGAATGATTTTGAGCTTAGAAAGGCTTTAGCTTAGCCCTTACACAGGTCTAGACATGCAAGCACAAACATGAGCTGGTATACACTGCGAGCAATTTTCTCCAGATGGATCCTTTGTGAGCTGTGGGAAGACTCCCGTGAGAAGGAGGCTGAGTAGGCAAAGTGAATTTCAAGAGACCAAGCCTTGATGCAATCTGCATCTGCTTTTGCTGGGACACCTCGAGAGGGCAGCCATCTTCTTGAATGCTAACTGCCTGCCCCGGGGAGAGCTGGTGCTTGAGGCCACAAAAGTTTTCTTTGCTCCTTGTTTAATCACAGGAGGAAGCAGGGACCTGCCTACGCACCTTCTCATACACACAAGTGACACCTGCAGGGCTTTTGTTAATCATATAAAGGTTGTTCACCCTTTGAAAGAAACAGATTGACACAAAGCCTACTGCAAAATAATGGGGGGCGGGGGGGAACACAAAAGTCCATGCAAACTTATCTGGTCTTGGGGTCATCCACAAGCATGGGTATTCGAGATGTGAGGAAATCAAGAATCTTAAGAGATCAGAACCAAATCTGCCGTCCCTTAGGAAGAAGTATTGCTCAGTTCTGCTCCTGCTCTTGCATCAGGATGATGGGAGTTGGAAGGGACCCCTGGAGATCATCCATCCCAACTCCCTGATAAAGCAGGCTGCACAGGCACATAGCCAGGTGGGCTTTGAATCTCTCAAGGGGAGGAGACTCCACAACCTCTCCGAGTAGCCTGTTAAGTGCACAGATTTTATTTCTTTGAGTATGCAGAGAAGCATTTTAAATATGCAAGCAAGTCCTACTGAGCAAGATGGGGCTCAGATCCCTGAAATGATTACCTAAACAGGAATGGATGTCGACAGCTCCACTGCAGGGAGAAAAAAGGACAAGCGAAAGGCAGCATGTGGTATTCACATGAAAGCAGCCAAACTGAGGGTAGCTGTCTTAATAAGCCTTGCCTATTTCACCTTTCTTTCCATCACACAGTGGCTGCTCCTAACCTCACAAAATTGTTTCTGAGAAAAAAATAAAATCTTAAGTACTTCTTAAACAGGATTGACCTGCTGCTACTAGGAAGTCTCCAGCATTCATGCAGCAAAGGGCAGCTCCTGGGGCCAATACAAATCTTCCCAAGGACTCCAGTGGCCCACTGGCTGTGTTTCTAGAGACACAGTGAGTTGTAGAAATTGCAGGTGGTTAGAGAGACAAGGGGTTTAAAAGGACAGATTTAGTTCTGCCCTTCTTTAGATACTAGAAAGCCATGGAAAATGTTTGGATAGTCTCTTTTTGAGCAAAAGTAAAAATTCAGCTGATACACTGAATCCTGAAACAATGCTTTTGGTACTTTCATTGTGCACCAAGAATAAGCAACTATCTCCAGCAACTCATGAGCACTCTTGAAAGATAAATATGGAATTATCCCTAGTTTCACAACCACTGGGAAGCTATGACATGTGATCCTGAACTAAAGAACTGAGCCACGGTTTGGAAACTTACAGCACAACCCAACAATGAAATTCTACACCTCACTCTTGGGCTTCTGGGTTCCACTCCACCAATCCAGCTTTGAAGGTTTTTTGAGGGCAAGCCAGCTCTTGCAAATGAAGCAGGTGGTATTCTGAGGGCTGATTCCTGTAAAAGACCCCCCAAACATTCCCCTCTTTTCTATAGCCAGGAAGCTCTGCCCAGATATCCTTCTCTAACCAGAAACCTGGTTTGCATTAACCAATGGATAGCTGGGAGTCTCTTCATTTTCAAGTATTCAAAACCAAATCTTTTTCACAAATTACTGAACATGAAGACAAATGAGAGATTCTTGCATCTCCTAAAGCTGAGTTTGAAACCAACCACCTGCACAGCAGATCCACCTCACCAGCGTGGTGTGCATCATCATTGTGGCTCGCTGGGAGGGCTTCACAGAAACACAACCACTTTACCCACTGGAGACTTCTCCCCATCTCCTTTTCTCAGTTTCTCCTTGATGGATGTGCTGAGTCTGTTCATTTAGAGAAGGAAACTCAGGGGAAAAAAAAAAAAAGGGTTCTTGCTGATTAATTATAGCCTCCTTGGAAATTACATATTACCAGTCAATTAGAAACAACTCTCCAAGGCAAATTCTCTTTCCATGTGCCCACACCTGCTTCCCCAATAAATCATATCATTAGATATTTACACACAGGGCCATAGAATAGCACAAATGAGCTGCTTAACGCATTTCAAGCACCACTGTAAACTCATGTCACATATAAATCAGGACTGAGTAGAATGAGCAGACAGAAAGTGAACTGTGCCCTCCTCCAGACTTTAAATCAGCCAGAAAAATGATATGCTTGAGGACTAGAAAGACTCAGTCCCACCACACACTGCTCATCTGACTATAACTCTTAATACAAATGAATAGTTTCACTCTCCTGCTTTCTCTCTTAGACTGCAAAAAGAAAATAGATCAAAGTGGGAAGAAGAAAGGAGAAAAAGCTAGAAGCTACACTTCCTTAACTTCTGTCAAGTTGAAGCATCCCATGTCAGGCTTTGCAGCCACTTGGTTAGTCTCAAATTTGCATAGAAGAAATGAAGCGTGAGCAATTAAACATTGCATCTCATCAGTTGAGTTTGCAAACACTCCACAGCTCATTATCAACACACAGGCAAAATGGATAAGAGCAGATGAGTCTTCATCACTGTGCAGTTTCTACCATGGAGGTATAAATACGGTTCACTGCAAGACTTGTCTCTATGAAATCAGTGGTGCCAGCATGCAGGCTCCACAAGGCCCTACAAACCCACTGCTGGTGCTGGCTGTGTTTCCTAGGTACAAGTTTCTTGCTCCTTATGTTGCAAAGCCTTATTTCTGGGAGACACAGATGAGTGATTCAAAGAAATCACAGGAACAGTCAGGCTGGAAAAGACCCTCAGGATTATCAAGTCCAACCCAGAACCCTACTCTACAAAGTTCACCCCTAAACCATAACCCCAAGCACCACGTCCAAACCACCTTTAAACACATCCAGGCTTGGTGACACAACCACCAATGCAGAATAATGTTTGCTTTATTTTACTTAGGAATGTTTCCTTCCTTAACAGGGGGCTGGATTAGGTGGCCTTTAAGGTCCCTTCCAACCCAACACAGTCTATGGTAGCAAACTCACAGCTTCCCATATTTATGGAGGTAGTCAGGAGCTGGAAGAGCTCCTGCTTGTTACTCCATTGTAGCAGAATGCTGAGTCCAAGTTCTTTTCACTCCTGCATCTATTTCCCCCCCACACATTCTTTACACTGTACACTGCTTTATTATAGTAACAGAAACTTCATACCATTCAGTACCACTGCAAACTTTGTGGAAGGCAGCACTGATGCTATGATGCCCTGAATGAAGAGCAGGAAATGAGTCAAAGTATGTCAATACAGCCATGCACTTTGGACATCACTTTCTCCCTCCACAAAATGAGTCCTGTGTGAGAGACTCACAGAGAACTCAGAGGCTCCTTGCAAGTTACAGCTGAGAGTGCTGCGGTGCAAATCATCTGGTGATAGCTTGGTCATAAAAGGTGCTTTGTAAAGCCCAGTTCCACTCTGTTACACACAAATCACAGGCAAATTCATACTGTTCTGGAACAAAGAACATCAGGAAATCTAATTCAGATTTCCAATTCCTGCATTAGATGATAATTCTATTTCACCAAATTACTTTTGCCTTGTGATGGAGCTGCATTTGTAATTATTTATTGCCCAGCTCAAGGTTAAGTGAAGGAACAGCCTCACCGAGATCCTGTTTAAGCTGCTATTTTTCACTATGTGCTACAAAAGATTAATTACTTTCTATTTCTTCAATAGAGACAGAATTTAAACTGCCATTTGATACAAACTATTAATGCAGCACTCATTTGGAGGCAGTGCATTGCTTCTTATACTTTAATACATTTCCCCTCTTTTGCTTATTCCCTAAAGTGCTACTTGGCAACCTTAAACATTTAATTTGTGGAGGTTTCTTTGCAGGACCCTGTAAAAATCCAGTCCTTCCCACTCCTGCAGATTTGGTACCTGATGAAAGGCAGCTCTCTCAGCAAAGAACCAACTGGAAATGCAGCACTGGTGAGCAGATGCTATTGAAGATGTTCTGTTTTGTCAGAGTGCTACTTGGAAGCCCTGAGGATGGTGCTGAAGCACATAACAAATTGTTTTGATGACACAAAGGAGCAAGGATACAGATACATACATATCTCCTAAAGAGTTGTTTGCTCAGTTGTTATTTTTTAACTCAAGTAATGCCATGGGGCTAAGGTCCTTCAGAAAGGAATGATTCACAACATGCAAAACACTGCTCTTATTTACAGGCTAAGTCTCCTACTCACTTCTAGTGATGGTTTCATTGTATAAGCAAATACAAGGAACACCAAGAGGGAAGATGGAGAGGCATTTCTGCAAAGCCATGAATTAGTCCAAAGAGTAATATTTAGGTAAGCATCCTACAGGTACAAACCCCAAAGCTGCTTTTTCCAGCACTCAGTGGCAACTTTAGGTGCCTGACTGCTTACAGGTAGCGAGTGAACGAACAGCTGCCACACTAAAAGCAGTTTCTTTCTTCCTCTGATTTACCTAAGCTGTCCAAGGAATTTCTGGAGATGGGCAACAGCCCACCTCCAAACTGGACAGCCACCATAGTGCCTATCTTAATATTCTTCTAGTCCTGGATGCAAGCTCTTTGCTGCATCTCAAGAAAACCTTTTCACACTTCTGTATACAGCTCTTAGCACAGGGGGCTCTCAAGGCTCATTGTCACTTCTTGACCACGACTCTGGTACAATAATTATTGACACACAGATCGGTCTGTCTTCCTTTCTTTGTTCTTAAGTGCTTGTGTGATGGCAGTCAAAAGACTGTGTTTGTTGGTAAGGATTGCATTAAAAGGAAAGTTATATTAGATACATAATGAAAACCTGTGATAAAATACTGCTAATCTCATCTCCTCCCAGACACACTGTTAGCTGACTTCCCAAGATTCAGGTATGGTTTGCTTAGGGATTCCAACTTCTGCATCACATAAATCTCTAGGCTGAAATGACCATTCTGTAAAAATGAATTTCAGTTTGCCACATTTAGTGGTGTGCTTATTTGTCTCTCCATCTTGGAAGCAACATTGCTGATGTGGATATCATCATGCCCTGCCACCAGCACATAAACAGAAGCAGAAACAGAAGCTCTGAATAGTAATAACCAACCTCCCTTTGTCAGTTCTGGGGTGAATTAATGTAAAATGACTCACATTTACAGCTAGGTCTTTAGACTGGCAGCAAAGGCCAAGTAGAGAATCACCTCTTCCCTTTCTCAATCTACATCCTATCAGCCATGAGGGAAGCCTCACCAGAGACTGCAGCAGAAAATCTGTGTTTATCCTTATCATTCATAATGATAAATGCCAGCGACGTCCACTGGAAGTGAAGGCTCAGCAGGGACGATGTATCACTAGTAATAACAGAAATAATCAAGCTGTTGTTAGAACCAGACACTCAGACAGCAAATCCAATTTTTTTGGTATTTTCTGCCCAGTGCCAATGACAGCTACCAGCCCTCATGCATTACAATTAGCTCATGCTGCAGGAATGCTCTCTGCTGCGCTGCATAATGAGAGAGCTGCAACAGAGAGCAGGACCTGGGGAAGGGGTGAAGACCTGTTTGGAGAGGTATCACATAGCCTTGCCTGTTGCTAAGGAAACCAGCTCCTTTCTTTGGGAAGATTCAAGGGCTGCCTCCTTCACACACCCGCACTGTCAGCCTTATTTTGCTTGCAAACAAACTAACGAGAGCCAAGGAACCTACTGGAGAGAGTGCAGCGGTGGGTGGGCTGGGAAGGTAATGAGAGGACTTGGAGCATCTCTCTCACAAAGAAAGGCTGAGAGGCCTGGGACTGTTTGGCTTCAAGGGGAGCAGACTAAGAAGGGATCATATCAATTCTTATCAACAACTAAAGGGTGGGTGCCAAGAAGATGGCGCCAGGCTCTTCCCAGTGGTGCCTAGTGACAGAACAAGGAACTGGAACTCAGGAAGTTCCATCCAAACATGAGGAAAAATTCCTTTACTTTGAGGGTGACAGAGCTCTGGAACAGGCTGCCCAGAGAGGTTGTGGAATCTCCTTCTCTGAAGTGATTTATAACCTGCCTGGACATGATTCTGTGCCACCTGGTGTGGGTGAACCTGCTTTAGCAGGGGGAGTTGGACTAGATGATCTGCAGAAATCCCTTCCAACCCCCACCATTCTGTGATTCTGTGGACAGAAAGATTAGGATATTTGTTCACTTGCTACATAAATGCATTCATTCTATATATCCAGTGCTGGCCACTGGAGAAGGATGATGTTCTCATGGAGAGTATAGGTAAAAAAACAACTGACTGCAGCAACGGCTCAACAAAAGTCAGGTAAAGGCACTGGGACCATTTTACACATCAGGGCTGGACAGCAGAACACCACATCAGTTACTGAGACACTGTCCTTGAGTTCCTCTGCACTAGCACTGCACTTGTGCTGTGGCCCTTCTTCCAGGCTGCTCATACTCACACACATTGCTGCTGCTGCATCCCAGTCTAAGCAAGTGTCCTCTTCTATTGAGTTTACTACTGGAAAGCATGCTTTGATTCTTAAATCCTCAATCAATAGCAGATGCAAGACAAGAACCCACCCTGGCTCCCTGGTGTGCAGTATTTCTTCAATTACTAGCTTAGACCCAAAAGCCTTCCAGCACTTCTCTCCACCTTGCTGCATGCTTTCACCTGCAAGAAACCTACAGAAAACAGCCCCACAGCCTAGAGACCTACTACTGACTGTGAGCAGCAGGCTGAAGCAGCGCTGGAGGCAGCCTCTGCCCCTCCAGAGAAGGGCTTTCTAGCATTTCTGTCAAAGGTGGGGCTCCACTAGTTCTAGCAAAAGGCAGGGTGGGTTTGGAAAAGAGAAAATTAAAATAACAAAACAAACTTAACAAACAAAGCAACCAAAAAAAGCTAAACCAAACCAAACAAACCCAAAACAAAATACATCAAAAAAAACCCAAGGGAAAGCCAGAACACAATACAAACCTCTCAACTACTCAGTGCTGGAAAATTCCACCCCAAGAGTGGGAGCACCATGCATTGATCCAACACGGAATTAGCAGCAGAGATGCTGTATGACTCTTTTTGGCAAAGAACAGACAGATGTGCAAAGATTCCTCATAGACATTGTTGGATACCTTACAATGCTGCCTGCATCTTGGTGTGGCAAGGCATTTTGAAGCCCTATCCACTGCACAATGCCGTTAGAAATCTTTTTTCTCTCTTCTTGCTCCTGGACATTAACTGAGATCACCACACAGAAAATATTAAATAAAAAAAACCCAACCAAACCAACACATTTATTAAAAAAAAAAAAAAAGTAATCAGTATTTTAGTGTGAAACCCTTGGACCACTGTCAGAAATTGCTTAGCATTTAATTAGTGCTAGAGAAGTTCAACAGTACTTGAGGAGCCTGGAAAGAAAACCCACGAGCAAATGGCTGTCCTAAGATTATTATGGATGTTGAGTCCAGTGGTGGTTTTGCTTCAATATTTGCTCTCTCTTGGTGTGAATGCTGAATAATTAAACAAGTCATTTGAATCAGAACAAAGCTTTTGGACAAAAGTGACTTTGCCTTTTAATTTTCAGAATCAGCCATGCTGCAGGGAGTGTGAGAGTATTAATCTTGCTATTAATTTAAATCGCAGATATTCTGCGTAGCTGAGCCCTGCTTCGGTACTGGTGCAGCACTGTGGCTTAGTGCGGCAAGGACAACAGGATCCAGGGCTTCAAGGAGCAGACATTTCAATAGCTTCAATCTTGGCTTTCCCAGCAAGCCACTGGAAAGTCTGCAATGTAATATTGTCACAGAACTCTCCCCCAGCAGTAGGGAAATGAAATCCAGGGTGCAAAATGCTAGGTAGGGAGCTCCCTATGGGTAGGTAATAGGAAACACTGAGGAGGTGGATGGGTTTTGGAGCTAATCTTCATCATATACCATGTACCACAGTGAAATACTATATAAGACCTTAAACTTGCAAAAAAAACCCATAAAATATATAATCAGAACTATGTGAGTTTCTTGCTTCATGTCCTTCTTTTTCCAGTGCTAAATTCACTGTTCCTTCACACCTTGAGAGCAGGCAGCTCTCAAGGTGCGAAAGAAAGAAAGAAAGAGAGAAAGAAAGAAAGAGAGAAAGAAAGGAAGAAAAAGAGAGAAAGAAAGAGAGAAAGAGAGTGAGAAAGAAAGAGAGAAAGGGAGAAAGAAAGAGAGAAAGAAAGAGAGAAAGAGAGAAAGAAAGAGAGAAAGAGAGAAAGAGAGAAAGAGAGAAAGAGAGAAAGAGAGAGAAGAAAGAGAGAGAGAAAGAAGAGAGAGAAAGAAAGAGAGAAAGAAAGAGAGAGAAAGAAAGAGAGAAAGAAAGAGAGAAAGAAAGAGAGAAGAAAGAAAGAGAGAAAGAAAGAGAGAAAGAAAGAGAGAAAGAAAGAGAGAAAGAAAGAGAGAAAGAAAGAGAGAAAGAGAGAAAGAAAGAGAGAAAGAAAGAGAGAAAGAAAGAGAGAAAGAGAGAAAGAGAGAAGAGAGAAAGAGAGAAAGAGAGAAAGAGAGAAAGAGAGAAAGAGAGAAAGAAAGAAAGAAAGAAAGAGAGAAAGAAAGAAAGAAAGAAAGAAAGAAAGAAAGAAAGAAAGAAAGAAAGAAAGAAAGAAAGAAAGAAAGAAAGAAAGAAAGAAAGAAAGAAAGAAAGAAAGAAAGAAAGAAAGAAAGAAAGAAAGAAAGAAAGAAAGAAAGATGGAGAACACCCCTGAAGAGCAGAGATCCTGGAGAGCATCTCTGCTGCAGCTCACCATGTGAGTTAAAACCCTTTGATGCCAAGGCCCTTGGGTTTCTCACACCACAGGAATGCCTCAAGTTGGAACCAGATCATAAAATTAAATGAAAAAAGAATTGTGGGCTGCTTCTCCAGATGTGATTTTGGAGGGGAAATAAAACAGAACAAGCCTGAAGAGCAGTTCCTGAGGCTTGCTGAAGGCGCAGCCATCCACAGAAAGCAGCTGGCAGGAGGAGCACTGATCTCTACTTTGCAGATGGTCTTGGTTCAGGATACTCAGTACTTGTAAGCACTTGTAAGGGAAAAGACTTAAGTTTCTGGGCAACTTAAATATAAAATACTTGGACAGAAGCTAATAATAGCAGAGTAGATGAGTTCAAGAGCACAATTTTGAACTTGGTCCTCCTGCTGCAGTTGCTGACAACTCCCTCTTGCCCTGGCCTTCCTATTTCATAAAATGCTGTTAAATGCCAAAGCTTTACATCAGCATTAACGAATTTAAGTATATAAACCAGCAGCGCTCTGTCCCTCCCACTCCTGTCAAGGTCCTGTGAAAATGAGAGGCACATTTCTTGCAGTGCTTTGCATGAGTAGTCATATCTGCTGGAAAAAAATAACAATATAGCATTAAACACAGATGGACACCTTCAGTATCAATCTGGTTCAGCAGTGCAGCAAGCAGTTGGTGAAATGGTTTCTTCAGATAATTAACATACTTAAAAGTGGGAGTTGTTTATGTTTGCGTAAGGACAGAAATTATAGATGGAATTACGCAAACAAATCCATCGTGGACCATGAGCTCCTGTCAGGTGGCTAATGAAGGCAGAAAGTGGCAATCTTTCTTTATAACCTTCCCTAATGACCACGAGGACAAAACAATTTTATTTTTTTATTGCTGCACATTTCCTTTCCCCCTCTCAGTATCAGTTTACAGTGACAAATGATTCCAGAAGACAAAGAGGATTATAGAGACTTGAGCATAACCCTCTCCAATGATGCTGACACCTAAACGATTACATTAAGCAAAACTCCAGTATTTCACTGTCAATTTGACTCTGATTTCTACCTAAAAAAAAATTATGGGCTCTGTTTGTCTTCGCTTAAAATTTGTTTCAGAGGCACATTAAAAAGACAATTACCTCTCCCTCCTTACTGGAAGCTGTAAAGGCTAACAGCACAGTACTCCATCAGCAATATTACCTTTCCTTCAAGACAAACATTTGGTGTTTACAGAAGATCTATGTACACCATTAAGAAAGGACTCTGCATCCAGGCAGTGTCCAGGTGTGTGCCTTCCTCACATAACTACTTGCTTTGCCTCCTGGACTTGACCTTAACTACACTGCTTTTAGGACCAAGCAGAGATTTCCTCTGTGGTCTGGGCACTGAACAGGTTACAAGGGCAGCATTTGCTGATTCTCAAATTGGTGCCATGGTTTAGCAGTCATGAGGTCTTGGGTGACAGGTTGGACTTGATGATCTTTGAGGTCTCTTCCAACCTTATTGATTCTATGATTCTATTCTATGAATTTAGGATTTCTCATATACTAATTGCAGGAATTCCAGACCACCCAATCATATCACAGTATCAAAAAGGTTGGAAGAGACCTCGAGGATCATCGAGTCCAACCTGTCACCACAGACCTCATGACTAGACCATGGCACCAAGCGCCATGTCCAGTCTCCTCTTGAACACCTCCAGGGACCAAACACCATCTAATTTTCTCTGTAAATATTAGAGTGTAAACTTCTGGCTGGAAGATTTTTATTTAACCAGATACTGTAGGTCTAAAAGATCATCCTCAAAGGATGATCCTCTTTACTGATGCAAAACACATGCCACAAATTTTACCTGAGAACTGTGTGATAAACTCAGCCTCCTAGAACTAGGTTCAAACAAGAATCACAATATTATTTAATCCACAAACATTTTGTTGCACTCTGGAGTTATCTGGAGCACAAGGCAGACATACAATAATGGACCCAAGTAGGAAAAAATCATGGAACTTGTTGCAGCTTGTTCATTTTTGAACAGCAGTAAGAGCAGTCACGTATCCCAAAGTAATACTCATGCATTTATCCATCTCATGCTTATGAAAGACTTTAAAGATGAAAAATCCTTGAATTGCACAGCACTTGCTCTAACAAAAGAAAACAGACACAGATATAAAGCAAGGCACTGCTGATTCCTTCTGTCATGATACAGTACAAATCATTACTCATTTATCACCTAATACATCTTTTTCCCTACTGAAACACAATAACCAGGAATAAAAGCTTTCAAAACTATTAATATAGAGATAAATACTGAAGAATAGAAGACACACAGTTTGTAGAGTACTGAGAGATGAGAATACAGAAACACTATTTTGTGTGTTGTTATAGAACTGGGCACTTCTTAAGCATCATCTGTTATAGGATGCAGAAATGAGCAAGAATTCTCAAAAGGAAAATACCCGTGAGTAATATCACTGAATCACAGAGTGTTAGGGGTTAGAAGGAACCTCAAAAGATCATCCAGTCCAAGCCCCCTGCCAGAGCAGGTCACAGAGGAATGCATGCAGGTGAGGTTTGAATATCTCCAGAGGAGACTGCACAACCTCTCTGGGCAGTCTGCTCCAGGGCTCTGTCACCCTTGCAGTGAAAAAGTTTTTCCTTATGCTCATGTGGAACCTCCTCTGCTCCAGCTTGCACCCACTGCCCCTTGTCCTGTCATTGGACATCACTGAGCAGAGCCTGCCTCTGTCCTGCTGACATTCACGCTTCACATCTTTATCAACATGAATGAGGGCAGCCCTCAGGCTCCTCTGCTCCAAGCTCCAAGCCCCAGCTCCTCAGCCTGTCCTCGCAGGCAGCTGTTCCACTGCCTGCAGTTGTTCCACTGCAGAGCCTCCCAGTGGCTCTGTGCTGGACTCTTTCAAGCAGCTCCCTGAGGTCCTTCTTGAACTGAGGGCCCAAGAACTGGAAACAATATTCCACATGTGGCCTCACCAGGGCAGAGGGACAGGACAACCTCTCTCAACCTAGAAGCCACAGCCCTTCTAATCCACACCAGGATGCCATCAGGCTTCTTGTCCACGAGGGCACATTGCTGGCTCATGGACATCCTGTTGCCCACCAGGACTCCCAGATCCTTTTCCCCAGAGCTGCTCTCCACACATGCCACAGGGTGACAGACACCAGCTTCACCTTGCCACATTCCATGGCCACAATTTGAAAACCTATGCATTGCACAGGGCTGGACACAAGAATGGTGCAGAAGTGTGTTCAGAAAAGCAGCGATGGGATGCATCTGAGTGAAACACAAATGTTTCTGTGTACAGACCATGGCACCATGCTGTCAGGTACCACATTTTGGCCTGAACAAAAATGAACATAATTCAAATGGCAGAGGTTTTTCCAAAATCTTCATGGAGAAGTCTTTGCATCAGGCTTCTGCCAGAAATGAATCATTGATGTTCTCATGCAAGCCATCACTTAAAGAAAAAAAAATAAAAGCAAATAAATAAAAAACTTCTCATCCTTCTCTATAAATGATCTATTCCTGCCAGAGCTCTAATCCAATTTTAGGTGAGCTCATCTCTTTTTCTGCCCTGGAGCTGTTTTGACTTAATATTGCTCTCCTTCCAGAGCCACAAGAGAGCAGAGGCTCCCTCAGCCACCGCTGAGGCTGTCCTGACATTTTGCTTTAGCTGTTTGCTGTAAAAGCCACCCATGGCACTCTGCTCCTCCAGACACCTCTTGCAGGAGAAATGACAGCAAACCGGTGGCATTGGATCAAACTTGGACCTCTGCAAGCCAGAGCAGGGAAAAGTGGGCAAACTCCTTCCTGCTGCTTTGACAGCTTCCAAAAGCTCCTCCAAGCAGGCAAACTTCAATTTTGTTTTGTTTAATGAAACATTTTCTGAGCTTCCAGGCTAAGGCTGCCTTCCCAGATGAGCCAGCCAGCAGGTGCCAGCAGACAGCCTGGGCTCCCCTGGGGATACCTGCACTCTCCACAGCAGCAGCAAGTGTTGCAAGGTCTTCGGGGAGACCATTGCAGAAATCATCTTTTCATCTGCCTCCATCCCATCTGTTTCCCCTTCCCATCCTCAACATTTCTGACCTGTGAGCCCTTTCTCCATCAAGTCTTTGTTTTCCTGGCCCTAGCTATCCCCAGCTCCTGCGCAGCCTGCTCATGTGCTTAGCTGATGCCAAGACTGCAGGGGAAGGGAAGCTGCAGTCCCACACACACTGACTTATTGATTGCTATTTTCCAGTCATGTGCAGGAAGATTTGAAAGGTTTTTTTGCCGGTTTTGTGCTATGAATTTTTTTCCCCCTCAAAAACCTGCTTTCTGAAGAGAAAAAAAATGAGTGTGATTACTCTGCCAGTTCTCCAACATGCCTCAGAGTAACATTTCAAGTTGGTGTTTGACAGGGAGATGAAAGCTGAGAAGAGATTACATTTCAAAAGTTTCGGAAAAATCAGTGGCTTGGGTGAGGAGAGGCCTGCCCCAGCTCACCTGCCCTACTCCTGGAAGGCTGCAGGATGAGCCAGCAGTGATTTGCTCTTTTCAGGTGCCAGGAGTCAATCTGCAGCAGTGGCAAAACACTGTCTCCTGCCCACTGCTATTGGGCACCAAAGAGGAGCCAAGAGATGAGGGGTTTGCAGATGGACTTAGAATCAGAATCACAGAACTGTCAGGGTTGGAAGGAACCTCAAGGGTCATCCAGTTCCAACCCCCCTGCCATGGGCAGGGGCACCTCACACTACAGCAGCTTGCTCACAGCCAGCCTGGCCTTCAAAACCTCCAGGGGTGAGGCTTCCACCACCTCCCTGGGCAACCTGTGCCAGTCTCTCACCACTCTCATGGGGAACAACTTCTTCCTAAGGAAGACTTGAGGCCACAGGGCACAAGAGAAGCAAAATGGACATGTGTGGGGAGGTTGATGGTAAGTAGAGTAGACGGAGTGACAATGAGCATGAAACCATCATTAATTACTTGGGTTTTAGCATGTCTCAGTACTTGCGGTGCACCTGCTGGTACACCCCTGCAGCACGAACAACATGCTTTCCTAGACTTGCCTCTTTGAATTCAGTGAGACATTTAGGGAAGCCAGTCATTTTCCAAACACCAAGGGATGCAGTGGTACATACCTGGGAATGATTCTTACATCATCTCCAGGAAAAGACCTGTAAGAAAGGGGAAGCTGCTTCTGGCCATGCTTATCACATGCTTGGACGATGACTACAGGACAGGCTGTATCTGAGCTTAAAGGGATGAACCAGCTTGAAGAATCTGTACTCAGCCAAGTTTCAAAAGCTGAGAATAGCTAAAATGCTTCAAGCCATCACCACGGCAGGGAATCTAAAGTGTAGTCACAATGTTTTCATTTTTAAACAAGAGATAAGAATAAAGCTTCCAACTGAGCAGGCAGCTGGAGAGTGAACTGCAGGAGAAGACCGAGGGCCTAGGCACAAACTCCTTCACTTATGTTTTCCAAACATGTAAGGAAAGGAACACAGCAAACAGAGAAACAAAACCGGTGCTTGCATCTCTGCATTGCCTGTACGCAAACACAACAGCTCCTCTGCTGCAGTAGATCTTCAAACCTGGGATTTGCTCAAAATCAAAGAGCTGGGTCATTTCTTGAACATCACCCAAGTGCCTCAGAATCTCTCTTGTACACTTCATTTACCATAATCTCCACTCTGCTGTGGGTGCAGCATTAAAATGACAAATGTGGTTTCATAACAAGAGGGTAGCCTCAGATAATGTCATCGAAGCTGATTTGCACTTATTTTCAAATGCCCACTGTACAGAGATAACAAATAGGGTAACAGATCGTCAGGAAGGAGAAGCTAGAAGAGACAAACGACCTTTGTGCAGTATTTCACCCCCTCCTCTCTCAGGAACGTATAAATATGAAGGTATTAAAGCAGATGCAGTCAGCCACTGCCAACCCTGACCAAAGCACCAGGAATTTTATTAGAACATCAAACAGCTTTAACAAAACCCCACAGAAGTCATCGATTGCCTGGTTACAGCTGTCTTTGCTGGGTCTTTGTTTCCCGGAGCACCTGCGAGAGTGTGAGCAGTCACATTACAGTGACAAGCTGTCGGGCTGGATGACCCCGTAAGTCTTGTTCGTGTCTCATGTCTAGGCTTCTGACTTGCATCTTAAGAGACTGTCGTACCAATGCCTTTGCAGGGAACCTATTTTGCCATTCAGAAGGGTTTCTGCCAAACCCAGACAGAACAATGACTGCTTTGCCCTACCTGGCACATCTGTGATTGCAAGGAAACAAGACTCTCCCACGCACCTTGAAATGACTGCCTGAGAGCCCTATGAGGGAGGTGTGCACTAAAGAAACAAACAACCAACAGCTTAAAGGAAAAAAAAAATAAATCTCCAAAACTGGAACTTTTTATTCCTTCAAAATATGAGGACCCCTTCACGACTGCAAGCTCTGCCCTCCCCCAGCACACAGCAGCCCAACTCTGCCTACATCCCTCTGGCTCTGGTGCCATCAGGAGGGGCATGACACAGCAGGAAAAGAGACCGGTTCACTGTGAGACCTGCTACTCACTCTCTTACAGTGTAACGGCCCCCCTTCCAGCTGCACCTCTCTGTGGGCAGCTGCTCTTCGCAGGCACCAGCCACATGGACCACCTTGCTGCTCCTTGGCCTCAGGAGAGCAGAGGGTGGTGGAGCAGGACCGGCCCCTCCTGCACCACTGCAAATCTGTCATTGCGCAGAGTCTTGCAAACGTTCGAGGAGTCTGCGTGAGGAAGCACCAACCACACTGGCTGGCTCGAGCATGCAGCACGACTGCTCACAGCAGCTCCCTCCCAGCTCTCTCTGTGCTCTGTCCTGTGGAGCATGGCCACAGAGGAGCTGGCACCGTGTGCAGGATAGCAGTGGTAGAGAACACAACTTTCGCTCTACCATTGCTCTGGATCTCCATGCCAAGGGTTTCTCCATTTGTGACTGTCACCATCTTTTCCAACAGAATAGTGACCAGCTCTCTCCTCCACTGTTCAAACTCCAAAGTAAAGCCTAACCAACAGGTTTCACCAGCAAAGGCACTGTGAGCAGCTGAAGAAAGGAGTGACAGATGTAAATACCTGCTTGCTGTGCAGTCTGTGGGATCTGTTGACTCCGCTGTGCATTGTACTGAACTGAGGCAATGGGTCTGTACTGCTGTGTTGTTGAGGTAGGGTACTGACCAGATGGGTAATAATACACTGGCATCTGCAAGGAAAGACAAAAGCAGCTAACTATAGACTCTAAAGCATAAACATTCACAAAATTAAACAGAACTGGAAAAGGAGCAAGGGTTCAAACCAAGCATACAAACGGTAACAGTAATCAAGAGGAGAGGTTTGAATTGTCTCTCTTCAAGAACTACTGCTTGCTTTCGGCTCTGCTAAGAAAAGGGGCCATCAGTGCCCAGATTTGCTCTCAGATACTTTGAGAAACAGAAGAAAAAAGAATTTTAATTAAAAGCGATAAAGACTTCCAGGATGCATAAAAAGCTACCAAATGCACATAGCAAAACCAAAAAACTATAATAAAATCAGAGTAAACTATCAAATGCTGCCTAAAATATGTGGATGCAAACAACACCTTCCATGGCAACATGCAGACAGCATGCTGAACCCCTGAGTGACCCCTGGAGGAAATGGGCAATTCAAAACAAAGAGGGTGGGAGCAAAAACATTTGGAAGCAAGAATGAGGAGGGAAAGACAGAGTCTGTGCACCCTTAACACTTGCAAGGAACAATTACTGAATTCACACTTGAGTCGCACAGCTACATCCTTCCTTGCAGGAACGTTTCCCTCTGAGGCCCCTCTTGCACTTGGTGTGAATATAATTACAGTTCAAAACACAGTGCTAGCTGTTTTGTTGCAGAAGGTAGATATTGAGTCTGCAAGTGCTGCTGGGTGGGCTTCTTCCTCCTGTTGTCATTGCAGAGCAACATGTACTACATCACTGCATCATAAAGGAGAACAGGAGAGTTGGAGGAGGGTGACCAGAGCTAAAGATTTTCCCTGCATGTGCTACCTCACTGTTACTGAGACATCTGAGCTAAACCGGTTCAAATGACCTTTGGCAAACTCAGAGCACTCAAACTTTTTCATTTTCACCTGCAGGAGATGCTGTAGGCACCCAACAGAGCTCAGCAGCGTATGGTCCCTCCTTGATATTAAAAGAAGGGCTGGTGTAAGACATAGACATGGATAAAATAGGTGGCTGAGGGTTTTGGAAGGATGCACTTTCGTGTCTCATGAGTACATCTCTGTGCCTGTAGCTGAAACATATTATTTGTCCTTCCTGATATTGCTTTAGTGAAGAGTGAAATTAGAGGGATCAGAGACAAGAAGTATCACTTCTCATTGTCTACTCTGACCCTCCTGAATTTTTCAGAGTCCTACTACATCAGTGCTGCTAACACCTTTGCTTCTGTGCTCTTCAGCAGAGCCCACCGTGCTTGTGTAGCAGCCTACTGACATGTCAAATTACACTTGAATTGCTTTCCCATGTGAATGCACAATCTAACCTTGGAGCTTCTCCTTGTGTAACACATTTCATGTGCAGAACCAGAGATTTCTGCTGCACTAACAAGGATGCCAACACTGCTATATGGTTAGCATTGTAAAACAATAATTAGGAAAATGCCCTTCTCGGACCATAACCTAAACAAAGGCTGCCTTCTTTAGCCTAAAAGCATTGTTTCCTGTTCTTAATCCTTGAAAAATCTCCCCTCTTTAATAACTACCATGGCAGTGGTTGACAGATAATCCTTACACCCTTAGATACTCTTATTTTGAAGGTGAATACCTTCCTTATTTGTAGGCTGACCATTACACTGCATTTCATTGTTTTCCTCTCATATACACATTCTCTTTATTTATCTTATACTATAACAGGAGTGGGCAACCCACTTCAGAGACACTCATGAAATGCTATGAACTGGTATTACTTTTTCCTCCATCTAATCTGCTTTGTCACCAGATGATGGGCAGAGACTCAGCACAGCACTGGCTTTCTAATTTGTTTTGTCCACGTACAGTTTCAAGCCCACTCTTAGGCTGGGTCTCCCTTGGACCGTTCTCTAGCTGCAAATCCACAGGTATGTGCTGTAGTAGGAATGGATTACATACACCTTTCAGGCTGATTTCAGTTTTCTACATTATCTCTTTATTGACTTAGAGCTTGATTCAGGCTGGATGAGGCTCTTAGCAACTTGATCTAGTGTGAGGGGTCTGTGCCCATGGCAGAGGGGTTGGAACTGGATGATCCTTGAGGTCCCTTCCAACCCTAACAATTCTATGATTCTATTCTGCCATCAGGCAGACGTTCTACCTTTGAACATTTCTGGGTTTGGATCAACACCCTCAGCCAGCTGGTAAGTGATGCTGACACAATTGCTAATAGCAGTTAACATCTGCCTGCGTGGGAGTGAAGACAAACCCCAGGGATGTATGGACACATGGAGGCACCATCTCTTCCCAGTACCTAACTGACTGGGATCAGTCATTCTTCAAGGTATCTTCTCCCTATATGCCCCACCCCCCTTTCCCCCCCCATTACAATGACAGCAATGAAACATAAGTGCTTATGCACAACTGCATGATGACCTCCAAATACAATGTTCTGAGATCATCCAGGAAAGACCTACTCACTTGCAGTGACTCCCTCACCTTCACCGCAACAAGTTCCTAGAGGAGACATCCTATGAACAAAGATTTCATTTTAGGGTAGCTTTGGACTCTCTAGGAGGGGATGCAAAATTAATTCAGGTGAAAAATCCCTCAAAATGTGTATTGCTTGCCCAAGCCTCTCCAAGAATCCATGCCATCTCATTTTTAGACACCATGATGCCAGCATACCTTCCATAAAGAATGAGTCAAAGGTGAAAAATTAATTTTAAGGGAACATATCCTTTCCCATGGGCATAGTACTTGCAGTTTTCCCAGAATCAGAATTGTCAGGGTTGGAAGGGACTCCAAGAATCATCTAGTTCCAAACCCCCTGCCATAGGCAGGGACACCTCACACTACAGCAGGTTGCTCACAGCCACATCCAGCCTGGCTGCAAACACCTCCAGGGTTGAGGCTTCCACCACCTCCCTGGGCAACCTGTGCCAGTGTCTCACCACCCTCATGGGGAAGAACTTCTTTCCCTTTTGTTCATTTGCAGAGGCAGAGCAGTGATAAGCACCACTGAGACAGTGCTGCAAAAACCCAAGGAGGACCCTTGCTGAAGTGCCTGAGCCCATAAGTGCTATAGAAGAACCACTGGAAAGAGAATATATTGAAAATAGAAGACAAGAGAGAAAATAAAGCTGTGTGTTTTGTGATCCAGAAAGCAGAAAGGCATTTGCTGCTAAAAGTCCCTCTCAGCAAAGCCAGACTAATGGTTGGCTTGTTTTTTTTCCAACTGGCTGAACAAAGACAGATCATTATTTTCAGGTTATTAAATGATGACTCTGTTGTCAAGCTGGGCAGCAGCTGTGATGAAAGAAGTAGCAAAAGCCTGGTAAGGGACCTTCTTCTCTTCTTAGGCATATCATTTCAAAGTCAGCCTCCTTCTGCTTTCATACAGACTGGGAGAGGGAAACTCGGAGAGCAGCTGAGGACCCATGTTTAACTCAACTTCAATCCAAAAGCTAAGAATTCAAAGGTGGTACCACTGGCTTTGTGTGCTTGGAGAGCATTTCTTTCTCCTCCTTTCAGCTCCCATACTCACAAGACATCCACCCAAGTTTTCACAGCTGTGTTCCAACAGCATGCAGGGCACCATAGCCAACTTGATAGAACCTTATCAGCCATGCATTTCACAGGATTACAGAATCATTTTGGTTGAGACCTTTAAGATCATCAAGCCAATCTTAAACCCAGCACTGGCAAGTCACCACTACATCACATCCCTCAGCACCACAGCTACATGTCATTTAAACACCTCCAGGGATGGGGGCTCCATCACTTTCCTGGGCAGCCTGTTCCAGGGCTTCACAACCCTTCCTGTGAAGAATTTTTTGCTAGTATTGAACCTAAACCGGCCCTGGTGCAACTCAAGGCCACCTCCTCTTGCCACAGCTCTTTCTACTTGGGGGAACAGACCAGCTCTCCCACATTTACAGCAACTCATTAACCATTAGATTCAAGCCTCTTTTTCACTGGTATAAATTCAATGGCAGCATTTAAGACACAAAAGTGCTTTTACATCGATTGCCTCACACTGATCAATGCTCCGCAATGTTTTGCCTGCACTGACATCTGTACTACACCTTTTGGTTTTTTAAAGCCTGTTTCAGACCACCTGCTTTGGCACCTGAAAGCAGCCTTGTTATTGCATCTAAGCCCAAAAGAGTAAAGGGGGAATCAGATTGCCAACAGCCACTGCCTCAGTGAAATTTTGTCACAGCAGGCAGGACAGAGAGTCGAGGTCTAGCTGTCCTGCACAGAAAGCTGAGCTGTTAGGGCAGAGGAATTACTATTTCCCAGTGTCTCACCACCCTCCTGGGGAAGAACTTCTTCCCAATCCAGTCTGAATCTACCCACTGCTAGTTTTGCTCCATTCCCCCCAGTCCTATCACTCCCTGACACCCTAAAACATCCTTCCCCAGCTTTCTTGTAGCCTCCTTCAGATACTGGAAAGCCACAGTAAGGTTGTCACAGAGGGATGTGAGAATAGAATAGAATAGAATAGAATAGAATAGAATAGAATAGAATAGAATAGAATAGAATAGAATAGAACAGAACAGAACAGAACAGAACAGGACCAGTTTGGAAGAGACCTTCAAGATCATTGTGTCCAACCTATCAACCAATCCAACCCACCTAATTGACTAAACCATGGCACCAAGCACCCCATCAAGTCTCCTCCTGAACACCTCCAATGATGGCGACTCCACCACCTCCCTGGGCAGCCCATTCCAATGGGCAATCACTCTCTCTGTATAGAACTTCCTCCTAACATCCAGCCTAGACCTCCCCTGGTGCAGACTGAGACTGTGTCCTCTTGTTCTGGTGCTGGCTGCCTGGGAGAAGAGACCAACCTCTGCCTGTCTACAACCTCCCTTCAGGTAGTTGTAGAGAGCAAGAAGGTCACCCCTGAGTCTCCTCTTCTCTAGGCTAAGCAACCCCAGCTCCTTCAGGCCAGTCAGTGATCTAATTAAGTGGGTCCCTAGCCCACTGAAAACATTCTAAGAGTAAACCTGCTTCACTACTATGGCAATACAGAATCCCATTAACAAAGCCAGCAGGAGATCTTCGCCAAGAAGTGACAAACAGCATCAGCAGAAGGTTTACACAACTTTTACATTAAAAGAAAAGAAAGATAATAATGAAGATTTAAATTTTTATTAATAAATTTGCTTTCTAACCATAAAATGCAAACAGGAGCAGCACTATCAGTACCACTCTAAAGTAGAGTTCAAATGAAGTTATCTGTAACTGGATAAAGAATTTAGCTTTTTCTTTTTCTTTTTTTTTTATTTTTTAAAGAGCATGCCTTGAAAATGGGCCAGAAAGTCTTCTGTGCATTTTACTTCTTGACAGTAATCACTTCCAATATTCTGTAAAGGTACCCAGGAGACAAGTAGAGATGTTTGGTAGTGAACAGTAAAACATAATCAGTCTTCAGGAAGACAGTTAAAATTACTGATCTGTGACACCTCACATGTTCAAGTCAATTAAATATGATTAATGACTACCTGGGCTGATGTGCACGTTGCTCTTTTGGTATATACAGAGGGAAAAAGGACTACAGCTATTTACTCACCCTCCTCCTTCATATTCGTGTGCACGTGTGTCCTGGGCTACAGACATACACTGAGAAAAGGGCTTGAGGACCAGGAAGAAATTGCTGGAACTCAGGAAAATCACAGAGGCTCTGCAAGCGTCCTGATGCCTAAAAGTATGCTAAACTTTAATCCCAGGACAAAACCAGGAATAACCTTAATAACCTTGAAGCTGTTTTGGTGGGGTTTTGTTGTTGCTGTTCATGTGTTTTGTTGTGTTGCTTGTTTCTGTCTGATTTTTGACTCTTTTTCCTTTGTTTGGGTTCGTTTGTTTGGGGGTGGGTGGTGTTTGTTTGTTTGGGGGTGGGGTAGTGCGTGTGTTTGAGGGTTTTGTTTGGTTGGTTTTGGTTAGTTGGTTGCTTTGCTGTGTTTTGCATTTGACTTTTCCTAGGATGGTCTCTTTGTGATGCTACAGTGAGCAGCACGGTGGTGAAAGCTTTGCCTACCTGAGCAGGTGGTGGCGGTTGTTGCACGAAGCCCTGTGGCGGCGGCGGGGGCTGCAGCACTTGCTGGGACACGGGTGGACCCGAACCTGTGAAACCCCCTGGGGGAAGCTGCTGGCTCGGAGAGGCCATGATGTAACCTGTCTGCTGCGCAGGCTGCTGCAGGATAGGCGATGGGTAGACAGGGCCAGAAGGCGACTCGGGGTTGTCTCCCGATGACTGGCGACTCAAGCTCATCTGGTTAAACTGCGTTGTCATGTCGTCCCGCTGCAGGGCAAAAGGCAGCAGAAAATGAGGTAGACAGGATGTCTGCAGCAGACATGCAAATTAGCCAAACAAAAGAGGTTCAAACACAGCAGGAAGGGGAAAGGAATAGCTCGGCTCGAAGGAGTGCCGAGCTCTGCATGGACAGCTATAAAAACGGAGGCAATTAAAAGCATTATAAATGCTTTGACAAAAGACTTCTGGACTGCGAGGTGAATGGCATCACTTGGCACCAAAGTCAGTTATTTTGGCTTTTACTTTGTGTCCTCCCCCCGCTTTTATTCCTAAATGACAAGGGAACTTTACACTGATCAAAAGAGGGCATTTTAAATCTAAAGGGCACGACAATAACGTTGTGAGTAACTCTTTCCCCCAAATACATGCTGCTAATTTCACCTCCGTCTCAAAATGATCCTGAGGGGAACTGAGAAGGTTTCAGATGCAGACCCTTTCCTTTTTGGAATCTTTTGGCTGTTAACATAGAGAATATATAAAAAAGCTAAGCCTTCATTTGCCATTTCAAGGTTATTTATTCTGTGTTGGAAAGAAACAAGTTCTTTATTTCACTGGAGGGGGAAAAAAAAAAATACATCTATGGTAGGATGAAAGTACCAAATAAAGTCAATGGGCCTTGAGTGTTACCACGTGTGGTAATGCCACAAGGATGCTAAACAGCCTTGCCAAAAGATCCATACTGATCAACACTCTCAGGTTTATTCTGGAAAGGCCAAGGATTTGCAAATGTGGTTCTATGCATCTCCACTTGTGCCCATATCATAAACCTTTTAAACACTCAACATCAAAGCTTACTCTAAACAATAAACACAGCACAAAACTCCATTGTGTGCTACTCTGCAGATTATGGTCCCTTCCTCATACCCCCTCTCAGACAGGGAATAAGCACTATAAAAATGCTTTTCACTTAGAACATCCTTGCTATCTTGTGTTTTGGTTTTGCTTTTTTAAAGGAGCCTCTTCGGTTTTGTTTGTATCCCTGTGGTGTTCGTTCTCCAAAATCATCCTGCACAATGTATTTATTGTCAGGAAGCTGCAGAATAGGAAAAGGGAAAAATAGATGTAAGGCACTGCCAGAGAATGTACAGTGACCTTCCACAACCAGAGCAGGTATCGTGAGCCAAGACTCCTGCAGGTCTTCAGGTGATGTAAGAAAGCAATGCTCTTGCCTTGCCACAACCCCACAACCATATTCAGGTAGGTCTGTTACCTGTTTCTTTAAAAAGCCAGGATATTTGTTTCCCTCATGGCAAATGCCTACAAACACATTCAATGAGAAACTTCACTGAACCAGGAATGCCTCTGGGTATGCACAACAAAGACCAAGAGCTTCAACCCCCCTATAATTTATACATCGTGTGCACAATGTGATGTATGCTGAAGACATTAACTCAGGTGAAGTTTTGCTGTTAAATTAGTCACTAAAAATCAGTAGAGCAACCTGAGATGCCTGAAAGACTGTGTTCAAGAGAATTAGCATTGAGATATGCAACTTCTCTTCACTACAGAATGCTCTTTACTGTCCTTTAAATGGTACTGCTCATCTACCAGGCATTAATAACACCACTTTAGCTGCACGAATCTGTTCAGCTTTGTTTCCATCTCTTACTATGTGACATCTCTACCTCAGGAAAGAAAAATAATAATAATAAAAAAATCAGTCATAAACAAGATTACCAGAGGAAAGAGAGACAAAAGAACAGAGCAAAAAAAATATAAAATAGTAATTGCAGTGCCTCTTAAGATGTCAGCTTCATTTTACAAACAGGATAATCTGAGCCCTGCAAGCACCAAGCCAGATTGAGACTCCGGAAGAGCATTCTGTTTCTTTTTATTCAACATGTGGGCTGGTGCCTTGTCATGATGCATAGCACAGCACAGCTTCTGCAGCTGCCCCACCACTGCTCTCTTTCCCAAGTGCTCTGGTATCACCAGGGAATAAATCCAGGCTATGGATTTACTGTCCTGATAAAACAGTAGAAAAAGCAATGATCTCTAGAGGTGTCTTCTCCAGCCTTTGTTGATATAAAAAGGGGTAACTCAAATCTCAAATGCCCAAGTTAGCTGTTTAAGGAGACTCAAGCTCCTACCACAGGCACAACAGAAGGTTTTTCTGAAGGCTCTGCTAACCAGGTAGAGAGCCCTGCTCCTAACATCACCCTGCAGCTTAGGAACCAAAACCAGAGGGAATGCTCTTACAAAATGCTCGTCAGTAGCAAAAGCATCCAGGCAAGGGAGGATTTGGATGGGGCTCTCCTGTGGGACAGCCCTTGCAGTGCTCCCCAGAGGCTCTTGGGCATACTCATGTCCACACACCCAACTTCAAGGAAAGGAAAATAAATAAATAAATGAATGCAAATCTTTAGTACCACAGGAAACTGCTGCGTTGGAGAGACAGGCAGGAGATGCTGGGGAGGATAAGAAACGGCTGGATATTGTACTGACTGAGAAGATGGCTGCATTGCCTGAACAGGCTGCAAAACAAACACAGGGAAAGACAATGAATACAACCTACAGAGAGAGAGAGAGAACAACAACCACCACCACACTTCCGTCACTGAGAGCAAAGGTCTCAAACATAGCTCTGAAAACGCAGGTGACTCATTGCCAGCCCAAGCACAGGAGGTCAGCTCCTGTGGTTTTAGTCTTCATTTTAGCCTTGTACCAGGACAATTCTTTATTACAGATTTCCCTGCCTATTTTCATATATTTGATGGCTGTTAGATTAAATAAAGCCACAGCTCTACTTTATTACTGATGTGAGGCAAAGCCAAATTAGGATTCTGCATTTAATTTTCAGAGAGAGAATGGAAGAGCAGCACAGTACAAGTGTATATTTGAATTTTCCTGATAATGACTGATTTAACTCCGAGTGTGTCATAGGCAAAGGCATAATGACTGTAAAGCTGCTTTAGCAGAACACAATAGCTAAAAAAAAAATTGACAAAGAGCAGGCTGCAAATTATCAACAGACAGGCCCATCAGCTTGGAGCAGATGTTTATCTAAGAGAAAGAACAATTTTCTACAGCACTATTACCTTGGAATAGAGCTTTACTATTCCTTTCATTTTAATCTCTCATTTAACTTGAGTCTTACACAGGCTCGGTGCTAGGTCTGTCTTCTAAAACTGCTAAGGTAAATCAAGAAATAAGAGCCAAACCCATGGAAGGCCAAACCCAGTAAAATCAAAGCAACCTCACTGAATTTAAGCATTGCATTTCAGGTTAACCTGGGATGAAACTGTGCCAAGTTATAAAGCCACATAAGTACCATAGTAGATCTTGGCTGCTCTGTGAGTAAGCAAGATGCAGGATTCTTGCTTGAGTAGTTCCCTCTGCTTGCTCTGCTCTGGGAGAGCAGACACACAAACCACAACATTAAGTTTGAGCTAGTGCCAAACCCTACTGCCCATGTTCTGACATATTTGGCTCCATGCCACCGCCAGCCCAGAGGCCACAGACCCAACATACTGCGGCACCATGCCCAAACAACTCTGCCCTTTCCCTCTCCTCCTGTAGCTTCTATCTCAGAGCAGTCATGGCCAGAACATGGGGTGCAGACAGAACCCATGGTCTAGGAAGGGGAGCTCAGAGAGTGGGCTACCCATAGATTATGCCTGGTATTACCAGATGTGGAAGAGTTTGTAGAGCTCTGCCTTGTCCTTGATTCTTTGACTCAATCCCACTGCTGTCAAAAGGGACAGGGAATGGTCCCTGGCTCTTTGGGGGGAATTGCAGACTGCACTAGTTTGAGAATGAACGCTTCAGCTCTCAATTATGGGCAATTTTTTGCCAGAGCAATTTATGTAGATATACAGCAGCTTGCTTAACAGTCCTTTTCAAAATTAAGCCATGCTTTAGATGGAACTGAAAAAGGAATCTTTCCTCTTCATCTGCCTTGAAAATACAGACCAGGAGCCCCATTTGTTTCAAAACAAAAAACACCCTAGTACTTGGTCTAAGTGCACCCTTCCCTCCTACCCTTCAGAGGATCATCTGTTGTAACCCTGAAAGCTGCTTCTGTTTTTTCCAGAGGCCACCAGACATACCTGTGTGACAAGGTGACTTGCCATTTGCTGTTGTGGCTGTTGAACCTGCTGAGGCTGCTGGGATGAAGGCTGCTGCTGAGACTGTCCCACCATCTGGCTCCTCATCGTCTGCTGGCTACTGGGAGGGTTGTATATTGCCGGCGTCCCGTCAGGATTTACAAAGGGTTGACCTGAAACAACAGCCCCTGCCTTTGCTGAACACTTTAAAGAAGATGTTTTCTGCATGAAATCACACAGCCTTGCTTTAACTGACCACTCTTGAGCTGACCAGCTCCAGCAGCAGCACGCTCATCACTCATTACACTAGCAGACATCTCTTGCCAAAGCAGACAGCAGATATTTGTTTTGGCAGGATAATTTTCCAAGGAATGGGTGCAAGGTTACCATGGATATAAACTGATTTAGATACTCTGGTTACCTGAACCCATTCAATGATGAGTCAGCTCACAATAAAATTGAACTCTGGAGCAAACATCAGAAGTAGAGAATATTAAACGCACACAGCTCCTCCTGACACACTGGTTTGTACAGAAAGGAAAAGAACCCCAAACATACCCTTGTTAATTATTTATTTGCATGCTCTAATTTAAACATAGTGCTGCACTTCTAAGAGCTGTAGCCTGTGTAGTAAGAGAAGGAAGCACTGGAAGTTATCATGGAAGTAACATTTAAGATATCTTTGAACATTTCTTCTATACAGGTTCTACTAAGCTGCTCAGCTACTAAGTTCCTTCAGATACTGTAGCTGATGGAAGTAATCCTGGAAATGCAATGTTTGTCAAAAAGAAAAAGAAAACCAAAACCCTTAACCCAACCAACCAACCCAAACCTAAAAACAACAACCAAACCAAAGGTCACTCAAATCGTTGCCTTGCGAAGAAAGAAATGGCATTTCTGTTGTGGGAAAAATGTTTTCTATGATCTCAGTTCTCTTTTCACTTCCATCACAAATTCATAAAGCAAAGAGATTACAAATATTTCCATGAGGAAAAAAAAAAAAAGAAGAAAGGAATTTTAGCAATGAAGTGATAACAATTAAAGCAGGTAACTAAAATATCTGAGACAAAAAGGTTGATTTGGAGAAACTTGGTGATTGAGAGCAACAGTAAAACACACAATTTCTGATCTATACACTATGAGAACCTCCACTGTTCTATCTACTTCTCAGCCTTTCAATTCCTTCCTCTATGACCAGTCATGGTCAGAAATGCATTAGAAACCTTGCCTTCTCTCCCTAAAGCAGCAAGACTTGCTGGATGAAGTCACCATATTATACTGGGCATGTCTGTCACTCAACAGTGAGAAAGGTGATGAGTGGAGACAGTGGAAGAGAAGCGCGGGGGGCATTTCCCATGGCTCAGTAAAGGGTGACAGACTTGGAAGAGAAAAGGTCCAGTAATGCTTTTAAAGATGAAGAAGGAAAGAAAAAAAAAAAAAAGAAAAGAAAAGAAAAGAAAAGAAAAAAAAAGGACCTTTCATGAAGAAATCTTGAAATAAGAAATGAGAAGAAGAGATCAGACAGCAACAGAGAAGACATTTGTAAGTTGTGAACTGTGGCCTTGACAGAAGGGCAAAGACTGCAATGCCACTTAAACGAGTAAGAATGAAATGTAAATGCTCTGAAATTGTCAAAGAGGTTAAGGCAGAGAATGTGTCAAGAGGAATCCTTTAAAGGGTAGAATAGCCTGGTGGAGCAGGTGAAATGGAAAATAAAATAGCACAGCACATAAATGGTCCTCTCACAAAGCTCACAAGAAGCTTCTTAATTCTGTGGAAGGAGGAAGGCAAACCAGAGGAAGCAAAGGAGACTGCAGATATGGAAGAGAAAGTGTGGACTGTCAATACCTGAGAAGGAGCTGAGAGGTATAACTGAAGCATGGAGGTACTGACAGCATCTGTGGATGCCATTAGAGGCTCGCAGAGTCAGTGACTATGTAGTGTGCAAGGTAGAACAATCTTTAAAGGGCACAGCATCATGATCAAAAGAGAGAAAAAGACTGGAAGTAGCCACTCTGCAAGAGGAGAAGAAAGAGCTAAAGAATGATGTTGCTTAGGGAAAGAAAATCTATTCATTACAGGAAACAAAGCTCCTTTTTCCTTTTCTTTAAACTGTCTTCTCTTCATCTGTGTTACTGACAGCATCCATCACACTGAGAGCTGATCACAGCAATCAGTCTCCTCCCTATGGAGCTTCTTTTGTAATGCTATCCTAATAAGTTGCAAAGATTCTGAGCCCAAAGAGTGGCAAATTTGCAGCAGGCATTACCCTGCAAGTTAAAAGCACAGCAGACACTGCTGTACAGCCTGACTTCCAGCCCAGGTAGCAGTGTGAAGCTAGATGGCTGGGACCAGAATTTCAGCCTCCCTCCATTTTCTTTCCTGTGTGTGTACTTCCAGAAACAAACCACTGGGGTTAAAGGAAACACAAAATTATATATGCACAAAATATTTGCTGCCCAATTGTTCAACATACCAACACACCTGGAACTCTCCAGGATGTCTCTGCAGACACACGCTAGGAGGAAGATGAGGTGGCTCAGGTCTAGTGACAGTATTGAAAGGCATTATGTACCTACTGTAGAAAAAGACTCCCTAGGTACCATGGAGGAACATGAGCCAGCTGCTGCAAATGGCTACATTGCCAAAAGAGGTGTAGGAGATGTTCCTCTTAAATAGCTCTTCTGGCTTGCAAGTGTAGTGAGCCTCCAGTCCTTGCCGTGGCCAGGAACGAGCATAAGCTCTCAGCTGTTGGTGGGCTCAAAGCAGCAAGGATTCCTTTCATTGGCTTCTCCCTGTCCTATCACCTGAATTAAGGATGACTTCTGACTGTGCCTGCTGAGTTTTGTATGGAAGTGGATCACACACCACATGAAATTCCATCTGTATTGACCAAGGGATTCCAGTGTCACAGACAGAACGATCAACTACCAGAACACCAGAGATGAGTAAATGAATAAGGATGGCTTTTGTCTTATGTCCGCCTCTCGTTCTACCCTCTCCACTGAGTTTTTAAGAAGTGTCCAAACCCCTCCTATGCTGACAGAGGTGGGATCTCATGTCAACGATGCAATTGCTTGAAAAATACACAAAACACACAAAAATAGTAAAGGCTTTAGAAAAGTGTAAGTCTGGGCAAGCTACTAAGTCACCTCTCTGGAAAGGCCTTATAACATTTAACTCTAAACAAACAAGAACTCCTTCCTGATTTTATATGAGCTGATATGTATTGATCAGCCCCAGATAGCCCAAAGTATTTGTGGAAATCTTGGTTTAATAGTTTGTTAAGGCTTTGCTGTCCTTGACTGAATCCTGACCAAGTATTTTAGCAGTTAACTTACAAATAAGCTTTACACATTTGCACCAAATTACTAGAACACAGGGGTGCAGCATACCTAAAGGACTGGTTATAAACAAAAAAATCCCCCAGTAAAGCTCCTGAATGCTCCATTAAGGACTTGGAAAAAAATATTTCAGACTTTAAGCCTCAGATCCCAGTATAATGGAAAATACATTTCACTGTAGGCTCTGTTATTTTAAACCCAGCATAACTCAGCTAAGGTTGACAGCACAGCCAGTCATGGTTACCGATACAGTCCAAGTCAGTGAGGAATCATCAGTCTCAACCTCCCTGAACCTTTTAAATATTGTCAGTACAATAATGTGGGGAGTCATAGCATAACATGATGTGGACTTCACCTGGACCAAGGAGGTAACAAATTGCCTTAATTTTTCATCAAGCACTCGGGTTCAAGCTGAGTGGTTTTTGAGGCATCCACAGTGCTTGGCCGCCTGAGTGCCTGGTTTGTGCACTGCAGTGCTGCTAAGTACCAGGGATGGGGAAGGTTACAACTCTCTCTTATCACAGAAGTTCAAATTTAAATACAATTCCTAATCATACAGCTCACAGAGCAAAATTACCTCTGAAGTACTAATTCAAATGCAGCCCTTAAGCCTTTTGAAATTCTGCAGTTAAGCACAACCTCTAAGACTTTGACCTCCTATTTTGGTTGCACTGTATTTCAGCACACTTGACATGGGTGAGTATCTGTCCTTAGTGAGGCTAACAGGATCTCAAGTATGTCTGCAGCCAAGGAGTGGCAGCCTTTACAAGATGAATATCCTGTCTGGGGCCCCAACAGTGTTTTGTATCACTTTCCAGTGGCTGTGCCACAACAGCCTCAGAAGGTCTATCCAGCTTTGCCTGCAAATTTGAAACCTGCCAAATGTAATTTTCTGCATACATTTGCTACTTTCTCAAGGGAAATATCTCTAGAAAGAAGAAATGTGCCCATTCTCCAAATGACACCATGAACACTGGAGGGCAGTGCCAGGGAGGAGGGCGTTGTACTGACCTGTGTGCGGGTTCAGGAGGATACTGCCAGGTGGTATCCCTGCAGCTTCAAGTGGAAGAATGATATAGCTGGTGTTGCTGGGGGCCACCTGGCCACTCATCCCGTTCTCAGGGTAGGACACGCTGCCTGAAGAGCTGGCTGTCACCCCAGGGACAAGGGATGCACTTTGGAGAGGCTGATGTATTCGTGACAGTGATCCTGAGGAGCCAGCGCTGCTGGAAGACTCTGAGCCTAATGGAGAGACACAGCCACACACTAGTCCATGCCCAGCTGGCAGGAGGGAGGTTTTCACTCCCTGCCAAGCTCAGTTTCCAGTGTTATTTCTACAGTTCTAAAGACCACTTTCCTCTCCCAACACCTGCTGCCCCCATGCACTAAATAACCTTTATCAAACACAACACAAACCACTCGGCATGTATTTATCACACCAAACTATTGGTTCATAAGGTAAACAAGCTGAAAACAGAGTTGGTAAATGAAAACTGAAATAAATAAACAAACAAGCCCAACAAAGCAAGGCACAAACCCCCACCAAACATTTTCTGTAAGTGAAAACCCAGCAAATGAGTTCAGCCAGGGAACAAGGGAGCTGCTCCATACATGTCTTAACTTAAAGCTATCTAAAAGCCTAACACTTTGGGGACTGGCTTTTCAGCACCTAGCCTATTAAAATTGATCAACCAAGAGAAATCAAGCCTGCTAAAACACATTTGTGCCTGGAAGGATGAGGAGACACCTTATTTCAAATCCCCAATATGACTTCCTTCCAAACTTCAGAGATTTTAGCTGCTGGGATTTCAATTTGCTGCCCATAAAAATGACAATCTCTGAGCAGGTAAAGCTCAGATGAACAGCCTCCTTAAAGCAGGGGGTTAAGGCACATACAAGGGAAGTGTGAAGGCAAATCTGTGTGGATGCTTCCTCCCCAAAGTGAAATACATTTTAATTGGAATTTCTTTTACTTTACTTCTATTTTACATCACCATTTGGGCACTTTTATGAATACATATTGTAAAAAAACAAACCCTAAAATGATTCCAGGAATCACTACTTAACCAATTTTGCCCCCATTTATCCTGTACATAAAAATGATGTGTTTTAATTCTTTTCTATCACTACAACTCATTTCTTATCACTCTAAGTCTAGACATATTAAGCCAAGTAAATTCCTCAACTAATATCTGGAAATTAACACCAACTAATCTTGTCTTTGTAGCTCTCTGATTAGCTGTTTCCATGGTGGCTAAATCTGGACTTAGAAATCACCACATAATGAGTTCAGTACTGTAGCAAATGAAAAGAAAAAAAGAAGAAAGAGAGGGGAGAAGAGAGGGGAGAAGAGAGGGGAGAAGAGAGGGGAGAAGAGAGGGGAGAAGAGAGGGGAGAAGAGAGGGGAGAAGAGAGGGGAGAAGAGAGGGGAGAAGAGAGAGAGGGGAGAAGAGAGGGGAGAAGAGAGGGGAGAAGAGAGGGGAGAAGAGAGGGGAGAAGAGAGGGGAGAAGAGAGGGGAGAAGAGAGGGGAGAAGAGAGGGGAGAAGAGAGGGGAGAAGAGAGGGGAGAAGAGAAAAAGAGAACTATCTGACTTTATTCACATTCACATTAAGAGATGTCTTGCTGAAGACTTCTGAAAGGAACTCTGAATAAATGAGGTTTTTGCCCCCATTACACAATCCAGCCCTCCCCTGCCCCCCCAGTGTGTAATGATGGCTACTTCTAGATTCTTCTATAATTCTTTTTGCTGTTTCACAGGTGGCATAATAATAACCTTCATATTCTCATCACTTTCCATTAATATATCTTTTAGGTATTCTGAGAGACATAGCAGTTCAAAGAGAAAGAGACAGAAAAATCAGCACAAATGCTTAATAGCTTAGAGGGTTTGTGGAGGGAGAGCATAGAGAGGTACCATTAATTCTGCGGCATTCTGAGTGCTAGTGAGTGATGCAACACATCTGATTCTATTTTCTTTGGGGCAGCACTCAGTATCTGATGATTCTGAGGTAATTTTACCCTTTCTTAACAGGTGGGCTCTTGAGATCTACCCACTCTCTAGAATCATAGAATCATTTTGGTTGAAAGAGACCTTTTAAGGTCGAGTCCAACCAACACTGTCAAGTCTGTCCCTAAACCATGTCCCTCAGCATCATGTCTCCATGCCTGTAAAACCCCTCCAGGGATGGTGACTCCATCCCCTCTCTGGGCAACCTGTCCCAGGACAATCGTTTTGGTGAAGAAATTTTTTCCTAATGTCTGATCTAAACCTCCCTTGGTGCAACTTGAGGCCATTTCCTCTTGTCCTAATGCTTGTTACTTGAGAGAAGAGACTGAACTCCCACCTCACTGCAACCTCCTTTCAGGTGGTTGTAGAGAATGATAAGGTCTCCCTTGGGCCTCCCTTTCTCCAGGCTAAACAAACCCCAAATCCATCAGCTGCTCCTTAGAAGACTTGTGCTCCAGAGAGCCAGTTTTTCAGGAAGAGGAGTGCGCTGATCACCCCTGGAAGTATTTTTGTCTTGGATATAATTTCTTTGCTTAGGAATATTTATTTGCTACTTTTCCTAAGTCACTTGCATTTCTGTATATTACAAGATATTTTGGGCTTTATTTCTGATCATGGTATGTGTTGCTATGAATAGGACTGCCTCTGTAAGCTGCACTGCTACATGACTAATGCTTCAGCACAGCTGGTTGATGGAAAAGTATACCTAGAGACAGTGGGCTCGTGATTTATTGCCTGTGCATTAACATTCCTGCAGTTTCTCTTGGGCTCACAAGATCCACCGTAAAGGCTAATGATCAACAAGCAGAAATCCTGTTCCAAAACTCAGAGACAAAACTCTAATTTACAGAACACTTCCTAGAGACAAAATTAAAACAAAAATAAAATTTAAAAGGAGAGAGGAACGTATTGAAATGCCTGCAGCATGATTGGCTTTCCCCTACAGCAGCAGCAATGAACACCTCACAGGAGAGATTAGACTGGCTCCAATTACTTGGAGCCCAGCCAAGGAAATTAATGATCCTTACAGATCTGTATCAACACAGCTGATAGCCCAGTGAAGCCAGCTTTTTTCAAATGGGGGGGGTTGGGGGGGGGAAATATATTCCAGCAGATGTGCATTCCACTGAATGGAAAATGCATTAAGAGAAGCTAAAGATGCAGCAGTTATGTATTTAGGTCTTCCAACAATTATTTAAACACCTGTAGCCTTTGCAAAGGGCATTGCTTTGAAAAAAACATCTTGCCCTGCCTCCTAGCATTGGATATTAAAACCTGTTGTGATGTGTCACTGAAACCAGCACGGTGGCTGGTGAGCTAGATTGGTTAATGGCTGAGCAGGTATGGCTCTGATGCCTACAGGAGCATCTATTTCACTTACCACTAGGCATGCCTTGTCAGCCCTGCAAAGTCCACTGTGTTCCTGGAAATCTGAATGAAACAGTGCTTTGTACAATGCCTCAAGTTGTAGCAATGCAATCTAATGCCAATTTGTTCAATTATTAACTCCCCTCTCAATACTGAATTACAGCTTAATCTATCTCTCTCTATTTACTAAGTTCCAGAATAATACAGAAGGAAATTTTATTTGCAAAATACAATCTGTGCTTTTCAGTCTTTCTAAACCCCTGCATGAAAAGGACCATCAGAAACAGGAAGATAACCACATAAAGGGTTTCACACAGCCCTCTCTTGTGAGGTTTGCAAGAATCAATTCACACAATTCCTTTGCTAAGCTCTAATTCCCATACTGTTGAATGCAATTAGAGTCTAAGACTAATTGACACTACTGGACTTTAGTGTAGAGAGAAGCACGTTCTAGGATCTGTCTTTGCCTCAGGGGAGGCTGACATCTTTCTCTGCTTCAGTTTCTGCTTGTCTGCTGTTGTAGCAAACTTAATTACTGAACTACCAGGAGTTAAGGTCAGAATGTTTATGTTTGGTGACAATATTAAAAACTATCCAGAAAGGCTACAGTAGTATTCATAGAAGCACAGAAAGGCTTAGATTGGAAGGGACCTTAGATATCACTAACAGGTCATCTTGTGTGCAATCACACAGCACATACAGGATGGCCAAGGGATCAGGCCCAGCCAGCATGGATTTAGGAAGGGCAGGTCCTGCCTCACCAACCTGATCTCCTTCTATGATCAGGTGATTGCCTGGTGGATGTGGGGCAGGCTGTGGATGTAGTCTACCTGGACCTCAGCAAGGCATTTGACACTGTCCCCTACAGCAAACTCCTGGTCAAGCTGTCAGCCCATGGCTTGGATGGGAGCACACTGCGGTGGGTTAGGAACTGGCTGGAGGGCCGAGCCCAGAGAGTGGTGGTGAATGGTGCCACATCCAGCTGGCAGCCAGTCACCAGTGGTGTGCCCCAGGGATCAGTGCTGGGCCCCATGCTCTTTAACATCTTTATTGATTGTCTGGATGAGGGCATTGAATCCAGCATCAGTAAATTTGCAGATGACACCAAGCTGGGGGCAGGAGTTGATCTGCTGGAGGGTAGAGAGGCTCTGCAGAGGGACCTCGACAGGCTGGGCAGATGGGCAGAGTCCAAGGGCATGAGATTGAACACATCCAAGTGCCAGGTTCTGCACATTGGCCACAGCAACCCCATGCAGTGCTACAGGCTGGGGTCAGAGTGGCTGGAGAGTAGCCAGGTGGAGAGGGACCTGGGGGTACTGATCGATGGTAGGCTGAACATGAGCCTGCAGTGTGCCCAGGCAGCTAAGAGGGCCAATGACATCCTGGCCTGCATCAGGAACAGTGTGGCCAGCAGGAGCAGGGAGGTCATTGTGCCCCTGTATGCTGCACTGGTTAGGCTGCACCTTGAGTCCTGTGTCCAGTTCTGGGCCCCTCAGTTTAGGAAGGATGTTGAGTTGCTGGAACAAGTCCAGAGAAGGGCAACAAAGTTGGTGAGGGGTTTGGAACACAGCCCTGTGAGGAGAGACTGGGCAATCACTCTCTCTGTGTAAAACTTCCTCCTAACCTCCAGCCTAAACCTCCCCTGACGCAGCCTGAGACTGTGCCCTCTTGTTCTGGTACTGGCTGCATGGGAGAAGAGACCAACCTCCACCTCCCTACAACCTCCCTTCAGGTAGTTGTAGAGAGCAATAAGGTCTCCCCTGAGTCTCCTCTTCTCCAGGCTAAGCAACCCCAGCTCCCTCAATCTCTCCTCATAGGGCTTGTGCTCCAAGCCCCTCACCAACCTTGTTGCCCTTTTCTGGACATGCTCCAGCAAGTCAACCTCCTTCCTAAACTGAGGGGCCCAGAACTGGACACAGGACTCGAGGTGCAGCCTAACCAGTGCAGTGTACAGGGGCAGAACGACCTCCCTACTCCTGCTGGCCACACTGTTCCTGATGCAGGCCAGGATGCCATTGGTCCTCCTGGCTGCCTGGGCACTATGCAGGCTCATGTTCAGCCTACCATCAACCAGCACCCCCCAGGTCCCTTTCCACCTGACTGCTCTCCAGCCACTCTGACCCCAGCCTGTAGCTCTGCATGGGGTTGTTGTGGCCAATGTGCAGAACCCGGCACTTGGATGTGTTCAATCTCATGCCCTTGGACTCTGCCCATCTGTCCAGCCTGTCTAGGTCCCTCTGCAGCAGATCAACTCCTGCCCCCAGCTTGGTGTCATCTGCAAATTTACTGATGATGGACTCGATGCCCTCGTCCAGATCATCAATAAAGATGTTAAAGAGCATGGGGCCCAGCACTGATCCTTGGGGCACACCACTAGTGACTGGCCGCCAGCTGGATGTGGCACCAGTCACTAGTGGTGTGCCCCAATTTCAAGTGTCAGATTTTCCCATTAGCTTTTAAACATTCATTTTCTGCCTTAATGCCATTCAGTAGCATCTTGGAGAGAAGGACAGAAATAGTGATTCAGCTATTACTTCCTCAGACTTTCTTTAGGCTGACTGAGTAACAGTTTGACACCGTGTCCTGGTTTGGAAGGTGTTAAGTTTGTTGTGACATTCAATCTTTCTCCCCATTTCTTCCTTTTGTTTCTTTTTTCACTTTATGTGCCTGAACTATCTTTCAAATTTAAACACATGGCTTAAAAAAAGTCAAACCACTTACAACAGGTAATTGCTCTGCAAAAGACATGGAATATCAATATCACTGATGCTTAAAAAATGTACTCTTAAGAGCTTTTATTTGAAAGCAATTTGGGGTTTGGTGTATGTGGAGTGCAGATGCATTTACATCTGCATGGGCATGCTTCAGAGATCTCTCCTTTAATACATTTTCTAAGTGCATCCTTTCATATGTGTGCCTTCAACACTAAAACAGCTACTTAAAAGCAGGTTTTGCAATTCTCTCTTGCAATCTGAGGTCTCAACCCTCCCAACTAGATTTCCTCAACACTATTTCAAATGAATAAAAAAAATAGAATAGAATTAAGCAGGCTGGAAGAGACCTTTGAGATCATCAAGTCCAACCTATCATCCAATACTATCTAATCAACTAAACCATGGTACCAAGCACCCCATCCAGTCTCTTCCTAAACACCTCCAGTGATGGCGATTCCACCACCTCCCTGGGCAGCACATTCCAATGGCCAATCTCTCTATCTATGAAGAACTTCATCCTAACATCCAGCCTAAACCTTCCCTGGTGCATCTTGATACACAAATGCACATACTGCCCAACAATGAATTCAATATGTTGACAAAAGGATCCAGTTTCCCACCCTGAATCATTCATCCTATTGGAAAGGAGCAGTAAGAGTCTACTTATCTTCACCTCATATGATTAAGCAATTCTATCCATTTTCCAGGCTCTCCTGCATTATAGACTGATTTGCACCACTGACCATCTGCATTGCTCAAAGCTTCAACATCTCAAATCCTTACCCAGTCTCTCAGTCTATATATCACACCAGCTACTGTGGTCAGTATGCATTACCCCACTTACCATATTACAGCAGTGTGATTCTGATCATTTAATAACATCTGTTTAAAAGCAAAACCAAAACAACCCACATGCAAATCTAACTTAATGCTCTGTACCTCTGCAACATAATGCTGCAGAGAAATACCTTCACTCTGCTGAAGGTGAATGATACGGGGAGGGGAAAAGAGAGTGTATGAGGAACCTGTGCCTCCTCCCTAACTCATTGTGTATGAGGTTGTAGCCAGGTGGGGGTTGATCTCTTCTCCCAGGCAACCAGCACCAGAACAAGAGGACACAGCCTCAAGCTGTGCCAGGGGAGCTGTTTAGGAAGAGACTGGATGGGGTGCTTGGTGCCATGGTTTAGTTGATTAGATGGTGTTGGGTGATAGGTTGGACTCGATGATCTCAAATGTCTCTTCCAACCTGGGTAATTCTGTATTCTATTCTAAAAGTTGTGGGAGATAGAGAAATGTGGAGGTAAAAGCAGGGTCTGCAAAATCCTCCAGGCCCCACTCCATTGCCTATTTAGCCTTTAGGCAAACAGAAAAAGAGTGGAGTTTCACAACTCCTCATACACTAGTTTTGCTATGTTGCATATGCTCATGCTTAGGAAGGGGCCAGAGGCAAACAACTACACTGTACTAATGGTCAAACTCAAATGCATGCCTTAAAATCCATAGGATTTCACATACATAAGGATGGAATAACCCCAAAGTAGAATATTACCTTGGAAGGGATCCTTCTGGGTTCCTTCCAACTTGAGATATTTGATGAATCTTAAGATAATAAACCCAAATGTCCAAGAGGGCCAGCAGCATCCTGGCTTGTTTCAGGAACAGTGTGCCCAGCAGAACTGGGGTAGTGGTCATCTCCTTGTACTCAGCACTAGTGAGGCCACATCTGAAATGCTGCCTTCCATGCTGGGTCCCTCACTACAGAAAAGTGCAGGATGCTTAGCCTGGAGAAGAGGAGGCTCTCTAGATCTACCTGAAACCAGGTTGCAGTGAGGTAGGGGTCCATCTGTTCTCACAAGTAACAAGTGACAGGACAAGAGGAAATGGCCTCATGTTGTGCCAGGGGAGGTTTAGACTGGACATGAGGAAAATTTCTTCACGAGAAGTATTGCTAAGCCCAGCAACAGGCTGCCCAGGGAAGTAGTGAAGTCACCATCCCTGCAGGTATTTTGAAGATCTGTAGATGTGGTGATGAGGGACAGGGCTTAGTGGTGAACTGAACAGTGCTGGGTTAATGGTTGGGCTCCGTGCTATCAAAGGTCTCATCCAATCTCAAGGATCCTATGATTCTGTAAGATGTTCAATGATACAGATATGCAGTAACCAAGTCAAATACTTCCTTGATTTATTCTGAAAACATTCTCCAGCATCCTGAATCATGGCAAAGGCCACCACACAATTTTGGGCACAGGAGTGAAAGCTGACCAACCTAGGCTTGATAAACTGGGATTCAATTGAATGCTGTCCATAAAACACTCTCAAGCTGAAAAAAAAGCACTAAGTGCTAAGTATTGATTACTACTTATCCTGTACTATGTTTATCAAATGAACTGAACTGATGGAACCTCCTGATAGAATCATTATTTATTATGTACTTTTACACAAAAATATAATAGAGTAGCTTCATGGCATGGCCTGATGATACTTAGATCCTGACCCCATATGTTAATGTACTTGAGCAGTCAGTGTAAATAAATGCAGGATTCCCACCAGGTTTGTAGTCTCCTTACTTTCATTTAATGGGAACTAAAGAAGAGGCTGGAGAGATTGTGAGACCTCTGTAAGTCCAGAGCTTCCATCTGCTTCCACTACAGCACACTGCCTCATCTGCCAGCAGTAAGAGAGAGGCTGTGGTCCAAGATACAGATGGGTCTGCATTTTAGCACCAACAAAAGGTTCTTCGATTTCTCATCAGTCATGAAGCATTTGATTCTTCATGATTCAGAAAATATTAAGAAAAAGGCAGAACCTGTGCTTTGTCTGAAGGGAGTACCAGAGTACCACCTTTTCAGGCTGTTTGAGTAGGATGTGCACATACTCTGCTCCTGCAAATGCTCACCTCATTTACCACAGGCACCAAGTCTTCCTCTTGATTCCCACAAATCCCATACCAGGTACCCAGATACTAGTGTACATGGATGGATATACTCATCTGCTATGCAATGGTTCATGTCACTCACCACTTACAGAATCACAGAGTGTTAGGGGTTGGAAGGGACCTCTGGAGAACACTGCGTCCCACCTCCCTGCCAAAAGCAGGATCACCTAGGGCAGGCCACACAGGAACATGTCCAGGTTGGCTTCAAAAGTCTCCAGAGGAGACTCCACAACCTCTCTGGGCAGCCTGTTCCAGTGCTCCATCACCCTCATCATGAAGAAGTTTCTCCTCATGGTGAGGTGGAGCTTGCTGTGTTCTAGCTTCTGTCCATTATTCCTTGTCCTGTTACCAGGTGCCACTTGAAAGAGCCCGTCCCCTTCCTCTTGACACCCACCCCTCAGATAGTTACAGACATTAGTAAGTAAGATCCTCTCCAAGCCTTCTCATCTCCAAACTAAACGGCCCCAGGGTCCCAAACTAAACACATCTCTTCACAGGGCAGATGCTCAAGTTCCCTGATCATCCTCGTGGCTCTTCCTTGGACTCCCTCCAGCAGATGCCTGTCTGTCTTGGACTGGGGAGCCCAAAACTGGACACAGTGTTGCAGGTGTGATCTCACCAGGGCAGAGCAAAGCAGGAGGAGAACCTGCTGGACACACCTTTACTAATGCACCCCAGGGTACCATTCTGACCAACCACAGAGCTTGGGCTAGGTCTCTGAAGGTCCATTCCAACACAAACCATCCTGAGAGATCCCATCCTCAGCAGGCAGGTTCCAGAACAGCCATCTCTCCTCACAGACCCAGTGTGGTGAACCCAGTACAGTACAAGCTACCTGTTTTGGACAGTTTGCCGGTACTTCTGTTGCTTGATGAGCTATCTCCTCTTGTCAGGACGGTGATCCCACCAAAGCTGGCTGTCTTTGTTATGGCTGGCTTCAGATTCCGATTGGAGCTGTCCGAGTCCGTGCTGCTCCATGGCCTCTGGTGGTCTGCCCACTTCAGTTCATTCTCTGTGCTGCTCTGTCGACTGCCAGATGCCTTCCCTATGCTGTCTCTGTTGCCCCTACAGACATTGTGAAACAAACATTTAGACACCAGCAAAACCACCTCAGGGCAGAGTCTATCTCAGGTAGCCTGCAGCAAGACTGATAAAGAAACCCAAACCACTCTGCATTGGTGAAAGCAGGCCTGAAACAGGGGATCTGGTCCCTGCCCTCACCTGCCCTCGGTAAGTAGGCACTGCTGTACCCTTTCACATGCACAGCACTCACCACTGCCAGCCTGCTGCTCATTTCCTAAGAGGGCTGCACTGAACTGAGCTGATGTTAGCATTTCTGTTCCCTGGTGACCAGTCTGTTCCCTCAGCAAATTCTTGGCTACTTCTCCCTTTGCTGTCCATCACCTGTAATGTTTTTCTCTCTAACTTCATTTCCTTCACATCCATCCTCCTTATTTCTATTGCACCTTGTCACCACTCATCATCTGCTCTGTGAAGTCACCCAAAGCCTTCTCCTAAACACATGTGACCAGTGTGACCCTAAACTCTCCAGTGATAATGCTCCACTCAGAGACCCCCCACCAGTTGTTTAGGTGTTTTTTTTCCCCTCCTCTGCATACAGTAATCACAAAACTCTCTAGGTAAAGACTGTCTGTCTCTGCACAGCTGCAGAGCACCCACTGTACTGTGAGTAACACCACAGCAAACTGTGAGCAGCATGTGGAGGAGAATTTGGGTTATTTATGGTGAACAGCTTACAATGTGCTGCTAAAATGACAAAACCAGCATACCTACCACAGCTTAGTGCACCACAACTGTTATCCCAAGTGACACTAACAACACTGCCTTTTGGAAGGCTTTTAGAAGATGTTTTCCCTCCTCCTGTCTCATTTTACAGTATAATGCCTTGCAGGCTCAAAGCTCTTTCCACAAATCAAAAGGATGGGACTGCAGCTAGTGCTTTCTTCTGGTCCCCTTTCTCATTTGAATGTGGCTCCTGCTTTTTATTTGGAGAACCTGCAGAGCTGTGCCACTTGGGATGTGAAAGAGCAGTGTGGCTAAGCTGGGATCAGGATGGTTTGTGCCTTGCTTGTGATCAGAGCCTCTCATAGATGTGATCAGCAGCACTGGATGGTTTGTTCCTTGCCTGTGATCAGCAGTATTAAGCTGTTGGCTTTGCTAGACCCAGACAGTGGGAAAGCACAGAGAGAAACAGCACAGAAGCAACGATGTAAAAAATATAGGAATAAAAAAGGAGTGGTTCTTCAGATTTAAATGGAAAGGGAAAAAAACACAACCCAAAGTATACTATTAACAGACTCTTCTGGTTTTGTGCTTAGAAATTAACAATTCTTTTGTATTTATACGCTAATGGAAAAGAAGGAGTGAAACAGAATGCTTTTCTATCCCAGTTATCTGTGGGTGTGGATGTAAAATGCCTCCTTACTCCTGCATGCCCTACCCAAGATTCTCAGATCATCCAGGCTAGCCCAAAGCATGCAGAAAAGTTTTTCTGCCTGTGACCATGGGCTGCAGCTCCAGATGCTCCCAACACTGCTCCTTACCTGGTGCAGTCTTGCCATCTCCTCCATGGCTGCTGTGCTGATGTCTAGTCAGCAACCATGAGTCACAAAGTCCCTCAGCCTTTTCTTCTCATAATGAGGAAATGCATAACACAGATGATGCAGGTTTGAACTGACACAACCCGTCCCTGCCACGTATGCCAACCTCAATGCATACAGACATCTCAGTAATGACCCTACTTCTGCCTGAGTATCCAAGTGCCTTACTGGATGAAGGACATGCTTCATCAAGCATCAATTGCTTCTGCCTGTTCTGCTTAAGACTTGTGGCAGCTGATTGAATTTAAAAGCAGCTTGGCACGCTCAGCTCAGGATGGTACGAGCTGAACCTGAGACCTCATGGTGTGGGAAGAGAGCACTGCTAAGCCTCTCTGAGCAGTGCTGTCACTCATCAGGTTGGGTATTCCACAGGTCCAGTTTGTCAAGTGATTGAAAAAATGTCTCCCTGGAAATGTGGACTCACTCCTCCTGGTGTCCTGTGACTTGGGATGCAGTCTAGTGGTTAGGATTCGGCGCTCTCACCGCCACGGCCCGGGTTCAATTCCCTGTCAGGGAAGCTGCTTTTGGAGGAGACTTGATGGGGTGCTTGGTGCCATGGTTTAGTTGTTTAGGTGGGTTGGATTGATTGTTGGGTTGATGATCTTGAAGGTCTCTTCCAACCTGGTTTATTCTATGTATACCAGCAACTTTCTATGTATATCTGGGATATGGGATACATCTGAATGTTTTCTGGGCAGAAGAAATTGGAGTTTAGAAGGCAAAGTTCACTGAGAGAGTTTCAAAACACTGCTGCTTTAGGTAAGGGAATTTGAATTCATTTCACCTCATTGTAGTTTTACTTCAGCTCCTAACAAACTATCGAAAGGAAAAAGAGGTCACTCTGGGCACTGGCCTGGGAAAAGTGCCTTTTGTATACACTGCAGCAAAATGAGCTTCCAGCAGTCAGAGCACCCCTTCAAACTGTGACAGTCTGAGCAGCTGGGCAGCTGAAAATCTCCTATGGCTCCTGAGCCAATGATCTGTCAAACCAAGGAAAAGGGTCCTGTTGTGACCTCCCATGGGATTAGCAGGGTAAGAACTCTTTTCTCCATCTTTTTTTCCAAGCAGAAAAATGATATATCCACAGCCATCAAGGGTGAGGACACAGAGAGAATCACAAGTGAGGGTTACTAGGAAAGGAGTATTAAATGAAGTCATACAAACCTAAACAGCTGCCTTTTCTTATGGGTGTCATTGCATATGCTACTGTCTTCCAACAGCCTACTGAAAAATGAAAAGAAAGGTTATGGTAGCAGACATGGCAATTCAAATTTAACTGAGCTCTAAAGCCATATTTATTTCCTAGCAGCATTTTCCAGTTTGCACTAGATGTATAGCTTAAAAAAACAGGGCTAAAACTGGCCCCACCCCCCATAACTGTTCACAGTCAACTGAACACAAGAAATGCCAGCCAGGGAGGCTGAAGGCCATTTGACATTTCCTGTTACCAAGCAAGGCAATTCTCAGAAGCCAAGGAACCACACATCTACATCCAAAAGAAAATTCAGGAAAACGTCACCCCCTAAGAATGTAAAAATATGCCAGCCAGCAAAATACCACATGGGTAACTCTAAGCACTTGCTAAATCACTTGGAAATCTCTGTAGCTCAGAGAAGTGCTCAGGCTCTCTGATCAGAAAGGAAGGCAAAGCACTCAAACACATACCTAACATTCAACACATGAAATCAACGAGACCATTCATGTGCAGGGACCCAAGTACGAGTTTAAGTGCTTCATCCAATCAAAGGCTGTAAGGCATGCATCAAGGAAAAGCAGTGTCCTGAGGAAGCAGCTGAAATCTCCCTCCTGACAACACCTGTGCAGGCAGTGAGAGCTTCCAGCCTGGCCTTTCACTGTTCTCCTCTTGGGTATACATCCTCACACTGGGAAAGCTGGGCGGCGAGCTCCCGGGTTCCAGCAACGAGAACCATGTGCAAACACCAGAGCTGGCCACCTTCTCCTCCAGGCAGGTGTGGGATGGAATGTATAAACCAATGGAGGAGGCATGGCTATGAAGTTCATCTTATAAAGGTCCCCACCATACCCTCAGCAGTGCAGAGTCTGAGCATCTCACATACTGACTTGGGAATATGAACAACTGCATCATGTTTATTGTCTCAACCTCTTCAGGGAGGCAAACATAGATTTGCAGGAGCAACTATCTGCTTTTTGGTTCCTTTGTTGCAATTTTGGTTTCTTTGGGCTAAAACATATCTCCATAGTCATGATGCAGAAGCAGCAAATGAGGAAACATCTTTGGCTCTCAGAATAAAGGTGATTAGGAAACAGTGGCCATCATCTCCTGAGAGCCTTTCCTCATTCCTCTTACAGGGCTGTCCATCAGGAAAACTACTGCCGTGGAGTCATATCCACAAATGAATCTGGACAGATGTTAAGGATGGACAGAGATAGAAAGGTCTCCTTCTTCAAGGGGGTGATAAATGGTTTTAAAACCTGCATGGGACAGACTTGGGCTAGCACTGTCCAAACACTCCCCAGTGACATTCCCAGCCTTCTCACCTGCCATGAAAGTGCACAATTGCAAAGATTTTCAACACAGTTCAGCTAATTTGTGGTTGCTGTGGAGCTAACACTCCATATTTTGTTCATATTCAACAAAGTTTTGTCTTCCCTTTGCTTTAAGTGGGTTTATTACAATAAAAGAACCATCCATAAGAACTATCAGGCAGTAATGCAAGGGAACAGTTGGCTCAGACATCACCATTTCATTACCACAACACAGGAGTCAAGCAGGTCTGGTCTGGGGCACTTGAGAGCCTTCACAAGCAAGAAGTGGAGGCGGTGCTGCCACTCAGCCCCACAGAGGAGCAGGTTAAACAAGTGTTTCATAAACACCATCATCCAGCCACTGCTAGAGTGCTTTTGAAAGCCCAGTAAGTTAAGTTCTAAAAAGGCACTCCAGAGACAGACTGGTCATTTGCAATGAAACCTCAGGTGGGCTCCCTCTCCCTCCCACCATCTGCTGTTAGAAGCAGAAACGCCAAGTGTTGAGAAAGCAGCAGTAACACCTTTGCTGCTCAGATACAGTACTGCAGGGCAAGCTCTTTCCCCAGCTCCCGAAGCATAAAAACACTGCAGATAATATGGATTGCAGATAACACAGATTACCAATGTGCTCAACAAGCTTTGTAGTAGGATAAACGACTACAGATAGACAAAATCATAGAAAGAAACAACTAAGTTTAACAGAAAAAAAAAAAAAAGAGCTATTTTTTTTACCTGTTTTCCACAAAAAGGTTTTCCTGGGAGCAAACTGACTGAAAAATAAAAAAGGCATTGTATCAGACGTTCTAGATATGTTCTGCTGTTCCAATTCCTTCCTTGATTTTAGAATTACCTCCCCTGTTCAGGCTTAAGGGGATTTCAATTCATGCATCATTGGCAGAAGACAAGAGGGGGGAAAGAAGGGTCAAGAATAAGGTCAGGCCAGTAAAATAAATTCCATGCATTACAACACATTGCCAACGAGGGGGTCTCAGTTTGGGGACAAACTGAAGCTTCTCAGTCCTGAGAGCAGAAGGCGGCAGTATGTGCGAAACGCTGGCAAGTCCAAGGGGAAAGACCTTTCTCCTACGTAAGGAAAGCTTCCACCGGTCTACCCCTACCACCTCAAAATAAGAGACTGCAGAATAGCACAGAGCTGCAGGTAGGAAGGACACACAGGAGGCAAGCATGCAGAACTGACAAAGTTCTTCAAAGGGAGAGAAGATACTGCAGCACTTAGAAATCCCTACAGCTGGAGAGGAAACACTCATATCCGAACTGAGATATGAAACGATGATAATTGGCTTAATATTCACAATAATAATAGCCTGCTGCAAAATGGTTCTCTGCTGGAGAACGCAGATCTGGAGAGAACTCAGATCTGGAGAAAGGTGAAGGGCTCAGAAGAAATAAATCCTGTGGACAAGTGTGTAACTCTTTTAGCATTACTTCATTCTTTATGCTGAGAAATGAAGCTATGCTCAATTTCCCATGAATAATTCTCCCTCTTTGATTTTTCCATTTCCCTCCTATTTCATGTTCACTACATGAAGGGCCTCGTAGCTGTCACTGGATTGTACTTCCATGAGGTAAGAAGAAAGGATAGTCAGCACTTGCACTCAATTTGAACAAAAGGCAGGTAAAGGGAGGAGGGCAGCAGCAATCATGCCTATTAATTCTGTAGCAGACTCAGCTCGAAGAGCAACGCAGCACCAACATGAGTTGTGTCAGATTTTGATAGTGTGGGACCTGTATGGATCTGGGATGTTTCTGTTTTGGGAAGGGTGAGCCAATCACCTACTCAAAAAGTGCTGGCCAACACCAGCAACACCCTGCTCATTTCCAGTGCTCCAGCAGATGCGTGGGCAAAGCCTGCCTTTGGCACTGCACCCACTGCCCTCCCATCAACTCTCACAAGCAAGGAATTTAGCCCTGAGAAGGCAATGCAGCTTCTTTCTAAAGCTCTAATTCACCCACTCAGCATCCACACCAGGGAGCATCTGACAGCTCCCTGGGATGCCCTTGCGAGCTCCCCCCTTGCACTCCTACTAAAGGCACAAGGCTCTGGGCTGCACTGGTGGCAAGTGTACCTCTCCTTAGCACAAAGCTTCATGATACCAGGAGCAAGCTCTCCACTGCCAGAGACCAAACCCCCACCAGCTACAGCAGATCTAGGATTTCACCCCAGGATAGAAGAAGACACAAACTGCTCCAGCTAAGACCACTGGGACCATTGGTACAACTGTGACACTGTGTCTTCTCTCATTTTAGGCACTTTAGTCGCAACATCACATTAAATGTGGCTGTGCAGACCTCAGCATAGTTTAACCACCCCATGGGCTTGTACAAGCTCAGCTGTGGGCTGTGTCTTCACTTTGGAGGTTCATGACAGGCATTTGTGCACTGACCTCGCTGCAGCTGTGTTTCCAAAGCAGTGTCACACCTACTCCTACTCCTCCAGAGCAGCAAATAAAAAGCCCTTGCTCAGACCAGAGCAGAAAGCCATGTACCTGCCTGGAGGAGGTTTGAGTTTTCTAGTTTTTAATAAGACTGGGACATAAAACAGAATAAATATCTGGGATTTCTATTTTATAAAGCAAGTGGAGAGGCTTGATCCCTTCTCAGTGTCTTGATGGAAACCACTACCAACTGCATTATAGACTTAACGGCAGAGTCCATAATAATTCCATTTGTCTTTCTTCCTGGCTGATGATGCTGGCACAGGGCCACACACTCCCTGGAAGCTATTTTTCAGTACAGGTGTGAGGCTGAGAGGTAGAGAAGACAGGCACTTTCTTATTATGTTATTCTTGCTGCTAAAAAATCAGGCAGCTCTGGATAGCAATTTGGCTACTACAAGGTCAGGCCTCACTTTCCTGAGCTATAGCATTAATAATGCTCAAGTTAAAGCATCAGGAAAGCTTAAGTACACAGCACAGCTGCTGTCAAAAACATTCTTACAACACTTGGCTCTTGAATACTCAAAGACACTGACAACAAGCCTACAAAAGAAAAAATTGCTATGGAGACAGGCTACAAATTTGCCTCCTCAGAGACCTCCACATGCAAGGCTTCCAATAGGGTGCTCCATATGCCTATCTGTCGTTTATGAAATGAGAATTTCACTCTTCCAATTTCCCAGAACCTTTCAAAATCTCAACTGGAACACATGCAGCAGCTCTGCCAGTGTACTAGGTATGCAAGGGGTTGCTGCTCTTGGTTTTAATTGCATTAGCCAGCACAGATAACTTTAATGTGCAGCAACATCCTGCGGTGGATGCCACCAGGTAATCATTTTCACATCAGTTAACCAGATCTGATAATCTCAGGCTTCTGACTAACGGTTATTGCTTGGTCTGCAGCCACAAACAAAGGCTCTGGAGAGCAGCATGGGAGTTTCAGTATCTATCAGTATCAGGTTTATGGTAGCCAACATGAGGCATATCTTTGTTTTTATTAATTCTGAACCCTTTTCTTCCTAGTCTTTCCCCCCTAGAAGGACAGGACAGGTTGAAGTCACCTTTTCAAACACTTCCTTCATGACTTTCTTTAATCAGAGAGTGACAAGAATCCCCTCAGTGTACTTCTAAAGTAGAGGAATCATGCTTTATTTTATCTAAAAGATCTGGCTCTTCAGAAGTCACTGCTTAGTCAACAGCAGCCATTGTAATTGTCAGCAGGAGAACAAGAAGCGGGGTGTATTTCCTTCAGTAAGTTCCATGTGCACTGTGGAGAAGTCTAGCATTTGTAATAAACCAGCTATTTTTTCAGTCCACACACGACAATTACCAGGTAATTCATTTATGAACAATGGATGGGCCTTATGTGATTCTGGCTCATGAGGTTATACATTGTGCTAACCTTGAAGAATGAAATTTCCCCCACGTAATTTGATTGCTGGTCTTTAGAATCAATTTGCTGCGTGCTTAAAAGCCAAATGCGTTTGGAAATCTCAGTTTGCTGAGATTTGAATTCATGCACGGCAAAAGAACAACAAACAGGGGGCTTCACTCTTTGAGGATAATTACTTCTCAACCTGTTAAAAACAGTTAAGACAAGAAACTTTCCTGTGCAAGACCCAGATAGACCAGGTCGCCTGCTCCAGTGCACTTGGCTGCAAAAGCCACAAATTGTTATAAAACCGATTTTCCAATCAAAATGTGTTTAAAAAGGGAGCTTCTAGCCTTTGAAATTAAAAAAAAACCCTTGGAAATAGCTTTGAGCATAACAGGGCTCATGCAGTGCTCTTTTAAGGTCACCAACCTGAAAAGTTTGAGGTGCACTTTGCAGTTCTTCTGCAACTATTTATTTCTTCACCAGGCCTTTCATTAAGACATCACATTAAGAGGCCTCTCAATCTCTGCCACTTGCTATGACTCGACACGTGACAAGAGTCATTAAAACCTCCAGCTCCCCTTGTCAAAATTTATGGTAGCCAACACAACAGATGGAACACTTGCCAGAAGATATCATTTAAACTGACTAGCATCAGACTAATCATCATACGGGCTACCATAATGATGGCATTATTCATGAAGATATTTAGTTTGTTAAACTCTTCTCACTTGGAAATGAAGCTATCTGGCACTCCAGAGAGCTGCAAAATCACAGGAAGGACAAGCAAGGTTGGTCGGTATGGTTGTTGGTATGTGGGTTTAAGACATTTTTCACAGCACTTGGAACATGCACAGAATTTTCTTTTTTTTGCCCCTGTAACCAGGCTGCCTTTTCCTCCTGCATTTTGTTCAAGGTTCCGACTCTCAGGCTGATAAGTTATTCAAAGAGGTTTCGGTACCTCAAACGTGTTTAGAGTGGAGGTGCTAGGTGCAACAAGTTACAGCAGTTACTCTTGACCTTCATGGCTGCCCTTTGGAGACCTCTCATGCAAGCTCTCTTCATGCAGACTCTAATTAGAAGTCTCTATAATTCATTTGCTAAGCGAGGCACTGATAAAGGCTTGACTGCAGCAATGTAAACAGCATAGAGATAATAAAAATACCACATGACTAATCCCTCCCTGTCTTTCATTCCAGGCCTGCTAGTTGGAGGATGACAAGGCTTAGGTACCTACCTGAAAGAAACCTGGGGAGAACTGGATTAATTAATGACTGCAGAGGACTTGCAAACTATAAAGTCCTACATATGGTAAGTGGCTACCTGTAACAGGAAGCCATTGCTCTCTTTCCTGAAACTGAGAAAAAACACAAATGGCATTCTCCACTACCACAAGCACTGACACCCTCCTAAGAACACCTCATCTGTGTGGAGTGCTGCACTGCCAGAGGCTCAGCTAGCTAGCACACAACCCCTGTCGATGGTATCAGCATAGCCTGCTGAAACGCGCTGCACGGCGATGCTAATGCCTGCAGCAGCAGGGAGAGAGAGAGAGAGCAAACCAGCGGATATGAGAGAGAGAGGGAGAGACCCCTGACGCTGCTGATCTTTCCAAGTGCTCACTCCCCATCCACTTTAAATGCTTGCCACAAACCACGCCGTTACTTAGGGCTTGCTACTCAAGAGTTGCTAACCCAAGGGGCCGCAACAGTCTCCTGCTGTGGGCCATTAAAATGCTGGCTGCTTGCCTTAAAGCTCAAGTATCTGAAGCTAAAAATAGAAGGGAGTTGTACAGCAAGGTTCAGCACACCTTTCCAGCCACTTCCCTTCCTCAGCCTGGCATTTCTAGTTGCTGTGCCTGACAGAAACTGCATTCTTTTGGCAACAGCTTCCCATATGTTATCTTTAAACATTTTGCCTCACTTGAAGTCTGCTGCAAAACTAAAAAGATTTCTTGGTTTTGCATGAGCTCCTTAGTAATAAGCCAGAAACAGTAAGGTTCATATAGAAAACAGGCTGCAAAGAGGCTTTTGCAGTCCTTTGAAAACTTGGTAACTCTATGGCAGTATTTACATGAAACTCACAGGCTGGAAAAAAAAGAAGTAAACTGAAGGGCCTCTGCTTTCACTGGAACTGCCTCAGTCAGGAAAGACAAACTGAGGCTAAAAACAGTTAGATGGGGTAGAGTATCCATTAAAAAGCAAAATGACTTATCCCAAGTGATAACACCTCCCCCACCCCCCCATTAAAACTATACAATTTATTCTCCTGAAGAAAAACAGCTTGGATGTGTGTAACTCCAAAACTAGAGCAAAAGAAAAAGGGTATCTAAAATAATACTATTAGTCCTGCAGCATATGAACAGTTTTAATTTAAAAGGGCACTGCCAAATCTGATTTTTAACAAGAGGTTTAATTGGTTTCTTTCCCATAGTCAGATATCTAAGGGCAGAGCTCTCACTGAGATGAAGATAAAACAATAAAGTGTTGACATTTTTTCATTCTTTTAGGACCTCATCATTACAGTGCTACAGAAAATTACCATTTTCTTCCCTCTTCAGGAACATGAGGTGATGCTCACAGATACTTCCAGTTTCCTCTAGCCATGCAGCCTGCGGTGTGAGTTCTGACTTTTTGAAAGAGGCAACAATTACAATGTCTATTGAGCCTTACTCCTTTCAGAATAAAGCAACACAAACATCTCCTTCTGATGGCAGAAATACAGTTTCTTAATTGGTCCTTTCAAAAACTCCCATCTAACTCCATTTTTAACCTCTGGCTTTTCTTTGTTCTTAGGATCTTAGTGCTACAGCACTGGGCCAAAGAAGGACAAGAAGAAAATTCGACTGAGCTTGAAACTAACCTGAAATAACACTCAAAACTATCGAGAGTGTCCATTTAAATCACTGCCCTTTGATCAGCAAAAGGGAAGGTAACAAAGAAGGAAATCTAGACCACACGAACAAGAACATTCAAAGAAACAAGGTAAGAGCTCTCCAGACAACATGCTGGGCCTGATCTCTCCTCTACCCTTCTCCCTGCAACTCTCATCATCTCCTCCTCCAGAAACCAACCTCCACACCTCTCAAGCTCCTCTCAGACCCTTCCCTGTCGCCTCCAGCTCCACAGGGCAAGTTCAGCTGCTGTGTTTGTGTCGGAGGGGGACAAGACTGTCTGACTACTGGCAAAGGTATGGCACTAAAGAGGCAATTAAAACAACTACTCACATCTTGTGCAAATATTCTCTCCCTCACTCTCTGATACTCCTCTTCTCTCTCTTCAATTGATTTACTTCGTCTGTCATCTCTAAATGGAAGAATTCTGTTTTGCTGAGCAGAAAGAAAACCAGGAGGGTTATATAAGTTGAGCTGTTAAAAACTGCCATTAAGTAACTGTCAGCTGAGAATAATAAATGTTCACTTAAACAAATGAAGCATGAAAACGATAGGCATCCTTCCTGCAGGAAGCACTCCGTGAAGGCTGGGCACCTGAGGGTTTCCAGTGAGAGAATGCAAGTGGCTTTGTAGAGAGGGTGGCTGAAAGGTGGCTTTCTGCATGGCTTTTGCAGACCTGCTGTCCTAAGAGTGGCTGTTCTCACCCCAGGTCTGAGTGGCATTGGTCTCAGCTGCCATGATTTCCCAACTCTCCTACTGGCTGCAGGGAGCAGGAGGACAGGCAGCACTGCACTACCTACAACATCCAAGGAGGAGGAGGAGGAGGAAACTAGGCTGCAAAAGCTCAACTGCAAACCCTAGAAGAAACCCACCAAAGCCTATGTGTACAAGGAGGAGAAGTCCCAAATATTTGGCACGACAGTTGTAAACATTTCCACACAATAAAGAAGCCTCAACTTTGGTTTTGCTGGGGAAGGAAGGGCCATTTGTGCCTCTCAGTAAACCACAGTGCAGGAACAGTTGTGCTGTGGGAGGGAGGAGAGGAAAAGAGGACTGCCGGCAAGAAATGCTTCATTGTGAGTTGGGTCTTGAGCACTGCTCCTTCTCCCCCTGCAACCCAGCACCTGGTGAGACAGGTCACGCTGCCTGCTGTTGGCTGATCCCCATGTTCATCACACCCTGAAAGTGCTTGGGGTTTGGTTTTGAAGCCAACTCAGATGCAGCATTAGCAGGCAAGGCTGCTATATACAAGTCAGAGTCAAGGGGGGGGGGAAGAGAAATGTAAAAATAATTAAAAGAAAGGATAGATCAGTTCTTTACTGAAAACAGAGTGTAGGAGTGAGAGACTCACTGGAAGGTCCCTCCACCAACATAAACTAAGAAAAGAAAGCATAGGCTGCCTTCTTACCTGTGAGAATTTTCTCCTAAACCCAATTCATGGCAGAACCCTTTTTGATTTCATTTATTTTTGTCATTAAAATATTCCACATACACAGCTTGCAGTGGATCGAAACAGCACAAGGCCCACTTCTAAAGGCAGCACAAACACACACAGGTCCCTGGCACTCCCCTACTCATCAGGCTCACCTAAGGTCAGGTAGTGTTATGGCACAGGCAACACAGAGGGGGAACGTCTGCCACGGTACATGCACGACAAGCAAGTAAGTTACACAGACAGTCAAAGGTGGTGAGGGGACAGGAGGAGGGAGGGAGCTGAAAGAGAAAGGTGACCATTTCTTTTTAGTCAAAACTTAATTTAGGATCTTTTGTTTAAAAAAAAAAAAATAAAAAACCCCCAGAACTAGAAGATGCACCTGGCCTCACCATCACATGTTTGTTAGGGGCATTTTGTATTTTTAATGTTTCTCTTTGTGTTTTTCCCCTCTCTCTTGTTTTGGGCTGCATCGAAGTTTATTGTCGATCCATACTGCAATCCATCTCTGAATGGGTACAGCGGAAAGGGGGAGCTGCAGGGAGCGGAGCAGCTGCCGTAGTTAGACACTGGGAAATGCGACTGACACAGCCTTCCGCGCAGCCCAGAGCCGCTGGCATTCCCCCTCCCGTGGGCATGCAGCAAGTCCTGCGCCAAGCAAACCACCCATGCAACCCCACACACTGCCACGGCTGAAGCGGCCACGCTGGGGCTCCACGCTCCCCGCGGTGGTACGTACGGCAAAGGAGGCGGGGAGGGCGGAGGGGGGGGGCAGGAGGGCAGGGGAGGAGAAGAGCAACAACAAAAGAACAACAATAACATCAGTCAGCCCACCTTCAAAAACAGAACAAATTTCAGCAACTCTCGAACCGAGAACCAACCTGATTGTCTTCTTTATCAATACTAGAGTTATCTCGCTTCAAGATAAATCGCTTCTGGGATTCTTCACCTTTTTCATCTTTTAAATGTTCAGAAAACCTTTGCTCTGGTCTGCCAGCAAAGTAAAACATAGCAATAAAAAAATCTTTCTTTTGGCTCTGCTTTGATCTTTATTTTCTCAGTGCTCTTTGTTTTTTCACAGAGGCATTCAGTGCAACAGCAGTTAACCAACAGCAGTTAACATTGGTGGTCAGAAGGAGACGCTGCCTATAGCTGTCTGAGGCTGCCGTATCGCTGCTAACTGCTATTGCTATAAATAGCTTTTGTTGTTGTTGTTGTTGTTGTGTGGCAAGGAGCGGGAATCCAAAGTCTCAGTCACTGAAATATTTAGGCTCTCCTCGCCGTGACTGAAGGACAGAGAAAACAAATTAACATACTGTATGTTAATTTGCTTCCTTCGGTAGCTGTCACCTCCTGCAGCACTGCTGCTTGGTGAAGCCAATCCACCTTTGGAAGTAAAGGAAAAACTGAGAGCAAGCTTAAGAACAAAACCAAGAGTTTGCTCACTCCTAGTAAACGAAAACAGTAATTGGAGGGACTGGTGGAGTTTTGCTTCAACAAAATGTTACCTCATCACCGTTAAGTGGGGAAAATACCCCAAACAACCATAGAGTATCAATGAGTTCACCGATCAAAAAACATCCAGGAATTCATCTTTTTAGTTTAAAAGCCAACCGCCACTCATTAAAAGCTCAACGCTTTCAGGTTTGTAAGCTGGTAGGATGCCACTGCACGCTTTTACCCTGCACAAAAAGCAGCATCTCACGTCACCTCCCCTTGCGCAAGAATCAAAGCTTTAGAAGCAGCTCATTTCACCCAGCTGGTCACCGCTAGTTATCTCATAGCTGTCAACAAGAAACACTCCAGACTGCACCCAGACCCAAACCCATAACATCTTAAGCCCCACCAAAGCTGAGAGGGTGACCACCAGCCTCAAGGAATGAGTTGGGATCCATACACTGCTATCATTCAGCTGAGGGGCACGAACTGTGGGGTTCTGTTTTAAGAGTAGTAATATGCTGTGTCACACCACAAGGTCTCTGTCAGGGACCACAAACCTTCTATTATGTGTTCTAGACATCCTCACATCTAGAAACCTAACAACAACGGACTAAGCTTCCACTCACAGGAATGGACCAATTGTGAAGAAACCAGAAGGCAGAATTTACAGAAGTTTGTGACTTAGTAAGTAACCTCCTCTACGAGGAGGTTCACCTCAGCTTCACCTCATTTCAGGATGGGAAATGAAACCAGATGTGTAAATCAGCCTCTATTTTGTTGTTACAGGCTTGCACCTAACTAATCAGCAACGAATCTCAAATCAAAATACAGTACACATGCAAGCCATAATTACAGTCCAGTACCATTCCCTGTCAGAGGCACAGCAAACATTTATACTGCACCACTAGAAAGATGATATTAAGAGGCAGCAGCTCTCCTGCCTCTCTGCATGGAGTTGGATCTAGATGAGCCTTCCAGCCCTGACAATTCTGTGTGATTCTGTGCGTGACTCCCACTTCTGCTCACAATTTGCACTCTAGTGACAAAGCAACCAAACTAAAAGCCCCATTTCCACAGATTTTGAGCACTCAGGAAGCCTTTGTCCATCACCCAGAGACACCAGCACTAATGGATGTAAAGCCCTCACAGATGAGAGTCAGCAGGCTGTCTGGATGCCCTACTCCCCACCTTCCGGGGAAGCCCAGAGGAGCACGGCAATAGTTTTCTAACCTAATTGGTCATTTGTGATGGTTGCTCATGAACAGAAAGGCTACAAAGCGCCCTTAATGGATTGCTAGGTGTGGTGGTCTGCCTTTTCTCCCATTAATGAGACCTGTCTGCACAGCCAGAAATGAAGATTCACTCCCTCACATATTTTGCTTTGACAGGACCAGCTAAGAAATGCTATTTCCCCCCTCCCCCCCGGTTTTATATCCTAAAGCACAGATAAAGTTTCTGCAGTTGCACTACAGTGTAAAATTGATGGCTGTGAACTCTCTGCTAAGCATCTAATAAACTGTACACCAAGCACAATAAATAACTGGGGTTTTAAAATGCAGAGGGAAGGGGAAAAAAAGTCATCAAAAACTAGAGAAGCAAAACAACTTGAATAGGCAATTTGGGAAAATGTCTCCTCCAACTGCTAATATATTTGAGCAGCATGGGTTTCATACTTCACAGCATTATTTACATTTCTTAAATCTCATTTTCACTTCATTTACTATTTATAAATTGTTACCACTTGTCAAAAGATAATAGGAGAAGCGTGAGATCAAGCCACGAGCCTAAACTAGTGATCCAAAACGTGCCTCTTGATAAAATGATTCTACCAGCCCAGTAAGTGATTAATCTCCCGTTGTGAAAAGAAGTTTGCCTGGGCAGCAAGACTCTCTGCATGTGCAGAGCATTATGGAGCACCATGGTACTACCAGAACGAGCTCCTTCTCTCCCAGTCGTCGCTGGTAATGGTGACCCAGACTAGCAGTGAGGCTGCAAATTGCATCACCAGCTCGGTTAATAAGGATGCAAAGCCTGAGGCAAGACTGTCAAGTGAGAAATAGTATATACCACAGCAACAAGCACCTTCAGGCTTCATGCCAACCTGCATGGCCTCCTCAAACATTGAAAAAAAATCAGAAAAGGACACTGAGTTGAAAGAAATATAAATGGGGTAACCTTAGAGCTGCCTTCCAATAGCTGAAGGGATCCTCCAGGAAGGCTGCAGAGGGACTTTCCATTAGGGTGTCAAGGGACAGGACAAGAGGGAATGGTTTGAAGCTGAGGGAGTGCAGGGTTAGACTAGATCTTAGTAAGAAGTTCTTCAGTAGGAGAGTGGTGAGAGTCTGGAACAGGCTTACCAGAGAGGCTGTGGATGCCTCTTTCCTGGAGCTGTTCAAGCTGAAGTTAGCTGAGTCTAGTTGAGAGGTGTCCCTGCCCATGGTGGGGAGATTGGAGCAGATGATCTCCAAGGTCCCTTCCAACCAAATGCATTCTGCAGCTCAGTGTAAGGTGGGGTTATGCAAAGATAATGAAGGCATCTGCAATCCTTACTTAAACAAGGCCTCGAAGACACTTGTCTGGACTCATTCCTTGCAATGAAACCTCTATTTTGGAAATGGTAGAGCCAGAATAAGCAGCAAAAAACCCCCACCTTTGTCCTTTTGGACACATAGAAAAGATTTTAATAGCAACATCCAGCATAAGATCTTCCCCCCCCCCCCCAACTATTATTACAGTGACTTTAATGTAAGCTACTTTCATTTACTTCAGTAGAGTTCCTCTCAATTTATCTCTGTATGACAAAAGCCAGAGTTTGCCCCTCAGGCATATTTTTTTATATGGACTTTTAAAGAAGACTTCCCTCATTTAATGCTTTTGATTCCTAGTCAGCCATTGTAAGTAGTAATGAAAAAAACCTAAAACCCTGCATACCTTAACCAGGTGTTCACTCTTTAATCAACTGACAGATTTCATAGATGCATTGCAGAGTGATAATGGCTATCAGAATACATGGAGTAAGGAAGTCTCAGGGCATTTCCTTGTGCCTGTCATGTTTAAACACAAACTAATGCAGTTTCTTAGACCTCTATTTACATGGGAGGCAAGAAATTAAATACTGGGGGGTAGAGGGGAGAAAGAAAAGCTGCACTCATTTGGAATGAGCTAATTAGCTCTGAAATAACTGTCTAAGCAGCAGGAAACACAGATACCACACCAAAAGCACAAATGGAAAGAGACAAGCATCAGCTTTGCATGCTTGGTTCTGAAGACTCAAGTCACCATAATAGCAGAGCACATTAAGAGTCTGGTACTGCCAGAGCTAACTTCTATATAGCAAAGAAATCTTGATTATGAGGCACGTGTTTCTGACGGCACCACAGTGCACAGGCTCTTGCAAGATGCTTTTCAAAACAAGCAACATCACCAGGTGTGGAAAGGCTGGGCTGGCCAGTACAGCTGCCCAATGCAATCAAACACACCCAGCAAGTGCTGCAGTGCAGCTCATCTGCAAAAGCCTCACAGGTAACAGCACAGCAGCTGTCAGAAGGAAGGCAACATAGGAAAGGCAGTTCAAAAGCAGAGCCAGCTGCAGCGAGCAAGAGCCTGAAAAACCGAGCTCTGCATTGGCAGCTCATTCAGAGCAGGTAAAGGAGACAGAATGTTGATATTCCTCTGCTGAATGAAAGGCAACACCAAGTGAAAGGTAGGTAGGGTAATGGGGCCTGAACCAGGTAGAAGACCATCCCTGAGCACCCACAGAATCATCACCTAGCAAACCAAACAGCTACCAAAATGCTCTGGTACAAGGACGCCACCAGGAGAGCCAGGAGATGGTGAGAGGAGAGGAGAAACTGTTACCGACAGGATTCTGAGAAGTTGTGAAGATTTAGGGCACTCTAATGCAGGTGTTCTGATGGCTGAACAGCATTTCCTTGTTATTTGCCTTTAACTAAAGCAACTGCTCAGTCCAGCATCATGCTGGCCTCTGTTGTGGATGCACGCTGTGACGCCGTATGCTGGCCTGCCTTGCTTTGCTGGTTTGGCAGCATCTCCTGCATCTGCTCACCGTGCTGCAGGCTCTCCTCGGGCTCTGCATTGCCACCATAGCCACACTGCATGAGGATTACTATTTCTTTGCTTTACCTGGTGGGCCAGAACTCTTATTATCTGCAGTACAAATGACTGTTTTGATCGTGGAGGCACGGGAACGTGTGCTGAATTTACAGAAGTCGGAAGCAAACGTCATCATTGTCAAAAGGTCCCAGGCTCACGATAAATGGCAGAATTCCAGCCCTTCAGGTTATTTGATGAAATGCAGAACAATGTTTTTCAAGAATGAGAGCCCAGAATTACAGCCTTCAAATAGGTTTCATTTATTTAGGGTATGATGAATGCTAAAACACAGTTTCAAAAAGTGAGTGTGGGAATTGAAATACAGATAATTGTTAAAGTACAATGCAGTTATATTATCACAATTTAAAGCCAATCAAGATGGCATTTCAAGCACTTGAAGGTAAATGCCTCATTAACAGATTGCTGCTTTTATAGTATGAGTCACTAAGAACTTCTGTTATGATGGCAAGAGAACATTTAAATCCGTCAAACAAAAAAAACCCCACCCAACTCTATGCAAGATGGTACCTTCAAGGTGCTGCAATCTGCAGGGCAGAGATGCTGCATGCATACCAAAAGATTTATTTTCCCTAGTTAAAGACTGTATATTCTTTAATATTGTTTCTCAGGACACCACATTCTGTATTTATTACTAAACAAGGATGTGAAAAGTCACAAGTTTTGTTGGCAGGCATTCTCCCTCTCACATTGGAGTTGCAGAGAAGTCTGGCAGGACAGAAAGCAAGAGCCAGTAAGGCTACATAGGAGTAATGTTCCCCTGAGTGTTTTTGTTCAGCAATTGTGAGGTTTATTCATTCACTCTCACCCAACCTTCAAGATGCTCTGTCCTAGGACCCCACTAGCATGATTTCAGTGGCACTGGCACCGGTGGCACTCCCCACTACAAAAGCCATGGTGAAGCTCAAGGCAACAGGATGGATAGATGCACACTGAATCTCTTCCATATCAAGTTATTCTGGGTGTGGAGCAAGCAGAGCCTAGATCCTGAAGGCTTTCAAAGTAGACAGTGTTTAAAGAACGTGATCAATGTTGAGATAGCATCACACAACCCTCACAAGCTTTCCTAAAGATTCATTCCAGAAAATTATGCTGTTTCAATCAAAATTATGCTGTTTCAAAGAACTTCTTCCTAACATCCAGCCTAAACCTCCCCTGGTGCAGCTTGAAACTGTGTCCTCTTGCTCTGGTGCTGGAGACTCTGGCAGGCCAATGCTGCACTGCACTCCAGCTCTTCAACTAGATAGGGCTGAAGTGCAATGCCCATTCTCAAGCAGGGACCACTTTAGGTGCTTCCAAAGGCTCTGCTGTTCTCCTGTGATCAAGCTAAGATTATTTCTGCACCTGAGGGACCTGCTTTCTCTTCTCCCACTCTCCTGGATTTGATTTAGTTCTTGATATTAAAGATGTCTATTGAGACTGAACATCTTGTGCAGCACCAATTTATTGCCAGCTAGTTGAGGCTGGTAAGTGGTAGCAGAGTTTATTACAGAATTCATTAATATTTGATTTTAAGGATGTGGTGTACTCTGTTCATGGCTGAAAATTACACTCTTGCATAACTGCTGTGATCTACTTAAAATGACATTTATCTGTCTTAGAAGTTCAAAACTTATCAAGGAAGAGAAAAAGGAAGCCAGCTGAAGACTGGAATACTGCCAACAAAGGCAAGATGGTTGTCCAAAAGCCAACTAGCTATTGAAGAACCTAGTGAAATGCCCCAAGCATACAGATTAATGCCATGAAAAGTTCTTGTGCTTATTTTCACTTCAGGCCATGAACATTTTCCCTGTCATTAGCACAAAGACTTGTGTATGCCACCCTCACGAGGCTACCTTGGAAACAGAGAGGAGAAACAGCTGACTCTGCTTATAGAGACCCAAGGTTTTCCAGAGCTCAAGATACTTCTTCATTTCTAGTGATCATGTCATTAAACTACATTAAACTGGAGGCAGGCAACAGAAGCATAAAAGGTAATTACTAAAACCAATTTGGACCACCTCCAAAATCCACTTGCTCATGTACCAGCAGCTCATTTCTCAACCGCTCAGACTTTAAGACATTATTTCACCTACTACTGACATACAGTTACCTGTGAGGAAAGCACAGGGTCCATTTCAGATCTCTAGATGTCTCTCCAGTGATTTGGAAGTAAAAATGACCCCACAGCATCTCGATTAATGAGCACTTTCCTGCTGCAGCTTGGACGAACACATCGAGATATGTGTTAATTACTCAGACACGGAAGAGCTTCCCTCAACCAAATTACCTACTTGCTATTCCATAGCACTCTCTTCCTGGGTAACCTCCCATCTCCCCACACAGAGTTGGTGACAATAACCTTCTAGGTTTGTCAAAACTTAATAGTATAAGTGGTGTGATTGCAAGGGAAAACAAAAAAAAGGAAAGAGAGAAAGAGCAATACCATGGAGGGCTTCTGATAAATGCTTAACTAATATCTCATTACACTACAGAACACCTGCAAAGTACATGTCCACCTTAATTACAAACAATTTAGTTCTGATAAATTAGATTAGATGAAAATTTAATCCTGGAGCTATTAGATCTGATTCATTAACCCTAACATCTCATTTACAGAGTAAGTCACTTCCATCAGTCCTGTATATGGCTTAACACTGACTGAAGTAAGAATGAAGCCAGTATTTAAGGGTCAAATGCAGCTCAACTTCAAGTGTACCAAGATGCATTTTTTTCCCCTTGTGTATCTTTCATTGTAAACCAAACATATGACTAAAATGAGAGAATGCTTGCTCAGGAAAAAAGCTAATTCCAGTATCAAGAAAATACAGAAAATAAACATGCTAAAAAAATAAATCCAAACAGCAAGCAGAGACTGGAAGAAAGAAAAACAAAACCAAAAAACCAAAACACCCAAAAGCCTAAATTCTTCCAGATGAGCATCAAGCAGCAAATCGATGAATGTGCACAACCTGAAATAAAGCATTTAGCAGAACAGTTGCAACTGAAACAAATGCCTGTAGCATAATAGTAAGCGACTGATAAAATCTGTAGCAGCCATTAACATATGTATGCCCTGAATTATGTCTCCTATCACCATGGGACTGGATAAATGAGAAGCAATCTTCCACCATCGGGCAGGAAAACCTGAGGCACTGCAGTGCACAAGGAAGCTCAGACCACGGCTGAAGACAGACATTTCCTGAGCTAAAGGCTAAAACCTAAGCATCACAGCAATGCCTGCTGGGACACTGGACCCTGGCATCTTAAACACGATTACTACTGGGCTGAGAAAAAAACCAACCAAACAAGAGAAAGAAGTTTTTTTCCAAATCATGTTCCTCATTTAATGCCAGACAGAAATAATCAGATTATTTTTGTTCAAAAAGGAAATAAAATCCATGAAAACCAAGATAATTTGTCATGCAAATGCCACACATGTTACTATGTAGCTCCAGAAAGTCATTATTGTGCATTATTGTTTTATTGATGTTGCTCTCACAATTCTTAGGTGCACAATGTAGGAGTTCTTCTCAAACCTGCACACAATGCCTTTGCCAATTGCAGTGTTATTTCTCAGCCATAATGTTTTCCCATTTTAGCTGCATACATCTCCTGTGCTGCATTTGAAACACATGGCACAGGGATTGGGCAACAGCAACAGTAAACTAGAGGGGAAGTAGAAATATTCCCAGCTTCTGCTTATTTCTTAGCAGTCAAGGAGCAACTGTTCTGTAATGCAGATGGGACAGAGGGAACTAAGTAGGAAACAGAGGAATGGAGCTGAGTCCTTGAAGAAAGACAATGCAAGACTCCAGTGGGGAAAAACACACCCAACAGAAAGAATGGTCATAGAGGCAATTCTGCTTTCATGAGAACCCTGCTCTTTGTATAGATATGGTAATCAATGCATAAGATGCTTAAATGCAGGTGCAATACCTTATTCCTCCTGTATTACAACAAGGAGTGTAAAACCCAAAATTGTGCTCCAAAGGCTTGAGCAAAGAGAGAACTGCTCTGAGATGTGACAAAATAGTTATATGCATTCAGGGACACAGTTGTAACTACTACCATAGAGCCAACTGCAAAAGAGCTGTTACAAATAGTGTGTGAAAAACCTCCTGTCTTTGCCATCAGCAAACGACTGCTTCAAAGAAATTAAAGTCATTTACTCTGAGTACCTCATTCAGTCAAGGGGAAAGGCAAATTTTCCTGCATGCTCTAGAAACTAATACTTGGCATCTCAAGGAATTCTTCTTGGCACTTCAGCCTACTGTAAAAAGAAAAAAGAAAAGCTGTCTAGAAACTATGCCTTACTGCAATTGTCAGTGCTGAGTGGGGGACAGTTTGCTGACATGTCAGTAGGACCCTTCACAAAAGCTGAGATTTTCATCTTCACATGGTGAAATTAGTGAAGCATACTCTACTGCCATGGATGTTATCTACAGCAATGTTCCTCAGTGTATGCACAACAGAAACCTAAAGAGAACTTCCCTTCTTTCCTGCAATTCAGACTGCCTCTAAAAGAGGAGACAGAATGACACAGATTGTTTGACATAAACTGTGAGGTAGGTTATTCAAAGTACATACTGGGCATTAGGTCTCACAGAATCACAGAATTATTGGGGCTACAAAAGACCTCTGAGATCATCAAGCCCAGCCTATGACCTAACACCACAACATCAGCTAAACCCTGCCACCAAGTGCCACCCCCAATCTTTTCTTAAAGACCTTCAGGCATGGCGACTCCACCACCTCCCTGGGCAGTCCATCCCAGTGCCTAATCAGCCTTTCATACCATGCCCTCTTGTCCTGTCACTGGTTGCCTGGGAGAAGTTGGTCTCTACTCTCAGGCAACCAGCACCAGAACGAGAGGACACAGTCTCAAGCTGCACCAGGGGAAGTTTAGGCTTGAGCTGAGGAGAAAGTTCTTCACTGAGAGAGTCATTCATCATTGGAATGGGCTGCCTGGGGAGGTGGTGCAGTCACCGTCCCTGGAGGGGTTCAAGAGGAGATTGGACGTGGCACTTGGTGTCATGATCTAGTCGTGAGGTCTGTGGTGACAGGTTGGACTTGATGATCTTTGAGGTCTCTTCCAACCTTGGTGATACTGTGATACCCCCCACCTGACTACAATTTCCTTTTAGGTAGTTGTAGAGTGCTAAGGTCCCCTCTAAGATGACTCCAGGCTAAACAACCCCAGCCTCCTCAGCCTCTCCTCATATGACTTTCCCTTCCACTGATACAGTTCAGCTCTAGATTCTAAGGAACACCTGTACCAAACATAGCATCTTAGTACTGCCCAAAGCATTTGGGGCATCTTAAAGGCACCAAGAAACCTCTGACTGGGCCAAGGCTATATTAACATTTCCATACTAACAGAGTAGGAAGAAGGCTGAATGTTACAAGGATCATAGCTCCCGATGCTCTCGGATAAAAAACCAACAACTATTAGTCATAACTGAAGCTGTGAGTATTGGTATAAAGTTCATAATAGGTATGTTACACCCTCAGCATGTCGGAAAATGTCTAAACACAGCCACCTTCTCAGTCCTGATAAGCCTTGCCACTCATGCTTATATAAAGCTGTACAGGAGTGCAGGCGTGGGCTATGGTACAGACATTCTTGTCACAGGGGTGATGATCTCAACTAAATGAAAACCCTTCTCATTTCCCAAGCACCTCAAACACACTTCACCTACGTTTCTCCACCTATCCACAGATAGCCCAATGAATGAATCTGATTGAACTGCTATGTGTAATCATATGAGCAGCTCTGCAAAAAGCTCTGAAGTACTTCCAGGGATTTGATAGGAATTATGAGGCATACACAGAACAGAAGGTGGCACATAGACTTTCTTTCTGGCTCCAATTTGGGAGGCCCTGTCCAACATATTGCCTCAATTCCAAACTCGTGTTTATATCATATTTCACTCTCTTAAGAGGCCTGTGCATTTCTGTGTCTTTTCAGAGGCGACAGGCAGACACGGACTGACCAACAAATACACATTGCAACCATTGCACAAGAGCAGCTCCATCCTGAAAACAAAGCAGAATTCCCATTTTTAAGTAGTATTTGAGCCTTCTGACTTTTTTTATAGTCAAAACAACAAGAAAACCCCTCCTTCATTTTCTAATCAACCTCTCCCACGTCTGTTGTTGAGGATAAGATTTCCAAAGCTGGGCAAGTTCATTAAGCAGGACTTTTAATGATAGAAGACCCCAGGAAATGCTATTTGGTTTTTGAAGTTATTCTCCTTTTTTAACTTAGTCTTAACTGGGGAGAAAAAAAAAGTAATATGGAAAGATACTTTGTTTTCCAAATCCACTATTCCATGGATGACCAGAGAAGCTGAAGCCCTCCTTCCACCTGCAGCCTCTTCAACAGCACTTTCTCAAATTCCAAACCCCTTAAAAGCAGGCACTTCATAGGCACAGGGACACAGCAGCAGATGTATGCCCTAAGATGGTCACCTGGTAAAAGAAATTAAATGCTCCCAGCCATTCCATTCCCAGCCTTGCCCCCAGTTTGACAGACCTTGCTCTGTACTGTGCTGACTCTACAGTAGCATCGTTACCAGATCCTTCCAACAGGCTCACAGGATGTTAGGGGTTGGAAGGGACCTCTGAAGATCTTCCAGCCCAACCCCCCGGCCAGAGTAGGACCATAGAATCCAGCACAGGTCACACAGGAACATATCCAGACGGGGTTGGAAAGGCTCCAGAGAAGGAGACTCCATAAACCTCTCTGGGCAGCCTGCTCCAGAACCTCCTGTGCTGCAGTTTCCATCCATTGCCCCTTGTCCTGTCACAGGGTGCAAACGAGCAGAGGCTGTCCCTTCCTTCCTGACACTCAGCCCTCAGATATTTCTATACCCCTTCCATCTCAGAGCCATCAACTCTTCTGACACTTGTGCCTCTAAGCACCCATGGGCAGTGAGCATGGGAGCTCTCTGATAAACAGAATAAATGCAGCTCACTGCCTGGAGCCAGGAACAACTCACTGCCTGTGAATGTGAGCAGAGATGTGACACCAGCCCTTCCCTCGGCCAGAGGAATAAGCCTAAGGTGCTTATCTGAGCCCACACAGTGCCTCTGCAGCATCAGATGCTCTTCCCAAACAAGCATACACACACCAGTCACAGCTAGTGCAGGATTTATGAGTTCTGGAGTATGCAAGAATACTCTTCTCTCTGCACAGCATGTGGCTACAGTACTCTGGAAATCATAAGCCATAAAGAGGTAACCTTGTCAAAATGCAAATCTTCAGAGTATCTGTGGGGCCCCCATAAAGCCACATAAAACCATCAAGGCTCAGGCTTACAGCACAACATAACCACGTTCAAGAGTATCTCAGCTGCTTTCCACATTCTCTGCTATTCTGGATACTGTTCAAGCAGTAATTAATAGAGTCAACACATTCCCAGTGTTTGGTGTTGATTCTGAACCATACCAAATTGCCTGCTCAGAGTACTGAAATGCAGGAGACACGAAATAGCACTGGACGCTGTCAGATGTGGAACTTACACCACGTTTGCTGCAGATAGCAAAATCTCATCAGCCCTTATTCAAGCTGGATAATAACAATCTATTTTCTGTCACAGCCAGGGATGCTTTAAAAACAAAACCAGAACCCAAACAACATGTCATCTCCTCCAGTTATGAAGAGAGCTACTTCTACAAAGCTTTATTTTACAGCAGTATCAGAATAACGCAAATAACACACTGGAAGCACCACAATGCAACACGAGCCTCACATAATCCAGTTACCAGGCACCAAATCACTGCAGAAGTGAAACCATCTGCAGTTTGTGTGGTGCTGGCAAACCAGCTGTACTCACAGTCACACAGCAGGGCGAAGCCCTGTGTTTATTTCTGGGAGAACTACGCAGGAATGGTGTCAAAACCAATTTGTCTGGCTCTGTGCCTCCCCTCCACCTCACAAGACCACAGCTGAAAGGGTCATTGGATTTGTTTTACTCCTGCAACGTCCTGATTGCCCACACGGATACCAGCCCATGCGGGGCCAGCAGCCTTGCTCATCCCCACCACAGGAGCAGCCACAGCTTCACCAGGGCACTTGTACAGAGCTCTGACTGTGGAAGAAGACTTCAGTGTCCTCACCAGAGGCACAGGACAAGCACTTGCAACAGGGCTTCCAGCAGCACCTCTCTCTGTGTTGACAGCCACCCAGCCAAGCAAGGCATTCTCAGTTACTAATGTGGTATTATCACATTAGCAAGTCAACCAGGAGAAGGCAAGGTTGTGTGAAGAGATCTGCAGCAGTCGGGGCACTGCAGAAGTGACACGGATGTGAAGGGAAAAGGGAGAACTGCAAAGAGAGAGGAATGCCTATAAAACATTCAAATACCAGTGACTGTCTTTTTGTTCAAGAGCAGACTTAATTTCCACACACACACACCCCCCCATTTACAGCTCAGAAATGACCACTGGTTTGCTGCACACCCAGCTCTTGTTTGTTTCTTTTAAATTCAGATCCAAACACAGCCCTTGCACAGGGGAAGATATTACCAGACCCTGAGGCTAAGCCTTAGCAGCCTGAGTATTAGTTTTATTGAGCTACTGTAATTCTCTTGACTCCTGACAATCAGAATGTTAGTGCACACTCTATTCAGGCCTTTAAAAACATCAGTGTCTAGGTGTTGGCTTGCAGGTGGCAGCAGACCTCAGGGGTAGCCTGAAAAGTACCAAAAATAAATCATCCATGATCTTAAATTTCCTTCACACACAAGGAAGACTTTTAGGGCTCCGTGACATCAATACCAACGTGTGTGGCTCAGGTTCTGATCTTGCAAAATGAGGTTGTCCTTCTGGCCTTCTCCAGGAGAAACTAAAACCAAAACAGAACTCTCTGCAACTGCATCTACACACACCACCTAACTACTGGATATGTAAATGAAACAAATGTTTTTATTTCTCCTACTAATTGAATGTAGGAAGCACACAATTTTCAAATGGAGCTTTCCTGTTCCCATACCAGATACCAAAACCTCATTATCCAGCTGTAATTACTTCCTCTTCATGATGTAGTTTATAGGTAAAGAGGGAGAGGAAAGCTACAGTCCATGATGGTTAATACATGTGCTCAGCAGAACAAGTGATGCCGATTAGGTAAGGACACAGGACTGGACCTTTGCTACACCAGCCAGGGAACTTCATACTGAGCTTTTGCTAGCTTCATACAGGTTCACATAAGACAGCACAAAGCATAAAGGAAAGTTTAATCTGCCAGGAACTCCGCAACACATTTGAACCATCAGAAGGAATTCATATCCCACAAAAATTCTGTGGTCAAACAATGAGATTTGAAGAGAAAACAAAGTGGGACTGGGAGGGCAGAAGAGGAGGAAAAGGGAACAAACGGTGGCAGGTGGTGGAGAGGAACTAAATCAGGTTGGGCAGAAAACAACTCTTGAAGCAGGGACAGCCAGAACAAGGGAAGAGGCAATCTTTCAAATACACTTGGGTTATCTAGGATACAGCTGTATGCTATCAGGGGACAGGTAAAGCAGCCAGCTCATTTCTGTGGTACAGTGGTGGCACTGGGAAGCCAGGGTAAGCCACATTCCAAGATACTGCCTTAAGTTTCTTGGAAGAGACAGATTTGGTCGATTTCTCCTCACATATCTTTATATCCTTCAATAACATCACACCGAGAGCCCTGTCCTCCTCCCCTCCCACCCCAGAAGCAACAAACAGCACTCACTCTGGCTACCAAAAAAAAAAAATAAAAATTAAAAAAATGAATTAAACAAAAAATATGCCACACAGTAAACGGCCCAGACCAGGCTCTTGTGAAAAGGAACAAGGGCAAACACAACAGTGGTGCTACTTACATCCTGGTATTGCTGGTCTTGTTGATAATTACAGATTTTCCAGTCTGATCCACGTTGTGATCCATGCCAAAGTAAGCTGCCACTCTGTGCACTAACATCCTCTGATATGATGACATCTGAGGGAACTTTTTATAGTGATTACTGGGGAAAAGTGAAAACAAATCACACTGACGATTGCACTTCCCTCTGAGCTGTAACTGAATCAAAAGAGCAATGCATTTGCTACTCCAGGGGATGCAAACCTAACTGAAAACTGCCCTTGTGCACCGATATATAAATGTTTGCTACAAGGAGGCAGAAGAGATACAGGAATTATTTTTAGAGTTTCTAATCAGCACATTTCCACGTGCTACTCAGGCACAGAAAAGCTCACACTTCAGGGTGTCTGTTGGGAAGAATTTGTCCCCAGATCCCATGCACACACTCATGCTCGCTGCACAATCAGCCCTGCAGATCTGCTGAGACGCTGGCAGCAGCTTCCTGCCTTTCTCCTGCAGGTCAGATGCAGGGTGATGCTGGAAAGCTCCAGTTTGGCAAATACTCCTATTCTCCTCTCTTACTGACAAAAAAGGCTTATTTCTTGTCAGCACAATTTCTTCCTCTGCTGCTATTCTGATTCTCTTTTTGGCTTTTGTTTGCTTGTTTTTAAAGCTGCAGAAACATTTTACTATCAAGAACATGTGGTAGCAAGAATCCTTCCACTCAATCTAAGTTTTATTTTCCAGCACATTAGGATAGCACAGCACACAGGGAAACTTGTCAGGTAGTGCATTTGATCATCCTGTGCCCTAAAATCTGTAACGGTATTTCTGGACTGAAATGGGTGAATCAAATGCAATTATGAAATAATAAAAAGCAAAAGGTGGCTTTGATTTGGGGTTTTTGTGATGGGGTTTTGGTTTTTGGGGGTTTTTTTGGCTTTTTTTTTTTTCATCTCTACTGTATTTTAAGTAGTACCACCATGTGCCAGGAAATAAAAGGCTGATTTTGCAGCATGCCAGTGAGAGGGCTCGGGTCCCTCAAAACAGTTCCCATCGCTTCACCCGCGCCTGATTTAATAACCAAGTGTGGAATTGGACTTACTTGTTGTCACTAATAAAATCAATAATTTCCTGTTCCATTTTCAAGAGTATCATTCTATCCCTGTCAAAAAGAAACGTAAAGATCTGTAGCATCAACTACCAAGAGACATTTGAGATGAAAAGCTGCACCCATCGACGTTTGTAAGGCAATTTTGCAAGCATTGTCAGCTAGCTTGATTCAAAATGAAAGGTGCTTTGCCCTGGCACATCTAAAGACGACCCCAGCCTGCTTTGCTGCACCTTTGCTGACACGAGGGACAAATTTAGCTCTCTCTTGAGCCCAGCTATATTCTGAGAGTGCCTCCAGCCACAGCAGGCTGTGATCAATGCATTGTATAGGAAGACTCTGACTGCTATGGATAGCTATGGTCTTTTTTTTCACCCCTGGTTTTTCTGTGGAAGATAAGATTTGCAGCGAGCCCAGCTCTTTCACAAGAGAGCTGCTACCCACAGAAATTGTCAATGTTTTGTCTGATACACAAGGCACTGATCTGCAGGCAAGAAGCCTGGGCATATCTAATCTGGTAAGAGAGCACAATGCAGAACACCACCTTTGAACTACAGCTCCCAGGAGACAATGCCACAGCATTTCTCAGTCAAAATACATTGTTTTCAACTGGACGGTCTCAGATGTTGCTTTTCCCTCCCCAGATCTCCTGTTGAAAACATTCAAAATTTTCCCCAGCATGTTTCCACACACTCATTTATCTTTTTCTAAGCCTGACAGAGTCCAACACTGTTCTTTTGCACTTTCTCATTTTGAGCAGCTACACCAGAGGCTATGCAAGCTGTTAGGTGCCCAGTTATTCCTAGTTCACCTATAGCTGCTGAATGATATGGTACCTATTGAATGGATTCAACTGAAACAAACCTTGAACATCAGTGTACGAAAATGCTCATTCCTTACACATTTAGAGGCAAATTTAATGATGAGATGAACTCATTGCTCCAAATGACAACTGCAAGAATACCAAGAGCAGAAGCTGGCAGTGCGCATAGGGTTTTAACTGTGTACAGCACTGCCCAAAGGAAGCTGCTTTATAATCCTATACAAATCTCTACCTGTAATGGGTATAAGACATTACTGCTAATATCATGTAGAGCTATATGCAAGAAGGTAAGGAAACAACCAGACATGGCTGATAGTGAAATTAAATAATGGATGACTGGACAGAGGAGTAGAGGTTGATGAGTTTTCATAACTTTTTCCTCAGTTAGCAGCCTACCTCCTTTACATTTTCCCTCAGACCCATCTCCAGAAGTAATAATAACACAGTGTACAGTTACAGGAACTCAAAGGCCACCAGCTATAGTTTCAGGAGTGCCAGCTGTAATGCAGAAAATACATACCTGGGGTTATTCTTTAGTGTGTTAATGAGAAACTCATGCAAATCTATGCCTGTTGAGTCTGTATACTCTTGACTGCAATCTGTAAAAGAAAAACAAACACCCCCCCCAATTCACTTATTTCATTTCCACCATTCCAATTAAGCTATGCTATGAATCAAAACCCATTTCCCAGTAACAATTTGAAAGCATATGCTCTGAAAGAAAATGTTCATTTGGAGCTCAGCCAAGAAAGATCTAGGCTCAGAAGCACTGGGTGGGTGCTCACCATCCCTGTGCACCGCTCTGCTGAGAATGTAGCACCAAAATCAGATACCCACAGAAGCTGCTGGCCATTTGAAAGCAGAGGAAACTTTCAGTGCCCCTCAAGACCCTGCTAACTTCTTCCTTAGAACTACTAAATAATATTTTTTTTTTTTTAAATGAAAAAAATCCAAAACCCCAACACAAAACCCCCAGCTTTTATTCATCTCAGTCTGTCTCACTCGACAGCGCTGCGCACATGGCAAATGAGGCATCGTGCCAATGGGAATTCTATTTGCATTAGCAGAATAAATCCCGTGATGCCTGGGAGTGGGTGGGTAATAGGGATGCGTGACAGCAAGCAGAACTCATTTTTCAGCACTGCTCTATCTCCTGACTCAAAAGTCCACCCAGATCCTCAAGCTGGCGTGAACTGTGAGAGCTCCATTGAAGCCAACTGACAATTCACACCAGCTGCGGATCCACTCCCAGGTAAGCAACCCTTATTTCTGAGAGATTATACTCTAACTTCATACCAGGTTAAAACAATGGCTTTTAAATAGCAAATTCAGGCACAAGACCTTTTCTGAAGTCTTAGGAGGTGATGGCAATAGATTGCAATGCAAGTTAAAGGTCATGAATGGGTTCCCTTATAGCACATAAGCAAAATTCTCCAAGAGAGAAGAACAAGCAGGAAGAGGATTGCTCTCCACTGCTTACATTGCACAAGTGACATGCCAATATTATCATTAGTGGAGCAAACAAATGATTAGAGTCTTAGACTCACTATATAATCACACATATATTTACATACAGATGTGTTTATAGCAACACAGTTCAGGATTTGCTTTAAAGAAAATTAATGGCCTCTGTTTGGAAGGCTGCAAAACCACACTGGGGAACACTGCTACTGTGTATTTACACCCAAACAAAGAAATGCATGGTTAGAAAAACACACAGTCCTTTTTAACAGCAATTAAAGCAATTTAAATATTCTTAAAGTCACCTTTTGACAACATTCTGATCTTGTTTTTTTCACTGTTTTTATCTTTTTCTTTATTTTTATCCTTCTCTTTTTCTTTCTCGGAGTCATCTTTACTACATTTATCTTCTTCTTGCAAGCTAGGAAAACTTGAAAGCTGTAGCTGGATTGATTCCTGTTGGGGGGGGGGAGGGGGGGGAGAAGAAAAGGGAAAGAAAAAAAAAAAAGACAGACAAATTTAGGGCCAGATTTAGGGAGCTTCCAACCTGCAGAGATTTGTGTTAAAATGTGTGTAGCTAGAAAAGCTGAAGCCAGATACATTTCTTTCCCTATTTGAAAACTTATTTTCATATTTTTTTTCCCCCCAGGAGAATAAGGGACATCTTAGAGGCCCAATTCTAGTGGTAAGTGTATTTCTTCCCTAATAGTTGAATACTATAAACTCTTAGTCTACATATATTAAAGGGACCAGATTATTCCATTCTTCAGTAACTCTCACTTAAGACTGTATAGAATAGTAAAATATATTTTCTGTGGGCTTTAAGTAATTTTTCAGTTTAATAAATAATACACATGGTAAATGATGATGAATGGGCCCACATCTCAAAATCAGACTTCCTTCCCCTCACTAGAAAATCCTGAAGGCTCATCTGAACTGTTCTAGAGATCTTAATGCAGCATCAGCCCAACTAAGCTTTCAGGCTCTAAGAGTAGAAAAGTGTCAGCTAATGATGAACTCAGCTGTGTATGAGAGGGCTTACTAACTTCTCAGCTACTTGGTGTTTAAAGGCATGTGCAAACATGCCTCTAGCCAAGGGGGTGAAACATACACTACAGCTGTCAAGCAAGTTGTGGTAAGTGAACTTCTCCAAGGCATCACGAGTTTTACCCTTGAAAATTCTGAGGCTCTAAGTCCCTTTCAAAAACATTCTTCAGCTTCAAAAACTAAATTCAAGCTGCTTTGCATCTTCTGATTTGTTAGCTCCCACTTACAACATCACCTTATGTTGGCTTTGTTTTACCAGAACACTAACTGGGTTTATTTTGATGTTACCAAGGCATAATTTATCTATTTCAAGAAATACCAATCTGGTTGGACAAAACTGAAGGACTTCTTCTGTGTTGATATCCTTTGGAGGAAAAAAAAAAACCCAAATAAATGGCCAAAGTAATATTAATATTTTTAAGTAGTGTACATCGAATTAAGCTATCACAGAACTCCCTGCTAATGCAGTTGTATTTAACAGAAGAGAGTCCTGCAAGCCTGATCATTTTTTTGGCATTGTGGTAATGAAAACCAAACTCACCAGACCTGGAGAAACATGAAAGTAAATTCCTTTCCTCCATAGCTTTTCAAATGATACTAGCATACAGAAAAAAAACAAACAAAAAAAAGAGATCAATACAAAACTTTACAGGGCTGGTGTTTGCTTGTCTGTTTTTTAAAGCAACAAGACCATTAGGAACTCAAAAGATGCTTTCAATTATTGGTAAGAATTGTAGGGTTTTGCCTTTTCTTTTTTTTTGAAGAACTACAAATTAGCCACCATGACATGTGTTAAGACAAGATCCTAACAGAACAAGATACCAGCATCAACATGCCACAGTAGGACATTACTTGAGAATTTCTCTCCTCAACCATTACTTGCTTTCGGTGGAGTGTGGCACAAAAGACTTGAGATGAGAAGCACTGTAAAAGAGAAACAAAGCCCTACAGCCAAAACTTAACCTGACCTGCCGTCCTTAACCCCTATTTCTGGTAGTTTTGGCTGACAATGTTAGGCAAAAGCTGAGCTTAAATGGGGAAGGAGTGGGCACTCTTGGTCATTTGAGGTCAGGACGCACAGAAAAGTGTTTTCTAATCTCCTGGGTTGTACTCAGAGGACTATAACCTATAGCAGTTCAGTTTCTCATTGAAACAACAAACTTTGGATCAAGGGCTGCCAAAAGACCCCAAAAGGTAACTCTGATTCCTTGCACTGCCTGAAGCAGAGTGACAGTGCCATTGGCTTTTCAAACCAGGAGAAAAATGTAACTGGCCACGCTGTTCCCAGGATGTTAATCCTAACCTTCACAGTGGTCATTAAACTGCACTCACAAGAGGAAAAAAAATGACAGACTTTACACATGAGCACACATATGGACATACAGTAGATAGATGTCTTACATGGAACAGAATACCTCTGTATTTGCACTGGAAGAAACACACACGGCTGTAGGAGTCGTGAAAGCAAGCTGCTGTGTATTTTCTTAGATTTTTATTGATTTTTTTTTAATAACAAAATACAGTGTTAATAAATACATTGATACAAGGTTAAGTATAAGTGAACAACAAAATAAATGTTCAAATTGCAGTAATACACTTCTCGGTCAACAGGATCACATTAAAGGCAACATTCCTTTTAAGTAAGGACATAGTGAACCATCAGGTAAGCGCTTCAAGATCAAGTAATACAGGTAAACAAGTTGGTTTGTTTTTTTTTCCCTGTACAGGAAAATGAAGGCAAGTGTTCAAATATAAATACAAACATCGAGTCTGCAGTACAATCCATACTCAGTAGTTCTGGCAATGTACCGTACATTCTCTGGTAAGTAAGTCCCTGTGCTTTGTAAACCATGAGGAGAAAACAATCATTAAAAAAAAAAAAAAGAGGGGGAAAAAAGAAAGAAATTCCAAACTAAAAATAAGGGTGGGTTTGGTTTTGGGTTTTTTTTTTTTTCCCCCCTCTAAGCAAAGCAATTTGGTTGGCACAAAGCTTGCTGTATCCTTCAGCCAGTCCAAGGAGGAGCCTGCAGGTCCAGCTTTCATGGCAAAGCTGAGCCACGTTCGTTAGCAAAAGGTCAGGGAGAGCAGAAGTGCAATTCCTAACTAAGTAATTACACCAAGGCAGCTGCATCTTTAGGAAATAAATGCTGGGCTCCAGGGAGGCATTTTATCTCCCATAAATGTTTTGATATGGTAAAAAAAATAATATTTGGGGCAGCTGGTCAGAGTCAGGTAAGACCAGAGGCTGTGTCTGAGAGGGACCCCTCCTCTACCTGGTGTCGCAGTGCGATCCAGACAGGGATTTTGCCTCAAAACCTGCCAGTCTGACGTTTAATACAGGTCCTGTGCAGTACATTATAAACTACCATGCAACGCTTAATACAATCTCTGTATATCAATCTCCTTTTCATTCTCCATTAAACAATAGGAAATACAAATGAAAGCAGAAGAGAAGCCACACATCTGGAGTACCGCGAGTGAAGCAGAAAGCATCTACCTACAACAGAACAACTGATAACATAACCTGCCCACCTACTGCAGAAGCAGCTTTGTAGAGCAGTAGGAAATGTAAACCCTCTCCTGCTAACCAACCTGGGTTTTGGTCTCTCAAAAACAAACAAACAAACAAATAAAATGTTAAAATAAATAAATAAATAAATAAAACCCTCTCCATTCTTAGGAGCTAAGAGGAGAGCTGAAATAGTTTCACTTCAAGTCAACAGAGGAAATGTTAGAAAGTACACTTCAATGTGATTTGTTTTTGTGCTAAGCTCAGAAGAAGTCACATATTCAAGCTCTCTCGAAGGCTGATCTCATCTGAGCACAAACATCTTGTCACTTACAGGCAGTGCTTGTGATCTCTTGGGCTTGGATTTTTTTAAGCCATGTTCTTACCAGGCAAGCAAAGAAGAGCAGCATTTGAGGTCTTTGTTTTTGCTTTTTGGGATATTTTTTTTGGAAAGGAAGTCTACAAAGACTGCCACCAATGTTACTGTCTGAGGTGAGGGGTGCAGTGGACAGAACTCAGCCAGCTGCTGGGAATACAACACTACCAGCACAGATAAACTCAGGTACATGGTTTTTGATACCGGAATATCTACACCAAGGATTCAGAAAAATGAATGCCACTCAGGAGGAGGCATCCTTGGCTCTACCAAGGTATTTTAGAGAGCACTTGTGACTTGGGAGTTTTATGTGAAGGGGGACATTGAACTGGAGTCTCAGAGGAACCAGAAACCAGAGCATACTCATAACTGTGTCTGGTGCAGCCTTGAAAGAGATAGCCTTAGAGAAACAAAATGTTAATACTCTTTTTGATTGTTACTATTTGTCTTTTTTTTTTTTTTTTTAAATTTTAAAATCTGAATTCTTTTGAATTCTTTTCCATTTGCTGAAATTTTCAGGGGGTCTGGAAAAAAAAGCAAACAATAACCCTGTGATATAGTATAAAAGTAGTATTTCAAAAATCAAGTTCACGCTAAGCCAGATAACTTCATAAAATGTGTTCACTGTTGGATGTAATTTTTTCCCCCAAGACAGACATTGTTATGTGCCCAATTAAGTAACATAATCATGCAACTGAACATGGAGGTCAACCATGCAGCTAACAGCAATGATTGCAAGGGTACCTGATTATCATGGAGATTTTCTGCTCCCGGGCGAGGGGTTGACTCTTCACACACAGCAAGGCTCCGGACAAGTTTTCCTTTAGCTCCTGACTGAACAAAAGAGAGAGAAAACAACACAGAGAACACTACTGCTGACCCCAAGTCACATCAGCTGTTCCTAAATACCCCAAATAACTACTACCCACACAGCCAGCAAAATTTTATCTGCCTTCAGTGTGGGTTCTAAGCAACAAGCCATTTGCCACACAAGGCAGGTGGTAGGTTTCTTCCCCCCCCCACCTTTGGCATTTACTAATCTCTGCTACATTTCACTCATTTCCACCAAAAATCATGATGGCAAAGAATAAATAACCCAGTCCTGAAGGTAATTTACCAGAAAAGTTCCTTATGTCATTTAGTTTGGGGCTGGGTTTCCCTCCCTCCCCCCCCCCCAGTAGAATTATATCCAAGGAACACAGACAATAAAATGTGTAAGTTTTATGGATCTGCACATGGAAAACAGAAAGGTTTGGGGCTTTTTTGTTGCTCCTAGAATCTCCTTTCCCCCACACTCAGGGACCTAGTCAATCTCTGCTGCTTTATGTCAAGATTAGGCTGTTAAAACAGAATTCCAACAGAAAGGTTAATTACTAAAGCAATAGGAAGCAGCTCTTTCCACCCCCAGTGGCACGCAGAACCACAAGGTCTAACAGAAGCACACAGTGAGCTCCACAAGGTCTAACACAAGCACACAGTGAGCTCAGCAGCATAGAAATATGATGGATAAATAAAGGGAAGCCTGACACATTTTATTATCTAGAGAAGTGCTCTGCCTTTGTGCAACAAGATTATGGGGTAAGAGAGAGGGGAAAAAGCCAACCAAACAGAAGAGCAACGAAACCCACTTCAAGCGGCACACAGGTGATGAAAGGCCATCACTTCAGTTGCAGTCAGACATTTCATATCCTACCATGACATGCAATTCCAAACAGAGATGGCCTCTTACCTTGGATTTCTTTTTCTGGTTTGAGTTTCCACCTCGTTTCTGGGTACAGCAAAAGAGAGCAGCAGTTATCACTTCAGCATGACAGGAGCATTAAGCATCAATAAAGAGACTAGATCACTCCTTAATAATACTCTTTTAATTAGCTGCTGACTGCAAAAACAACTTCCCCAAGCCCAGACTGGAAAGCTTGGAAAACCAAGAATCATTTCTGCTCACTCTGTTCATCTTAAGAACAGGTACAAACAAAAGAAAAAAACAAACAACCCACACTGCACAGTGTTCTTTAGCTTTGCATATAATAAAAATGTAAGAAAAGGCATACTTAAGTAAATGCTCCCCCTCTCCAAACTCCTCTCAAACTGCAGTCTCTCCCTTTATTCCTATATTTGATTGAGCAAAAAGGATTAAAACCCCCTCCTCATTCGATGAAGTCTTCTCAGCAAATTACCTTCTTAGGCTTTGCATAACAACTTTTTGTTGCCAGTAACACCTACAAACCAAACCACACATTAAGTAATTATTCATTAGCATTACCTGTGAATTCATGAGATCAAGGTAGTTTTCTACATCCCCCCAAAGAAGGGGGGAAAAAAACAGTCAAATGTTTCAGCAAACTTTTAACACAGATGTCTAGAAATTAATTTCTCAGAAAAATTAATAACATGGACAGCAGCCTAAAGAGCTTGAAGAGTATAACAAATGACAGCATTTACTTTATAGGGTGATAAAAGGATCAAAAAGAAAAGAAAGACAAAACAAACCAAAACCAAAACAAAGAACAAAGTAAAACAAACCAACAAAAACCCAACCAAACCCAACCAAACAAAAAGAAGCCTCAAAATTATGAGGAAAAAAAATAAGCAGAGTAGGCAATGGAGAGACAGAAATGGAAAGGGCAGTGGCAGCAGCACACTGATATTGCATGTGCCTGTCCACTATTCCTGTCTTACCTGCAGCTCTGTCTTGGCATCGCTCAGCTTCTCCTCCTTCTCCTCCACTTCTGAGCTTTCAGATTTATTAAGGATACAGTGGTCAGGGTCCACTTCAGAGATGGCAGTCTCCTGCTCATTCACAGCTTCCTCTGCTGTCTCCTGGTTCAGTTTACCTTGCTCAGACATTCTTCCAGACAGAAATTAAAACAACAAGATTTGGTGACCTGAAAGGTCAAGACACCACGACAAACACACACAAAAAGACACTGGGGGTGAATTATTTCTTTTTTGGTTATTTTTTTTAAAATTTCCAAGTAAGTAATTTCATTTCCTTTGACAAACAACCCAAAGCGTGCAGCTCAGGACTGGAAAGCAACACACAGCCAGCTGGAGAGGTGTACTGAATTGACAGTGATGGATAACAGAAGTATTAGGTTAGGTTAAAGAAACAGCCCTGGTGGTGAGCAGATTTAAGGTAAGGTGCTCTGACTCCCCAGACCAGCCCTGGAACTGTCAAGGGGCAATGAGGGACACTCTGCTACAGAGCTCAGCAGCACCAAGCAAGAACATTTGGACAATGCAGGTCTCTGGCATCTCTGGCACCTCCTCTAGATTTTTTTTCCTTCACCACCCCCCCCCCCCCCCCCCCCAAATAAAAAGAATACCCAAACAAACAGAAATAAAACCCATGCCTGAGCACCAGCACTGTTTCTAGCACTCAGCCTTGGCTGCTGTACATAGCAGAAGCCCATGGTGCTCACTACCAGTTTAAAAAAAATATTATATTGAATCACCTCTTCAAATACATAAATATGAAAACTAAAATGGCAATAAAGCTTCCTGGGTCAGCATAATCAGGCATCAAACTGACACTTCCATTATTAAAACCCTAAGCCTCTTCCCAAACCCCACATCACTCTCCAGCACTATGAAAATCCTCCAGGAAGCCCTTGGCAGGTATTTCTAATGAAGATATCTTAACTGAGCTGCATTTGCTCTCAGCTCACAATAGCTTGTTGTACAGAAGCTTTAAAGGCTTTTCAAAGTTAAAGCCCTATGATTATTTTCTCCCTCTTTCTCTGTCTCTCCCCTCTGCCCCACCCCATCTCCCTCCTGATGCCTCCCCCACTGATCAATTGTCAGATGAGTCTCATGAATAATTTAACTTTTCTTTGCCCATCCATTTGGCCTAAGAAGGATCTTCAGGAAAAAACAAGTGCAGCTGAGAAAGGGAGAAGAGGGCTCTTTTGCAAGAGCCTCATCACCTCTCAGCAAGGAAACAGTGGCTTTGCCACACTCCTGGTTTACAGCTTGTCATTAACACTCTGGAATCACTTATCTTCAAATTCTGTAAGCTACTCTTTTGAAGTGGAAAAAAAATCAAAAAGAAGACATTCTCAGTTTACAAAACTTACTCCTTCCAATTTTTACTTTTGTTTTGAAACTGTAAGCAAACAAAAGCATAAAACCTTTCCTACATAATCTTCATCTTTGAGGAGGACTGGGGCATTTCCCATGGTTCATAAGCTAACTGGAACCTGAAGCTCAACTCTCAGCTCACACTAAGCCAAATCAAGCTTTAACTTCTTCTCCTTCCTCGCACCCCCCTGCCCAGGAAGTGCCATGGATTGGCTACTCTGCACTTCCAACCGAAGCTTCAACCGCTGTGCTAAGAATCCAAAACACGATGAGTGGCAAGACCTGAGACTGGTCTTCACTGGTTAAGGATCTTCCTCAAGAGAAGCACACACATGCACAAAGCTCTTCATGGACGTGTCACCCCACAGCTCCTCTGCACCCTCACACGGCGCCGACAGCGACATTTACACCCTGGGTTGATTCAGCCGCACCAAGGAAGCCGTTTACCTGGAAAACTGCTATAATTCCCACCGCCCTTCTGCTGGCTTCTGTTGGTTTTCGCTGGTAAAGTCCACACAAATGGTCAATGACAACGGGAGTCCCATGTCCCCATTAACAGTTCAGAGTGCCAATCTCCATGCTGGTCCTTCAGAGAGTTTGATGGATCATGGTCAACCTGGAAAAAGACGAGAAGTAAGTGACAATGGCAACGAATGCGGTACAAGGTAAAGATGCAAGAGACAGGACCAGGTTTCTAACATCAATGACCAGCTTCGTGCAAATCACTTTCACAGCTTGATCCAGCTCCACCTGTCTCAAAACTGCCTGCTTCTTCTCTAATGAAGGCTAGAGCCGGCTGTTCAAGTCATAACAGCTCCTACGCAAGCAGCTAAAATTAACAATTGCATTATGCATTGCAGATTACTCATTTCAATTCTAACCTTTTTTAGTGAATTCCAGCACTTTTCATTAAAAAAAGCATATATACATATTTATATGTAAGCTCATCTGTTTGCTTCAACAGAAATCAAGGAGGGGTATGAAGAAAAAGGACTTGCCTGCTTTTTACCTATGGGTTCTGCTCCTATTAAAATGTCAGCAGTCAAGCACCATTGACAAAGAAGCCTGGTGGGTGAACAGCTTTGCCAGGGGAGTGAACTGAGACCTTCCTTTAATGAGCCAAACAAAAGTTAAAATGATCAAGAATGGGAAGAGGAGAAGGAAGAAATCCTATTCCCCAACCAGAAAAACTTGCTTTTGTGGCACTGTGTGAGGAGGAGGAAAAAGGAGATCTCTAAGTTATGATTCAGAAACCAAACCTGAAGGAAAACTTGCATCTGCAATGCAATTTATGCTGCTCATCAGGACTGTGCTTGCCAGCTGAACAGCTGATCTGACAGAAAAGGAGCATTTTGGGCAGAGAGGGACCGATTTACAGGCTGTGTGCTGAACTACCTTGATACAACAGGCAGCTCTTCCCAAAGCTTGCATATTAATCACAGCTCCAGGCATTAATGCAAATACAACCAGCAAAGAGGAGGAAACATCTATCAGTCTGTTTGGTGGGGGGAGAACCACACCAAAACCAAAAGTCATCTCACTCTAATATTAGATTCCTTGTTTCTGAGGCACATTATAAGCTGTGCATGACTTCAGTGTGTGACAGTGCCCTGGAACTCACCACATCAAGAGAGTTGAGTTTCATGTGCCTGAAATGGAATCTAGCCTTTCACAAAACTCAAATCCTGCTCTCCTGGGGGGCTCTGGCACAGAAGGGAGACCAACAGGCAACTCTATTGGCTACCACTTTCACCCTGCAAGTTTACATACATAAATTAGATTTCTTTTCCCCAAGCCCCTTAATAATTTGTACAGAGTCATATAAAATAAGTCTTCCCATTTGTGCTGTTTGGTTGGTTGGTTGGTTTGGGGTTATTTGCTGTTTCTCAGAATTTCTGACCACATTGGCAAACATACTTACAGGGTCACGGAGGGAGCAGAGGAACAATATAGAAAACTACACCTAAGTACCCAAGTACATACAAATGTATTTCATGGAGTCAAAACTAAGAGGGAAAACAGTGACTGAAAACCTTTTCCTTATAACCATCTCCCATTATTACCTTTCCCTCACACTCCTGAAAGAGAGGGGAAAACTGAAAAATTCAACAAAACCAACCACCAGCCAAAGGAGCCCAAGCAAACAGACTGTGTTACAGGTTCACCCAGAGAACAACTAGCCAGGGCATAGACCATCACAATCAAACCCCTCCAAAACTAACTGAGAAACAGGTATCTATCCCAGAACCAGGACACACCAACACTATTTCAGGATTCTCCAATGTTGCCATGTGTTAGTAATTAAGCATTCATAAGACAAACAAGCAGAGTAAACCAAACAAAACCAGACAACAAACTGACCAAACAAAGGGTATCATATCCAGCAAGTGAAGAGATCTGCCAAGACTCCAACAAACATCATTTCTGGTCTTGTGCCACAGATGCTCAGCATAATCTTCATGAACTGAGTTCCACACACTGTTAGATTTAAGATCTCTGATGTCAACATCAATGGCAGCGTACAAGAAGAGCACAGAATCCTGGATTAAAACAACTCCCCTATAGGTATCCCCGAGGAAAATACAAGCAAGCGGAAACTCAGTTCAGATTGTGCAGCTACCATTTTTCAACCCTGCAATGACAATGTTTCCTTGAATGATTTTTAAAAGTAAATTCTTCATAATTATCTTCTGGGGGAAGGGAAAAAAAAAATAAAAAGAGAAGGGAAAGTGAGACAGGGAGCTGTCACATATAGCAGACACCATCAAGCTCTTCCCCTTCCCTCTATATAAATTTCCTCCTTCTCCTCCTCCCTTCCATCATTAGGCAATTCACAAGCAATGACTAACCATTTACATACTATCATACGTAAAACATTCTTCTGGTTGTTTGGGTGGGCTTTCAAAAGGAGACTCAGGTTTCTATAAAATACTTCAGGAAGAGTATAAATAGCCAGAAGGGATCAGTCAGAAAATAGCCCTCGGGAGTGAGACGCTTGGATGGGAAGTACGTCTCCATTTCATGTGTGTCTCCAGGATATGAGGTCAGTTCAGTGATGAATGCACTTCTTACTATTGTCACTCCTGCAGTGACAGCACTGCTATGGGAAAACATACTTGATTATGCTCTTCCTTGCACACCAACAGAAAATGTCAGCGATGATTTGACTGTCAAAGCCTTCAGTGCCTGAGTGACGCAAGAGACCGAATGAGCGCACTTCTGTTTTTGGTCCTCAGGTAGAGAGCGCAAAGCTCGTTGCTAGGCAGAACCCACCCTCCAGTGCAAGAAAGCAACATTTCACAGGGCTCTTGGCATCTTAGAAGCAAATCTAAAGGAGCTTGTGTCAAAACTTCAGCCTCTAACTCCTTAAAGTACCTTGAGCATCTCACATGGCAAGGCAACAGGAAGCGCAGGTGCCCACCAGGCCATTTGCAGAACCACTTTGGTGGAAATATGTTTGTACAGAGTTCATAAGCACCAGCTGAGCAGCACACACTGTGGGATGCAAATGCTGGGCTTTGTTTGTAAGCTGCTCTCCTTATTGTCAGGATTTGCACTTTAGATGCTGAGGATAATACCGAGCTTGAGTAGCTATTGCCAGAGCTGGAAGAGAAAGGGATGGAAGAAGGCGTGTATGGTCACATACCTTCCTACAACACATACCACGCAGATTCCAAGAACAGTCTGTGGGAAGGAACACTTCATTTAATGCAAGAGCTTAAAATCTATCCCCAGAAGAGCAGCTGTCAAAAAAGCACAGAACAGGAAAATGAGAAAAGACATCAGAAAGGCCTTCTCAGTGCACTTCTGATAGTTGACCATCAATGAAATTAAACAGAGAGACATCTGACAAAACCCTAAGAGCCCACCACAGGAGAGTAAGCCCTTTCTGTATTGTGCACCAGGAAATGTGCTAATGGTCTCAAAAGCACTACATGCTGGAGCAGGAACTATGAGATCCTTATGCTTCCAGTACCAACATATCCTCCCTCAGAGGAGGAGATCGGCAGGCTGTAAGGCCAAACAGCATGCTCTTAAGTAAGAGCTGGCAGCAGCAGGAGGCAGGACTGATCCCTGCCAGAGTGAAACCCAAGGGGTTTTCCTCCAAATAAAGCTGCTAAGCATAACAATAAAATCATTTGAGCCTGAACAGCTCCTGTAACTGCAAACTGGGTGATGTTGGTGTTGCCCACACATCAGGAACCTTCCCATCCTAGCACAACTCCCCACTCCAACGGGTGGCTCGCAGGTATGAGCCCCTGAGCTGGAAGCAGTGATGTCAGTCATCATTTCAGGCGAGCAATATACACCTCATCCATGCAGATAAAGATAGCTTTGACTCATTACTGCCAACTCAAATTCCTGCAAACCACTGGAAAGGGGCTATGGCATAATCTCAAGATTATCAGTACACACAGCCCTCAGTGTTGCTAAACTCTCATGGGAGAAAGCATAAACCTGCTGTTATTTGACATTTAATTAAATATTCCAGTTGCTGCCATCAAGCAAATCTATGAAAAATCTCAGGTGTCACACTGAAAACACTCTGTGGTGGCTTCTAAGGAAACCTTCAGGATACAAACCCTGTTGTTAAAATACAGACCAAACAAACAAACAAATCAAACAAAACCCATCAGCCAAACAAAACCCCCCAAACAATCACAACATCAATCCCCAAATAAACAAAAAGGAGTTTTAGTCTGAAGACACTACTACTCAGTTGTCAGTCCTGGTTTTCAGACAAGCAGTTCTGTGAGCTCCTCCTGCCTGCTCTCTCCCAATCCCCACAGAAACACGTGTGCACTTGGAAGCCAAGTTTGCTGCTCTTTGTTACCATTACAGCTTAATAATCCATGCCAGCTCTCACACCAAAGTGTTTCAGTAAACAAAAACCTGGAAATAAAATAAAAATGAAGGCAGTGAAATACATGACATCCTGCAGATTCCCTTGCTGTTCAAAGACTGAAGATTAAACCTTAAAAAACCAAGGGCAGAAGCCTTATTTATTTTGCCCTTCCTCTTGCCTTCACTTTGTGCCCTCTCCATTATCACCATAAAGACAGATACAGCAATTGCCTAAATTTTCTACTCAAACCTTTGCAGGTAGAGAGTTAATTAGATGCATTTATTGTTGGCACTTTATAATAGAGACTGTCAGTAGACTCATTCCCTCCCCTCCTCCCCCCAGAAATTACAGAAACATGAGCATCTGTGTACAAGCAACAGTGCAGAGGCCACCGACCCACCTCAAGCAGGCCAGCAAACAACAGAGTGAAATATATGGGATCAGATATCAGAACCTAAGCAGCAACCTGAAGGCTACCAGGATGATGAAGGGGCTGGAGCACTGCTCTATGGGGAGAGGCTGAGAGCCCTGGGGCTGTTTAGTCTGGAGAAGACTGAGAGGGGATCTAATAACTGTTTATAAATATCTGAGGGCTGGGTGTCAAGAGGGAGGGGACAGGCTCTGCTCACTTGCACCCTGAGATAGGACAAGGAGCAATGGATGTAAGCTGCAGCACAGGAGGTTCCAGCCCAGAACGAGGAGGAACTTTTTCACTGTAAGGGTCACAGAGCACTGGAGCAGGCTGCCTAGAGAGGTCTCTCTGGAGACTTTCAAGACCCATCTGGTTGTGTTCCTGTGTGACCTGTGCTGGATTCTATGATCCTGCTCTGGCAGGGAGATTGGACTCCATGATCACCTGGGGTCCCTTCCAACCCCTAATATCCTGTGTGATCCTGTATGAACCAGGTGTCTTTTAAAGGAGGTGACCAGAGGAGCAGCTTCCCAGCTGAAGCCTCTATCTTGGAACAGGTCTGGCTTTCCTCCCAGCCTGCAGGTGAAATTCATATTTCCCTATTACAGCAGATGTGAAAACAGAATCACAACAAACCCAAACCAAACAAACAACTGCCCACCACCAACCCATAAACAAAGCAGGGGTTTGTGGTTTACACCTGGTTCCTTTTTTTCCCCCCCCTTGTTTCAAAGGGATCCTCTTGTTCCTAACAGATTGTCACTGATATTTTCCCACTTTAATCCCCTGTCACAAGGCCTCATGTCAGTGTCATCTTCTTCCACCAAGCAATAATGATGATGTTCCCTCTAGCTCGTGAAATTTCTGCAAAGCTAGAAGGTTTACCCAGAATAATAAATAAAGATGGCCTCCAGGGAGAGCCTGCTATTGTTTTAGTACTTAGGGAAAGGCAAAAATGATCATCACAATGACCATCTAAAGTCTTCGAGGATCATCACAAAAAGGCTTTGAGAGATCTGGCCAATAATTGCCAATCACATAAGTTTACTAGGAACCAAGTAACACCTAAACTTTTAACAAGCTAATCAGTCATACATATCAGCAACCTTGGAATGTGTTGTTTGCTTTAGCCCAGCCTTCAGCACCACCTCATGCATTTCAAACACATCTGCCAAATTGAATCTCATTCCCACACAGAAGCCTGACAAATTTCCCTAAAATCAAAGTCATGGAACTAGTCCCTCTTAGGTAATGGAACGCAGCACAAGCCCCATGACTCCCAACACAAAGGCACAGCAGCTCCTACCCATCCTTTCAATGCAGACAAGTTTCCTTATAATAGCCAAAAGTCCAACAATGCTGTAAGGAGAACAGCAGCCACCCTTGGCAAACCTACAGTTCACAGGGAAAGGGAGACTGAAACTCATCTGTCCAGCTGAGGGAATCCTCTCTCGAACATGTGAATCACCTGGTGATCACGACGGTCCCATGAAGAAATGAGAAGTGTCTCAACAGACAGAAAGTCATCCTGAGTGACCCACCTGATGTGTCAGTGCTGGCCACCCAAAGGGCAGCTGCCCAAGGTAGGTGGTGGACAGTGGACAAAGAGGGATGGAGGCTGCTTCGTATCAACCCCTGCAAGCACACTGGGAAGACCCCTGGAAGCCAGGTATGCAGTGCTAATATGGGCTGGGTGGAGCTACCATGAATGAACCAGGAACAGAATAAAAGCCCTGGGCTATGCCAGCTTAGTGCAGGAGGAACATCACCAGGGACATCTCAAGATTCAGGCAGCAGCCCAGGACATCTCACCCCCACCAAAGAAGGAGCATGGGGTGGTAATTATCTCTCCTGCTCTCTCTTCCTCTATTCTCTCTCCCTTTTCCTTCTTTCTCTGTTTTGTTCACTCCATTCTCTCTCTTGTCTTGATACATAACCTTGTTTGTCCCTTAACTGCATGGGAATGTTCAAAAGAACCATGTCTCCCTCCCAGCCTCCAGACCAAGACACCAACTAGTCAAGTCTCTTTCTGTATCTGTATCTCAAAGTCCTCTTTAGAGACTCATAGACTGATTCTGGAGATCAGAGAGGGTCTAGGAAAGATGCTGTAGTAATGTTAGTGGAGGGACCTTCGAGAACCTCACTGCCACACCAGGATACTTTCTCCATTACCCCATGGCACACATGGAATACTGAGTACATTTTCCTTCTTGTGCCAACAGCTGTTCTTTGTTTTAAATAGCATTCCTGATCCCTCAATAGTTCTTTCCACATGTGGGAAAGAACTGTACATCACCTCAGGTTTAAAGAAGCCAGCTCCTTTTAAGGAAGGTATACACCATTTCCATTACTATCTGCATCTACTCTACCCACTGACAACGTGCTCTGAAATTTCTTGACACCATGGTAATGTTTGATCTTGGAGGTCTTTTCCAACCAAAGAAATTCTGTGATTCTCTCTCTCTCAGGTTCTTTCTCCACCAGGACCACACTCTGTGGAAACAGAAGATCCTCCACCCATGGATGCACTGTGGTGGGTGCACTAGAAGAGCTTCATTTTCCAAAACTCTAAGACCAGCTTAGAAGACAGTGACTATCATAAGGACATTCCAGAAGGAATACTACCAGCATGAAACACTGACCAACAACACATCACTAGAGCCTGGGCTCTCCAGGGAGGTGTCTCAGCAGCACTGAGGGCAATCAAAGCTGCTGCAAAGCCTGGGAGCTGTCACAGACTGACCTGGTGGGACTGCAGATAACCAAAGTCCAGGAGAGAGGACTGAAGTCATCTGTCATACACCATGATATGCTGATACATAGAATGAGATCCTAAAGAATATATAGCTTACATTCATTTTAATCTGGAGCAAATACATGTATAGATTTTAGTTTAATCCAGAAGTTCTTGAAAAGTGTTGTGGTTTTTTTCTCTAAGTCATGTCTACTCTGATGCCTTCCCTTTGGCTTTTCTTGGGTAACCACAGATAAACCTATTTTGCTTTGCATATTTATTTAGTCAGTTCCTCTTCAAGCTCAAGGACTTCAGTTGGAAATCCAAGCACGATGCACCTCCATTTTCAGCACACATGCCTTTGAAGAACTTGGTCAAAGCAGCCTGCAGGTAACAAGTGGTCAGCCACTCTAGTAACCACCAAAACCCTATTCTGCCAAACACAAACTAGGTGAATCCAAGAAGGACTCCAATAAGATATAAACAAATCCTAAACAAAGCAAAGAGTGTGGCCAGCAGGGCAAGAGAAGAGATTTTGCCCCTTTATTCTGCTCTGGTGAGACCCTACCTCAAATGCTGTGTCTAGAACTGGTGTCTCCATCGTAAGAAGGACACAGAGATGTTGGAGAGAGTCCAGAAGAGGGCCACAAAAATGATCCAAGGGCTGCAGCACCCCTGCTAGGAGGAGAGGCTGAGGGAGCTGGGGGTGTTCAGCCTGGAGAAGACTCTTGGGGTGACCTTAGAGATACCTTCTAATACCTGAAGGTACGGGATGGCTGGAGAGGGACTTTTCATAAGGGTGGCTAGTCATAGGACACAGGGGACAAAGAGAAATGGTTTAAGCTTAGGAAAAGCAGGTTTAGACTGGATCTTAGGAAGAAGTTCTTCAGTATGAGGGTGGTGAGAGTCTGGAACAGACTGCTAAAGGAGGTTATGGATGCCTCCTCCCTGAGGGTGTTGAAGGCCAGGTTGGATGAGGCCTTGAGTATCTGAGTCTAGTTGAGAGGTGCCCCTGCCCATGGTGGGAAGGTTGGAGGAGGTGATCTTTAGCCATCTTCCAATCTAAGCCATTCTGTGATTCTATGAATTTTGTACACTATCAAGGCAGGCTTTGCACAAAACTTTCAGGGCAGCTTCTGCCAAAGAAACATTAGGACATGGATGGCCCATAACTGAGGGTCCACTATCACAAGTGGATGGAGGCATCACCAGAATGAAAATGCCACAGGAACAGACCAAGTATCACTGAGTCTCACACAGGCTTTTGCTGATGTTTTTTTCCCCCCAATTTATATAATGACCTCTATATTTCATCCTGCCATTTCTTGACAAATTAGGTGCATTTTCACTAACACTAGCTTAATTGGCAAGCCCTGGAAGAAAGTAATTGCTAACAGCAAAGCAGCATTATGCTGATGAAACAGACCTGCACTTAACAACTAGAATTGCCCTGGCAGACAAATGTCGACTGAAAAAGAGCAAAAACCTTCCACATAAGAATTAAAAGGAAACAACAACAACATTATTTCCCTCCCAAAGTCTCTTGATTACTAGAATCAAACATAGCAGCTACTCCTGTTTGTCCTAATAACCACTTTCTGAAACAAAACCAGCCTGCAGCTAAAGAAAAATTCCTCTTTCCATTTAAAACAAACAAAAAAATAGAGAAATTAAAAGTTATAAATCTAGATAAAGTTAAAACAAAACAAAACCAACACAACCACCACCAAAATCTATCACACTCTACGAGGCATTTCCTTCTCCATTTAACTGTGCTGCTTGGAAACTGTGCAATTATACTCTTCATATTCCAAGACAAATGGTATCAAGCTTGTTTCAATGCAGAGTAATTTTCCAAGCTCATATTCCAAGCAGTTTGTATAGTTATAATTCAAGTCTCCTCTGCCAAAACCAACAAAGGTTAGACCCTTTGAGACCTCCAAGTAAAAGATTGCTTAATGACTTTTAATATTGTGTTATCTTTATCAACATCACTCCTAAAAATTTCTTCTTGACTGTGTTAATCAGAAAATATCTTCAGAATACAAATGCTTAGCTGATGGCTTCCTTAGGATGTTAAGAGACTTAGAGTCTACCAGGGTAGTTTAGATAGACAAAAACCTCATCAAAGAAGCTTATTTTGCCAAACACCACAATTCTAAACTCCTGCAAGAGGTCTAGACAAGATTTTGACAATTTTTAATAAAATCTGGGGATATCTCCTGGTTTTAACTCTGAATGTCCTGAAGTCCCTAACCACTGCCCCCCTACCCCACCCACCCCCCTTCTCATTGTTTGAAGCCCTTCTGAAGAAAATGAGGGCGGGGACATCTTCTTCCTGTCCTAATAGTCTAGAGAAACTATAAACACACATAATAAATATAAAAACATAGATACTTATATCAAGCAGGTACATCTCACTTACTTAATTTATATATTTACACTTTGATAGCTGCATGTTTCTATTTTATGTAAAGACTGATCCCATTTTGTTGCTCCCATTTTGGTTTGTTTCCGGCAACACAGTGAAGCAGCAAATGCCACACACTACAAGAATAAACCTTAAGCACACTATGGGTTGTATTCAATGCTCTGTGTTGCCATTGCTGCAAAAGAAAATGAGGGGAAATGGCAATTAAAAATATAAATTAGAAGCCAAAATGCCTAATGATTAAATGCATGTTATAAAAGCTGCTGAAGCCATGATGTGTTTCTGCACAATGCTAAGTGCCAAATTTCCTTCGTTTGTGCTCACCTGTAGAAATAAGAAGCAAACCACCATTTTAATCTTTGGTCAACTCCCTTGCCATCTCTAAAAATATTGTTAAGAGATTCTCCCCCTGTGTTAAAACCCATCTTAAGATACATACCAGATAGACATCACACTTCCCCATCAGCCGTATCAGTACCATGTACTGCATATTGCAATCCATTCATGGAATCGAAGTCTCTTCCAACCCTAACAGTTCTACAAGGATCAGCCAGTTCCAAGTCCCCTGCCAAGGCCAGGGACACCTCACACTACAGCAGGTTGCTCACAGCCACATCCAGCCCGGCCTTCAAAACCTCCAGGGATGAAGCTTCCACCACCTCCCTGGGCAACCTGTGCCAGTGTCTCACTACCCTCATGGGGAAGAACTTCTTCCTAACATCCAATCTGAATCTACCCACTTCTAGTTTTGTTCCATTTCCACCAGTCCTGTCACTCCCTGACACCCTCAAAAGTCCCTCCCCAGCTTTCTTGTAGCCCCCTTCAGATATTGGAAGGCCACAAGAAGGTCTCCTCAGAGCCTTCTCTTCTATTTATTTCCTCTTATTCCTGAAGAAATAAATAAAAACTTAATAAATTCCAACAGCAGAACACCAAGTATGAATTTTATACTGCCACCCCGACAGACAGCAAGAGGGAAAAATTCTCTTCAAAAGCTGTTTCAATAGTCAAGAGACAAAAGGCAGAACCCCAGGTTTACAGAACTGGCAGTGCCAGTTCAGAGATTTACAGCTTTGGCTTCTGAAAATACCTTGCCAGAAACCCTGGGGTTTCTGCAGTATGTTTGCCTTTTCTACTGGGTGTTTCCAGGCTCCATGTGCCACTGTGAACAAAAGGAAAGGCACACCAAGTGTTTTGATGTCTGCTTGTGTTTTTCAAGGAAGGAATGATGACATGTGTAAGAGAGAGAGAGCTAAGCAGTTTTGTTAAAAATGTAACTGGCCATTCCCCATAGGCCTAACCAGAAAGCTTCAAGACACATCAACTAATAAAAGAGAGCAATGAATACACATCAGAAATCAAATATTCAAGCCAATGTCTCCAGGGAATATGTCCTATTAAATTTTAAGTAGGGGGGGAAATAAATAAATAAATAAATATACATATAATAAAAAAGGACACTCAAAAATCATCAGAAAACCAGGGTGGGTTGGGGTTTTTTTTTGTTTGGTTCTTTTTTTGAGTACTTGAAATCTTGTTATACAGATTGAGGTCTCCACAAGTTCAAATATGATTTTAAGAAAACTTCTCTAATATCCAAAATTGTCTTTACCTGCTGTGAAACAATCTGTCTTACCTGGCACTAGAAACCACTAACTACATCAATGACCTAAAAATACTGAGATTTAAATTACAGGAGAGAAGTAGGGTGTTGAGGTTTCACAGCCTGGAATAGATTTGATTTGCAGTGCAGGATGGCCATATCCATATCCCATTTTCCCATTGCTATGCTCAGCAGCAGAAAGCAAACAAAACCAGGATGATAAAACACAACACTGAGATGGTAGAGGAAAACATCCTTTATGAAGTTTGAAGAAGAAAAGTGGAGGTGCTGGGACTTTACTGATGTGCACCAGAGGCAGCTCTATGCTACAGACTCTTTAAAGTAAGGAATTATTTCCAGGCTTGGGTCCCAGCCTGGACATTAAACAAGACCATGAAATGAGACCTTCATTTAACAGTCTTTGGAAAAACAAAAGGCTTTCATAAATATTCCAGGAGGTGCCTCTAAGATTTCCCAATTTGATGAGTACTTTGGAGCTTCAGCTGCCTTGAATTCCTGAACTACAATTTCATATTGGCTGGCTATGGATATTTTTGTGGTACTAACCACACAAACCAGTGACTTGTCTTTTTTTCCCCCCTTCTAAACATTTTTAAAAGTCCACCCATGAATTCAATGTTTTTTCACCTATTTAATCATATTTTGTGTCTAGACTGACCTACCCCTCCGAGACCTGTAAAACATAAAGCCTGTTTGGTCAGTGCCTCTCTGTGCCCAGTGCCGCGCTGTTGGAGCCTCAGGATTTATTCTGATACCGCAAGAGTCTCAAACGCTGATAGAACATGACACAGCTACAAGAAAGGGCAAGTCAATAACCGCTGCTGTCACTTAAACCCAGTTCTGAGGAGCTGTGATCCTTCTTGCAAATCACCCTTCCTAATAAAAAAGACCTTATCCTTGGCATGTTTTACTGGAGCATGTCAAAGCGCAACAGCAAGAATTTATGCCCCTGTCTGCGCTTTGGACGTTAAAAATTATCCACCCGAGAACTTCCTGCAAGAGATGGTTCAAGAAGTGGAAACTAGCTTCCTCCATGTTCTGCTTAATTTATGACATGCTCTGTAACAACATAAACCTGACCAAATGTTGATCTGAAACCTGTCTCTGCTGCACAGTTTGGGAAAGAGGGAAGCACTGCAGCTTCATAAAGCAAAGCAACTAATCCACAAATGGTATTTTAAGTGCTACAATATCTCAAAATTACACAAAACAATGAAGAAATTTGGTTTATAAATATTAATTGAAATCAAAACAAACAACAACAACCACCCAAAAACACTCAAACACCAAAATCAGGCAAACAAAAAACCCAAACAAAATCTCTATTCAAATCACAGAATGGGTTGGGTTGGAAGGGAGTTTTAAGGATCATTTAGTCCAACCTCCTTGCAGGGGACAGGGACAGCTTCAGCTAGATGAGGTTGCTCAGAGCCCCAACACACAAGGACTTGTTATTCATAGGTACTGACTATAAGCAAGCTTAGAGTTTTCATGTTTTAGCAGATACCAGTAGCAGCAACTGCAAGTAATCACACACCTGCAGTTCTGCTGGAGACTTTCAGGAATGCATGACTCAAATCTGTATCACTGAGTGAAATCTTTCACCCAGGAGAGAAGGGGGGGGGGGGGGAAGGGGGAACCCAAACACCTAAAATACTACTGTTCTTACTCCAAGGAATTTCTCTTTGTGACTACATGAGCAATCACCCAACAGTATAAAAGTTATGGTAGCATCTTAAAACAAACTTAATGGAGGGCTTGAGAAAATGACTTTTGTAACAAAGTACATTTGAAACTAGCTTGAAACAGCTGCCTTAGAGTGCTCATTTATTTTTGCAAACTACTTCAGCTAAAACAGCTGCATCTCTAAGCAATGTTCCCTCATTCTCTCCTTAAATTGCAGAATTTCCAGATTCCAGCTGGATTCCTTGTGCTGAACAGGATTAACAGGGCTGAAGTTTTTCCTTCTGCTATTGCTTAGGCTTCTATGCCACACAGGTGATTTTTCACAGCTCTTAGAGATGAGCATTGGGGTTTATATGCATGTACAATACACACAGAGGGGCAACTTTCATTTTCTTCCCCTAAAAGTGCAACAGAAAAGGAAGTTAGTCAAACTGTTTCATCCCTCAAAAGCATTTAGCAGTACATTCAGTGCTGTGATTTGCACTGAAGGAGATCCACGCTTCTCATGAACCAGAAGACTTGTAGGCAGTTATAGGTTGTTCTCTTAATTATCTAAGTAATTTATCTTCTGGAAATCTCCACAGTTTAGGAAGGGGACCAACAATAGGGCCCAGCAGTAACTCAGGTAACTGCACCATACAGTCCAATATATCAAAAGTTCAACCAAACATCACCAGCAAGAGTAGGTTGGTGTAAACTAGGTGTGTTTCTGGTTGAGAATTGTGCCACAAAGGACTGATCAGAAACTCATGGAGATCCGAACCCATCTCAAGCCTACGACCGCAGTAAGGGTTACGATTAGGGGATTCTTCTTGGGTCAGGGAGTAACTCAAGAGAGAATGCCCTGAAGAACAGTAATACTTCTCTCTTCTTTCCATTCCTCTTCTGAATCTTGATTCTGCTGAAGAGAGCTGTTGAGTTAGCCAGCCAGCTCATGGAAAGCAAACATATAAGCTAGGATCTCCCTGATAGTATATGACCACAAAATTATTTGGTTGTAACAGTCAACCTCATCTTGAGACCTACAAGCAAGAAGTCATGATGTTGTGGCTGTCGGAGCACACAGCACATCTTCCAACACCAAAGCAGCTGCAAAGCAACATCTAGGAGATCATGAAGAGCTGCAGCTGCTTTTCAAATGCTTCAGGTAATGCCATGCTTTTGAAGTCCAATTTGTCACTTTAATTAAAATTACAATATGAGGGGAAAACTTTTCAACCTGTGTTTATCCAGCACCTTCCACAATCTGACAGGAGCTGCTTGGAGCTACCAGGAAACAAGTCCATAAGTCAAAATGAGACCAGAATGTGGTACCTATGTTTAGGAAGGAAATGGAATGTCTGTTGAAACAATGACAGTCCTATCAGCATTCTGGTAATCAGTGTTCAACTGAAGCTGCTCAAAACTGGAACAGGCTGCCCAGAGAGGCAGTAGATCCCTCACCCCAGGAAACAGTCAAGGTCACGTTGGACACACCTCTGTGCAACCTGATCTAGTGAAATATGTCCCTGCTCACTGCAGGGCACTTGAACTAGGTGACCTTCAGGGTCCTTTCTGACCCCAAACATGCTATGATTCTATGAAAGTGTAGGACAACAAAGATGAAAACATTCATTAACCTCCAAGGCAAGCTGGGCACCAAAATATCACAGACTCTTATGAAAACTTCTGCATCTCATTATAATAAGAGACAACTAAACAGGATTTATGCACTTTAGCTCCAATTACAGCAAATTAAACACAATCATTGAAATTTCAACACCCTGCTGTTGATTACAAACTATCCTGCTGCTCCACACAAACTCCTCTTGATTTCAACAGGAGTTTGAAGAAGAGGATGATGGTAGAAAGCCTGAAGCACAAGGGTAACACTGACACTGAAAATGGAGATAGGCTCTTCAAAGTGAGGAGAAATAACCAGACCTTTGCATGGCCAGTTTCAGGTCAGTCTTCCTGACCCTCTAACTTACATATGAAAATATCTATTTGGATGACAGCTAAAACCGTATCAAACAGGACAAAGGAAAGCTGAGACTGGAAGCAGGCTTACAGGAGATGGTCACAGCCCAGGAGCTGGATTAGTGAACAAAGCTTTGCAATGCTGTCACAGCAGCTTGGTGAGGTTTGCTTCAGCAATCACTGAGTTTACTTCTGTCTAGTTCAGGAGTTTAGCAACCTCTTGACATCTACATGCTGTAGATGTGGCATGGGAAGTGTTAATTACATGGTATGAGAACCAAAGGCTGGCTAGGTTGCAAATGGTACAACACCTACCAGCCAGCAGAACAGAAATGTAATTTAAGTATCCCTGTATGTGTGTCTGTAAGCCAAGAAAGTAATCATTCAATCTGTTTGTTTCTAAAAAACATTTATCAGAGAGCATTTGGAACTTACTGAGATGTAAAATGTGGTGGTAATAGGAGCTCAGTGTTTTACACTTTTCATTTCACACTGCATGCTGTTATTTATTCCTTCTTGCATCAGCTTTCATTGCACAAACGTTACACGGCGGAGAAGGACTGGTTGCTAGGCAGAGTTCACAGGGGTACCAAGATGGCATTCATGACCTGATTTTTATCACCAGTGGGCACAGGGGAAAAAAAATTACATGCAAAAGGAAAACACATTAATGTTACATTTCAAGAGATTTAAAAAACACAGAAGTCAAGATTTTCAAAGTGATGGCTCCCACAGCATGCATAATGTGTGACAGGGAATATTCTCTATTGCTGCAGTCTATGTTTTATGTCTTAATACATGTGTGCAATTCAGCTTGCTTATGAGTGTTGCAGGAACCATAGGCAGCCACCCTGACAATTTAACTCTCAGCTGCAATGTTCTGCTAATGGAGTTTTGGTACTTAATCTCCTAATTTGTTTCAGAAATGAGAGAGGAAAAGAAGGCAAAACAGAGAGGGAAATAAGGCATGAGAAAGGAGGAGGAATATTATCAGTTTGATGTGTTCTAATTATTGAAGTCCATGGTGAATTTGGTATATTAAAAGAGCTGAGAGTGCCAAGTATTAGGAAAAACAGCCCTTGTACAAACACTCCAAAAACACCATGCAAGCAAATCCTCCACCCCTTGTATGTATTACTTTACTACTTACTATGCCAAGCCCCTAAGTGGTGCATTAACACCACCACAGTCAGATCTTTTACCATGCTCCCAGGCTGAATACAGTCAACCAAGAAAAAACTTGTACCCCTCAGTCAACTTAAGAGACCTCCTATTTTCCATTAACAGGTCATAGCAAAACCTTCTCTGTTCAAAGGGAATTTCTTTGGCCAATAATATGATCCCAAAAATGTCACCAGGTGACAATGAGTTCTGTAGATGGATAAATTAACTCTGAAGGGGAGCAATGTTCCCTCTTTCCCTGTGCCCAGGGGAGAGAGAAAAGGCACAACCTACCCTCACAAGTCACATGAAAAGACATGGCCTTGTAACTCTTACATTTCCTGCCCTATGTTATTTATTCACTTTGTATGTTTATTACTTTTCCATACCCTTTTTATCTTGTCAGTACAGACAAAGCCTGTGAGACTGCACAGCAGTTACACCAGTGGGACCTGACCGACCATTTAAGTACTACTGCAACAATTCTGAATACTGAGCATAATAATTTCTAGCTTTGGAAATCATTCTAAATAAAACCCCAAACAACCTCAAACAAAGCAAAAACCCCAACAACTACATCCCCACAAAATCCCACCTCTTGCTCAAAGATTGTTGTGTGAGTATTGAAGACTTGCAGTCCCTCCCCTAATCCTCAGCTTCCTACCCATTCACACACAGAGTAATTATTACAAAGCAGAAAATTCTAGCTACTGGCAGAGTCTCCCTTTGTCTGTTTTCTCCTACAAAGACAACCAAACACACTCTTTCCTTCTGCAAATTCAAATTCCAAAGTCATAAAAACCTAGGAAAGACCTGGTTTTCTTTCAGAAGTGTTGCTCAAGAACAAAGAAGAGAGAGAGAGAGAGAGTTCACTGATTTTGTTTGCTTGTTTTTCTCTGACTCTTCCCAATCCTTATTCACATCACTAGCACTTAAAATCCAGACAGGTTTTAGTCTGCCTCTAGTCTAACTGGAGATCCAAGAATGAAAGCTCTGAGGTTCCTCATGTTTGTGCATGACTATGGCCAAAGACAGGTGCAAAGGCTGCCAAAGGCAATTGCTGCCATGTTATTTTGTTGTGGTTTTTGTTATACCACTGAAAGTTAGAATTTGAAAGATTAATGATCACCTAAAAGATATTATCTGATAGAACTGCCCAGATTACAACTGTCAGGTTCAACAAAGGGTCTTTCTTGAAAAACATTTAGATTCCATTAAATAGAGAAAAACCCCAAACAAACAAACAAACAAACACAAAAACTACTGACAGAGTAGAAAAAGACTGAGGCAGACTCAGCAGCCTCCAGCACCCACACTGGCTGCTCAACAACTAAGATTGAAGCAACGAGGCAGAACCTGGAGTGTCAACTGAATGAAACCAGTTCTAGTTAGACTAGTCTACTAAAACCAAGATCACTCTCTAACATGCTTGCTTTGCCCAAAACCCCCTATTTTATAAAGCTAATGTCCCAAAGCATTTACCTACCTATCCACAAACATTACAGGACCAAGCTTCTCTCACTGCAAGTGGCTTGTCACTGGTTTCATACAAACAATAACCAAGGCAGAAGAAAGACAAGGATGGATCTTCTCCATGATGGTTGTGAAACCAACAGTGAAGGAGAAGCCTAGCACTTGAAAATATTCTGCCTACCACGTGCAATTCTGATCCATGCTACCTGAAGCTGGTGAAATCAGTGTGCCACAATGAGTTTTCATACTGATCACGACTGGCCCTGTCCTTGGCTGTTATCAAGGGCTAGGGCTGGGCCAGCCACCAGACAAATAACACTCTCTATGAGCTCCTCTCCCTTCCCAAAGGCAAGAGAAAGGGAATAAGAGTGAGACACTGATACAATGGAAAAGAAAACTGCTTTAATGAATGTAAAATAAAATTAAATCTGTACAAGAGCAGTTACAAAACCAGCCCCCTCTATGGCAATTAGTCACTGCCCCCATCGCTGCTGTGCCACAAGTCCCCGACTGGACTCCGTGGCAGATGGGAATTGGATTCAGGAGATGGATTCTGGAAGTGGATTCAGAAGCTCATGGACCAGGAACAAAGGCAAACCAGAGACAGACCTCCTTGGGCACAAGCCATTGAAGAAGCGATCTTGACCCTTGTGATCCCTCAGCTTGGTACTGACTATGATGTATAATTAATAGCATCCCTTGCATTCAGGTTAAGGCCTCTTGTCCTATCTGCCCCTTCCTGAAGGTACAGCCTGTTACTCGGCACCCCCAATGTAGTACACAAAGTTTAGAAGTGACCTTGGTCAGACCACCAATCCTTGTACTAACCATAAACATCAAATTTTATCACTGCTAGAAGCAGACACCGTCTGTGACACCATGCCATTAGCTGCAGGAAGTACTTAGAAGATTGTTCTGAAGAAGTTACTTAGAAGATTGAGGTGAAAAGTAAAATTATTGAACAGAATTGATTCTGTTCATACTCTACCTCGTCTTTACCCAAAACTCTTGCATCTATCCTGTTCTGGCCACAATCAGTGTGACAAGAACATTACTGACCTGGAGGCTCTGGCGTATTCATTTTCATACTTAAGCTAAGAAATTAAGTATCTGCCACATGGCACATGCCTAAATGGGACACACATGTCTGCAATTTACATGGCTGCCTAAAAATATCCCTGTCATCCCATGACATACACAACTGAGGTCATCGACAAGAATGCTGGGCAGTGTTACAAACCAAACCAGCAAACAAAACACAAAGCAAAGCAAGAGCTTCAAATGTGCTCTTACTGCTGTGGCTTCCAACAAAGCAATTAACTAAGCTTAGGTTCATCAGTATCATAGTAAAGGTCTCAGTCTGAAGACACATTCACTGAGGTATGTTTTCTCACTCACTGTTGGGAATACTTACCTTCATGAAAAACCCTCACTGATGCTACAGCTGCATCTCATGATCTGTTTGGCTGCATGAATGTGGCTCTCTACCTCTATTTCTCCACCCACCTCCTGCCTATGCTAGTTTTTCAGTGTGGGGGACTAAAAAGGGAAGAGTTTAATGGTCTTTGATCTTGGCTGTAAACTTGGCACAACTGCAAAAGATAACTCTCACAGATACTCCAATGGGGAGCCTAGAGTCAGTCTTTTAAAATGATTTGCAAGACTCCTCTCCTCAAAGGGCTTCCACATGCAAATCCTTCTGAAAGAGGAAGTCTCAGGCAGAGAAGGGATAATTAAGAGAGGCAGTTCCCATATTTTTGGTGGGCACCACCACTGGCATCAAACAACCAATAGGCTGCTCCCTGGAGAAGGACAAAACACTTGGCTGTCCAGCATCATTCTAAGATGCCTTGCATACTGCTGGTGGCACACACCCTGCGAGAAGAGTATGCAAAGGATCTTCTTTCCCTTCCCTTCATCGTCAGATGCCTTAGATTATCCTCTGTACGATAAGAATGCTCTCTCGAGTGTTTAACTTCTGGACAGCCATTTTTTGGGGGTTGCCAAGGGTTCAAGTGGAATAGGAGAAACCTGTTCCAATGTCAGTGGAAGTCATTTTCTCAGTAGGTGAACATTTAATATCTCCCAACAATTGATTCAAATATCAGACCCTGCTGACTCCTTGCCACCACAGAATTAGCAGGCTTTCAGCTGAAGTTGTGCTTGGCAAAGCTACTGTTCCAACCCTCCCACACCAGAGTGGTGTGGCTGCTGGCTGCAATTCCACCCATTATACACCCTATCAGGGGCCTCCAGATCGCCTTACCTTCTTCTAGACTGAAAATACTCTGCCTTCTCCTACTGAAATCAAAGCTCCTCTCATTTAAAGTCTGCCTGAGCGACCAGATAAAACGAACCAGAATATGACAAAGCATTTAAACAACAACTGCAAATTCTTTCAAAGGTAAAAAAGTCCATGTAATTTGCTTTTACATCCACTTCCTCACCTTATAGAATTTCTTATGCAAAAGGCTTATAAATATTTAACATATCCAATCCATATCAATCCAAGTATTTGGATCAGTACTGTGCAAGAACAAATTTCACACACCTAGCTGGAATCTCTGGCAATGCAAACAGCATGGAAAATAAAAGAGAGCAAAACAACAACCAAAATACACAGTATTATAGAGCCTGAGGTCTGAAGAGATAATTTAAGTACATTAAATTTATTTCTGTTTCAAGAGACACAACATAAAACTTCTTTCAGTGGTCTTCAGTTCCTCTGCCAAGCACTTCTTTGAGTATGTTCCAAACTCAAAATGACCTCCCAGGAGAGTATCTCAGGTTGGAGCTTGCTTTCATTATTTCTGGGCTTGGTCCTATATTATAGATTATTGATTCCAGATGTGACCTGGGGATGGTAAAAAGCTTTACAATCACCACATTTTCGTTTTCTTAGTCCTTTAAGGAGATCCTACAGCAACTGAAGGGAGGCAATTCCTTTTCCATCTACAGACTGTCTCTTGGGGAAATCTGAAGTCAAGGTTTCACTAGAAAACTTACAGGCCTCTTTCTCTCCTGAACTGCATGTTTGTGGAGCTTCTTACTGACCCAGTTTGGTGAAACTGATGAACATTTGTGGGAGCCTCTTGACTATATTTAGACAACAAAGCAACAAAAGAACTTGACTAGGGCTCCTCCTGTTTAAATGAGAGGTTGATACAATGTAACTGGTGTGTAAACTTACTTTTAAGAGCCGGAAGCGCCATTAGTTTACCTGGTTACATTTAACCCGATGATTTTTACTCCTCCCTTCTATTTCCACTCTATTTCACTTTTCACGGCCACAGTGAATGCAAAAATGTAGTTGCAGTGAAGCACAGCTGAGCACTCCAGCATTGCATCTATACACACAAGAAATCTGGGCATGAGGAAAATGAGGCAGAACAAGGCACTGAAAAATTACTGCCATTTACTGCATGCAAGTGTAACCTAACTGCTCAGACAAGGGATGTATGTTCTCATCAGGCAATCAGAAAACCAACACAACACTAACTCAATCCATGCTTCACCATAGCAGGAAAACAGTCTTTCAACTCTACTGTCTGACAGAAAAGTTTTTATCAGCCCATCTTACCTTTCAAAGAGCAAATTAATGCTAAACACATTAATGTTTTACTGCTGACAGGCTCATTTTGTTACCAAATCTGGCTGTGGACTTCATGCCTCCATCCACCTGGGGTTTTTCTTCTGTTTTGTTTTTTTTTTTCTTTTTCCAAAATTAAAGACATATTACAGACTTTTGACAACATAAAAAAAAACTATTAAAGAAGCAAACAAAGAACTCTGCAGAATAGGGAAGCTGCACTTGTACAGACAAAGAAGAGAGGAGAGGCATAGAGGCGTTCACAGAGGTGCAGGAAATGGCTTAGGTCACAGTATCAGAAGTAGCAGAAAACTTAAGGTAACTGAAGGGCAGAGAAACAGGGTGTTACTAATAACAAAAAGAATGGCTGGAGCTAGCTGCAGCGAGCAGGGAACTGTAATATTTCCAGTAGTAGCAGAAAACTTGGAGACCAGGGAGAGGCACAATGCTTCAGGGTAGCTGGAAAAGATAAATGGATAAACTCCTGTTTTAAGTTAAACCCTTCTTTTATGCTGAGAACAAAACTGGAAAAGCAGTTCACATACTTGTCCCAAGTCCCTCATCCACAGTGGTGCCTCTGTGGAGAGGCAGGGGGCCAGGAGATGCAAACTGACACTAAGGAGGGTACCTGCTGCATGGTGACCAAAGCTGCCCCTCAAAATGAACCTACAGTAGCACTGAGCCTAAAACTAATGGCATTGAGCGGTCATATAGAATAGAATAAACCAGGTTGGAAAAGACCTATGAGAACTGGGTGCTTTAAAGAGACAAAATAAAATTGTATTTTTATCCCAAAGCCACCAATTGAGGCAGCACTATGCATACAAGCCAGTGGCAGGAAGAACTGGTTATCTCAGTACACATACTTCAGTGACACCCAGGCCACATCCAGCAGTGAAACTGTGATGCCATAGAAGCTTAACAGGTAAAAACCAGGACCTCTTACACATACTGAGCCCACAACTTCTGCATGTCAGCCTCCAGAAAAACTCTGTCAAGTGAGAAACATGAGATTCTAGTGCACAGTTGGAGTCTCAAGATAAAAGCTGCAAAGCCCAAACAGAGATGTAAAAGGTGAATAAATCCTTATGTATATCTATGCAATCATTGTATCATAAATTTTCATGATACACTTCAAACCTGCTTAGAAAAATGTTTACCTCTAACAAAGAGACACATCAAGGATTCATTTTAAATCACAATCATGTTAGAGTCACATCTGCATCAGCAAACCTACTCTTGTTGAAATGCTGAGTGGGATTTAGCATCAGGAATAAGACAGAGCTGTTTAGCAAAGGGAGATGACCTTTGATAAACCCTCGACACAACACCAAGGTAAAGGCACAAGAGGTGAACTACCATGTCTACAACACAACAGGCAGTGACCACTTTGTAACTTTTTCAAAAGCCTCCCCCTCAAAATGTTTGTTTGTGGGGTTGGGTTATTTTTCCCTTTTAATTGAACTTTTGACCTGCCAAATACAAACCCATCTCCTTCAGTGAAAGCTGTGTGCAACACTTGAGTCTGACACTCATGGATGCAGGCTTTGCACTTGCAGGTATCACCAGGTCTAGGAAAAATACAACCCACTGTTCTGTTCAAAAACCTATCCTGGCTAAGCCTGAATCCATGCTATACATACACACATATTTCTAGACTTAAAATAGAAAATGAAGCAGCTGAAAGGAACCTAGCTGTTCTTGCAAGCTTTGCCTCAAGTTCTAAAACTCTTCAATTTTAATGTGGTTGTGATATTTTTGCTTTTAATCTGTGGTGACTTATGTTTTTCAAATGCTGTTTACCTTTCACCTACTGAAATTCTTAACATTATCACCCACTAAAACTAGCAGGAACATGTTATGGCATGACTTGCCCCAAAATGGACCACTTAATGAAGGCAGCGACAGCCATCCCTGACAGCAGAGTAACAGCAACAGGAAAGTGCCTCCATATTTGCTGTGGATGGAAGGACTACACACAAATCACAGCCATGACTGAGCTAACTTGGGAAGCGACCACAACTCAATGTGGTCTGCCAATATTAGCACACCAGAAGCGAAGTGCACACTCCTACAGTGCCTCTTGATTCTAAAACGCCAACGTTTCTACTTAAGGAGGGAAATCCCACACCTTCAGGGAATCTAAGTGCAAAAAAAGCATTTCCTTGCAGATGAGGACACTGAGGGATACAGAAGTTACATCAGTAACAAAGGTTGTCAAAACAAAAGCTAGAAGGGTAATCAGCATCCTCTTCCTCAGCTCCGTGGCCATCATTCACTGGCACCTTCCCCTCTGAAGTGCCCCCTTTAAGCCAAAACATTTTTGAGGCAGGTGGTGAATGTGTGTGTACAAAAAAGGAGCCACTAACGAAACTGTTACATATTGAAAGCCTCTTCTCCTAGATAAGATAGAAGGCATTTCACAAGAAACCCAGAAGTGCAGCACTTTTAACAACAGTAGTAATAATCAGGGAAATATTTTCATGTTTCTTTCTATGACCTCTTGAAGCACTTTGCAATTAACTGTAGCCTCTGACTAAAGTGTTTGAGGAGCGAGGTAGGAAAGAACAAGAGAAATGCTCTCATTTACGCAAAATTCTGTCTAGAGGATCCACTCGGTTACAAATCCAAGAGACTGCAACAGCACTCACAAGTAACATAGAACAGTGGCTCAGATTTATTTCCTAAGACAAATTAACTGGGAAATAAACAGCACATAGGCTTGCATCAGAACACTGACAGTGCACACAGGGAAAAAACAGAAGTCACATCAGCATCTAAATACTGAAGTGCTGGCCATGCTTACAGGAAATGAAGTGGCACTCTTGGCACTTCTTCCACTGCCCTGCGCAGTAGTGCCCACACTTCTCAAACTGTCTTTTCCTCTTTCACTTATACAGGACGAGTATTTCTCAGGGGTGGCTTGAGGCTGGAGAACATTAGCTGCAGACCCATTAAAGGATACTACAGAGCACCCCTGCAAACTGCACAAGGCCACTGGCCAGGACAAACAAGTCAATTCCACCCCTCGTCTGCTTTCATTACCTGAATTAGAATGCACACCCAGTGCTTCCCAAAGCCTTTCTGGGAATATTCATTTATACCACTGGCTTTATTTTCACTGTCTGTCATGCAGCACCACCACCAGCATATTGTACAGACATACTTTGGATGGCAGTTAGCATTTGGACAGCTTACTTTTCAGTCAGGAGAGCAAGTGATGCCCAAAGTGTGGGGTTTTGTTTAAAAAACCCCCAAACAATTCCTTTTGTTTTCTCCCTCTGTTCACTCCCCAAAAGAATCTTGTCAAAGTTTCACACTGATGGAAGATGGCTGGCTGCCTATCCTCCTTCCCAAGGTACATCCACACTTCTTACAGCCGAGGGTGAGGAAGGGAAATTCAGTGCTGGAGAATGTTATGAAGGGGAGAAAATGAAAGTAATAAATTGAAGAGCAGGGATTTCTAATTCTCTGGTATCTTTCTTCAAGTTACTGTCTCATGGCAGACCATTCCCTCCTGAAAATGTTTCGTGTCCCTCCCTCATGACACACCTGCTTGCCTGTCTCTGATATTTTGGAAAATGTGTTTTTCAGGAAATCTGTGGGTTTTTAGCAGGATATTGGTACAGCACAGGGAGTTGGACAATAAAGACTGCTAATACAGTCATTTGGGAAACACCTCAAGGTACTTTTACTCAGAAATAGAATTGTTATTTCTTGAGAGACCACAGAAGAGGTGGATGCAGATTTTGGAAGGATCTTCCAGCCATTACCAGCTCCCTGATACTGCAGCAGAATCCAGCTGCATATTCCTCTGAGTTGCAGCAGCAGGCTTACATGGACTAACATTGTCATGCCTTTATTTGCAAAGATCAAGACTAGAGAATCAAGTCAATAAAGGCAAGAGCTTTCCTTCAGTCGACTTAAACCTAGGCTATGTGGAAAAAAACAACACCAAGCCTAGCTCACTGAGTTCCAAGCCTGTGCCACTGCAGATAATTTACACAAATGCTTTTAAAAATCACAAATCATCTCCTTAGCAAACAGCCCAACTCAAAAATTTAATTAGCACTGGGTACACTGAGGAGAGTATTGGCACCAGTGTTTGTGGAATAAATGACTTGTTAGTACCACATTCCTGTAAAATATGGAATCATTCCACACAGCACAGAATTTTGCCTTTAACTACTGAGTGATTTCAATTTCCCTGCTGCTTGAGAGATAACTGAGCTGACTTTCCAGCTGTCTGGAGCTTAACCCACAGAAAGAATTTAGAATCAGTTCGTAACTACTGTACATCATCTGCTCAGACTGCTGACATGATTTTCTTTATTAGGTTTTGGAATATTCAGAATGTTACTTCCATAGTAAACTGACAGAGTACAGCAGGCAATTAGTGAACTAGACACTAATGGTAATCAGATTACTGATAAACAAATAACTGAATTAGCTGCTTAATTGGCAGCTGAATACAGGCATTTCTTCTGACACAGCTCAGCTACAACAGGATTAAAAAAAAGTAGACAAAAAAATTAGATTTGCAGGGGGAAAAGAAAGTCTGATGATGGCAGCAAACCATGCTCCTCCAAACACAGCAGCCTTCTGCTTCATTGCAGCCAACAGTTTCCTTACTTCCCTGTCTCAACAAGGAGGTTCTATATTCATATTTCACAATTATGTGTTTAGTACAGGTCCTCAACTATTGTCAGCTAAGATGTCTTAGTAAGTACCTTTACAATCAACCAGTCTCCTCTACTTCTGGCCAGGCTTGGGGCTATGCAGTCATTTTGATAAAAGCTATGAGAAGAATATGTAACCTTTAGCTTGTGGTGCAGTTTCCAACATTATTCAACAAGTGTACAGACCTGAAATAATTCTGCATGTAAGACTTCCATCCAGTTCTCCCTCTTCTCATTGCACAACTCAGTGACACAGCGAACTGTATCCAACTCACTACAGTAGGTTCTAGGCTAGCTGCTCAGATCTCCTGCTCACACCACAGACAGCAGCTCCATCTGAAAGGTCAGAGAACCCATGGACAAGTCTTGGACAAGAAGCACTCTGTCAAAGGCATTTAATTTGGTGTCATTTCTATCATGCTTTATTTTCTAAGCAACAGACAATGGAGGAATTAAATAAATAACCTACATAAATAGATGGGGAGTTCAGGACACAACGTTTTCCAGGAGCACCAAACATACACACGATGCTATGAAGCTACTGAATTTGAGTGGAGGCCACAAAGGCACCCAGGTACATGATATGAGCTGTGTACATGAAGTCCAAAAGGCCTTCTAGATTCCAGCACAAACTCTTTTGTTTCACAGATGCAATCAGAGCTATTTTGGCACTCCCTCTTTCAGAAATACCAAAACAAAGTCCAAGAGATCTGGGAATCTCTGCAGATGTTGAATAATGATGGTCTATGCTTATAGAGCATGTTACCTTCATTCTGTATGTGTGTGGATAGTCAGTTTGTTACTTTAAATGCTGTACTACAGGCTGAATAAATCTGAGTCTTCAGCCTTTTCAAAGCAGGGCAAGCAACTGATACAGAAAGAGGTAAGAACAAAAAAACCCAAAAAGCTGAGAATGTGGGCAAATGAAGCAAATCCAAGAGAAGTCAGAGGAGCTGGTTCACAGAAAGGGCACAAAGAAGTCAAGACCCAGTAGGAAAAATGGTCAGGAGATGTAAGAACAGAGACAGTTGTTGCACGCGTGGAAACAGCCAGGAAAAGGCAGAGACATCAATGTCAGAGACTGCTTGAAATGCACATGTGAAGAAACAAAATGAGTCTATATTAGGACTGCAGTGAACATTTAACTTCCTGTACTTTGAACAACCTTGAAGTCAGGGCTAGGGACTGGTTTTAAGGAAGATACACTTTGTTACATCTAAGGATGCAGTAATTCCGCTAACTTCAGTGTGCTTTTCTTTACACACTCTGCTGTTGCCAGAAGAATGCATCATTAGCTCCCCTTCATAATTTTTACTTTCCTCTGCTCAGATTGTAAGGCTACTTGAAATGATCTCAATTTTCCAATTTCACAGCGCTTAGTAACAACAGCATGTCAAGTTGGTGGCCCCAGAATAAACCAGCAGAGGTCAAAAATGGAACCTCTGAATTCCTTTGATTAAAATCATCTGCCTGGCAATGAACAGACATCGAAAGTGCTTGTACATGCAGATGATGTTCTGAGGAACACTGGTAGGTTACAGCATCATCTGCCAGCCTCACTCTAACTACCCACATAGAGCTAATGAATGATACATTCTAGGGCCACATCTGACTATGCATCAGACCATACTTAAGTCCCTCATGCTGCTCTTTTGTTATGATCCCAAGTCAATGCAAACCCAGCAAACCTGTTTCCATGCCACAGAATTCACCTGCAACACACAACTGCGCTGCTCAAGTCTGCTGCCATTTTTTGGGCAAGTCAAAGGCTCGAGCATTACTGCAGTTGCTCTCCAAGTACTGAAACAATTAGAATGGATTTTGGTTTTCCACATCTCAATATGTTGCTGTTCAATCAATAAAATGCTTTGTTAAGGAGCAGAATTTTACTATCTTGTTTCTTGATGTGCTTTTGTACTGCTGCAGTTTCAACACTGATGGCTTTGAAGTACCTGACGATAGAGACGTGACACAAGCAGACGTTATTAAACAAACAGGAAAAGGTGCCCAAAGAATCTACATTTTGACTTTCATTTCCTGGACACTGAACCTAACGGTACCGCCAGAACGGAGTCAGCAGCAGCCCTTTGAAGGTGCAGCTCTCTAAGAAACCATCTGTAGAAGGAAAATTATAATTAGCCTTCGTGAGCGCAAATTATGTTCTCTGTTCTCCTTCCTGAAGAAAACCCCGAGGAGTAACAAACACATCAAAGAACTATGTGGGCTTTGAAAGAGGTAGGTGCCTGCCGCATCTTCCTCCCGCATTGCGGAAACCCTCGCGACGAGGGCAGGCGCGGACTGTGCGCCTGCAGAAACCACAGCCCCAGCGCTACGGCTGGCTGCTCACCCACAGCACAGCCACGGGCAGCCAACCTGCTACACAAGGACTGCGGGCTCGGTCTGCTCTTTTGGACCAAGCCTCTATTAATGCCAAGTCCTTCACACGAAGGTGCGAACGTATGTCGTCACAGAGCACATTATGCTATTGCAACCTGACTGATGTCTGTTGTTAGTGGCATGCCAACACAAGAGCTATTAAGGACAGAAATCAATTTATTCACCTAGAAGAACTGGCCATGTGTTACAGAGCCTACGATCTTGCACGTCTCCCCAGGACTCACCTACCAGCTCCAAGCACCGATGACCCAGGCTAAGAAGTATCCTGCCGTGTAGCTGCCCACAGAGCTTGGCAACAATTTTGTTATCCTCCTTTCTCTTCTGCCAGGTAGGTGGCAGAGAGGAGCAATTCCGCAACAGCCAAATTCAAAGGACGCAGATAAGTTCCTGTAACTTCAGGTTGGAGGAGATGAAGCGTGATTGCAGAAGAGTAGCCACTTTGTCCTGATCCTCCGCGCAAGCACAGGGATTGTATCGCACGCCTAAGGAGCATCTTTTAACGTATTTTTCTTTTTTAATCAGACCCCAATGATACTGCTAAAAAGGCTCTGCACCTAAGTATGTTCTGAACCATCCAGAGAGTATCTCCTGAAAGCCCTCCTTCCCTTTGCTGCCCCCCTACCTCTGCTGCCCCATAACAAGCAGCACCGCTGCTGCTAATCCTCCATTGCACTCCTTGCTCCGCCACTCCCTTAGCGCAGCCTCTGATTTTGAGATGGTTGCTTCAAGAGGTGGGTCATCTAAGGACTTTCAAAGGCTGTCACTTTCATCAGGACGCCAATTCAACAAAAGTTATCTTCTGCATCAGTAATAATTCATTGTCTTCAGTTTCTAACAGGATTCTTATGCTGCTTGCCACTGTTCTTGTCACTAGAGACCACTCCATTTTGCTGCTCGGCTGCAGAGCAGACTGCTATACCAAAGTGGGAAAGCACACTGAGATGTAGAAAGCTGGGAAATAGGATGCATTGTCCCATTTACATAGATTTGTTTTCTATGAATTAAAGCTTCCCTAGAAAGAACACAGGATACAAACACGGTTTTGTTGTTTTCCTTGTGGTAGTACGTTATAAAACCCGGTGCTTTTAGATGCCCTGAGTTACTCACTATCCTTTCCTTGTAGATCTATGTTCACAATTTTCTTTTTGTTGGTAGGGGAAAGCTCTGAATTTTTCTTAAAGGAACAAAACCCAAAAGCATGAAATTCAGACCCACTCACTTCAGATTTCATGGCTTATAAAGCACACAAATTATAAAGCTCTCCAAACATTTCCCGGGCTTACATTAAAATCTGCAGTGAGCCTTTAGAGTGGACCAATTTATTTGATGTGTTTCTCCTGAAGCTTTTATGACACCATAAACATTTCTGACTCCGTGACAAATACTTTTATAATACATTAAGCAACCTCAAACTGTTCTGAATGTTACGCCAATGGCAATGTATTTAGAAATGAAACAATCACTTGAAAATGGAAAAGCCTTAAAGCTTAGTTTGAACCACCACAAGTTACAATTTGTGCCACTGAAGGCAAAGCATTTGGAGTGAAGTTCAGTGGCACAAACACCCAAAGTGGGCATTTTCTCCAGAAGTGCCTCATGCTGCATCTACTTCACATGAAGCATCACCGCCAAAATCTGCTCCCCGGTAAAACTTTCCACTGAATTCAGTATTAATTGGCACGGAGCACTTAACTATGTAACAATTCAATTGAATTCATAACATGCTTCTAATCACTGCAGTTTATCTGCATTAGTTTCATGCAGCTGAAAAGCTTTGCCAGCTCTCTTTGCTCAGGAACAAATCGTGATCATGTTCTTCACTAAATAAAGCATTGCACCATGAGAAGCTCTGCAAGGCTCCAAAACCAAGATGCATGCACTCCCTGCAAGGAAAAGCATCCCAAACCGACTCCCATGCTTAATGATGCAATGAAAATAAAACCCAAAACAATGCAATTCTTGCTCTGCTGAAGGCACAGGGGGACTTCATCTCAGGAGGCAAACAAAAATACCAACCCTGCAACAGGATTAATTAATTAATGACAAAATTGTGAGCTGCTCAGGCATGCTTTTGCCAACGGAACATAAAACTGGCTCTGATGGTTTTATGAATCCAGAAAAGAAAAATAAAAATCACTGCTGTGTGGCCATTAAATTGGGGGTGAAACAGAAGCTTGAAAGTAGACAATTCAGATACATTTGCTGTTTATGTTTGAAAACCACTGAGAAATAAACAGAGAATTCAGCAGTGGGGGAAGGGGGGTGTGCAAGGCAGTGTTTGGGTCTTTTTTGTTTAATTGTTGACTATTTTAACACCGTCCTGCTGACTATTTACGTTTTCCTTTGACTGGAAAGCTTGAAGGCATCCAATTCAGGAAAGAGGCAGTTTTATCAGTTGGATGACGTTACTAAGCTTCTAGAATTTTAACACAGGCACTGTATAAACAGCTCACAATAAATCACAGCATTGCCCAAGACTAAATGAGACATATATTTGAAAGCAGTAAATAATAAGAATGCTTTTCGTAGGCCTTTGCTTTCTCTTCTTGTTAACTGTGACTCTTGGCCTGAAAAGATCAGGAGCTAACATCTGATGTGGAGAAAGCAGCCTAACAGCATCCCAGTTCCTCTGTGAGCACTTTCCTTCGCTTATAAAAATGCACTTCTCACCTTACATACTTCAACATGTGCTGTGTGAACATGTCTGCCCTGAGAACAGCCTTATGTGGTTACTGCCTCCAGACACTGCCAGTGAATAGAACATACTCCAAACCCCCTGCTTCAGAAAGTCATTGGATATCCAAATCATAAATTTCAAATTCCCAGCTGTCACTGCCTAACTATGCCTTCTGCATTTCAGCTAAGTCATGCTGTACATTACCACTCTCTCACACTTCATAGCTTCTTCAATATTGACAGAAAAACCTGGGGGCTGCCTAGTGTTTAGTATATTTCACCATGTTTAGCACAGTAGCAATTACTTCATCTAAACAGCCCTTACAAACTCACTCCTGTAAAATGTTACTCTGTTTGTGCCTTGTTTCTCTGTATTTAGTCCACAGCTTCCTCTCAGCAACAGGGAATTCAGGTGTAAGAGGGTAAAAAGAAAGAAAGTTGGGGGGAGGGGTTGGAAGAGGGGGAGGAGAGAGAAGTGAAAAAAGTGATGCAATATTTTCATATACCAGCTTATTACTTATTTAGGAATCTGGAAGGATCTAACATGGTTTAAAGATCTCACCATACAATTAAAAACTGATACATCTGAATGAAAAGAGATCTTTTCTGCAACTCCTTTTTCCAAGGAAGGATAAAGAAGTGCACTGAAATCCTGGAAACCACACCAGTGATAAAAAAGGAAGCGGGAGTAAAATCTGGCAGCATTATTAGCAGGTGGAAGAGGGTAACTGCAGTAGGACATCATGAAAGTGTTTGCTCAGGGCTCCAATACTTCTGGAATTAATGCAATTTCTAACTCTGAAGAGCATATGTCATATTGAAAGTATTAATAAAATTATTTACATGCTCTTGTAAATGAAGGTAAAATAAAGAAAAATGTAAGAGACTTCTCTATAGGCAGCACTCTTACATAGGGTCACTGGCAATGTACAACTGAGTTTACCTATTGTAAAACCACCATGAGATAACGTGGAGTCCAAGACTGGAGTTACTCCAAGCATCTAAGAACGTTACAAGCAGCTTAGCTCTTAAATCCTATCATTAAGCGGACTTTCACTGACAAAGGAGGACCGACAGGGCAAGAACACATCATAGACATTGCTCATCAGAAAAATGAGTCTAAATGAAAACAAAGTATTGTAGTTAGAGTGTAATGCCCTTCTTATTTTTCTGATGAATAGCGTGTGCGCACACGCTGGCACATTCATGCAAACCAGAGTGGCTGCTGCTCTGATTTGGGCGTAATCTCGTTCAAGCAAGAAACCAAGAAAAACATAGCCTGTCTATGAACAGTCACCAGTGTGTCCACCTGGATTTATAGGCATGTTTAAGACACTTTAAAAGAAGACACAACAGGATCAAACAGAAGTCGTTCCTTGAACTTGCTCGGAAGCATTGCCTTGACAGAAGAGCTCAGAATTAAATGACATAAACCCGAAATATTTGTAATTGTTATAAACAAACATGCAAATTTACTGACATCTACATGCTTCTGAAAGACACCATTTCATGTATGAGGTGCAAAAACCAGAAAGCAAAACAAAACTCAGCAATTAATCTGGGAGCCTTATCACCCATGGGTGACCCGCACAAGGCTGGAGACTGGAACAGGTCTCATTCGATGACGGTCAAAAAAACCTAGATGCATGACCTCACATGGTTTGCATGATTTATCTGCAATTCAATTCACCCAACCTCAAAATGGGGAAAATCCTACTTACCTGTGCTGTGGTTTGTCATCAAAACAGAAGGCACACTAGAAACACACATTACCACACAGAGACAAGACACAAAGATGTTCACAGACAGCACTTTAAGTCTTCAGAGCCAAGCGCTCTTCACTGGAACATAGAGAGTCTCTGCCATGTATTACTTGTTTGATGAATGCCTCAATCTTCTAGAAGAAAAAGTGACCCATTTGCTTGACTTACTACCTGCTGAGAACATTAATACAGAGCTTCGAAGCTAATAAATGAACAAGCAGGGGACAAGCAGATTTTGCAAGTTTATTGCACGGCAGTTACATTAGTTCTCAACTGGCCAATCTTTCATGATGCTTTTGAAAAGAGATTGCTTAACACAAATAGCATTTCCTTTAAATAATCATGTAAGTTACAAATTCTCTTTACAAATGAGCAGAGAAATTGAGCTGGGAGCACTCACTGGATCAAGCCACTCGTTTGTGAGTAGTCCCGATAAGCAAGACTTTGCCAATCTGCCAAAAGCATTTTCCTGCTCTGAAATTAATGCCATCAAAATTGATAATACCACTCAATGCTAGTTAGAGATCCTGTATGTCACAAGCAGAGGGGTGTATCAGCAGCTGGTGTAAAGCTATACTGTTCTTAAACCCAATGGAACTACATCCATTTACAGCTGCTGAAGATTTGTCCCTGTGCCTGTCTTTATCACTGATAAAACTATTGAACTGAACCCTGAAGACACTTCCAAATTTAAAGCTCCCACTGACTGCAGGGAGAGCCATGCCTACAGGAGAAAAGCAAGACTGTAAGCCAACCTAGAATCACAGCACTTCCACCTCCTTGCCCCATTCATTACAAGTTTAAAGTTAGTAAATCAGAACCTGGGAGGAAGCCAAGAGGGCAGCAGATTTTAAAACTTCTTAGGTTTCTTTTGTGTACCCCCAGAAATTCTGCTTAATAACAGTGATTTATCAGCCCAAGTCCGGTTTACTGTAATCATGCAAATAACCCCGGTAAAGCCCACAGGAAAAGTAGCACCATCAGGAAAACATGATTTGGCCCACAGTTTTACTCCAATAGGATAAAGTTTCAAAGTGACTGTGCTGCTGTTCTTCTCTCCTCTCGCCCAGATCTATCTGTATTAGAAATCTCCCTGTGTTTCCTCTACTGTCCTTATGTAAGTTTCTCCTTCGTGGTTGCGATGCAGTGCAACACTTGTCAGAGCATCCCTCACTTGCACACTTAGCCCTGGGGCAGTCAAATAGGCTCACACGGAACAGAAAGAAAGAAATGCTTGATAAAGGATTTAGCAGAAGGGGTACTCAGGCATTTTTCTTAGACCACCATCCTGTAAAACTGTAGGCAACAGAGAAAAATACAGTTGTTTTACAGAAGACATCTTTAATCAAGGCGAGTTTCTCTACATCAATCCAAGTGCACGGACTGTTGCAAATAGCTAATAGTGCTGATTATTGATACATGAACTAAACAAGGCACTTTGGAAAGAGCAGCTACACGTATCTTGAACAACAGCATACTCTGCAGTTATCTACAGGTACTCTCCTTTACACAGGTATCACTCAAGGTTTACAACTGCTCGTGTTCTGCGAGCATTGCATGAAACAATGGCTGTTAATAGCAACTGAATTAACTTTTAACTGCAAGGAATGAAAACTCAACTCCTGCTTCAGGAGGCTATCAATAAGAATATAAAGAGTTAGTCATAATAACTCATTACCACAGAGGAAAAAAAATAAACATTAAGATGCTCCTTAGCACTATTCCATGGTAAGACATTTCAATACCAAAAAAAAAAAAGAAGAAGAAGAAAAAGAATTGAGATGGAGAAGTCTTCTTAAACTTCAGCAAAACCTCATACAATGGTTTATCAACAGCACAGAATTATTGCCTAGCTACAGTTTGTTTCATACAACTTTTAAAAAGAATTTAAAACAGAAAAAACACAACTTTAAAATCTTATACACCACAAAACAGTTCAACTTAAACCCAGCTAATTGATCACCTTCCTGCACAGCTGTATTTCCTTTTGTTAATATAATAGAAATATTCAAGGATTCCCATTTTTACCTTTGCATTTTTCCTTTTCCAGTATCCATAACCAATCATCGCTCTGCTCTTCCATTATGCTTCGTATATTGCAGAGTGAGAAGCATCTTCATTAAATAGTATTAAAAATAGAACACACCCGATCTCCCCACCGGAGCATGCTCTGACAGTGCTGATACCACAGCTCTCAAGGTAACCATGCCCAGCTGGGAACTGAGAGGCAAAGTCAGTGCGAGATTTGCAATTTGCAAGCCTAATTGTGCACACAAACTTGCCTCGATCCGTGACGAAGACTGCTAAAACAAAAATCAGCGTGCAGTTAAATTATGTGACTGAAAAAGTTGCAGGTCAGTTCAGAGTAATTTCTCTCTTTTTTTTCCTCCCCTCCCCATCACCCTCATCTTCAATTGCTTTGTACTTGCCTAGAATTTACATATGCCATTTAGAAGGACGCACAAGGGGCATGCATCGAGCTCAGCGCGATGGTATAGAAGTCAAACAGGTGATCAAGGAGACACTTGTGCTGCTCTGTAACGCCTTTGTCTCCCCTCGGCACACGCACAGAAATGTCACTCGCGGCAGCGGGAGCAGCTCAAGCCAAACCGCACACACCTGGAAGCGCAGGGGCAGGAGGGGGAGCGAGCCGCAGACACACCTAGCATGGGAAAAGGCACCCCAAACTGGAGTGTGTTTGTGTCCGTCGCCGAAACAGTAAATGAATACGAAAAAAACAAATCCAAACAAACAAAACCCCAGCAACAACCAAACAATAAAAACACCACCACAATTAAACCAGACTGTGCAATGGCTGCACTAGATGAGCAGGACTTGGTTAGACCACCAAGCGGAATCGCTGAAACGCACGTACGAGTAGGCAGAATTACACTAAGCAAAGTAGCATGAACTATTCCGGGATGAAAACAGACTGCTAGGGTACCTAACGGCATGACGGTAACTCCTGGGCTGCGAGGCTCCTTCACTGCATGCAAAGGAAGAGATGCCGAGGAAGCACCAAGTGCCTCTGTTACCCGCAGATCGTCACCCGTAAGAACAATACCAATCACACGAGCCCCGGCTTTCCCTCCTTTTAAAGCGTATCCCTCGCTGTCGTTCACAAATCAACGAGTAAAAGTTGAAAGTTTTTTTGCAGTTTGATACATTTTAGCTAAAAGGACCACTGGGAGGAAGGAGGGAGGGAGATCTACGCCCGCAGCTCCGCTCCCTGGCGCTCGCCTGCCCAGCCTCAGCCCACCGCCCGGCTCCGGGGCGAGGGCACCGCGCCGCGCTCGGACCTGGCTTCAGCCACCTCACCTCCGGTGCTGAGCCCGCTGGGAGGAGGCAACTCTCCTCCCGCAGCTCCCCTCCCTGGCGCTCGTCCGCCCAGCCTCAGCCCGCTGCCAGCCTCCAAGGCGAGGAGAGCACCGCGTCGCCCTCGTTCCGGCCACCTCACCTCACCTTCGGTGCCGAGCCCGACCCTCCGCCACGCCGAGCGCCGGGGGAGGGAGGCCGCCCTGCCGCCGCTCCCGACAGAAACCCCTGCAGGAACGACCGGCTGACGGCGGGAACTTGGCGGAGCCGCCACCGCCGCCCTCCCTCCGCGGGGGCGGCCCGGCCACACCGAGATCCGCGCAGAGAGCCCTTCCCTCCGTACCTGGCCGTCACCACCTCTCCCCTGCCGCTCCCAGAGCCCGTGCGAGGCGCCGGCTCTAGCACCGGTGTCATCCTGCCCCTCTCCACTACCCTTTTTCCCTTCTTCTTCTCCCTCCCCCTCTGCTAAATACCACATCTTAGAGCCGGAATCCTGCAGTTGCTATAAATAATTGCACATCGCGTGTAACAAACGCAAGCCCCAGCTCCATGCACAGCTCCTATTTCCCTCTCCCTCCGCTCCACATGCTCAAGCCGCCCTGACCTCGAAAATTAAAAGATCACGGGGGGAGGGGGGGGAAAGGGAAGGGGGGGGGGAGAAATGACTCCAACAAAATGACAGAAAACACATGCTGGAAAGGAAAAAAAAAAAGGGGGGGGGGGGGTGAGAATCGCAACAACAAAGAACATCACGCCACACAAACGTCTACAGATTCTGCTTTGGCTCTTTTGGCTTTGTTTTTGGGTTTTTGTTGTTGTTGTTGTTGTTCCGGGTTTGTTTTCTTTTACCTTGCCTGCAAACGGGATCTGCCCGCAGCGTCTTGGCGGCTCGGGTTATTTTTTGTTTGTTTGGTATTTTTGGTTGGCTGGTTTGTTTATTTGGCTGCAGATAACGCTGCTGTTACAGTACAGTGCCTGTCTTCCTGAAAGACATGGTCGCTTCCTCCGCCTCCGCCTCCTCCGCGGCAGCAGATCCGCCGCGCCGCGGGGCCGGCCGGCCGCGGTGGCCGCCGCGGCGCCGCCCGACCCGCCTCGGGGGCCCCGGTCCGCCGCCGGGCTGCCGTCGCCTTGCCCTGCCTCTGTCGCTGCCTGTCCTCTCTGCCCGGGTCTCTCCCGGTGCCCGCCTGGCTCCCCTCTCGCTCGTATCTGCCTGTCCTGTGTCCTTTATCTGCCGCGCTCCCCGGCTGTACTGTCTGTCTGCCAGTCTCTCCCTCTCCCTTTCTCTCTCTCCCCGCCCACGCAGCGTGGTGCGCCCCGGACCGGAGACAGCGGCGCGCTTCGTGTCGCTCCTCGCCGGTTCCGCGCTCGCTGCGCTCAGCGCCGCCGCCGCTCCGGCCGGCGCTGACTCGGCCACTTCACAGGATCCCTCGGCCCCGCCGCCGCCATTGTGCGCGCCCAGCGCCCCCCGCCCCTTACCCCACCCTGGCACCCGCGGCCCGGGCCAGGGCGAGGAGCCGCCCGGCCGGGAGCTGAATCTGTCTGAGTGTGGGGTGGGTATGTCTGTCTGTCTGTCTGTCCGTCCTTCCCGCACGCCGTCCCCTCTAGTGACACTGCTCCCCCTACGCTCTCCCAAGCCCTTCCCGTCAGCCCATCCCCAGCCGGGAGCAGAGACAAAGGACGGCGCAGCTCTAATAAGGAGAAAGCTCGTTAATCTCCTCTGATTCCTTGTTATTTGCTTCCACCCACTCATCGCCCCCGAGTCTCCCCCAAAAGAGGGAAGAAATGGGCTCTCGGCTCCAGAGGACATCTTTAGGAAAGGTCTAGGGAGGGTGGGTTTAATTATTCTTGTTGCTGGTGAAACCTGACAGCATCCACACCGAGCGACCGAGCTGCTGAAAGGGGTAAAAATAAAAAAGACTGCAGCAGATTTTGGGTGGTAGCAGATGAGCCACTTAAAATGGGGCACATGATCCCCTTCCCCCTCCCCTTTCTCTGCCCAGCATGTCTCCATCTAGGATCTGGCTTGATGATATTTCTCCAGGAGTCTCGCTGCGCACCATCAAGGCAGAGGGAAACGGACATTTCACCAGCACACGCGTTTCCAATACATAAAGCCCCTGCTATCCATTTAAAAACCCAGCCTTGTTTTACCCAATTGAGCACATCCAGGCATTCATCCTGCACCCAGCCGAGAAAAGGGCATTTAGCTCTTTGCTAGGTGGCTATTAATATGCAGTAAAATTATAGCTGTACAACGCCAAATGTAATTGCCATAGATCATTTAGAGCAGATCCAGCAATTCAGCTGCTGGAAATGCATGCTCTGTGAATAACCATGCATCTGGTACAATGCCCTCTACTACAATAACCTGAAAGGAGACAGAAGCGTCTGGTACTAGCTGCAATTAGTAATCCTAAAGATGAAAAGTAAACAGTCAATAAGTACAAAGCAACAAGGTCCTATGAAATACAGTGATCATTTCTGTCTACAGGAATACAAATAACCCAACTCCCACAGACAGACAATCCTTATTTAACATGCACGGTTACAAATGCACTCCTTTCATGCTGCACTTTCTGAAAGTCCTTGTTACAGAAGGCAGTTTGCCATAGTTAATGAATGTAGAAGAATTCATGTACTACTCAAACACAGACAAACACACTGAAGGCTGGGGAGAAACATTTGTTTCAGGAGGTATTATCCTTGCATGCCTGGAATCCTTCTTTCCCCTCAGAAGCAAACACCTGTTTTTACCAGGGATGGCTGACTGGCATCAGACTGGAAGAATACAGCGAGCAGTGAACCGCAGCAGGGTGTGCATGAGCAGGCTCCTGGTGCATGCCACAAGTGATCAGCAGCATGCAGCCAGCACACCAAACCCTGCTCTAATACACCTATCCATGGGGCTTGCTCCTAGGGTGGTTGCATTTGGCATCGTCTACTTTTAATGTCATTATTTAACATGTTCCCACACTACATGTTGCAAGTTGCAAGAAAGGAGAAAGGATGGCAGAAATGATATAAATGGCACTGAGCTGAAACATGCTACAGGCTGGCGACCTGGGAAGGACCAGGTCCTTGCTTTTGAAGTGTTTCTTTCAGCCACCACCACTGCAGACCAAAGTTCATCCCCTAAAATGGCTATAAAAATGGTTTCGAACATGCCCTGTGAAGCAGAGGACCTCACTTGACTGCTGCACCTCACCATCCTTTCTGTCCCAACCAGGGTAACCCAGCTAAGGGAGAGAATCAGGATGTAAAAGCACTACTCACTCATGCCTTTAGTAGATGGCCTGCAACTCACCTGTCTGAGTAGGAAAGGGGGTAACAGGGTTGAATGTTTCAAAACCTTACCCCAGTGACTAGGCACAGTGACCATATAGAGCAGCCACATGTCCACAACTTGTCTCCTACCATCAGAATACTAGAGTGCCTTCAGAGTGGGAAGCACCAAAGCTGTATGTTATATCTGTAAGTAGATGAAAATTCATCCAAGCTGTAGCCCTGGCAGTTCAATCCACTCTCTCCTGCATGGCAGGATGTGCTGGGGGCAAGTTTTCAAAGGCTGAAAGATGCCAGCTGCAGCCACAGCAAAGGAAATAGGAGAAGAAAGAAAAGCATCACCCCAGTATCACGCGAGCTGGTGTTTCCACTCAGAGTGGTGAGCAGCATCAAACACAGAATGTGAGAAAGGGGTGAAATTGCCTCCCTTTGTTGAGAAGTCACTTCAGACCTTCTAAGAGTCAGTTTTAGAGTCTAAAATAATATGCATCAGGACTTTTCTTTGCAGAAGGAAAAATCACAATCATTGCACAATCATGTCTGAAAGGTGAGGAACCATGGCAATGTGCCAACTTGGAAACATGCAGAAGCTGAGTGTTTAAGCAAAGGCAGAATTTGATAAACTTCAGACCTCTGACACCTTTTCCTGTGTGTTTCATAGCCAGATTTCAGAGGCAAGCAAAAAACCAACCAAACAAAACCCAACCAAACCAAAAAACCCCCACAAACACAAATGAAGAAAAGACACAAAACCAATTTCTCCAAATTCTTTCTTTGAGAAAGCATCTAACAAATCCCTGAGAGGGTGGTTCCTAGGACTCTGGTCTTGCAAAGTGCCCTTGTGCAGCAGCAACACCCTACAGCAGTGAAGCATACGTCCCCTATACGCACACAACATTCCAAGAGGCAACTGAAAAGGCTTCGGCTGGAGGTACTTTCAAAGCATGGCAGCAGACTGTATCATTTGTTCACTGTCTGCACACGCTGTCCTCTCAATTTCACTTAGAAATCAAGAAAACCTTAGAGGGCTCTCCCAAACCATCATTGGGTTGGAAGTGTGTGACAGCAAATACTTCCTGGAGTTCTGCAGTCACAGGAGGTCCCTGTCACAGCAACACTGTCATGCAATATTATTTAATCCATTAATAGGAGCTCTCATGTCTGGTTGCACTTTTCCTCTGCCTCTACTCATTTTTCAGTGAAACAAAGCTAACATACAAAGTCTATTGTGTGCTGGAATTACGGAACGATTCAGGCTGAAACATAACACTGTTATAAGCTAACTGCTGATGTACTTTATCATAATCTTCCATAAAAGAGATTATTCTTTTAAGTTGTCTTTTGTTTGTTTGTTTAAAATATTTCCTTTTTTTCTGTCCTAGATGTTAGGAACAAATTTATCATGCAGAATTTGCAGATGGACTTAAAAATGCTGCACTTCTATTTAAAACAGCATTTTTACAATATGTAAATGTAGCTCCAAGCTTCAAACATTTCTCAGGAAGAGAAGCAAAGCATTTATTCCAGCTACAACATCACAAGCAAAGGAAAGTTAACCAAGCAATCGGCATACAGCTTATACTGTTAGCTCAGATTTGAGACAAAAACTGCAGCTTTATGCTCTTCCCACTGAAGTCAGTGAGAATTTTGCAATGGATTTAATTAGGATTAAGATCAGGTACCTAAACCTAAAAGTCTGTCTTTGGAGGAGGATCAATGAATAACCCTTTAAAAATATCTTCTGTGGCTACAGGGGCTGAGGAGGGTATTTTTTCCCCACTAAAAGCAAAGCACCGCTTCTTTGTGTTTGACATTTCAAATCCCCTCTTAGTTTCTTTTAGAAATCCCAAAGTGTTTGATGTGCCATATCTGTGCATCTTGAAATGGATATTCCAGTGTGGAGTTCCTCACCCCACAGGAAAAATAAAACCAAAAAACTTGTCTGATCCCCCTTAAGAAACTGCAGCTCCTGCTCAGTTGTCACTCTCAAATGAAGATGAGCAAGAGTTTGAAGTCTAGCTAACATTGGTGCAAATGGTCCCTCCTGTTGTAGCCTTTTCCTTAATTTATGCTTTTAGACAGGAGGACTATGAGACTTTCAGGTCACAGTGCTGAAGGGACAGGGGACTGTTTCACGGGCTAAAAGGGTGGCTGGCAGCTCCACAGAAGATGTTCCACAGTAAGCCAGAGGCCACACAGAGGGCTCAGCCTGGTATCCTTCTGAATCAGTTGTATTGCAGCCAACAGAGCTATGACAGCTGGAGAAATTCAGGCAGCAGGCAACTCTGGGTTGCTCTGGACAGAAGAACATCTCTGATGTAGGAACTAGGCATCACAGTATTTTGTATAATATAGGGCAAAGAGACAAAGCAAGCAGTGGTGAGTAAAAGAAAGAGCATTAAAAAGAGAGAGTCAGCAAGAACCATGCGAGCTGTGGTGTTAGGATGGGCCACAGAGAAAATGGTAAGAAGATGAGGAGGAGGGAAAGTCCCAGACAGGGAATGCAGTGAGTTGATTATCCTGAGATCTGTGATTCATTGTGGGGAATGTGCACTACTTTCACATGTTACAGTACTGTAGGGAAAAAATCGGGCTGAGGAAATTCCAAAGTCTTTCAATTGGATTTATGAGCTTTAATAATCTAACAGCTCAGGGTCACCTGTGAGCCAAGCAGTTCCTGAACTCTTAAGTATGAGTAGCTCTAAGGAGACATATGACAAAGACAGCATCTGCAGGAGGGTAGTTACAGTCCTCAGCGTAGGAGCTGTAAGAATCACAAACAACTTCACTAGAACAAAGCAGTTCTCTGACAAAGTCTTACCAACAAAAGTCTTAATTGCAGCCCTTTGTCTAAAGCAAAGTATAAAAGCACAGCGTTTCTCCCTGCACAGAGAGAGCAGACAAGCTTTGGTGCCAGTTTGCAGCTACCACAGTAAGATGTAGGTAATACAGGCTTGGGTCCACAGTTCCTCTCTCACTTCTAAATCATCACTAGACCTACATCTGTCCTTAATGTGCCCTGAAAGAAAGGAATTTAGGGGGCTCAGGAACTTCACGAGTGAGGAAGTGGATCCAGGAAATGACAGTGAGGGGCAAAAAGAAAAAAGCAATTGGAATTGCCAAGGAATTGCCATGTACCTTCCAGAAATCCTTCCAGAGCAATATTAACAACAGCAGTAAAATAGGCTTACGAAGTTGTAGGCTTGCTTTAACACTCAAAAGCAACATCAGTATATTGTAGAGAAGACCATCATCCCAGCTGTAAGTAGAATAAGAACCATCATACAGACTGCGAAGTATTTCAGGTCAGTGATTTATTTCAGGTTGTGAGGACTCTGGGTCTTGATAATATTCTGCACCTGTGTTCCTGTCAGGACACATAGATGCAACCCAGTGCAATGTAGATCAGATATCATATGAAAACCCAGATAAGTTGACAAGTGATTTGGAGGTGAAGAAAAGAAGCCTTGCTTTGCCAGTCAGCCACTGTCACCAAGAGTGCTCACCAGCTACCAAGTTCTGCCTTTGGAATTCCTCTGAACATGTTGCCCTTTTGACTTCTGCCTCTAGAACACCTAGTCTGAAATGCCTATTTTGAACATAACATCTTAAGATTAAGGCTTCTGTTGGCATCAGGGCCAGACCTACCTTGCAGGTATTTTTCACCAATAACTTGATACCACGCAGCTATGTTGATACTCTTCAACCAGATAACCATTCCTCAGTGTTCTTTCAAAACTTTTTAAGAATAATGTTTCCTTTTGCACATTCAGAATCTCTGGGAAGGATTGTGGCCACAACATCTGTGTAAGATGGATGTGTGGCATTCCTGCTGGCCACGCCACCTCACAGCAGTATGCTCTGAGTCTCACACTGGCCAGGAAGTCACAGCACTGACCACCAGTGAGCAGAACACAGACCTGTATAAACCCTGGGACTTCAAGCTTTCCTGCTGCTCACTGTGCCTTAAATGTTGATTTGCATTTCAACTAGAGGAAGGCAACTGGGGACCTCCCATAGAGAGTGGCTCTGGCCTTGACTTCCCTGCAGCTGCTCTCTCCTTAGACCTCCTGTGGAGGCAACTGCAAAGCTGGGTTGATAGCTCAGGACCATAAGCATAGAATGATGGAGCTCAGTACATCACTGTGCAGAGGCTTGGAAACTCTTGCTCTTTTAGGATTCCAAATCCAAAGTTTACTTGTAGAAGGTTGGGCTTTGTCTTTGCTGAAGTCACTCCTATTTGAGTTAATAGAGGTACTGTCTGAGTCTAAACAATACAACAGCTTCACGGTACAGCCACTAGTGTTGTGGATAGCCACATCCTGAGCACTGTTGTATTGGGAATAGTTAAAAGGGAAGTCTGCAAAAAATGTCTCTCACCTAAACAGGAATGAGCCTGTCAGATGAGAAACTAATTCTGAAAACCTGTAATTCATGCAGAAATTGATAGAAGAGTTGGAATTGCATTTAGGACAAAGCAAAGAAAGGATAGTTCTTATTCTGTAAAATGTGCTTAACCCCCTCTCCCAGCAGTATGAACCTGTTCAGTCAGAGAAGCAGCAAAGATTGGTCATCAACACTACTCAAGAGGAGATGAGGAGAGCCTCCACAATAGAGGGAGTGAAAAACATATCAGACTTTTCTAGCAGATGGGTTCCCATCACAGTCCACATGATTGGGCCATGTTGTGCTTCGTGTGCAAAGCAGTCTGCAGATGGGCCAAAGAACAGAGCAACCTGAAAACTACCGAACCAAACTGACACAAAGACCCCAACCTGTGCTAAATCACATCTTCCAAAAGCAGCCCTTTACAAGCTACTGGAGGCAATGCACCTGACAGCTAAGTATCATCACGTTAGTTCTGTTCATGCTCAGTACAAATAGTCAGAAAAAGCACAGGTGTGGCCATAGTTTCACATAGTCAGTGTGGCTCTACTTTGGACTCTCCTACCCAAAGAGCTAAATAGTTACAGCAGTTCTACAGTAAGCAGAGAATAATTCCTGCCATGTGTCACGTGCAAACCCTCTCAAGATCTGTCAGGATTGCTGCAGCTGGCTATATGTAGCCTTTCTCATGTGACTGGGGAGTCTTAGAGGTTTTTCAAGGACCTCTGGGTTAAAATCCTACCGAGATAATAATTTCATGGGGATTGGTGTGTCACACTGGCCCAGTGGAGTTTTAACTCCCCCACTGGGCTGCTGTCACACCCTTAGCACATGCTGCTTAAGCGTGAGCAGCGCCAGCACACCCTCACCTCTTCAGGCTCACTCCTGTGGCACCACTGGGCATTTCCCAAGACTCTTAGCAGAATATGGCTTTGATTAGCATCAGTTAAGCAATTTGCTTTGTTTCTCTTGAACACCGTGGAATTAACTTTTGTGTTGGCTGCTGGGCTGCAGAAGAGAGACAGTAAGCAATGGGTGACTGCTTATGTACAAATCAGGTGCGTTCAACCCGAAGTGACGAGGGCATTACGAAATCCCACTGTGCTGTGCTGCAGGGACAGACCACAAGGACAGGTACTAAAGCTTCCAGCACTCTGAGGTCCTGGACCTTTCAGGTCTTGGAGACTTGAGCATAGTTATTTCTCAGTTACTGCCCTTAAAATAATACAGTTCCTCCAAAAATTTCCCCCAGCTGCCTTCTTTTTGTTTCACATTGCCTTATCCTCTAGACATATTTAAATTTTCCTTTGTTTGGAGTCTACATTTTTTCACTCCCTAAAATTACAGCCTTTGCAATGCACAATACTGTAGAAAGTCCCTTCATTGAAAGAGCAGAACACAGTACAATTTTAGCATCATATAATTTCCTGCATAATTGTTAAATAATTTTCTTCCTTTTCTCCCTCCCCCTCTTTTTTTTCTTTTTTTTTGGGGGGTGTGTGTGTGGTGTGTGTGTATTAAGGAAAGAAAGATTCAAAGTGCATATCCAGAGAGAGACAGACAGAAAACTTAACAGCTTCATGATGCTGTGCCTAACCTTTATTGTACCTCACCTTTATCGAATCAATGGCAGGACTTTCCCTGTGCCTGGCTTCAGTTGCTCAGCCTTGGACTCCGCTCTGAAAGGCATTATTGGTTCACAAATCTCATTGTGTGTTTGTGACATTGTATTCCCAAACACCACATCACGAAAATATTCAAATCAAACTGTTCATAACATTTTCCTGTGCACCATCTGGGCCTTGTGAGAAAGCTGACATTATCTGTCAAAGTGGAGATAACCACATTTTCCCTCTTTTGTATCGTTAATGTTTGTCGTCGCACATTTCGCTTTAATGCTCCAATTACATTATGACGTTCTCACAAACTGAATGGCACTAATGACTTTCATTATTATTTACACACTTCCTTAATTATAAGGCTCTCCCTCTCATTCACAACGTGTTCTCCCTCATAACACTCACTCTGATATAAAGCTAATGAGTTTTAAACTTTCTATTACATAAAGGCTCGTGATTAATTACCCAGCTTCCCCAATCTCTTTCTGATGTACAATGCGGGGCTCTCCTGCAGCGATGCAGCAAAGGGGGAGAAGTATGGAACTTTTATTCCCTCCTCAGTGAAAGCAAATAGAGAGATAAATAAAGTATCTTTCTCTTTAAAGTGGCGTATGCAAATTTAATTGAAAACAAATATACATCAAGCCGTTCCTCAGGAGAAATCTAAATCTCTCTATATTAGCAGCGTGTAGTAAACAGGATAATAATGCCTATTATTATCATCTTTAATTTTTCATGGCAACAATTTTTTTAATCTAGTTCAGGCAAATGAGACAGTGCAAGCAAAAATGTGTGGCTTTTACATAAGGTACCTTAGTGTAGCGTGCTGCATCGCCAAGATCAACTATTTATGGGGGTTTAATTATTCAAAATACCGGACTCCTCTGCTGATAAAAGAGGTAAGACAGAAAGCCCAAGGTTGCACCACACCGGATGAAGGGCAGTCATGACAAATATAAATTACTGCACCTCAGACTGACAAAGGTAATACAATAAGCCAGACCCTAGAAGACTTTGAAAGACGTTGTGGGGGCACTGAACAGCCCTGCGATGAAAATCCAAGCAGAGTACTGAGGCACTGGTGCAGGCTGCGGGCTGCACAAGCTGTGTGTCTCAGTGCCTCTGCTGCCAACAGAGATTGGATTCCCGCAGCCACATGTAAATTGCTGACAGTCACGGGGTAAAAAATGGGTTAATTAAAATCTGTGGCTACTCTTGCCCCATTTGCTGGCTGGTAAACTTGACCTTAAGATCACGAGGAACCTGTGCATACAAAAAATGTATTTCCTGCCGTTCCAAGGGAAGTTCTCTTTTATGCCTCTCCAATATCTATGCAAATCTATATGTAATCCAGAGAGGGATACAGGCCAAAATGGGACATCCTGTCATGGCTGACTCCGTGGATAGTCAGCTACGAATGACATATTCCCTTAAACCAAGGATGGGACATCTAGAAAGATGAAGATTCATTTCCCAGAGCCATCTACCTCTGTGCTGCCTTTATGTTAACTCCTGCTGCTGATCTGCTGCTGGAACAGATAAGAAAATTTGCTTTGTTGTGAGAAAAGCCTATTCCCTTTCAAATTCAGTTTGTTTTCTTTCTAATGCTGTATGCTTTAAATTTCTAATCAGTTTCCGGTGTCATGACAAACCCTGCAGCTATGTTACATTAAATAATTCCCTCAAAGTTCAATACAACACAACAACATAGTGCAGCTTCAGCCTTGGGAAAATTCTGAGAGATTATAGTGTCAGCCTCCTTTTGAACACCTCTTGATGAATATGGTGGTCCTACAGAGCAAAGAACTTAAGAAGATATACAGGATCTGATGCAAGGGCCACAGAGTAAACTACATGACCATCCTGCTATCGTCACTTAAGATCTCATCCCAAGGCTGCTGCTCATCAGCATTTCAGTCATCTGAATTATGAAATTCTCTCACTTCAGAGAATGTTCTGTAGTTTCTTTCAAAAAAATCAAAACTTGAAGTAATTGAAAACCAGCCCTTCCAGACTCTTCAATGTTGACTTGCATACTGTGTATCCTACAAAAAGTTATGAGGAGCATGTTATGAAGCAAAAAGTGTAAAACCCTTCTATTATTTGTTTAAACCCATAGCTAGAAGCCAGGGTTTAGAGGGCAGGCAGGCTCATGGCACAAAGTTAAGAAATAGCAGAGATGGAAAAAAATGAGTTGCAGAAAGAAGATAGATCTCAGAATAACATCACTCTTCTGATTCTAATAAAGCTCCTTTGCTTGTCATTCAAAAAAAGAAGAAAGAAGAAAGACAGCTTCTGTGCTATTCTAACTTTAATCAATATGTGATTCAGGGATTCACAATTTGCCCTTAGATATTGCATGACTGCCCTGTGTGAATAGGTGGAGTGCTCCCAAAATCTGGCTTTCTCAAGATTCAGCTGCTTGCTGTGGCTATTGCAGTTGTTCATCTTTTGTTGCTGACTCTAGGGTCAAGAGCACTGCACCAATATTAACTCTAGGGTATACCTAGGTGTGTAAGTTTACATGCAAAGCCTCCTGATGTTTCATATGGGGCCAGATTATGCCACTCAGTCACATTTACATGCTCATCAAGAGCTTTTCAAACAATCTTGTTGAAAGTCCATTGAATGCATGCACACAAAGAGTCCACTGAACAGGATATGCTCTTGAAAGCTTGGCCCGTGCCCTTAATCTCTGTTTTATTGTGGATGATTTATGTTGCTGATAGTCTTCCTCAAAACACAGCAAATAACAAACCACAGTAGCTGTTAATCTTGATGATTCTTTCCATATATAATAGTTTCTCTCTTTAGACACATTCATCATTTTCCAATGTTATCCAGAAAGAACTGGGCTCTATAGTGTAGTCCTTGACTGTATCAGTGTACTTGACTATTAGCAACAGCACTTAAACAAAAGAAATGAGACCTCACAGAGTAAGACACAAACACAACACAGTGGCTGAGCCAATCTTTGTGCAGAGACGTTAAGACAGCCAGAGAAGGTTGATGATAATGTCAGAATAGGTAAAATTAGTCACAGTTTAGTAAGTGGCATGAGGCTTTGCAGTTACAATTTTATGGCCCATTCCTAATGCAGACTGAGCTTGTGAGAAGTTTACAGCCCACAGGATCAACTGATTAATATGACAATTAAAGGAAAATATATTTTAATGATGTATGGCATTATCTCTGTGCTCTGCAGCTTGCAACAATGTTTTTGTTTATTGTACTATTTAAGTCATGAAATTCTAGCTGTTTAAGGTAATTAATGTGTTTATATCACCACATTCCCCCAAAGAGGAGTCAGACACAGGCCTTCCAAGGTTTCTTATGAAGAAGGAAAGATGTATTAAACAATTTGAAAGTGAGAAAGGCACCGCAAGCAGGAGCCTGGCTTCACATCTGAAACTCTATTACATGGCCCTGTGATCCATTGCCTGTATGAGCAGGTGAGGCATGGAGCCTTCTCCCTGTCTCACCTTTTCTGTCAATGTCAGGAGAGCTCCATGGCTCACAGAAGTAAATGATGGAGAGAGGAAGTGCTTCACAAGCCTGAGGACAGGGCAGAGAGAAAGGCAAGACACCACTATGAAAAGTAATTAGTGGTGGTGGGGAGTAAACTGCTGAAGCTTGTTCTTGCAATTGATTTTGTTGTTGCACGCTGTATGAGATCTGCACAGCCCAGGAGAGATGAGCCATCACCTGAGAAAGCTGCATGCAAAGCGACATCGCTAAGCAGGAGCCAGGTCTTGACTTCAAATATCGAGGCCCTAATCCTGATCCTGCCTTTTATTTAAGCTGTTCAACCCATCTGCTGGTGTTTATTCTTCACACTGGTTTCTTCTGATGTTTCTTCAGGCTATTGGAATTCTGGGGAAAGGGCTATCCATCATTGTGGGTTTATGTAATGGCAGCCTGTGAAAATGTAACATCCTACATCCCAGTCTGAAAATAGCCTCAGTGAAGACGATGGGAATTTTACATTGATCTTGGCAGCAATCTTGTTTGCCAATAATATCATCTGTATGTATTCTTTTGAAATGTTTGGTATTGATTAACACAGTTTTTAAAAGCAGAGACCATAAATTATTCATTTTGATTTATAAAGTAGTTATAGTAAGTGTTTATCACAGGCAGATGATTTTCATACAAAACAGAATACTTAGAAAATATGCCCCTCCAAAAAAACCCCCAACAGATTAGCTTTTCCCTGTGCTATAGCTGTAATCACTTTCATATAAACACAAGCAAACCTGGAAACCTCTTTCCTGCAATGCTTCAGGAAAGAGATGAGCCTTGCAAACCAAGAAGGCCAGTGAAGTGCCTTCATGGAGAACATCTTACTAATGGCTCCCCTACATCCAGGGCACAAGTGCCTCTGACTGTTTGTAACACAAGTATGGTAGACAAATGGTACTGTACCTGCAGGAGAAAACATTTACAAAGCTCATCAATTTTTGATAGAGCTGTACATCACTTGAAGACCTAGATGATTGTTCAGGACAAATCAAGCTAGACCCAGGCATTTGGAAATACTGCAAATAGATGTCTTAAGTCATCATACTCTGCTGTGGAGAAAAGCACACATTGCGAAGATGGATTTTGGAAACAAACAAGCCAACAATGAACAACCAACCAAAAAAACCCCAAACAGGTGCTGCAGTAAAATCTTAGCCGTGCAAAGTGTTTTCTGTCATTTTTACTATTTGTACAATACCTGCATTTTCTTCTGTCCTGCCTTTCTCCTGCCAGGAGCTGGCAGCTTCGTAGACTGACCGCAGGGCTGGGGCGGGCACCCGGCCCTGCATCCCTGAGCACGGCAGCCAAAAGCGGTGTGCTGATTTCCAAAAGAGCAGCAGGGGACTCATAGCATGGCCACCAGTAAAAGCATCACAAACCCCAAAATAGCAGAGCTCTTTCCTTTTAATTGCAGTGCCCAGCAGTTTTTTTTCAAAGGGTGAGCATTTCTCCAGTGTCCCCTGTAGGCCTTTTGTCAGCTCCTGTGCACTCTTGGTTGTTTTGCTGATGCTCCTCAGCAAACACGGTGATAGCAGTTAAAGCTGTACATAGCCACGTGCCCATTTCAGTGCCAGTCTTCTCCATGATGCTTGTCAAACACCTGGAAGGAAGGTGGCTGACAGCTGCCTCATACCTAGAGCAAGGTGGCACACTAAGAGTGCAGGAAAAGTGAGATTTTTCCAGGGATATTGGACTTCACTGACTAAAGCATGAGGGCAGCACACCTTGTGGATTCTCAGGATTAATGATTCAGGCTGTTTGGCTCATCTCCATTAGCCTGTACCTCTTGAAAACAAGACCTTTCAGAGTTCCTTTCCCTTTCTGTTCCCCCATGCTCCTGTCCTGTGTCCCATGCACTCGCTCCTCTTCCTTTCCCTCTCCCATATTCATGCCGGAGGGTATATCATGATGAGGTTCTCTAATCAATCGTCTGACTCATTGCCTTATGGCAGAATATTGCTGTGGCTAATGACTAATATGACTGCAAGATTTTCAAATGTCATCTTGTAAGATCTTACAGGCTGCCTGTTAACTATTGTTTTGCCTTGCCAGGATTAGCTGGGCGGCAAAATAAACCAGTATGATGTAGCACAGTGAACTCATTTCTTAGCAGCTGATTTGTATTTCTAAGTATAGCCTAAATAAGACAACACAGGACCAGAGTATTTCCAAACTGAGAAAGTCTCCACTTGTGAACAGCTTTTCCTAAGATACTCAGTGCTCATTTGCACAATGAAAGACAAAAATAGAGGTTGAAACTTCCTATTTCTTGAAAGATGACAATTGGTGTTTACATTCATATTGTGGTTTATGATGAGAGGAGGAACGTGAGGACGTGCCAAGTCAACTAGCTGGGTGCATTGTTTGTTGTTTTCACTGAGGCATACCAAACACTTCTTCCTCCGCAATGTGGTTTTCTGATGAGCAAAGGAGAAGCAGAGAGGAGTTTCTCTCTGCACCTCCTGTGTCCCTGCAATGGAAGCTAATGTTTACCCTGTCAGTTATTACCTGGAGTTATGCCGTGGTAGCAACTTAGTTTTATTTCAGATTGATGTGAAAGCAACATACTTATTCTCAGTACTGGGGAATTTTCTTCTGGGTAAGGAATTATCACAGAAATAAGTTAAGAGTTGTCTCGAGGAGAATTTTAGATTATTTTAAAACCTGGTGATACCCAGGGGATGCTTTGCTGCACTCCTGGTGATGCCTAAATATGCCCAGTATTGTTCACAGGTATGTACATTGGTTCTGTTATTCTTTTCTTGCCATGCTTCTGTGTACATCATGGAACCGCAGGCATTCCCTTTTGCCTTTTTCAGATTCCTGTGCTGGCAGGAACAAAGTTGCTAATCACAGGATTGTGACACTTCCTCTGGGCAATCAGCTGTTACATTCCTGCAGTTTGACCATTCCAGAAAACACAAACATATTTGGCCAGTTCTCTTGCACAAAACTGACTTAGCATGGACAGCTTTCCCAGATACCCATTTCTAAACACTGCCTGATGCCTTCTGCATCAGCTCATCTGGTCACCTTGCCTTTGACATGGATGTGAAAGGCAGAGTCTCTGGGGTACTGTGGGAAGGGAAAGGTGACAGGGAGTGCTATGGTTTTGCTGCTGAATTTCAGTGAATTAACAAGAGGCATACTACTGGGCATAAAAGAACAGAGCCTACAGCTAGTACCAAACACACCATCAAACTGGGAAGCTTACTGTAAAGCCCAGTGTGTTAGAAAACTAATGAATAATGTCACAAGACCTTAAACCAGCTAATCTCACCGAGACAGCTTGTTAGACCATCAGATTGCCCAGCTGAGAAACCCGCTGCCATTACTGCTGTGTTTGTGGCGTCAAACCCAATTAATGTTTCTCCAGATGAATTTTCATTCATTAGAGTTGGAAAGGCAAGAAAGGAAAAAAACAAACAAGTGCAGTAGAAGTGAATTTGTTTCCCTTTCCCTAGCAGAGTTTTCTCTGTGCTTTAGTATCACAACCATGAGAACCACACACCAAGATCAGCTCTGGTAACTGTCAGGGCCGTTCCTTCCCCACAGCCCCACAAGCTTTAGCTTCTCTAACACCCAGCCTCTAGCACAGAAGCAGCTCCACCATATCTGCCTGAAAAGTCCAACACAGCAGGGAAATTTCCACCTTTGTAGTCAACCAGTGCAAATTTGCTGTGAGCCCTTATCTCAGCCAAACCAGGGTATGCCTTCCTTCAGTCTGGCAGTGCTTCCAGATCATTGTGAGTACCTGGGTTGGTTATTTGGGTTTGTTTTTCCCCCAAAGATGAATATGCAATGGTAGCCACTGCTGACTCCATCCTGTGGTCCCACCTCAGCGTGGTCACATCAGGTGACTTTGTCTGACAACACAGCACGAATCACTTTGCTACCAATATTTCCTCTAAGGCTAGAGAAAAAGGATTTTGAGCCACTTGGGTGAAATCAAAGCCGTGCTGAATTCATGCCACTGCTTTCACCTGAGCCTAATTTTTACCAACCATCTTTACAGGAGTGCTCCACAGCACTGGCAAAGTTTCTCTCCTGCTACATAATGAAAAACTTCTCTCTCAGCCTCACGCAGGGCACCTAATAAACTGGCACAGAAAACTGCTGAAATATTAAGGCTATTAGGTTGTCTCAGCTTTTAAGGGAAATGATGCAATAATTTATTAGTTTTTTTAAACTCAAATGCAAAACTTTCCAGATGTTGAGTTTATAGTGATATTTTCACTGTTCCTGAAGCATTATGAGGGGGACCTGTGAATTTTAAGTAGTGACAATCAATAAGGTTTGAGAAATACTATATTAAAGCTTAAATCTCAAGCCCATGATCCTGACAGAGCTGACACTTAATACATACTCATTCATCATCATTTTTATCATTTTCCCTGCTCTGTGAAAACACTGCTGATCTTGTTTTGGCTGTTGACTATCCAAGCATACTATTAAAGCCCTCATTTAATAGGGTAAGCAGTTTCTAATGGGATTTAAAATTCGAGGTGCAGTGCAGTGAACATCAAACGCTGGCATAAATCTCTCGCACTAAAATTCATATTTGTCATCAGAAGGTGGGGAAAGGGAGTTGTTTGTTTTTAAAAGCATCTGTAGCTCATGATAGCAGGGCTAGGAAGGTTCTTCTCCCCCTCTACTTTGCCCTAGTGAGACCACACCTGGAGTATTGTGTCCGGTTTGGGGCTCCCCAGTTCAAGAGAGACAGAGGCTGTTGGAGAGACTCCAAAGGAGAGCCACAATAATGATTAGGGGACTTGAGCATCTCCCCTGTGAAGAGAGACTGAGAGCCCTGGGGCTGTTTAGTCTGGAGAAGATAAGGCTGAGAGGGGATCTGATCAATGCCTATCAATATCTGAGGGGTGGGTGCCAAGTGGAAAGGGCCAAGCTCCTGGGTGGTGCACAGTTATAGGACAAGGAATGATGGATACAAACTTGAACAGAGAAGGTTTAGCTCAACATGAGGAGAAACTTCTTTACAGTGAGGGTGACAGAGCGCTGGAACAGGTTGCCCAGAGAGGTTGTGGAGTCTCCATCTCTGGAAACATTCAAAACCCACCTGGATGCATTCCTGTGTGAACTACCCTGGGTGATGCTGCTTTGGCAGGGGGATTGGACTGGATGATCTCTGGAGGTCCCTTCCAACCTCTAACATTCTGTGATGGCAAAGGTTCTATATGCAGGAGCACACTTGAACTTGGGGTGCTGTTAAGGCAGCCTACTCCCTCCAGCTGAGCTGAAATTAGGTTGACGTCTTCCAGGTTTTTAAGCAGCCAGATAATCTGAGTGTTCAGTTTTGCATCTGCTATACATTTGCTTCTTTATTCTGAGTCATTTGGTAACCTCTAAAAATAGTTCACTCTTCTTGAATTAGCAACACAGTGTTAGAGATCATGTAGACAGAAGAGGCTGTCTCCTCACTTCTGCATAGCCAATGTGCTGGGGGGCTCAGCAGCAGAGAAGTCATTGCAGTGAATCTTCACTCTAACAGATGTTCCTGATGGATTCCTTGAGAGCCAGGAAGGGGGAAAAAAGGGAAGCAATGGATTCCAGAACAAAACAATTGCTCAGATCCAACAGTAGAGCAGTGTGTCCATGGAGTGGACTGTGAGGTGAAAATGTTCACAGTGGCTTACTTTAGAGGCAGAATAGCTAATTCTTTTTCAGGTCAGTACTCAATTGCTTTTTGTTGCAGCTGGAATTTGTTTTGCAGTGGAGGAGCTATCTGTTTTACAAACAATCCCCAGTTACTGGTGGAACCAGAAACTTCAGGTTCGTGGTCTCCTAGTGATGTCTGGGACTTAGGAGTCCCAGGAACAGAAAAATATATTTATTTGCTGTTCTGAAGTACAACTAAGCTATTATTTGATGCTCAGTACTAGGTGTTCTTCTAGGATTATTCCCTCGGGTAAATTAGATTGTCTTTTGTTTTGACTTTTAGCTATGTGATATGTCTCAAGAGAATTATTTTCCTGTAAAAACATTTGAAATGGCCTCAGCAAGCTGGGGAGATGAGGAAAGGCAGCTGGAAAAATTACAAAAGTCCAAGTGGAAGTATATTTTAAAATATAATTTAATGAAAGGTAGGCAGGATCAGCCACACAGGTAGGAAGGCCTTTCAGGTGAATGACCAGTCACTATTGACACTCCAAACTTTGCTGAGGAAACAAACCAATTTGAAACCAGAGAAGAACAGTCTGGTGGGATGCAGTGTGCACAATATAAGCACAGCTCAGGCCATTCATTCACCAAAAGAAAAAAACAAAAAACTTCTTTGTTGTTGCAGCTTGTGGGAAATGCTGATGTTTTCTCTGTAATTTCTCAGAATCACAGAATTGTCAGGATTGGAAGAGACACCAAGGACCATCCAGTTCCAAACCTTAGGGACACTTTCCACTAGATCAGGTTGCTCAGTCACATCCAGCCTGGCCTTAAAAACCTCCAGGGATGAGGCTTCCACCACCCTCCTAGGTAACCTGTGCCAGTGTCTCACCACTCTCATGGTGAAGAATTTCTTCCTAATGTGTAATCAAAATCTCCCTTCCTCTAACTTGGATCCATTCTCCCCAGTCCTATCACTACCCAACACCCTAAAAAGTCCCTCCCCAACTTTCTTGTAGCCCCCTTCAGATATTAGAAGGCCACAATAAGGTCTCCTTGGAGCCCTCTCATCTCCAGACTGAACGATCCCAAATCCCTCAGCCTTCTCAGAAAATGAAGCTGCTTTTTCACATTCTAAGAGGTTCATAATCACAGGATATAACACAGACCCTAAATTTTCCTTAAGAAGCCAAACAGTTTCATTTTCCTCACTCATCTTGGCCTTTCCTGAAAGCATTTGTTGTTACTAGTTGATATCTATTGCCATAAGAAAGTCTTTCCCTGTCTGTTCATTTTTGCAAAGGGTCTGCTATGAACTTTAGTCCATTTTTCCTCTCTGTTACTCTATCCAAAGGGGTTGTGAAGTAGAAGGAAATACACTGGACTCCCTTTGGTAAAACCAGGAAAGCCATCTCTGCTTCCCACCAGGACAAAGCCCAGCTCTAGATCCCCTTTACAGGGTCCATATCTGATCCCATGCCTGCTTCAGACAGCGATCATGAACCTACACTGCACTGAACCTGAGTGCTGAAAAGTTCCAGAATTATCTCAGCTGTTCTTGTGCTCCCCAGACTCATCCTACCGTTGTGCCACGCACAGAGCACACACCCAAACTCTCAAGCCAGAAATCATAGAATAGAATCATAGAATCAATAAGGTTGGAAAAGACCTCAGAGATCATCAAGTCCAACCTGTCACTCAAGACCTCGTGACTACTAAACCATGGCTCCAAGTGTCATATCAAATCCCCTCTTGAACACCTAAAAAAGATCTCCTCTCTGCTTATCTATGACTTGGTTTTCTTGTTATTTTAGTAATTTCAGGTGATCTATTCTAGCTAAAATAAATAAATTAATCATAGAATGGCTTAGGTTGGAAGGGACCTTAGAGATCATCTGCTCCAACCTCCCTGCTGTGGGCAGGGACAGCTCTCAACCAGACCTGGCTGCTCAAGTACATCTCTGCCACAGAGGTGCTGTGGAAGGTCTGTGAAGATTCAAACCCTGTTCTGTATGTTATATAGATGCAATCAGTCACACTCTCAAGGTTTACCAACTCAGGAGGATTAAAGACTTTCATAAGTGAAGCAAGTTATACTGGTTCTCTTTTCCATCCTCTTCTACAGCCAGCAAATACAACTTCAAGCCCTATAGTGTGCTATATCCTAGTTTCAAGAACAATTTCAACTAAGAGCATTTCTTCTCCCTCTAGGTAAAAGCCTACAAAAATAAAGTGTCTCCTGGGATCTATTGTGCTAGGTTTAGGGGGAAAGAAAGTGCTTTGGTTTTAGTGCACTCATATTTCCAGTAGAAGAGAGGGCATCTGTGAAATGTGCACACATACACACACATTGCCAGTCACCATAGTGGAGCAGATCTACCAGAATCCTACCTCTGACCCTGAAGTGAACTTTGAGATGTACTTAAACAACTCTTCCCAAGCTCTTCCCTAGCACTGCACTTGAGATATTTTTCCTTTATCAATACAAAGGACCAAGATTCAAGTGAGTGAATTTTCCAAACAATGCCCCACAGAACATTGATGTCATGGCAAAAACTCTTTCTTCTCTTGTGTGAAGCAACCCCATTTATAAATTCAACCAGCACTTCAAGGCAGAGGCTATTCACCCACCTGCTTGTGACCATTCACTGCGTTACAGATTTTTTTATGTCACCTTTGAGTCATCTTTTTCTAAGGTAGTCAAGTTTCCCACTACATGTGAGAGCTTTCCTGAGCTCATTGTTCTTCTTTTCTGCAATGTCTTCTAACCCCACAGAATCCTCTCTAAGATAAAGTGACCTGTTCTGTACAGGTTACTGCAGGTGAAATTGCATTTACGAGTCTCATAACAACATGTCAACATTTGTCTTTACTGTTTCCAATCTCCTTCCTGATGACTCTCAGTTCATCACATTCCTAATTAATATCTTTTAGCCACAGATGCACATTGCCAACAAGCCTGCATTTTCATATCCATTTTCCTCTCTTACTACTCTTAACACAAAAATCCTGTAAGGGCTGGCTGGTAAACACAAGACGGTTGTTCAATGATTGGCAAGATCCCAGCATTGCACTCCAAAGCAAAGGCTCTCAGAGATTCCAAGCAAGAAATGTGAGTGAAAGTGTGCATAAACCACACACAAAAGCTTGGATCCTCAGCACAGGAAAGACTTGGACCTGCTGGAGCAGGCCCACAGGAGAACACAAAATATAATCAGAGGGCTGGAACACCTCTGCTCTGAGAAAAGGCTGAAAGATTTGGGGTTATTCAGCCTGGAGAAGAGAAGGTTCCGGGAACACCTTCTTGCAGCCTTTCAGTACTTAGAGGGAGCCTGGAAGAAAGGTTCTTTTTAGCAAGGCCTAAGGGCTAATGATTTTAAACCAAAGAAGAGAAGACTTAGACTAAATAAAGATGAACTATTTTATGCTGAGGATGATGAAACACTGGCACAGTTTTCCCAGAGAGGTGGGAGATGCCCCATCTGTGGAAATATCCAAGAGGCTGGGTGAGGCTCTGAGCAACCTGATCTAATTGAAGATGTCCCTGCTCTCTGCAGGGTGGGAGATGGACTAGATGGCCTTTAAAGTTCCCTTTGAACCCCAAACTTTCCATGATGTATGATAAGGCTCTCCACGGGCTCTTTACGGTCTCCCAGTGACTGAGAAGCCACCCGTGGCTCAGCTATAGAGGATCACAGCCTGAGTCAAGCAAGGTCTTTGCTCTCTCTTCTCTCATAAAGACTAACAGATCACTGAGATGCAATTTTCTTTTTCATAAACAGCTGGTTAGATCCTTTCACAGACCTCTCACTATCTTATTAGGTGGCATATACTGTAACTTCCACCTCCATTTTTGGAACATGCACTGTCTTTACCTTTATAATCATGTATCTACACTGGCATTAAATGTAGACAAGTTGTCAATGCTGTAAGATTTTAGTTCAATCTTCATACAAAACAAAAATGTAATTTCATTAAACCAGGTTAGTTTTAGAAGTCAGTGACCTGTTTAATGTGAAGTCAATACCCTTTCACATTACCTGATTGTAGGCTGAGTGTTCTTCAAGTCAGTGAGAGTTTTCTATATTTTCAGAATTTTTTGGTCTCATTCTGTGAGGCAAAAGATGAGAGGAAAACGAACTCACAGCAAAGACTGAGCTCTAGTGAAGCAGTTGATTGTCTCTGGAGAGAGTCATTGAGAAAACTCTGCTAGCTTTCAGTTGTTTCATGAAAACTAATTATTGCTAAATGACACTTTCAAATCTTGTGTGTATAATCATGCTGTATGTATTAGGTAACCTTCATTTAAAGCTGGAGGGACATAAGAAACAGCTTAAGAAAAAAAAACCCAACCAACAACCTGGCATGAATCTGTACTAATTTATTTTATCCTTTTTTATTATGTTCCTGAAATATATTCTCCACCACAGCAGTTAGGAATACAAGTAGCAACTCAGTGGAGTGCTTATGGATATGTCTGAAGGCTGCAGCCTCCTAAAGAGATATTCAGAGCTCCAAAAGGAGAGTATTTCAAACAACCTCATTATGGTTTAGATAAAGGAATGTGCATCTTTGTTAACTTCCTGATTTTCAAACCTCACAGGACCACACTTCAAGGCTTATCTCTACAGACATGGCTGAATACACACACACCACACCACCCCTCCACCCCCTGGTTAGAAACCCTCCCTCTGTTCCTTGCTCAATCATATCTTTCTTTATCCCCAGGCATCACACACAAACGTGGCACAACAGCCACAGCTGCCTCACTCCATTATCTTTCCCACCCAGGAAGAAGCCGTGGTTCTGCGGCTCCCTGAGCATAGCCAGCACAGAGCTGGGACTGCTGTTCATGGCTGGTGCTTCCAACACATGGCTGGGCACTGCCCTCTCTGACATGAGCTCCCTGCTGCCAGGAGAGGCACCAACCCTTCTGAGCTCCCAGTACATCTTTGCTAACATTATCAGCTGGAGGTCTGGCCGTAGATGTCACAGAAGCCTCATCTCCTGTCTCCTGCTGCAGAAGTCTTATTTCCTCTTTCAGTTGAAAGCAAGCTCCAGGCTTATATAGGGTAGCAAATATTGATGCGTGGTGCACAGAATGAGTTTTACGAGCATGAGTCATGCCATTGAGATCGATCTCTGGACCTGCTTTTTGATAGCCACCTCTTTTGTTATTTATCTTTTCAAGAAAAGAATTAAAAACAAAAAATATTTAAAAAACCCACCATTTGTGAAACCTTTTCTAAGAGCTTTAGCTTTCATCAGTCCTAAGAAGTCCAACACAACAGAAACATTAAAGATAATTGTAGCCATTTTTCATATATTTTAAATGAACTCCTTTGCCTTTAAACAATCTTTGCTGAAAAACAGTTCTTGTACTAAGGTGTTCAGGTTTCTTAACTCAAAGCATACAATCTGATTTGACACTTCTATTATTTTTGTCCACTGTCTGTCCAATGCAGATATTTCAATTCAACTACAAGTATTTCTTTCCATTATTATTATTATTATTATTATTATTATTATTATTATTATTAGGATTGCAAGAAGCTGGAAAATCCACTCTGTATCCAAATCTGCCAAAAGCCAAGGCAGAGGCAAGAGTGTGAGTTGATGATATTGTCTATTGTTTATAGCACAGTTAACTGGGGTATTTCCTGGAAGAAAAAGCAAGCAGAAAAAGCTGTCTGGAACCATGCATCTCAGCTGGGTTTTTCCTCCTTCCATTTTGCTTCATGAGAGCAAGACAATATAAAGAAGCTATATTCAAGGAGACTGCTGAGTTATTGAATTGTCAGTCAACTTCTATAACACATAACCTTAGAAAATAAATCATATCAATATTTTGGCCTGAAGTAGTCAGGACGTGAGGCTGCAGTACCTCCAGCATTGTATCACAATGGCTGATTGATGATTTCCTGAACAACAAAAACTGGAGACATCAATGCACAGTTGGCCACAGAGATTCACAAAGAATAGCATTCTACAAAAAAAAACCCCAACAAACCAAGCCCCAAACCTGGTGCTGTGTTGTTCAGTTTCCATCAATGCCTGCTTTAAAAGTTATCTCAAACAAAGACTTAATTATGAACAGAATATGTAATCAGCTACCTGTCCTAATCATCTCCATTATCGTGCAGATACACTGCAATGCATAATTGCTGCTGATACCAGGATTTCTCATCAGTTATTGTGTGTAGTACTTACTCTGCACACCATATAGTTTCATTATTTACCTAATTCTCCTTGCACAGTTAGCTCTCCCCCCCCCCCTTTTCCCAGCAAGACAAATTTCCTTCCCAGTGTTCACAATCCACTGCTTTCAGTTGCTCATTGTTACTGATATTTGCTTAGTGGTGGCTTTTTTCCAGTTCACACCAAATTCCTTTTGTTTGCCTAAGTGGGATCGTTAGGATGGCCAGATGCTAAAGTACCCTGTTCTTGTATTAAGAACACCTACAAAGTATGGGTTTTTATGTTATAAATCACGTATCCTGGCATAGTGAAACAGAAGTTTAGAGTTCAAAAGCAGCATGTGCACAGGCAAATAAAAGATGCCTGCAAACAAATGTGGTGAGATGGTAACTGCAGATTAAAGGGGAATGAAGTATTTTAAAGCTTTCCTGCTCTTTTCTTCATCACAAATGTACTTCTGCAGCTATCCATAACCACTTCAGTAAACAGGTGTTGCATCTAGAGTAACCTATGAAGCAAGACACCTATGAAGCAAAGGGAGCAGTTGTGTGAACCCTGTTAAGCAGGTGCCATGTGTTGAGGGAGGCATTGGAAAGAGGAATTCCAGCATGAAGGGGCTGAAACTGGCATCCGTGGCCATGTGGCAGGCATGCAAGAGAGAACAGGCACCAGCAATGAGCAGGGCCATGAAGGTTTGCCTGAGGAAGGCTTCACTGTGAATCCCAAACTTGCTGTGCCAGAGGAGCCCCACTGCGGGCTTCAGTGCTGGTATCTGTGGAGTGAGGGCAAAAGGGCCAGCCAGCTTTTCTTGGCACTTTCATTGCATGTCAAATGGAGGAGGGACAGCTTGATTGCCAAAGACAGGGAGAAGCAATTAACAATAGAAGGAGAGAGCAAGCCACGCTCCTCATGTTCTTCCTCCACTGTTTTAGTGCTGCACTTTTCTAATGCCCTTTGCAAAAAGACCCAAATTCTTTGTGTGACAGTAGAAACATGCTTTCCACCTTTCTGTTGTGCCACATAAGCAGAACCTCAACTTTTCATAAAATGACCTGGTTTTTATTGTTTTCTACCTTTCCATGGTGAAATGACACCTCCCCCCCCACGTAGATACACACGGCCTCCTGCAATTGAGATGGAGCATACCCTAAAATGTTAATTAATGCTGTAAAACTGGTTTGCCTTCCAGAGCAACTGCAAAACATTTTAAGCGAGGGTCCATATCACTACTTTCCTGTTTCTCTACATTTGTGTCTTAAGCTTGCAACTCCATTACATGCTCTTTGTAGTTCCAATTAAACTCCTGTCCTAGAGTGAGACAGATGCTCTTTTACCTCTTCCCAAAGGGGCAAAAGAAAAATGCTCACACAAGGGACTGGATTGGATTGGTAAATGAAAATGAAAATGCTATTCACAACTACAAACTACAGTGCAAAACACAGAAAGTACAGAAAATCCACACTCTGGGCTTAACACAGAACCCCATAAGCCAAAGCTTCACACAAACCTCTCTTTAAACCAGGCCAACAAAGACTTTATGCCCCCAAACTAAGCCTCTCTACCCTCCACACCAAACCAATGTGACGCAGCTAAAATTTGGCTTGGCAGGTCCAGGCCCCATTGGCAGCACTACCAAGGCCAACACCAGACCTCCCTCACAAGAGATAACAGCTTGTGTGTCCTCCCAGGAGGAGAAAAGGAGGGTAAAAAAGGAGGCAAACTGACTCTGCAGCCAGTTTTATAGGGATGCAGGACTTACAGGAATGAAACACACCTACGGGTCCACCTCCTAGACACTCTGGACTTTCTGGGCATCTGTACTTTGTGGCTCTTAAAGGCACCTAGTCTCTAAACCATCACTACTCCTCATTGATGAGTGTGTCCCTCAAAGCATGAGACACAGGAAAAACAATGCAGAGAGAGCACACCATGAATGCCAGCAGGAGCAGCATTTCATTTCTTGCTTGCCCACCAAGAATATCCATATAGTTTGACTTCCCACCATGGACTCTTCATTTCCAATCCTTTATTTAATTTACTGATTACTCTTACAGCACCATATTGTAGCACAATGACAACATGAAATTGCACCTGCTACATGAATTATGCATGCTGTTTTCAAAACCCTAAAGAAAAGGACAGAAGCAGCAAGCAATGTGCCTTGAATGGTGATCTCAAGGTTAGCTGATGTGGCTCACCAGCCTTGCCAAGCAAAGGAAGCCCCAAGGGATAGGAGTATTGAAACTAGTGGACAGGAAGCCTTAGAGATGCTGTAGGACAGAAGAACAGGCTCCCTGAGTGCTGTTACAGCAGAAAACAAGAGAGGAAAAAAACCCTAGTACACATGAATTCCACTGCCCAGTGTCAGAGTGTGTCCAAGAAACTTACAAATTACTTGAATTGCAACAAAATAAAAGGTGAAAGGTGGTTTCACATAAATTCTGGATGTAAAATGTCCCCCTGTGTTGCAGAACACCACTGACTGCATGAATACAACCTGCATTTTCCAAGGAAGCCCTGCAGAAACTCAGTGATGGATCATAACCAATTACTGGGTCTGACACTGATTAGGAAGCCAAAGCTGTGTTATATATAGGCTAGATTTTCCAGTGGAGTCCCCATACATAAGTCTGATCTGTGGCTGGCTGAGAAGAGCTGGTGAAGGAGCCAAATTTTGTGGTCTGCTGTTGACAGCAACCTCTAGAGCTGTGGAGTCAGAGAAACAAGAGATCCTGGAGTATCCTGAGGTTGAGGTGAAGACTCATCACTCAAGGCCAGGTTTTTAAGATCTCTAATAGAAAATCCAAATGCCAGCACATCCTTCACATTTTCATCTGGTAAGCAGCACTGTTTCCATCACAAGCACAATCTGTCATAGGAGGGGTAAATGACCACATTCAAACTATGCTTCCTATGAAACCCCCTGACAACAAGTGCTGGATCCTATTCTGATGATGTACAACTCATATTAACTGAAACCACATCTCCTGGTCTAACCTGTCCAGAGATTCAACTATCACAGAAACATAACTGTGGCTTGGTTGGTTTGTTCTCTCCCACTTGACTACTCTTAAAATCATCAAGATACAAAAAAATCCCTAGAAAAAAAATCAGGCAAGCTCAGCTTATCTTGCAAACTGGTCACTTCTATTCTTTTGCATGAGTTCTCTCTTTAGTCCCAAGGCAGATGTGAACTACAGAGTTCACAGTATCACAGTATCACTAAGGTTGGAAGGGACCTTGAGGATCATCGAGTCCAACCTGTCTCCACAGACCTTATGAGTAGACCATGGCACCAAGTGCCACGTCCAATCCCCTCTTGAACACCTCCAGGGACGGTGACTCCACCACCTCCCTGGGCAGCCCATTCCAATGACGAACGACTCTCTCAGTGAAGAACTTTCTCCTCACCTCCAGCCTAATCCTCCCCTGGCACAGCTTGAGACTGTGTCCTCTTGTTCTGGTGCTGGTTGCCTGGGAGAAGAGACCAACCCCCCCCCTCCTGGCTACAACCACCTTTCAGGTAGTTGTAGAGAGCAATGAGGTCACCCCTGAGCCTCCTCTTCTCCAGGCTAAACAATCCCAGCTCCCTCAGCCTCTCCTCATAGGGCTTGTACTCAAGGCCTCTCCCCAGCCTTGTTGCTCTTCTCTGGACACGTTCAAGTGTCTCAATGTCCTTCTTAAGTTGAGGGGCCCAGAACTGGACACAATACTCAAGGTGCAGCCTAACCAATGCAGAGTACAGGGGCACAATGACTTCCCTAGTTCAAGGATCACCTGGACCTTGGTTTAGTTTTAGGAAGTCCTGTGAAGAGCAGGGAGTTGGACTCAATGCCCCTTATGGCTCCTTTCCAAATCAAGATACTGTACAATGACATGATCCTACGAACACAGCGAACTCTTACAACAGAATTAAAATCACAGAATCACAGAATGTTAGAGGTTGGAAGGGACCTCCAGAGACCATTGAGTCCAACCCCCCTGCCAAAAGCAGGATCACTGCCTAAATTGTTTCACTGTTTCTCGTCATTAACACCAGCAGATCCCAGGGACTTAAATGCAAATATAGGATGTTTGCCAAAAGTGTAGTTGAGGGAGGAAAAAGCCAAGGAGAGAAGGAGACAGAGATATCAGTCAAAGCTCGCAAGGCAGTGTGATTGTGCAACTTTATCACAGACGGCAAGACTACTTCTAATTAAAACAGTTTATTACAAAACAACCTACAGAAGAGATGGAGTGGGGTTCAGTACTCATGCTTAGAATAAGGGGTAAATTTGTAGTACTTTTTTCTGTTCTTTTCCAAATATAACAGTGAATTTAGTGTAGAAAAAATTATTTTGCATTACTCTGAGGGGAAGCAGCTATGAAAAAACTCTTCATGACAATTCATAATTAGCAAACCCCTGTAAACTAGAGACATCATGGTCATTCTTATCAGGAGAGAAACTTGACCTCATGGAGAGTTGTCTGCAGCCACATGCAGGGATGACAACCTTGTGAAAAAGCACAGTGTTGATAAATAGTTTGCTCAACTCTAACTTGCCTGTTGCTTCACTCTCAAGGCTGCTCCTAACTTCCTGCATTCTTGAGCACTTTCAAAGGGCTTCTGTAGCTTCGGTGTCCTCCCTTTCTGAGAATGCATTAGCACACAGTTTTTAATCTCCTGGTCATGTAGCACTGCTTTGCAGATTCTTTGTACCACACAACACACTGGCTGGATGCTACCCACTCTGTCAGAAGCTGTTCAGTGTTTTGTTTCCCATGGGTGTTAATGGTTCAGCTTTGTACTTTACTCCTTGTTCTGAATATAAACACTTGCCTACAGGCTTTTCTTTGGCACATGCCACCACAGAGTCATAGAATAGTTTGGGTTGGAAGGAATCTGAAAGATCATCTAGTTCTAACTCCCCTGCTACGGGCAGGGCCACCTCCCACCAGTGCAGGTTGTTCTGTGCAACCCGGCCTTGAACGCCTCCAGGGAGGGGGCATCCAGGACCTCCCTGGGCAACCTGTTCAGTGACTCACCACCCTCACTGTCAAGAATTTCTTCCTAATATCCAGTCTAAATCTGCCCTCCTCAACAATCCCACCCACCTCATCCTATCACTACAAGCCCTTGTAAAAAGTCCCTCCCCAGCTTTCTTGACAAGATAATTTTAGGGAGCAAAACAGCATTCAAGCAGTTGGAAATACTACTTTTTCTTTCCAGCAGTCTGTGGGATTAACAGGTGTTACTAATTCCATTTTAAATCACAGGGACTGAGGCTCAGATTTTAAAACAAGAGGCAAAAGAGGCATTCAGCTTAGAGAGTTTAAATGTATTTGGCATTCAATGGCACCTTTCATGTTCAAAGCATATCTCCCACTGATTTCATTTGAGGCTGTGAGTCTTCAAATGTTCTTAGAGGCTCTCAGGTTTCTGTTAAAATCATGGAATCAAAGAGACTTTTAAGATCATCAAGTCCAACCATTAAGTCAACACTGCCAAGTCACTACTAAACCATGTCCCTCAGCACCACATCCACACATCTCTTACATAGCTCCAGGGTTGGTGACTCCACCACTGTCCCTGGACAGCCTGTCCAGTGTTTGACAACCTTTTCAGTGAAGATTTTTTTCCCTAGTACCTAACCTAAACCTCCCCTGGCACGACTGGAGGTAATTTTGCCCTGTCCTGGCCCTTGTTACTTGGAAGAAGAGACCAACCCCCACCTCACTACCTCTTTTCAGCTCTCCCATTAAGAAAATGAAGACCTTTCACTCCCAGTTGAAAGACTACTTCAGTGAGCTGCTGCTGCATTTGAATGTGAAGATCTTTCTGGTGCTGCTGATAGTTTCCACTTGCTGCAGCTTGCATAGAAGTTACTATGCCTTCAGCAGCAAAAGAGGAGGTGACCATGTGAGCCAGTATGGCTTCTGTTCAGTGTCATGTAGACAAGACTGTTATGATCCATTCAGAAGCAGCCAGCAAAACAGTCCTGTAGCTTTCAAATGGTCATGCACCAAATCTTAGTTAAAGGGGCAGTGTTTTCTGTTTTAAGACAACAGTTTGTGGAACTATTCAAATATTGGAACTATTCTAAAAGCTTCTCTGCCTTTGACTTGTTTTAATAAATATTGCATCAGGACAAGGTGGCAGAAGCAGAAAAAAAAGCAGCCTTCATTTCACTACAATAGTTTTCCTTCTCTGTTTTCAGCACCTCTATAGAACCCCTGATTTCTGCAGCAGGTGAGGCAGGGGATCTGTGGATAAACATCCTCCTTTGCTGCAGTTTGTATTTGTCTCTGGATCAGATCTATTTGCAATGAAAGATGTGTGAGTCCAGAGGGAAAGATCAGATCATGCAGTTAAACTCTCTTTAGCAAAGAGTAAATTATTTATGTGCAGAGCAGGGAGGGACTAATTAAAATGACAGAGGCAAAACTAATTCTGTAATTTCCTAGTGAAGCTCTAGTAGGTTAGTGTTGTTCAGGTGCAACAACACTACAAGGGAATTAAACACATCTTTTGTTGGGGTGGAGGGAACTTCACAGAGGTTTCCAAAGGCAAAGCTTGCATCCAAGGTCCTTGAAGAACCACTTCAGGTTCTGAAAATAGTGTGTGTGCTGGGACTCAAGTGTGATGCTTTGTTGGAAGCTCACGATGGTGCCCTTGAATTGCTTCTCATCCAGATGGACTCCTCTTACCGTGATCTTCTCCCTCTACAGTTAATCACAGCTCCTAAACTTAAGACTTATCACAGATCCATTCCTCTAACGGTCCTAATCTTCATCAAATCCCAAGTGTAGCTAGCTTATCATGACACCCCTTAGAGTACACAGACCGGTGCCATATATATTCCTGGCCTTATCTCTTTCTCTCCATATCTCTTTTTCATCTTGTTCAGCAGACCAACTTCCAGCCGCCAAGACTGTACCACTATTAGCTCCCCTTCAGAGCTGAGTCCCACTCAGCTTCTCTAACACCTTTGTGAGTGGAACTGGGATCAAGACTTCCTCATCATTTGAAATATTCCTGAAGGACTGAAGCCCAGTTGGGACAGAGGCCTATACTCAAGCTCGATGTTTCTGACTCAAAACCAGTATCAAAATGTCTTTTTCTTTGTAAGAGAGATCAAAGCAAATTGGCTAAAGTACCAACAGAAGTAAACACAACTGTTCTGTTGCCAGTGGCTTGACTAACATCCGTTCCAAGGAACTGAAGACCAACTGAAAATCTGTGCAGAAAATGAAATACGTTACAGGGTGCATCACCTGCTAAGGAGCTGATCAAACACACATCCCATGCTCTTGAGAAAGCCACTCATGATAAAGAGAAATGTGGCACAGGTGATCTGTGCACATCAGATAGTTTCTGATATTAATAGTGTGAGACAAGACCTCTGCACAGCACATTATGACCCCCCCAAAAACACTGAGAGGGGCAGAATATCAATATTCCCCTGGGACATCACCAGTAGGTCCATGTCAACACCAAGACGTGCTGCTTACACTCACTGCATGGCTGCAGCTTTGGACAACTGCACTATTTAGAGCATTTCTTTTACAGAATGTTGTAAAAGCATGAGGAAAATCAGCTATGAGAGCTGAAAATAGCTTTTCCTGCACGTGTCTGAGCAGTAATAAAAACTTGTAATTGCGGTGGATGCTCATGGGAAGAGTGAGAATGCACATCTCCAAACCCACTGCTGTTTCCCAAGGCCTGAATCAGGCCTTTGGGGAAAGGGAGCTTTTCAGGAAAGCCTGTCAGAGTGGTTCTTCTCTTTGCTTGGCTTTAGTAAGGGAAAATAGTTTTGTTCTTGCAAAAAGCTGAATGGCATTGGATGAAATTTCATAGGATCACAGAACTGTCAGGGTTGGAAGGGAGCACAAGGATCGCCCAGGTCCAACCCCCCTGCCATGGGCAGGGACACCTCACACTACAGCAGGTTGGAAAAGACCCCTAACATCATAGAGCTCACCTGTAATTTGAGAAAGCAATTACTCCTTCATACTTAATATTATATTTAATAATCAAGCCTTGCTTTTCAGTTTTGAAGGGGATAAGCAGGTGCTTCTAATCTTAGCAGAACAAAGAGACATCAGCAGCCTTTGTGCTATGTGATTGAGCATTCCTCCTCCCTCCCCAGACTGGAAGTGATGCTGCTGGTCACTGCACAGGGGTGGCATGCTGGCTCCAGTCAAACTGACTGATTTCCTCCCCAAAATGGTCACTGGAGCAAGATTTTCTCTTGCAGCTTCACTGCCTGACTGAAATGTGGAGCTGGGATTCTGGCTTGTTTGAGAATTTAGCCTGAACGTCACGTGTTTTGGAAACCTTGGCTCACAGTGTGTTAGCTCTGTAATGTCAGTGCTTGATAGTTACAGTGCTCCTAAAACCCCTCTTTTTTTTTTGGTTCCCGTTTGAAGTAATTGGAGTAAAGCACCCAGGACCCAACTGTTACATATGAATGAATAGCAACTGTAAAATAACAGCAAAGACCTAGCAGGCACTCCATTTAATTCCAGGAGCCATAACAATGCCAGGTTAGCACTTTACCTTGAATTGTGCAGTGATAGCATAAAACCTTCCTAACCAGTTATCTAGGGTCAGCCTTAATGGTACCATAACATTCCTTCAACATGAGGCAATTTTTTCTTTCTGTCATCTATGCAAATTTGCTGCAAGGGCACTTATGCAGATGAGTGTCTCATGGAAATAAATTAGCGAGCAGTACATATTTGTACTTAAGTCTTAAATTACTTCCTAGTCTAATAAACCCTTCTTATTTCAAAGAAACATTTCAGAATAAAAGAATGAATACATATAAACCACCAGAATATCCAGTCACATATACTCTGCAAATATATATTAACCTGTATGGAATAGGTCTACATCCCTTAAATAAGTCTGAACTGACTTTTGCACTTCAAGCTGGATTTAACTGTGCTGTGTGAAGAGCACTGCTCAGATTCCTGGTGCTGATGTGCCTACACTTTCAGAACATAATTGGACATCTCCATGTGTTTTTGTGAGTAAATTTGTCAATAGGTTTCTAAATTAAAATAATATTTGAGATGGATCCTTCAGTAAATTTAGTATCTCATAGTTGCCTGCTGCCATGTCCCAAGAGGTTCTGATAACATAACAATGAACAGACTTTGTGCTTCCTATACAATTAACACTCAGATACCTTCTGCTGTGTCTGCCTGGCTAGAAGGAAAGAGTCATTTTCTTCCCATTACTCTCCATTTCTAAAGGCTTATTTGTCACTATGGAACTGCTGAAAATCAAACTAACAGTGATTTCAGTCTAGACTGACACAGAAAGCAATGGCCATTTTGTAATGGGTAACCTCAGAGAGGATAATAATTGTATGTTAGCTTTAACCAGGCCAATCTGATTAAAAGCAATGGCAGAAAGGTGCTGTTATCAACACAGGAGCTTCTCTCAAGTTTCCAGATGGAGGGAAAAAAGCATCAGCCTCAGCAGAAAGATATTCAGCTACATATGTATAAATATTACAATTTATTTTATTGTTAATTCTTCCTCTTTGTCATAAAAATAAACCACTGAGAACCAAGATTCAGTGTAGAAACCACATACACAGACAGCCCTGTGCTGTACTGCAATCTAGTGTCCATCACTCTAGGAGTTTTCACTTTCTTACCTCCCTCCCTTTCAGCACATCCTTAAATGAACATTATTGTCTTTCATCAAACACACAGGTGGTGCAAGGAGGCTGTGACTAGGGTTCTGCTTGGATGCAATTGCTGGCACTGACTAGTGCGTCAAGTGATCCTCAAATCAGTGGAAGCTCTTTGTCTCCCTAGAACAGCAGCCCTGGCTAGCTGCACAAAGGGAAGATCTCAGCAGGAAGAGCGATAAGCACTGAAGAGCAGATTAAATGACCTCTCTGTCAGTTGTCTCAAGTTCATGACACCTTAATGGTCGATCACTGAAGAGATGAGAATGTTGTGTGCTGTGAAAGGCCATGGGTGCCTTCCCAACAGCAGGGAGCTTTTATTTCTCACACCACAACAGAGGTATTTCAGCCACCAGATTTCCCAGCAAAGGTATTTTCTTCCTTCAGTTTCCATGAAGCTCTGACACTGGGACGTAGCAAAAGCAGGAATTGTGTCATCGTTTCAGAAATATGTGGTGGAAGATATCAGCAGATCAAGAGAGGTGGCTCTGCCACTCTGCTCTGGTGAGACGTCACCTGGAGTACTGTGTCCAGCTCTGGTGCCCTCAACACAAAAAAAGACATGGACCTGATGGAGCAGGTCCAGAAGAGGGCCATGAAACTGATCAAGGGGCTGGAACACCTCGCTTATGAGGGCAGATGGGTTTGTGCAGCCTGGAGAAGAGAAGTCTCCAGGGACACCTAATAGTGGCCAGATGACCTTTGGAGGTCCCTTCCAACACAAGCCATTCCACAGTTCTATGATTCTATGATCTTTGCATTTGCAGAGAACATTGGAAATGCTGACAAGCTCAATCATGAAGGATTTTCCAGGTGTTTGACTATTAGTTCTGTTTCTTTCTTTCTTAAATCCTTAAGATAAATTAGATGTTTAAATTCCTCCTTTTCTCCCTCTACTAAAACAAAAATTAACAAATTGAACACTAATTCCCACCACTCTCAATTCAGGAAAAGCAGGTTAAGAGGAACAGAAGTAGAGTTACAAGCTTACATGAGCAGTTAGGACTCCTGGGCTTTCCAGCTGACATATAATCCACCTAAAATACCCCCAAACACTGAGGAGATCTGCTCAGCCTTCGGAGGAGTCAGGCTTGAGCTGAGAGCTCACAACATTTAAGCCTCAAATCTGCCTTTTGGACCACAGGGCCAATTGACTCTCCCCTGCACTCTGCAAATTCTGTCAAATGGAATCCCCAAGTAGAATTTCTGGGGTTGGATTGAGATAATTCAGGGAGGCCAAGTTCACCATTCCGTGGCTGCTCTTTGCAGCTCTAATCCCTCCAAACCAATCTGAGCTCATTTTCAATTTCATGGGCCCACTTGGCTCGTGCAGCTGAGCTTTGGGGAAGTCTGTGAAGTTGAAAATTGCCATTCTGCTGCACGCCTGCAAACCTAATGATGTATGGATATTTCTGTCTTTCTGCAGAGAGATGCTCCTCACACAGACTCTTTGCATATCGGCCAACCTCTAAGCCCTAAACAATGACTTACTTTTTTTCGTGTGTGTGTGTGTGCGCCAAGGAATTCATGCTCCTGTGTTTAAAAATATATCTCTTTTATATTTAGATGTAACTCCAGCAATTATGCACCACACAAAAAATAAAAAACACCAAAAAAAAAGGGAAAAAAAAAATAGAAGGCAGCATTCAGTAAGCATAAAATGAAAAAATGAGGCTGAAAAGAAAACAGTGCAATTAATTTTTTATTGCCTATTCATACTCCTCTATCCCTCAGCTACTGCATCACTAACTTTTCTTTGTAAGCTTGTAAGTCTCTGAAGGAATGCTGAACTGTGGTGGTTTTTTTTTTTTATTCATAAAAAAGCCTGGCAATGATATTTCTCCCTGTTTAACATTTAGAGAGTGCTATAAATATTCTGTTCTATATGACATTAACAAGTTTCAAAAGTTTTGCTTTGAAAGCTGAAGGCCAAATTTATCTCTCAGTGCACTGTTGAGACCAATTTGATCATGTGAGCATGCTGCCTGCAAGCTGTTGAGTGTCATTCCCTTCCTTCCCTCCACTCCCTGACAAACTTGTCCTGGCCACTGGAACAGAGCTCTCAAACTTTTAGGCTTCTACAAGTTTCACAGACAAAGGCAGACAGAGCCCAAGTCACTGCTTGCATTATCGAAAACATGGATAAAAGCCAGCTGGTGTCTGCTCTTTTGAGACCATGCCGTTCTCTCAACTAGCCCCAAACACATCTCTCTCTTCAATGCTGGGAGCTCCAGAGAAGACCCTTTGGGGGTAAGGCAAGAAGGCAGAGGATAAAAGAAGGAATCCATAGCAAAGCCATTCTGCTCTCAGGGACTAATGAATCTTCTGCAATACTGAACATTCTCAGCTCAATCTTTAAGGTTGGAAAGCATAAAGCACTTTTAAGTTAAAAATAAATAAGTAAATCAGAAACTAATCCATCTTGTGCATTCTTTACTCTAAGCTCAATCACTTCTCCAGAAGGGCAGAGTACTGGCCCCGTGCACTTCTGCTCTTTCTCTGTGCTTTCCACCACGTCTGTAGTCACCAGCCGAGGGTCTCAGACCTGAGACTAGACTTCTTGGACATCTGTGATGTACAGCCCACAGCCCTTGCATGGTCTTTCTCTGTGGGCTCTCTAGGCTCAGCAGACACCTCCTAGGCACGTCCTGCTCCTCATTTTGCTCGTTTCACAGAATCATAGAATCAACAAGGTTGGAAAAGACCTCAAAGATCATCAAGTCCAACCTGTCACCTAACACCTCATGACTAACTAAACCATGGCTTCAAGTGCCACATACAATCCCCTCTTGAACACCTTCAGGGATGGTGATTCCACCACCTCCCTGGGCAGCCCATTCCAATGGCTAACAACTCTCTCTTTGAAGAACTTTCTCCTCCACTCTCCAGAAACCACTTAGAATTTTTCAGGCTAATTTTCCCATTGCATGCCAGTAGAGTATGGGTCACAGGCTCAGCAGAGTCCTTCAGTCACATCACAGCCTCAAAGCAGCCAGGAAGTTGCAGATACCTGAAAAAGAAGCACTCTGTCCTCAGGTACACCTTGCTCTTACGTCAGGGCCTCCTCTGCCTTGTGACAGCCCAGCCAAGCCCAGCCTAATTGCATCCAGTGATCACAGTCTCAGCCTAGTCTCACACAAACCTGTCCCCAAGCCTGCCAGATTACTTTATTATTTATGAATATGACATCCTTGGGTTTAATTTTCAAATGAGTTTGCCTGCAGACAGGCAACAGACACTTCAGCACTAACAATGTGGCTGCTATCTACACATTTACTGAGGTGAAACTTCTCCTGAGATGTATTCTCCCTTACTTTTTGTTTTTCTTGACAGCTCCCAAATTAAACTAAATATTCTGGGAACCAGGTCACTCAGCATACAATACACAAACTAGCACACAAGAACTCCAATTTGGTCAAGAGCCAGAAGCTTAAAATTTAATATCTTAAAAGTCAGCTTTATTACAAGCAGGGCAAGTATTTTTTGTAAGGAAATAAAAGCCCAGCTCACAAGGACAATGTGGAGAAATAAATTAATTTTAACATTACTCTTGAATCTCAGAGAGGGGACTCCTTTTCAAATTGGGTCAGAATGGGAGAGAAGGCTTATGCCACATGATTATGTTTCTAATATTTTTAATGGACTTCCATGACTTAGGTTATTAGAGCTGTTTGTACAAAGAGCCTTTTCACCCTGACAGCCAAGCTGCTGAAGCTTGAAAGGAAGACAATAACTTTGACACCAGCTTCTTATCGTAGGGCTATTTCTCATACCACGCTGTCAATAAGGAGGTGTTACGAGGGATGAATCTGGGCTCAAATATTAAAGAATGAATTCTAGTATCTGTAAAAAATTTGAATAAAGAAATGCTGAGAAGGAATCTTCAGTTCACTGTCAGGAAAATGAAACTTCCTACGAGACAAGTACAGCTCCTTTATAGCCATCACTTGTAAAGATCCTCCTCTCACTCCTGCTTTTTGTTTTTTTCCAAGCTTACATCCAGTTTTCAGGCATTCTGAGCAGATCAGGTTAACAGTCAGACTCTTTGGTTGGTAAGAAATTTTCAATATCTTGTTTTCATTGTTCTTAAGAGAAATTCTGGAAAAAATTCATTTCTGAGGTTCTGAGTTTGCAGCAGGTTCCTGTTTCCGTGGCTTGGTTCGGAAATGGATACTAATTATTACTGTGGTGTAATATTACATTGCGAGATGATAGCTGAAATGTCTTAACTTTATCTTTAAAGCTAGCCTCTACTTAGTGCTAATCATTATACTTTACATTCCCCCTTCTATTTCAAACTGTATTTTTGTCTGTATGGTGAGGAAATATATTAAGATAAGACAACCAACCTGGAACTGCAAACTAAAATGCCTGAAATCCTTAAAGAGAACTTAACCATGCCGTCAGTCTTGGACATATAAGTGATAGAAATATTATCACAATGGTGAAAATAAAAAATATTCTTATCAAATTGTGTTTTAAGGATCAGCATTGTGATGGACAGAGCTCACTAACATTCAAAATAATGTGGTACTAATCTACAAATTGCCACAGTAGCTGATCTCCCTGGATTTTCAAGAGAGGTTAGAGAGTGATTCAATTTACCCTGGATGCACTGTCTAGACCTCAGTCACTTTCCTGCACCAGCCTCAGGTTTGCTCATAAGGAGAGCTGTTAGGGGCAGCTAGCTGCAACTGGTATGAGCAAAGCTGCCTGGGTGGTGCAGTTGATAGGAGCAGAGCCAGGGCTCAGCTCCATGCCAGGGACTGCTATGGACTTCATAGAATGGGTTGGGTTGGAAGGGACCTTTAAAGATCATTTAGTCCAACCCCTCTGCACTGAGCAGGGACATCTTCAACTAGGTCAGGTTGCCTAGAGCCCTAATCCAACCTGACCTTGAATGTTTCCAGAGATGAAGTTTCTATCACCTCCCTAGGCAACCTGTGCCAATGTTTCAACACCCTCAGGTAAAAAAAAAATTCTTTCTCATTTAATCTGAATCTCCATTTGTTTAAAGCCATCACACCTTGTCCTATCACAAGAGGCCCTGCTACAAAACACAGTCCCAAACTTTCTTGAAAGTTCCCTTTAAATACAGAAAGGCTACAATAAAGTTTTCCTGGAGCCTGAACCCCCCCCAGCTCTCTCAGCCTAGCCTCCTAGCAGATGCAATCCATCCCTCTGATCATTTTTCTAGCCTCGTCTGGACCCAGGACTTGATTGTACAGCCAGGCAACAGCCAAACACATCAAACAGTGACAGTAACCACTTGGACTACCTGCATTTCATTGGACTGTTGCTTGCTCTTGTTTTGGCCTTTCTTTGACAAATACTTTTCCTCTGTGACAATTCTCTCAGTGCAAGGCAGCACCAGGCTGCTCTGCCCTAATTCACTGCCGATGGGGGGAAGTTGAGGCGCTCCCCTCATAAACCACCTAGCAACAGCAATTCATTAACAGCTGACCAGATCTCCTCTTCCTGTGCCCCACCTCTCAAACATAAACTCTCTTGATGGCTTTTATTACCTGCTGTAAACCTGCTCAATTTTCATTTCCCCCCTGCGCTGGGTGTTGTGCAGCAGTTCACCTTTCCGGAGGAGGGGGGAAAGGGGAGCGCAGGATAATGCGGTTTGATTTAAATTATTACCCTGCTGCACCCTTTCTTCGAGGTGCTATTTTCCCTGCCTGTTCTAGCTGCTGAGCACAATTGCTACAGCTCAATTATTAAAGAGATTCTAAAAATAGTGCCATGCAAAGCTGTCTACAAAGAAAAATCATTCAAACACAGCAAGAGACATAGGCCAGGCAGTGAGCTTTCACTGTTATTAGCTTCTTAATTCTTACTCTTTTTTTTTCCCCCCCTTTCTGTCTGTTGCTGTCTTCTCTCTGCCTTTCAATTCTTCTGTTCAGCAACAGTAATTAAGAGGAACCTCCAGGACCTTCTGTCTGCTATCCTAAAGATCTGCATTAGCTATAGATGCATTGACACAATAAAGCACTGTAAACGCCGACATGAACTAACTCTCGTTTCCAGAGAGCCATGAACCTGCATGCACAGCTCAGCCAAAATAAAACAAATAAAGGCAAGCACTGGTATTCCTAGCTGTGAGTCCTTTCATGCACTCTTCAGCAAAGCTCAAAACAAGGCCATGGTTAACCATCTGGAAGCCTCAGAAGCGACGTTTCCCTGCCAGAGATTTCCACAAGGCTGTGATTCCCTGGAAGATTTCATTTTGGGAAAGCATTTAAGACTATTGTTACATCTCTAATTAAGCACAGGTAAGCCCTCCCCTCAAGGAAGGAAAGCCTCTCTCCTTTTGAGTAACTGGGTAGGAGGAGAGGTTGGAGAAAGGGTGCCTAGGGTATCTAAGAAGGTTCAGCTCAGAGCTGATGTGGGCATCCTAAATCGTGGCCACTCTGCCATGAGATATCTTTAGGATAAATCTGGGAATGAAGGCTGATGTAAAATAGTCATTCTGCTAATCCCATTTTGGTTTTAAATGTTTCCCAAATGATTTCAAATAAACAACAACAATTACATCCAGATGGGGAGTTGTGGGAGGACAGGCAGAAGAGGAGGGAGGAATGGCAGGCAGGAGAAAAAAGCTAAAGGGTTTTTGGCCCTCACTGCAAAGTCTGGATGGATACACAGGGCATGTGCATGTTCCCTTTGCTCAAAGAAAGAGGCCACACCACTGTTTCTACCATCCCCAGCAGGAGCCTTTTAAGCAGGGGACTGGTGGGATCACATCTGTTTCACCTGGCTAAGGGCATTTCTGGTTAGAAAGAAAATAACTTCCTTCTCCTTCACCTTCCCATCTACATCATTTCAACATCCCATTAACATTCAGAGCAAATCTGCAGCTACAACATCTCCACTGGGCTACACTTTGCAGGAACAGCTCTTTTGCAGTGAGGACTTCAGAAGTGTGGAAGGACTTAGCCTGAAAATTAACATATGGGGGGCTACCAGCTCAGAGCCTGCATGGTGTGTGCAGGACAGAACAGCAAGGAACAAATATCAATCTTGAGCTACTGACAGCTCTGCTTTTCACAGTGAGCTTAGGTGGCCACACACATCTTTCCCATGCCATATACAAGAAGGGTGTTAACTGCTAACACCAACAGTGGGAAGCTGTTCAGGAATGTTTCTGCCAGCTTTTACAGCAAAGGCACTGAGGTAAGGACCACACAGTCCTCAAGACTGCCTCCCGCTGTCTCTAAAGTACACAGAAACAGGTGAAGGGTCAGGCAGCTCTTGTAGGAAATAAATGCCCACGGTCTCTCTGAGCCTACTTCCAAGTGAATGCACACATCTGCAAAGCAAAACACAGCCTCTCTGAAAGCTGCTCAGCTGTCACCACACCGGGTCCTCACCAGGCTCAAGTACCAACTTCAGCTGTCCAGACTAAGACAAAACCACATGAAGAGCCATTTACTAAACCAAAACGTATTTCACATCCAAACTGGGCATGGGGATATACCGTTGGCATCATGAAAAGTATCTGAGTTCAGCACAACACTACATTTTAGGGTTGTTTGTTTGTTTGTTTTGGTTGGGTTGTTTTTTGGGTTTTTTTTTTTGCTTGTTTGTTCAGAAAGTAAATGAAAACTATTTTTTTTTTTCTGTGGCCCATTGCAGGTATTTTGATCAGACTAATTGTTGCACCGTTATGTCTAGACACTCAGTTAATAGAAATGACCACATTGTGTAAGAAATTGGACAATAAACTAAGTTTGTGTATAGCTTATACGCTTTAAGTTCGGCAGGTGACGTATGCCACAGAAGCAGCAAAGTGCTGAACCTTAAAGCACCAGAACTGGGATTGAGCTCCTCTCAAGAGCATCCAAAGTAACTTGCACAAGACCGCCCCAAGCACCGATGTGACATGAACAGTCCGCATGTCAGACTGCCTGTCTCTCAAACTCTGTTGAAAACATTTTGCTCAAGTATTCCACCTCGAAGTGGAAAAGATATGAAAAGACCATTACAAGGAGAGGAAAACCCAACATCTGTGAAGCGCTGCTGAGTAATAAAAATAACATAAATCATATTTAAAACACAGCACCCCTTTGTTAAGTGCAGATTGCTCTTTTTAATTAAAGTGCTGTTACCAATTGTTGGCACCTCCTTGAAAAAGGCAGAGTTTGCCAGAGGCACTGTAAATAGTAATAATTCACTCTACAAACACTAATAACGCCTTTCCATTGAGCTGTGCCTCCATCTGATCCATGCACACATGCAGGCAAGGATTGGTGCAAGCCTTTTGGTGCAAGCAATGAGAGGGAGCTGGTTTGATCATGGCTGCGAGGAGAGCTGGTGGCAGAGTGGGCAGGGATAGGTGGTTGCAGGCCAGTTGCTAATGCCTGGAGCGAAGAAACGTTTCTGCTAGTTGTCACACTAATGCAGGAAGACTAAAACACACGTTTTCAGCCTGGGCGGCTTCAGTAAGATCAGGGAAAAAGAAAGTGCTCACCATGGCTCCACAAAGGAGTGCAGCAAGTAGCTCAATGTGCTGCAGCCACCACCAGCCCGCTCCAGCACCTGCTGACAGCCTCCTTGGAGACGAGCAGAAGCTTCCTTACATCTCAAAGGGGCAGGCAACAGCAGAACTGGGTTCACGACATCTCCCCTGTATTTACATAGCTAATCCATCACTGAATACCACCAGCTTCCCCCTTCTTGCTGCCGTTAAGCTCTGAATGAGCTGAGAGAACCTAATTTGTAACACTTTGCACATGCCACAATTTAGAATGATTTGTCGAAAGTGGCTTTCTTTGGCAGTCTCATTTACCGTGGAGATACAAAGCTTTTCAAATGTTTATTGTGAGCCGTGTAGCCAGGCAGCAGCAGCAGCCTTCGCTGATTTCATTATTGCCCTGCCGGAGGAGCACAGAGGCATCCTGCAGCTTTTATGAAACTTGCGATGCTCTTGTCAATTTAGGGATGAAACACCTGAAGCAGTGACACCCCGCCTGGGTATTTGATACCTGAGCTCCTCCATTCCTCATACTTCCTTTGGAGACTGCGTTTGAAAATAAGAAAACAAAGCTGGGAATGGCTCTCCCAGGGAAGAGCTGTCCTGTCAAACCCACGCACACAACGTGGAACCCGGTGTTCTGCCCTCCTCCTTGCCCACACCTGTGCCAAACTCCACTCCAAACTCCCAGTGATGACCAGGGTGGGATTTGGGGTTGGGGGTGTGTGTGTGTGCATATTTTAAAATCTTTTTTCTACCAACCATCATTAATATAAAAGAACAGACAACTTCTTTTCCTTTTTATTTTCTAATCTGTCATAATTTTTTTTTTGGCAGTGTGGCACAGCTGCTGCAGGCTGCTCTGGGGAAGGTGCAGTATGAGGAGCCAAATGTGCAGCTCACCACCTGCACTTGGAAGCAGTTGGGCCACAAGGAGCTGGATCCTTGTTCTACTCAAGTCTGATACACCTGCAGAGGACTAACTGCTCCACTACAAAACTCCAGGCTGCTGGAAGCCATGTTTCACCTGCCAAACTTTCACAAGAGCTGTGCCTATTTCTCCTGGCAGCATGAAGGTGAGAGCATCAGTCTCACTTCTCCTGAGGTGCTTCACTCATGGCCTACTTCCCATCCAGATCAAGTAAAGCCAAGTTTTTCCTTTTCAAACCTCATGAGCTTCAACAAGGCCAAGGGCAAGGTCTGCATGTAGGTTGGGGCAATCCTCACTATCAGTACTGCTAGGCAATAATCTGATTGAGAGCAGTTCTGTGGAGAAGGACTTGGGGGCACTTGTGAATTAAAAGCTGACCATGAGCTGACAACAAGCAACTTACAAGCAACTGGCACTGTGGCCAGCAGGTCCAGGGAGGGATTCTGCCTCATTTCTCCAGGGTGGTGAGACCTGCAGTACTGTATCAAGCACTGGAGCCCTCAGCACAGGAAAGGCAGGGACCTGTTTGAGCTAGTCCAGAGGAGGACACAAAAATGATCAGATGGATGGATGGAACACCTCTCCCATAGAGAAAGGCTGAGAGTTGAGGTTGTTCATCCTGGGGAAGAGGAGCCCCTGGGAAGACATGGTTGCTGCCTGCCCAACACTTAAAGGGGACACATAACAAAGATGAGGATAGTTTTTTCATCAGGGCACATTGTGACAGGACAAGGAGTGATGGTTATAAAATAAAAGAGGGGAGATTTAAATTAAAAAACTAAGACATATTTGTTGTAGTTTGAGCTGGGTGCCCCCCTGGTGCATTCACTTCCTGTGTCCAGAAGTCCAGCCCAGGGGGATGGACACAGGAAATTGTGTATTCCCTACCATAATTCTTTGCACCACTATAAGATCCAGTGCGGAGTCTGGCACTTCCTCTTTCCTTCCCTCTCCGAGACTTGGTAACATGGCGTGAGCCGCCTCCCTTGGGCCTGCTCAGGCCCAAGGCTGGGTTGGGGGGGGGAGGAAAGAGCCCTGGGGGGGTTTGGGTGTACCCCCAGGTGGGGATGGGATGTTTTTGGGTATGTTCTGGGATCTCTCTCTTTGTCATGGTGCTTGTGGGCCTCTGTAAAACTTTCATTGTTGTTTGTTATTGTTTTTCCTATTTAAACTTTCATCACTTTTGCAATCCGTTTGCCTGAGTCGTTATTTCTGCCTGTGGTGGGGAGGGGACCTGCCCCAACCCATTACATTTTTGGCGCCCAACGTGGGGCCAACTGCAGCTCGGATTGCAAAAGATGGAGAGTTTAAATTTAGTTCTGGGCGTCGGTTTGGGTTTGGAAAGTTGGGGCTCAGGTTTTGTGTTACCGGGGCGACTGTGTGAACTCCTGTGGACTGCAGAAGGATAGCTGGTGCGTGGCTGATGGCATGGAATTCCCTCCTGTTGTTTGGGAACAGCGAGGGGTGGTTCTTTCTGTGACTTTCTGCCCAGGGTAGCTTAAGAATGCTCGAGTAGCCTAAGAAGGCGAGACCTGCCTTCTCCTCGTTCTCTGCGGAGCGGCAGGGAGCGGAGGAGGGGCAGCGGCAAGCAGAGCGTGGTCGGCCCGCGGCCGCTGCGGGGAGCGGACACCCGCGGCGAGCGGGCAAGCGACTGCCGGAGGTGACTCGGACTCTGCATCGCGGCGACAGAGCCGGCGGGGGCCGGGCCGGGCCGCGTTCAAGCGGTTGGCTGCGGCACCCTGGATGGATTGAAAAAGGCAGTCGTGGAGCCGGATTGTTCCGACTGGCCTGCCCCAGGGGTGGAGAATTTGCCGCTGAATAGGAGAGTAAAGGCTTGGCTGAGAAGTTGTGAGGTATTTCCAGGTGACCAGGATGTCCCAAGGAGTCCACAAGGAATTCACGCTGCAGGAGAAGGACTGCGTCGCTGGGAGGTTCCATCACATGAGGAAGAACAACTGGAATGGATTGATGCTTGAGCCTGAATGAGAGACTGTTTGAGTGGACGCCCAGATGAAGATATGGACTCTGCCGGACATGTCATCAGAAGTTTTCTGATCTGATGATGTGTTTGGGTGCAAAGATTATGGTATGAAATACAGGGGTGGCATGTTGTAGTTTGAGCTGGGTGCCCCCCTGGTGCATTCACTTCCTGTGTCCAGAAGTCCAGCCCAGGGGGATGGACACAGGAAATTGTGTATTCCCTACCATAATTCTTTGCACCACTATAAGATCCAGTGCGGAGTCTGGCACTTCCTCTTTCCTTCCCTCTCCGAGACTTGGTAACATGGCGTGAGCCGCCTCCCTTGGGCCTGCTCAGGCCCAAGGCTGGGTTGGGGGGGGGAGGAAAGAGCCCTGGGGGGGTTTGGGTGTACCCCCAGGTGGGGATGGGATGTTTTTGGGTATGTTCTGGGATCTCTCTCTTTGTCATGGTGCTTGTGGGCCTCTGTAAAACTTTCATTGTTGTTTGTTATTGTTTTTCCTATTTAAACTTTCATCACTTTTGCAATCCGTTTGCCTGAGTCGTTATTTCTGCCTGTGGTGGGGAGGGGACCTGCCCCAACCCATTACACATATTTTATGCTGAGGGTGGTGAAACACTGGCACAGATTGACCAGAATGGTGGCAGAAGCCCCATCTGTGGAAATATTTCAGGACAGGGCTTTGGGCTACGTGATGTACTTGAAGATGTCCCTGCTCACTGCAGGGGGGTTGCGCCAGATGACCTTTAAAGGTCACTTCCAATCCAAACCATTCTGTGATTGTATGATAAGCTACCTGGAGAGAGATGCCAGAAAGACCTCTTCTTTCTATACCTCAGCTTCCAGACCTGTACCCCATTTTCACAGCATGGTTAGCAGGGCAGTTTCACATTTCAGGATTGCAGGCTAAGGCAGTACCAAAAGCCCCAAAACAAAGGGGAGAAAAGCTGTCAGCAGCTGTCACCACTAGCAAACAGCTATCATACTTCAGGCTGAATATACTCTGTCGGCTGCTCATGTGCACAATGCCATAGAAAATACTTGACAACAATGAGGAGGCAAAAAGTAACCACAGCCTGCAGTGCTTGGCCTGTCTAATACAACCTGCTGCTTGCCAGCCTCTTTCAAACCAGGGGACGAAAGATTTCTTTATAGATCTTGGAGTGAATACATTCTGGCTTCAGCATCGGGGAGGAACTACACCTGGATTTTGCACATATTTGGTAAACTGGTACCCCAAAGTCTCTATTTAACAGCATATAGAATAGAATAGAATAGAATAGACCAGATCAGGTGGGGAAAGACCTCAGAGATCATCGAGTCCAACCTGTCATCCAACACCATCTATCCAATCAACTAAACCATGGCATGAGGTGCCTCATCCAGGCTCTTCCTAAACACCTCCAGCGATAGTGACTCCACCACCTCCCTGGGCAGCACATTCCAATGGCCAATCTCACTTGCTGGGAAGAATTTCTTTCCTCCCCTCAGGCAGCTTGAGACTGTGTCCTCTTGTTCTGGTGCTGGTTGCCTGGGAGAAGAGATGAACCCTCACCTGGCTACAACCTCCCTTCAGGTAGTTGTAGAGGGCAATAAGGTCTCCCCTGAGCCTCCTCTTCTCTAGGCTAAGCAATTTGGATGCTTTCAGCTTTCAAGGCCTTTTATTTTAAAAGAAGAGAAAAACCAAACACACACAATCAGGCACCTTACAGTGTGAATTTTCCTCCATTTTCCCTTCTCACTCTTTAAAAAAATATATTTATTTACTAGATAACATCTATTTTGAAATATCCAGGCCAGAAGTATGATCAGCAAACACAATTAAACACTGACTCAGACTGAGGCTTGTGCCAAATGGCAAACTGCCCCATATAAAGGTACTTTCAGCCTCTTGCTATTTATCTCTCTTTGCCTTGAAGTCTTCAGTATTAAAGAGCAGAGAGATTTGGGGACAGCTGGGCAGCATGCTGGGAAAAAGGAGCAAAAGGACCATTTTATTTTCTTGGCATATCCTAGCTACAAACAAGTTCTCTACAATGGAAGAAGAACAAATGAGCAACTTCAGAAGAAAATGGACAGCTAAAGTCTTATATAAAAGACTATTTATGTCTGGGGGAAAAAAAAAAAGTCAAACTGATGTAAAAGCAGCATCTCAAATAAAAAATGTGAGGGAAATTTAAGGCAGAAAATGATTTCCCAGTGTTAATACTTATCATGTCAGTCACAGCAAGCCGCTTTTTGCTGGTATTTTACTGCAATATTCCAAGCAGAAATAGAAAAACTGAAGTTTCATTATAATGATGATTGCCAATTCTTTGCTTTATAGCACTACACCTGCCAGCTGAGTGCTGGGGAAGCTCAGGTGAGGACTCCAAGCTTGTAAAACAAAAGGAACTTTTACCAGATCTTTCTCCATGAGGGAGAGACTGCCTTGCACCTGCTGGTCGTGGGCACAGGGGTGGTCTTCCCACCACTTCCATCCTTTCTTTCAGACTCCAGAGACTACTTCTGCCTTCAGCTATAGTTACTCAGCTGACGTGCAGACATGGCCCAGCTTGCCAGGGCAGAGGTTACCCCCTTAGGGAAATGGGGTTTGTCACTGCTGGGTCATTCATCTGATGTTTTTTGACTGGAGCCTACATGTCTTCATATGGGATTCCTTTGCCCCATGCACATTCTCACTCACGTCCTCTAGAGTCAGGCAACCAATGGGGACTGCTGTAAATCTACAGTTAGTTTTGGTACCATATCCTTTGCTGTCCCTGAAACCATGGCTTTCCCAAATGACTATTATCCTGCTGCAACTGGGACTGTTGCCTTTAACTACTGAGCTTTAGAGAACATGGTGACAGCTCATGATTGCAGCCCTGCCAGCTTCAGTGCCTCCTGAGGGGCTCCAAGTGCCACATTCGTTACAGTCTCATAACCCCATCTGGCTCTTCTTCTAACCATATTTTCATCAATGCCTAGTAACCTCCCTGCATTCTGTTAGGCTGAGAAGGATCCCAGCAACTGCTCTCTTCCCTCCTCTGTCAGAGTGATTTGGGGTTTTATGCTGAGTTCTGTCCCACTGTCACCCAGCAGTGAGCAGCACTCCTGCTTTGCAGCTGTGAGGAGGAATCTAGAGCACAAGCATTGTGAGGAACAGCTGAGGGAACAGGGGTTGTTTAGCCAGGAGGTAAGGGGGCCCAGGGGAGACCTTATCACTCTCTACCACTACCTGAAAGGAGGCTGTACCAAGGTGGAGGTCAATCTGTTCTCCTGACTAATTAGTGATACAACAACATGAAATGGTCTCCAGTTAATCCAGAAAAAGTTTAGGTTAGATAGTGCAAAAGATTTCCTCACAAAGCCCTGGAACAGGCTGCCCAGGGCAGGGGGGGACTCACCGTCCCTGGAGGCACTTAAAAGATGTGTAGATGTTGTGCTGGAGGACATGGTCCAGTGGTGACCTGGCAGTGCTGGGTTTGCATTTGAACTCAGGGATCTTAAAGGTCTCTTCCAACTCAAACAATTCTATGATTCTACAATCTCCAACCAATTCAAACTATTCTTTGTGCCCATTAGCCTCAAAGTGATCTCCTGGGCCATCCCAAGTGTCTGGTAACACAAGCTCTTCCACATTACCCAGAGCTGCTGCAGGCAGCATTTGGTTTGCCCACCAGTCACACTCCCCCTCTTTCTTCAGGGCCTCACCCACCAGCCCCCACTACTACCATTCTCATACCCTGCACAACATCACTAGACTCAACATCTCTCAAACTTCAGTCGGAAACAAAATGAAGGTAGGTTCAGAAGAGATAAAAGGAAGAAAACCTTTACACTGTGGGTGCTGAAACACTGGCACAGGTTGCCACAGAGAGGTGGTAGAAGCTCCATTGCTGGAAACATTCCAGGTCAGGTTTGATGGGACTCAGAACAGCCTGATGTAGTTGAAGATGTCTCTGCTGACTGCAGGGGGGCTGGACTAGGTGACCCTTAGTGGTCCCTCCCTTTGAACCCAAACCATTCTATGACCGTATGGCATTTCAAGGAGAAAAGGCTTTCTAAGGTCCCTAACCTTCAGGCTACACTACATCCAAACCATTTTCCAGAGCCTTCTTCAAACTCTGAGATCCTTTTAGCATGCTCTGCACAGGCTATCCTCACCTCCCCAGCTGGGAAGGCATTTTTGGGAAATCTGTCACACTCTTCACACTCTGCCAGCTCCAGAGTGGCAGATGCTGATGCTCACAGATTAGCACAAAAGGAGCTGAGACCTGCAGGGCGGAAGGGAGTTCTTGGGGTTCAGCTTAGCATGATGTGTACCTCTAACTGGGAAAATATGCTGCAAGGATGCTGGGAAAACACCTCCTGCCTTGCACAGCACAGACTACCTGAGTAAAACAGAGAACAGCACACCTGGTGCATACCAACAGTGCACGGCAGACCAGCGAGGCTCAGGGAGCCAAGGGGTTAAAGCCTGTAAAGGAGAGCATCAATTGGAGCCGAAGGGAAGCTGCTGCCTGGAAGATAAAACCAGGCACGGCCCTTTCCTTCAAACTCAGCGTAGCCCTCCAATGTTATACTGAACTCTTGCCTGCACATGATAAAATCCTGGGCCTGGGTGGGTAAGAAAGGAGGGGGAAGGGAGCTGCTGGGACCAAGGAGGGAGAGGAGGAACTGCAGTGCCTCTGAGTACTGCTGAAGTATAAAGACATTAAAGGGCCATCAGCAGCTCACCAGCAGAACCCTGCATTTATTACAGCATAGCAAATTTTCAGAGATGAGCTCCTTTCATTTAGGTCTGCAGCTGCTTCTGACATCTCCCAGCTGAAAAGGGCTGAGCATCCTCACAATATTAAAACCTCAGCTTCTTTTCCTCTTGAAACTGTGGATAGGAAGAGCAATAAAAAAATGAAATAAAATAAATAGTCTGCTGTGTCCTGCCTGTTTACTCTCAGGCATAGGAGGACTCTATCAAATTTAATACGATGGAAAAGCTGGAGCCAAAAGATTTGTTTCCAGAATCCATGCTCCTGCCTTATGAAATTGAATGTGTGACTCTGATCTTTATGGTAATGCTGTGAGTCATCCACTAATGGTCAGCTTCCCCCGGCTGGAACTCATTACGGGGCGAGAGTCATTATAAATAAATCCTTTTATCAGAAGAACTTAAATTCCCACTGCCTGCTCCAGGTGCCTAAACAGCCAGGGTCTAATTAACTAATGATGCTGGCCACACTGCAAAAACAATTTGTTTACCAGATGATGATACTGTACATAGATGCAGCCTCCTCTGGCAGCAAACTGGGCAGCATGGAAGCTTTAAGGGCTCGTTTTCCATAGGCACAGCTAAGAGGTGACACAGGCATCACATTTGTCACAGAAGATATGACACAGGCGTGTATTTGTCATCTGGCCAGCTGGTCAATGAGACTGCACCGAGGAAATGAGGCTACAGCAACCTATACATATACACAAAGTATATATTAATGGCTCAAAAGGTGGCTCTGGTCTCCACATCGTCTCACTCTGATTTCACCAGTGTGGGTTTGCTGTTCGGCCCTGCAAGCTCCTCGTTCATCAGCACTTGTTGCATTTGTAGTCCCAGCCACAGAAAGATGAAACTGAAGAAAACAACATCACTTCATCACACAGAAACATTAATATCTCTCAAGTGGAAATAGATTGCCTGGGGGGGGGGGGGGGGGGGGGGAGGTGTCTGCCTGGTGCCTCCAAGAAGAGGAATGCTTTGAATGAGGCCAGGCAAGGCGTGTGTCTAAAGCAATGTTTGATGCTGGATTATATGGTCTAACAGAATAATGCCATGCAAAGTGAAAGAGAAAGCTTGCTTCCTTTTTTGTTTAGTGTTTTAAAAATAACTTTAATAAATCCAAAAGTAGGGTATCCAAACGGATACCTATAGAAAAGATGAAGCTGAAGTGTAAAACACTTTCAGCTATAACACAAAAAAAAGAAACTGTGTGATCTGCAAGCTCTGGTAAGACGTGTGAGGCAACACCAACCAACAGCTGCTCTTCAGGTTTAAAAAAAGAATAGATTAAAATAAGTATTTCAGCTATTGCAATGAAAGGACCAACTGAAAGGAGAAAACCAGCACTGTGTGCTATTGACATGCCGGAGGAGAAGATAGAACATAAAGCCAGAACTGAAAAGCCAGTAAAATAGGGCGTTAAGAGATTTTTTAGCACTCTGTGCCTGCAGAAAGTCAAGAGCATTTTTGTCCCCAGTTCAGAAGGAAAACAACACTTCAGCTTTTTTTTCCCCCAAATAAACATGGAGCCTCCCCCCACCCCAGCCCCAAGTTTGATATCTGTGTTTACAAAGGCACAAAGACCCAGAATGAAGCTGCAGAACCAAATCACTGTGTCCTCTCCCAGACCTAGTGGAGGCAGAATGGGAAACCTCAATATGTTATGGTCCCAAGTCCTGCTGGAGGTGAAGGGGAGACAGGGAGAAGGCTGTGAGAAGTCAGTGAGGATGAAAAACAGGTTATGGAAAGCAAAGCAAAGCAGTCACACTGCCTTCCACAAACCTCTCATCCTCTGCTTCTGCAATCCATTCATGGCAAGGAGGTTTGTGGATGGAGAGAAAGAGCATCTTAGTCTTTGATGTTACCCTCTCCTTCAGTGTGAGAACCATTTGGTGGGTAGGTGCCAGGCAAGGCACATCCTGATATCTGCAGCTCAAAAGCCACTCTCCTTCTGGAAGCTGATTCAAAAGGCATTTTGTATACAAAAACACACACAAGGGTTAGGGCAGCAAGAACCGAAATGTGCCATAATCTCCCTTGCCCAGCTCCCACCACAAGAAACAGGCTCCCGATTCAGAGGCAGATGCACAGAGGCAGCTCTACAGCTATACTGCAGATACAAGTGGGTTTGCAGAGCAGCAACAGAAGGCTTGGTTATTCTGGGCCATCTCCATACACTGCTGCTTAAGAGTAGCTTACAGACTTGGAAGAAATGAAAGAGCTTTTTAAATTCCTCCCCCCCCCCCCCCTTTTTTTAATGAAACTGCTGAACTTTGCAACTGTATCTTCTCTTTCCCTCTGCTCCTTTGTTGATTAAAAGAGAAAAACACAAAACCAAACCACCAACCAGCCAACAAAACAAAAAATATCCCAAACCAAAGCCCCCAAACAATCTAAACTTTTTAGCAGAATAAAATGAACTCCTTTTTCATCTTTTTGTCTATAAAAAAAGCCCTATAGTGCTTGCTTTTGATTATTGTCATTTTTTATTCCCTGTCCCCCAGAAAAGGAAATCTACATTCACCCAGCTTTGCTGATATTTTAAGTCCTGAAATGACAGTGGTTAATTATCCTGCCTTTCTTGTTTATTTAAAACCCTTTATTACTGGCATGTGATTCAGTGTCTGAAATGCTAGAACCCAGAACAAACCAGAGTTTTTCCTGTTAAAACAAACACAAGATTTTGTTGCCAAGGTCTTTGGCTGCTTAACCAGAGCACATGCACAGCTGCCATTTCCCTGTCCTACCACACAGTGATTTTCAGTATCATTTATCATGTCAAACAACTATCCTTAATATTTATGAATGACTCTGACTGAAACGACAGGTTTTAATGATGTGCACTTTGTGTTTTAACGGCAGAGCTCCTACTGCTCTAGATAATGTCTGTGTGCTGGGAAGAGCTGGCTGAAAGTCCTCAGTGAAGCATTCTTTGGAGAGGATTTGGCCTTGGGTTCAGGTCATTTCAGTGAACATCCCACATCATTTAAAACGTCTCACTGAAATTCACTTTTCATTACAAAGGTTCATTTTTCAAATCAAAATGACTTTTCATTTCAAAATGGATGCTAATGGATAGCAAGAAGAAATTTCCTAGAGTAAAATGAAAACAGAAAGAATCCCTGGCTGGATCTCAGCTCAGGTTTTTGTCCTCCTAGCTACTGTCGACTTTCGGTCCACAATATTTTTCAAGTTATGAAATGCTTGTAAAAACTTCTAAGGGAAATATTTGAATTATAAATGTCAACACTGTTTTAATTCACAGTTCTGCTAAATGTGAAGCCAGCAACCTTGCCTGCTCCGTGGACCAGCACAGCCACCCTCTCGCAAGGGTGCCCCAGCACTCCTATTTCTTTTTCATTTCAGGGGCAGATCAAAACCACTCAGACTTCCTCAACAGATGGCATCATTTTAAACTGTGGCTGCCTTGTCCACATGCATCCTGTAGGCTGCACAGATTATTCCACACAAGCGCTTGCTGGTGCTGGCCCTGGCATCACGTTGTGCCTTTGTTCTGCTCCTTGGTGCTTCCACAAACATCTCCCTTTCAGAGCAGGGTAGGCTTCCTGTGCATCTACATCAGCAGCATGTGTGAAGCCCTGCCATGGTTTAGTGGGATAAATCTTAAGGAAAGGCAAAGAGAACAGAATAACAAACAAGGACATGCTCTCCCCCTGTTGCTATTGCTAAGGTACTTTTTCTTTTCAGCTAGAAGCACCTGCTAGAAAGGTGATCAGAGGGGTGAGGGTGTTGGGGGGGGGGGGGGAGGCATTAAAATGATTAATTATTGGTTTTCTGAAACATTGCTTACACCTAGCATCTGCTCTGCCAGGTTTGCCAAGCAGATGTGTTCACACCATGGGACCCTTGCCCACCCCTTGCACTATCCCTGGCTGGAGGTCACATCAAGGCACCACTGCCAACCATGTCCTCCACCGTGTCTGAATGGGCACAGCCTCCAAGACCCAAATAAAAGGATGTGTTTTGTCCACACTCTTGGTGTGTATCTTCTGAGCTCTAAAGGTGACCTGGACTGATTGCAAATAGCAGCTTTGCTCCAAATGCAAGTGGGTTTCTGTTTTCCTTTCCTGGAGACTCATGCAAGCTCAGCCTGTTCTAGGGATTCTGCATGAGCAAAAGGCTGCAGGTAAGAGGTTGCCCTGCTTCTTCAGAAGTGGTCTTTCTCTGCTTGAAGTGTGACAATCATCAGACAACAAGGAAAACTCTGCATCTAGAAGAACCGAATTTACCTCCCTATCTTATAATTCAATGACACAAAATGAGGAATGATCACCTCATAGACTGGAAAACGTTTTGGATGAGTACTTTGCAGGCAGAAAATGCAAGACAGACATAGTCAGATAAATTGAGTAGTTCATCCAGCTTCTGTCCTTGGCTACACAGCTGTCTTTAGAGGAAAATGCTAATATTAAGTTATTGAGAGTAGATTACCAACAACTTTATCTACTGTGTCTGAATTGTAAGCTCACCACCACAGTGCTAAAGTAAGCCAGGGCACTGAAATCGATGGAGGTAGGCTGCTTTGCACTAGCAGAGAAGCAGTCTTCCTGTGCCTGCACCAATAATAGCTACAAAAAACCCTTAAGTGGGTTTACTCATGGGTGAGGGAATGGGGGTGGAAACAGTTTCTAGGTAAATCCAAAATCCTGGCCAAGGATCCAGAAGGGAATTATTATTACAGCATCCCTCTTACGAGCTGTGCTGAGCTGAGCTTGTTAGAAAGGTGTTAAACTCTCCTCTGCCAAGAGCACTTCGCAATAATCAGTTTATGAAAAATTCAATTTGGCAGCAAACTCTTGGCAGTCTCAAATCAACTGTATCTATTATACCCCAGTCACAAGTGGATGGGCAAAGGTGGCTCAGTGCATCCATCTCTCCTCCCCCTCCTCCGCAGCCTTGAAATTTCCTCAGCGATGCTGGAGGAGGAGAAAACACAGTGTTGTGTAACTAGGCTCCAAAACCCAGACAGCCATTAAGGACAAGGAGGAAAAAGAAGTCAGAAACAAAAGACAGGGGAGCTGCAAATCTTCTGGCAGGAGCTCCTAGGTAGCAAGTCTCTTTGCATGGGCTTCCCGGGGCAAGGGAAAGAGCCTGTGCCCTGTCATGACAAAATACTCACCCTGACTGGGAGAAATGCAAATGATGCTGAGGTGATAATGAGCACTCAAGTGGATTTCTCCATGAAATGAGTCACAGCTGCTGTCAAAGCGCCATCAGTTTGATTGCTGTCACAGGGTGAGGAGAAAGCTCTCGGGAATGACACCTGGAAATCTTTCTCATTGAAGAGGAGTCCCACCAAACCCAGCCTAGGGCCCAGCAGCACAGGGCAGCCTGAAGGTGTTTCCCACACAGCTGGGATCAGGTCTTGCACCTGCTGAGGAGGAGGAGCAGTGGCTTCCCCCACACCCCCCCCACAAACAGTTGTGTTATGGGGCATTCTCTGTGTCGTGTTAGTAGCTTCACGACTGCTTTTCTAATAGAAGGCATTACTGGGACCAGGGAGGGTAGGCTGAAGACAAGACAGATGGTATTTTCTTTCCAATTTTGGTATTTGAGAACAGAATTTGCACAGTTTGTTCCTCGGTCAACCCTTACTTTCAGAATAAAACAACTGTTACCTGCCAGAACATGAATGGGTTTGCAACATGCATTTGAAAAAGAAAGAAAAAGAAAGGAAAAAAAAGACATTAGAAAGCATGCAGAGGGGGAGCTTTCATCTTAAAGAGTTCCCAGATTTGCATGCCTAAGGTCTGATGCTATGCTTATTAATCAGATGCTTCGGGGATATTAAAGACTCTCTCTCACTAATATCAAATGCTAACGTCCTTTCTTCCTCAAGATTTCCCAGAAGATCTTTAAAGTCTTGGAGTTCCTTTCATTCTTAATATGCAGCATGATTATCTTGTATCTGCAGAGGTCTTCTTTACACCTGGAGTTTAACATCTTCCCTCTCTGGCAGATCTCCTCTTCTTTTAGCTAGGTAACTGCTATTCTAAACCCTAATTTGCCTATTTTTATTAATACATACCCTCAGAAGAACAGAATTGGGAAGCTCTGCCTGACATCTGCTGTGCCTATGCTCTGCTAACTTAGATGGCATGATCCTGTCACAGAAATCTGCAGCATAAGTAGAAGTCTCAGCTGCAATTCAGCAAAATCTCCTACACCATTTGCTGAGGCCAAATGACTTTGTGTTGCTCTTTCCCATCTTCCTGGCTGTACTGAGAGATGGGCGAGGAGCAATCTGACTCCCCTGTAGAGAAGCCTTGTCAGGGATGAACACTGCAGAGAGAGCACAAAGGAGTTTTCTGTCACAGTGACAGGTGAATGTATTCCTGCAAGATCTGAGAAAGACGTGGAGAAGCCTTTGGAAATGGTGGCCAAGAAGGCAAATGTTCTTTTGTGTATGCAAAACAGAGACTCTGGGCAAATCATTTTTGCTCAGGTAGCACCTGATGGATTCTGCAGCTGCACTGATGCAGCAACTCCTGGCCGGCTCAGTCTGTGTTCCTGTGACTCTGCCTCACAACTACACACTCACTCACACACATCATCTCCATTAATAGCCTCCAGAATCCGAATTCAAAGCTTTCCTCCTTTTCGCACCTCACTTCCACCACCAACCACTGGCTCTGCTGAAGGTGTAAATAGGTCAGGTATTTCCATGGCCACAGTGAACCAAACAAGCAGTTGGGGTTCAGCGAGCAAGGTGAGGTTTTTAATGGTCCAAGTGCCAAGCAGCATGGAGTGTACAGCACCGTGCCAACAGGACCTGAACATCTCTTGCTCATCAGCGATGTGATGGCTGGCACTAGCCCCTTCCCCCCTCAAATGTTGTCTATGAGCTTCAACAGGCAGCTCCCCTCATGGGGTAGCACTGATAAAAAGTACATTTCACATGGAAAATGTCTCTTGGCATCACCGCTGCAAGTACTAATTGCCGGTTCCAGCGCGGCACTGAACCTATTTGCACAAGGTGTAATTAAGTTGTGACTCACTGCCACAGGATGCTGCAGAGGCCAAAAAAAAAAGGTATAAAATATGCCTAAAAGGAAAGTAGACAAATTCATGAGGGATTTACCTAACAAAAAGGATGACTGGGATGCCACACTGTTCAGGTAGCCACTCCTAAACTTCTCAATGCCTGAAGGTGAGGAGCTCTGGAAAAGAGGGGAGATTTGGTACTTCTGCCCTCTTTCTTTCCCAGAGCCCCTGCTGCTCCCCAAGCTAAATGAACATGCAGTCTCCTACCTCCTCACTCTGTGTCAGAGTCAGAAAAGTTGGGATGAATTGTGGAGCCGATGGCTCCAAATCTAAGCATTGCAGAGCTGCCTCTTCCCTTAGTTAATGATCTGAAGGGAACACCCAGGACACCAGCGGGATCATCAGCTCTGGGCTGCATTTGTCACAAGGCACTTTCTGATTCCCAGCTTTTTCTGTGTGGTGAATCCTCTGGCTACAATGGCACAGATCAGTGTTCACTCAGTGAAAAGCACCAGAGCTTTCACGTACCACAGACTGAGCTAGCTGTCGATAAAATTCCTCATTGAAGACTGCTTTCTCCCCCTTTCCAGGGGTCAGATATGAGGATGTATACCCTCGTTAGCATTTGGTTATGAAAGCTCTAGCTGGAAGACTTTGTTCTTTAACTTGCCACCCAAAAACTCCCTCATCTCTGCTGTGATGTTCACCAAAGTCTCCTTGCAGTGCAGAAGGTGGTTTTACAGACGGCAGTCAGACCAAGGCTCTAAGCAGGCTTCCTCAGAGACCTGCCTGCCCAGGGAAGCAGGAAACCTCTCTTGCTTCCCCATCCTGTAAAACAGACATACCAATCTCTTCCTCACATGATCCAGCATATGGACCCCCTGCTACAAAAGTGGTAACAGAAACATTAACAATCTAAATGTGCCATAGGATCTTGAGATTTCAGTCCAAGCTTTAATGGCACATGGTTGAAATATTGCAGTTTAAGTCCCTGATTTATATTTCAGGCTAGCAAAGGAGGAGAGTCCTCACCAAGAGCTCCTCTCTCCTGTAACCAAACACAGCTCAAACCTCCACAGAAGGAGCCAGAGCAGCTTTCCTGATAGACTTCCAGTATAAGCTTCCTCAGATACAGCCTTCTTTAACAATCATCTCACCTATACTTCCCACCTGGCAGCCTGGCTCACCAAAGGACATTGGGACTGTGACTGCATTGCCTGGGCTGTGCTGAAGCCAATGATACTTTCACCTCTCTTCTGCAAGATGGGACCTGAAGCTCTAGCACCACCACTACCACAAATAACCAGTGCCATGCTCTAGCATCACCATCACAAATAACTAGTGCCATGCTTTAGCCCTTCCATGTGTCATCTTCTCACACAACCAGTAAGGTTTTAAGTGCGGGGTGTTGCTGGGGGCTTGACAGAGAGTTGGGAAGGAAAGAACCAGCTCAGTCCCCTGCCCTCCTCCAACTTATTGGTGTGACACTGTGCTTTATGCTCCAGGTGTCTAGAAAGCTTGAAAGGGAAAAGGATTCTAATATCAAGGCAAAGTTCCTCAAACTTAATTGTTATGTGAGCCTTTGTATGTAGCCTCCAGTCTCTCTGAGAAACCTGATAAAAACATGTTCCCAGTTGAAAATATTGATTGTTTTTTCTCCTCAGTAGTTTTTTCCTAAGTGAAATGAGAATCAGTAGAGATTTTCTTGTTTAGCAGCATAAGATTTGTGATAATATACAAGCACCACCTTGTCATGACAAATAAGCTTTACTTATTCATTGGCATTAGTGACATCCAGGCAGCCATGGGGACAGTGTGGTCTTGTTTCAGCTCGTTCCTGCACTGTCAGCAGAAGGAGAACAGCAGGGCTGCAACCCAACCCTCAGATATGTGTGTGCTGCTCTGGAGCCTGCAATGGGGAGCAGTGCTATGGGGGGCTATAAAAATGTGCTTTGGGAAGTCACAGAGAACACAGCACTGCTTGCAGTGGACCTGGCACTCCACTCCAACTTCTCTGATCTTCAAGAAGTTGGATCTCTCAGCTGTAAAGTGAGGATAATGGTATTCACAGTCACTCTGTAAAGCACACAAAAATCTATACATAAAAAGAACCAGTAGCAAACCTTATAAAGCTACTGCTATTAGTTAGCTGTCTTCTAGGGAAGCTTCCTTTCTCTCTCAAACACACTCTTATAATGAAGACAAATGTCATAGTGAAACCAATATGTGCTGTCTATAATTATCTTCCCTCCCCCAATATTTCTTCCACCCCTATTTTATTAGGTAATACTAGGTAGTCTTGCTTACCAACTAAATTCAGGCCTGTTAGGGATATCATTATAGAACAATTATATCACTAAAGATGCAGGGTTCAGGGAGCAAGGGGTTAATGAGGAAGGAATGTAATGCAATGCTATGGAAACTACTGCAGAATTTTACAAGTTCTGCATTATAATCCTGTGATGCCAGTGCAGTACTGAACAGCAAGTAATCCTCAAATCCAGTTAGCTTTGGCTTAGTGTACTGCAGAAGCACAAGGAATGGCAAGAATCTATCAAGTCACGCTGAGCTACCATAGTTATGGGACATGCTCAGCACAAAATGGTTTGGTCTGGTTTGCAGACCTCACTTTCCAAAAGCTGGCATTCAGTAGGTCTGTAGAGGGACTGCTGGGCCACTGCTTAATACTGTAAGTCAAATTATAGGTCACTGCATGCCTGTTCCAAATAGTCCTCCCTTCCTGCCAAGTCCTAAGTCTCAGAAACCCTTATCATGGCTGAGGAAACAGGAGATATGCAGTCAGGTCCACAAGGCAGCACTGAAATGACACTGCTTCTAAAATGAAGAATGTATGAACACACACACAAACACACACACATACAAGCACACACACACGCTATGCCATTTAACACCAATGCTGATTTAAGAAAGAAACAAAGCAGCACAGAATTGGTTTGGTTGGAAGAGACCTTGTAGATCATCAAGTCCAACCAGTAACCCAGCACTGCTAGGGCTCCGCTAAACCATGTCCCACACCACCACATCTACACACCCTTTGAATCCCTCCAGGGATGGTGACTCCACCACTTCCCAGGGCAGCCTGTCAGAGGGTTTGGCAACTCTTTAAGTGAAGAAATTTTTCCTAATATCCAATCTAAACCTTCCTGAGCTCAACATGTGACCATTTTCTCTTGTCCTATTGCTTGTTACTTGGAAGAAGAGACTGACCCTTTCACTCAGCCTCCTTTCAGGTAGTGGTCACAAGCCATAAGGTCTCCCTCAACCTCCTCTTCTCCTGGCTAAACAACCTCAGTTGCCTCATTTTGCAAACTCCAGTTCCATCCTATTGTATGAAGAGTAACTCTCTTGGACAGTCTTAGTAGTTGCACTGCAGGCACCAGCACCTTGTCCGGGAGGGGACACAAAATGCTCTTCTGGCCCCTCCCTCATTCACTGACACCCCCCATCCTAATTACCAGTGGCACACAAAAGCTCAATTTTAGCTGTGTAAGCTTTGGAAACTAGAGCTTGATTGGGTAAGGGGGAATTTTGGAGAGAGGGAAGTTTTCCCAACAGGATAGCTGTCCTTTAAACATGGACTGCAGAAGAGCTCTCATTACACGGAGTGGGATTCTCAAGGGGGTGAAAAGCTACCAAGAAAAAACCCCTCCAAAATCAAGCCAACAACATCAAAACCTCCAAACAACACAGAAAGTGTTCTAAACTGCATTGTTCAAGACCTCAAATGTGGAGGCTAAGCAGATAATTTTAGCACTCTCATTCCCTGGCTGCTCACTAACCCTCAGGCACATGCTGGGAAAAATAATAACAACAATAACATCAATGTGACATTTTTTATGCATTCCTCAGGTGTACATAAAGAGAATAAAAAGGAGAGGACACTGTCTCGCTGGTTTCAGGGGGCTGTGGGTAAGACTGCTGAAGTTACTCCAAAATGATAAATGCAGTTAGTGTATTCTGGAAAGCAGCCCTAAGGAGAGAGACTTGGGGGTGCTGGTGGACAAGAAGCTCAACATGAGCTCTCAGTGTGCACTTGCAACCCAGAAAGCCAATCAGATCCTGGGCTGCATCAAGAGAAGTGTGGCCAGCAGGTCAAGGGAGGTGATTCTCCCCCTCTACTCAGCTCTGCTGAGACCCCACCTGGAGTACTGCATCCAGTTCTGGAGCCCCTATTACAAGAGGGATATAGACATGCTGGAAGGTGTCCAGAGAAGGGCCACGAGGATGAGCAGAGGGCTGGAGCACCTCTCCTATGAAGACAGACTGAAGGAGTTGGGGCTGTTCAGTCTGGAGAAGAGAAGGGTCCGAGGTGACCTAATTGTGGCCATCCAGTATCTGCAGGGGGCTACAAGAAGGCCTGGGGAGGGACTTCTCAGGATATCAGGCAGTGATAGGACTAGGGGGAATGGAATGAAGCTGGAGAGTTTCAGGCTGGAGGTGAGGAGGAAGTTCTTCCCCATGAGAGTGGTGAAGCCCTGGAATGGGTTGTCCAGGGAGGTGGTTGGGGTGCCGTCCCTGGAGGTGTTTAAGACCAGGCTGGACGAGGTTCTGGCCATCCTGATCTAGTGTGGAGTGTCCCTGCCCATGGCAGAGGGGTTGGAACTAGATGATCCTTGTGGTCCCTTCCAACCCTGACTGATACTATGATACCCACTCTTTTTTTTTTTTTTTAAAACAAAATACCCAACAAGATGTTTCTTGAACAGTTCCTTCCAGATAGCTAGATCTATTCATAAATTTCTTAATCAATGTCCTTATTAATTTTGTAATGCTGCATCCAGGTCATATTTATCTGCCCAGAGAAAACCAGCGTGGAGTGCTAACCTAACTGACCACTGCAGCAGCAGAGCTCTGTGCTCTGGTATTCGAATGAAAATAAGCAAAGAGAGGCAAATTCATACAAAAGTGTGGGTAAAAAGAAAACAACAACAACCACCCCAAAAAGCAAATAGCAAACAAACAAACAAAAGCAACAAACTATGGAAAATTATAAACAGGAATACTTGGAAACTGCTGGGCAGAAGCCGAGTCTGTGACCCTCCGTGTATGTGTATCGCATGCAATGAGCCAATGCCTGGGGCAAACTGTCTGATTGTCCCCATCTTGGTGGCAGCCCTGCTAACAAGTACAAGTAGAGACAGTGTTTTAACCACTGATACAGCAGTTGGGCCTCAGCTCCAGACAGTGGCATGAGACAAGCCACACGGGAAGTTGTTTTGTAACCTTAGCTATGACAACTGAGAAGCTACAGCTGCAGCAGGGCTTGACTTGGAGCTGGATCAGCCTTAGATTACACCGACTCTATGCAGCTAACAGAGGTTATGCATGCCTGGCTATTATGAGTCCCTGCCTCCCTGCCTTTTTCCCTTAGAGAAAGAAAATCAGAAAGTATTTTTGCTCCAGCCCTGCCTGGAGGATCTATAGCAACACAATCTTATTTACTACCTGTCACTTCTACGCAAACATTTCCTACTGTGTCAGACCAATCATTTATTATACCATTTCTCTCTGAGGTCTCAACATCATCTATCACCAGTAGTCACCTACCCTACTCCCTCTCTGGGCCTTTGCACTGCATGGGGATCATGGGCCACTGCTGTTTTCCATTTCATCACTCTTCCATTACCACTTGACCTGCCTGGAGCTGCCAATGTGTTGCTAAGGGTTCAGTGGGGCACCTTTTTTATGAGCCTTCCCTACCAACACCCTCTTAATATAACAGATGTCAATCTGCCTGTTTTGTGAGAACCTCACACTTCCTTCTTCCTTTAAGAAGAAATGGATGGAGGTTTCCTTCCCTGTGAATCGTTATGCTGCCTTCCTGCCCTCCCCTCCATGCACATGTGCTTATGCCCTTAGCCTGCAGATAAGGACACATAGATCTTTACCTAACCTTAATCACTGCAGAGAAGCAGTGGGAGTGCAAGCAGAGGTGCAACAGCTTACCTAGCAGCAAGGGAGAGATTGCTGAACTCACCAGGAAAGTAACAGTAAAGTCAGCATTAGATAGCCATAAGACAGATTTAGATTCAAGACAAAGACATCTAACCATAATCACTGACAGTGATAACATGCTAACATTACCATAGTTTGAAAGTGAAGTTTGTTAATAGCAAGTGAAGGAAATATGGGAAGCACCTGGACAGCAACAGACTCAGCTCCACACAGACATGCCTTCCTCAGATCTCCCCAAAGGAGTACACTTTAAGTACCATTATAGCCTCTAGTAAGATTCTTCATGCATCTTCCCCCTGCATTTTCAGTAATGTCCTCTCTTGGTTTTTAGAAGGTGAGGGTTTGTAAAAACCACACAATTGCAGCTGTAAACAAACCTGTCTGGAAACTGCCTTTGCTCTGGGGAGCAAAGAAAATCTGTCCCAGTCGTCTCTGCCAAACAACCTTTCTCCCTTCCTCTTTCTCTTTAGACCTTGGTGAGGAGGGAACAAGCCATCATTACATTTTTCTGTTCCAGAAAGGGAAAGGAGCATTGCTTTCCAAGTTCACAGAAGAGCAGGATTGTCAGCATCTGACCAAGAGAGCCCTTGCTTGCATGCTGGATTATCACCAGCTTCACCAGCCATGGTGTCAGGGTCCTGACAGGGTTGATTTTAGGAGTAGCTAGCCCATGATTTTATACATGAGAGAAATCATATTCTCAGAGGTGTACACGTACACACACTGCTGGGGCACAGGAAAAGGCTGCTACTTGTAATAGCTGAAGAAGCAAAAGGGACTGCCTTCCTCACTCCCTCACTCATCCCAGCATATTCTATTATTTCTTTAACACCAGGTTAGAATAGCTCTGGCCAGGTTATGTGTTTACAGTAACACACTGCTTAGAAATGTAACTGAATACTGCTGCAGTGCCATTGCAAGTTAAACAGCCCAAAAACTGCTAGAACAAGGGGAAGGTAAGTTATGAGCATGGTGCACTACATAAGGTAATACAGGGACCCATCAACCCTTAATGCCAGTTTCCCATGAAAGTGAGAGATAATGCTATATCAAAAATAATAATAATAACAATTGTGCAGGCACAGCACTGACTGCATGACCTGCTTGGCTGTGAAAGGGCAACTGTGAAACTTATTTGGACATGCCCTCAAACTTCTATCTCAGCTCAGGGATTTGTGTACAGATTGGGAGAAGCATTTAATGCTCTGTAACTCGAAGCATTTTCTTATAATGCTTAAAATGAAATGAATAACACTTTTTAATGAACATGCTGCCCTGTCACCAGCACCACTGGAGATTCACATGCCCATTTATCCCTCCCTACCTGGACACAAGATCCTTTGCAAGGCAGCAGATCTGGCTCTCCAGGGACGCAAGCTGCCGCATCTCTCCTGAGGGACTGAGATGCTGAGTTCAGTGGCACTTTCAGCTTGTATTTAAAAACTAGCATCAAATTTGCAAATAGCTTCTCTGTGAGCTGCTTAGAGGCACTTTCAAAGTAGCAAAGAAATGAATTTTGAAGGTTGGTGGCCGTGTGTTTCCCCCATGCCTTGGCACATCTCCCTTCAGCAAAACACCAGCCCTTGGTGCTGGCCCATCCATGCGTGGGAGCGCCTGCTCAAGCATGGCTGAGAAGTGCTGCTTTGAGGTTTGAGCAAATTCTGCTTCACATATCAAAGTAAGAGGGATAGAAACTGAAGTGGGTGGGTGGTGGGAAGCAGAAAGGGAGCTGGAGAAAGGTTTGGCCAGAGCATGAGTCAGGGCACTAGGAGATGTTGTGGGGATTATCATAGTTTACATAGTGTCCTCATAACCAGCCAACCACATCAAGCCTCCAGCACAGTGCTGGCCATGGAGGGTCATGAGCAGCAAAACAGTAACAGTGTTATGGTAGCACAGCGTCCTCAGTCAGAGGTACCAGCCTGGGAAGGATCACACAACCCTCTAAGGTGTGATGGTTCCTGCATCAAAGAGCCTTCTGTGCACTTTGGGGCACAACCCCTCATGCACTTGTCACACGTGGTGCTGAGAGAAGACATTCTCTCTCTCTCTTGTCAAAGCCATGCTCTGTTTTAATACCCTTAACCAAAGGACTCTCCTGGAAGAAACTTAGACCTAAGACTGCACCTAGAGACACCTGAGAAGTTAGATCTTTCTCATCAGTTCCATACTGCACTTTTTGTTGCCCAGATAGTGTTTATTTATTCCATAACTCCCCCAAAATTATTTCCCTGTTGCATGTAGGTGGAAAGAGTGAGAATGGTACTGACTGAAAGCCTGACACAAGTCAAGGGAGGGATTGCCACTGATTTCAGTGTCTTTTGCCTCAGCCTAATTCTCCAGGAGCTGGCTGGTGCCAAACTTCAGTCTTTGGTACTGGACCAATTCAGAGCAGAAACTGATGAACTTTGGCCATTTTTGGTTTGATTTGTTTTTCTTTAATTTAGCAGCAGCAGTATCTGGATTCCAGCACACTGCAGATTCAGCCTATTTGACTCCCTAAACAAACCTGCTTCACTCTGTCAATGACCACCACATCGACCCAGAGCCAGCAGAGGGATCACATAAAGCCAACAGGACGCTGGAAAGAATCCTGGGAAGCACTGCAAGCTTTTCAGCTCCTCCTTCCTCTCTGCAGCCTTTCTACCATGTAAACATCACCTAGACATCTGGGGGTTCCTCCCAAAAGAAGTTATCATTGTTTAGCAAAAACCACAACCAACCAACCAAACGAAAAACCAAACCCAAGCCAAACCAAAGAACAGAAAAGAGGAAGGTAGATAGGACACTTTAAAATATTTCCCCTGAGCAGACAGACCAGTTACTTGTATAGCAGTCAGCACATTTGATTCCCTTTCCCATATCTCTCCCATGTTTATTATAAAAGCACGTCATCCCCATGTAATCATCACTGGAACTGAAAGTAACTTTGCACAGGAGCATTCTAAAATTAGAGAGCGTCAATTAAAATTAATGCAAGCCCAAAGTGCTGTGCTGCAAAGAAACCACAGCCAGCAGATGAGCAAACACAACCCAGATCTGCTAATTTCACAGCACAGAGACATGAGATTCAGTAATATTTTTTTTTTTTCGGTGGGCGTTTCCCTCCTCTAAGAGCAGTGCCACAGAACATCAGCCCAGGGCTCTGCCGAGACCACCTTCTTACCCCGTCCACAGAGCGGTTGTCGTCCCATCCAGGAGTCTCCCAGCTTTCTGCTCTGGAGATGTCACGATTTGCTTCTCCCCGCAGCAGCCTCCCTGGGCACCTTCCACTCCACATCCCACAGACAGCTGGGGCCAGCCCGGGGGGGCCGGGGCACGGCGGCGCTGAGACGTGTCCCTTCCCCACATAATGGGAAGGCTGATGCCAGCGCCGGCATCGGGCCGGGCGAGATTCCAGCGCGGCGGCCGTGCCGCACCTGTCGCGGGGCACCAGCCGGGACAATCAGCTGCGCAGCTATTCTTAACCGGGGAGGCACGGCACGGCCTGGAGCTTGACCCACGCACAGAGCACCTTCTAGGGAAATAGTTGCCCAACTCAACCTTTAGTTAAAAGGCAAACAGAAACCCCAGGCCTGCATATCCCACCGAACGGGTAAGTGCCAGAGCCTTGTGCAGTCCTTTCCCATCCATCACACCAGCCTGCTTTTCTCTCTAGCAGTGGGCTTTGTCCTTCCGGAATTGCTGGCCACAAATAGGAAAGGATCTATCTGTGTTTACTGTCTCTGCTATCTCTGCACCAGCCACCTCAGCCAGAAGAGAAATGCCAGGCTGAGCCTCAGTCATGCTGAAGTCTGATGATCACACTGCTTCGTGGCACACTTAGGTTTGTGGCTACTGGGGGAGCACCATGATGGACAGTGCTGTGGCACACAGCAAGAAAGTGTATTAAGCCAGTGCTGTAAGTGACTCATTAAAAACCTCAACCAAGCAAACTTTCCTCCCTAGTGTAACCTGCAATGATAACACGACTGTTAACTCTCTTCTTAAAGCACCCACAGAATTAGGCCACCTTGGTTTGGCTGGTTGGTTGTTTGGGGAAGGAATATTTTTTTTGCAGATCTTGCTTTCCTCTCCTGCCTGGATATTGCAGGGGGCTCCAGGCACCCAGGGACACTAGGAAGGCATGCACTGCAGCAGCAGTAAGCACCAGAGGGCAGCTTGAATACAAATGTCAGCTCCTACTCCAAATTCTCCAACCCGACAGTTTACAGCAGGTCTTGCACAGTCCTAGCTGTAAGCTTCTTTAATGCATCCATTTTGTTTCCATAAAAGGACTCTGTTCAAGATGAAAGGGATGGAAAGCAGGAGCTGCAAGGCCCTGCTTTCTGCAGGAACCATCCGGAGGGAAAAGGATGCGCTGGTGGCAGTGTTTGTGGAGAAATATAGGTGAGGAAACTCTCATACTGGGTTGTGAAAAGTGTAAAGTCTTGCTGCTGGCTTCGTGCTGGCTGGATTGTTATTTTAAACCATGTCAGGGACCAGATGGTGCCGCTTAAAAAAATGTGGTTCTAAGCTAAAATTTAAAAATACACCAGAAGCATTTGTGAAACTGTAGGAGAATTAAAGGGACAAACACTAAAAGTGAACACAGAGAGACCCTGGCTTCTGAAGAAGAAAGCTGCTACAGTCTGAGAAAGATAAAATGAAACTGGATGCTTCCACTGGTGCAGAACATGGGAGGCTCCCTAGACAGCTGAATTAGAGAGGAAATGTGTCGCAGCTGAATCCCTACATTCCACTTGCATCCTCTGAGTAACCTTTCTGCTGCCTGAGGAATAGAAAATTGATTCATTTCCACAGCCAAGTCTCTCTTTTGATAGCAATATTCAGATCAGACCAAGGTCTGGGCAGGTTCTCTCCTTCCTTGCTAGCGGTGTTGTTTGTTTACTTGACCAAATCAAGATGGGCTCTCTGGACTGCAATTGCCAAATATTCTCTAATCCTTCTCTGAATAACCATTTGAGTAACTCAGCAAAAAAAACCCCAACCAACTGTAAAATCTTTCACTTCAGCCAGAACATTTATCTTTAGACTACATCTTTAAAACAAATATTTAACATTTAAATGTTTCAAACAGCATTGCTGGGAGATGTGGAAAATTCTCTTTGTGTTTTACAGCCTTTCAGAGAAAAGATGTCAGGTGTTAAAAGCTACATAACCCAGCCCACTAGAGAAAGGAGCATTACTCTTAAGGAATATGGATTGGGTGTTAGGAAGAAGCTCTTCCCCATGAGGGTGGTGAGACACTGGCACAGGTTGCCCTGGGAGGTGCTGGAAGCCTGATGCCTGGAGGTTTTTGCAGCCAGGCTGGATGTGGCTGTGAGCAACCTGCTCTAGAGTGAGGTGTCCCTGCCCTTGGCAGTGGGGTTGGAACTGGATGATCTTTGAGGTCCCTTCCAACCCTAACAATTCTGTGATTCTATGATTTAGATCCAGTTCTTCCAACCTTTGTAACATGTACCAAGCTGGGACATGGGAAGTCAGCCTTGTCCTGATGTGACACAGTCTACTAAGTAACGATGTACAGCCCCCTGTGTATACCTAGTCACTTCAATTATGGTTCGGTTTGGCTTCTGTCAAAGGGATTAAGCTTCCTGAGGAAGCAAACCACAGCTTCCCTTAAAGTAGGAAAACATTAGACACAAGTTCAGTAAAGAGCGTTTGGGGCTGAGACATGGTTTGCAATATGCATTTCAGGAAATGTGTGTCCTTAGTTAGACTTCCCATCACCAATAAGTCAACAGCAGACCAAATCTGCAAAGCTTGAGTGCAGGCAAGGGACAATCTCACCTCTGAGCATGTGGGGATTCAGCTGGCTGCTTTAATCTTCTATTCCGTGTGGGACAATATGCCAGCAGGTAACTTTGGACGGGAAGCATACTAGAACAGAATTTGACATGCTAAGCCACAGCCTCCAAGGGAGTCATAAAAACACAGATTCAGGAAACTACTCATTTCCTTTTTCAGTCTCAGCTTCCAGCCCTCTGCTCTTTGGTCTAGTAGCAAGCCAACCATTCCTGCAGGCACAGTGTGTTCCCTTATGGCCATCACTGAGCTGTAATTCAAGAACCTGAGCACAGCTGGTATCATCACTCAATACTGTGCAAGCACGACATGAAACAAGCTGCTCAGGCACTGGCATGAGGCAGGTGTTGGACCTGGGTGTGCCTGCATGCAATTCCCACTAAAGATTTTACCCTGCTATTGAGTTTTCTCACACCTATGCTGATTTTATGTCACAGATTTTCCATGAGGGTGTGGTCTCCATGATGTTACCGACCTAGCTTGCTATGCACAAGAACCAATATTACAATCATGAGAGGAAAAGCAGTTTTCAGCCCAGCCTCTCCAACCCCTGTACTTGGAACTGTATACCGAAGGATGTCAGAGGACCAAAATAGGTACAACAAGATCCACAAGAGCTGGATGCTCAGAAGCCACAGGTCTTTTGCCTTGTATGGAGGAACCTGTTCCAGATAGCTGTACTTGGAGGGACTTGGTTCTACTTCCTCACAGCTGGGACTATACTTTAGACTGAAGCTTAGGCCAATCAAGGTCACAGACTGTATCTTTTTCCTTTCTTTTGGTCAAAATACCTGGTGGTTGGACCTGTGACCTAGAATACAAAAACAATAGCTTAGGTTCCCTTCCTAGTGGCCAGCAAATTATCCATGGGACAGCAATGTGCCCTTGTGGCCAAGAGGGCCAAGGGCATCCTGGGGTGCATTAAGAGAAGTTTGTCCAGCAGCTCTAGAGAGGTTCTCCTCCCCTCCTACTCTGCTCTGCTGAGACCACACCTTCAATACTGTGTTCAGTTTGGGGCTCCCCAGTTCAAGAGAGACAGAGACCTGCTGGGGAGAGTCCATGAGGAGGACTGTGGGACTGCATCTCTCCTGTGAGGAAAGACTGAGAGCCCTGGGGCTTCTTAGCCTTGAGAAGACAAGGCTGAGAGGGGATCTGATCAATGTGTACCAATATCTGAGGGGTGGGTGTCAAGATGAAGGTGATGGTCTCTTTTTGGTGGTGCCCAGTGATAGGACAAGGAACAAAAGGTACAAGCTAGAACACAGGGGGTTCCACCTCAAGATCAAGAGACACTTCTGTGTGGTTAGGGTGATGGAGCCCTGGAGCAGGTTGCCCAGAGAGATTGTGGAGTCTCCTTCTCTACAGACTTTCAAAACCTACCTGGATGCATTCCCGTGTGCCCTGCCCTAGGTGATCCTGCTTTGGCAGGGGGCTTAGACTGGATGGTCTTTGGAGGTCCTTACCAGCCCCTAACATTCTGTGACTCTGTGATTCCCTGTCTAAAGGGAGCCAAACATGACAAAAGGCCCTACCCACCGTGCTATAGCTAGGGAGTACTCTGAGGGAGATGCCTGAAATTTCAAACTTGCTATTATAGTAGAACAGATAGGATGCATTCCAATAAGCCCAAAGCACCATGCATGTTCCCAGCTAGTCTGGACACACACGGGAACGTTCACCTATTTCCACAACAGGACTTTTAACTTGGCAGAATTCCTGAATCACTGGACTAGAAGTTTATTTTTGAACTCTATGTCAGCCACCCTTTAATTATCCAAAGAAAAATCTGAAGGTTTTGAAGCACAATGGATCTGCTCTCATCTTTGGTTACTAATAATCATGAAGCTTTTGTTCTGATCCAGTGTCAGTATATCAGTTCATCTGGAAAATAGCAACACGTGGGGTTCTCCAACTTGTGTGCAGGGTGGTGTGTGTGATGTGCAGGGCTGTGCTATAGGAGATAAGGCTGAGCAGCAGCTCCTCTGAAGTGCTCAAGTCCTGAAGGGAGATTTCCAGAATGTCCTAGCTCCATTCCCACAGAACTCTGTAATTATGCTGTCTCTGCCACTCTGGGGAGGGCTGGATTGATCATCAGGTTAGCACAAAATGAATTCCAGGCCAAGCCTCCTGTGATGGATTGCCTTAATGGTTTCTAAAATAACTCCTTGGGACCTTGCTGCACCTACTGTCAGAGAAGCAGCCCCTCACCATATCAGAGCACAGCTCTGCAGAGGGGTAGTAGTTGTGAACACACTAAACCAGGGATCTGTCTGGATCCTGATTCTGCCCTCCACTCTGGTGTGACCCCACCTGCAATGCTGTATCCTGCTCTGAAGTCCTCAGCACAGGAAAGATGTGGACCTGTTAGAGTGGGTGCAAAGGAGGCCACAGAAATCATCAGAGGGCTAGAACACCTCTGCTGTGTGGACAGGCTGAGAGAGTTGGGGTTGTTCAGCCTGGAGGAGAGAGGGCTCAGACCTTACTGCATCCTTTCAGTACTTAAAGGGAGTCTTTGAGAAAGATGGACACAGTCCTTTTTCACAGGGTCTATTGTGACAGGACAAAGAATGATGGCTTTAACCTAAAAGAGGGAAGATTTAGACTAGATAGATGGAAGATTTGTTTTTAATGCTGAAACATAAGCAGTGAAACACTGGCCCAGGTTTGTCATAACTAGAAACATTTCATGTCAGGATGGATGTTCTAGTTGAAGATGTCCCTGCTCACTGAAGCAGGGTTGGACTAGATTACCTTTGAAGGTCCCTTCCAAAACAAACCATTCTCTGATTTATTAGGACTCAACTTCTCCTACAACAGCAGAGGTCAAGGCAAGAACCTAATTATACAGTGACATGGGCCTGTCACTGAGATAGGTTAAATAAATGTATATAGCATGAAGTGAAGCAAGTGACAGAATCATGGAAGGCAGACAAGCATTACTCAAAATTACCCCATATATTTTACCTGCAAATGAAAGCACATCTCCCAGACTGCACAGGGGTAAAAAGCTCCAATACTTTTTGCTTGCAAGCCCAAAGAGAAATGGCATCACCAAGACATGCAAAAACACAGTGAAAAGGTGTCAGAAAAGGAGTTTAGGTAACTATGAGGCATCTCATCAGGAGACTATGCAATACAGAATGTACTCAAATCCCAGACTAGAAATGCAATACAGACTCACAGAATGGTGGGGGCTGGAAGGAACCTCTGGAGTTCATCTAGTCCAGATCCTCTGTTAGACCAGGTTCACCTAGAACAGATTACAGGGAATCACATCCAGGTGGGTTTGGAGTCTCTCCAGAAATGGAAACTCCAGAACCTCTCTGGGCAGCCTGCTCCAGTGCTCTGTCTCCCTCACAGTTATTTTTCCTTATGTTTATGTGGAACTTCCTGTGGTCTAGTTTGTGTCCGTTGTCCCCTGCCCTTTCACTGGGCACCACTGAGAAGAGTCTGGTTCCATCATCTTGACAACCACCCTTTTGGAATTTGTAAGCACAGACAAGATCCTCTCTCAGTCTTCTCCAGGTTAATCAGCCCCAGGTCTCTCAGCCTTTCCTCTAAGAGAGATGTCCCAGTCCCCACCACCTTTGTATATACCTCTTGGCACATCATCAGTGCTACATCAGTGGCAGATCAGTAGAATAGAATAGAATAGAATAGAATAGAATAGAATAGAATAGAATAGAATAGAATAGAATAGAATAGAATAGAATAGAATAGAATAGAATTAACCAGGTTGGAAGAGACCTTCGAGATCATCATGTCCAACCTATCATCCAACACTACCCAATCAACTAAACCATACAACCAAGCATCCTGTCAAGCCTCGCCCTGAACTGGCAATGGCACTCCCTGTTCAGCCCTACTTTGGGCACAGCTTTGCAGCAGCTGCTGTAACTTCCCTGATACCTGTCTCACCTGTTGGAAACCCCTGTGTGCTTGACAAGAACCTTCCCAGGCAGAAGTTTGTGCTAACCACAAACAGGTCTCTAAAATTTCCTAGCAAGTGATGTCAGAGGCTCATGATTAACAGTGCTGCTGCTGCTGTGTGAAGGCAGGCAAAGGAAGATGCAGAAACAGAAAATAGATATCAAAACTGACATAAAATACAGGGCACAAGGGACAAGAGAGAGAGTGAATGTTGAGGAGGTAACACCAGATTGCAACTCCATTTGTAGTACGGGGGGAGAAGTGATCCTGTGGCCTCACATCTTTGCTTTTCCAGACCAACACAGCTTCCTGACTGCAGCCCTGCCACCAGGGACCTGTGCAGCTTCTGCTGTTTGACATGAACCTAGCTGTGCCGACGAGCTGACAAATCCAAAATGCCTCCTGCCCACGGCCCCTGCTGTGTGCCAAATTGCTATGTGTGTGCTTGTGCACAGCTTAGCATCCCTGCTCGGCATTTGCCAAGGCTGCCCCCTCCCACTCTCCCGCAGAAAGCAGCAAGCAGCCAGAGGGAAGTGGAGGGAAGATGGAGACAGAAAGAGAGGGAGTGTGCCTTGCACTTAGGCAGCCAACTTTTATTTTTAGAGATGTGGAGCAGTGCTTAAGCACAGCTTATTTTCACCCCAAACAGAAAAGATTGCTCCCAATTTGAAAACAAAACAAAGCCAAATCAAACAATAAATCCGATGGCCCTTCAGCATTAGAAAGATACCTGAGAATGCCCTTAAATGATTCAAGAGCCTAGCTGAAGGAAGAGGGAGAATTAAGAAGAATGAGCAGAGTTTGGGACACATATATCCCCCCTGCAGGTGCAGAAGTGGCCATTGCCATGCCCTCCAGCCCCAGCTCTAGAAGCCTTCCCAGCCAGCCACCTGCTCTGCACTGGTAGAAAACAGGCAGGCAGGCTGCTGTGGCAGAGGTTTTGGGAAGGACCAATTGGTTTAACTCACTACAGGCACTGTGATGCTATCCCAGATGGCTGTTTAGAGTGGGAGGAAGTGTGCTGAATTGCACCAGCTGAAGAGAAGGAGAGGCAGCAGAGATGAGCAGAGGGAGTAGGAAACATAACCATGACACAGAAGCTCAGTGAGCTGTTGGCCTCAACACTTGACCAGTACAAGTTCCCAGCAAAAACAAAGGGGTGAGGCACTAACAACTAGAGATTAACAAGAGAAGGAACATCCAAAACATGCCTGGTAGAAAACAGGACTGTATAACTGTTAGCCAAGTATGTTTATATGTGTTCTGCCTGCTTTTCATAGAATTGTTTTCACTGGAAAAGACCTCTAAGATCATCCAGTCCAACCATCAACCTAACACCACCGTGGCTGTTAAATCACTCCCAGGAATGCCATGTCCATACATTTCTTGAACACCTCCAGGTATGGTGACTCCACCACTTCCTTGGGCAACCTATTCCAAAGCCTGACCACTCTTTCAGTAAGGATTTTTTTTTCCCCTAATGTCCAATCTAAACCTCCCCAGGCATAATTTCAGGCCACTTCCTCTCCATCACCTGACACCAGAGAGAAGAGGCTGACCCCCACCTCACCACAACCTCCTTTCAGGGAGCTGTAGAGAGCAATGAGGTCTCCCCTCAGCCTGTTCTTCTCCAGACAAAGCAACCCCAGTTCCTTCAGCCATTCCTCATCAGATTTGTTCTCTAGACCCTTTATCAGCATTGCTGCCCTTCCCTGGACCTTCTCTGGACCTTCTCCAGCACCTCACTGTCTTTCTTGTAGTGAGGGTCCCAAAACTGAGCATGTAGTCAAGGTGCAGCTTCACCAGTGCTGAGTGCAGGGACATGATCACTTCTCTCCTGGTCACACTGTTCCTGATACAGGACAGGATACTGTTAGCCTTCTTGGCCACCTGGGCACACCACTGGCCCATTTTGGATGGCTGGCAACTGATACCCCCAGGTCCTTTTCTGCCAGGCAACTTTCTGGCAGCTCTGCCCAAAGCCTGTAGCATTGCATGCATCACGTGTGTCCTGAAGAGTCAACCCCCAAAATGTGCCCTAACCCAGACAATAGGCTACACTTTATTACAATCTGTTGCTCTGCTCAGTGCACATGCATAAAGAAGCTATGCTTGACTCAGTTGCAAACTACTTCAAGCCAGCTTCAATCCTAGCTAATTGTCATTTTCTCAGAAAAATAACTGTTTGAATGTTTCAAGGATGATTTTGGGGAATCTTGAGACATTTCTCTCTCTTTTTAGAAGCAGGTGAAACTGAAACCCAACACTAAACCCAGGAGCACATTTCTCTAGTTGCTCCTCAGACATCCAAATACTGCAGTAGGTTCCTTTATCGTTCCTGTTTCAGTAACACAGAATCAGTGTCCCTAAGTCACATGGGGAGAGGTGACACTGATGATTATCAGGGTAGCAAGAAGGCAGTTCCTCTGCAGAGGTGGACCCTGCACAGCACAGGCATTTGACAGGGCAGGCAGGTATTTGCCAGTCAGCAAAGGTCCAGCCTGGAAGGGCAACTGTAATTGCCAGTGCCTGTGCTGGGCTACACAAATGACACAGAGCATCAGGAGCTTATTAAGGAGGCCTGAGGAGATGTCTCTTTGTGGCTTGTGCAGCCATTTCTAAGGAAGATGCATTTTCCTCAAACAGAACCACTGTCAAGTTGGTTTTTGTTTTTCCTCCCCATGCCTGAGCAGCAGAAAAGGAAGGTCTGCAATGAAATGAACAAGTCCATTTTTGGATGGCAAGGCAGCCTGGGCTAGACCGCTTCACTGCCAGGAACCTCAAGAACACCCTGGCTTCATGTTTGGAGCAATCCTTTGGAATTTTTAACCTCTCATTTGTGAAATGATACTACCCACAACTTCACCACTGTCAGAATCTATTAGCAAGTACAAACATCTACCAGATGAAAAGCCCTTATGTTTTCTCTTTTAACATACCAGAGGTTTTATGCTCTTAGTGTTCACATTCACATGTTGGTTAGCAACAGCATTTCCAGCTGCACTGAAAATGTCTTCGCAATACAGAGCGAAGAGCAGCTCCAAGGCAGCCTTATCAGCCAGGCAAGCCATAATTATGTTTCACTCACAGCTCCCACCCCCAAATTATCTGAGGCTTGTCCTTTGCTGCTACCAGATCCACCCTTAGCATCACTCTACAGGGCCAACACACATTTTACCTTTCAGTTCCCTTCTTAGAAAGCTTCCTACTTGAGAGCAAGAAACAGAACAAACATTATTACTAACTCAAATCCTCATCTCTGATGTATCACAGTCATCTCCCACTCATTAGCACAATTGCCTCCAGTTTTGGATAGAATAAGACAACCTTTGTCTAGCTAAAAAATTCCCTTTCCCCAGCTCGTGATGCTTATTCTGTCACATGTCTATTTATAGATTTGTTATAGTGGATAGCACATGGCTGCTCTACCCCCAGACATAGATCTGTCATTAGTCAGCTTAATTAGCAAGACTAACCCTGAACTGGACAAACATATATTAATCTCCTGATAACTCTCCAGCCTAAAATCATTGCTGCCATTCTGATGTTCATATCTCACAGCCATGGAACCAGAGCATCTGTTTAACCAGTCCTATATCCTTGTGGAAGCCGGCAGCACAAAGCAATGCAGTTCATGGTCATCCTTCTGCTGAAGCTGCTTTTATTAGCATGAAAGTCACTTCTGAAGGCTGTGATTTAACCACTGAAACCATAAGAAAAGGAGAAACAAGAAGAGGTGTCTTGCTGCTCAGCTGCACTCTCTCAAGTGGCATTAGTGTTACAGCTTTCTTTCTTAACAGCTCTGGATGACTTTGAGATTAACACCACACAAAAGGTGTTGTGAAAGCTTGGCTCAAGCACATAGCAGAAGATTTATTGTTTTCATTTTCAAGTTTACATAACAAAATATTTATGCAAAATGCTCCTTTTCAAAACCACACTTCTAAAGATTCTTCAGAAAAGGGAAAAGGGATGGTGGGGGAGAAGTTCACTACGGCTTCACTACCTTCAGTGACATCATGTTCAGCCTCCATCCCTAGAGTTCTGAAAATCAGACACAATAAGTGTTGCATTGTCTACTCTTGAGAGTAGAAACCCATCTGGCAAGTCAGCCTGATTTCTGAACACAAGATCATGGACCATATTGTGTCACTGCAAAGCAACCCCTCGAAATTTCAATGGGAGAGGAGTTCACCTCCGACCGCAGGACATGGATAGTTTCGGTGGTGTTCTGCTTAATGCCCGAAGGTTATCCAAAATGGGAAACATTCAGACAAATCTACCAAGGAACTGGCACCACAGATACCTTTTTCTTTCCTAATGCATGACTAGACATTTTAGAAGCTGCTACTGATTAAGAAACAAAACAAAACAACCTCAAAACATCCCCACTCACCTTGCCCCCTTAGGTCCCCTTCCCCACCAAGCTGCCTCACCTGTGTATTTGCTGTGCAAGGGAAAGGACAGTTTAAGGCAAATTGTGGACAGTCATCAGCAGGTTCTGAGCACGTTTCTGTCTGGCACTTACTGAGATATGAATGAAAGGTGCCCAGCATAGCCTGGACATTAGAGGAGTGGGAAGTTTTCTGGCAGGGTTAGATGCTGTTCCATCTCTTTCCTTCGAGAAGTCAGTGAATTGCACTGAAGCACACCCCCACATTTTCCAACATACAAAGATGAAACTTAGGGTTGGCATGCAGAGCTGGGGTTGTGATGTTAATGTGCATTGTCCCATTTATGTGCATGTCCTTTCTGTGCATATAACAGCCTGAAGCAGTGTGGGGAGCAGTGCCTGTGGGAGATGACGCATCTCGCAGCCCCGGTGTAGGGAGCAAGCTCAGGGATGAATGTGAGCACATTTCTGCAGGTACATTACCTGGCAGGGAAGCCCTGTTTAAGAAAGTAACTGTGGCACAAAAGAGGTAACACTTTTTATAGCACCTCTGGAAAGAGAGCAAAGCGCAGCCAAGAGGCAGTGGCATGGAATGAGACAGTGTGAAACGCAATGATAAACAACAGAGAGGGAGCATGGACCCCATGCTTGGGACTGGCCAAAGATGCTGCCCCTGCCAGCTGCCTCCACTGCCTGGCAGACACTATGCCCTGTGTTTCTGGCTGAGCCTTTAGGGAAGAAAAGGGCCATATCTCATTGCAATTCCTACCTGCAGATGTTTAGTGGAACCACCATGAAGACCTGAGAGGGACAACACACTGGTGCTTTAGAAGTAAACAGCAAGCTCTTTGTTAGGAGAGCTGTATAAGGGAAGCAGAAGGCTAATAGATCACAGGCCACTACAGCAAGTGAAACCAGCACTCATTTTTTAAAATGAGAGACTATGAGTGATAATCATTCTTCCCCATATTATACTTCACTTCTCTTGGTCGTTAAGGGACAGTAATAAAGCACTGCTGTCCAGTTAGCCGTATGGTTTTTGGTAGGTGAACACTATCAATGGATTGGTATATATCTGTATGCTTTAATACTTTTTTAAACACTACAGTATCAATTTATTTGACATCCTCTCATGGCAGACCCACAAATGGATGAACTTTTAGTTTAAAATGGATGATAGTGAGGAAGGAGAACAGAATGCAGAACACGAGGCAGTTGTTACAAATTGTCAGGCTACACACTACCTGCCTTCTGTTTCCTGGTTATTTATGGCTGGGTGGGGAGATAAAGGAAAGAAGGATCGTTGCAGGGAGGACAGCTTAATTTAAAACATTGTCACTTGCTCCTGTTAAAGGCAGGAGTCAGGCTCTCAATAGATGTAACAGGTGTGCTGCCTCGGAGCAGATCTGCTAATAACAAAATCAATTTAAAATAAAGTGTTCCTCAAAGAAAGATGAATGAAGAGAGAACAAAAGCATCAGAATGCTCTTTAAGTGTGGACTGTGCTGTTTGATCTGGGTACTGCTCACCACCAAGACAGAAATTAAAAGCTTTCCCAGCTTCCAGCTGCATGACAGAGCAGGGGTTATGGATCTGCACTATTCTGCATGTCCTCTCACAGTAAACATGCCTTCTACCTTCCTATATTAAAAGCCTGGGCCCAGCATTGTGGTTTCATATTCTAGACTTAGACTCAGATAAAGGCTTCATCCTGCTGAATCTCCCTCAAAAGCTGTCCAGCAACAAGGCTGGAGGCAGCAGGATACTTGTAACATCACCCAGAAAGCAGCAACACAGCTGGCTACAGACTGTCTGCTGGGCTTATAGCACACCCAGCCAGAACGCCTCCAGTGACAGAAAGCAATTGCACCTTAAACCCAGGGCTTAGTGAGAATAAAGGCACAGCATTGCTTGGATCCAGTTCTGTGAAACACAGATCTCTCTGGTCTGCTTCTTTACCACTTTCTGTCCTTGCCCTCTCCACACCCACTCAACAATTCTCATGCTAACGGGGGAGGCGTAGTTAGGTCCTCAACCTCAATAGTTTGCAAAGTGTTTTAAGGCTTCAAGTAGGAATATTTCGGTATTTTCCACCCCCAAACATCCTCAAAGGGATCAAAACTGGCATTCATTATGAATTGAACAAGGGTAAATATCACCGATTTCATTTTGGGAGGAAGAAAAAGAAATAAATAAAGCAGTGTCTTCCCTAGCTACGTCCTCCCTTTATGGATGGTAAGAATTCATAAGACCTGCTTACATTAATATTAAAAACATGAGGATGTGAAAGAAATATATAAACCCTCCCCTGAATGCAAGCAGATTTTTCTCAGCTCTTTATTTGCATTAATATCTGTCAAGTTCATCCGGGCTGCAGTCAGCTGAGTTCCACTAATGTCAGAAGAAAAGCAGCCCCATCACTTTTAGCTCGGGCCCTGGTCACACAGCCATAAATCTATTGGAAAGAAAAAGCAATGGGCACTCAGTCACGGTCCACACTGCTATAAAGGTGATATAAGTGCTGCAAGCTCCAAACTAAATTCATAAATCCACCATGCATGTACAATTTGAAACTTCCAGTTTCACACCAGGTCCCAACACAAATGGAAAGGGCCAGAGCATCAGTACTGCCTGCTCTCATAGAGTGGAAAGCCTCTAAACAAAAAAGCAAAGAGTGTTCCTACCAGGCACGTTGTCACCATGAGGAGCAGTGACAATGAGCAGTGACAACACAGTCAGAATCCACTGTCACCAGTGTTCTCAAAAGAAAGCATAGCAACAGATAATTGGCAGGTCAAGAACTACCATGAGATCAGGAAACATTACTGCATGGCTCTGTTGTGATGACAAGGATTATAGCCAGAACAGAAATCTAGGGGATGATACCTACATGAACAGCAGGAAGAGCTGAAGAAAGAATTATTTCTGCAACTGGTGAAAGCCAGCAAAGCAGCACTCTGCTGATTTATTAGTGCAGGGCAGTAATGGGATTATATCCTTATCCTATGCGTCCCTCTTTTAAATAGAAACATCTCTTATGCTGACCAAATAACCCCTGGAGAGGATGTGACAACTGTTCAATGTGGCAACGATGGGGTTTGGTTTTGTTTTTCTGAATAATCACCAAACTAAAGATAAAAAAAGAAGAGAAAGCATAAATATAAGTGAGATAATTTCACTTTTATCCTTTTTTGGGGGGGGCTTTCTTTCCACTGCTTATTTAAACACTTCCTTCCTCTGTTTTCTCCTGAATTTTATTAGGGTTATTTTCTCAAGACCTCACAGAGGAATACTTAGTCTTCTACCTGTGACTAGAGCTACTAATATGCAGGCTCCTGGCAGTAACTCAGTCAAAGGAGCACCAATTCTTTTCAGTGTTGGCTATCACCCTCACTTGCAGCCAAAGGAGGCTTCAGGCAAGCTGTATCTGCTGCAGGACCCTGAAACTCTTCTTCCTGTACTGATTCTGATTTTGAAACATGCAGAGCTGCCTCTCTTCTCTAAAACCAAGCCTCCTTTTACTTCTGTTGTCGTCTCTTCCCTACCTCTCCCCCACTCCTCTGGTGTTTTGAGTCAGTATGTTTCTCACTAAATGCCTCCTCCACCACTCTGTTTCACAGTGTCACTCACCACGTGCAGAATCTCACCGCAGTTTCACAACAGGACCCTTGACAGGGGAGTCCCAAATTAGAGTGGCCAACTCATCCATCAGCAAAACAGGACCCAAAATGTTGTTGATAACACTTAGGCACGAAAATGGCTATGGATAGAGCAGAACAGCGTAGCGGGTGGGAGCCCAAAGGGTTAAAAAAAGAAAACCTGAGGTATTTAAATATATCATTTCTATAAACTCCAGGCACACCTTGCTGCTTTTTTGGTGTTTTTTTTTTGACACTTGTCTTTTAAAAAATATATGAGTGTGTTGACGTCCAAGTCCGGGGCATATTTCACTCCTGCCCACACACTGTTTGTGTTTTGAATAACTCAGAACAGACGAAGCGCTGGTCCGGAGACAAGAAATCCTCCAAACATCTGTCAACCACTTCAGCCCCGAGAGCTGAAAGCAAACACTGCCAGCAGCTCTGCCCTACCCACCCTGCTGCACTGAGGCTGCAGGAACTGTTCGTGTGCCTTCATAGCTGGCCAAGCAGCTGAGGATGAGGGAAACATCACCACTCGAAGCTGCTGTGGTCTGAGTCTCTATGTGAGGTGTGGAGTGGGGCAGGGGGAAAGTTATGGATAAGAAAAACTGATGGTCCTACAGCTGTGCTGAAAAGCAGAGGGGTTGAGCATCCTGTGTCTTGGGGAGTCTGGAAAAGGAGTAAAGAAGAATGTAAGTTGTGATTTATCTTAGGTTTTGAAAAGACTAAAGGCACATCTGCACAGATCCTTTACTGTGGCACTTTGAAGCTCTCACTCCCTTCCTAAACAGCCCTTAAGCTTTCATGGGATGAGAGAAGACTAGGCTAAAAACATTAGAGAACTAATGAGGAAAGGGGAAATGTCTGGGGTTGAAAAATGGACAAAGAGAGCCCTGGTGTGTCCCATGCTGGTCTCCAGGGAACCGGTGGATGATCCCCAGTGATGCTGTGTCTGGGGTGAGGAGGAAGCAAAGCAGGGCTCATGGTGCTTGGCATCTCCCTCTCAGGGTGCTGCAGATGGACATTGCAGGCAGGAACAGGTGACTTGGTGAACCCTTGGGTAGGCACAGGGAATGAGCTCTTGAGCTGGGGACCTGCATGCAGGGACTCATGTTTAAGGAACTGAACATGGTACCATGACCTACTCTACAATCTGTTCAAGAGACTTTTGTACCCATCTCTGTACCTTAAGGTTCTCTACTGTCTTTGAGGTTATACTCTGGAGGCAAAACCTTGCTCCAGGGCTGACAGAGCAGATGGCCAGCCCTGGTGCTTTCCTCTTCCTAGAAATGCAGAATCACCAGTGACATATGGAGCACATTACTTCAAAAAAGCATGCTGCTCGTAGGTGCACAGAAACAGTGCTCAGGGTCAACCTTCAGCTACACAGGTCTAAAACTTTGCCATGCTCTTTCAAATCAGCAGTGCCCCGTGCAGTGACAATCTGTTTAGCATTTAAAACTCATGCACAGCAGTTTAAGAATCACAGCTCAGCTCAGTTTTTCTGGATGACCCAATGGGTCTTACCACTGTTCACCTCTTCTTCCCATATGTCAAGACTTAGTGACATCAGCAGGGGTTCATGTCCCTCTCTGTCCTCACAAGCCTACACACAGGCTTCAAAAATTCACCCCTAAGTATTAATGAAATCTCTCTGTATGGAATGCTAGTGGGTGGCAGGGACCTCCATTGGGTCCAACCTCCCTGCTAAAGCAGGATTACTTAGGGCAGGCCACACAGGAACACAGCCAGAAAGAGAATCCAAACCTCTCTGGGGAGCCTGTTCCAGTGCTCCATCACCCTCACAGTGAAGAAGTTTCTCCTCATGTTGAGGTGGAATTTGCTGTGTTCTACCTTCTGTCCATTATTCCTTGTCCTATGTGACCGTTTGAGGCTGTGCCTTTAAGAAGGGGACGGTATTGGAACACTCTGGCTGAATGTTTTGAAAAACAAAGATAGGTCTAAATGAATTTCATTGGTAGATCGGTAGAATGCAACTTATGTTTTAGTGCAGTGGGAATTTTTCTCAGTTCCAGCCTGTTCTGCCTTTCCAGCCTGTCTGCTTCTGAGCAAACTAGCCAGAATGACCTTGAGATAAGCAAAACTAATCCCTGCATGTGCTTTGAAGCCCAGTAAGAACTCTCTTCCTTAATAACTGCCTTTTCTCTCTCTCTAACCCCTTTTTGGGAAAAAAGGGAGGTAGGGGGAGAGAGGAGGTACAGGAGGGAGTTTTGTTCCTATATTTTTCTTTGCTGTATCTTTCTATATATATTGTAAATACTGTATCTATATTGTGTATATATAACCTGCATTCGATATATGCTTGTAAATATAGCATTCCTTTGCTTCTCTGACTGAGCTAGCTGTGGTTTCTTTCTCTGTGGGGGAGGGAGAGCTGGGCCTTCTCTCAACCTACCACATCCTATTACCAGGTGCCCTTCCTCTTGACACTTACCCCTCAGATATTTATAGACAGCACAGCCTAAGCAGCCCCAGGACTCTCAGTATTTCTTCATAGGAGAGATGTCTGAGTCCCTTAACTGTTCAAGCCTCATGTACCCCCAGTGCTGGGAAATCACATATAAAGACTGGAGGTATAAACCATGAGGTATACAGATGTTCATGAGGATAAAAACACTGTCATATGACTCCCATGCCTGTACCAGCAGGCAGGAATCCTGACATGAACTCCTTAAATGGCATTTCTAACTGAAAGAGGAAGGACAGAGTCCCCTCCTTGCTTTTATGACAAAAGGGGCTTTGCTTTCTTTTCCAGGCATTATTCCACCAGAAATAAAGCCTGCAGAAGGCTTCCTGGTCTTTCAGGAGTATTGTCTGTGAATATGACACAGCCAGCCAATGTAATCACAAAGCAATGCTAAGGGAAAGAGAGCCTTGAAAGGCCATTTAGATTTACAGCCTTGGGAAGAAAAAAATAAATAGTGAGAGCAGGATAGAGAATGTTTTCCTGAGTGGCAAAGTCATTCCCAAGTCCTTTAGGGAGTGAAACACATCATGTCCCTGAAGCTGGCAGCTATCAGATTCCTGTTGCTGTCTCTAGAAGTGGGACAGCAGAGAGCAGCAGGAGACACAAGTAAAATAATGACGCTCAGTATTTAAATTCACCAGCAACCTGAAATTAATGAGTAGTGCTGCAGCCACACTGGGCTTGGGAAGCAGAGACAGGCTTCAACCTTTGTCATCTGTAGCTGTGTTATCTAAGCCACTTCTGCATCCTAGTTCTAATAATGATATTTTCTATATCATCACACTAATTTTTTCTTTAAACTCTGCACAGAAATGAGATGATGAAATGCAATTTCTCTGTGCAAACCAGCTCAATTATTTAGGACAATTAAAATAATATATTAAAAGAACTTGAGAAAGGAGCAGCATGGCTTCATCAGGCAAAAGCCTACACTTTGCTAGAAGTAAATAGAATACTCTGCAGTGAATTTAGACTAAGAAAAACCTACACAATTGAAAGCTAAATCCTGGGAATTTATGTCTGTTAAAAAAAAAAAAAAGGTAATAATAGCTAGAAGGTTGTTTTGCTTGGTTTCTTAAACTAAATATGCATTGCTCAATCTTTGTGAAAGAAAAAAACCCAGCACATTAAAACATAGCTGTTTCATGGCTAAAGTAAGCCAATAGCTAACAACCAATGGCAGAAACTAGGCCAGGGTGTCAGAGGGACTCTGAAGCAATTGTGATTTGGAAAGCAGTGATAATGCAGGGTGCAAAGCACCCCAAGAGTGAGAGAGCTGGTTTCTGCTCTTGGCTCTGTCACAGACTCCTCTGGTGACCTTAAATAGGCCATTTTCATTTGCCTCAGTTTCCCCAGCTGTACAGGAGGAAAGATGAACGTTTGATCCCATAAAGCGCTCAGGCTTGTGAGTGCATATTAGAATGTTAAGCTCAGCATTTCCCAAACCCAAATGGCTTCTGCTCTCCACAGCTGACCCTCTTAGCTTGTAGGAAGAGTAGCACTGGACCCTGGAAGGACTAGTGGAAGCCTCCCCTTAGGTAACCATGGTGCAAGCTACCTCTGTATGTTGTAACAGAGATCACTCAGACTTTCCAATCAATTGATATTTTCCCCTGAAAGTACCAGCAACTTTTCCTTACAGGTACCAGCTCTTTGGTCCTCTCCTGCTTTGGTCCTCTCCTGTGGAGATTCAGCTTGCCGTGTGTGGTGCGAATCAGACGCAGTTCTCTCCTCTTAAGCACAGCTTGAACAAGGGTGGTTTGACTGCTGCAGCTTGTTGCAGAGTTGAAATGCAGATCAGCCACGTGGCTTATCACAACTTGTAGTGCCGTCTTGTCACTGTGCTATAACCAGCTCTAACACCTACTGCTCACATCTGCCAAGGCTTTCATGCCTGTATGAACAGATGTAAGCATACACAGACATATACATGTGCATAGAGATCCAGCACCACAACTAGTATCCTGAGTGGTGGTGTTCAGCGAAGGATGAATGGGTCACAAAGATCCTTTAAAACATTGCTAAGCAGGACCTGTGATGAACCTCTCTGTTCGTGACTATCTCAAAGAGCCAGATCCTCACAGAATGAGCCATCCAGCCCAGGGCAGGAACTGAAGGCATAATGGGCATGTAGGCAAACCTATTCTCAGAGCAGCTGCTCTCTGACACAACAAACCTGTTCTGTTCTAAATACTGATGGGCAAACCACATCCTGGGGGAGAAATCCACTTATCTTTTCCATTAAATATCTCTTGCATTTAAAGAGAAAGCAAAAGGGTGTAGGGAGCTGTTTTAAGTGTTCATTGAGGATATGGTGCAGAAACTCCAGCCATCCTTGCAGATGTCATTAGATGTGTGACACTAGGCAGACATAAAAATGAGAAGTTGTGCAGTCATCTATTTAAGACATGAAAGATGTCTTAAAATGTTCCTAAATTTGGTGCCTCTCAAAGATACAGCTCTGAATTATGACCATGGGGCAAATGGTGGACAAAGAGCCTACCTGCAAAGTGTCTTCCCTCTTTACTCTAAAAAGGAACTTACATTGAATTGGTGGTGAGCTCCTTAGGTGGAGGTGATTAGGTCTTTACTACAGAAAGGCAGATCTGGCATGAAATTTTTAAGTCGGCAAACCTCACTGCCTTGTGGCTGGCTGGGAAGGCAGTGGATTCCCAGATCCCTGTTGCAAAAGAGACTGCCTGACAATCCTCAGCACTCCAGAAATTTGCTTTTTAACCTCTTTGCATCTGGGTGGTCCCTACTGATGCTGCACTGCAACTCACATATACAGGATATTTGTTATCCAGGGACTTATTGTCACAGATTTTCTTTGCCCAGTTAGTACTTTGCTATCACTGGCCTCACAGAGGCTCACCGCACCTGGGAGCTCTCTAGCCCAGCAGGGTTTGGGTTTGGTGTTTTTTTTGTCATATTCTGAAAGGCTTTATGTGGGCATCAAGATAAATATAACTCTTTCCTCACCTCTGGGAAAGCAGGAGTCTTTCTTGGGCCATCTGTGGGAAATGAAAGGTACCTAGAATTTCAAGCAGAAGAGAAGTCTACGTGTAAAGAATGTGGGAAACTACTCCAGTGGCCCTGAGAAGTACATAGGTTCATGCATACAATCAGCTTGCAAAAACATTAAATGATTCACTATGTTACTGCTCATGTGAAACTTCTCTGTGCCATGCTCTGCTCTATAGATAGGCTGAGAGTTCCTTCAGGCAGACGTTCAGCAGGAGCAGCAGCAGCAAACACAACCATTGTTTCAGATCTTGATTATGCAGATTGGCTTCACTGGTGAGGAAATTAACTCTGTGCCACAGCTGTGGGGACTACAACGACAGAACAATCGATATTTTGAAAACTCTGAAAATCTGCCAAAGGAGAAAATTGCATGATTGAATAACAGCTTTTACATAACCCAAGTAAAACATCTCACTAATGAATTTGTTTATTGCTTTGTTCAAAGATCCAGCCAGCGAGTTTATTCTGGAACACCCAACAATTTGCCCAAGCAAAGAGTTTAGAAACTCCTCTTAAATGAGGAACAAATGAAAACAGGCTGTTGCTCATTATCTAATACACAAAGCAACCTTTTGATGAGTGCCTGAAAATGTGGGGGTTTCAAAACATGGGTTTTTTCCCCTGATCACTCTGAGTTCTGAAAGGCATCTGCTCTGGGGAAGGAAACCCCACAAGACTCACAGCTCAGACACAAGGAGGAAAGGGACAAAGCCACAGGAAAAAGTAGAATCAAAAGTGTAAAAACTATTTTGAGTACTTTTGAAGGATTTAGGAGCCTTACAGATCACATCTATTCTAAAATAACTGTTACCAAGAGCCCCAGAAAGGCAGCAAGATAGGACCACTGATTGTGAATAGCTAGAGAAGAGCAGCCAGATGGAAAGTGGTCTGTATCATCACACCCCCTGGGGACTGTGCAAGCACCAACAGCCCAGAAGATGCAGAGACACAACTTGGTAGGAGTTTCAGTACAGTGACTTCCAGATATCAAGACTGCTGATATGGGTATGATTCACATTCATTGCACTTGAATTATTTCTATCCCCTCTGGACTGCCATTTCAAATGTCACTTCTGTCACCTCAGTTGCTCATTTCTAGTGTTAGTCCTGAACTTCTTAGAAGGGACCAACACAACGAAACAGATGTGCTGTATCTAGTGCACTCAGGTTACAAGAGCAGCTGATGCCAGCATGGTTGGCCACATAAATTCACTGAGAGATTGCTTTGGAAGAGACTTGTACTAAAGGACTCAACAGGTAGGTAATTGCCTTGTACCAGCAAGGGGGGAAGGAAACAATTTGTTTAGGTGTTTTTTTTTTTCCCTATCACCACTTCTCTCTTATTTGTGAAAGGAAGACAGGAAGTTCTAGCTGCTCATAGAAATATAAAAATTAAGCAAAAATAGTGTCCTGTTCTCTAAAATGGAGCAGTTGTCAAGCTGTATCATTCAGTTATCCATCATTGCAGCTACCACAACCAGAGGCCAGCACTTTACAATCTAGGACAGCCATGCTCTCTTTCCTGCTCAATACTACAAGCAGTGCTTCATGCCACAAACCTACCATTCATTATAGGGAAGAACTGACAGTTCTTCCCCTAAGGAGGCCAGGATTGCTTAAGTCTGAAATTCCACACCTTGTCAACAGGGCTGTACAGGAAAGAAGCTCATTTAGCAATAGGTTTGGCAATACATAAAGTCAGCCACTGTCCAAGGTAGAGAATAAAAATAACCCAAACAAGCACAGCGGTTTCATGCTTGGTTGATAAGTTACTAATTCTCCTTTTATTTTTCATTAGAATCATAGAACAGTTTGTGGTGGAAGGGGCCTTTAAAAGTGAACTGGCCCAACCACTCCACAGTCAGCAGGGCCATCTTCAGCCAGATCAGGCTGCTCAGAGCCCCATCCAACCTGACATGGAATGTTTACACCATTTGGGCTGTCCCTGCTTTTCTTATGGGTCCCTTTTAAGTACTGAAAGGCTACAATAAGTTCTCTCTGGAGCCTTCTCTCCTCCAGGATGAGCAACCCCAAGTCTCTCAGTCATTCTTTATAGGAGAGGTGTTTCATCCCTCTGATCATTTTTGTAGCCTCCTTTGGACTCACACCAACAGGTCTGTGTCTTTCTTGTGCAGTGAATAAAACACTACAAAGTATTATTAAACAGAAACTTCTTTCTGTTCACCCAACTCAGTACCACCTCTGCAAATAAATAATCTACTGGCTTTAGTTCATCTTACTGGCATGGAACAGTTTATCTCACTTGCAGACTTTGTGAGTTCTCCAGAAATGTGTAAGTGGAGGAAATGTATCCAAGCAGCAGATCCCAAAGGCTTAGAGCCTGCTTGGTCCAAGGCAAGTGAAGGCATCCCAAGGCTATCCTGTTTCCACAGTGGAATGTTAAACCAAAAAAAGAGAAATAGAGAACTCTGGTCCCTATTTTATTCACCCCTACCCCCACCCCTCAGTTCTCTCTTCTCTAGCATCAGGAATCAGCTAAAATCTGACTCCCTCTACCAGGGGGACCTTTCTCTCTTGTTACCTACTATTAGAATAGAATTAGAATAGAATAGAATAAACCAGGTTGGAAGAGACCTTCAAGATCATGGCATCCAACCTATTATCCAACCCACCTGATCAAAAACCATGCAACCAAGCACCCTATCAAGTCTCCTCATAAACACCTCCAGTGATGGTGACTCCACCACCTCCCCAGACAGCCCATTCCAATGGCCAATCACTCTCTCTGTGTAGAATTTCTTCCTAAACCTCCCCTGGTGCAGCTTGAGACTGTGTCCTCTTGTTCTGGTGCTGGTTGCCTGGGAGAAGAGACCAACCTCCGCCTGTCCACAACCTCCCTTCAGGTAGTTGTAGAGAGCAATAAGGTCATCCCTGAGCCTCCTCCTCTCCAGGCGAAGCAACCCCAGGTCCCTCAGCCTCTCTTCATAGAACTTTGTGTTGAAGCCCCTCACCAACCTTGTTGCCCTCCACTGGACACCTTCCAGCAAGTCAACCTCCTTCCTAAACTGAGGGGCCCAGAACTGGACACAGTACTCGAGGTGTGCCCTAACCAGTGCAGTGTACAGGGGCACAATGACCTCCCTGCTCCCTGCTAGCCACACTGTTCCTGATACAGGCCAGGATGCCATTGGCCCTCTTGGCTGCCTGGGCACACTGCAGGCTCATGTTCGGCCTACCATCAACCAGTACCCCCAGGTCCCTCTCTGCCTGCCTGCTCTCCAGCCACTCTGACCCCAGCATCTGCAGCAGGGAGTGGCATAAAAACTTTCTGAAGCTCAATTTCTCTCTCTCAGAAGGTTGATGGGGCTGCAGACTCCAGCTGGTGCAATCTGCACCATCACACTCCAGTGGGACTCTACACAAGCAATGCCATGTTAAAAAGAACATTTCAGTGACATGACCATAAGAGCTTTGGATCTTGGAAAAGATTGTTTTGACGTTCTACTGGATGCGGAATTTCAGTAGTTGTGTTTTGTTTTTTTTCTTCTCCCCAGTGATTTAAATTAATTTGAATCAAATCATTAGGCCCCAGACTGGTGCTGAACATAATGACTCATCCCCAAATTAATATTGTCTATCCTGAAACGTTCCTGTTTAAATCACTGGAAGATTCATGCTCCTCACAAAGTCAGCCACATTCAAATGAGTTCTACAACAGCTCATTAGGTAATGATGTAATTTATACGTCTGGGTCAGCAAATGTTCTCCTGCTCTGAGTTGGAATCTACAAGGTGTGGGTCACTAGATGGGTGTTTCACAAACTTTTCACATTTCCTTCAGAGGGAAAAAAGAGGAGTCAGGGGAAAACACAGGGTACAGTACTGCAAGAATTTCCAGTTGCAGTCTTGCTTCTTCCCTGTTCAGTGTGGCATGGTGTAATAAACCTGCCTCTCTTTCACCAAATTCGGTCCTATAAATGCATCAGCAGTTGCAAGGGGCTACACTGAAGGGATCTGTTAGCATGAAGAACAAATGCACATAATAAGCCTGAGTTCAGTGGTCTAGGTGAAACCTCTGAGTAACTGAAGTCAGGCATTTTAGGTGTGTGCTGCACACTGGATCGTTTGCATCCCTCCACTGCTGTGCCACGAGCTGTGTTTCAGCACTGCTGTGCAAGAGCAGAGACTGGCAACAACACAGCATCCTACAAATTATTGTCTGTGGCTATAAAGCCTAGAGGCCAAATGGTCTGCAAGCTATGCATGAGACAATTGATCTTCTGAAGGTCTTAAATAGTAGGTGCAACAGGAAAATTCTGTATGCTTTTGCTTTTGGAAACTAAGAAGATGCCCTTTGGTTAGGAGCTTGCCCGCTTCCGTTTTAAGTACAGGATTAACCAGCCCTCAGCCTGGTAACCTGGTGCCTTCACACACCAAGCCACAGGGCCTGCCACACTCCTTAATTCTTGAGTGACTGCAGACCTGATGATACCACAAGATAGAGTCTTTGTTCCCCATGCCACAGCAACCTGGACTGCAGTCCCCTAATAACATGATTAGGGGACTAAATGAGCCATGCAAGCTTGGCTGTGGAAAACAGCACAGGGCTGCGATCAACAGATTTGGGGATGTTGCTGATTCTGTCAACAGGTTGGAAATTAACTCAGTCACTTGTCTGCATCACAGTTTCCCTCTCTGCAGCCTGGAGCTCATGATATTAATCTCTTTTGCCAACTTCTGATACAAAGTGGCACACAAAATCTTTTCTGACTAGGTGTAAATAAGAGATGGAATTACAAGATCAGCCCACATCAGGCTGACCTGTGACCAACAGTAGTGTATAAGCAAAAGTCTCCAAAGATAAACAGCCACCAAAGACATTTATTGCAGCATACAGCACTCTAGTCAGTGAAGTGGAAGCAAGCATTGGCCCCTTCTCTTGGGAAGTAATTTTACCACTAGGTCCATTCCTTTGCTGCAACCCTGGTCAGCGCACCCAGCCTTAGCTTGTGCAACCAACTGTTTGCATGCTTCACTCTCCTCACTGAGGCTCCACAGCTCTGACTTCAGCTCTCACACCATTTCCCAGGAAAAGATGAATGACCTGAGCCTCAAGCTCAAGGTTTGACCACCTCCACACAAACACTGCTGATGGCTGCATGATCCATGGCGGCCAGTCCAAGAGATTTCATAACCACCTGACTTTTGTTTTCAGCAGTCTCTATCCAATTCATTAGGAGAAGCTGGCAAATGTCAGCTTTACAAACAGGACCGAAAAGAATGATTCAGTCCCCTCTATATAATCTGTCTAATAAATTCAATAGGTGTCACTTTTGTGGAAGGGTCTATATACCTCAGCAGTAATTTGTCACCAAGAAACAGTTTCAGGGCGTTTCACAGTTGTATGTCAGTTTATTTCAGGCCTTATCTTCAATGAACATTTCTTGCTAAGAGAAATTAATTCCTTGCATCTGTCACTATAGGAACAAAGCAAGTGCACTTGTAGAAGGCCCATTATTCAGTACATTAGGCACTGATTTGACAGTTCTCATCCCACAGCCTTACACAACAATAAGTAACCTCGCTCACCACTAAGATTTGCAAAATTCAGTATCGGGGGGAGGTATTTCCTTTCATTTTTTATTTTGGGAGTACTTTCAGATATTTTGACCCTGATAAAAAAAACCAAACAAACAACCAAAAGCCTAAATCAAAGATGCCCCCTTCCCCACCCCTCTCCCCCCCCCCAAATAAATGCTGCATCACCATTTCCATTCTATTTGAAGAGCAACTATAAGGCCAAGACTGAAAATAGCAGAAGGTTTAATATGGGAAGAAGACTTCTAAATTACACTGATGAATAGTGGAAACTGCTGAAAGTGAGAAGATCCATCTGCAACATGACTTCTGCTCAACTCTGACCTTTCAGTTCTAGCCTGCTCTCAATGGCTTAAACAAATTCCACATCAAGATGTGTTGTTGTGGACAATTTCCTGGAGGAAATAATTAGACATTAAAAATTCATTTGTAACACCTCAGGATATCATTCACAACAGGGGAAAGAAAGGAAAAGCCAGAAATGCCAGGGAAGAAGAGCAGACAATAGCTTGCTCATCTGATGTTTGCTGCACCAAGGAATAACCAGGGAGGTTCATATGCAGGAGCTTTGTGAGCAGCTGGGGGGGGGGGGGGGGGAATGAAAACTGGAGGAGGAAAAGAAATAATTATTTATATTCTTCATGATCAGAGCTACTGTTTCCTGAACCATGCCCCTGCTGTACAAACTGCTAGGTGATGAAAGTAAACAAGCACAGTAGCTATGTTATGCACTGAATATCTGGGGGGAAATCCATCTGCCCTTCTCCAGTTTGAAGCCATTGCCTCTCATCCTGTCACTGCAAACAGTCTCTCTCCATCCTTCTTGTAGACCCCTTCAGGTACTGAAAGGTCATTATTACGTCTGCCTGGAGCTTTATCTTCTCCAGGCTAAACACCCCCAGCTCCCTCAGACCATCCTTGTAGCAGAGCTGCTCCACGCCCCCCAGTCATTTTCATGGCCCTCCTCTGGACCTGCTCCATCAGGTCCTTGTCCTTCCTATATTGAGGGCTCCAGACCCTCAATATAAAATATGTGTTATGAACAGATTTGTACTTCTTGTGGTTGGGCGGTATAATGGTTTAGCATTTCCCCCCCCCCCTTTATTAGGCACCAACAAGACCTTTTCTTCTCCCTTGTCATCAAGTTTCACTCAATACATAAGAATCTATATTTTTGAGACATCCATGCCTTTGTTAAGGTTAGGGAAAATCAACACTCAGATTCAGGAAAAGCCCAGAGCTGCTATTGTTAAATCAGGCTAAACTGAGCTGGAAAACCATCAGTAGGCTAAATGATTTTCTAGGCTAATTCTTGGGTCAAAACAGGAAGTTATGATGAGTGAAAACTGATCATGTGTCATCCATTAATTTCGTCTCAATACTTGCAACCAGTCTGGACTTTGCATTATCTATCTATCTATCTATCTATCTATCTATCTATCTATCACTGTTCCCCAGGTAAATGACTTACTGACTAGGTTTGTTTCTCTCAAACAAGCTCTTGAAAGAGCTCCAAAGTTGTTCTGCCTCTTCTGCTCTTGGCAGCCACTTTATGGCAGCCTGAGATGAACACAAGTGCCCTGCACCACACAGGCCCTCTCCAGCTCTGCCCCAAAGCCATGCAGCCCCCACTTCAAGCACCCCAACTCACCTACTTTAAACCAAAGAACAGTGTGAAGCAGTCCTACTCCTCTTTGAGAGAAAACAAGCTCCTGAGAAATGGTGGGGTTTGATCAGTAGCATTCCACTCATCTAGTTGAAATCTAATAGTTAAACATAAATATTAGCTGCAACTGCTCTGTTTTGTGTTTGGTTTGTTACAGCACTCTTCAATAATGTATCTCTACTCTGAATTAACAAGGGCCACTGAATGCTTTCTTAATGACTAGCATATGATCCCTGAAGCACTCTGCAGCTGTTTTCCTCGCTTCTATTTAAATGTCTAAAAATATTTTAACCTCTGAATGAAGCAGGGATTGTTCTAGGGTTTGCTGAGTTTCCTCTGGTTTTAGCAGCCTCTGTTACTTCAGCTAGCTCCTGAATCATTCCAGAAATATCCCAGCAGCTCCCATGTCAGGGGGCCTTTGGACCACATCATCATGGCTGCGAAATACGATGCTTTTCTATTTCCAGATGAGTTTCACCACTCCAGGGTAACAAACTGCTGTTTGCCCTTTGCCTTTATTCTTCTCATGCATTCCCATGCCTCTCAGGTGTGATCATTCCACTAGCTCTCCAGGACAGGCTGTTTCTCTGCTCCAGCACAAGCCTCTCGCCTGGCACACCAAGGAACCATCATGACTGGCATATTCAGGCCATCCAGCCAAACAAGTGTGGATGCAGAAAAGCAACCAGTCCCATCTAGAAGAGAACTTTTGAGGATCCCACAGTGGCATTTTAGCTACATGGAAACCAACATAATTTCTGATTAAATTAAGCTAAAACTATATTTTAAAAAATAATTAAATCAATATACCAGCTTCCAAGTGCTTAAAAGAAAAAGATTCTTTTCCAAGCCAGTCAGAACATTTCTTTCCATCACTTTAACTCATGTTTGCTCTGCTGGATTAATACTTTTTGCCATTCTTAGCTACTTTAGGTTTTAAAACTTGTTTTCTAAATGAGATTCCTAGCAGTTAAAAGTCCAGAAAGAGGCTGTTGGTTCAATAACCTTTTCCTGCCTATTGTTTAAATCCAGTTATTTAGTATCCTTGGAATAACAACGAGTGTACACATATAGTGATCACTTTCTATTTATCTCCTTAAACTTTCTTTCATCATAATTACCTTATTGTTCAACAGCCACTGTCAAACCATTATCCAGTCACAGGTTCCTAACACATAATTGGATGAAACTTATTACAGAAATATTGGAAGGGGGGATGGGAGGGTGGGGACTCTATCATGCTTTACCACAACAAGGAAGAGATGCCATGCCCTCCCCAAAACAGCCCTCACAGAAACATTTTTGTTGGCAAAGCTTCTTTGTTCTCTGTCCTGTGATGCTTAATTAAGGATATAATGGAGAATATTATAGTCATTTTCCAGTAATTTGGAAGTAATGATGCCTGAGGCAAAGCATGGAGCTCTGTTTAACTCAAGTCAACATGCAGTTGTTGGCAGCAGCCTCTACAAATGGCCCTCCTGATTTCACCATGTCCAGAAACAACTGGCTGTTCCCTTTTCCCCCCTTCCTCATACCTACTTTTTAATTTCTTGGGTGTCACCCCGAGCACAAAGCCACATTCTGTAAAAGCTTCTCTTTCTCCCTTGCTGAATGCGAGGCCTTGAAACCGTTTTGTGCTGCCATCAAGTTCCCTTCCCAAATCCAGGCAGCTCCCATTGAAGGCTGTACGCTGCACCTATCAAGCTGCTCATGTGCATTGCAGAAGCAAAATAACCACTTCTGCTCAACAGTCAGAGAACTGCTTAGGCTGGAAAAGACCTTTAAGACCACTGAGTTGACCCATTAACCCAGCACTGCCAAGTCCACCACTAAACCATGCCCCTAAGCACCATTTTAAATACCTCCACACACTTTAGAATAGAATAGAATAGAATAGAATAGAATAGAATAGAATAGAATAGAATAGAATAGAATAGAATAGAACTGAACCGAACCAGACCAGTTTGGAAGAGACCTTCAAGATCATCGCATCCAACCTATCAACTAATCCAACCCACTTAATCAACTAACCCATGGCACCAAGCACCCTATCAAGTCTCCTCCTGAACACCCCCAATGATGGTGACTCCACCACCTCCTCAGGCAGCCCATTCCAATGGGCAATCACTGTCTCTGTGTAGAACTTCTTCCTAACCTCCAGCCTAAACCTCCCCTGGTGCAGCCTGAGACTGTGTCCTCTTGTTCAGGTGCTGGCTGCCTGGGAGAAGAGACCAACCTCTGCCTGTCTACAACCTCCCTTCAGGTAGTTGTAAAGAGCAATAAGGTCACCCCTGAGTCTCCTCTTCTCCAGGCTAAGCAATACTTCCAAGGACAGTGACTCCTCCACTTCCCCAGGCAGCAGCTGTTTGGGTGACCCAGTTTTCTCTAATCTCTAATCTAAACGTCCTCTGGTGTAACTTGAAGACCAGAAGATGTAGAGGTGAATTTCATCCAGGAATAAAACAATTAATGTCCATGGAAGTTTGCTGCAGTTTTACAGAGTTTCAAAAGAAAAGGCTCTCACCACCTCAGTCTGGTGTTGAGGAGGAGCAGGCTAGGTAGGAACCAGTCAATTTCTATGGAAATTCACTGTGGTTTTGTGTGGTTTCAAAAGAAAGAGCTCTCACCCCCTTGGTCTGGTATTGAGGGGGACTGTAGTAGGGTTGTTACTCAGTCACAGCATGCAGCTGTGTCAGCCCATGCTGAAATGATGTGCAGGAAGAAGGACACAGTCAATATCTACTTGCAGACTCTGTCTGGCAGCAGCATGGTTTGAATGTCCTGATACCAGACTGGCACATGGGGGTTTTGTCCAGGTGTGCTCTCCAGCTTTACCCTACCCCTCAGGTCCTAGAGAAGTTAAAAGGAGAGTTGCTTTTGATATGGTGAGCCTTAAAATACTTGTTTCCAACTTATATATTTTCCACTTCAAGCATGCTTTCATAAAGGGTATTTGGGAGTGCAGGAAAATAATGAGGGTGAGTATTCTACAGAAAAACTCTCCAGCCCAGGTTGATCTCAGGGGAGATTAGGTGGTAATTCTAATGGAGACTTCAAACTGGTCTCAATTTTGTTTATGGTTCTGTTTGTTGGGTTTGGTTTTGGGGGTTCTGTTGGTTGGTTGTTTTGTTGTGGGGTTTTTTTGATGGTTGGTTGTTTTTTTTTCATTTTGTTTGCTTATTTGCTTGCTTTTTGTTTAGTGCTTGGTGGTGGTTGTTTGATGGTTGGGTGGGTTGGCTTTTTTGTGTGTGTATAGTAAGGAACCAGAACAAATGCCTTACATTCTCCAAAAGAGCACCTTAAGCATTCAAGTCTGCTGCTACAGGAGGAGGATCCCTGGGCTGAGGCAAGCCAGCCTCCACGTTAGAGCAATGACAGACTGCCCACACTCCAAAATATCTGCTGAAATCCAGGTGAGATCTCACCACTGCAGCTCGTGTTTCACACTCATTTCACTTCCCTATTGAAGGTGGCACATTTTAATGCATAAATCTGTGTACTGTGAGCTGGATGGTGGCTGTGAAACTCCCCTTCCCCCAGGCACAGGGCAGCTAATTTTACTCTTCTGTGACTTCAAGGGTTAGTACCTCATGGTTTCTTTCTTTATATTTTTTTTCTTTTTTTTAATTTAAGGGAAATAGTACAGCCAGTGGAGACATTGAAAACTTACAACTAGAGAAACAGGTCAGATACATTGGAAATTTTCTCCCAACTCTTTTCCACAGGTGAGAAAATATCAAGATTGAGAGAGGTGACTCTGCCGATTTGCTCTGCTCTGGTGAGACCTCACCTGGAGTACTGCAGCCAGCTCTGGAGCCCTCAACAGGAGGAGGACATGGACCTGATGGAATGGGTGCAGAGGAGGGCCACAAAAATGATCAGGGGGTTGGAGTACCTCTGCTACAAAGTCAGCCTGAGGGAGCTGGGGGTGTTCAGCCTGGAGAAGAGAAGGCTCCAGGGAGACCTTAGAGCAGCCTTCTAGTACCTGAAGGGGACTACAAGAAGGATGCAGAGTGACTGTTCACAAAAGCCTGGAGTGATAGGGTGAGGGGCAATGGTTTCAAATTAAAGAGGAGAGATAGGTTGGATGTTAGGAGAAAGTTCTTTACCATGAGGGTATTGGAATGCTGGAACAGGCTGCCCACGGATGTAGTTGAGGACCCATCCCTGGAGATATTCAAGGTGAGGCTGGACAGGGTTCTGGGCAACCTGATGTAGTGGAGGATGTCCCTGCTGACTGCAGGGGAGTTGGACTGGATGAGCTTTGGAGGTCCCTTCCAAGCCAAATCATTCTATGACACGATGTTAATAGCAACCTGGGGAAACCATCAGGAAAACCTCCAGAAGAGATTTTTTTCATAGGACTCCTTTAAAAAGAATGTAAAACCAACAACAACAAATTAGAAATTAGACTTGAGTGCTGTGCCAGTGCCAAAATGCAAAATGTATCTGGCATTCCCAAGCACACAAGTGTCTAGGTAAACATCTGTGAAACATCGGAAGACACCAACAGGAGCTGAGCTAAACCTGAAGGTTTCTCACAGTTCTTATGGTGAAGAACTTCTAACATCTACTCTAACTCTCCCCTCCTCCATCTTGCATCCATTCCCTTCCCAGTCTTTTCACACCCTAAACATGCTAAAAAGTCCCTCCCCAGCTTTCTTGTAGCCCCCTTCAGATACTGAAAGGCCACAAGAAGGTCTCTTCAGAGTCTTCTCTTCTCCAGACTGAACAACCTCAACTCTCTCAGTCTCTCATAGGAGAGCAGCTCCAGCCCTCTGCTCATCCTCATGGCCCTTCTCTGGACACCTTCCAGCACCTCCAGATCCTTTTTGTAATAGAGGCTTCAGAACTGGACACAGAGCTCCTGATGGGGTCTCACCAGAGCGGTGTAGAGAGGGAGAATCATGTCACTCAACCTGCTTGCCATGCTTATTGATCAGCTTTGAAGCTCTTCCCCCTCAAAACAGGGCCATGTAGTAATTTCTTTTGTGAGTTGTTTTTCTGTTTGGTTTGGTTTGTTTTTCCAGGCCAGTATATTGCTTCTCAGGCTACAGAAATCAAACTAAATTAATTCTGGAGGCATGCGCTCCAGGCCACGTCACATTAAACTTCCAGGTAGACACTACAGGCAACTAGATAGCTCTAATAGCACCTGAGGCAATTTCTTTTCCTATGTTTCTTCTCAGTTGCCAGCTGGAGTCTGAGCTAAAAATAGCCTTGGCCTGACAGAGTAATGAATCCTGGTGCTAACCATATTTTGCTGCAGCGCTGTGAGGTCATTATCTATGTGGTAATGGATGAATGGGGTGGTAAAGGGAGGGAAACTTATTGGGTGGTACAATAAAAATGCAGAATGAATGAAAGAAATGTGAGCAAATGTTACTCCAAAGGGTCTGAAAAATCATTGCCTGCTTTCCTGTTTATGTTAGTGTAGGAATAATTTACATGGCATTAAAAATTGAAAATACTCATAAGAAATTCTTCTTAGCTGGCAATTCATCTGCATAAACAATTACTGCTTTCTGGGCTCTGTGAAATTATTCTGTTGTTGTTGGGGTTTTTTGTCTATAGGACATTGCAATAATTGTACCATATATCTGATAGTTACAGTGCCACTAATAGACAGGGAAGCTTATTCCAAAGCTAATCTGCAAAAAACCTGCTACAAAAAACCTGCCACCACATCTCAAACCAAACAAAAACCCAACCGAAAAATCCACATGAAAAAACACTCTAAAGGCAATCACTGAAGTCCTAGAGTTCTGAACTGCTTCTCTCCTGAAGTATGTTTCCCCCCCTTCAGAAGTTCAGGTAAATAAAGAAAGAACAGTATACCTATAGTCTCAGTAATGTGATCTGAGCTGAAACAGTCAGTCTGCAGCTAGACACTGCTGATTCAGAGAGGGCATGAATTCAAGGCTTGTGGAAAAGTGAAAATGATTGCTGTTGTAATTCCAACTATCACTATGCCCAAAAGAGATCAGGCTTTTTACCTCCCAACCTGAATAGAATAGAATAGAATAGAATAGAATAGAATAGAATAGAATAGACCAGACCAGACCAGACCAGACCAGGTTGGAAAAGACCTTTGAGATCATTGAGTCCAACCTATCACCCAACACCATCTAATCAACTAAACCATGGCACCAAGTGCCTCATCCAGTTTCTTCTTAAACACCTCCAGTGATGGTGACATTTGCTTGCTGGTTCTTTCAGCATTTCCCCTTTTTAAAGACCAGCTGATCATATCTGGGGGTTAAGCAGATGACCTTTAAAGGTCCTTTCCAATCCAAACCATTGTATGATTCTGATATCTTTCTTTATTGTCTTTAATCATAAATGCTAAGTCATAGAGAGCATATTTCAATGCTCATCTTTAAAGCTGACCCTGTGCCGAGGAAAGAGCAGAGAGGCTTCCAGTTTGGGCAATCATATCTTTTCACCTTGAAGATACTTTGTGTGACAACACCTGAGTGATCCAGGACAGAGTGTAGATGAAGAATAGATGCCAAAGACCAAGAAAGCTAACAAGAGTAGCCAGGATGGCAGGCATAGGAAGGGAACTTGGACTGGAGTACTCTCAGGGAGCCCTTGAGCCAGGAAAGAATGGGTCTGCCAAGTTTGAATTCAACTAGGTTCAAAAAGGCCAAGTCCAGTGCCTGGTACATGGGTCAGGGCAATCATCAGTACCGATACAGTCTCGGGGTTGAAGGTGCAACAGCCATCAGAATGCAGATTTGCTTGGTTAGAGCATTTAATACAGAACAACTTCATGTCCAGGGCCTCTGGGCACTAGCAGGAAAAGCACAGAAATTAGGTCTTGCATAAAAGCATAATAAGTAAAAGCAAGAGGGGAAAAAACTTTTGAGGCCCGCCACTCGTCACTAGAGTGTGTGTTACTGGTACCACTTCAGACTAAAGAACAGAGACAGCCCCTGGTCCTGCAAATACTTATTGTCCTTTACTTCCCTACTGTGAGTAATGTCTTCTGCATGCAATGAGATTTTGCATAATAGTAAAATTAAACCATGTATCATCATTTTGAAGGCACAGTTCTGAAACAAATACCATCTACAGTCTCCACTCTATTTGCTGAGCAGAGGAGAGAAAAGGAGAAGGGGGGAGAAATCAGAAAACTCTGAAAAAGATTCTGCTTTCCTCTGTGGCTGAGGAGGAAGAGAAGCCATTATCACCAGCTCAATTACAGAGAGATTAACAGTCTAGTGATCAGGATATTTTCAAGTTGAATAGGTTAGCATAGATTGACCTTGTGTTAACTTCCTGCTTGTATTAACTTTTGTGAAAAATTCTGCAAAAAGGAATTTTCTCTCTCAAGGAGTTTGTCCTAGGTGAATATAAAGAACAGGCTGAGCATAACCCTCCTGTCCATGACCACTCTACAACTGCTGGTGTTTTAGATGATATGACACCTGGTCTCAGCTAAGGAGGCTGAGTATTGACACAGCTTGGCACATCTGGACACAGCAGTGTGGGACCCAGCCGGTCCCTTCAAGAGAAGATCTGTAACGAGGACTATGGAAATGACCACACCCAGAACAGTCCATTCCACTACCTCAGCTTGAAATCCCAGCAAAGATGGGTTCGGTCTGCAACCCCAGACTGAACTGCAGTGGCTGAAGTGCAGTTTGTTCCCTGCTGCTGGCTCTGACATAGGAGTCCTCTCACACAATGTCCAGACAGGGTAAAAGTGGGAACATCTTGCATGAGTGCAGCTATTTTCTTCCATGCATGTTAGGTAGAGAGACTTGACAGAAGCAATGCATCATCTGATGGTGGAAACAGGAAGGTGACGTTAACAAGAACTTCTTAGATGGCTGCACAGTGTGACTCCAGCTGAAGAACCCCTGAGAGGCTGTGCAGCCAGCTGTGAAGCCTGGACTAAGATGAAGATTCACTCTGTTACCTATTATCTTTGTTTCCAAACTACAAATGAAAAGTCCAGTCTTTAATTTCAGTGTAAAATCTGAATTCAGCTTTTAGTAAGTGTAGGGTTTGAGTCTGGCATGCCTGGAAAACTTTGGATGTGCTCTTTTGATAGCTAATGAATACGAAAAGCAGCACACAGACAATCTCTCTCGAATAGCCCAACACTAGAAGTGATACCCAAGAAAGGAAGGGTCAGAGTGCTGGGAGCGACATGGGTTGACAACAGAGGTTCTTGCATTCTGTGCACAGACTGATTTCAGCACACCTGCAGACCAACTTTTGAGCCTTTTCAGCCTTCCTGACTGAGCCAAGGTTTTAACGCTGCTTTTTCATTTGTGATTTTGGGGCTTCCATCTGCAACTACTTCCTTCTCCTGCAGTCTGGAGTTGCTGTTAATATGGCAAGGATGGAAGGACCAGTGTTGAACAGGAACAATTACTAAAGCTTTATGGCTAAAGAATTTCTCTTTATATGCAAGGCATAGTTTTAAATAGTTGATTGATAGAGTTGCAATAGATGATCAATATCAGGAAGGACAGGAGGTCACTGGTGCAACATTGAAAGAGATATTTGTATCATGCTATAAACAAACCTTTAGAAGCAACAATTAAGTTTTCACACATCTAAATATGAATTAATAATTTGTTAGCTCCTATCCAATATTTGTTTAGCATAAAGAACCATCTCCAAACCAGTATGCTTTTCACATTTTTAAATAGGGCAGTGGAGTACAAATTAAAAGAACTTCCTAGAAAGCCAAACACACACAAAAAAACCCCCTCAGAAATGCCCTCAAATATTCTTGCTTTGTCAAAGAATCTAGAAAGAAACCCCACACCCAAACCAACCCCAAACCCAGTGCAGATTTAATTTCACTATATTCTGGGTAAATGAAGACGTTTTGAACTGGAGAATAGCTCCTGGGAGGAAAGGGAAAGTTTGGAATTAGTAAAATCTAGAAATGGTTAAGTAGAAATTTCCTGAAACACAGTGGAATTGATGCTGTGCACAATGCAGCATGAAATAAGGGACAGGGAGGAAGGAAGCATATTAAGGAATTAAGAGTTTCCATTACAGGCTCATATCAGCATATATCAAGTAGTTATCTTCCTTCAGAAATTCTGCTTTCAAGCATATTTGCACTGCTTGGTATGAAAAAAAATCCAAAACCAATGACCCTGCTCTAGAATTACTGCAGTTAGTATTTTCTCCCTCCTCACACATGTGCAATGCAACACTAGATATGGTCAAGTTGTATAGAAACACAGAATTAAAGACTTGTTTTGTTTGGAAAAGACCTCTAAGGTCATCAGCCTGAAGCAGCAGCCTAACACCACCATTAAACCACATCCTGAAGCGCCATGTCCTTGCAGTTCTCCAGCACCCCCAGGGGTGGTGGCTCCACCACCTCCCTGGGCAGCCTGTTCCAACGCCTGATCACTGGTGCAGTAAAGATTTTTTTCCTAATGTCCAATCTAAACCTCCCCATTCACAATTTCAGGCCATTTCCTCTCCATCACCTTAAACTAAAGAGAAAAGACCAACCCCCACCTTACTGCGACCTCCCTTCAGGTAGCAGCAGAGAGCAATGAGGTCCTCCCCTCAGCCTCCTCTTCTCCAGGCTAAGCAACCCCAGCTCCCTCAGCTGCTCCTCATGAGACTTGTTCTTCAGACCCAAGCATGAGTGCTCCCAGCACTGGGGTAAGAAGCATGAATTCTGGGGTACAAAACCTGCCAAGGAGCAAGCACATGGCAGAGACAACCCCAATAATCTTCGTACCTGCAATAAGTGCAGCAGATCTAAAAGCTGTTTGTACATGGAGCCAACCCTGTAATTCAGAACCATGTAAAAGTCCTTCCAATTTAAGGCCTGCATCGCTTCTGATGAAACTTTCTAATTCGAGCTACTTAATTAAAATTCTGTGACTAATAGATGCTCAGCTTCATGCAAGGTGTCCTCCAATACAGACTCAGATTTATCCCATGCTGCATTCAAGCTGCTGTAGCCAGACACTGCCAGCAGCTTCCATTCAGAGCTTGTGCGTCAGTCAAGTGCTTATTAAAAGGTGAGGCTGTTTGGGGAATATTTCCTCAGTGACAACACAACATTACACTTCCAATCTCTCTAAATAGGTTTATTTGCCCAGTTAAGCTGCCTGATTTTATTGCTTCAGAAAAGGTAATATTCTCCAGTGTCACATAGCCCACCTTCTCCCACACATACTGAAGCTGGCGTGCAGACCAATTCTAAAGCAGCAGCAAAGTCAAACTGAAGAGACCTCACATCCCAGCCTTATATGCTGCCCACACCAAAAAGGTGCACATGCAGTTATTCACGTGGCATATGCTTCCCTATCCTAATGGTTGTACAGACACATCAGAACCAGCACACTCAGACTTTACCATCAGGGTAGGAGGATGAGATGAAAACCTGCCTAAGTAGATTCATTCCACATATTGCATCTACACAGATTGCTTCCCTCTTAAACTGGCACAAGCCACAGACATTAGAGGAACTCTGAAGACAGATCCACTTCCAGCACAAAGCCTCACATGGAGGACACAAAGCAATCCTGCATCCCTGGCAGGCTCTCACCCAGTTTTGTTTGCGTGTGTCTCTGAAAGAGCTACCTGACCCTCTGCTGAAAGAGTCTGCTCAGAGGGGCAGTTGTCTCACAGCTGCTGGAAACAGTGATGGAAATAGCACAAGGGTTTATCCAGTTTATGACAACTGCTCCAACATCCCCTGCAACACCACAAAGACAAAATGCTTTGAACCAAGAAGCTCAGCTCTGACCTGGTGATAGTGCCACAACAGCCCTCACATAAACCACGGGAGCCAGCCTCAAACTAAGCCTGACTGCAGGCTTTTTCCCAACAGAGCTGCAAGCCAGCCACATTGTTTGTGATCTGCTTCTTGGGTAAACATTACTGTGCCATAAAAAGAGGTGGCACAAAGAGGAAGCTTTTGTTCTGTGCCTGCAATGTTTAATGTGGTTTTTAAAATACAGATTTGTGGCACTGGCTGAGCTTTATGAATCCACATCCGCTGTCATTCTGGAGAATGCCTGATTAAAATCAAGAAGTCTCTAATAGCAGCTATTACTTCAACATGGAAATTAGGGATATTGTTAATTCTTTTCAACGTGTATCAGCTCCCTTCTAATTGGATCTATATTCATTACTGAAGCTGAAATTAAAGAACAGCAATGAAAGGCTTTTGATGTCAGCTGTATATATCATGCCCTGAATTAAGTTACAAAAATGGTTAATGTACTATATGAATCTTTAACTATCTGTTTCATTCCATTTAGTTGCACATATCCTGAGTACCAGAGGGCTCACCGAGCTCGGGCACTAATGCAGTAAACTTCTAGGTCTGGTAAAGGAGCTCTTTCCATTTGAATTGCTTAAAAATGCATAGCTCATGGCATCAAACCTCCCCAAAATCCCGTGGTTTAGAATGGATTTGTTTGCCAGGTGCAGGACCTGAGCATAAATGGGATGCAGGACAGGGGAGCAATAGACCCATTGAGTTATTGCCCATCAGAAATGCTGCAGGAATACAAAGGAAAAGCTGGCTAAACGTGGGTGAGCACTCTATGCCCTGACCCCTGCAAACAGGATATTTTCCAAATAAACTGGGGAAAGAATCAAAGTAGAGAGGAAAAGTTCATGCTTACTTTCAAGACATTTATCAGAGCTTCCTCTTGCCTCCCACCCAGCTTAATTTCTCCTTTTTTCCCCCCTCCCTCTTTTTGCAGTGTCTAAACCTTATTGATTCTATAGGAAGATGAAATTAGAATGTACTGCATCAGCCTCTTGGCTGTTAAAGTCTCCTTTCCCCCACTTCTTGCCATAGAACTGCTGCATATGCCCATTTATTCTTCTGCCTTCAAAACCTAAACCCCATAGCAACCTTCCTGCTTGTCCTGTAGAGAACAAAACCAGGCAGGAGGCTAGCCAGGTAACATCTCTCACCTCAACTCATCCCAAGTGAAGAGGCAGAGACAGGATGAAAAGGTTGCCTTGGTTCTTTGGTTTGCTTCCTTTTGAATGCAATCCTATTTTCCAGATACCAATAACCAGCATTTCACCTAACTAGATAAGTAGATGAGTCCTCTTGCCTTGTGAAGCTGGATGACATAAGGAAAGACAATACCATAGCTGTTACAGGGTGAGTTTGCTGCACTCTGGGCTATAATGGATCAATTTCAGCAAGAGCTAGCAGGGAAGTTAGGGGTGATGTCCACCAGCCTGCCTCTGTCTGTGCATTGTAGGCTACTGTTTCCCAGTGGAGTGAGACCACAGATCTCTCATTCAAATACTCTTTGTTAGGTCAGGGGTCTTTATGTACTGTTTACAGGCCCTTCAGAGGGGCTTTAAAGAGCTTTAATAAGAGTGTGGAATCATGTTGCACATTAATTTCTGTGTGTGGAACACCTAGAGAAGGCTATCCATCTGGTAAGGACTTCTAAGGTCCACAATTAGACAAGATCTGTTTTGTTAAGGTGCTTTCTCAGGGAAGCCTGGAGCAGCCCAGCCTTCCTGCACTCTAAACCAATTTTATAACAGTAACCTGTTTCTGACTATGGGTTTGAAAAACCTCCCTATTCCCCCAGCAAACCCAAGAACAATTTCCATCCCAAGCATCTTTTCCTCCAGTCAAGCCAAGCTCCTTTTTCTGTGGGAATATCCTGTCTGCATCTCATTGCAGCCAGCTGAAAATGATCAGCACTGGCAATTGTTCCAGGCTCTGTATTTACCTCCTCTGCCTCCCCTTATCTTGCCTGCTGCAGATCCACCCTTTCTGACTTCTCAAAGCAGCACACCTGACATTTGCTCAGCCTTTCAGAAAGGAGGTGGACAAGCCATCCAAATTTTATTTGACCAGACCAAGGCCTTGACGTAATTCATGCAGAGTAAAGGCTACCTGCCTGAAGGAACAGCACATCCCATTGACGCCAATTATCCTGGTTAGAGTTCAGCAGTTTGCAGTGATAAAAAGCCACTAATGAGCTTTGTCACTGATAGCATTGCTTTCTAATCTTAATTCTTTTAGGATTATTAGCTTTAAAGCTGCTTGCATGAAGATCAGTTCATTTATACCAAAATTAAATTGAAAAGCAATGCTGAGATGCAGCACTATCTCTATAATTAAGGAGCACTACAAGCATTCACTTGAATAAAACCCACTCATTCCCTGGCTGTTATTCACAGCCCCTGAAAACTTGTTTCCCTAAACATTTTTTCTTAAATAAACCACATTGACACACATGGAACAAGTGGGAAAACAAAACAAAACAAACCCTTTACATCCTGCACTTTCCTATTAACTTCAAAACTTGGATGAACTCCCTTTGCTTCCTCCAGCATGTTCAGTGCTTTTCCTTGCCTAGTCACTGTGCTTGTCATGGTGGCTGTTAGAAACTCCTCTTCCTAACACTGTGACTCCCCTTTGGCTCAGAGTCCACTAAGGGGGGGGGGGGAATCTATTTTCCTCCCAGGATCTCATGACAAAAATAGTTCCAATAAGACTTGACTAGAGACATAAATGAACTCATGAAGCAAGCAGTTGCTGAAGGCACTAGGGGAGGACATATAATTAGAGGTTTTTGGAGGGTTATTTTTTTGGCTGATAGCTGGATATTTTCATTAAATGAGAAATTTCATCACTCTGAGCAACAGGTGTTTCTCTGGAGTATACTTCATGAATGTGAGGGCTGTGTTATCCTTACTAGCAGCAGTACCTTACTAGTAAAGGCTATATCCAAGAAAGGCATGCACTTGCCCACTGATCCCACAGCAAATAATTTTAGAGCTCTGAAGTGAAATCCAGACCAGAGTTTAGATTTAAACATCTAGATTTAGACACTCCCAGGCTTGTGGGGCATCCATACACAATTCATGGGTACAACATGTAACCTGTGCCAGCCAAGATAGTTTGAGCAATGGCATTATTTAAGGTGTCTTAAGGAAGTTCACAAATCCACCTGTATTTAGGCTCCTGATTTTCCCTGTCACCCTCCTCCCTGTTCAGTACATAATAGTGAATTAGCTAAGAATAAAATTCTAAACCACGTAAGCACCACTGAAAGTAGCACTCCAAGAAGAAAAGTTGAGTACAGGGCAGAACAGAAACATCACAAGTAGTTAAATCAGGCTTTAACCTCTACATTTGTGTATTAATAAGCTTCAATGTGACATCTTTGCCTGGGGTTTACCTGGCTGCCAGTCACACAGAGGAGAGGCTCACGCTCCTGCAGGGCTTTCTGGCTGTAAGGCACAATGCTCTGTACCAGCCTGCAGGGTGGTTGCAGTCACGGAGCTAAAGGGCTCATCCTTTCTCCTAAAAGGTCAGCTCCAGCTGTCCTGTGGGACCAGCTTTAACCCATTATGCACTCAAGAGCTGCCTCCCACATCAAGCCCTCTATGTTCCTGCAGTCTGGCTGGACATCCCAAGTCAGTGTTTGGTCATAGCCATAGGCTGGGAACTTCCACATTCAACATGAGGGGCTTGGAGCTTTGAGGCATATCCAGGGTTACATGGGGCCAATTTTGAGGAGATGGCTGTGAAAATGTCTTGCTAAACTAATGAGTAAAGTGATTCAGGGCAGAGGGATCTGCTTGGAAACTTCTCTGCTGCAAGAAATGTGAGGACTGGTCAAGGAAATATACAAACCAGTCTTTCTCTCCCTGCCCAAAGTAAAAAAATACAGAGAGGGGCAATGCCAGCCCAGGTAATGCTGACCTGGACACAATCCAAGCTGGGCTGCCTGGCACGATTTCTCACTTGCACAGCTGGAAGAACAGGTGCTGTGTGTGGTGAGAGGAAAGGGGATGAAGAGGAGCATGCAGCCAGGTGGTTCCTTTTCTAGTACATCATCTGAGCTCTTGCACTCCAGCAGAAAACAGTAACCGGAAAGGGCTGTCCTCAGCTACTTGCTCCATCACAGCGAACACACTTCCAACTCCCAGAGGTGCACTTAATTAATGACATTGCAGAGGGTTTCAGTGGCTACTGCAGAAGAGCCCTGATGGTTCCAGCCACGGCTGCACAAGCACAGCACCCTGCTAGGTGCAGTGGAGTGGCATCTAGATAATAAAGAAAGACTGTAAATTCTACCCAAAAGAATCACTGCTAAGATTTGATGAAAATAATGTTTGATAACTCACAGAGCAAAGCAGATTTGGGGTTTGGAAGAATTTTCTTAAGTAAATGTCTTGAGGCTTTTTGTGTATTAGTGTTCTCTACTGAAAGAGGATCAAGCCTTAAGAAGGAAGTGGGCTAAAGGGGAAATGGCTATCTGCTGCTCACACATCTCCATCAACACCTCACTCCCACAGTGAGAGCTCCAATGATTGCTTTTTGCATGCTGCTGTGAAGGGTCAGGGCTGGGCTGGCCAGTATATGAGTGACAGATGCTTCTTTCCCAGAGGGGGAAGAGAAAAGCAGTAAAGGAGAGGGATTGAGAGGTTTGAAAGAAAAATAAAACAGATTTAATGAAAATAATAATAAGAACTATATAGAAATATATACATCCCCAACATCAAAGCCAATCTCCTGATAATTACATCCTTACCACCACCACTGATGCTGTGGTAGCCACTAGGGAAATCCCAGACTGGACTCAGCAGCAAATGGGAACCAGATTCAGGAGCTGGATTCTAGAACTGAATTCAGGAACTCATGGACTGGGATCAAAGGCAGAATGGACAGAATCTTTCTCAGACTCTGGCCTTTGAAGAGGTGAGCTTGACCCTCGTGATCCCTCAGCTTCATACCAAATACAATGTATAAGGAACAGAATCCCTTGTTGGCAAGTTCTGCTTGGACCCAAACCAGGACAGCTGCCCCTGTTGCTTACAGCAAGACCAGGCACAAAAGAAAAGTGTTCAAAACCATAGATGGTGTGAAAGCCTCAGGAATGATGTTAGAGCAGGCTGCCCAGGGAAGCTGTGGATGTTCCCTCCCTGAAAATGTTCAAGGCCAGGTTGGAGCAACCTGATCCAGTGGATAGTGTCCCTGCTTACGGCAGGGGCATTGGAACTAAATGATCTTTAAGGTCCCTTCCAGTTGAAGCCATTCTGTGGTTCTGTAATTTCGGTGGAGTGCAGCCAACAACAGCAGTTAATGCTAATTTCTCTGATTGCCTGTACAGACTGTGGCTGCCCAAGCATGCTTTACAACCAGGGAGAGAGACCCTGTGCCAGAACTGCCTTGGTTGCACGTGTCCTACAGGTAGACAGAGAAACTGATCCCTAGAAACATCAGCCATGCAATTTTCACTACACTTCAGCTCAACATAAATATTGTTGGGCTGTAATTTGGCTAGAAATGGAAAACAAATGCACTTTAATACAAAGCTGAATAGCTATTAAGACAGCCACATTGCAGCTTTTCTTCCTCTCTAGCCACAGGAACTCTACAAAGAAATGCTACAAAGATTATTTCTTTTTCCTTGAGGGAAGCAGTCTAAGATTAAGTAATAATCAATAGTGGGCAGTAAATAAACCAATCTCTTAATAGATTGCAAAGGGATTTCAGAGATCTTTGCACTGCATGGCAGCCACCTCCAAAAGAATAGGCAATGAGTGGTCTTTCAAGCGTGGAGATGCTCTGTCTGCACCAAGGAAAGGTCACACTCAACATCAACGGTACCTGCTAGAACCTCGGAAAGCCTGAGAGGTACTGAGGTAGTAGGACAGAGCATTCCCTCTCTATAAGTGAACATGAAACCCTAAAGCATACTTCTGAGGCCAACCCTTTGCTGTGAATAAAACGTAGCAATTCCTAAAGTCAGATCTGTAGAAAATAAAAGCCCCCAGAATAATACAGAGGTTGATGTGCAACAGCTTAATCTTCTTTAAGAGGAACCTAAAGGCCTTTGACACCGGCCCCCACAGCAAACTGCTGGCTAAGCTGTCAGCTCGTGGCTTGGACAGCAACACTCTGTGCTGGGTTAGGAACTGGCTGGAGGGCTGAGCCCAGAGAGTAGTGATGAATAGCGCCAGATCCAGCCACACCTTGAGTACTGTGTCCAGTTCTGGGCCCCTCAGTTTAAGAAGGACATCGAGACACTTGAACGTGTCCAGAGAAGGTCAACAAGGCTGGGGAGAGGCCTTGAGCACAAGCCCTATGAGGAGAGGCTGAGGGAGCTGGGATTGTTTAGCCCGGAGAAGAGGAGGCTCAGGGGTGACCTCATTGCAGTATCACAGTATCACTAAGGTTGGAAGAGACCTCAAAGATCATCGAGTCCAACCTATCACCACAGACCTCATGACTAGACCATGGCACCAAGTGCCACATCCAATCCCCTCTTGGACACCTCCAGGGATGGTGACTCCACCACCTCCCTGGGCAGCCCATTCCAATGACAAATGACTCTCTCGGTGAAGAACTTTCTCCTCACCTCGAGCATAAACTTCCCCTGGCACAGCTTGAGACTGTGTCCCCTTGTTCTGGTGCTGGTTGCCTGGAAGAAGAGACCAACCCCTTCCTGGCTACAACCACCTTTCAGGTAGTTGTAGAGAGCAATGAGGTCACCCCTGAGCCTCCTCTTCTCCAGGCTAAACAATCCCAGCTCCTTCAGCCTCTCCTCACAGGGCTGTGCTCAAGGCCTCTCCCCAGCCTTGTTGCCCTTCTCTGGACACGTTCAAGTGTCTCAATGTCCTTCCTAAACTGAGGGGCCCAGAACTGGACACAGGACTCAAGGTGCAGCCTAACGAATGCGGAGTACAGGGGGACAATGACTTCCCTGCTCCAGCTGGCCACACTATTCCTAATGCAGGCCAGGATGCCATTGGCCTTCTTGGCCACCTGGGCACACTGCTAGCTCATGTTTAGGTGGAGATTTTGTTCTGATTACCCTAACAGCAGATGTGAAAAATGGGAAGTAGCATTCAGGAACTGCTGTCCTGTTATATCTTGTTGAATTACTTTGCTTGGTTGCTCCAAAGCACAACCTATTTAAGAAATAAATAAAATATATAGATGAAATTAAAGAATCTGAGCAGGGGCAAGAGGAGTTTACAATTCACAGTCAACCCATTCTTTGGATTCCAACATTAAAAGAAAGAAAAGCCACTTCTGGTTACAAGTGAGTGATGAGTGAGCTGTGCTCTAAATTAAAAGCTGGCAATACCTTTGGATTTGATAAACTGTGTAAGGATGCCATGAATATTTAGGCGGCCTACCACGTGTCGTGGGGGAACAAAGTCTACATGATATCATGCCCTTCAGCTCCCCTGGTGTTAAACTGAAAACAAACCACTAATTATCAAACCATTCCTTGAGCTTAGGATAAAGCTGAAATGTCTAGCTCAGATATTTCATTTTTTGCTGATGTTCTGCTCCACTAAATCGCTGAGAAGGTAGCAGATGGTGGGGAAAGATTCAGGCGGGTAGCTAGCAAATACAGCTGGGTGATTTTATCATCTGTACATCATCCAACTATAGGGAAAAACGCACCCAAGTGCCTAAAAGAAGGAGCTGGAAGGTTGGAATATGAGGAGGCATAATGTGGAGCAGGCTTCATCTCAAAGCAGCTTGGAGATATGTTGAAATTCTTCACACTACTATGGACTCCTGACAAGTTCTTCACATCACCCTGACTCCAGCTATTTTCTAGATTTAGCAGGGCAGTCCTTGATGAGAGTGGTGCCCTCAGGCTTTGGTTCTACATACTGTTCAACAGAGCCTTAACACCAATATGGAATCTTGGGATTTCCATACAGACACCAAACTTTCTCACAGCAACTTACAGCTTTAGGACTTAATTTAAAACATGAGAAGCATATGGGAGGCTAAAAGTCAAAGTCTACAGCCTGATGTAGCAATGCATTTGACTCTGTACCTTACCATATAATGCATTAGCTGAAAAAAACCAAGCATTTTGTTTCTTTCAGTGCTAATATTAGATCTGAGAAAGCTAAATTAGGCAAGTCATCAGCAGTGAGGGACTGCCATTCCAAGCTAACTAATAAGTTTGATAGGGAAGTTGGAGGCTGAGCTTGCCTGACCTTCAGCAGCTCTGTGAAATCTGGAGGAGCCAGCTAATCCACTCACAAGCATAAGGGTGTCCAGGCACATTAAAATGGCAGAGCAAAACAACACAGCTGAGAAATACAAGTAGGAAATGAAAATAAATCTAGACAGTAAAATGCCAGTCCCGAAAAGTTAAAGACAGCAGGGATACTGCACTGTAAAAAGAAGGTAAGAAAGGCAGCATTAATTAAGGTCTGATGGATAGGCATCAGAAACATGATGAGAAGGCAGAAGGTCACGCATAACTACATCAAGCTAGCAAAGAGAAGATGGAGCAGGGCTGTGAATCCAATCTACAGCAGGGAGGGAGAGATTGTAAGGACAAAGTGAGTATGACCTCAGGTAACTGGAATCTTCCTTGGAGCTGCCATTGCCCTGGTGACTCATTTATGTTTATTTGTCTTACTGTACCCCTCTTCTAGCTCTCCTGTTGATTTCTACCTTACTGTTCTCATTTCTGCTCTGCTGATTTGAAACACTTGTGAGCTCTGGGAGGACCAGACAAGATGTACTGATGAAATCCTCTGCTGCAGAGGATGAAGAAATGTGCATGATAATGACAACTCTTTATGGTGACCTAAAGCTTTACAATCAGAACAGCTTTGGACATGCCTGTGTCTGCTGAAGGTGGGCAAAGCCTCTGATAACTTTCTGCTATCAGAGGCATAGCTCATGAACACTAAGAGAGGCAGCACCTAGAATTCATATCCTTTGAGAGGACTGAAAAACAGGTGGGAGAATGTGACTAAAAAGTCTAAAAGTAAACATACAAAAACCCCAACAGGAAGTAGCAGTGAGGCAAGCAATAAACTGTGCCAAATGCAGGTATGAGAAATAAAGTCATCCAGGACTGAGATAAACATCAGCAGGTATTTTGCAGAACAAAGAGCAAGGAAACCTAAATAAACAGCTCATCTGTGCTCTAGTTCAACATACAGAAAGCATAGAAATAACAGAATTTCCAGATGCCCATAATTATGGGTTTCTAACTCACCTGCTTTGTATCTCTGAGCAGCTTGTTTTATATGACAATGGCATTTCAAAACCATTATTCAACTGATTTTAATGGGGTACTTAAGACACAATTTTCCCCAAATGCATTTACATGGCACAGGTTTTGCTCTTTGAATGTGCATGACATAAGAGAAGGAACAGTTTGATCACTGTGCCTTTGATTTGCCTACAGAGAAAGCAAAAGTGGTCAGGGCAGTTCAAGCTGAAAATGAGAAATCTGTACAACACCCTATGCCATTTCCTTTCTGTGTTGTCAGAACTGATTATTACATCAGTTGGCTACCATTAAAATAACACATTAAACATCTTAAAAGGTGGTTTCCACATCCATACTTTTTTCTTAGAGGAGTTCACAATTTCAAGGGCTTACCCTGGCAGAGATTTAGATACAGGAACAACAGTAACCATACAAGCGAGGGAGAGTGTTAGCAGCTCTGAATGCAAGGCCCTTACTGCAAGCATGCAAAAGGACAGATTCAGTTCATTCAACCATCCCTGTGCCCATATTACAAACATAGAATACATAGAATACATAGAATAAACCCCACAGGATAAGCTCCAATGAAAAGGAGGTATGGTGTATTTCCATCCATAACCTTCAAAAAACCAATAAAACACAACAGCTGCCAGAAGAACCCCAGAAGCAGTTAAGACCTGAAGCACAAAGCAGATTGGATTGCTCTAGGTGTAAGCAAGATGCTTTCTGAGTGGGGTTCTCTATGCTCATCTCCCCCAGAATGGGATTCCCTGTGGTACTGGTGGCTGTCCCGTTTTGCCAGCTGTCAGACTGTCTTCAGAGGGACTGCTGTACAAGACATTGGTTTTTGAACAGAAGAGCTGTTTAACCTGCTGACACATGCCTTAAGCTCAAAGTTCTCTCTGGAAGATTCTAAATAACCCACTGAACATGCCTGTCCTGCAAGAAGTGCTACCAGTGTGTGGTGTAAGCAAGGAAGGCTGTTGGACTTCGATGTTTTGGAAAAGCCCAGGCTAAGGAACTGTACAGAGACAGAGCAGCAGCCTGCCTGGGAGAGCCCTGTCTGATAAGAATTACCTGAAGTACATCCTGCTATCTTCCTACCTTGTGGGAGTCACCAAGCACTAAATACCTATCTTTTAATTTGGGTAATTAATCTGGCATGCATGAAATCTCCATTGCTATCACACTGACAAAGCCTGAAGAACAGGTAGAAGCATTTCCAGACAAGATAGAGTTCAACAGAGAGTAACAAAGCAGAAACTGGTTTGTTTCATCTAAATATTGACCAAGGCAGACACTGTGTGGTCTTTGATACTATATGGAATTGTTCTTATGTCAGGATTATAGAATTTCCTAATGAAATTAATTGCATCCACATTTGAATGATGCATAGGGTAGTCTATTTTCCCCAGAAAATAATAGTAAAAGAAATAAAAAAGGGGGGGAAAGGGGGGGGAAGAAAACAAAAAGAAAGGAAAAAAGTAGAAAAAAATAAAAATAAAAAAGAACAATAGAAAAAAGAGAAAAATATAAAAGGAAAATGGGAAAATAAAAATAAATTGAAAAATAATGAATACAGACTTCTGGCTGAGGATTGTCAGCATATTCTAGAAGGAGGAGAAAAATAAGAGAACCTGAATAGACAAAACCCAAGTGTGCATCTTTCTTTGAAGCCTGTGCTGTTTTGAATGCATCTGAAGAGATTTTAGCAGGCAGGTAGTGTACCACAAATGAAAAAATAATGATAGAAGTTAGTAGAAGCATCTGTGGCAAGCAGTATCTCTTCATAATGTTTATATCTGGTTCTCCACCCACAAAAACATTGAATCAGTTAAACTCATGTTTTTACTGCTTTTTCTCCTACTTCGTTGCAAAGTTTGCTTCTGAGATTATTATTAGTATTATTATTTTTCCTCCTTGAAACTGACAGCTGCAGGAAGAAACAGAGAGATGCAGAACTACATGGAGAGAAACCTTGTCGGGGTGGGCAAGAGGCTTATCTGCTGGCAATTTTCACTCCAACCTGCCTTCTTTCTGCTTGTAGGAAGACAGAGCCACATACTTTTCAGCAAGCCATCGATTCAATGGGTTTAGCCCCTCCTTCCCGTTGGCAAATGATCCATGGGCTCCTTTTGTTTTTCATTAATTTGGTGGTTAATCAAATATAGTGGATGAATGGTTTATGCAAATGTGACTGTTGCTTTGAGTGTTTGCTCATTATTCATGCTGTGTGATTGATTGTCTGAGTCCCAGGATATTGTTTCTGGTCTCAGAGTGGAGAAGTCCTACAACTACCAGATGACCCAACACCATCAAGACAACTCTTCACGCAAGCATCACTTATTGTCAGCCTCTAAAACATTCCCCCTTTGTGCAAAAGTGGCACAAACAAAGCCAGGCCTTCTGATACTCAAAGCAAAGTGAAATTAGTCTGCTAGTTTTCCCCACCACAAACTTTCAGGATTATGCAGCAGTCATCCAGGATCTTTGAAATTATTCCAGTAGTCATTTGCAAATGCATAATAATCTGGCACCTAGGAGATCTTCAAAGGAAATGCCTTTGAGACTTGTTCAGTCATCTTGCTGAGCTCAGAAGCCAAGCTACCTTAGACTCATGGTCATATTTCCATTGTAAACAAGTTGATAATACCACCTGGTTTGTATTTGTTCAAAGTGTCAAAGGCTTGAAAATCACTGGGCAGCATTTGTTCCCCAGGTACTGACAGCTAGTCACTGACCACGGTGTGACTGCAACCAGAAGCTCTTGAGAGGGAGTGGCCATTACCTAAAATCAAGGTCACATACATCTGAATACAGATCTGAACCCCTGTCCTTAGTCTTCCCTCTTGTTAACTCCTACAAAGTAGCAGCACTTGCACAGGCTTTCGGTTTGAAAAGCACAGGCCTGTGCCCTGCCCATTTTATCACGCAGATTGATAGAAACTGGAATCATGTGCCAAGGAAGGGGTCAGTCTGTACACTTGTGTGTGCAGAGAGAACCCAGGGTCAGATAAACCCTCAGCACAATCTCCAAAGTCATTCTTTCTTTTTCAGTCATTGATGCCCTACACCAGGGTGGCTCAAGGTACTTCCTTTCACTGAGCCTATCCATCCACCTCTGTGTGTGCTCTGTTGCTTTCTTTTATATATTAGATGTGATATTTTTTATTCCCTCTTTTTCGAGGGCACTTATGTTATACCACAGCCAGCATGAGAACACGTGGGAACAACTCCCCAGAACTGTGCAGTTCCCAATTTCTCCAAGAGAAAGTGCTGGTAGATATTCTTACAGTCAGATGCACTGAAGATTTTGCTGTAAGGTCTTAGGTGCATGCTGCACTTCCATAGGAGATTTGCCCTTCCTATTACCTCTCTTCTGCCCCATTTTTGACCTCTCCCTGCCCTTTCATCACACCCCTCAAGAGTCACTTCGTGGCACCCTTCTGCACTGCAGTTCCTCTCTGCATCAGGTAACCTTTATTAATTTCTCTTGAAGCAGCCTCTGCCCTCTGCTCTTTCTGCTTCAAAATCCATTTCTACCCTGCTGTCTTTATAGCAAAATGTATTGATTACTATAGAAAATCCATGTTGCATCTTCCTTCCTCTGACCTGTTTGCTGGTGAGGTTTGGACAGACAGGAGCTTTCTACATCTGGAAAGCACCTGCAGCACTGGAGAGATACTTAACAAACAAAACAATAAAGCCAAGAGACCTAAGCAGTGTTTGAAGAAAACATTCCATTTTATGAGAGCCAGCAGTGCACCAAGAGCAGCTACTGCACTCCTCCCCTAAAAGAGAATCATTATCCTTATGTGGGAGATGTGCTTCCTCTTGTACACTGAGTAACTCTGGCCTTTAATCTTTTATCTAGATCTCAAAATGTTGCATCTGCAGCATCACAGCTCTTTACCTCACCTAATGATTGAACTTTCTGATCCCAGACATTTATTCTCTGGATGCAAGCATATCAAACTGGCCTGGAAAATGGAAATTGTGAATCCCCTTCTGCAGAAGAGAAGCCAAAGCCTCACTGTAGATGACAAACATGACTGAAAGGACAGCTTAAAAGCAACGTCTAAATATCAGACGTCAATGAATGCTGACCCCTGATTTCCCACGGGAAAATCAGTGTGTGTAACTCTTCACACCCTCACCCCCAAAAAAGGTCATATCATTACCTGATGCCTTCCAGCACAACCCATTTGAAAAGATTAAGGCCAGGCTGATTTACACCAGCTAAGGATTTGCCCCCTGTGTTTACTAACTCTGCTGTGGAATTATTCTTTCGTCTGTTGACTTTTTCATTAGTTAACAAATGTGTGATTTATTTTGATGAATAATACAACTGCCTTCAATTTGCTCTTGTAATTAAGGTACATGATCAACCACTTGTTATGCAAAAGCATGATGAACTGTTAAGGTCTGCTTAAGAAACAAAAAACAACCCACCTGCTTTGCTTGTACAGCAGCTTGTGGAGGCATTTAAAAAGCTGCAGAGATTTAGAGAAAACAATTTGAAGTCCATATAAACTAAGTACTTTGCAAGGGTGTATTATAGAGCTCTTTCCCAACTCTCAACAAGAACAGTGGCTCAGTAATAGAAGTGAAAGCATAAACCCATTAAAGTTTAGGTGGCCATGAAGTACACATTCACTGCACAAGTATTCCCAGCATTAATTAAAATGCACAGCAGTCCTGACTGGAAAAAGAAGTATTAACCCTATTCTAAGGTAGGCAGAGGGAGGAACACTGAATTAAGTTAAACTACTAATTTATTTATATTGCCACTGTACTGCATTTGAACATTCCCACTGAATCCCAACGTGGGCAAATAAGTGAAATTGCCACAGGTCAGAGCCAGGCTGGCTTCATGGCATTTCTGCCTAGGTCTGAAGCAGGAGAGATTACCTCATGAGGGAGCCTGTTCCTAAGTAAACTGTAGGTAGATAAAATATTCTCAGGAGAATCATCTCTGTGCCTGAACATCTCTCTGCTTACTTCAACTTCAGAAACATCCAAACTTCATCTGTCACTGTCCTTTCCTGAGATGATGAAAATTACTGTGTCCTCCTGCTACTGTAGCACAAAAAGAGTGGCCTTGAAATGTGTGAGATAAATGTGCTTTTTGATATCAATAAAGACAAACCATGGCCTACCCTGTCCAAATATTTATGGGGAGGAGCACATTGTTTCAAAGGCCATGTAAATAACAGGAAAGAATGATTGTTTGCATTTTCGTGAACTAAAGCATGAAAGATTTAAGCAACTTGCTTAAACACACAGAATGTGATTCCTGGTCTGATGCTACTTTCAACCAGTCCAGTGCTTGATCCGGAGTTTAGTCACAGCTTTAGTGCAATGATCAGCCCTTCCTTTCTCATCCTTTATTAGAAAGGGTTGAAAGAAGCTATCGGAAAACCGGTACCAACATCCACAGAGAACCCATTCCAAAATGACCAAGTAATTAACAGTGATCTTCATTGGGCTGTCATGATTTGATAACATTCTGCTGAAAGTTAATGATTCAACAAGTGTCCTTCATTTGGAAAGGAACAAACATGAGACATTCTGCCATGGAGTAAAAAGGAGGGGAGGAAAATTTGCAGCTTCCTAAAGATGAGGTTCTGGACAACAGCAAAGTACATACCAGGAGTGCATACAAAAGACAGGACAATTGGTTTTGGTAAGGATTCTTACGTGAGCAGCAGAAGCCACAAGCAAGCACATACGAGAGAGAAACTGAAGGTAATGGACTGAACAAGGAGTGGAGCTCCAAGGACAGAGTACTATCTGGGTAGTTATGTCTAAAAGGGGTTGGCCAAGGAATGTGCCCTATCCCATTCTTTGTATGTTTAGGATAATGAGATTTTCTGCATTTTTTAAACAAAGATTTTCCCATCTTTTGTCTACCACCAACCACAAGAACCCCAAATCTGACTTTTCTAAAAGAGCTAACAGTCATTGTTTACCAGACCAGCACAGTTAGTTAGTCTCAACTAGCTGCATAAAAATAAACATTTTAGCATGATTTTATACAGCAAGAGTCAAGCCTGCAGACCTGGCAATAAATTTAAGGCCAAATTTTAAACAGCAGAAGACTGTTTGGGTCTTAGGGATGTATTAAAACATGTAAACAAGTGCAGTGATTTAAGAATAAGCAATTCCAAGTCAGTAAATACAACAGCTAACTTAGCACTTCTTAATTGAGATACCTTCAGAAGTGTTGAGCTGTACACTAAGTAACTCTGGCCTTTAATCTTGTGTCTAGGTCTCAAAACGTTGCCTCTGCAGCACCACAGCTCTTTCCTTCACCTAATGACTGAACTTTCTGATCAGTGAGCTCTAACTTTTGAAATGTCAGCACTGCCTTCCTCAGGAAAGAACCTTGGTTTTGTTTGTTTGCTTTTCTCCTGGTAGCTGCCTATCTTTGCTAGTCTCACCCTTAGAGCTGTGCCATGAATTCTGGGGGGAAGAATTCACTGTCCTGTGTTCAAATGAAGTTCGCGCCCTGGGCTGTTTCAAACTGGCATTCAGAGCAGCCCTGATCTTGCCCATCAGAACAGCTACCCTAACACTGGTGAGAAAATTTTCTGCTAAATTGAACTCAGCCTTCAAGGACCTTTTTCCAGCTTAATTTCAGTGAGGATAGATAAGGCCTAGATTGCTTAAACAAACTATACTTTGAAGAAATACAAATCTTCTCAAACACAAAAACAAGGCTGATTTTGAATTGAATTCCTTTTACCACATCTATTCAAGAAAGGTCAAACTGAGACTATAGGAACTGATTCCTTGGTAGAACAGCCTGAAAAATGGATTCTCTTCACCAAAACAAAAGCCAGGCCCTGGCACCAGTCACAATATATCTGCTTTCTATTCAGATTCAAACAGCATCTCACAAACCTACCTCCAAAACCTGATGAGGTCAATTCTGAACCACCCAGATTTACCTATAGTTCATGACTCCTGAACATTCACACATCTTTGCTGTCTGAAATACAGAACCTGACTGCCTTTTTGCTTGTTTGTTTCCTTTTCCTCAGCCTTTGCTCACCTTGAATTTATCAGCAAAACTCATGTAATGCCCCCATGAAAAAGTGATGGACACAGCCTCTCTTCAAATTAACTCACACACCCATTCACTTCCTGTTTCCCTTATTTTTTTCCTTTGCCATTCATATTTTTTTCCCCTCTCATGTCTCATTCTTTCCTCTTTTGCACTTGCAATATTTATGCATATTTCTATATACACATATATACATCTTTTGCTCATCTGTCTTTACTGATGAGTGTTTTATGCTTTTCCCCCTCTGCTTCTATGTTTTTCCAGCTTTCTCCTCAGTCTTTCAAAATGTTTCAGCCACCTTCTAAATTCTCTTTTATCTTACTCTTATCTTCCTTTTTGTCTCTGTTCCTTTCAACTCAATTTCTCCTGTCCTGTTATCCATTTGCTTTAGAATTCAACTCCGACTGTCTCAAAATGTTCCCCTGGAAACACCTCAGACATCCTCGCTCACAGTATTTGAGCCCAGATGATGTCCTCTCCACAGGTGAAACTGTAACAGTGAAAAAACAGACAGACTGCAGATCAGAAGTCCCAAAGATACCACCTCTGTTAAAAGCCCTTCTAAGTATCCAGAGGAATTCCTGCTAAAAATAGGAACTGCTTTTGCGCCTATAATGGTGTATGCTGCACTAAGCAGACTTGGTGCTGGGCCCTAATAATATATTTTGTGCTGTCTTTGAGAAAAGAAATGCAGCATTCACAGCTGAAATACTCCAGGGAAGAACAATTTCAGGGACTGCCTGCTCTGATGTTCTTCACAGATTTGAATACAAAGTGTTTCATGAACAGCAAATTATAACCCTACTGAAAGAAAAGGGAAAAAAATACAAATGGATAAATCCAGCACTAATAAAGCCCAAACTTCAAATTGCTCCAGCACATCCAGACAAAGAGGGGTGAGTTTTCCTGTGACAGGAACAGCATCTATAGATGGCTCTTGTGGCATACAGTATTTACCAGTCCAGGAGGCACAGCATATATGCTCTTTGAAGACATCCTCTTTGGTTTCTGCCAGGAGCACAGAACACAGCTAGCGCAGGTTGTTTTTCACCTGATCAGCCCCTTGCACGTGCTTTTAACAGCAAAGGTCTCATTCAGCAAGGGCAATCTGCCAATCTGGGACTCAGTACTGTCAATATTAACTTTAGAAAGATGCAACACTAGTACAGCAAGGGACTTGCCTGTTGTGCCTTGCCTCGATTGGAGGCAGCACAAGAGGACTCTTCTCTATGGCATTAATGGATATCAAAGTGCTGCAGTCTGGCTTAGCCTGATTTGAAAATGGAATTGATGAACAAAACCATCATTCCATCCTGGAAATCTCATGTAGACACCTTCCTGACCCAGCAACAAGGCATGGTCATACTGCACTGTTCAGGCATTTCCTTTTGCTTTTGACATGCTCCTTGCTGATTTTATCCTCAACCCATTTCAGCAAACCCTTTAAGCACTGGCCTAAGTTTAGTTGCCTGAAGATCCCACAGAGCTGGTTGTGAAAGCCTACCTCCAACATTCTGTCCTGATTCTCTCTGTCTCCTCACCTCATTCTGCTCTTTGCTGCTGTTTATCCGTTCCAGTTGGTTCAGCTTCTCCTCTTCACCCTTGCAGACGCTCCAGCAGGATAGCAGTGAGTGGCCAAAGCACAGGTAAAGTGCAGGCTGACAGCTTTCAGCTCCATTTTGGGAAAGTGTTGCAGCACATGGCTCAGTTTTGTCCTGACAGGACGACTTCTGCATACAAGAGAAAAATGTGATTTAACTTGCTAGTCATTTGTACTGGTTTTGATGGATTCATCACTAGGCACAGACTCCTCTCCAACAGAAGTCATCACATACTGGGATTTTCCCAGCCAATTATTTGACTTTTTAATTTTCCCCTGCTTATATTTTTTTTTAAATCTCTGTCTCTAATGATCTGAGAAGAAGGGTTAAGGCATGTGATAAGGATATCTAAACTTTGGGATTCCTCTGGATATCCCTTGTAACTGTTTATGTGCACTTGGTGGCTACATCTTCATGAGGCAGGTCAAATAAACTAAGCAAAAGTAAGGTTTTCTCAAAGCTGTTTAAGACCAGCACACACTACACACATTCAAAAGGAAAGGAAATAGGTCTAACAGCCTATTTGCTAGAAAACAAGAAGCAGCCTCACATTAAACAAGAGGAGAAATAATCAATCCACATTTCCAGCTCTAGTGACGAGCAATTCAGTGCTCACAAGCAATATCGTTGCACTCCTCTCCTCACACTGCTTTTCCCTCAGGAGTTCCTAGCACTCATTGATTATTATTAGAAGGTATTAAAGGAACACATGGCTAAAATAGCAACAGTGGCAGCAGCCAACACTTACTATTTTTTCTCAAAGACCCTTTTCAAGAATGCTTTACAAAGGGTCACTTGTAGAGTCTGTGGGGTTTCTGCCCAGGGCTGCTTAGGAAGAGCCATATGAGGATTGCAGACTTTGCAGCATGAGGAGAGCTGGCTTGCATCTGTGAGGCAGATCACAAAGGAGAAGGCTGCTCCCATGGCTGAGGGAGGCACAGGTGAGGTGCACATGCTGGTATCACTGACAGCCACCAAACATGTGCCACATCCAGTGTGAGATGTTTACAGCCTGACACCAAGCCCCAGGGCAAAGCTACCACACTACACCAAACAAAGTGGTGGCAGAGCAGGGGGGCACAGCACAGCTAAGAAAAAAACAAGACACCACAGGTCACCTCTGATCTTTCCTAGGAGGAGCAAGACAAGTCTTGCAGGGCCAAGGCTGACAAAGAGGACCTGGCACTGGCTGTGGCTTTTGGCCTGGCAAAATCCAAACCGAATCTTACTTCTCAAAGCACAATGTGCAATATAGAAAAGGCCTCAGCTATTCAAAACACAGAGACCAGGGGACTACAGGAGGTGAAGAGAGAGCAGCTTTTGATTTACATTTCTGCTAGGTTAATTAAGGCAACTCCTTCACTCCTGTCCTTGTTTTCATAACACAAGCATTCCTGAAGCTTTACTAACCATGGCAAGCCTCTCTTTTCACCACTGCTGTCTCTAGATGCTCTCTTCACCACTGTGTTAGTAGAACCAGTGATTATAAAGTCTCTGGGTTTGAGAGATGTAGAGCTCAGGATTCCTGTCCGTTCATCCCCTTCTCTCCTGGTAGATTTTGAGCCCTGAACACCAGCCAAAAGGCACTCACTGCAGTGCAAGGAGTGTCAGCTCTTGGTGGCAGATGTTACATTTGTGTGTTTAGCCTATACACTGTCATCTCCACCAAGTGATGACACAGTTGTTGAAAGAGATCAAGTGGCTTTGAAAAAACATGGGATGTGGATGGTTGAGCAAGGTGTACAAAAAGGGTTGAAATCTTAAACCTTTAATCCCTGATTCCAATGCAGAGAGCAGCAGGAGAGAGCTGTAACATGATAAAATAGCTAGGGGTCTTTGTTTGCAACTGCAGTGTCAGCTAAAAGTACATTTTTACACATCCCTGTGTTAGCACCTAGAACCCTGCTGTGGCTACAAACCATGCACAAAGAGCAGTGGAAATACTGCCATTCCCCATACTGCCATTAAACCTAGCAGGCTACAAGCAAGGTCAAGCAGATGCTGAAAGCACAAGGGAGCAAAAAGCACTGGAGTAGGGAATGGCCAGAAGGCACCAGGGCCTAACTCTTATCAAAGGTTTTTATTGGCACCACAGCTGAGATTATTTACAAAAGATTTCTTTGTTGTTGTTGTTTTGAAGACCTGACATAAGCCTTCTGAATTTTGAGAAAGCAATCCAGCCTGCTTGATTTGTGCTGTTCTTTGCCTCTTGACTAAACTCATTCTGTTTCTGAATTTCACCATAAAAGTTTTGGAAGGGTGCTGGACTTCTCGTGATTGTTCATTTCAGACAAGGAAATGAAGTTGCAGAACATAAAAGGAGTACTCTCACTACAGATTGTGCCTTATTCAAAAGACATAATATGAACAATAAAGCTGCTTAGAAATGGGTTTTCTTGGTTCATCCAAGTAAATGTGTTTGGCCTGGCAAAGCAGGCATCAGTAGTTCAGGGCAGTGTGGCACTGTCTACTGACGACTAATGACTGCAAAATTAGCTAAATTAGATATGATGAACTGACCCCTAAGGTTTCAGTGAGTTCACTAAAGCACACCACACAAACCCCTGCCTAGCCAGAACAACTGATGTGGCTGCAAACGAAGAGCAGAGATAGTTCAGCTCAACCAGAAAAAAAAAGGTCTTTTGGGATAAACTCTGCTTTGTCTGCATCTGCCAACCTGGAGCTTCCTGTACATGTTCCGTAGCTGCACGGAGAAACAAAAGCCACAGAAGCCACTTCAAAGAATCAGAAGCAGCTTGGTGCTGAAAAAGCAACTGAATCTGAACACAAGGGCCAGCTGCATTTGTGGGGAAAGGAAAAAGCAGCTGGAGCAAGACAAGGTGAGAGGCAGGGGCAGAAAACTGAGCTGCTACAGAGGCAGCATCTGATAGCCCAGGATCAGCTTGCTGGCTGCAGTCTCCACTTTTGAGAGCTGTGTGCTCCCCTCCTCAAAGAGGGCTCCTCTCCTGTGAAGTCTCACAGGTGTTACATGCTAACAGAGGCAGCAGAAAAACTGCCAGGTACCCATTTTGACTTTTAATGACAGATGAGGAGGACAGGAGGGAGGGTGCTAGTTATTCTCAGGACTCCAAGGCCAGATGTTGTGCCAGGATGTTTGGAGAACCACTGTTGTGAAAATGTCAACAGATTTATCTGAAAGTGACTGTCTCTGCCAGATACGCTCCAAGAAGAGAGGGGATAAAGAAGGGAAGGCACAATAAGAAAACTGTCACCAAAACGAATGGCCAAATGGAAAGGATTCAGAACACTTTCAACCAAAAGATTTCTCTCTGTGATTTTCATCAAGGTGAAAGTTTTCACAGCATGACTATGACTAAGCATTTCTCGAGTAGAGGACCTCAGGTAGAATGCAGACCTCCTGAGCAGACAGGAGAGAAACCCATCCCACAATACTTAGTATTGCAGACACAAAAATTAGCTGAACTCAGCCAGTTTGCTCTGGGGTTATATTTTTTCCCTTCAGTGCCCTCACCAGTAGCCTGTGCAGCATGATTTCACCACCTTCTTTTCTTACAAGGACTCTCTGTGTGTGCAGTCACAAATGCACACGTGACACACCAATGGAATGCGCAACCTCTTCCTCACGTGGCACAGCAACATTCTTCTTAAGTCTTAAAAACGTCAGAGGTTGAAGAAAACAATTTCTTTTTTACCCAGCTCTTCTAGCAAGCCAAATAAAGCTAATAAAGTCATATATCAATTAAACACTAAACACCCATTTAGCTCTTCCAGTCAACTGGTCTGGAACACATCTAAATTAGAGCAGGCTAGTGAAAATATATTAATTCAATAACAGCAACTCGAGCAGCCCTGTAAATCAGAGCTGACTGGGTGCCCAGCAAGCTCGCAGATATTTTACTGCTTTCACCTTTGCTTTGCTCAAGTTAGTGTGAAACAGAGAACTCATATCTTTGACCTCATGGAGCAGCCTTCGTACATAAATGTGAAGATTTGTAAGAGAGAGAATAATTGAGACTGAGGTGGATTTGCTACTGATGGTGTGTGACAGGGTACATCATGTGGCTGCTTCAGCAAGGGTGAAACAGCTTTGAAGCCAGTGCACGTAAAAACCCCAAACCCAAACCACTTGTACCATGTTCCTCTGTGGCATGGGGTCTGGGGTTGCTTTAACTCACAGGAGAAAGCACAGTTGTGTGAAAGGCTGTGGAGAACTACATGCATTTTGACAGACACCTCTCACAGAAGCCCCCAGAATCTTTTACACAGGAATGATTCATGTTTGCATAGCATTTCCTGCATTTATACTGAGAGAAACACAGCATCCTCCAGCTTTGCTTTCTTCATCCTTAGAACACAACCACAATTCATAGATTCAGAGATTCATACGATACCAGGTTGGAAGGCACCTCAAGGATCATCTAGTCCAACCTTTCAGGGTAAGAATAGAGTTTAAATGAGCTGGCTCAGGACCCTCTCAGGCTGGGCCTTGAAACCTACTTTTTGTCTGCAGGATGCTATAGACCTGCCCTAAAATCAATGATACTAGCATGTAGTACTTGAAACGTGGGGTAAGAGAAGGTCTGAGTCAAATGCAGCCAGATCTTTTGAACAAAGGAAAACACAGAGGTAGCAGAACAGCTGAGTTTTTAAAAGCTCATTTTAAAGTTCACACTGGAAAAATAAAAGCTCTGGAAGATCATGAGGGTGACTGAAACTGAATCACAAACCAATTAATGCAGCTCTGAAAGAATCTGAAAAGTTAATTCTTTGTCTACATTACAAAATCAGCTCTGTGGAAGGAAGCCTAGATGTAAACAGATGCATGTCCTGGTGCAACATCCACTTAGCCATCTTATTTTTGTTCAGAACAGACTGAAGACACTTAGATCAATGTTCTCATGGCCCAGAGTTTCAAAGTTTTTAAATCCTATTGCAATTGTGCCATTTTTTTTGAGATAGCTGAAAGTGTCCAAATCAGTCTTCACAAATATTTGTTTACATCCTAAAATCAAACTTTATTCCTTTCTCCTGTTCTATTCATTGCTCATGAACACTTACACTTGCAATTTTTTTGCTTGCACATATGTTTAGGGAACATCTGTTCTTTGTTCCCATCTGGTTGAGATTATCTATGTATCTCTGCATGAAGAAGGCAATTGGTTATCTGCTGTTGTAACTTCATTTTCTCTAACTTTATAAGCTCAGGCCAGAGGGAGCAGGGAGCAAATACAGCAGGAGCTGCCCCTTTGCCTTGCATAGCTGGTGAAATGTCTGACTGTTACAGGAACACAGAATCACAGGACATTAGAGGTTGGAAGGGACCTCCATAGACAACCAAGTCCAATCCCCCTGCCAGAGCAGCATCACCCAGGGGAGTCTGCACAGGAATGCATCCAGGTGGGTTTGGAAAGTTGCCAGAGAAGGAGACTCCACAACCTCTCCAAGCAGCCTGTTCAGGGCTCTGTCACCCTCACTGTAAAGAAGTTTCTCCTCATGTTGAGCTGAAACCTTCTATGTTCCAGGTGGTACCCATTGTTCCTTGTCCTATAACTGTGCAACACTGAAAAGAGCTTGGCCCCCTCCACTTGACACCCACCCCTGAGATATTGATAGACATTGATCTGATTCCATCTCTCAGCCTTCTCTTCTCCAGACTAAACAGCCAAAGGGCTCTCAGTCTCTCTTCACAGGAGAGATGCTCAAGTCTCCTAATCATCCTCGTGGCTCTACATTGGACTCTCTCCAGCAGGTCTCTGTCTTTCTTGAACTGGGGAGCCCAGAACTGGACACAGGATTGCAGCTGTGGTCTCAGCAGGGCAGAGTAGAGGAGGAGAAGAACCTTCCTAGCCCTGCTGGTCACACTTTTCTTGCTGCACCCCAGGATCCCATTGGCGAGAGCCACAAAGGCACATTGCTGTCCCACACAGAACATGCTGTCCACAAGCACTCCAAGGTCTTTCTCCTCGGAGCTACTTTCCAGCAGGGCAGCCCCTAGCCTGTCCTGGTGTCTGCTTTTATTCCTCCCCAGCTGCAGGACCCTGCACTTGTCCTTACTGAATTTCATGAGGTTTGCCTGCACCCAGCTCTCAGCCTGTCCAGATCTCATTGGATGACTGCACAGCCTGACTTTCACATCATGCACATCTTCAGCAAGCAGATGTCAAGGCAGTACTTTCTGAAGGAAGCTGAGACCATTGTTACCATCTTGGAAACAGGGAAAAATAAAGGAGAAAAAAGGACATCTGACATGGCTGTGATAGATCATCCAGTCGGGAGAAGAGCTTTATGCAAGCACCATTTCTCCTGCATCCTAGTTCACATCTCTCTCTTTTTTGCTCTACCTTCCTGTAACAAAAGGCTGAAATAGTGGTTTGTTTTATTTCATTTCTCACAAATAACTAGTTTGACATCTGTAAGAAGGTGGTAGGCACTCAGAGGACAAAGCCATCGGGTGTACAGTATAAACTTCAGGCAAAAACTTCATCATCACACCCTGAGTGTACAATTTCATCTGAGTGAGGGAACTTGGACATCAGTCAGCTTGCAGGACCATCCTTGAAGACAGAACCACTATTTTCTGCAGTGTTTGTGTTTCAGCCAGACAGAATTTTCCTCCAACAACAGATTCCTTAAAACAATGCAAGTTCTCACAGACAGCCACCATAAATGAGCTGGAATATACTTGAAAATAACATTTATTTGCTCCTAGTCATGCTTGTGATTACTTCCTGCCAGGCATAGCTAAGATTATGTTTAGCTACAGATTTGATGGAGACAGCCAGGTTTCTATAGCAAAGGGCTTTTTGCCTTCCCAAATTCTGTTTTTAAAAGTGTCTGGTATTGTACAGCAAAAGCAATTGTGGCAGAATAAAAGTTCCTACTTTTTATTCCCATTTCTATTTACCTGTCTGCAAAACAATCTAAATTTTCACTGCAATTCTCCTTGACATTTCCCTTATCTATTTTCATTTCTCATTAGTCTGCCTCATGTGAAAATATGGGTGCAGAATACTCAATCAGCTTTATGGTCAACACATCTGGTGCATATTGGCAGACAGATTGTCCCCATGCATAAGGCTTGGGCTAGAGGGTTTTCGGTTTTATTTTTACCAGAACACATTCTCCTGAACTGGGATGAGTTCAAGATAAACATCTCTAGATGAAAGAATATTATTCACCTACAGGGAAGGAGGTGCATTGTTATAGCAAAAGAATGAAGGAGGAGAGGGAGAAAGGAGGAGAGGGAGAAAGGAGGAGAGGGAGAAAGGAGGAGAGGGAGAAAGGAGGAGAGGGAGAAAGGAGGAGAGGGAGAAAGGAGGAGAGGGAGAAAGGAGGAGAGGGAGAAAGGAGGAGAGGGAGAAAGGAGGAGAGGGAGAAAGGAGGAGAGGGAGAAAGGAGGAGAGGGAGAAAGGAGGAGAGGGAGAAAGGAGGAGAGGGAGAAAGGAGGAGAGGGAGAAAGGAGGAGAGGGAGAAAGGAGGAGAGGGAGAAAGGAGGAGAGGGAGAAAGGAGGAGAGGGAGAAAGGAGGAGAGGGAGAAAGGAGGAGAGGGAGAAAGGAGGAGAGGGAGAAAGGAGGAGAGGGAGAAAGGAGGAGAGGGAGAAAGGAGGAGAGGGAGAAAGGAGGAGAGGGAGAAAGGAGGAGAGGGAGAAAGGAGGAGAGGGAGAAAGGAGGAGAGGGAGAAAGGAGGAGAGGGAGAAAGGAGGAGAGGGAGAAAGGAGGAGAGGGAGAAAGGAGGAGAGGGAGAAAGGAGGAGAGGGAGAAAGGAGGAGAGGGAGAAAGGAGGAGAGGGAGAAAGGAGGAGAGGGAGAAAGGAGGAGAGGGAAGAGAAGCTCAGGACATAGTTTCCATCCTTACTCTGAATATCTGGTTGGCTGGTTGATTTGTTTTATACTTTCAATTACAGGCCTGAAGTCATTTTCATTAAGAGGCACCCCAGAGGAACTGGCACTTCCAGGCACTTCCAATTTTTATTTTTTCTTTCATTTTGTCAGGGCTCAAGACCAGGAGGCAGGATTTGTGGCTTCAGTTCCTAAGGACTGACTCCCTTGATCATTTTGTTCAACAGGTTGGAGTTCACAGACATTTCCATGATACAGACACACAGAACAGCAAATTGAATGCATTTATACACTGTGTATCACTAAAGGTTTCACATTCTACTCTTCATGGCCCATCTGTGGGGTAGAGAGGATGCTGCTCCTCATTTGTCATCTGGGGAACACAAACCATATGACTGTAGTCACATAGAAATGAAGAAGTAAAGGACAGGACAGGACTTCCCCTGCTGAAGATCCTGCAGCAAACCCTCAGCTGAAAAAAGCATCATTTGTATTCAGATAAAAGGCTCTACCCAAGCTAGTGGCACACACAATAAAGGTGTCTGCTGCTTTTCCACCACTGGCAGTGTTCTTCAGGGTGGTGCAGTGTATTGGGCCATCCTGGAAGTCCCTGCTAGCTGCTAGCAAAGAAGAGAGGTCTGAGGCCCTCAAGAGCTCGCCCTTTGGCAGCCAATGGGCTACAGCAAGGGGATTCAGAACAACACAAATAATAGAATAAATTGAAAGAGGAAAGAGAGAAGGGCAAAGCTGATAAAGCAAGCTAGTGTTATTAATGTTATATGGTGATTTACTTTAGCATCTGATGGTCTCAGGGTTGAGACCTCTCTCTCCAAAAACTTGTAAATACAGACATGAGATCAAATACAAATGAGTGAATATGGAGGTCCTAATCAGATCATGCCCCTCCCTTACTTGCTAAGGTCCAGTACAAGGATCTGAATCATACATGGAACCTATATTTACAGAATCACAAAGTGGTTGAGGTTGGAAAGGACCTCTTGAGGTCACCTTGGCCAACATGTTGCTTAATCAGGGTCATTCAGAGCTGGTTGCTCAGGACAAGACTAGGCAGCTTTTGAATACCAAATGGAGATACCCTTATAGTAAAAAACAAAACAAAACACCTGTTTCCTAATGTTTAGAAGGAACCTTCTGTGTTTCAGTTTGTTCCCATTGCCTCTGGTCTTGTCACTGGGCACAACTGAACAAGCCTGGCTCCATCCTCTTTGTACACTCCCTTCAGATATTTATACACATTGATGAAATCTCCCTAAACCTTCTCTTTTCCAGGCTGCACAGCCCCAGCTCTCTCAGCCTCTCTTTGTAAAAGAGAGCCTCTCTTTGCTCCAGACTCTTAATCATCTTTGTGGCCCTTTGCTCTGTGTCTTGTGCTAGAGCACTCAAAACCAGTCACAGCACTCCAGGTGCAGCCTCACCAGTGTTGAGCAGAAGGGAAGGATCACCTTCCTCCACCTGCAGGCAAGACTCCTCCACATACAGCCCATCATTTGCCTTCTTTTCTACACTGCAGCATTGCTGGTTCATGTTCAGCTTGGTGTTCAACAAGACCCTCAGGTCCTTTTCTGGAGAGCTGCTTTCTAGCCCAGCCATACCAGTGCCTGGGGTCAATCCTCTCTGTCTGCATGACTTTGCACTTCCCTTTGTCAATCAAAGTGCTGAACTAATGGTAAGAAAAGAATTCTTGAACTCGTTGCAGTCCATAATTATTCAATTTTGTGTGAGCCCATCAAAATGCTGTTGATGAAGACAAACTCTAATCACTTCTCTTTATAGAAAAACCCTTGGTGCTTCAAAATGAGAGCAGGAAATCCAAGCTCGGATACGACTGTCACTTCAGAAACAAATAGTGGCTTGGTTTGCCTGAACCCATCCCCAATGCAGATATCCATTTGTTTTAATAAGCTCAACGACTCCAGGAGGAGATTTATAAGGCCATGCAGTTTTTGTTCCACAAAAATACCAATTTGTCAAGATTCAAAGATGAACAATATCTCCTTCTGCTTAATTTGACAGGACACAGATGAAATAGTTTAATTTCTGCATTAATGTGCATAATTTTCTGATTTTCAAGACCCAAAACATCCTCAGTCATTGTCTGCAGTTTTCTCAAGAGCAGTGTTTTCCAGAAGACTGCTAAAATAATTTGTTAGTTTACCTAAGCAATGGACAAAAGTTTCTGACCTTGAGACTTGCCTTCCGTGATTTTAATCTGGCTACAACATTCCAATGGCCCTATGTGTCCCCTTTCCCACTCACAAAGTGAGACCCTTTGTCCCTTGACCCCCTTGTCCCCATGACACCATCAACACCACTTCACAGTCTTGTTTCTCTTCCAAATCTGCCACAAAGCACTGGGAAGCACTCCAGGGCCCAGAAACCAAGCTGTAGTTCTCTGTCATCTTAGCTGCTTCTTTCTCACTTCAAAATCAGCCTTTGGTTGACTATAACCTGGGCTAGAAGCAGCCACAGCCATCTTTCAGTGTTGATTGCTCACTGTCTACTCACCATAGCACCAGAAGTGTGCCAGGGAAGTATGTTGGAAGAATGTAAAGCAGAAATGGAGAAGAAAACATGCACCTTATGACTCACTACATATGTTTAGACCTAAGTCAAACCTATCAAAACATCATTTGCTGTTTGTAATCCCCTACAAACAGTACCCCAAAGCACACAATCTAATTTTTGAAACAAACAAATATGAAGCCATCTACAGACACATCATAATTTTACTACAATTGATAACCATGCCACTTCTTACACCACCTGCATTAGGACTGGAAGGTTTGGGTGACTTTCAGATATTGTGTCTCCTTCTCAACACCAATGAGTTTCAATAGTTCTCAACAAGTTGGAGGAGATGCTCAGCCCTTGGCAGGACTGAACCTATAATTATCAGTAGACAGAGATATGGATAAGCCAACAGTTAAAAACCACATAGGCCAGTGTGATTTGCACAGGTGCAGCTGTTCACATCAGAACTGTACCTTACAAAGACACCCAAGAGGTTACTATGGTTATTCAGATATTGGAAGTGGCATCGAGTTTAGCATTCAGGTCTGCATGGGCTCTGTGTGGCAGGGCAAGAGGGGAGAAGACTAGGAAGAGGGTGACAGTATGGAAGAGGGTGACAGTATGGAAGAGGGTGACAGTATGGAAGAGGGTGACAGTATGGAAGAGGGTGACAGTATGGAAGAGGGGACAAGGAGAGGAGAGGAAGAAAAGAGATTAAAAAAAATCCCACAGGCTCGAAGAGGAAAGATGCTAAAAACTAGATAGAGAGCTGAAAAAAACCACATTTGTGTAACAGCAGCTTTGCAAGACCATGGAAATATATCAAAACAGCAATGTTGCAAGCTAATATGCATCTTTTGGAGCCACATCTTGCAAATCTTTCTCAGGCAAAATTTACAGTTACTGTTCTCATCTGATCTTCATTAACAGTAAAACTCCACGAGAAAGCCCAGCTTCAGTAAAGTTAATGCCAAAACTCTCTCTGACTCTAGCAGGCTCACAATTTCTGCACCATTAGGTATTATTACATGTATTAAGTAGCTTTAAGAGAATAACTTATGACATTCAAGGCCTTTATCTCAGTGCACCAGTGAAAGAGCATGGGCTAAAAGGAAACACAAGACCTTTTCAGATCTTTAATCGTTGTCCTGGTTAGCAAAACCACAACCCACTCTTCATGCCCACTTTGAGATGGTGCAAGTGCTGCTGCCAAAAGAATCCAACCTAACCATTTTTACTGCAGTTTCTAATGTGAATTTATTGTCTAGTTCAACTTGCTGCATAAATGTGCTGCTGAAGGGAGGGAGGAACATGGAGTCAGGGATGGGTATCTGCCTATGAGAGAAAAGTATGTCTCCCTTTAGAGGAAATAAAAGTTTGTTCCAGCTTAAAGTGTTTGAAATTGTGATTGCAGAGGGTTTAGGATGTGTGTTTGTTCAAGTGGTCTCAAGGTATAAGTACCAAGAGACAACAGCAGTATCAAAGCAGTGGGTAAGATAAGTCAGCACCTGATTTGTGATGGGCATGGCAGAAACAACATACCCAAACTGTGCACCAGAAGAGCTAAGGTGCTAGCCCTGCTGCTGCTACACTCAGGAATAGGTGCTTCGAGCATCCCTGGTGTTTAGGTCCCTGTGGAGACCTAAACAAGCAAGCAAGCATGAGCTTGCTCTGCCCAAGAAACTGCAAGCCCCCGACTGCAAGCTATTTATGAAACAAGCATGTGGCTACAGTCAGCACTGCAAGCATCAGAGGTGCACTGAAACATAAAATATATTAGTTTCTAGTCCACTTAGAGCACTGGCAGAGCATACTCATGTCTGTCTGCATAAGGCAATGCAAATGTAGCCTTTTGTCCTCTTCTTCTGTCACTCATCACTAGTCTGATTTATTTGTACTAGAAGATCTCCTTCATAGCTTCTCTCTCACTCCAGATCTTGCCAGGACTCCTCAGTCCTGCACAGCTCCAGCAACAGTTCCCTACAGCTCTCACTTGGGAAAGGGAAGTTTTAATCTGATGTGTGCGAATAAACCTGCACTGCAAAGCTGCAGGCAGCAGAGAATTCCTTCTCCAGCACCATTCAGTTCCCAGTTTCCAGGGAGTAGAAGGTAAAAGCTACAGCAGGTAGGAAGAAGGAGGGATGCTAATTATGAACGAGGGAGGGGGGAAAACAACACAAACAGATTTTCTACACAATACCATATTGCCTATGCAGCAGATCCAAGTGGCAAAGCACAGTGATGCCCTGATGAGTCTAATGGAGAGAGAAGATCCCCAAGAATGCTTTCTACAGCAAGAACTGCAGAAATTGACCCATTGAGAAACTAATAATGAATAAGGATCTTTTTTTACTCCCTTTCCTTTTCTACCTGCCCTTGAAATAGCTTGAACAGAAGGTGGAAAAAAAGGAAAATATGGAGGAGCTGGGAGAAGAGAAGGAGCCTAGCAAATTAAATCTTGTCCTGATTATCTCATAGTTCTAATGATCTGGAAAAAGGGGGAGGGAACAACATGGAAGAGATCATGGGGCTCAAAGTAATTAATTAATTCATTGTTTAGATTGCCTCCTATTCTTCAGTACAGAAAAAGAAATCCAGATCAAAAATACAAATGGAAGTTATTAGAATAATTAACTCGTAATTATGCTGTTGTGCTGATTTGTTTTTGTTCTAACTGTAAAAAGGAAGCCAAATAAACTCGCCTTCATCAAGTTATTTGGTTCACAATTATTTTTTTTCCCCCCAGAGTAAAAGCTTTTGAAGTGAGTAATTATATGCCATTTGAAAAAGGAGGGAAGATTGGTGCACAAACCAAAGAGATCAGCCCAAACAAATATCCCCTACATCATGGTCAGGAATTCGGGAGGTCCACTCAGCTCAGGCTCATCTCTCTTTACAAGGCATTGCACACTAGCAGACACCTCTCTTTCCTCTGTGTAGCCCCTATAAGGAAGTAGACACCTGAACACTTGCTTCTAATAAAGATTGGATGCCTGGCATGCAACTGAACTTCACAAAGCCTGAAATGCTGCTTCTGAAGAGGTGAAACTCCCCATGGGTTTCAGCAGAGAGCCACTGCTCTGGATGACCTCTGTCAGCACAACTTCTCCAGTGTCTGCTTTTGATACCAAGAGAGAAGTGTGTGGCTCCAGCTCACCTCAGCTCAATCACACCCCATGCCTTTGGTGATGCCACAGCAGATCCATTGAGATGCTTTCTGCTGAGGCAGCAGAAGGAGAAAACAGTGGTGGGCAGATCACTGCCCATGCTGGCTGGGGGAGTCCAGGCTGCTGCTTCTCCTGTGGGCCCTGATGGGGGAAAAGCTGTTGGGGACTGTGGCTGGAAATCTGCTCAGGCACTGATCCTGACAGAGGAACTGTTCATCTACAGCCACGTTTGAGATCTGCAAGTGAATCTGTGAGAGGCTTGCAATCCCTAGGCCTTGCAGTGATTTGACAGCTTGCATGTATGCATAATGTATGTGACAGGTGTAAAGACAGAGATGGTGCAGTACACAAATGAATGCTGTAAGGGGAAAAGATATGCACCAGTGTGATTCATCTGACACTGAAGCCACTGCCGACCAGGCAACAAACTGAGCTCTCTCAGTCACCACTTAGTTTAAAACCATCACTCCTTGTCCTGTCACAACAGGCCCTGCTGAAAAGATTGTCCCCATCTTTCCCAAAGATCCCTTTTAAGTACTGAAAGGCTGCAAAAAGCTCTTCACAGTATCACAGTAGCATTTCCTGCAGTCTGCTATTCTCCAGGCTGAATCCCAACTCTCTCAGCCTGTCTGTGCAGCAGAGGTGCTCCAGCCTTTGGATCATTTTTGTCACACTCCTCTGGAACCAGTCCAACAGGTCTGTGTCCTTCCTGTGCTGAGGGCTCCAGAGCTGGACGTTAGCACTGCAGGTGGGGTCTCACCAGAGTGTAATAGAGAGCAGAACCACTTCACTTGACCTGCTGACCACACTGCTTTTGGTGCATTCCAGAATAACAGTTGGATTTCTGTGCTCTGAGTGCACACTGCTGGCTCACACTGAGCTTTTCATCCACCAGTTTCCCCAAGTCCTTCTCCACAGGGCTGTTCTCAATCTCATCATCACCCAACCTGTACTGACAATGAGCTGATGTGAGGGATTTGATATCAAACTGACGTGAGAAGTTCCAGGAAGAGGGAAAAGATGACTTGAAAGGAAACTGCTCAAGAGACCATTTGAAGAGCAGAGGATGCCTCATGCACACTGTGGGCCAGACTTTCAGATTGTGTAAACAGCTGTACTTTCACCAAACCTAGGAGACCTGTGCTGGAAAGTAACAGAATCTCTATTGAGATACAAAAGTTTGTAAGGGGAACTGTAATTTCCCAAATAACCTATTCTGGCTAAGTTATTTTAGGGCTTCTAGAGCTGATCTGTCCAGAAGAAAAAAACCAACCAACCAACCAACCAAAATAGCTGCTGTGCCATGGGAGATTACAGTATCTTTAGTAGACATGGCACATTTTAGAAGTTGCTCCATAATGCAGTCATTTTTATTTCAGCTGTTCCTCTGCACTCTTCAATTATTAAAGTTTAATGCTCAGAATTCTTTGGGGACTTTCACATTTATTAACAAAGCATTTAATGTGCTAACAGAAAATCCCAAAATTAGGAGAAATCATTTACAAGCAGACAACAGCTGCCACAGCATTAAAACTTTAATTGGCACCCCTAACAGATCATTGGGTATTTTAGTCATCCTCTTAAGGATGTGAGGATCTTGATAATATTCAGAAAGAGAACAGCACAGAGTGTGTACACAGATGCAAATATTTGCCTGTCTGATACGGGCAATGCCCTTAGAAGACACTATGAATCAAGAACCTGAATTCTGCCAGTGACCTGTGACTTTAGACAAGCAGTTTGTTTCTCTGCCCACTTTTTGCCAGTGTATCTCAAAAGTTCTTCAGAACCAGGGTCATCTCTCACCACCTCTCCTGTTAGAGCAAATGTGGAAATAACATTAATTAAAACAATGGATCAGATTTGCTAACAAACAAGAAAGTGATTCCCTGTGCATCTCTCCTTTGAGGACAGACTGAGAGGGTTGGGGCTGTTCAGTCTGGAGAGGAGAAGGCTCTGAGGAGACCTTCTTGTGGCCTTCCAGTATCTGAAGGGGGCTACAAGAAAGCTAGGAAAGGATGTTTTAGGGTGTCAGGGAGTGATAAGACTGGGGGGAATGGAGCAAAACTAGAAGTGGGTAGATTCAGATTAGATGTTGGGAAGAAGTTCTTCCCTATGAGGGTGGTGAGACACTGGCACAGGTTGCCCAGGGAGGTGGTGGAAGCCTCATCCCTGGAGGATTTGAAGGCCAGGCTGGAGGTGGCTGTGAGCAAGCTGCTGTAGTGTGAGGTGTCCCTGGGCAATGGCAGGGGGGTTGGAACTGGCTGATCCTTGAGGTCCCTTCCAACCCTGACAATTCTATGATTATGCAAGCCAAAACCAAAGAAAATTCTGCAGAATATCTCAGCACTCTGAATCAATAGCAGAGCAGCATGAATCAGCTCTGACAATGAATCCTTCATCTAAATTCTTCTGTCATAAAAACAAATGTTTGAAGAATTCGGTTAGAGACTGAGAGTCAGAGAACACCATTGATGAAATTATTAGCAGGCTGGCTCAATGGCACAGACAAAACACAACAAAATAATTGGTACAGTAAATTATCTCTGTATTTCAACATCCATTTCTCTAAAACCTGCAGTGCTGCAATGAAACTGAAAAACACTGGTGTGCTTCTCCTCAGGGGTTTTTTCCATCTGTGAACAACATTGTCACCAAGTTTTCTCTGTTTTACTTAGTTCCCAAGCAGCTTAAATAAAGCAGTAATGAAGAATCCCAGAGAAGTTGATTAAAAGCAGTATTTTAAAAATTGCCTTGGGATGGGATTTCATCTGCTAAGCAGCTGCTTAAGTGTTTTGTTGATCTCAGGTCTTAGAGAAAAATGTGCTCCAATGCTACGAAATCTATCATGGTTGCACCACTTAGTCACACTAACAACGAAGGATATCAAATGCTTTCTTCATACATAATTAATACAATTCTTCCTAGTGTTGCTGAACATTTGACTTTGAATCTTAGGTGAGAAATGGAAGGCTAAGTAACAATTATTTGCAGAAGAGCAACTCAACTCTTTCCAACTGTTCCAACCAAGTTCAAATCTGACCAGGAAAATCGTCAGCTGCTACTCAGCTAAGATCTCAAACCACTGATTCTGAGGGGGAAAAAAAAGAAACAGTAAAGATGAAACAGAGGTTACAAAAATAAATTTGCAATGATTGAACCTTGTCTTGCTTTCACAGGCAACCCTCCTGCTAGCCCTGCTGCTGATGTATCATCATTGCATGTTTTCCTCTGGGCAGAGCTAGTCACAGAATCACAGAAGTATTGAGGCTGGAATATACTTCTGAGATCATCAAGTCCAGCTTCTGACCAAAGAAGATACCCTGTTTGAGCTGTAGGCATAAATGCCAAGGGCCTGAAGTATGTGTGTACAAATACACGCCTAAATTCAGCTCTAAACTCAGATCTACACCAAGGAACCTTTCACTCTGCAGAGAGCTTGTAACAGGCTTTAGTGTACCCTTCAGAAGCTTAGTTTGAGTAAAGGAAAATGCTCTTTAAATTGCAGCCATCTCTTTCTGAGGTGTACACAACTGCACAGAACTCAGGTCAGGTTTTTCAATTTCCATCAGTTTTATGAAAAAGTAAACCACCTGCATTGTGATCACTGATCCTTATGACTCCCACATCTGAGTTCAGCAACTCATGTGCAAAAGGGGATCTTGCACCCAAGGAACATGGTTACAAATGACTGCTCTCTGTTGTTCTGCATTAAGCAGATACTGCAGAGGAATTTGCATTTAATGTCACTCTCACAGCTACTACTCAGATGTGCTTATCAGCAGCAGGGGGGGTGGGGAAAATCCATCAAGAACTGCTCAGAGGGGAAAGTTGACAAGAAAGGGAAAGGTACAACAAAACACGAGTGACAATCCTATTGCCATACCCTCAATCACTCGTACCACACTGTGTCACCTAAGTGTGCATGCCACAGTGTTTGCACTTTGATGAAAACCCCAGGCAGCACATGCTCTCATATGTTTTCACACAAAACACAGAATGACATTGTTCAAGCTTGTTTTGTGTAAATCCTAGTGTCCCACAACTACTATTCAGCACACATGGGAATCAAAACTATAGGCCATGGATGATACCTCAAGCTTGACAGGGCTTTTTCTGGCTTTCTGTATCACTATACATCAGAGACTGGACAGGACCTCCAGAGGCCATCCAGTCCAACTCCCCTCCCAGAGCAGCATCACCCAGGGGAGTCTGCACAGGAATGCATCCAGGTGGGTTTGGAAAGTCTCCAGAGAAGGAGACTCCACAACCTCTCTGGTCAGCCTGCTCCAGGACTCCGTCAACTTCACTGTAAAGTAGTTTCTCCTCACGTTGAGGTGAACCCTACTCTGTTCCAGTTTGTCTCCATTGTTCCTTATTGCTCCATTATTACTGTGCACCACCCTAAAGAGCTTGGCCCCCTTCACTTGCCCCCCACCCCTCAGATATTGATAGACATTGATCAGATCCTTCTCAGCCTTCTCTTCTCCTAAACAGCCCCAGGGCTCTCAGCCTCTCTTCATGGAGGAGATGCTCAAGTCCCCTAATCATCCTCAGGGCTCTCCTTTGGATCATCTCCAGCAGGTCTATGTCTCTCTGGAGCTGTGCATACATCTATACATGGCGTGGAGTCCACCCTCAGTATTATGTTAACAGTTTGGATGACAATAACTATGCTGTCTCACATGAATGCCAGAAACATAGCACTCAAACCTCATATCTACCTGCAAAACTTTTGCAATAAAATATGCTCCTTGTTTGAGGCAGGCATTCCCTTCCACATTTGCCAGGTCGAGGTAGGGAAGACTAAGAAAGACTCAGGTTTTGGAAGTGTTGGGGTAGGACTGCAGCATTGCTTCACATTCACTTGACAAAGAACCCAAAGAGCTGGGCAGTTTCATGCCAAAGCTTGCAGAGGTATTCCTGAAATCATTTGGATTGCACACATAAATTCACGTAGTGGAAAGTCTTACTTGCAGGATCCCCAATATGAATAAATGCCAGAGAAGAAGTAATCTAAATGGTTATTAGCATAATTTGAGTGCTGAGTGCTGTTCTGCTCCAGCTACAAATGCGATTGAGACATATGCTTGCTCTGATGGAGGAAATTAGCAGAGGATTACCTCTTCCCCTAAGAAGATTAAGTTAAAAAGAAAAAATAATTTGCTTTGCATTGCACTGTTATACCATCTACCATTAGTAGAAAACAGACTACATTAAAAAGGACCTTCAGTTCAATGGAAAGATTATTCTGAGTTGCCAGTTTACAGCCTGTTTAGTCACACAAGGCAAGCCTACATAAGATGCAACAGCAGGAGCTGTTGCCTCAGCCCAGGCAGCAGCAAAGTAAATAACTCACCATGAAATCCCGAAATCAGGACTTTGTTCTAGACTCTCACCTTGCCATCCCTGTGGCACTATCCCATCATCCCACCCCAACAGAGCAGCCTATGCAAAACTGCTGGTTATGGGAACTGAGGATGTGGACAAAAATGATCACAGAATCACATTTTTCACCCTAGCTCTGCCTAAGCCTTCAAGATACACCATAGAGTTGGATATCTACATATTGTGATTGAAAGGATGAAAGAACAGGGCTTATAACACAGTAACCCCTGGTGTCCTCAAATCCATATTTCATGTGCCACAGGGTCATGTGCCAGTCATGTACAGGCTGCATGGTGCTGGAGGGGCTTGCATATGCCAAAGGTTGAAGGACATGCAAGCAGTGACACAAATGGACCACAACACTTTTCCTCATTACTTGACAAAAGACCCCTATCCACCCCTAGGGCTGTGCAGTATTCTGTTATCAGTACAGGCAGAGACATTGTAAGGATTTTGCAGGTTTTCTAACTGTGTCATGTTGTTCCTGATTCAGAGGCCATTAGGTGATGAATGAAGGCACAGACCCCATTGCCCTACAGCAACGAGATCCCAGAAATGCAGAGGGCAGAGAGTGCCAGAATTCCTCCCAGAAGTCCTTTATTATAGCATTGTAGAATCCCCAGCATTACAGAGTCCCACTTGCAGAAGTGCCAGAAGCCCTTAACAGATGAAGCAGCTAACAGAAGTCCTGAGCATATCCCTAGCAGCATCCCTACATGCAAGCACTAGACAGAAACAGCTAACTAACAGAAGCAGAAGTCCCTAGCAACCCTAAGCCCCCCAGGCCATTCCTAACCGAAGTGCCTAACCAAAGGGCCTATTGCTCAGAGTGGGTGTTTCTATACTCTTTGTTACCAATCAGCAGAATTAATAAAGCCCAACCACACAGATCAGCTAAAATCTTTTCCCAATGAGAGGTGCCAGTGTGTCAAGGAGGTGGCTTCTGCAGCATGTTCCAATCCAAGGGTGCCAACGTGAGGCTGTTGTTCTTGGCACCCTTGGAATGTGATTGTCTTGCTCTAGGTAGCTAAGGAATTGGTCAGCTGAGGAATCCTGCACTCTGCTTGCATCCAGCAGCTGCCCTCAGAGCAGTGGCTGCAGCAGTGTTACCAGGATAAAAAAGATCCTCCCTACTTCCAGATGCTTTTTATACCCACCTGGGTAATTTCCTGAATAGAAGAGGCTGGACTCAATATACAACTGACAAAAAGGAAAAGCCATAACTGTGGTCAAGCTCCAGTAGCCTACATCCTACTCAAACCTGGTGCACTCTGTGTTTCCCACTGTCTTAATTCAAGCTCTCCAAGCTGCAGGACAGAATATACACTTGGCACAGGAGCACACCTGGAATTTTAGTCTGGTGAACTTAAGCCCATTTCTCAGCTCTCTAAGAACCATAATTTAGAGGCTATTGTGGCAGAGACTGGGTCTCATATGTATCTCTTGAGGATGAGAGATTAGAATACGTCCAATTTACAATGCTCATTTATATTAATTCCTGCATTTCTGTTTGACTGAACTACTTACCTGCACTTAACCTCAGCCTGCAGTCTAAAGCAGTCATTTCTAAATCTGTACCAAGCAGTCATTGCTAAATCAGTATCAAGCAGTCATTTTTAAATCAGTATTACTACTGCCATGCAAAGGAAAAAAACCTCTTCACCTCTCCTCACATAGCTCAGTCATTTGTAAAGCAGAAAAAAAGGAAGCATTGGGAAGCAGCTTGCACTCGAGTCAGGGTCTGATTCTAGGCACAGCTCTAAAAATGTACTAGAAAAAAAAAACAAAACCAAAAACCAAAACCCACCCTAAGACCCTGAGCTGAACCGACGCTGGCAGAGCCGACCCAGGAGGCACTGTGACTCAGATACCAACGGCTGAGTCATCCTTCTCCTGTACTTCCTCACTGCTCTTGCCCGGCAGTAATTTGCTGTAGGCAGAGGCTAGATGGCAATCATTACCCACCTCCCCTTGCCAGTCCTGTGCCGGATTAGCTGAGCTTCCAGCTGAGCGCAGACAGAGGGAGTGATCTGAGTGGCTTCAGTGTCTCACTTTGGTGTTTCTGGACTATCCACAGGGAATTTTCCCGCCTTCTCAACCTGGTTTTTGAATCTGCAGCCCAAGAGGCAACGCAGCCAACTGTCACTTGATATGTTCAGCGCAGAATCACAAAAGCAAACCAAAGGAGAGTCTTATTCCAGCTTCAGTAGCGCAGGGATCTTGTCTTGTTAGGAAGACACAGAAGGAATGCTTGGGTTGTATTATTGCAATATATCAAACAAATTGACACTCTTGAGAAGAAGTGGTGGAGAGATCTTTTACAGCAGGAAAATGTTCTTTTCTGAAGGGTAAGAGCTACTTGCTTGCATCCTCAGCAGTAAGGCCTTCAACACTTTGTCTTGGTCCCATTCAACACGTTGACTTGTTCCAGTCTCAGCCTTTGGACAGTGAGTGCTCAGTATATGTCTTACTGATTTCCCTTCAATGTACCATTTTCTAAGCTGTCAGTGCACTGCCCTTTGAATGCTGGCTGCTTCCAGTGGCACTGCCAGAGAGCACAGGGCAGGGCAAGGGGGATTGACCTCTTGCCGAGGAAGGAATCATCACCCTAGGACAGAGCATATGTGGAAAAGGCTCCTGAGGAAAGCAGACTGCTAGTGGTGACATTTAGCAGCTACTTCAGCCCCGAGTTTTGATCTTAATGGCAAGTTCATCCAAACACAACTGAACTGTCCCTAGTAAAACCCCTGTTTTATTACTAACATGAAATTTCCTTCCCTAGAGAGAAGATTTGAGCTCTGCAGGTACACGAGACTGCTGGCACACTCAAGGGAGGGCAAATGCCCAGGATCCAGGAAAGGAACTGCCTCTATAAGTAGATGAAGTAGAGGCATGGATCATCATGGTTCAAAATCCTGATAAATAAGGGGACAACCACAAGGGCACAAAAATGCCTTGCACATGTGGCCCTTCCATACATAGTACAATGTGCATCAGGACAAGACCACATCTGGGAGTTGTCAATGACTTTCCTAGGAAGCCTGAATCTTTGTGGCTATCAATCTGAAACCTTTCAGGAACAGGAGAAAAATAAAATCTTTTCAAAATGGAAGCTAAGTTTTCTAATTTTACACATAAAAAATAAATAATACACAGCTAGCAATCCTGCCCTCCTGATTCTTCCTGCCATGGTAAAATCTCAGATTTGCAGAGCAGCAATTTTTCAGTGCCAAAACTGACTCTGACATGAATTTGACTTTGCTTTCAGAAATGAATAAAGTTTGATTTAAAATACATAAGAGAGCAAAAGTTAACCTTCGTGGTCATCTTTACCCAAAGCAGTGCAGAACAGGCAGCAGCTCTTTGCTTTACTGATTTGGTAAAAGGGAACAACAGACAGCAGGGACTCTTTCCACACACACACACACACCCCAAACAGGACAAGCAGTTTTTAGGTCACTTTCAACTCTGCCAGCAGAGATGTCATCTTGATCCTAGGGTGATTTTATTCTTGATCTGTTTGTTTTCCCTCCTGATAATCTCCTCACTCTTATTCAAAACAATTGCACTGTGGTGAGTGCTGAAGCACTGCCTTCAGGCAATCTGGCCACTCTAACTGGGGATATCAGAGGATTCCAGTGTCATAGTACTTGTCATCTCCAGCAGGTGAGAAAAACCACCCATTCCCGAGCTGTCTTCACATCTCACAAGCCATGGACCAATGGATATTCTCAGTTCTTACTCTTCTGAGTAAATACTGTAGGGCAGACAAATATCCAGCTACTTCTTGCATCTTTAGCAACTCAAAGGTGTGGAGTGAGGGTAATTAGAAAGGTCATTCACTGTCAGCTTCCTGCAGGCCAGAGCATGGTTCTATCATGCCTTGACAGCAGGTTGTATGAAAGAGGGAAGCTATCATGCTGGATCTCAGCCAGGGTTGTGACTCCTTCTCCTCTTTAAATCAACAGAGATGTGACCACCGGCTACAGTGGGAGCGAGAATGAGACCTGCTGGTGCTGCGCTTGCAGTAGCACTCCTCATGCTACCCCTCTCTCCTGGCTTCCTCATTAACACCCTGTAATTGCAGTAGCTGTGGCAGACTGGTTTACACTGCTCAAGGCAAATCAGAAGATGCCCACCTTTCCACCAGAGGGTCATCTGCATAAACAATTAATGAAGAGTTGCTGCCCTCAGCTAATGTCCTGTCTGTCAGGTTGATATAACCTGGGGCTAGTTAGCTCTACTGAACGACGATCAGTTGCTGCTAATGCTCCAGCAGACTATTAGACTCCTGTTGGCAGGCTAAAGCATCAGACAGACATAGTGGGCTTCTTGATTAAAATATTGAAAAGACTGCATCCTGCTGTCAATAGTGGTTTTGATCTCCTAAAAGAAGAAAAATACCTTGTGGCAGCAATGTAATTACAAGAGAAACACTGTGCTTCCCTGGTTTAGAGCAGATGGAGGAAAGGTCAGCTATCAATTAAGCTGTAGGATAAAATATTCTCATATAAAGATAAGAATCAATGAAAATAAAATCCTTGGTGTAAGAATAGATGCGGTTTCCACTTCACTTATACTGCAAAGAGATGAGCCAGCAAATTTAGAGGAAAAGTAGTTCACCCGTTAACTTCTAACAACCCCATGAGAGCATTTCAGGATTGAGGCAAAACCACACAATGGTGGTGTGCATATGGAATCACCTCTAAATCTGTGTGGCACCCTATCCTAGGTAGTGCAAGGAGGACAGCAAGAGGTGTCATAGGCGGATGGTGGCCAGAAACAGAAAGATGGACACAATTGGATGAACCAACTACATTAAAATCACCAGATTAGATTTGCACTTGATGCTAATCAGGGTATCATTTGGCTTGCTGAATGGGGACAAAACAAAGCCAGCCACCAGTGAATACATATGGGAATCTTTTTCCCAGATGAGCCACACACTTTTGATTTCATTCCCCACAGTCTTCAGAACCTGGCATCTGCATTTAAGCAAGACCTGTCCTGCACAGTTGCCTTTTATTTTGCTGTTGGTTTTGTGGTCTGGGTTTGCTTGGGTTTTTTTTTCATGTGTGTGTGTGCGTGTTTTATTTGGTTGGTTTGGTTTTGGTTTTTTGTTTGACACGGTCTCAATTTAAAATAATGAGAGATTTTTCCTGGCAGGAACAGTGTTTTCTTGAGATTTGCTTACTAAGCCTGCCATTTGACATGCAAAGTTTGATGGTTTTAGCAGGTAGAGCTGGGTCAGAGCAAAGGAAACTCGTCGTGGTTAAGGTCAGTTGGAGGAGAGTATGATTTCAGCTGAACAATACCCAAAGTGTTATATATGTTAATAAAACATCATGAAAAGACACAACAGTTAGTTTAGCTAGACTCCCTTCAAAACAGCCTTTAAAAGTCATTTTTCCTGAACTATTTTTTTTTTTAAACTATCTCATTACAGAAGAGGAGGAATGATTTTTAATCTTTTCTGTGTATGCAGGAGAGAATCTGTTCAAAAACTGTCATGCTGAAACACAGCCTCTTGGACATACCCAAGACCATTTTAATAAAGAATTAGAAATAACCATGGTAAAAGTATCCTTCATCTTTACTCACTAATAAACTCTTCAAAGAAAAATCATCTTTATGTATTTCAGAAGTCCCCCTGAGAAGAGGGACTGAGAAGAGGAGTTACATTTCCAAGTGTTTTTAATAGATGTGCTGGGCACCTTCTACGTTATACACACGTATGTACAGCATGAGTCATACAGAAATAATAAATGATAAACAAACTCCTCCAGCTTCCTTTTGTTGTGCATAAAAGCTTATCCTCTTGAGATGATTTTAAAGAAATTATATTAAAAGTAACAAGTAAATCTGTTTAAAGTTTAAGGAATTAATTACTCAGTTTATTACTGATGAATGATAGTTTAAGCTAAACACTTAAGATCATCTCTTTACTTGCAGTGCCCATGAACTTGTCTCCAACTTCTATCATTTATCCCCTTCCTTCTCTTCCCATCTATTTCTCTGATGTGTGTCTCTAATAATGCCCAAGACTCAGAATTGTGGCAGTGCCAAGCACAAACAACTGGCATGCACAGAAAGGGGCAAACCACTTTGTGTCGTCTAAGCTACAATATCACCGCTAGCAAAGGTTAAGTACAGGCAATTCTCCAAGGTAAAGAAGAAGATGAAAATGTGTCTACCCTCTGAGGACATTAATTTGTTTCCTACTTATAACTGCTCTGTGAGCTAGACCTAATTCGGGCCTCAATGTAGAGCTGAGCTCTGTCTGTCTAGAAAGAAAGTCTCTTTCTGTTCCCTGGTTTCAGCAGAATATGAACAGATATTTGGCCAAAACATTAGACTTGCAGAAGATCATTTTGGTGTTGCCTGTGCTGTGATTGAATAAGCTTGTGAGCTTTTGCAGATTTAATTTCACACATGTCAATAACTTGCAAAATGTTGAGTCAAGGAGCTAAAAGCCATGGCCCATCAATGTCACCTTGCAGCTTCTACACCGTGCAGTGACACAGAGCTGACTTCTGCCTGCTCTGAACAAGCATTACTGACCACCTAAAGTGTGCCTCCCTGAAAGGGACCCAAACCTGTGCATGCATATATGACAGCATTAAACTCCTGCTCTTTCCATTTCCAAGAATATTTCTAGTGGCAATTAGAGAGCTTCTTTTCTTTTCCTTAGTGGTACAAATCAGAAATATAGTTTGGGGCTCTTTCCTCCTAAATGTACACCACTCTCTATGGTATGAAAAGGCATCCAGCTATAAAAATGATGCTAAATACTGTAAGTTTTGACCTGCTGTGCATTTCACTCCATCCTCTCCAGCCACTGCTCAGTTCCTTCACAAAATAACAGAGAATTAGATCCAATGCTTCCTTTCATCTTGCCTGCTAAACTTTTGACAAATGTTCAGTGTTCATAATATCAGTCAGCCCCATTTCAAAGCCGCCTCGCTGCCTCCACAAATTCAAGTCTAACCCTTTGAGCCAAATCCACATGTAGTGGGGGGGGAAGAAAAGAAGAAAGCTATTCTATTTTAAATCTCCCCAGAGAAGATTGAGTGTATAGGATATTGCAGGTGCCAGTTATATTTATACTGCACAGGTGAATAATAGGTTGATTTACTCCATACACTATATTTATACCAAACATTTTTAAACCGTCATCTCAATTGCCCAGTTACCAGAGATCTGAATTCCAGTCCTATTAATGGAATCCTGAAAATACAGGACTCAGAGAGCTTCAATTTTCAAATTACAGAACCAGCATGAGATAAAAATGTAACTCGATTGCATCAGGGATGATAAAGATGCTTACCACGAGAAGAACAATACCTGAATCACTGTGTGTATCAGGTTCTCCTGCCACAGACTAACAACCTTTCTTTGATAGGATTCCTCTCCTCCTGATAAAGCAGAGCAGTTTACAAAGCTTTGTCTTTTGTTGTTTGCATCAGTTGTTCTTTGATGACTTAAGTGCCTTGTTTTCTGTATGTTCCTCAGCAGATGGAGGGCGAATTCTAGTTTTGGTAATTAGCAGATGGGTCATTGAACATCATTTTTAGTTAGCTAATATATTCTTTCTTTCTTTATTTTCTTTTCTTTTTTTTTGTAAAATAGAGGCTTAATGAACTATTTTACATCTAATTATTAATAATGGAAACTATGTGATTCTGAATTAGGCAAGTTACATAACTTATGTACTCAGTAAAAAGGCTCAGTCAGCTCTGGTCATGCAAAGCTCTTGCTTTCCTCAGAAGAGAAAGAATTGCCTAAGTGTAGGAAACAGCAGCTTGCCCCTTCTGCAACAGCTTTGTATTTGAAGCGACACAAATATTGAAAGAGGATCTCATTTCCATCATTCTCAGATCTGAAAATTTTGCTTTAAATGAAGCAAAAACTTGGCAAAGGTGAGACTGGGAATAGTTAGCAGAGCTAGGAGTATATTCTGTACTTCTGAGCTCAGCCAGCACTTGTGCCCTGTAGCACAGACCTCTCAAACAATGCAACATGGGAACAAGCCCTAATGAGAAACTTTCAGGGGCATAGGCCACCAGTCCTGGCTTGCAACAATGAAAGTTCAGCTGTCATAAGGGAGGAAAATACATGTTTCCACTTATCCATTTTTATTCCTTCTTCTACCCTTCCCTTCCTCCAACTCTCCTTTATCCAAGACAGACTGCTGTGCATTTCTCCCTCTGCATTAACTTCACCCCAAACAACAAAGTGAAAAATCTACAAATAATCCATAGGTGACTAAAGCAGCATTGTGCCTTCTTCCAGAGCTGGGAACTACACAGAACATGAGAAACAGACAGCTCTTGCTAAGGAACTATTAGATCATGTATTGTTGCATCCATTCCTTAGTGGTTAATACAGGTCAGGGTAGTTTAAACATCTTGAGGATGCTCTAAGTTATTCTTTGGACCTCAGGACTATAGCACAAGGTCACTTTTTCCTCACTTCCTTAGGTGTAGTGTGGATCTAACACAGCTGAGGATCTTGAAGCCAGACTCTAGGAAGGGTCAGGGAACTGTCAGCATCGCAGAGGAAAAGCAATTGAGAGATGATTAAAGGGCAGGGGAGGCTCTGAATCGGGGTGGTGGTTTAGCTTGGTGAAAAGATGAATTTAGTCCCTGACAACCAGAAAATGTCCTTCAGTTTGGGTTATTTCTTGGAGTCTAATTAAATTATCTTGGGTGTCTTTCTCTCCGTAATGCTCATCAGGAGGCTGACAGATTCAGTTCCTGCATCTCAGGAAAAATTGCATCCATATGTCAGAGGAAAAATCACAGTCTTCAGCCACGGTTTTGAGAAGTATCACATAAATAAATAGAATCACAGAGCTGTTCTCTGTGAGATCTCTCCCTTTTCTCCCTCTCACACATACAGGCTCCTCACTGGCAAGGAGGCCTATGCAAAGGAGGAGAATTTCTTCAGGGATACAAAGTGCATCCTGCTTGCACTGAGTTTTTCAGACTGTCTTGAACAGATCATTCATGATGTATGAAAGCCAAGAGAACAATATGGAAAGCAGATTGGCTATGCACCTACAGCCTGATGCCAACTTGGCTCTCCATTTAGAGGCTGACATCATCTCTGGAAAGAGTTGGAGCCACAAATCAGTTTAGCCTGAAAGGAGGACACTCTGCACAGCTATGGGTAGGCTGAATAGTACCATGCTGAGGCTTCATGACACAGTGAGTTATTAATTACCCATGATTTGGATGTGGAGGAGTATCTTACCTTCAAATTCATGATATTAGTTTGGCATCAAGTGTATTCTGCTCTAGACCATACTAACTCAAAGCCTATAGAATATGGCAGACTTACAAAAAACCACAGAAGGTTGCCCACATGAAAACTGATTTTAAAACCCCAAAATACAGAGATTTGAGGCCTCCATATTTTCACACCATTTCCAAAGATTCCTTTTTCCAAAGAGGCACCAGCAAAGTTAAAAAGCTGGGGACTAATAGGAAGTATTCCTGCAGTGACAGAGCTCACAACTGCTGAGCTGTGTTCTAAGCATTCATGTGTCATTCAGAGACTGCACAAGATCATCCTATTTGTTTGCCACTTGCTTTAACAACAAGGGGGAAGAGGAAGGGAGAGTGAGCGAAGCAGCAAGCGGTGTGAGCACTCTGAAGCAGATGAGGATACTGTTACTGGGTATTAGGGGATCAGCCTGACGAAAGGATTCATTTTGGCATCCCAGAATTGCAAGAGATCAGAGGAACCTTGGGGATGTTTTTAGATTCTGGATTCCAAGATGCCACTCCTACTGAAACCTGAGCACGACCTTGAATACTGATGGACAGAGCAAGGCATAAGGTTACCACCCAGCCTTTCTGCAGTGATCTGCTAGTGAGAGGCCATGAACGTGTTACTGGTTCACTTAATCAAAGAATAACATGCTGTCCTTAGCAATAGCATGACCAAGGTGTTGACCTAGTTGAGCAATCAACTAACTCACACCAAGCCAAAGAATCTCAGGCTCTTGGATTTCTCTTCTCACCCTGTTTCACGTGTAAGGTGTCTGGGGGAGCGCTGGCCTGCCGCATGCTGAGGTCCTGGTCTCACTAAAGCTGGTGACAAAACTCCTGCTGGCTCAGAGGATCGTGCCTTCTCCACCAGGCTTAAAGTACACATGTTTATTTACTAACTCACTCACTTTGCTGTCCTCCTCTCTCTCCTGAGAAAGGAAATAATCTTTAAAAACCCCAATCTCCTCTGCTTAATCACAGCACCTGTACTGCACCCAGTCTGAAGGTAATGCTACTGTAAGTGCTATTGGCTCTCTAAATGCTTCATTTGGCTCCACTGTTTTCTCATGGGCTCAGCATTCAAGCTCAGTCAGTCTAGTTTCATGAGATCACTGCAATGCCATATAAAAGTGTTGCTCCTGCCCTGACTGGAGTGCTATGACTGTTGGGGAAGACATGGCAGAACATAGTGCTGCAGCAACAGGAGCACTGAGGACCATGTTTTGGTCCTTCTCTAGCTGCAGACGGGTTATCTTCCAAAGGACAGACAGATGGCCATCTAGTGAGAACAGGAGATAACCATTTCTAAATACCACCCCAATCTGCATATATAAAAATGCTTTTTAGGACTACAAAACCCCGGGTATTTGGAGGCTTTTATATGGGAGTTTTTCATGAGTCACGTGAGAAATACCTGTAAATACAAAATACATACAACCACTGCTCCTGTTTGTCAAACATCTGAAAAGATAAACACACACACATACAAGTATTTTTATGGCAGGAAAAGAAAAAAGGAGAAAAAAGTAGCAAGTGCCAGCTGATGCTTACTCCAGCTGTAAGTGACAGCAGAAATGCACATCACATATGCACACACACACCTCTCAAGCTGGCATCTAGGAGCGAGTTGTGGCTTCTGTGTAAGATGTAGCCCTGTGTGGTTTATAAGCAGCTCTACTGCAGCAACCTTTAGAGCAAAACTTGAAAACGATCTATCAATTCCTGTGCCCCAGTTAATGCAAGAAAAGTAACAGGAACCAAGGGTTTGTCAATGCAAAGGAAATACCTAACCACTTCGGTGGCCTCATACACATTTCCCCAATAAACAGATGAGCAGATAGAGAGGAGCCTTGCTTGCTTTCAGGCTGGATACAAACCCCAAATCTACTATGCCACAGCTGTTGGGGTAAGCTGGCTCTGCTTGCTTAAAAAAAAAAATACAATTTAATTAAAACAATCAGGTAAAACACATGCAGCAAGTCAGAGAGTGCATGCCACAGCACACTCTAGTTGAGAAAACCAATAATCATTCAGGAGGAAAATCACTGTAGATTCCACCAGCAAGGAAAAACAAAGCATAAAGCTCTTCTTCTAATCTTTTTTAAGGGTGTAAACGTATTGCAACATGCATGTTATCATCTTGCACTGTTGTACCTGAATAGGTTGACTTCCCATCAGATCAGAAAGCTGTTATGCAGCTACAGATAAACAGAAGTTTGAATAAATATGCTTCTGAGTCATCATCCATCAACCTCTCATTTAATCATTTAGTGGGAGGGTGAATGTTTGTGATGAGAGCCTGGTGGAGCACAACAGAGGTTAGGAACATGCTCAGTCCTTTTGCTCACTGCTCTCCAGCCCAGGGAAGCGAGGGTCCCTGCCCCAGCAGTGAGGGAGCCAGCAGCTTCCTTTTGTGTCTGCACTAACACAGCTGCTCCGTTTGACCTCTGGTATCCTCACTCTCACAGCCTCTGAACAGGGACTGCCAATCACACCAAACTGTGGAGCTGGTTTGCAACAGTCCATAATATCAGCATATTTCTAATGGCAGGGGGAGATAGATCTTTGTCAGTAACATGAGCTGTGCAGGCTCTGTTGAAAGCTGAAGTGATCTGTTGAAGTGAAGTGCTGAAGTGATCTCCCCACAGACTGCAGCACATGGAAAGCAAACACTTGGGACAAGAGACTCATCTCCCTAAAATCACAAAATCACAGAATAGTTTGGGTTGGAAGGGACTTTAAAGGTCACCTAGTCCAACTGCCCTGCAGTAAGTAGGGACATCTCCAACAGGATCAGGCTGCTCAGAGCCCAGTCCAATCTATCCTGGAATGTTTCCAGGGATGGGGCTTTTACTACCCCTCTGGGAAACCTGTGCCACAGTTTCACCACCCTCAGCATAAAAATGTCTTCCTTATATCTAGTCTCAGTCTCCCCTCCTAAAACCATTGCCCTTTTGGAACAGGCTTTGCTAAAAGATTGTCCTCATCAGTTTGATAGACCCCCCTTTAACTGCTGACAAGCTGCCATAAGGTCCCTCTGGAGCCTTCTCTTCTCCAGGCTGCACAACTCCAACTCTCTCAGCCGTTATCCAGTCCTTTTCTGTAGCCTGCTCTGGACATGCTCCAAAGTGAAACACTTTCTCTAAAGTGAACAGACTTACAGAACAACATTTTGGGGATGACAGTGAGTGCAGTCATGCATCTGTGCATGCAGCTCTCCACTGGAACTGTGACTGCACACAGGCAGGAGAGGATTGCTCACCACTCACAGTAACTCCCAGTAGCTCAAATCCAGCAAGGCAAAACAAGTGTTGTGACTGTAATCTGCCTCTTAAGAAAGGAAATTCTCATTAAAGATTAAGAGGAAAAAAAGCCATCCATCTGTCAGGTGTAGGTTTCCTGCCTCTTGAAAGAGCTGAGAAAAGAAACAAAACTACACACTGGAAGGGAAAGAAAGCACGAGGAAGGAGAAGCCTTCCTTCATAGCTCCTTTGAAATCAGAGCAGTAGCACTGATGTGCAGCACTTGAAAAGGCCAGAGCATGATGAAGGGAAAAAGAAATAAACAGTGATGGTTAGATGGATATCCTGAGCTACCTGAGATGCTTCTGTGCCTCTTTCACTGTCCAAAAGACAATGTTACACACTGCAATGGTCTTAACAGATACTGAGGGTTGGAAATAACAAAACCATTTCTTGTTATTACTTGCACTTTAGTATTCTTTGACCAGTGGGGCACCACAAAGTGCCTGTGTACAATGCTTGGATGCATAAAGAGAAGCTATAGATGCCAGTATAGTTACAAATGAGTAGAATGTTGGGGTTAGAAGAGACCCATCAAGGCCATCTGGTCAAAAAGGTAGTAGCTAAGTTTGGACAAGTCTTTCAGCTGCATCTACTATACTGCAGAGTACTGTACTGCATCTTTTTTTCTCTCCAAAAGTAATAGGCACAGAAACCAGCTGAAGCAAAAGGAAAGTTCATTCTTATCCATAAGCACCGTATCAGTCAGGATTCAACCTCTATGCCCAGAAAATTTGCTTGAAATCTCTGCTTCAAAACACAAGCCTTGAACAGGCAAACCTGTTCAGAGGACAAAATGACTGAGAAAGAGGTATGGTAATGCCTAGTAGAACAGAGCCTCAGATGCAAGGCTTTTATACACCATAATGACATAGCAATACACCCAAATACCAGTTAAAAAAAAACAAAAACCAAACATCAAATTATCAGACCCTGTTTTGAAGCTCTGTCAATGTATAATTTAATCTTGGGTTTGAATAATTAAAAAACCCACCAATATTTAGCAATTGTATTTACACATTTTCCCATTATAATATGACTTACAACACGTTTTCAAAAGGCAGAAATGTGTGTGTGTGTGACATATTGTCTGGGAAAAGGGAGGAAAGCAAAAATTTTGGTTCCTTTGAATGTCCTTAATGATCTCTAAAGGAAGTTTGAACACAGAATCATAGAATCAATAAGGCTGGAAAAGACCTCAGAGATCATCAAGTCCAACCTATCACCCAACACCTCATGATTAGCTAAACCATGGCTTCAAGCGCCACGTCCAATCCTTTTTTGAACAGCAATCTCGTTGGGTAGGACAGCACGAAAAAGGCAGAGTTAGGCACAGAGGAAAGCAAGAGAAGCTGCAGCAAGGTGAAAGCTATGTAAGGGAGCACAGAATGTAGTCAGGGGGGTTGCTAGGTGGATCACAGAGCAAAGGTCACCAAAGGAACAGGGCCCAGTTCCAACCTCTTCCAGCAGTAACCATGAGCCAGATGGGATTGTCACCATGGACATTTCCCCAGTGCCACTGACAATGCCCAGGAATGCTCAGGAGTCCCTTCCTCCAATCTCTAGCACTTTTTGTTCTGCCTCTACAGAAGTGGCTCTCCCAGAAGGTTCACCCTCAGCATCTTCACTCACTTTGGAGACGAGGGGATCATTTGGTTTTCAACAAAAGAATGCCTCTTATTTTCTGCAGAGTTTTGTGATTTTTCAAGTAGGCAAGTGAATGAAATGAGCATCCAGATCCCACTTAAAATAGATCCTGACACTTTCTCTCAACCCACAGGTTTGGGTTTTGAAAAGGATAATGGACTTTTAATACTAGGTGGAGTCTACTCATGGACGGAACTCAGCTGTGTGTGGGGGGGATCTGGAAAAGTTACTTTCACTATATCCTGAACAGATATTTTTGGCATCCTTTATTTCATATTGTCCTATTGGGGAGAAAAGTCTCTGAATTAATGTTCTCTGAACAGTAAGCTACCGGCAGGGGGAAGTCATCAAAAGCTCTTAACTACATTTATTTAACACAGAGAAAACGAAAATGTTAGGTGTGCCTATCTGGATGACAACGCGGAGGACAAAACAGTACAGTGCTCACCCTGAGCTCCCTGACTATGATACCTGATTGCATTCCCATGCACACCAGAACAAATGCAACACCAGCTTGGTTCTGTCAAGAAAATCTGGCATGACATACACAGACCTGAGGTCACAGAGCCCCCTGGCTACAGCCTTTTAATTGAAATATCCGCTGTATTTAAGACACCAAAAGAACAACCAGCTGAATCATCACAGGAGATCCTAATGGAGCATCTATCCTGCAGAAAACACGCTGTACCACATGTGCAGCTGACATTACCAGCCTCAGACATCAGTAGGAGGTATCATGAAAATTGATATAAGGACATCAGATTTAATCCTTAGCCTAGAAGCATCTGGAGCTAACGCTAAATTGTTACCTTTAGCTCCCGGTATTTTCTGTAGTCTAGTTTTATCTTTCCTCACCAGATTTCAGTCCAAAGACAAGTCTTCATTGCTCAGTTAATCCACATGAGTTAAAGTAGATCAAGGTGAAAGGAGGCACACAGCAGCACAAGGTAACCAGATGACTTCACAAGAAGATCAGACTTGTGCAGGGAGCATAAACATGTTTGGATCTGCTGAGCCTTAGCCTAGGCTTGGTTTAAAACCCCTTCAGCAGTCAGACAAGGGGTATTTGTGCCTAGTTTTGATGCAGAGATGTCTTTAGTGAGTGACCAACACTTGAGTTATAACTTGAGCTAGCTCTGGAGTAAAATAAACTTTAAACCCACTGATCCCACACACTATTTGCCAAGAGAACATGAAGACAAAAGGAGGGTAGGCGTGAGCTGGGGGTTGGAGACCACAGAAGCATAGGATGTTCTGTGTTGGAAGAGACCTTTAAAGGTCATCTAGTCCAACCCCCAGTACTCCTCCTCCTTCTGTCCCACCTGGGTCCAGAAGACATGCCTGCCTGCTGTGTTGCCTTCTATCTCAAGGCACACAACTATTCCTCATTCAGTTGGATGTCACAAGCTGGAGTGCTTGTTTACAACCAGAATTTACGTTCCCTCATTATTGTAATTGTTCAGCTCAGTACTGTAATTTGAAATCTGCAGCTTCTGATAATAAAAGCACTGAAGTATGGAACTTGCTGTCACATCTCTTATGCTGTGGCCTAGATGTGCTTCACATCACATCAGGGATCTGCTGTCATGCCTTATCTCTCTCTGATTCATCTGTCTTAGTCGCCTCCCATGGAAACTGAAGAGCTAGAGCATCAGGGAGGGAAAGTGGTTGTGTGCTGTGCTCAAGGTGCCATGCTAACCCAAAATATGGATGCAGCTGGAACACAAACATGAGCCTGACAGCTGGATAATTCACCCAGTGGCTTTGGGAATCTCATGGAATCACAAATAAAAAAATAATTTTAAAACATTATTTCAGCTAGTTTTAGGTAGGAAATGAAAATCTATAGATAGCTAAACGTAACACAGAACTGTCTTGATTTTGTGAACATTTTATTCTGATGCTTTCTGGAAATGCTTAGATTATCCATTTTCAAACCCAATTTTCATCTCAAATTCTTCTATTTCACCTGGTATATGAGATAAAAGAAATAATAATGATCAGGAGGAAACACTGTGCACAAGCCTCTCCCTGCCCAGCTTCCCTCCTGAAATTTCATTCCTTTAGCTTCTCACAACTTTTGGCATTAATTCCTTTTGGGAATTCATTGGGGGGGGGGGGGGGGGGGGGGGCACAAAATTAAACTGGAAAAAAAAGGGATTCCTATACATTTGGATATAAAAGCCAACCAGTTCCCACCCATCCCTTCTTAAAATTAGACTGTGGAGATGCTATTGCACAAGAGAGACCTTCACAGCGTTTTCCAGCTCTAAGCCAGTTTGAATTCCTCAACTGAAGCACGTCACACATCATAAACCCTGGTGCCATGTGCCCATGGTTTGGCAGGCTTCGCAATGCTGCAGGTTTCACTTTGTTTTGACATCTGAGAAATCCTTGCTGATGGTGACAGGAGAGGCCAGAAGGGAATATGAAAAGCAGCTGGACAGTGCTGGAGGAAGGAATCAGTGAAGGCTTGCCTCCAGCCTCATCAGTTTTGGTTTTTCATTGAGCCCAGGCTTGGATCAACTCCTGTCTGTAATTTTCCATAGAAAATAGACATTTTTACTCAGGCTTTTCTTTTATTGTCAGGTCTTTAGTATGCAAAGTTTTTAGTCTCTGCTTTTAGTCTCTGGTGAGGATGGAACAGGCCAAGAGAAAAGAAAGATGACCTGCCTCACTGGATACTTTGGTATGTTGCTGCAGATAGAGTGGCAGGACTGGTGCCACCGGCACAAGGAGCCAGCCTTATTTAGCAGCCAGTCTACCGTGTCATGCAGACGGTAATCTGAGATCCTTTGGTTCTGCTTCTTTGAAACACCTGCCCCTGGTCCTGCAGGGCTCAAATGTCAGCAGGCAAGGACAGAGAACAAGTGCCTTTCCAGTCTCTCTGTCTGGCAAGCTACTTTTCAACTCCCCTCTTGCTTTCCACATCACGCAGGTATATTCCTTTAAGCCAGGGAGGGGCTCAGACAAAGGAAAATATACAATAAAGGATTGCAAGTTGGAAGGACAAGTATCTTCAGGGGTCTGAATAAGGAGGTGTGCAGCAAACACTGAAGAAAAGCCAGACTGATGCTGGCAGCAGCGTGATCTCTCACAGAGCACTGCAAACTAAAGGTGGGTCGTGGGGAGCAAGTGTGCAATTAATATAGCCTGAACTGCTCCAGGAAACAACTCACAAAAAATCAAAACCTTTTCCTGCACCTTGGATTCAGAGGCAGGAACAGAGTGAAGGCATGGAGTAATGGAGCTGGAGTGCTCAGTAAATAGAAAGGCTTGTTCAAAAGGGATGGACACTCTAAAAGTCAGTGAGAGTAAAATGAAGCTCAAGTCCTCTCAAAAACAGAGCATGTCTGGATCAGTCACCATTAACCCCACTGAGGAGAATGGCTCAGCAACACAGAGGCAGGCAGGCAAGATCTCTGACCCTGTACAACAGGGCAAGCACCGTTTCTAATCTCTCTGTTCACAAGAATTAGAACTGCTTAAAGCTGCTGAATAATTTCTGCTAAGTCACAGAGAGACATCTGCTAATTCTGCCGGTGTAAAAGGAGAGCTACAGACAGAAATATTGCAAAAGAGACTTACAATTACTCCAGGTTTTTAAACCTCAGTCAGCTGTCCCACAAGCAATATGCATTCTTACACTGGTCCTTTAACAAGGATCACGTCTCAAATGTGCAAGGAGCATTGTGTTGATGCATGGAAGTCAGCTGAGTATTCTCACACTGCACTTGGGAAAGGTTTTTAACAGAAGGGTTTTTTCCTCTCTGGTATGATTGAAAGTATCACAGTATCACTGAAGTTGGAAGAGACCTCAAAGATCATTGAGTCCAACCTGTCACCACAGACCTCATGAGTAGACCATTCCAGACTAGACAAGTCTTCTGCAGGACAGGAAATGTGTAACACACATAGAAGGATATCATACAAGAATTAGAGGAAAAAGCTTACTCCAACCCTGGATCTATTCCTGTTTAGGATTATGGCAGTTCTTCATAAAATAGCTGTTGGAGGTATCCAACTTCTGCATACTGCAAAGATGTGATGAAACTGGACTCTTCTCAACTGCTCAACAAGAGTAAAATGAAGATAGATCCTCAGAAAATGAACCAGAGCCCTTCCTTGGGCAGAGCCTTGCTTGTGAAAGTCCTGTATGCTGTAATGGGACACGGCTACTAATGCTCTTTGGCTTGGAATGCCAAACAAGGACTAGCTTCTGTTTTTCTGCACCATTACATCCTGAGAGTTACCTGAATGAAATCTATTGGTTTGGATCAATATTCTACTTTACACCCAGCAGCATCCCCACGCTGCTCACAAGAGCTGCAGTCCCTGCCATCATGTGCTCCTGCTGGTTTACTTTCTTGATAAACTGCATCCCCCCCAAGTCATTAATATTTTAGAGATGTTTTGCTCCACATTCTGTAACTAGTTTTAATAGACACTTCCTACAGGTTTGAGATGATCTCTGCCCTCTGTCTCTCCATGCTGTAATGAAAGAGGTGGTGTGGAAGTCATTTGATAAGCTCCTGTATCATTCCAAAATCCTACACATGGAATAAATAACTGCAGAGGAAAGGCTCCATGTGTCCCAAAGACTCTCTGTAGTCTGACACCATGAAAATGCTTTTAATAGCTTGTTCCACCAAACAGTGAAACATACATTAATAGAAGACATCCTCTCTTCCCCTGCCATGAAGGGGACAACACAGTATAGACAAAAAGCTTTCAAATGGGCTCTTTCTGCTAGCCTGCTCAGCAGGTTTGGGGTTCCTCTTTTAGTTTCCTTTTTTTCCCTACACTAGAAATACAGCTTTAAATGATGCTGAAATGCAGCTATAAATGATGCTGTAGCCTTTCAAAGAAACATAGAATTGGTCAGAAGAGTCCTCCAAAGGTTGTTTAGTCCAGATCCCTGCAGTGAGCAGGGCCATCTTCAACTAGATCAGGTTGCTCAGAGCCACAGACAACCTGACCTGAAAAGTTTCCAGGGATGGGGCGTCTGCCACCTCTCTGGGCAACTGGTGTCAGTGTTTCACCACCCTCAGTGTAAAAAATTTCTACCTTACATCTAGGCTCAATCTCCTGTCTTTTAGTCTATTACCCCTTGCCCTGTCAGAACATGCCTTGATGAAAAGACCACACCTTCTTTCTTACAGGCCCCCTTTAATTACTGAAGGCCCCAATAAGGTCTCCACAGAGCTTTCTCTGCTCCAGGCTGAACAACTCCAGTGCTCTCAGCCTTTCTTCATAGCACCATCTTTCTGTCTGACCCTCAGAACTACCTGTTCTCACACTTTATCCCATCATGCATCCACATTAGTCCTTGTATTTAGGGTCTCTACTGCATTTCTTCCACCACTGCTTTCCTTTCCTTTCTTCAGATGCCTTTTAAAACATATTAGTTATACAAGAACCCCTTTTCATTGAGATTCCTGGTAGTTCAGTTGTCTATCGACTCTAAACCACACAGCACAAGATGACAATGCTGAGGAACATCTCCCTTTGTGAGGCAGGCAATAAGCTCTCTGCACCCCACAGCTCAGCAGCTTGGATTCTGGCTGCATGCTCAGGGCAGCCTGACCAACATGAACACACGATGTTATCCAGATGGCTTTAGAAACCTAATCATCATTGTGTCAGCAGCCACCTCCTTTCTTATCACGGGATTTTTATCTGCAACTGCCTTGAAGTCAGGTGGTACACTAATCTTTCTGCATACAGATAGATCTCATCACTAACACTAATGAAACCATAAATCAGTTCACCAAAAACAACTAAAGAAATTCAGAGCAGAAAGTTGGAAGCACCTTTACAATTGATTCATAACGTGACATGGCTCCTCTGTAGTACTGGAGAGCTTATATGCTAGAACTCTCAGTATCAGCAAGGTTAGAAGAGACCTCAAAGATCATCTAGTCCAACCTGTCACCACAGACCTCATGACTAGACCATGGCACCAAGTGCCACATCCAATCCCCACTTGAACACCTCCAGGGATGGTGACTCCACCAACTCCCTGGGCAGCACATTCCAGTGGCGAACGACTCGCTCAGTGAAGAACTTTCTCCTCACCTTGAGCCTAAACTTCCCCTGGCACAGCTTGAGACTGTGTCCCCTTGTTCTGGTGCTGGTTGCTAGAGAGAAGAGACCAACCCCCTCCTGGCTACAACCACCTTTCAGGTAGTTGTAGAGGGCAATGAGGTCACCCCTGAGCCTCCTCTTCTCCAGGCTAAACAATCCCAGCTCCCTCAGCCTCTCCTCATAGGGCTTGTGCTCAAGGCCTCTCACCAGCCTTCTCTGGACACGCTCAGGTGTCTCGATGTCCTTCCTAAACTGAGGGGCCCTGAACTGGACACAGTACTCAAGGTGTGGCCTAACCAATGCAGAGTACAGGGGGAGAATCACCTCCCTGCTCCAGCTGGCCACACTATTCCTAATGCAGGCCAGGATGCCATTGGCCTTCTTGGCCACCTGGGCACACTGCTGGCTCATGTTTAGGCAGCTGTCAATCAGCACCCCCAGGTCCCTCTCTGTTTGGGAGCTCTCCAGCCACTCTGACCCCAGCCTGTAGCTCTGCATGGGTTTGCTCTGGCCAAAGTGCAGCACCTGGCACTTGGACTTGTTGCATTACATCCTGCTGGACTCCACCCATCTGTCCAGTCGGTTGAGGTCCCTCTGCAGAGCCCTTCTGCCCTCTAACTAACATACTCCAGAAAAGAGGCAGGTTGCTTTGCAATGTCAGCAGCAGGGAAGTGACTTGTGGCAAGCAAACAGATAAAATTGAGATAAGGAGCAAAAAAAGCAGTTCTGAAAATCAGGGCAAAGAAAGGAAAGGTTTAAAACATTATAGTGCTTATTAACCAGCACCATCATTTTACCCCAGTCTCTCGTGCCTTCTCCCTTAGCAAATGGTTGGCCATGAAAGGGCTGTTGAGCAGCAGCACTCCTCTCTGCTTGTGTGGCTGTTGTTCCAGGTAACAGGAAGGGAAGAACATCTGGGCACAGACACTTGTGCTACTGGTGCTGCCCAAAGGTTTACAAAAGCTGTCTAGCAGCTAACTGTGCATGACAAAAATCTAAACAACATCCTCTTGTCATTCACATTTCGGAACAGAAGAGTCAGACTCAAAGGTCAAGTGTCAGGTCAGCCAGGAGACAGGGTTTCCCCTGGTGCAAGCATGATCAGTGTCATTAACTGCCCTTTACTTCTGAGATTGCCTGCTCTTAAGTTGAATATTGTGTCTATTAAGAAGGTAACCTACAAAGCATGGATTACAGACCACTGAATGCACAGGTGAAGGTTTAAGCAGGCTCTGGATCTCTTAGAGTTACCTTGATATTTATTTAAAGGACTGGATACTCACATGCAACTGTGCCAAGTGTCAATTATGGAGCTGAAAGAGAAAGAGGGCTCCAACTGGGCCAGTAAAAAGCAAAATAGGGCAACCCTATAATGCTTTTGTGATCAGCACTCCTTGCAGTGGTGCTTTATCAAGCACAAATTTCATTTCCTTCTCCAGACAGTTTTACTGTCAGCAGAACATTTCTATTTTGGAGATTGTATTTATTTTTCCTGTTGTTAATTGCCAGTGGTAGAACACAATAAATATGCACCTAGACATGCAGATGTGCATATGTACAACACACTTTTTGTATAGAGCCTTCAAGTTTTAAGGATATCACCAAAGGCAAAGTTCAGGCTGCAATATGAAGGAGAGTATCCTGGCCTCTCCTGCTAACATACAGCAGCAGCAGCAAAAATGCATTAATCCTGCACTCCATGAAGCCTGAGAGCATACAACTGGATGTGCTGTTTCTAGGTCTTATTCATCTTCTAACCCTACCACATGCAGAGTGTTTGGCAATGCATGCGTGGAGAACATGGAGAAGAGACAGAGATGAAGGCTTCCCAGGTCTGCCACCACTACAAGAAGTGACAGTCCAAAGAAAGAGGCTTGGAACTCCTTTCCCCCCACACCCCTTTTTTTCTTATCATGAGGAGGATGTAACCTCGGGGATGCAAAATTAACTTTAGAAGCTTTCTTTAAAAACTGATTAGGCAGACAGATCTGTGTGGCTTCAGATGCTTTGTGAGAGCTTTTTTCACCCCCTCCTTCATTTCAGCTTATTTAAAATTAACTTACATTCTCACCTATACTTAAGCAGAAACTGTTGCCATGGCAACACTAGAGGTCTTCTAAATTCAGCATATGATGTAAGCAACACAAATGAGTCCCTATAGAAAGGGATACTGGCAGCAGATGCAGCCAGTTCTGCAAGGCTTTCACCCAGGGGGAAACAGAGGTAGGAGCAGCCGCTGCTGCCCTCCAGAGCTCTGGGCTGGGAGGCACCTCTTGTCCTTTTCCCTTCTCAGGTGCACAGAGAGCTGAAAACTGGGAGACCAAGGCTCTTTAATGAGCTGGGAGAAAGGTGCCCCCAGAGCTGACCCCAGAACTGCTGTATCTGAAAATCAACAGAAGCATAGGCCCAGAGAGTTCAATTGCAGCCCATTGTGAAAGAGGGAGCATGGTTCACCTCTGCTTTGCACTTATTCCTCTTTTTCTCTGTTTTCAGGTGCCTGGCCTACATCACTGGGGCACCAGCAATATCCTGCAGCACGTGGCTCAAGGGGCAAGACAACACCATTCTGATTTTCACAGAGCTGATCACATCCCAGGTTCAGAGACAGCACCAGGGTGAAGCAGTCTTTGCCATCATCACCTGGGATGCAGACGCTTGTGGGATGTACCAAGCTGTCAGCACTCCTGGCCAGAACACCCAGGTTACAAGAAGTGTTGTGCTGGTCTACTCCATTTCTACACTGCCTCTTATCCTGCCTGTACATCTTTGCACTGAAACACAAAGCAAAAAGAGGTTCAGTCTCTACCATTCCCTCCACCATTTTCTTCTTGACTCAGATCACTAACGCTCCCAGGTAATGAACAACTCCTCATCAGCCTGCAGTGAGACCACTCAGTCATTTCCCACAGAGTGCTCAGCTGCTAGCAGAGAGTAGCAGTTAGTGGTTTGGGCTTGAGCCACAGCAGAGAGCCCATTCCTTCATGCCCTGCACAATGCATCTGCTGAGAACTATTCCAGATGGCGCACACAGAGAAATCCTCTTTAAGACGCTCATCTCCCTCCCACCTCTGTTACTTGCCTATGTATTCCTAGGCTTTTCAGGATTTTAATTCTCCTCCCTGCCTCTGAATCCCAGGTTTTGTGGAGTTTCCTAGTGTTCATAAATCCCTACACCACATTGATTTAACAATAGCAACAAGATTAGATCTAAAACACAGGGAGAATTTAAAGGATAGATACGGTGCTGCTGTTCTCATACACAATAAGGCAACGTTTTATAGGTGATGAGGCCAAAATGAAGGCTGTATTTTTGTGTCCTTTCACTCTTCATATTGAAACATTTTACAGACTGCTGCATCAACAAACCCAGAGTTTACAGTGGGGCTCTTTATGACAAGGGTGTCAGAATCCAGCATGGGAATTTGAGGAGGGCAGAAGCTATTTTTGTACAGTTATCATTTGATCTCCCTGGACTATCTTTATCACAAAGCATTGTGAGGATACATACAACAACATATAGCCTGTTTCACTGAGCTGCTCTGCTTCCTGCATCAAAAACATGCTGGTGACTCTGCCTGAGCAAAGAATAGAGGAACAGGTTAAACAAAGCTTTTGTCCTTTTTTTTTTTTTCTTCCTTCAATTGCCTTCTAAATAAATGAATAAAGTAAACAGCAGCAGCAACAGCTACAAAAACACCCCATGGGGCCATTGGTGAATTTGTCTAGTAGGTGCCAACTTCCCAGCTTCTGCAGCTCTCATTTCTACTGCAGTTGCCTCCTCCAGATATTTTCAAATCAATCTAGAAGCACATAATGGATGAGATACTCTCCTGCTTTCGAGCTCTGGAGATTTCAGCTCTGTGGAAGCTCAAAGAAAAACCCAACCAAAAATCCAACCCAAAACTAAACAAAACAAGCCTGCTTCTGCTCACCCTCTGTGGACTTGGCACACACTAAGTTGCACCAGAACTATATTTATCACTTAATTGTTTCCTATTTATACATTTTAATCTTCTTAAGCAACAGTGACAGAGTTCAAGGGTTAACCATCCCTGGAGATGTTCAAGAAATGTGTGGACATGGTTTAATGGCCATGGTGGTGTTGAGTTGATGGTTGGACTGGATGATCTCAGAGGTCTTTTCCAACCGAAACAATTCTATGATTCCATGTTAGAGGTCCCTTCTAACCATTCTATGGCCTTTTTTTTAATTCCAAACTTCACTCTTGCTATTCCTACCTCCTTACCCATGAGTGAATGTGCTTAGCAGACTGCTGCTGCTGATTGAACTTCTCTGGTGGCCTTTGATTAGCCGTGGTGGCTTTTGGAAGTGTTCCTACGGTGCACAGAAGCAGGCAGTCACAGGCAGAGCTGGGTATGTGGTTCCCAGTTCTTTACTGTTCCCAACCTTACATAATTACATTAAAACTGGTGGAAATTAAATACAAATTGTAGTAAATCAGAATGCCACACCTTTCCAACTGCTTTATCCTGGTGTGAGTGGCTGCATAATAAGGGGAGATTGGACGTGGCGCTTGGTGCTATGATCTAGTTGTGAGGTCTGTTGGAACAGGTTGGACTTGATGATCCTTGGGGTCTCTTCCAACCTTAGTTACTGTGATACTGTGATAATATGCCAGTCAATGGGAAAGCAGCTTTAAATTTTTACCATTTCAAGAGGAGATTTAAGCCTCTGTGGAAGTGGTCCACATAGGAGTAGGGAAGGAGAATCAATCTTTCTGCTTAGGGTTCACCAATCATCTCTTCTTTCTTTTTTGCTTAGGCCATCTTCACTGATATTCTCTACTCATAAACTGTAGAAGCCATCAGGAAAAAAAGTCATGTACAGACAGAGACAGTTCTGCTATCAGGGGAGAACCTGAAGTAGGAGAGAGAGTCATGGGATACTGCCAAGTATGTTCAAGCTGCACTCAGTCATGCTGGGACACTAACATCATCCTGTGCCTTTGTCAAGCAGCATTCCTCCATGCACAAACAGGTGTGGGAGCTCTGCTCTTGGGATCATGTGTCCCCCTCCCAAATGGGAGCCCAACAGGCCATCATTTCTCTTCCTTCTATGGCCTTCAAAACTGTCTCTAACATCTTAGTCTTTTGTATGTTTTGCTGGCAATGACCAACCAAGGAACTATCTGATTTGGAAAATGCCTTTCTCTTTAAGGACTAGGAAGCAGCAAGAAGTTTGGTAGCTAGATGGAGGAAATAAGAATCTGTCCATAATGATAAGGCCATATTCTAAGCCCTTCCAGCTCTAATACTACACCTCTTCAAAAAGCCTAGGAAGGATTCCTGCTCTGCTACTGCCTGTACATTATGTATTCTACAGAGAAGAGTCAAATTTCCATATAGCCATCAAACTCAGGAGAATCAAGTTTTTATCCACACAGAGACAAAAGCAGTATGAAATACCAGTCGAGAGAGACACAGAGAAATGCCCCCAGCAAATGCAGCACTCCAGTCCCTAACCCAGCACAGGATTCTTTCATATCCCACATCCACTTCTTTTACCCAGATATTTAAATGTATACATTTACACATGAACTCACACATGCACAGATGTGTACATAATATGAACATTCATTCCATCAGTCCAAAAGAAATAAGCACAATATAAGAAGAAATATTACCTGCAACAGGGAAGAGAGCAGAGTTTTTCTGTGGAAGATGGAAGAACCCGCATGCAAATGAAAGTAGCTGAGCCCTTGCTTACCAGCTGAGACACATAAACCACAATAATGAGTATGCTGTGAACCACACCAAGCAATGAGGCATTCTGCTCCACAGCTCAGGTGGAAAGCATACATGCAATCAGTTGAAGAGATCATTTTAACTGCACCTGGGAAGGAACTCAACAGCAACATTTGCCACACCTGCAGATGAGAGGCACAGGGCACTCAGCTGCCTTCACCCACCCATCCAAACACTAATTGGAGAGGCACAGGGCACTCAGCTGCCTTCACCCACCCATCCAAACACTAAATGAAGCCAGTGCTCTGAGGCTCCTCTCCCAAAATGGCTGGCTACTAAACAAAATGGGTAATCAGAATATTTCTAGAACAAAGTGTGTCTTGTTTCACTCCTAGCCTTAGCAAGTATGTCAGCTAGGGTGAGACATGACGAATCACAGGTCTGGCAAAACCTGAAGCATGTTGCTAGACAACAGGATGATTTCTTTACTGATAAAAATAAAAAACATAAGAACTGATGAAGCTAAAATGTAGTCAAGGTTGTTTCTGCCTTTTTTTTTGGGGGGGGGGGGGGGTTGGGTATGGTACCTGGGTGGTAACTTTTCCAGGTATTTTATGAAAGACAGCGATATGGGGAATGAGATGGTGAGGTACAAGGTGTGTTGCATGCTATGTAACAAGACTGAAAGACTACTTACTGCCTCTGTGCAAGTGCAGTTGGAACACCAAAGCAGTGGTCATGGTAGTAGGTTCCTTGAAACTGCCTAAGGACCTGGTAAAAGAGCATTGGACTTATTTAATTAGCTGTTAAATAAGGGAAAGGCTTCTGCTGTGTATTGATCTGACAAGGTGGCTGCAGTTACGGGGAAGAATCACACACAGGCTGCTAAAATGAGTTTATCTGAGTCTAGTTATAGACTCTTCTTTGCCATTTAGGTGGTATTTGACAGTAATAAAAGCAGTTTCTGAGTTATTTGAGAGAGTATTTCTGACACCTTAGGTCAACTGTCATTTTATTTCCAGGGCAGACACAGAACTGCTCTACCTGGAACTTATTTAGTAAAAAGTGGCCTGATCCCTGGATGGGGGTGGCCATGCCTGGTTTCTCATATCCCCTCCAACAGAACACCATTGCCGTTGTCAAGCCACACAGAGAATTTCTCATCTGTGGTCTGGCTTCAGCTGCCTGAACTCTGCTGGTATGTGTAAAAGCAGGGAACAAATTAACTGCCAATTATTTTTGAAGCTAGCTTCTGTCACTTTTGTGATGAATATATTTTTTTCTTGGCCTAGAACACTTGAAATGAGCAGCTTCTCCTTTTCAGTTCATAGCGCAGGAAAGTGAGATTTTTCTGGAGGGAATGTTAAACTTCCTTACACATTCCAACGATGTCTCTGTCTTCCAAAGGTGCCTGCAAACCCTACTGCCACCTGAAACCCTATTCCCTGAAACTTCATGCAGTGCCAGCAGCAAAACTCTATCAAATATCTTTAGGGATTATCATATATGGATCTTGTTCCCTTTTCTTTATTGCTCATGGCTCTGTTGTGTGGGCTTTTCTTTCCCCACTGGACAATGCCCACCAGCAAGCTTTGCCAGAGAAGCACACAGCAAGGACCTGCTCTGACATATTTATATTCACTTTAGGCTGCTTTTTCAAAGACATCATAAATGATTTCTGAGGAAGATGACCACTCTGAGTATTTTTTACACCTCCAGAAGCATACATCCCATTCTCTTTAGCATACTGGATGGAAGAAAAGACAGAAGATGCGAGATGAATGTTAGGAAAATCCCAGCTGCCTATTATGTTGTGAAATAAATTTCCCGGGAGAGAGCTACAGGTCTCTCACTGAAACACCCAAGGTGTAGCAGGGAATGCACTAAAAGAGGTGCAGCAGAGAACTATCTAAATCTGGCAGATGGACCAGATGACCTGAAAAGGTTTTATCCACTAATCCACAGGATTCTGTGTCATATGTCCTTTCCTCAGTGTTCGTCTCCTCTTTCTGATTGCAAATCCCATTCAAACGCACACTCCTCCTGCATAATGCACCCCATAAAACTGGCACTAACCAATTATCTTAGCCATTAAACACCTACTGACTCTGTCTTTTTGGAATGCTCTAAGCCTATTTTTCCCCTGGATTTGTCATTAGAATGGAAGTGTCACTATGGTCCTGATGACTTGCATGGAGGAAGAAGATAGGACCGATTGTGAATGCGTTAATTATATTTTAACCTTGCAATGCATTTCAGAAAATATTAATAAGACTGAAATTTCAATTATTAATTCCATAATGAGTAACACAATGCAGATTTTCAGTCTAATCCAGGCACATTCCTGAATAATTTAATTCTGAAAATGGTGCAGCACAAAGGGCTTGGATCACAGTGAAATCAAACAGTGGTTTGAATGTAATAGTCTGAGAGCTAAGAAATCCAAATTCTATTCTTCAAAATCCTTTTCTTCCAAATCCCTCCCCTGCCCCCTGAAACTCAAATGCTCTTCAGTGATAAAAAAATAGATTGGGAAATGCAATCTCAGTGTAATATCTAATCAAAGAGCAGGGCATCAGCCAGCCACTTCTGGCAAAACCTACTCTCCAAAAAATGTGCAGCCCCAAGTGCTTGATGATGTTTGTTTCCTGAGTATCCATCCTGGGGTTCTGCTGTATACTGCTGCTGCTTTTTTCACACCACCTCTTGTGTAAGTGGTCATGTTTGCTATTAGAGTACAAGACAGCTGGCAGGGAAACGACATGAAAAGAGCTTATGGAATACAGAAAATGCAGACAGAAACAGAAACCTTTCAAAAATATTTATGGCAAAAGCAGGAATTGTTTCCCATGCCTGCCTTGCCTCCCACCCCTTAGCCCCAGTGCAGAGACGCCCAGAGTTCACTGAAAATCAGACAGCCAAGGCACTGGAAGGAAGCACTCCCATGCCTGAAAATGTCACATGCTGGCTACTGGGAGGTGAAGGAATGTGACAACCTGACACCAGCTCCTCTTGCCTCTCACACCTCCATTACCCTGTCTATCCCCGCATCAGTCTCCTTTCACTCTCCTCTGCAGCTAAAACTTTACCATCAAAGAGCTGAGCTGCACTTCTGCAGAACACTTCATTTTGGGCAAACTGGCATTTTATGACAACAGCAGGTACCCACCTAAACCTAGGGGCAGCACTTTGGCAGGGGCTTGGAAGGCGATTATGAGGTAGAGGAGGAGAGCTTTATTGTGGCCTTTCAGCACACATAGGAGGGGTATCAAATTGGCAGGACAGTCTTTTTAGCAGAGCCTATTGTGTCAAGAGAAGGGGTGAGGGTTTAAACTAAAAGAGGGGAGATTTAGACTAGATGTAAAGAAGAGCTTTTTTACAATGAGGGTGGTGAGACATTGGCCCAGGTTCCCAGAGAGGCAGTAGATGTTTCACCCGTGGGTCTGAGCAACCTCATCTAGCTGAAGATGTCCCTGCTCACTGCAGGGCAGCAGCACTAGATGAACATCAAAGTTTTCTTCCAAACCATTCTATGATTATGTGATGCTAGAGGTGGAAGGGTGAAGCAAAGCTGGCCAGGGAACACTTTGATCAGGCTCCTCCCTGGTTTTCAGTGGTCTGCCACATCCTCACAAGTGTCTCTCAGCAGAAAGAAGATACCTTGGTGAGCTCAGTGCCACACACACACCAGAGAGTTAAACAAACAAAGTATTGACCACATTAGCTATTTTTTATTTTTTTTTCATTCTCTCCTGGATTTCCACTGTCAAGAGGAGTGTAGGTTGAGGAGCCAGATGGAGCAAAGGCTGGTGCCTTGCAAATGCCACTGCCACAGGGAAAGGTGCACAGGCACTCGCACACAGACTACGGCAGGGGAGGGAGCCCCAGCCTCAAGGGAGAAGAAAGAACGTTGCTGCGGGCAGGAGGGCTGGGGAAGGGAACAGATTGCTGCTCTGCTTCATGCACCTGAGCACCCTGCCAGATTGTCACTCAGGCCAGAAGTGAGAGCTAGCTGCAGCCAGTTAATTCCTGCCAACCATCCGCAGCCAGCCTGAAGGGAGCCAATGTGACCTGCCGCTCACCCCACAGGCCGGCCAGCTTCCAGGTAGCCAGTGGCATCAGGAGAGAGCTGCTTCTTGGCATGCTCTTGTGTCTTTCTGGCTGAAATATGCCCCTCTGTGTTTCAGAGATGTGAGCTGAGCTGTGGGGAAACAAACATTGGTACTGCGGATTTTCAGTTGCTGTTGCTGCCGACTGCAGAAAAACAAAGCTCAGTACCCCTTAAAGGCTAAGGAAAGTCTGAAATGCTGGCAAGCATCCTTGCAGCGCACGCTGAAGGAATGCTGAAAGCACAGGTACTATTATTTCTTTCACCAAATAACTATTCTCCTCAGCTCTTCCCTACTTGCTTGCTGCAGACTTCCACACCATGTGAAGAAAGGCTCTTTCCCAAGCTCTGGCACAGGAGACGCCCGGAGTCTGAATATCACTATCTGCCCCGCAAGTGGCTGCTGACAAAGCCATCACTGTGAAAGTGCATTCTGGGTGCAGGCTATGGACACAGAAACTGTGCAGCATGGAACCATCTAATCATACAGAGTTGGTCATTATGGTTAATTTTATAGTTGGGGAGGGATGCTAATTGTCCTTAATTTAAGTGAAGCTGAAGTGCTCAGCTTCACTCAGTTAAACCCCAAGACTTGGAAGGCACTCAGTGAGTTTGAGATCATATCATGTAAGACAAATGTATCTCCTTACTCCTCTGTGAAACACCACAAGATTAATGCAAGGAAAAGAAAAAAGGCAGCAACAAAAATGACTGTCCAGAAAAATGAAAGTTTTCTGCCTAATAGCACTACTGAAAGCAGGATATACCCATGATTATACTTGTGAAAAATAAACTCATCAAAACCACTTGCACCTGCTCTGGCTCTGTTGCTATGTGGCCTACAAACCCTCCTTCTGCACCTCCTTCTCTTCCCCTTCCTTTTGCCCTGTAGCTTGATGAAAGCAGCACTTGTTCAGTTGATATTTCTTCAACGCCATATGTGCAATTTGCACCAAAAAAGGTTTTGGCTAAAAACAGAGACATTTACTTCATGCTTCTTTCACAGTCATCAGAAGCACAGACTTAGGATTTCTTAAAAAGAAAATAATATATAAAAAATTAAATAAATCCACAAACTGTCTATGTGCCCTTCCCAGCAGGAGTCCCAGAGATCAGCCTCTCTTTGTGAGCAGTGCTGGATACAATGGCATTCTAAAGCAAATGTTGTCTTGCTGCACAGTGCCTTTTAAGAAACGATAATTTGATGCACAGAGACAAAACTGGGGTGAGGCAGGGGGAGAGGTTCCTGGCTCAAGTGTTATGGAGTTAGAAAAATTCCACCATTGCCAAGGAGAAGAGTGAGAGAAGAAGATTTGTGCCAAATGCAGAGGACTATCTTCCAGAACCATGAGCACAGCTCTGGTGTCTGCCGAGCAAGCCTGCATTGTTCTGGGGAAACGCATTAGACACAAAGGAAATGTTCTCCTGACAGAGCAACAGGGTTTCTTTTTCTTCCTCTCCTCACCCTTTCCTTTTTACAAAAGGGACCTCATTTTTAAATGTCATGAAGCACTGGGCAATGGCAGTTGCCTTTGGTCATCAGCCGTGCAAGTGAAAAGCTGCCATGGCTCTATCAGTTTGCAGTTCTGTACAGAACTATCACAAGAGCTATGTTATCAAGGGTTGTACAATGAACACATTTCTTCACACCCACATAATTAATAATGGGCCTGGCTGAGTAGAAATATACTCTTTCATTGTACAAAAAATCCTTTCAGCATAGTCTTGGCCAAGTAAACTTCATTAATTCTATGTCTGCTAACCATGCTTTTTCATGTGGCTCAGGGTATCCCAGCACCAAGCTTGCTGGGGATTTGGGTTGCAAGCAGTTCACCTGCATAATGCCCAGACTCAGTGCACCCCAAGCAGGCACTAGCATTTCTTCATGACCTAGGGTACAAACTGCAGGAGGTGTCTTTGTTCACACAGTTTAAGCAAAAAGAATGTAGTGATTTTTCCAATGACAGCACAGTGCTCTTCACAGGGAAGGAGAGACAGTCAGGTGAAGAGAGGATCCACAGAAAAATGCTGCATTGGAATCTTTTTTACATCAGCACCAGCTAAGAACCAAGCATTTCCCAACAATGGCAAAATTGCTTTCCATTCCAGGTGTGCTATACCTATGCATTACTAATCCTGTCATAGAGTAACCCAAGCAAAGGTTCAGTTCTGAAGGACCAGGTCATATTTCTTTCTTTTTGCAACATGGCAAATTGTTACCCACTGCACGCAAAAAGGTGGTTATCCAGCCCCCTTTCCTGCGACACAGAAACCAAACACTTTGTGAGGAATCAACTCAGATGAGCAATTATCATCATTATTCTGACAACAGATACACATTTGTGCTTAAATAAGTGGCACCTGGACATAACCTCCTATCACCAAAGTCAGCAGGAATTGTCAGAAGGAGTGAAGTAGTTCTTCAGGGGTCCATAAACACAATAAAGATGAAAACCTGAATCCAGTGTTTGAATGAGGAGCTGTATTGTTTTGCTAAGCAGAGCAGGAAGAGTACAGAGGAACGTTTTGTCCCTTCAGAGGAAAGGCTTCACTTGCTTAAGATCTCATTGGGTTTATACACATCTTATATCAGCATGCAGAAATAGCCTTACTGATGAAGTCTGTGTCCACACCTCAGATCGTCCAATATGGTTCTCCTTAAATAACCTACTTCTCAGAAACTTCTCTCCCAACTCCTAGTTCTCACTTTCACCCACAGACATCCTGCAGATCTAGAGCTGGGCAAAAACTGGAAACTGTGTCTTGAGGGAAACCAGTTACTTCCAAAAACATTGGATCATTTGGAGCTGCAGTTGGGAAATGTAAGAGCTTGCACACAAGAGAAAATAGTCAAAAATAACAGAAAATAAGTAATTACTTTAGAAGGGGGAGAAAAAAAGGATCTTCCAAACCAGTCCTCTAAAACCCTCTACCTCCCAGCTCTCCAAGTGACCTCAGGCTTGGAGCAGAGCAAGTTTTCCTCAGTACAGTAAAAAACTCCCTGGAAACCTGATTAACATGTGTGCACTCCTGCACCAAAACCCTGACAGTTTTGAAATGGCAAATTATGAAACAGAATTAAACCTGCAGGAAAGGAAGACCTCAATTTCACTCCAGGACCATATTTAATTCCGCTCTCCATTTATAGCCATCTCCTTCTCTACTGCATCCTCATCCTGCATAGTTAGGAAGCCAGGACACTGACAGTTTGAGTCTTATTCAGTTTACTGCTGAGTTAAACAGCAGTTGTGTGCCTTTCATGAGCGCATCCCCAGCTCACTTTGGCCCAGTTTACACTGCCAGCATTAAGCCTGGCCTTAGCCCCAGCAAGGTAATTAATTTCACGCTTATGATGTGCTTTATACTGCAGCTCTCACAGACTAACATTGTTCCGTAGTTGTGTATCAGATTCTGCCCTTAGGTATGCATGAAAAGAGTGTGCAGCACAGCAGAGTGACTCAAGGACAGGCAGGCTGGTGTTTGTTTACTCTGCCACTCAGCAGCGCCCAAAAGGAAGCTCCTGCACTGCAGTTTAAGCAGACCCGTGTCAAACAGCTGGTTAGAGGGAGAGCTGCAGTAGCCACGCTGCAATGTAATTAGCCAGCACAGCTCTGCTATGTATTGAGTCTTTCTTTTATCTGTGACAGGCTATAAATCCGTCTGCCTCAGGACTAATTCTCACTTCCTAACCCACGCTTCCCAGGAGACCAAGATATGCTATGAAACAACTTCCCGGAGACACAGTTTTCCTCCACCTCGGTGTAACTCCTCATTCTGCTCCCACAAAGATACAAATCTAGGCATGCACCAAGCTGGGATCAAACCAGCCCCAGGGCCAGACCCTCTGCTTTCTGTTCAGGTAGGAAGGGAGCAGCCACAGCTTCCCAATGGGAATCAAAGTGTAGCTGTCAGATCTGCAGTTATACAGAAAATAAACTCATATTTGGCTGCACTGGAAAGCCCTCAGCGAGGGAGATGTTTATTCATGAGCAGGAGAAGGGAAAGCAGGAAACAATATCAGTAAGATTACATCTGTCTGCACACACCACAGCTGAGGAGAATCCTTAGGCCTAGAGATTTTAAGGCTAGATGCTACTGAGAGCAATTTGCCTGACCTCCTGCATCACATTGATTTCCACTTAGTAATTCCTGTAATCAAGCTCAATGCTTCAAGGCTAAACTAGAACTATAACATTAATAAAGGTCAATTTCTAAACATTTCTAAAGCATGGAGAGCCTACTGCATCTCTTGGTAATCCATCCCACTGATTAATCACCTTCACTGTCATTTGTGTGTGTGCTTTGCTTGCATTACAGTTTTGGTGCTTGCTTCATACGTGAGGGGAGACTTAACTGGGAGTTACATTATTTAACCTGGCACTGGATCACAGAAGCAATTTCACAAATGCTAAAAAACAAAAGGGATATCGCTACCATAGTCCTCCTTATGACTCCAATTCTCAGCAGTTAAAAGGCTGTGCCCACATTTTACATGAAGGACTATGACTATTTGGTGCCAGAGGCTGTGCTGCTGCATGTACACAGTCTGAGAGGCACTACTACAAACCCAGCCATCAGTAAATCCAACCTCTCTGCTTATGGTCTTACACTGTGCTTCACATGCATCTCTTAGCTCATTATCAGAGGTAGGTACTTCACAGATTTGGTTCTCTACATATGATCTACATTTGTTTGTTTCTAACTTTCTTTCAGCTGGCTGCATTAAAAAAAAAACTAAACCAAACTGGTGCCTGGTTGGAACCACATGGCTCCACTACTCTCAGTTTCCCTGTGCGTCATGCAGGTAAACCCTTGAGAAGTGGCTTCCTGCAAGGGCAGAGCTGAGGGCAGGCTGGGCAGCTTTGGTAAGGCTGTGGAGGTTTTAAGGAAATGGAAGTAATCTTGAGAAAAACATTCAATCAGCTCCTACTTTACCTGTGCTGCTTGTGGAAATTCTGCCATCCTGGGATTTTGCAAATGATTTGCTTTAAGAACTAACCAAATATAATGCTTGGAGTCTCATTTTTGATTTAGAGCTCTTCAAAGCTAGAGCTGCTTGAACACATCTGTTTGGGTGAAGTTCTTTCCTGCGCTGCGTTATGAGGTTTAACACCTTTAGCAGTCTTACTGAAAAGAGATGCTAGCACTGCAACATACAGCACTGCCCAAGAGCTGTATGTTGCAGTGACTGATGGGAATGCAGAGCACTGGCAGACATTGTGTGGCACTTTGCCACACACAGGGCCACTTTGGGGAATGCCAGTACACCCCAAAAGATTGAGTGGTCCTCAGTATCCCACCTTTGTACTCATGCTGCTAAAACTCTTGGTGTGGTTGAGCCTTGCCAGTAAGAGCTGATGAGGAATGTGCACGCTCTTTAGACGGTCCTCCCTTCTGCCATGGGTGCATTTGGATTAGGTATACAAAAACACATCCTTGGAACACGTAAGAGGTTAAAACTGCCTGGAGGCTTTTGGAAAAAGCTCCCTCACCTTCCACTGTTTCAGAAGAGCTTTAGCTGCATTGTCCTCCTGAATCAAAACCTCAATTACTTACAATCCTGGCCTAAGGAATTAGAAAAGGGTTAAGCTTTCCATTGTGCTGCCTGTATACTCAGAAGACTTTGTGGGCACCTGCCAGTCAAGTGAGCATCGTTCTCTGGCTATCCACTCTTTTGCTGATCTCATTAGTCAGCTTGATTGGCAAGAAAGTGCATTTTGGCTACTTTTGTTATGGAGAATTGTAATTGCCATTAAAACTCTAAAGACAAATAAGTTCATCTTTTTCCCTAGTGTCACCAAGACATTTAAACAATAGTAGTGATTAATTGAAACTGAAAAAGAAGTTGTGCTTCCTTGTAAATCCAAATGGCCTTTCCTCCCCCTTAAAGTCACTAATTATCTTAGTGACTTGTAAATTCCTTGTTGAGCCTGGATTATGATCAACAGAGAAGCTGTCTGATTCTCCAGCCATTTCCTTGTGTAGAATTCAGCTCACGCCGATTGCAGCCCACAACATGCCCCGTGCCCAAAGAAGAGCTCCTGTCATTCTTCAGCAGTTTCATACTCCACAGGTAAACAGGCTTTCCAACTCTGATGCATTTAACTATTTACAAATCAGGCTTTGTAACTACTCACTTCTCGTGCATCAGGACTAGTTAGTTGCAAGTTCATGTTCCACTCATGTACTCACATTAGAAAAACCTCTAGAAAGATGAGAGTTTATCCAGGGAGAAGAAAGTATGAGCTGTTCTAGCAGCCCCTTGTGATTTTCTCATGGTGATGACTTCTGCACATTTGTCCAATGCATCCATCTCTCCGAAGGAAAAAGAGTAACAACAAAAAAACCCAAACTCACCTGGTTAAAAATTCAAGAGAAGTACAAAAAAGAAAAACCTTCAGAACTACAGTGTTCAAGTGATGATGGTGCTGGTGTTCTCTGATATAAATGTCAAAGATGATGCCCTTCATTCTAATCTACTAGAAGCAAAGTAGTTTCAGTAAGGCACTGATTAGTCAAACATAAGGAGAGCATACAACCAGTAGGAGAAGACATGTCAAACAAAAATGACTTTCAAATAGAGCTCATGCCATGCTTTCAGTTGTCTTGTATAAAGGACAGACATACATCCTGGGATTCCTATGAAGATTGGTACAAAACCTTCTCCCTTTACTGGAGGAACTAGAGTAACTCTGTGGAAAACTAGATCAATTGTTTGTCTTCATGACATTATGCCACCTCTGTGGTCTGAGTTAAACCAAAGAACATTTATTTCCTCTGGAAATAAATGACAAATGATAATAAATAGGCAAAGATGAAACAGTTCACTCTGCCCAGAGAGTAAGGATTTTCAGACTCAAGATGCATCTATAACTGTTGCAGACAGACAGCTTAGGGAATGGGGAAGACCACCATCTGCCTCATCCCTGAGCAATCCAGCCTCATGTGCTGCAACAGAGGGCTTCACCCAGAGAGAGGGAGAGCAGTTCAGGACTATCCACAAAGCACATGGAGCAGGTGAAAGGAGTGTAATGTGGCTGCTGTGCTTCATAAATGTGACACCAGGATGGTATATGCTAAGGTAGAAGGTATGTTACACATTGCCTCTCAACACCCAGGCAGAATTTTTTCCTCCCCACACCACAAAATTAAATAAATGAAAAATGTGAGCAAAATATGTGAGGTGTGGCACCATATCCAAATGTCCAAACCCTGCCTGCAAGCCATATCTGCCATAACTCCTACACACCTACAAGGTCACTGTCTTTGAAGGTGTCTACAACACAGCTCTTGTAGTCATCTCATCAAATCAGGTGGGCAACATCAGCAAGTCTAACAAAAGTCGTACCCACAAAGCTTTTCTTACTCATTTATCCTCAGATGGCATCGTTGGCCATACTGCCAGCCTGCTTTGAGCTGATGCTCTAAAAAAAGCTGCACAAAGCTACTGGAATCAGGAGAACTGCCCACAGGGAAACTGGTTCCTCTTTTTGAGCTTGAGGCCACTATCAAAGCAGGGCTGTAAACCATTACAGAATGTCTGCACCTTATGAAAGGAGAAGGCTGTACAAAGTTCTGTGAGTGTAAACCTTATGGCTCCTTAAAGCAGAGCAATGGATTAAGTTCTCTTTGCAAATCCCTTGCTGCTGGAGTCATTCATTATGCACACACCATGAGAGTTCAGATGTCCTGAAGGCATTATCATGCTTTCACACCTGCACTGTGCTCAAGACTTTCTTCAAGGGAACTTTTCGAATGTCACAAACCCCTGCAGCCCCAAACCTTTATACCACCCTCCAAGCTGTCACATCAGGGATCAAATGGAACTAGGAACTAAAGAGAGAGAAAAGCTCTCAGTGTTTGCAGAGACCATGAATTCTTATGAGAAGGCTGAGAGGGGGTCTTATCAACATCTATAACATCTGAGGGGTGGGTGTCAAGATGAAGGTGACGTTCTCATTTTGGTGGTGCCCAGTGACAGGACAAGGAACACAGGAGATTCCACCTCAACATGAGGAGAATCTTCCTTACAGTGAGGGTTCTACAGAGAACTGAAGAGGCTGCCCAGAGAGGTTGTGGAGTCTCCTCCTCTGGAGACTTTCAAAACCCACCTGGATGCATTCCTGGGTGGCCTGTCCTAGGTAATCCTGCTTTGGCAGGGGGGTTAGACTCAATGATCTCTGGGGGTTCCCTCCAATTCCTAACATTCTGTGAGTCTGTGATGAGGGGAAGAATAAGCTTAGCAACAGGTTGCCCAGAGAGGTGGTAGAAGCCCCATCTCCAGAACCGTTCCAGGTCAGGTTGGACAGGGCTCTAAGGAACCTGATCTAGCTAAAGATGTCACTGCACACAGCAGGGAGGGTTGGAGTAAATGACCTTTAAAGGTCCCTTCCAAGCCAAACCATTCTATGATTCTGTGATTAGTATCAGCTAGGTACTAGCACTAGTCACAATAGCCAGATTGGAAGATGGTGACTGACAGGTTCATTGTACCAGGCAGCCAGTCAATAGAATGGAGGATGCACCTCACAGCACTCTTACAAAGGTTTGGTTTGTGTACTCTGGTGACAGCAGCTCCCCATTCTGAATGAGCTCTTACTGCCTTAAACACACAAATTATACACACTCCCTGTGACACAGGGAAATAAAGGTATTGCACCAAAGAGGAAGCAACAAAAGGAGTGTGTCAGAAGTGACTTCAACATGGATGCAGGAGTGGAGCTGCACTGGGGCATGCCAAATGCTGAGACTTTGGGCCTGGAGCCAGCAAACCCCTTGGTGGGTGTATCCTTTTTCAATAATGAACTCCCACCAGAGCCTACACTTTATGAGCCTGACACATCTAAATTACATTCAGCAACATTTAAATGTTGAAATAATAGGATAAATTCAAACCAATTAGAGAGCATATGGAATATTGCCTTCCTAATGGTATGCATAAGCATCTCCTGTCACTTTTATCAGATTAAAGACCCTGAGTGCTGGCAGTGATCAGATCCACCGTGATAAACAGGCAGAGGGGTATGAGCAGAGCTGCTTGTGATCTTTGAGGTGGGTCTAACACAGGAGAAGGAATCTGCATTGCAGTTAGAGGCTTCTCCCTTTGTTTCAAGGAAGAAGGGAAATCAGACCAAAGTCTCTGCCCAGTCAAAGACCATTGCCTTCCCAGGTGAATGTCTTGGATGGAGCATGTTTTGTCTCTTTTTTGATGCAGCCAGTACCTTTGGAAAGTGCTCTTACATCTGTTTGGTGTTCTGAGAAGTAACAACACAGTGTCATTAGTGTGGTAGAGGCTGGGCAGGGACTGGCTTGAGAGCAGCCCTGAAGAAAAGGACTTGGGGGTGCTGGTGGAGGAGAAGCTCAACAGGAGCCAGCAGTGAGCACTTGCAGCCCAGAGAGCCAACCAGAGCCTGGGCTGCAGCAAGAGAAGCAGAGCCAGCAGGGCCAGGGAGGTGATTCTCCCACTCTGTTCCACTCTGCTGAGACCACACCTGGAGCACTGTGTCCAGCTCTAGAGCCTCTATTACAAGAGGGATCTGGAGGTGTTGGAAGGTGTCCAGAGAAGGGCCACGAGGAGGAGCAGAGGGCTGGAGCTGCTCTGCTATGGAGACAGACTGAGAGAGCTGGGGTTGTGCAGTCTGGAGAAGAGGAGGCTCTGAGGAGACCTAATTGTGGCCTTCCAGTATCTGAAGGGGGCTACAGGAAAGCTGGGGAAGGACTTTTTAGGGTGTCAGGGAGTGATAGGACTGGGGGGAACGGATCCAAGCTAAAGGAGGGAAGAGTTAGATTAGACATTAGGAAGTTCTTCCCCATGAGGGTGGTGAGACACTGACATGGGCTGCCCAGGGAGGTGGTGGAAGCCTCATCCCTGGAGCTTTTTAAGGCTCTGGGCAACCTGATGCAGTGAAGGTGTTCTTGCCCATGGCAGAGGGATTGGAGCTAGATGATCCTTGTGGTCCCTTCCAACTCTGACAATTCTGTGATTCTAAACACAGGCCCATTTCAGTCCCTGACTGACACAAAATCCATCTTCTATTTATGTTTCATCTGGCTTCCTCACTATCCAAACTATAACTGTACAGTCAGCCATGTAACTTTCCCTCTTGGTGGTTGTAGTGAATGATGCTTATGGTCAGGATTGTGACCCAAACATTTCTAGGATATACTTCTCTGTGTGTTAACCCTCCTTTGTTCCCCCTCCTTTTTGGAGGCGGCAGGGGGGGGATCCTGGCACCACTGAGTCCAGGTAAACAGCCTACCTGGGCATGGTCTCACCCCTGTGGTACACAAGGGCCAGGCTATATGTGTGTTTCCCTGGGTACAGCATATGCTTATGCCGTATTTGGTAGGTGTCAGTCCGTTGGTTAATCTTGGTGTTAGCAACAGATGCTCATTGGACCAGTATTCACTGGGGCAAATGGTAAATAGGGGTTGTTTGGTAAATGAGCCTACCCCCCACATTCGTGTTGGAATGTGTATCTGTGTGTGTGCCAGTGCTGTTGTGATTCACCTTGCCCGGGACTCAACCCAGTGCTCCAAGAGGCCTTGCGGTCCTTTGCCACCGTCACCCAGCTGCATGCAGTGCCGTGGACAGTACCCTGTGGGATCAACCTCTGCGTGATCCATCGCCGCAGGAGAGAACCTGGTAGCCTGCGTGAAACAGCGTTGCTGACCTGCCATAGCACCCCCCCCAAGTGGGGAACCTTTGTATCCTGGGAGAAGCAGCAGCCATGCGGTGCAGCCACGCGGTCGGTGCCATTTCTTGTCTCTTATGGCACATCCGTGCCATGTTCTGTGGACTATAAACATTATTGAGGGAAGGCTTCACGAAGTCCTCAGCTTGTGAGTAAGCCAAGCCTTTCTTTAGAGAGTTTCAGTTAAGGTAGAGTTAAATCGCTCCGGGTGGAGGGTTGCCGGTCACTGACCAACCCCTCCCCGCCGCTTTCTGAATCAGTTCCGATTCTAGGTTCTGTGAATCATTTGATTTAAGTGCCCATACACAAACATTCTGTAAAGATAGTTCCACTAACCAAATATCAATACCTGTGAAGGGTGACTGTAAATACCCCATTGCAGAGTTTGTATATATATATATATATAAACTTATCATATCTTTTCATTGATATATCTGCTGCTCACTTCTGAGGGCATATTCACAACAGTGGTGGTGTGTAGGGCTTTTTTAGGTGGGGGTTTTTTGGGTTGCTGCTGTTGTTTGGGTGTGATTGTTTGCTTGTTTTGTTTTGATTTGGCTTTTTGGTTGGTTGGTTGAGTGGATTTTGTTTGTTTTTCTGCTGATACCTCACTCTTGCAGGCAAGCTTCAATTGCTTCAGTAGCATCTTCCACCATTTCCAGAGCCTGGCTGCCATCACAGCAACAGTCTAAGCAGAAAGCTGAGACACAAAACCTCTGTGTGAGGCAAAGCAGCTAGATTCCTAGAAGGCCACCAAGCTCTGCCTTTAAATACTTTTTTTCCTCAACATTAGAGCAGTAGTCACAACACAAAGTGCTGCAATCTAGTTTCTGTTTACAGCTTTAATTTCAATACCCAACACAAAAAGTTGGGTATTGGCTGAGGGATTAGGTGACTCAACAAATAACAAGCTAAGCTGATTTCTCCAGATCAAATGGTAGCAGTGCTCTCAGAAAAGGCTGTGATGTTAGAGATTTTACAGCAATCTGTCTCTTCCTTCCTCAGGTCTTTATGTGGATTCCAGATTCTGCCTCTTGCATTTATCTGATGCTTTGGTTGGAATAATGCAGTGATTTCCAGCCTCGACACAGAGCTATCAGATGAACATGAGTTAAAATGAAAACATCTTTTGCAGGAAAATGAGGAGTGGAGACAGATGAGGAAAAGTGCAGATTCACTTAAAAGAGCAAAATTAATAATGATCACACTATTGCCTTTAATCTCCCTCTGTTAAAAGGCAATCAGAGCATGTTATTTTCACACATCAGAACTTGGTTTTACTGTGGCTCCCAACAACAGTTGCTGACAGAAAAGGGGGCAAAATGAGGTGACTTTAAAAGCATTCCTCCTTAAAGAACTACCTGAAAGTTACCAAGGCATAAAACTGGAATAATGGCCTGCCATAAACACTGCCTTCAGACTTTTGGCAGTAAAATTTGATGAGAGTAATACATCTGCATCCTAAAGCAGTGGAGGGCAGCACTTCTGGTGTCCTGCAGAAAAGGAGGAAACAAACCCCAAAACTTATCTGTGCTCATCTGCTGCCAGCTGAAGGTGAAATTTCAGAAAGTTCTGATGACTGTAGAGTCACACAGGCAGCAACAGCACCGAGTTCTTCACACTTGTTGCCCAAATACAAAGACAGTGAATTAAACTTTTCTCTCTTCTTCGATGCAGTCAAATTTCATGACCACCACCCACTCTGGAGCCTCACCAACATCTGCTACTGCTTGCACCAGTAAGAGCTACTTCCACAGAAGTATAGGTTGGGGCTGATCTGTTGGAAAGCAGCTCTGAGGAAAAGGATGGCCACAAACCAGCAATGAGCCTTTGTGGTCAAGAAGGCAAAAAGTGGTGTGGTTAGGTCAAGATAGGTTCTCCTGCTCCTCTGCTCTGCCCTGGTGAGGCCATATATGGACTATTGTGTCCACTTCTGGGCTCCTCAGTTCAAGAAGGACCTCAGGGAAGTGCTTGGAAGGGTCCAGCACAGAGCCACAAAGACAATGACAGGAATGGAACATCCTCCATATGAGGAAAAGCTGAGAGAGCTGGGGCTCTGGAGCTTGGAGAAGAGGGGACTGAGAGGTGATCTCATTCATGCTGACAAAGATGTGAAGTGTGAGTGTCAGGAGGATGGAGCCAGGCTCTGCTCAAGGATGTCCAATGATAGGACAAGGGGCAATGGGTGTAAGCTGGAGCAGAGGAGCTTCCACATGAACATAAGGAGAATTTTTTTTGCTGTGAGGATGGCAGAGCCCTGGAGCAGGCTGCCCAGTCTCCTCTACTGGAGACATTCAAAACATAACTGAATGCATTCCTATATGACCTGCTCTAGGTGATCCTGCTCTGGCAGGGACTGGATGATCTTTTGAGGTCCCTTCCAACCCTTAACATTCTATGACTGGATGATTGGAGACAAGTTGGACTCGATGATCCTCAAGGTTTCTTCCAACCTTAGTGATACTGTGATTCTGTGATGGTGCAAGTACACACCTCCACAGATACTCTGTTTGCCACTGAGAGAAGGAAAAGGCAAACCCAAAGGGAGTGTGACAGCAGCCAGCACTGGGCACAGCTAGCATGGAGCGCTGGACTGAGAGCCAGCCTTGAAGAGGCAGAGCAGCAGATCTACAGTGCTGGCATGGCTGAACTCTTGCACCCCCTAAGCCACTCTTTGCACTAGTGCACTGGTCTGAGCTAGAACAGAACTAATTCTGCTCAGGGATTTTCTGTTTCAGCTCAGACTCTTCTAAGTGACAGCACTTCCTGAAGTCAATTGCATTTGATATTGATTTGCACATATTTGTGTATATTTAATTTCATTATTCTCACTGTCACTAAAGCAGTGTCAGATTTCTTTTCCAACCCTTAAGTCTCTCTCCCTTATTCCCTTTGTTTTACACTCTGGGAAGGGAAAGGAGTTAATACAGAGTGTCTGTCACTCATCTAGTAGCCAGCCCAGTTCTAACCCTTGACAACAAGCGTTTGCCAGCCCTCCTTGCAGGAGGCAGAGTAGATGGGTCTCTCGGATACAGATGGATTTTCAGTGTCTTACATCAGCATGAAAAGGACCACTTTTAGAAGTGGAGAAGCTAAGGAAGCTGTGTAACCATCACCAGGAAACAAAGCAGTCTGAGTCTCCAACCTCAGGCGTTTGACCCCAGAAGACTGTAAGTTCTGTCCTTTCTTTTACTTTACTTTTCAAGCACCCACCCAGGTCACCTCTCCAGTGCCAGAGGTGACAGCATGGTGGCTGGGGTGCCACACAGCCTGCTGTTAGCTGCCTGCTTCTCTGTATTGCTGTGAACAACAGAGCTTATGCAGTGCAAGCCTGTGCACAGAGACACAATTCTCCGCCCAGTATCAGGGATGACCACATCACAGCCTGGGAGGACTCTCGCAGATCACATTTGACATCTGACATGTGGATGGGATGGCTCAAGCACACATCCCAAAGGAAACATGCAAGCGATCCTTAGGGAAAGCTGTAACCCAGTGAATAAAGATTTAATCACCCAGCTGCTCCCTGTTAGACTCTTCTCACTTCTAGCTGACTGCCACACAGCATCCTAAGGCACTCCAGCACCTGAGGGGGCCCTGGAGACCTGACACTTTGTGACACCAAGAAGAGCTCTGCCACTGTTGGGGCTGCTTGCTCCACTCCCATGAGTGGAGGCACGGTTTTGCACAGCCCCATCTCACTGTGCTGTTACATTACAATGTGCAATCATCAGTTTGTTCAATTCCTTCTTGATTAAATTCAGCTTCATTAAACCTAAGTAACGACTCTGGTTTGTTTTAATAGCAACCATATTTCCATTCTAAGTGTCTTTCTGAATATCTTCTTCCCCCTTTAGACCTTTCTGTGACCTCCGAGCATATTCATGTCCCATCCCATTTTTCCTTTCCCATCTCATTCTTTTTCCTTCCATGCAGGCAGCTTCCTCCCTATGAACTTTGTTGAAGCATCTCTCTGGTTCCTGCCTTTCAGTACCTCCAGGGGTCTGATTGTGCATGCAGCCCTTGAAGCTGAATCAAAGAGGCACCTTTGTCCTGAGATGATGGAAAGTTAGCTGCTTTGATCCCTGTTGCTGCTGCGTGCTGCGGATAAAAGCGGTAACGCTCCGACAAATCAGACATTTTCCTGGTGATTGTCTGAGTCTGCTCAGGTTCCATTTTTACACAAACATGATCCTTCTGCACAGACAACTTACATCACCTAATTACCAGGCCTTCAATACATTAATTAGCATTTTGTATACAGTGCACACACAAACAGGTTGCACAGCAAAATAGAGGGAAGGGAGAGCAAAACAGAAATCTAAGGCACCTAAAACAGGCAGAGGAAACAGGAGTAGAAGCTGCTTCAGCTCTCACTGGATTGGCAGGCACTGAGCACAAAAGTGTGCCAGCAGTGGCACCCACCTAATCGTCTTTCAGATATCCCACAGCCTTCACAGATGCCCTGTATTAGAAATGCCTCTTTTAAATAGCTGGAGGCTTTAGGAAGGAAATGCATTTCCCTTGAACAGACTGCTGCCAGAACAGGAGGGGATACTGCAGTCGGTGAAAAGCAGAGGTACAGCAGCATCCAGTGTGCAGGGGTGGAAGCAGGGGAGCTCTGCCTTCCTTTACACTCATCCCTGCTTCCTTCCTTTAGACATCGTCCTTGACTTCTCCTTTCCATGTATGTTTATAACATGGGGACCAGAGAAGCTTACTTTAATGATGTTTTAAAGGCATTTTTAATTTAATTTTTTTTTTTAATAATAATAATTTGAGACAATAGAGGTCTTCTAGCTCATTTGGATTTGCCAGGCTAAACTGGATCCAAAAATGTTAGAGCATAATGTACCTATCTAATGTTTAATAATACCCCTAGTTTTAGACTTATCCCACTCCTGTTGGTTTAGACTTTTTGTTCATTTCAGAACCAGAACAATCATTCTATGTTAAGATTGCTCTTGTGTTACCTTGGATGACTTTCAGAAAAGCAGGAGCTTTGGTAACAGTGTGTCAGGCACCAAAGCAAAGAACTGTAAAGGCTAGAAGCAACGTTTGACCAGAGCTAGAGGGTTGCTGTTCTGTGTGGTTTCCTTACACCTGAACAGTTATGTTGGGGGCACTGTGGGTTTTATTTCTAGGTGAAATGGGAAAATAACAAAAGTCATTGTTTTGTTTGGAGAATAGTTATTAAAGAATGAAATAATCTACATAGAAACCAGAGGGAAGGTTTGCTTTCACGAAGCTGGATGATGTAATGGTTTATAGCACACTTCTGCAAGCCTGCATTAGCAAAGAGCTGGGGGGAGCAATCAAGGGGGGAGGCACAGCAGCCGGGGTATCAGCCAGGGAGCGTGCAGGTGGGAGCTGAATGGAAATGGAATGAAGCCTTGCAGTGATCCCACAGGTGAGTGTGACAGATATAGCTGAGAAGCTGGGAAGTGCAAGTCAAAATGAGAGGGATTCTGAACGAATGTTCTTTTTTAATCAGGGCTGATCAGATAGTTTTAATCGTTCGGTATCAGCTTGACACAGCAGCAGGCGAGACCAGAGCAAGTATTTACCATTGAAAAGTCAATTCCTCTGTCACCAGCTCTGGCAATAGTATCACTATAATTACGAGTTTAATATCTGAAATTCGTTGATTTCGTATTTGCATGCATGTATGCTAACTAAAATTAATTAATTTTAATTGCATACACCAATTACAACATCAGGCTCATTTTCCAACATATTATTCCTCGCTGATTACACATCCTCCAAGATTGCTTTAATTTTTCATTTTGTGCTTTAAAGTCAAAGAATAATATGTATTTCTAATTAAGCTCACTTACATATCTCACTGCTGATTAAATCACTGTTTAATATTTTATAACACAAGCCACCTTTAATTTCCCCCACTGAGAGCAAAAGCCTTGCAAACTCCTTTCCTACTCCCCTCAGTTTCGCCGACCTCACCATTGCTGCGTCGCTATGGGCAGATTACATCCCTCCTCACAGCAGAATGCCAATGAACCACCTTGTTGACACATTTGTCACCCCTGGGGGGTAAGGCAACCACCTTACTGACCGATGGACCTGCTCTAAAGAAATCAGCAGCCTGCCACAAGCGCTAGGAGAAAAGAAACAGACAATCAGGAGGGGTTTTTAGCAGTGTCTTAGGGGATTGCAGGTCTTGCTGACAGTCTTTGGAGCTGACACATTTCAAATCTTTTAGGGGATCCTGGAAGTCCCCTGCTGGTGTCTAACAAAGGCTGAATGCTAAGCAATGAAGAGGAAAAGGAGATATTCCCCTCTCTCCCAGTTGGCACAGCAGAATGAAACTTGCCAGTCAATTGTGAGTCACGACTGCATTAATATGTCCAAAGTATTAACACAAGCTAGTAGAAAATCTTGAGAAGTCCCAAGCCTGCTTCTAATTGCTCATGTGTGTGGCACAAGCTGGGCAACAGCAGCTGAACAGTCTCATTTCTAGCACATGACTCCTGGGGTAACAGAAAGGAAAAAGGTAAACCAGATTAAATCCTTAACAAATTCAACTTCTTGACAACCAAAGGAAGAAATTAAATCCCTGACACATCAGAACTTGACTCAAACTTCACTGCAATCCATGAGAAACTTCTGATCATGTCCTTAGGAGCATGATTAATCCCATACACAATGGGTGCATGTATATGCAGATTTAAACTGACCAGTGTTGATTTGGGCTCTGAATGAAACCAAAGCATTCCCAGTACCTCTGTTTGCATGCACTACATGATGGGGTTTTTTATTTCCTTCTTTATTTTGTTGTTGACTGCTTACTTAAGGAAAAATAAAAGAAAAAGTAATCTTTATTTGAAATATTTGTTAAACTATTCCTTTGCAGCAGGTAACCCTGTGTTAGTGTCTAATTAATTGGCTAGAGACTCATGGGCCCAGATGCAACATGCATGACTCTTGGCATGTTAGCAAAGCTCTGGATCCCTCCCACAATCAAAAGAAAGAGACAGGAGTCTCCAGAGCACAGTACACCCCATCTAAGGTCTCCACTGACTTACTAAGGTTTTATCTGATACTGGCCATCTAAAACTAGTGAAGTATGCACACTGATAACCTCAGGTCAGAGAAGAGAAACCATCACATTGGGGAGGAATGTTACAACTCAGTTTCTATCATATCCACCAAGTCACCTGGGTATGAAATCAAGTACAGAATAAGCTGCACACTAAATTTCTGAGTGAAAAGCAGGTTTCAACAAAAAAAAAGTACATAGTGCATGTATTTGGCAGTAGCAAATGTGTTACAATCAAAGGAAAAAAACACAATGGCATAACCCTTGAAAAATCATCTCTAGGGAAGAAAAAGAAAAAAGAGAGAGAGAAGAAAGAAAAATTGGGCCAGAAATAAAAAAGAGAGGAAAAATTCAGAGAAGAAAGCCAAAAGTATCAATATATTTTTTAAAAAATACATTTTTCTTCCACCCCTCAAAAATAAAGAAGTAATTTCTATTCACTTTTCTTGCCAAAACAGAATGACTACTCAGGGCACCTTTGAGATGTAGGTAAATACGGTTGCTGTATGCAATAGTTCAGCTCAGTCCTTGCAAGGGAAAAAAATGCAGGCCATCTACACTGATGAGCTAGCAGACTTCCTCAGAAGAAGGAAAAAAGATCAGAAAAAAAGAAACAGAGGGGAGATGATGTTGTCTTGAAGCTATATTGTGGAAACTAGCTCAAGTCTCTGCTATAGGTTCCTCTAAGTTTATCCAATTTGTCACCATCTAAAGACACAGAAATTAGAAAGAGAGAGGAGCCTCAGTTCAGGCACTCCTTGGTCTGTCACACTCTATCAGCTGGGAAATGGGGCTCTTATTCCTTTACTTTCTCCTGGGTAATACCATAAGGACATCTATTATATCTATATGAAAGACATGTGTCATCTCAGATACTGCAGTGGAGGAGACAGCACTGCATTTAAAATAGAGAGAAACAAGAGAACAAATTGCTTAGATTTTATTTGGATTCATTTCCTTCCAGACACTGTTAAGAGACAGAGGGAGAGAGAGAGGGATAGGAAGAGAGATAGACAGAGAGAGAGGGATAGGGAGAGAGACAGACAGAGAGACAGACAGAGGGAGAGAGACAGAGACACAGAGAGAGAGAGACAGAGAGAGGGATAGGGGGAGAGAGAGACAGAGAGACAGACAGAGAGAGAGATATTTATCTGAGTGAATGCCATCTGTATACTTGGGCACTTTGTTTAAATGCATGGTTAGTGATCTTTTAGTTCTACTATTGATTACCAACTTGCATATGGCCTAGGTCAGAGTGCTACCCCCTCTACACATCTATCTGATTAGACTACTTCTGTTGTCAATGGAAACAGATGCTCCAGAGCACAAATTATCTTCATTATCTTGGACAGCTATGTTCTAAATGTCTCTTGAAAGGTCTTCTCCACTGACCACTGAAAGCCTGGAAGCCTAATTTTTAAAATATTTTTTTTTCCTTACAAAATACCTAAGATTTAAATGCTAAAGTTAGGTAAAGCAAAACCCAGGCCACTGAATGGTTCAGGGTGCAACCTTGAAGAGACAAAAGAGGAATACTTGTTAGAAGAGACAGCATCTAAGCAGAACACAGAGACATCTGAAGGTGCTGATAACTGGGTGTTTCCAGAGCTGTGACAATGCCCCCCACAGGAATTTTTTAATCTGAAGAATGAAATCCTTCCCAATGAACAGAAAAGAGAACCCTTTAAAATAGTCCATGTTATTTCATAGTAGGAGGTGGCAAGCAGTTTGAGGGAGGCAGAAGATGGCTTCTGCTGTTTAGATTACTGTTTCCTGTGTAGAATCAATACCGGAGCTGGGAACTGCAGAGCTGATCCTGTGATTGTATCCCACATGCACGGGAGGCTCACAGCAATAAAAAGGATTGTTAATAACCAATATTGATTCAGCTTTCCCTAATGCATGGACAAAAATGTCATCAATAAGTTGGTCAACAGCCTGAAGCAGTGAGGCTCATAACAGTCAGCTAAGCCAAGAATAACACAGCACTTATTTATTCATTCAAACCTCAAATCAGTCTCACACACTTCCCTGAGAGATGGATGGATGGAAAGCCACAGGGGGACGATGCACAGGGCAGTTTCTTTTGTGGGTGTTGCATCCATGTCGTGCCTCAACACAGTGCTGCCTTTAGAAACAGCTGAGCTGCCTTCACCTGGCTCTCCACCTCCACCCATCCTTGCTGTTCTTTTATCCTTTCAGTCCCAAGAACTACTATTTCAATTTTATTTTTTCTTCCCTTTAATGGGCTATTAAAAGCTGTATCACAGCAATTATGAAAGGCTTCTCAGTTTTGCTGCATTGAGCTGGATATGAATGTGGAAAAGTATTTAAAGATGGAAACAATTTGCTTAAGAGCCTTTCTCACTATGTTTATTTCTGTCATTAAAATAAGTGATCATCCAGGGGAGAGGAACAGAGCTACACATGAAGCCTGCAGACCTTTCCTAGGTGAAACTAGCAGAAACTAGATAACACTTTGCAGTCAAATGGTACATCAAGGCAAGGCAAGCAGAAAAGGTGAAAATCCTGTAATTTCTCACTTCTAAAACTAAATTCAAATGCATAATAACATGGCATAAGGACCAACCTTCCAATGCAATGGCTATTTGTTTAATGTATTAAGAAATCCAAGTGGGAGGCTGAAGGGCTTTGGGAAAGAGGTGAACTTCTTTCCTACATTTTAATCCCATGTTAGAGTTTGCACCCTGCCTACATATGTATGCAACATTCATTACCAGCGCTCCCAAGCATGGGAGCATCATGAGAATTTGTTTATTAGCTCACTTTATTTTTTTTTATTCCTAGTTAGAAGCTGATGCTAGGTTCCAGCTAGATAGAGAGCAAACCTCCAAATATTAACCCTTTGCAAATGACAGAATTTTAATTCCTCTCTATAAGAAAATTTGAACACTTTGACCTTCTCCTACCTGTCTCTAATAAGGAGCTGTTTTCAGAGCAAGCTTTTTATTGCCCACAGAACTTCAGACATTGCTGAAGGTGACAGAGAAATGCCCACTTCATGGAATATGCATGGCCATATAAATAATAAACAAAAGTGCTCTGCAGCATTGCATACATGAGTCATTGACATGAAGCAGAAAGCTAAAGACAATGTTCTAGCAAAGCACTGAACAGAAAGTTGAACAACAGGCTCCCCTTACCCTTGCTCCAAAAGAAAAGCCTCAAAACAATATGAATGTCCTTTTATATCATCCTTAGGTTCTCTTGCCACTGCTCAGGGATTCCAAGAACTATTCCAAGAATTGCAGGCCAGTAAAAATGGCAACATGGAGTTCAGAACTTGTGTCTCAGGAATTCCAAATCAAATCCACTAGTTCTAGACATGAGCTGTTTGCGTCCCATTTCTTCTCTCAGTAGCCATTCCAAAAACCCACTGGACATACAAATCCAGCCTAGATCTTCCCTCTCTGCCACATGACATCAGTAAATAACTTTTGTGCAGAATTAGGTCTGTGGTCATGTCTTGGCAGCTCTGCTGCCATCAATGTAAATATTGAACTACTGCAACATCACTGATTTGGATGCAGTCTCTTGAGGCTATCTCATGTAGTCTTTTAATTAAAACTCAATAAACCCTTCTAATGATAAAGATACACATAAAGGAGCAGACCTGAAATCTCTTTATGGAGCTGTGCCACTTCTGGAGGATGAACAAGGATAAAACAAGCAATAGAGATATATTTTTTGCCACTGAACTCAGCAGATAAATCCCTGGACACATAAATGGAGCAGATCTTATAAGTGAAAAGGTGACTCTAAGTGTTGTCACTTTTCAGGCTGGAACCAAACTTCCAAAGATTGTGTCATAAGTGGTTTTCACAAAACATTGTGGAGTGGTTAACCAGTAATTTAACACCAGAAATGCCTAGCAGGCAACATTGCTTATGTGGTCTTACTTTAAAACATTCTATGTCCATGTTTTACCACTTAAATACAAGAGAAAGGAAAAATAAAAGGAAATAATTACATTTATGGTCTTGCAAATGCATGGAGTATAAGAACTTCTTTAGCAGACGTTTTGTACATTTTTGTCTCAACTACTGAAGAAGTCGAACAAAAATAGCATCTGTAAAGCTAAGTGCTCCGGTAGGAACCCATAGAAGTACCAACTACTGATGAAAGATTCTCAGAGCAGTTTGAAACTTGGAGGATCCAGAGGCATAAGGTTTCCTTTCTTCACTGTCTAGTCCTGCACTTTCTATCACTGGGATATTAGGAAGCACATTATTTTCTTTCTTTCTGTTGTCATAGAGCTCTCTATGTTAAAATAAAAGCTTTGATTTCAACCAAAACCATAACATAAGAGCAGCCATCTCAGGCCAGTGAAAGACTCTTCTTGACCAATCTGTGACACTGGCTTGTGGTTTTGGTTTTGTTGGGGTTTTTTTTGGTCTGGATTTGGGAGATTCTTTTCCATGAATACCTTTGCCTAGCGGCCTTCCTCCTGGCTGATAAGCCTCTGAGTCCCAGCACCTTACTGTTGGACACATAACCTCTCATTTAGATTGCCATCAGCAAGTACAGTTGTGTTTCTGGGTCACCACAAGCTTTATCATTTTCGGTGTTTAGGTTACACACTTACAGAAGTTATTTTTATCCCTTTTTATCTCTTTGTGTTGAAAGCACCACTTTTAACAGAGTTCACAAGCATGGGGATACTGATCTCTGCCTGAGACTCTAAAAGGCAACTGTAAAAATACATACATAATTATGCCTCAAAAGAGAAAATAACTTAAATGGAGCTTTCCAAAACAATCTTCTTTTGTAACACAGAAAAGACCAAAGGTTCTGCTTTCTTTGACTGTTTGAAGGGATGTTGGAGAGAGGAGGAGGCAGCCTCTGCTCCTTGGTGGCAGGGGACAGGACTGCAGGCAATGGTTCCAAGCTGCACCAGGGGAGGTTCAGGCTGGGTATTAGGAAATACCTCTTCACAGAGAGGCTTCTCAAACACTGCCCAGGGCCGAGCTGGAGTCATCATCCCTGGAGGAGTTCAAATGGTGTGTGGGCCTGGCACCGAGGGACGTGGTTTAGTGTTGAGCCTGCAGTGCTGGGTGGAGGGTTGGACTGGATGAGCTCTGAGGTCTCTTCCAAGCAGATATATTCCGTGATTTTGTTGCTGGGTTTTTGGAAAAGACTCACTTGCTTTGGATTCCTCCTGATCAGTTACTTGTGTAGTGTACCCATTGGACTACATACAAATGCCAAGGTATAACAGTTTTGCTTTTAGACTGGATAGTCTCAGCTGTGACATTCATTTCCCTAAACATTTTCAAAGCCATTAGCAATTCCTCCCACAAGGATGTTTTTTTAAAAACAAGGAAAAGGTCAGGCAGGTTTGACCTTGATGAAAACATTGCTGATTATTTTTTCAGGTATCTCCATATTGCAGCTTAATATTGTACGCAGTGGGCTCAGTAGAAAGATATTTGCTCTATAAATACAGTTTAGAGTTTCTGTTCTTTTTATCTCGTTCAAAAGAGAAGTTTATTTCCTGCTATATTTTTGAAAACACTCATTAAGGGCAGCTCTGTGGGGCTTAGAGAGTTTTCAGACTTCCAGCAAAGAGGAAAGACTTTTTCCCATCATGTTTATCTTTTTAATGGATTAAGGAAAAGAAAGAAAGAAGCTGAAGCTTCAGATTTGCAGTAGATGGATTGAATAATTATGTGGCATCAGATATTATACATTAGTGGTGGGTGTTCTACCATAGCATTTGGCAGGGGTTACACAATTCATATTAGAATCCAGTAATTACATCTTCTTTAAAATGACTGCTTCAGAAACCTAACAGGACAGATGAAGACTCTCAGACTGCTTTTGGATAAGCAAGAAGATTCAGTGTCTGACAAGAAAAAGGACACCTGCCATTTGCTGGATAAGTGAAAAGTAGCCTCAACATTTAGTTTGGTTTGGTTTTTGGCCCTCTGCAAACTATCACACAATTAATCCCACGAGCTTGATTTGATTACAATGCTGTAATACCCAACTTGTAAGCTCCCTATCCATGGAAATCAGTTTACCATGGTGGCTGCCATGATAAGAAGCCATAAGAATCAACACAAAGGAAATACAGTTGTATGAAAATTAATGAAGAGTGGTGAAACAAAAGGGAGGTTTTGTTTGTTTCTTCTAAAAGCCAAAAGTAAGATATTAGATGTCTCCACTCACAAGAGCAGAAGACAAAAAAAAATTATCTTTGTATTTAAAATCTGCTGGAGACTAAGACCTCCCCAGGGCCTTTGGATCAGAGCATAAACAACCATCTAGAACTGGAATGGGCATCGCATTTAAATTCCTATTGATAGTTTCAAACACAGAGTTCTTACCCACTTCCATCTCACATAAGAAGCAAGAATTTCTCCATTCCCACCCCCTCACAAAATCACTCTGGCACTAGCTACTTTTTCATCCATATTCCTTTTTGACAGAATCATAGAAATGTCCAGGTTGGAAAACACCCTCGTGATCATCAAGTCCAGCCCAGAACCCTACTCTACAAGGGTCACCCCTAAACCATATCCACAAGCACCACATTCAAATGACCTTTAAACACATCCAGGGCTGGCCACTCAACCATCTCCCTGGGCAGCTCATTCCAATGCCTGGCCACTCTCAATGTGAAAAATGTTTCCTCCTGTCCAGTCTAAACCTACCCAGTGGCAGCTTGAAGCTGTTGTCTCTTGTTCTATCACTAATTACCTGTAGGAAGAGACCAGCAGCAGCCTCTCCACAATGTCCTTTCAGGTAGGTCTAGACAGCCATGAGGTCTCCCTTCAGCCTCCTCTTTTCCAAACCAAGCAGCCCCAGCTCCTTCAGTCAATCTTCATAAAATTTATTGTCCAGGCCCTTCCTCAGCTTGTTTGCCCTCCTCTGCATGGGCTCCAGCATCTATCTGCCTCTTCTGTGCCTCCCAGCATACCAGGGATGTGGCATTTTGTACCTCTTGTCCCACCGTATTGCAGGAGAACCTTGGCTACAGAGACCTCCTAGAAGAGGTGTCACCTAGGTGAAGGTGTTTGGTTACTTTATGGCTTTGCACAGGAAGAAGTTGCCCCACCAAAATGGAAAGAACTACTCAAGCACTCTTTTGGCACTTAGCCTTTGTGCACTGCCTTTTACTGGACTGCTCTGCTCAGCTGCTAGCGTGATAAAGTGGAAGGCACCAGGATTAAATTTTATGTACTCTCAGAATCCACATCCAGTACTTTGCATGATGCACAGCTCTGAAGAAATCCAGCACAGAGGAGAAGTCACACGCACACAAAAAAGAACAAAAGACAGATTTTTAGAAGCATCAAACCATGAAAATTGTTTCAGCCTCCTAGGTAGAGGTGCTCCAGTCTTAAAATTGCCTGACTGAATGTAGAAACAAAAATATTATAACAGATCGGTGCAGAAACCTTATAAGACTTGGGTTTGGTTTGGAAGATTTCAAATTATTCAATTTTAAGGTTTATTCTTTTTGCTTCAAGATGCAGAACTAGACTGGCAATCGCGTGAGGGAGGCTCTCCAGCTCATGAGGATTCTACTGCCAGTCTCAGCTTAAACGAGGAAAAGCAAGCTGGGGGGGGGGGCAATTCATGAGGAAACCATGTAAAAAGAGTATTTTACAATCTGAAAAGTACAGTTCAAGCTTCTTTCTAAAAACAAAATGCAGGGGTCATCCAGGTAAACTTTATTCCCGTAGCCCTAGTGCTACATAGAGACAATTTAAGAACAGATCATGTATTACTTTAAAAACCCCAAAGTGCTGTGATGAATACCAAATAATATAAGCACAGAATCAAACAGGTTTTTGAAAGACAACATATTTCTTCCAAAGGATACTACTGAGCCTTGGGAGAATTCAGTTCCTTTGCAAATTCATAAGCTACCCACAAATAACACTCCAGCTGAAGCTCTGGTAAGTCAGCATCAGGCATTAGAGCATCCACACGCTGTCCCTTAACAGAAATCACCACGGCTATGACATGGAAGTAACTGAAGGAATATTTGGAATCTGCTTGAACAAGGGGTGGGTGCTGCAGCCAGGCTGCCAGGCTATGAAGAGGAAACCTCACCAGTCTCCTTAACCTATCAAAACCATGTCCACTAAATACTGCCAACTACATGTATGCAGCTGCTCAGCCTACTTTGTTTCTTGTCCATGCTGGTTTTTTCCCCTGCTTTCATCTGAAAGAACATGGGGCTGCTCTGGTGGCTCTGGTCCCTGAAACAATGAAGAACTTGAAGCAGGCTCCTGGCAGTGAGAAAATCAATACCAGTAGTCTAGAAAGTGATCCCGAAAGTTACTGTCAAGGACCAGTACCCTACATCCACCTTCACACACAGAGTGAGGCGTCCAAAGGAGTTGGTGGGATTCATTCAGTTGTGGTTGAAGAAGGAAAAAATGAAGAGCAAGAGAGAGAACCTGAGCAGTAATTCTCTCCCTGTGAAGTGCCTCAACTGAAGGGCATGGATTACAAAACCCAAGATGAATGAAATATCCTTTTTTTTCTATTTTAGTGTTTGAATGAGTCCCTGTTAGAGCCGGTGCTGAGTGAATGGAACAAATTACCATAACCTTGGAGAAAGAGCTTATCTTTGGTTCAGCATTTAAAATGTAGGTCAGTCCTTAATGTACAGATGAAGATCCCTCACGCCTAATAACAATTTACATGATGAATTCATCAACTTTAATGCTCGCAGCATCAATGCTTTTGAAGTGGTAAACTTTTACAGCAATCACTTAAGCATGGTGGGAAAGGAAACAGCATTCTGAAACAGCTTTAAAGGTGAAACTGAAGTGTTGGAATAAATTTGCACAAGGCCATGCTGCCTCTCAACGGATATTTCAGTTCCTGGGCAGCTTGAAGCCCTAAGCAAGCCAAAGCAATCAAGGTGTTTGAAATGGTTCAGGGATATAAAATCCAGGTGCTGCCACAGCCAGTTCATAGCTTTTGGAGGAAGATGTGCTGCAGCCTGGTGTGTCTTTTGCTGTCAAATTGAAATTGTGGTGGACTTTAAAATGTGCCCTGACACTGACATGTCCTCTTGAGAGTTGAACATGCAGTGCAGGGGTTGGTACCACACTGCCAACCTAATTCTGTGTAAATTTTATTGTTATCACCAATCAGACCGAGCATCATGATCTAGAAAGGCTGTAAACTAAAGCCATTTTGTCTAAAGATTATCCTTTTCTTAATGACCTTGTAAAATCAATCGAGTGCCATACAGGTCAGCACTACATGATTTGGCAGAAATGTTAAACCTGAGTAAAAAGTCCCACAGAAACAAGAATCAAAGCTGTTTTGCAAGCAAAGCATTTTTCTTACTGCAGGCATAATAGCTACCCTTAGGGTTTAGAGACTTCAGCTGATTTAGAAAAGGCAAAGTAAAAAGAATAGAGAAAGTGACTTACGCTTGTGCCTTAAAGAACCAGATTAATGATGTGCAGTGAACAATGAAATGAAACATTCCTTTTGCTCCAAAATGCTACTTAATAGCTAGCAGAGTTAAGGGAAAATTTGATAATTTTTGAGATTTCAGAAAGGATGCAGAGTGAAAATATACAATTTTTAATGGCATTATTCATGTGTTCTGGATCAATTAAACCATTCCCTTTTGCTGCATTCACAAGTTTGCATTTTAAAAACAACAGGGTCGACAGTTTTCCTTTCCATAGAAGTGGTAACTCATTTAAAATTTGCTCATGCTTTTGGGTTTTCTGGTTTGGTTCTGTTTTGTGGAAGTAAAAGGGAGATTTTGTTGTACCTGAGTTACTCTTTCAGAGAGTTGCAACGGAAAAAGAAAGGTGTTTTTAAAAGAAAAGACCCACAGCTGAGGAGTCTTTGAGCAATTCTACAGCAGATCACAAGACAAATAACCTGTACCATTGCAGCAGTTTATATCACACTGATGACACAGAAGCCTTCTAAACACACCCTTTGGAGTCTAGTCTTTTTTTCCCAGTTAAAACAATGTATATTGGATCCATTAAGTCCTTGGCACACTCAGCTAATTTTTACCTACTTTTCCTCTTCCCTGACTTTCTTATGAAGAGGAGAAAGAAAGAGCTTTCTTTTTTTTTTTTTAATTTTCCATGCTTTCCACTTAGAACAAATATCTGAATCCCTTCATTGCAGCAAATACTCCATTTGCTGTTTGTAGACCACAGAATCACAGAATGTCTCTGGCTAGAAGAGACTTCATCCAGCCCAACCTTTCAGCCCAGCATTGCAGGCTCAACACTAAACCATGTCCCTAAGTGCCAGCTCCACAGGCTGCTCGAACACCCCAGGGGTGGTGACTCCAGCACTGCCCTGGGCAGGTTCTCCAATGTTTAAGAACCTTCTCTATGAAGAAATATTTCCTAACATCCAGTCTGAACCTCCCCTGATGCAGCTTGGAACCATTTCCTCTACTCCTGTCCCTGGCCACCAAGGAGCAGAGGCTGTTCCCTCCTCACTCCAACCTCCCTTCAGGGAGGTGTAGAGAGCAATGAGGTCTCCCCTCAGCCTCCTCTTCTCCAGCCTGAACACCCCCAACTCCCTCAGCCCCTCCTCATAGCCCACATGCTCCAGGCCCTTCTTCAACCTTGTTGCCCTTCATGGACAAGCTCCAGCCCCTCAATGCCCTTCCTCTAGTGAGTGGCCCAGAGCTGAACACAACACTCAAGGCATGGCCTCACCAGTGCTGAGCACAGGGAGAGAATCACGTCCTGCCCCTGCCACCCACCCTGTTTATAACACAAGCCAGGATACCATTGGCTTTCTTGGCCACCTGGCCACTGCTGGCTCATGTTTAGTTGACTATCAACCAATACCCCAAGGGCTCTCTCTAAGTCACAGGTTTCCAATCACACTTCCCAAGTCTGTATCCTCCCACAGGGTTGTTGTGACCCGGGTGCAGGACCTGGCACTTGGCCTTGTTGAACTTTGTACAAGTAGCCTTGGTCCATGGGTCCTGTCCAGATCCTGCTGTTAAGCTTCCCTACCTTCTAGCAGGTTGACATGGCCACCAACTTAGTGTCATCTGCAAACTTACTGAGGGTGCACTCATCCAAATCACTATTAAAGATAGTAAAGAAGCCAGGCCCTGGGCCCCTTGGGGGACACCACTGGTGACTGGGTGCCTACTGCTGCCTACTAGTACACTGGGTGGGGAAAAAAGAGAAGATCAATACTCTTCCAAAGATCATTCACTACGTTGAAACAATTCATAAAAGGATTTGTTTACTCTGAAGAGGAATATAAGACCAAAGGCAGTGTAGCAAATACATCTCTGCACACACTTTCAAATCAAGAAAAAAGGGCATTCAGAATCTAGACTAACAAAGGCTATAGGGAACAGGTCAAGGATATATCTTGACGCATGTTCTGTCTCCAACAAAATGCAGATAAACAAGGCAGGCTGTAAAGTGCAGGGCACACACAGATGAAACAGCCCCTCAACACTCTCCCAGCTTTAAATCTTTTAAAAATCAGAATTTCTGTTTTTTCCTCTGTTTAGTTTTTTTTGCTTCTGCAGATGTAACCCCAAGATCCCACGCTGATGTCTAGGGATCATCTCACAGCCAGCGATTTTATATCCGAAGCTGCAATGGTGTTTTCTCCATACATTACTCTGCGCTTGCATTGAATTTCATCTCCCATTTAACCCAGCCACAGCCCCACAGGCCCTCCTGCAATTCCTCCCTGTAAGCTTTCTTTTTTGCTGCCTCGTACACTTCAGTATAATTATCAAAATTAATTGTAACATTGTTCAGTACCTTTTCTGGGTCATTTGAGATGTATGCTCGATAGCACAATAGTTCCCTGCAGAACCTCACTGCTAACTTCTCTTGCACAGCAAACAATGATTTGCACCTGATCTGTTTCCTGAGTTTTGGCAATTTATTTAAAGTGAAAGACATTCCTGGGTATTTCACATTTCCTCTGTGTCCTTCATTTCTTTTTGGTGATGTACTCTGTGAGCTGCCTTTTGGAAATTCAAGTGGAGCCTACCAGCTGAAGCTCCTTGTCCACATGGCTGTTGATATGAAAGTTTGTGAGCAAGATCCTTTCAAAGTCATTTATATTTTAAGGAACAGCCAGGTCCAACGCCCCAGGTTAAGCCATGGCTCTCCTATTTCTATTCATTGTGACATTCCTTTTGTTTTGCCTGGTATATAGAGACATCAGGTTCTTCATCCTGCACTCGCTGCAGTCTCTTCTGAAACTCATGAAAAGCATTTAAAAACTCTCAAAGACTGGCATCACATTTACCACCTTCCAGGCCTCCAGCAGTTTCAGACAAGAGCCACATACCACAACTCACAATTCTGCTAGCTTATCCCTGACTTCCATTAGCACTTTTAGGTCACAGCCTGGTCCCGGCTCCTTGTCACTGCTTTCTCTGACAATTTGTTCCACAGCCTCTTTTTACAGGCATTTCAATTCCAGACAACAGTGTCTGATGCATTCCTGAACAGGTCAGGCTTGGCTCTCTGCCTCCTTCCACAGAGGATGAGTGCATTTCATGGCTCTGAATGCTTTTAAAAGAGGGTTTCTTCCGGATTTGGCAAACTGGAGTAGCTCCCACTAAAACCAGTGAGATCTTCTCTAAAACTTACATACATGCCCAAGGCCCAGACTGACATGCAGAACTGTAGGGTTTGCTGTTCACATGATTTGTAAACTATGTACTACATAAGAGCTTGTGTCTGTGTAGACTGCCTCCCACAGCATCAGTCCAATTTGCTTCAGGTGTAAAGAAGACCTAAACTGAAAACAGCTGGCTGTGGAGTGGAGGGGCATGGAGAGGAGACAAAGAGGCATAATCACCAATATTGTGTAACCGCAGGTATTTTTAGCTGCTGTGCAGACATCCAACCCCCTTTTGAAACTTCCCAAGTTCTTGACCTCCCTGACTTGCAGTGCCAATGAATTCCACAGATCACCTCCTGAATGAAAATGTGACTGATGGCCAGAGGCATTACTAAGCAGAATATTCCCATCAGCTATAATTCAGTAAGAACAATCCTGTTTAACCACTAACAACATCTCTATTCTACCACACAGGTGTGTGGCAACAACGTTTGTCTGAAGCAAGGCTAAAAGGACAGGCTTTTGAACAGGAGTTCTTAGAATATGGAGCTGGAAATCTGTGCTTGCAGATCTCAGCATTCCTTTATACTTTACTTTGTTATTTTTCTTCTAAATCTAACTTTGCCTTCCCATGGGTAACACTTTTCATCCAAGTTTTATTCATTCTGCTTTTTTCCAAGCCATTAGTTTGCTCTCAGTCAATTACCAACTGATTTTCTACTCCTCTTCATGTACGAGCCATTGCAGAGGAAGTTTTATGTCTAAAAAAGGGACACAAAGGAACTCTAAAGTTATGAACACAGTCTCAAAGGGAAAGGGCCATTTGAGGAACACTTCTGTGAGGATCAGAATTTGACCAAGCTGATAGTTTAATATAGGTACAGCTGCTATCTCATGACTCCTAACACAGAAATGAGAACATGAATTAATTTACTTGATCACACTGGTTCAACCTAAGGATACCTGCAATAATTTACATAATTCCTATCTCCACTCTTTATGTAGGCAATTTAGGACAACGTCTAATGCTTTTAATCAGTCTTTTATTAGTATCCTAAAAAGGAAATCTTCCAAAAACAGGTTGTGAAGCAATATAAACTCGTGTACAATTAGCTGGGTTTAAGAATGTTTTCTCCTAATGGGATTATGTTCTGTAAATGATCTGGTTGCTATGACAACCACCACAAAAACCACACTGTGTTTTCAGTTCAATGGCAACTATTGCACCTGTGTAGCAGCCTTTCTTTCTGAGGTTTATGTTCTTGCTTTTCAGACAGTAGTGTGGAAGCAAAAGCAAAAACTGTGACCTAGAAAAGTTCAGGCATGGCTTCAACTACACTTGCAGGTAGGATTGTTAATAGTGCTCCTCCTATATATTTTATTGGAATTAGGTTCAAATAAGTCATTATTCATCAAGTTGGAAGAAAACCTGCCAGTGGAAGAGAGATGCATGTATCTGCAGGGAAAGTGCAGAAGCACACTGTTTCCTTTTCGTAGCATCCTAGCAAAAACGAGTAGAAAAATTACACAATTGTAAGGATTATGTTCCTGCTTCAAGACAGGCAGCAGGAGGCTGTGAGCAGCATCAGCAACAGCCAGCAAGGACCAATTCTGTGTGGCCACATAACTGTCTTTAAAACCAATTCTATGAAAAGCCCCTCACAAGCTTCTCCTTTCCACTCAAGCCAAGGAGAACAGTCTCATTCCCTTATCTTATATTCTCTTGAGTGTTTATGCTGGAAACACAAGGGAGCTATGAATTATTTTTAACAGTATCCAAAGTCATATCAGGTAAAAATAGCTCCTTTTACTTGTAGATGTGTTGCTGAGTTGCATTTGGAGTCAGATCCGCTGACTTCAGTCACAGAAGTGAACGCCAAGCTCAAGGGGGAAATGTGGGTGAGAAGAAAACTGAAGTTACATGGTAAAAGTAGAGAAAATAACATAGAAAGCCTCAGAAGCATCCATTTCCCCACTTAACCTTTTCATTATGCCCTCAATGAAAAATCAAAGGCAACAACATACATAGTCTGGCTCCTGAAGGAAAAGAGGATGCTGCATTTATAATTTTGAGGGGCAGTCAGACACCACTGTGATGGATGTTGAGTTTGAATACAGATAAGACTGAGTTCTGTTCCTCCAGCACCCATTATCATTCCTGCCTTATCAAAAGCTTATCATTTACATAGCGTCTAACAGGAAAATGATGCCCTTTGGTTCTGCTTAGGTCCTCTTGTTTTGCAGAAAAGCAGCCATAAATCAAACTGAAGCACCAAACGAGGTGTGCCACAATTTCTTCAGAAGGCATCCTGTGCAAAACAAGGACAAACCCAGCACCTGCTGAAGTCTAAAGAAGGGGGCTTTGCTGGGCAGAGAAGAATGATAAGTCTCTTTGGAGAAGAACAGGGGAAAGGGCATTATGAGGTGTTCCCAATGGAATACTGCATGATCCACTGCATCAAAGAGAACTGGTGGGTTCAATGTGATTGAAAGCAATCTATGGATGTTGAAAGCCTGAAAGTAAAAGCCTGCTACAAATGAGACTGCTCAGGAACAGTCACAACTGAACACAATTTCTTCCTACTCCTTTGTTTGCACACTCCTTCCCCATCTCCACAGCCACTACCTAAGCTCCAGGAGTGTGGGGAAGGAGCCCACACAGACACGCAGTCAGGAGAGCAACGCAAGAATTCTGTCGCTATACCTGTCCCAGACTCCTATCCTCGAGCTGCATCACACAGCAAGGTGGTTTTGTTCTTGCTTTCTGTGATGAATAGATGCAAAGTCTGGAAACGCTCACTATGAAATAAATCTTTTAGAAGATGAGTTATCAAGGACACCTGAACTGCACGAGGCAGGTTTGGATCAGGCTGTTGCTATTTGTACCTGCCTATTCTTTTCAGCCAGTGTTTAGAAAAGGTGAAACATCTTCAGTTTCTGGCAAGGGATTTTGACTGAACAACAGTGTCCAGTTCTCAGCTCTGCCTCAGACTGCCTTTGCCACTTGAAAGACTTCATCCACCCCTGTTGCTCATTCCTTTCCTGCCTGAACTAGGAGCTTTCCTGGGTACCCATGTTTTATTTTGCATGACATGAAAAGTCTTGCTCACACGCAGGACTTCTGCGTACCACTGCCACAAAAATTAACCAGGGATTGGATTTTTAGGATTTGCTCCCAGTCCCACAGGGATAATTTGCATTTCTGTGTGAAGAGAGACAAACAGAGGCCATCGTTCTCTTTCTTTTATGTCATTCAGATTGTGCTGCTCTGCTGCACACAGTATATTGCTTTTGTTATGAACATAAACAGTTATTACCAAGTGACAGAGCCAAAGTCCCTCAGCTTGAAGACAGAGAACTAAACTCTCCCACATAAAAGGTACAGAGATAAAAAGTAGAGATAAGTGAATAACTGCTTTTTTGGCTCATAAAGTTGGTGCAAAAGGTTCTGTGCGCAAATACTTTGGCATAGCAGTCAGCTGGAGGCAACATTCTCAAATGACACTAGATGGGGGTGAACAGTTTTCCTCCTAAAACATGACTCCTATTGATGACCCTGCTCTTCTGTACTCTAATATAGCATAATTGCATGAGGCAGCAAAGTATTCAGGTACACAAGGCACTGCTACACGAGCAATGGTCATTATCTCTATGGTGACATTCATTGTGATGGACAGACAATGATTTGTTGCCAGGGATTATTGCTCAGTCATCCCCAAGGTTTCCATACAATGGCAAATGGGGGACATTTTCTGGCTGTCTACTTTTTGCCAAGAAATGAAAGGGGGGGGTGGGAAAAAGACAAAGAGCAGTTCAGGATGAAGTGAAATGCTACATGCTGGGGTTATTAAGTTTTCATTCTGAGCATTAAACATTAATGAATAAACTAGAACATAAACAGTGAGGAATGGAAGAAAAATTGTTTTGTTTTCACAAATTTTATTTAACTCTCAGACAGGACATTTTGTTTCTGAAACATTTAATTTAGAAGATTTCAACAGCTTCTCAAGTTACCAAATGCTAATTGGATCATAAGGCTTAACTAGCTGGACGGAAATGCCAAAAAAGTAAAGGTTATTTAATCGTCAAAGTAATAACAGTTCCACTCTGAAGGGAGCTCTTGTATGCTTTGCTGAAGCTAAAGCAATACAAAAGGATCAACACTCACAGTTATGCAAGAACCAGAAACCTAAGCTTTACTCTAAGCATTTCCCAGAGACATACAATAAAAGCCTGAATTCATTGCTCAGTCCTCATCTTTCCCAGTTCTTGTACATATTAAAGAACATAAAGTGGACTTTAAATCTCTCCATGGAATAGAATAGAAGAGAATCAACGAGATTGGAAAAGATCATCAAATCCAACCTATCACCCAGCACCATCTGATCAACTAAACCAAGCACCCCTTCACCACATGGGATCTAATAAAAAAGGTAAGAGCCTGATGTCACTGTGGACTGTTGTAATTGACCCCTCAGAAAAATCCTAAAACTCTTTTGCAGTTTGTCATGAAAATCAGAAGCAAATGCAGATGTGTGCCTGCTCTCTGCTTTTCCAGTGTCCAACTGGACATCTCAATTTCAGCATTCACCATCAGAACCACACACCAGTCCACGACAGTTCTGTGGTTGATGTCTGTCAGTTTTTCTTGACAGAATCCCTTTCAATCTGTAGGTATTTTGAATAACTATATCCAGTGGAACAGATTATTCCACAGTGCAGTGCTGGGCACTTTGTCCTGGAAGGCAGGAAAGTGTTTCTAATCCCCTGTCCCAGCGACAGTGGATTTCCTTATGGGGAGAAGAAAAGCTTGCAGCCTTCTCTGCCTATAACCTCTCCTTTCTTTCCCATCTACCCCCTTCATTCCCAGCTTTCCCACCTCCTTACTCTGATCTGCAAGAGATTCCTTATAAGCAAATTTCCCATAAGAAAAAGAAAAAAAAAATCAATGTAATGATCTAATTTTCTCCATGTTGTGAGAAAAAAATTTATTGTCTGTAAAAAAGGTCTCCTGACACCTGCTTACAATCCTCCAGGGGGAGAATCATCAACATGAGTAAAATTTCAGCTGTCTCTGGCCCTGACTTCTGAGAAACAAGGAATCTGGGCCTTCACAAGTGAATTCAAGCAGTGGTACCTGCATGTGCTACACACTGCCACTCTACCACCTCTCCCATGTGCCAGGGAGGACTGGCATCATCTCTGATGGATGTCGGCACACATCCCACCAAGCGCCTGACAGAGCGATCTGCTCCTGATTGATGCCGACCACTTAGAAATCACTTGGCTCCAACAAACTGTTCTTAACAGTTTGCTTGATGTGTTTGATGGCAACTGGGAGGGGAAAATAATAATTTCATAAAGCAACATTTGTTGTTGTTGCTAGGGGAACTGTGCTTTTATCATATATGTCTCTGAATTAAAATAAACAACTAATGCTCAGGCCTAGAGTGATGTTCCACTAATGGATGGTCAGAGAGGCACAGAAGGAGCCAACAAAAATGGTTTGTCCCTTTTTCCTGCCTTATTCTACTCAGAGCATCCCATCCTTCATGTGCTGAACTTGTGCAAGAGAGCTGGTCTGGAATCTGGCTGAAGCCCCACCAGGACTGTGAAGAAAGCTCTTTGCCCTGGGGTAGTTTCCCCAAAGCTAACACACCACGAAAGCTGGGAGCCCCGACTTGGGTAAAGATGTTTTGGGAGCCCCTGCTTGGGTAGTGGTGTTCTAAATGACTGACAGAAACACACTGGTCAGTGCCAGGCTCCTGTATGGCACAGTGGTTCATCACTTGCTCTGACCTTCTCCATGAAGGGAAGATGCCATTTTCTGCACTTTGGCATTGATTGACATGCAAAGGACTGATGAGCTTGTGAAGGAGGTGGCAGCCCACCACCTGAAGTGGTCCACCCCTCTCCAAGCTCCCCCTGTCTCTGTTCATCCTCTCCTACCAAAGTGTTGATGGCAACACCACTTTGGGGACGTTTTTGCTATGCAAGCCCAGCCAATGAGGTGTATTTTCTATTTCATTCATTCATTCATATTGTATTTTCTATTTCTATTCATCCTGCACAAAGACAATGCACAGCATAATGCTCCTGGCATAATTCATGTGCCATCACACATACTGCTGTGAACTGAATGCAATAAAATACAGAATTCACTTGCTTTTACCCCCTGCCATCCAATGCCTCTCCATGTAAGGTGGCAAAAATAAAACCCCAACCAAACCAAGCCCAAAAAGTAAAGGTTCCAGTTTTCCCATGTACCTATTTTTATACCTATATCTAAGTATAAAACCCATTCACTGCTCTAAGTTAAAGCTAATATTAAGCAGAATATCTTGCCTGTTGTTCTTTCAATATCTCCAAACCTACAATTTTCTACTACATGACAAAGGATGAAGGCCTCTGATCTGCAGAGATAATTGCTTCAGTCCCAGATCGCTGCTGGATTCTATGGAAGCAGTGGCACCATGCAGGCAAATATTGGGTCACTGCTCCTTCAACACTGTCTATCAGGACAGTGACTAAGAAAACCTCCTGTTCAGTGCTCAGAGAGACTGGGGATCCCTGAAGTTTTGCAAGGCAGCAGATGATGAGGTTCTGTTACGTGGAGGCATGAACCTGTAGCTGTGTGTGTCCTCTTTGCCAAACTCTGTATGAGTAGCTGTGCATTTGTGTTGACAAAGGCATTTTTAAAATAGAGACATTTGTCACTGAAAAAAATGAAGAAGTATTTTCTACTGTTCTTTCAGGGAAAAAGTATATATTCCCTGCAAGCTACCAGGCAGTTTTGGTGCAAGTCTGGGAGGTCCACTGTGATTCCCTGACATTTATTCTTTTTTCTTAAACTAGAATATATTCTTTTCCATTCATGTCTCTGTTCACCTAGTAAAAGGAAACCAAGCCCCAAACAAGCTCTAAAACAAAGGGATCATTTGTAGGCCTTGCTTACAGAAATATCTGAAATATTCAGCACTTTATGAGCATTTTTAACAGTTTAAAAACAAAAAACAAACACCACAAAGCACCTAATAAAGATCACCAAACCCAACAAGAAGAATGCTGGAGAGGATTTTCATAGCATTAAGTATTTTTGCCATTTGAAAGTCATGAGGAGTGCTGAGGTGATGGACATCCACATTTGGTGGCACCTCCTCGACCCTAGTAGGTCATGCCCCATCAAAATGTAAAATATTAATTGATGGACTTATGAAGGCTCTCTAACTGAACACCTCTGTCATTTCCTCTTAGGGAGGGGAAGAAACCTAACCCCAAATACTCCAGAACCCTTTCACAGTTACCACTCCACCTTCCCAATAAGCAATAACAAATGTTAAGCTGCCACTCAGTAATGAGAGCAGAGAAGCACCGGCCGCTGCCACAAGTCCTCAGGGAAACTGTATTGAGGTTTAGATGTTGCCATTTCTCAAGCTAACACAGTCAACTCTGCTTTACCTGTGCTGCAACACTACTGAGCCCACTTCAGAAATTACTGAGAAGATGGGGAAATACACAAATTCTCACATCTACATCCTGCTCTGCACTGCTGAAGCATCACTGCCATCAGTTCCAAGTGCAGCCTGTTTAAAGCTAGTTGGACCAAGAACCGCAGTCCCATCTTAGCCTGCAGCACACGCACTCCACCTTTCAGCTAATCTCAAGCTCTCCATTTTACCAGCTTTTCATACCTGCTTCAAGTTTAGCTTTTCACCTTTCCAATCTTTCTTCTCTTTTGTGGGGACTCTTTGTCCAGAGGAATATTTATTTTAATTTTTAGTGTTGTTTGGTTTGGTTTTGTTGTGGGTGTGTGTTTGCTTTAAGAGACATTACATGCAGTTTAAATGTAATTTTATTTCTCTGGTTTGGTAACTGCAGTGTAAGAGACACCCAGGTAAAAAAAAAAAAAAATTAAAAATAAAATGTTGAATTTACTGTCCCAGGGCTGAGAGTGCCTTGGTTCCACCAGCCAAAGAAAGCTTCTTTTGTAGATAAAATGTTTAATGGACCATTACCTGAAACAATTAAACAGCAACAGCAACAGCATCTCATCTCTTCCCAGAACACTTGAAAGTTATAATCTACTGTCTTCAAGAAGGGGAAGGTGGATAACTTTGCTGACAATTTATCCAGCAAAAGAAATTACAGGTGACAGGCACCTGTGAATTCTAGCCCTGTAATTGCACTTAGGAGGCCTCAATGATATCACATGAGAATGAATCTCAAGCAGCTATTATTTAAAGCATCTTTTATTTTCTAACTGCCACTGAAGCAGGGCTTTTCATCACAGCTATAGTTCCAGGGTGGATTTTGCTGTGGGGTAGAACAGAGTGACTAGATGATACTAGATGATACTCCAGGAAACAGAAGGAAACACGTAATTGCTTGCAGAGCATTGCGTTCGGGAACTCGGTAGCATGACATGGATCAGTAAATGCCAAGGTATCTGTGTTCAGTCAGTACATCTAAAACATTTTCCCTGGCATATTTCATGGCAGTTTCTTCCCAAATGAAACTCTAGCTGTGGGAGATGACAGGCTAAGCTGGAGTAGTCTCACAGGCATTTTCAACGAGACCACCTGTACTTGCAGCTAATATTTTCTCTCATTCCATGAAATTACCTAACTGTCTCTTGCACCTGCATAGGCTTTTGCACATAAGCACACAACTGGCTGCCCAAGGGATACCACATTTCAGCAGTTTCACATTGAAATAGCTTTTAATTTACTTTACTGGTACATCTGTAAGACCTTTCCTTCCTCTGTTAAGATAACATAAAACCTAACTGGGCTGAAGATACCTTTTCTATCACAAGTGCTTTGGACTGTACTTTTCTACCAGAGAAGGCAGGTGAAGCTGAGACTTCAGAATGCAAAAGGACTAACTTTGAGGCAGGTTCCCTTCACTGTGTAGAATAAGTTGCTTTCATTTATCTAGCTGCCACACAATCCTGCTGTTGTGGTGCAAGCTGCCCTCCAGGTTTTTAATACCTCACAGACCATGCAGGGCTGGACCCCAAGAAAAGCTCTGCTTTCAGCTATTGCCCTCCTACATTATGCATTTGCTATCAATGCCAATAGCATCTGGGGAACTTGCAAAGATATCTTGTGTTTTTCTACATCACTGAGACAAGATGATTGGATTAAAAATTTTGTCCACTAAAGCACATCCTGAAGTGCCATGTTCCTGCATTTCATGAATACCACCAGGGATGGTGACTCCACTACTTCCCTGGATAACCTATTCCACTGCCTAACCACTCTTTCCATGTAAATTTTTTTCTTAATCCAATCTAAACCTCCCCTGACCATTTCAGACCATTTGCTTTCATGCTATTGCCTGATACTAGAGAGAAGAAAGTGATCCTCACCTCACTCCAGCCTCCTTTCAGGGAGCTCTAGAGAGCAATGAAGTCTCCCCTCAGCCTCCTCCAGACTAAGCAATCCCAGTTCCTTCAGCAGTTCCTCATCAGCCTTGTTCTCTAGACCCTTTATCAACTTTGCTACCCTTCTCTGGACATGCTCCAGTACCTCACTGTCTTTCCTGTAGTGAGGGTCCCAAAACTGGACCAAATATTCAAGGTGCAGGCATACTCAGAGAAGCACCTGTAAGAAATTCATTCCATGGCATGAAATAGGGTAAGACACAAAAGATCAATGTGGGGCTCAAGACTTGGCACTGTGGGCAATATTTTGGATGTCCAATCCATAGGAGGCATTCACAGGCATAGGGCATTTCTTGACAGATGGGTAATTCCCTGAGTGTATGGTGTATCTGAGCTCTCAGAATCAGACCTGGCATGACTGATGAGCATTAGGCTTAGAGGAGAGGTGACAAGAACAGAGGGGACTTGATTTGTAATCTTTGTGTACGGAAAAGGAATGAGATAAACAACACTACAGCAATTCAAGAATATCTGAAGGCAGGAAGAAGACTGTTAAGGAAAACTACAGGAGTGGAAATTGCCACTGACAATGTCTTGGAATATACAGTTAAAGTTGGACAGATAATAGTCATCCTAGAAATTGAGATCCAGCAGCAAATATTTTATACCTCTCTAAATTTATGATAATAGATGGGGAAAAAGCAAATTTAGGCTTTTTATAGCGTATGAGGGAAAAGCTGTTTGTGTCCTATAGTCTGCCTACAAAGATAGAAGAGACTTTGAAATAAATTCTGCAAGTAAAAACAAAGGAAAAAAAGGCAATGTAATAGTACCTGGCTGCAGACTGCATCAGACTGTTAGCTTTCTTGCTGTTGAACCTGATTTGCTATGCAAAGGGAATGTCACATTGATAAAGCTTGTTAGGTTTTGGCCAGAAGTAGGTGGATATGCTCAATATGTTGTGTGAAGGCAGCACACTGATAGATCAGCTCAAAGAAGGGCCTGAGAGGAACCATTCCAGTCATCATAGCCCACTCATGTTGTGCCTTTCCTTTCCTATTTCTATCATTAGATCACCTTAAATGACAGCTGTCAAAAAGAAACCGAAACAATCCTGTACCTGTTCACAACAGGCAACTCAAAGTAAATACTCTGCTCTGTGTGGGATTACTGCTGCTTAGACTCCACTACAACATGTCACACAACTGTAAAACCTTATAATTACTAATTAGACAGTCAAGAAGATGACTGCAAAGTGCCATTCCCCAACCCTGCTTACCAGGTGATAGACACTGAAACAGAAATAAAGTGACACACCTGCAGAAACTGTGCATGTAGCCTAACCTCAGCAATAGAACACAGACCCTAAGCAGCATCCCAGCACATCCCTAAGGCTGCAGGCAAAGACCCCAACCCACCCTTCAGGAATGCCAGCAGCAGCCATCACAGGGACTTTGGCATATTTGGCAACCACGTGTCTTTTCCAGTATATTTGGATATTTGCCCCCACTTTGTGTCTCTCTCACCTGACCCTTTGCAGCTGCTGCTGCTGCTGCTACTTTTATAGTGCAATGGTATTCAGTGCATTTGGGGGACACTCTAGGAGACTGCAGGGAAATCAAGGCACTAATTTTGTATCACCATGTTTACAAACAGTGGCCCAGTTTACAGAGCTCTTCAGGGAGCTGAACTTTTAACGACAGTTTTAAATACAGCGAAATAGGTTTCAGAAGGAAAAGCAATAGTTGTCCAGAGATTGTATGGCGTGGGTGGGAGCAAATGGCAGTCCTGTAAAGAACGAAGCAGCTGCTGCCAGTTTGGCACAGTTATGCAGTATTTAGCATATATCACCCCTGAGGATGATTATCTTTCTGTCATGAGCATAAAAGACAAATAACTCATGAGCCAGTGGAATCTCTTTCTCATAAGCAGTAGGGAGATAATGCACTGATGACTCTTTGGAGGTTACATACATTTATTCTATGGGAATGAGCTTTTATTATTATGGCACTCAGATATTGTCTGAAATCCTGATTTTTCATTTCTCTGTCTGTTGCAGCTAAGCTTTTTATTATGCCTACATTATACTTGCCACAGTAGAACACAGAAGCAAACCAGAAGAGGCAGTGAAAGAGAGGTTGGATGAGCAGATACATGTCTGCAGCAGGCTTTGCAGTGCAACTGCACATCCATCCTCTTTGGGATGAAAACCTGCCCAAAGAAATCAGTTCTACAGAAAACCTTGTAGAGCTCTGTGGTTTGTTTTAGTGGTAAAATAGCAATGAGCAGGGCATTTTGAGGCAGAGGCCATGAAGCAGTACAGTTTTCCTAAATCACTGAAAACACCTTCCCCCCCCACTTTCTCTCCACATTTCATAACAATGCAGATTTTTGAGAGGAACAGAGACAGTTTGCACTGTCTCAAGCCCCAGACCATCCCATGTTGAGCAACACTAACAGCACAGCAGGACCATTTCTAAGGGGAAAAAAAATACTTAGGGAATTTATAATCCTAAAGCCAGCACATATATAGCATTCATTAGGAGACAGCTGACCATTACATGGAATTCTCCAAAGCCCAGGCCTTAAGTGATTTGTTCTGTGAAATGAACAACTCTGAGTCAACTCTTCATTTATTAAGCTAAAGCAACTTCTTTCAACAGAGGACAGGCATGGTGCCTCAGCAGGGAATTAGCCTGTACCAGGGAGGCTGTGTTTCAGACTCTGGCATAATCATGCTGTTAACTTCTAAACCAAATTCCATGAGGAGCATCTGTACACAGTGACACCTCAGCAGTCAGAGACAGCTACCAGCACCAGTGGGATGCTTTGCTTTTTATGGGTGATTCACTTTAAACTTGGCTCCTCATCTGAAGAGACGCTTCCTGCTTTGCTGAAGCAAAGCACAGGGATTTTAGCCTCCTAAATTGGGTGCCTGAGTTAGATGGCAAAAGTTAAACAGGAATGAGTGGAACCTTCCTGCTGTGAAAGGTATGGTCCCTGGGTCATCATGAGAAAGATTTGTCCATTACTTTTTCACCATTCTTTGTTATCAAGCAGCCTGTGGACCTGGCACTTAGGGACATGGTTTAGGGTTGACCTAAAGGGGTCAAAGGTTGGACTGGATGAGCTTCAAGGGCTCTTCCAACCCAATGTTTTCTGTGCGTCTGTGATCATCTCAATCTAAAACTCCATTCTGAAAGAATAAAATAGCAATACACAGGTTCTTTACTCATTGTGTCATACAAAGCCTTCCTAAGATAGATTAATTTGACCCTTAATGTAAGCAACAGGTTGAAAAAAACATAACAAATTAAAAAAAAATAGCAGCAGAGATTGCTTTACAGCTGCTTTTCACAGAATCACATCAGGGGCTGGAAGGGACCTTGACAGCTCTTCCAGATCAACCCCCCTGTGAGGGCAGGACCACCTACACCAGAACACATCCAGGAGGGTTTTGAATGTCTCCAGAGGGGGAGACTCCACAATCCCCCTGGGCAGTCTGTTCCAATGTTCTGTCACCCTCACAGGGAAAAAAATTCTTCCTCATGCTTCCATGGAGCTTCCTATGCCTCAGCTTCTACCACTGCCCCTTGTGCGGTCACCAGGCATCACCTAGCAGAGCCTGGCTCCAGCCTCTTGGGTAAGAAGGAAAAGGGAGTACAGAGAAAGGAATTCCTCTTCACTTCCTTCCTTGTGCATTATATACTACATTATATACTGGAACACATGGAAAATTTAAAAAGTGAATTGCATGTATGTTGAGAGGGAAAAAAAAAATCACCACCTGCCTCCAGTGTTGATAGAGACTGGTTGTTCCAACTGCTGAGCAGCCTTTTCAACTGCAAGGCTCAGAAAGATTCATCCATACAATGCACCACTGTCACTCAAAGAAGTTTTATAATCCACTTTTGAAAGCAATAATTTCCTAAATTCTGTGAAGAGATCAATCTTTTTCCTCTCAGAGGTTCTAAATTATCCCTGGTACAGCATTTTTTTTTTTAATATTAAAAGAGATTTAATTACATTACTGAGAAAGCAGAGCAAATGGTACCAATGAAAGGCAAGTAAGACAAAAGCAGGCTGAGAGATGTTCTAAATGCCTGACTGCAGCAGAGGAAAAGGCATCTTCTTACTGACTGCAGGAAGGAACAATCTGGGAGGATATTCTCCAGAAAACCAGGATAACTCTTGCTGTTTGGGGCTGAGACAGTTTCGAGGAGCAACTCTATCTGCTTCAAGAGTTCTCATTTCTATTCTGTTTGTGGCAATTAGCTTTAATAAGCACATAATTAGCTTCTTAGGAAATTAAAACCCAAACCAAACCAAAATGAATAAAGAAAACACACCAACCAACAAAACCTACAGCAAAACAAAACAAAAACCCACCACCAACAAACAACCCCCCCCAAAAAACCCAACAACCAAAGCCCCCACTCCCCAAACCCCAAAAGAGAGCGATCATTTATTTCCCAGTGCCTTTCCTGAACTGTTGCACCCTTTGCAGCCTCTTCAAGCTACACTACAGCTTTTTGCTGCTCTGTGACCCCCAGTCTAGTACAGTGATGGCTGATGAGAGACCAGCTGTGCATCTGTGAAATGCAGACAGTATGCTTCTCTTTTTCTGCTTTTAGCTGTGGTTTGATTGTAAAGCCCTGGATGAAAAGCCTGTTCCCCTTTTACATATATAGGAGTGGGCATTTGTCTCGCTTCTCGTAGTGTTCTGTGGGTTCCCATCTCTCATTTCCCACATAGTTCTAACACCCAAAGCTATGCAGCTGAGTGCTTTTATTTTCTACAGGATTTGTCAAGGCTCTTGTTGAGATCACAATTTATATTTATTTTCTCACAAAGCTGCCAAAATTAGGAAGAGCAAAAGCAACCTCTCAACCCCCTCACTAAGTTCTGCATTCAAAAATCTGTTTCAAATTAAAAAAAAAAAATCTATAGGGATTTACTTCCAATTATTTTAGGCACCATTACCTCCTCCTGTCAGTCATGAGGCCCCACTCCTGTACCACCAGGAGCTGACTAGAGCTACTTTATCTAGAACAGGCACAGAGCCGTGGAATCCTTTTGCTTGGAAGAGACCTTTAAGCTGGTCAAGTCCAACCATTAACCCAACACTGCCAGGTCACCAGTAAACCATGTCCCTCAGCACCCTAAATACACATCTTTTAAACACCTCCAGGCATGTGGTGCTTGCAAGACTCCTCAAGGCAAAGAAAAAGAGGGTGGGTAAGAAGAATAATAGCACTGCAACAGGGCAAGAGGCAGCACTGGAAAAGGGAAACTTTCAACAGCTTACAGTTTCTACCTGTCTCAGGTGACAAGAAAATTGTTTGACTTCTAATGCAGCAGAGACATTTAAAGATATCTATCATGTTCATGGTGCCACTCCTGGGAATTGTGAGGTTTTTGCACACAGCTGACAGCCTGATGCACAAAGACATTTCTCTACAAGCAGAGTATTAAGCACAAGCTTCACTAGCCAGCCAAAACCACACAACCAACCAACCAATTTCTGCCTTTTCTTTTTCCCAGGAAATATTTTATTTTGGCTGAAGTATTTGGATTCCAGGAAACAAATATTCAAATGTTAAAGCAAACTGCTGTGAGTCATCAGAGAGCAACAAGTCTCTTTCCTTAGCTACAGTCCAGGCACCCAGGTTAGACCCCTTTGCTCTAGCCAAGCTAATGAAGTGTTTCACATCAAGCAGAGGCAGGGAGATGCAGTCTAGCAATGGAGCTATGGTAACCTACCATGCAAGGTTCAACAGCAAATTCATTGCCACATGTTAACATGTTAAATGAAATATTTCTAAACATTTTGTGCAACATTTGTGTTGATGCTGGTTTTGCTTTTGAAAAACTTATTAAAATATAAACAAAACCTAAACCCAAAGTTTCCCATGGAATGGAAAACACTGACCTACTCACTTCATAACATTTCATTCCTCTAACTACTGACTCAGATTTATCCTTTCATGCTGTCTTAAGTCAGAAAGCCATCCTCTTAATTGTGTACAAACCACATATTAGTCAGGTTTCTGAGATATGAAAAGTATTATCAAATTCTATTTCATTTATTTATTCACAGCAGTAAAGCTTTCCCACATTCTACTGCCCTGGCAGAATCAGGATAGCTGACACCAAAGAAACTTTTGTACTTAACCTCTGGATTTTTGCACTTAATGCCTGGATAGTAATTTTCTTCTTATTCAAACTGCTTCCATTATTGTTGCCACATAAAAAAAGATGAAGAATCTGGGAGAGGCTTTCAAAGTTCCTGAAGTTTTCTCTGCTGCTTACAATTTACTCTGTTACAAAAAAATCATAAATGAGCCTCTACTTCTGCAGAATCCAATCCTTCCTGTCACCATTGCAAATAGAGAGGTGGACAAATAAATTGAGCCATTTAGAAGGTGTGAAAGAGTCTTTCTTATTTTCTCTGGAGGAATCCAGTCTAATGAAATGGTACTGATGAATCACAGGGAAATGGGATTGTGCCAAGCTGGGGTCAACAACGCTTATGCCATTCCTCAAAACCAGCTTCTAGTATCTTCATGAAGCTCCAGCGATGAAGATTTCACATCCTCTTATTCATCAGATCACTATGCTGCACATATTCATAGTCAGAGTGCTCTTGACATTCAGGGTTATTTACCCATCAAATTAGATTTCCAGCAAAATACCCATTTCATTCCTGCCTGGATTATCTGCCCTCACCTTCTGACTTTAGTCCTAGCTGGGGGGGCTGGGTTTTGCTTTGTGACAGAACGCACTAGAAAGCATTGTTGACAACATGAGGACTCTACTGGATTTGGTGGGTGAAAACTAAAAGAGCACACTCAGGGATTCTCAGGCAAACAAAGCTTTTGGCTCTGGCCCAACAAGAAAGCTCCAGTCATAAGCATATAAAATGGTAGTTACATGATGTAGTGGTTCAGCTGCAGAAATCCTAGAGACTTGTCCCCAGCTAATTCTAGGCAAGATGATGTTCCTCACACACACAAAATGAAGGCTATGGGCTGTCTGCACAGGTAGTATACTGAATTACTGGTGCAAACCAGCTCTTTACATTAATATAAAATCATTTTAAGTCAGGATAGTGCCTCTGATTTGGAAGTAAATCAAGTAAAACTGAATTAAGGCAGCTTAAAAATGGGGGAAAGCCTTGCATGACTGTAATCTGGTTTAATTAATCTGATTTACATCAATTAGCCTGGATTAATTTCCCAGAGCAGACAAGCTCAAACTGACATTTCACTCAATCAGCAATTGTACTAGCTCTATAAAAATAATTGATCTAAAAAACACAGACTATGAGAGTAACCTTACTAATATCCATTATTGTTGCTCACCTACCTGATGTTAGGTGCAAGTGTAAGTGCTTAGATAAAGCAAAAGCATGAAAAAAAAGAAAATATTTTGTAAAATGGGTACTGTAAAGGAGCATAAAATAGAATTGCCATGAGCCAAATGAAATATCAGCACTACTTTGTGAAGCAAGTGTTTGCTTAGACCGAGGTGGAGCAGGTCCATTAACACAGGAATATGTCTTCAGAACATTACACTGCTTAAATGGAAACAGCCACACCAGTAACACTCAATGCATGCTCTCTTTCCTCTTTTAAAACTGATCCACATCACTTTGGTTTGCATCATCAGTTAGTTCACACCCAGGCGGGCTGGTCACAGCAGTACTTGCTCCAGCTGGAGGTTACTCTCTCCTAGAGAGCATGGCAGTACCTGACAGAACTTGCTGTGTTTCTGCTTTAAAAATGCTTATCCTGCTTCAGGTATTTTCAGCCTAAAGTGGGTTACCCAAACCACTCAGATCACCCAGTTCAAGCATTGAAAGGGAGAGAAAGTGGATGATAAAGGGCAAAAAGAAGTGAGACAAGAATGATGCTGGCATTTTTGCTGTGTCACATCCTAGCTCTGCTCAGATGAAGACAGCACAGCTCCCTTCTACTACCAGACCACCTTTAGTTATCGCTGACCTGAGTTAGAGAAGTGAAAATTTTGTTAGACCTACCATTGCATGGCATAATATCCTTTTCCAGTCCAGGTCATCCTGACTGAATCAAATTACAGCACAAGAACTCAGCAGTAACTGGAGGTTAATTGCTAGAGGGAATAATGTCACATGGCCAGCAATAGCTGGAACAGGGCACCAGAGCACAGCCTGGCCAAGCAAAGGTGATCTAGAAATGGACATAAAATCACATGAAGAGCTGCAAAAGTGTTTCTGCTTTGTCCACAGAAACTACCTTATTATGAGCAGACAATAGAGGACAACAGAAACCTATTTACAAAGGCACAGTGCAGAATGATGTTTGGTGAACCTAGTCAGATCTCTTTTTACCTCTCTCTCACACTGAGGACAAAAGCTTCTGCCAGCTGTGGCTCTTTACTGTTCCTCTGGTGGCCAAATCCATCTGCCTGTTTGTCCCCACACCATTTCACTTGGCCTGAACAGAGGCAGGTAGTGCTACTCCTGAAGTCAGAAATACCTCTCATGGGCTTTTGCTCCTGCCCTTCCTCTCTGATGTGATACTCAACTACACTCTTCAGTTTTACATTTTGCAACTTCATTTCCTTTCTCAGGAATAGTCATGAGTCTTAATTTGCAGCAAGGGTGGCTGCAGGATGGTGAAACCCAAGCTTTAAGAGGTTGTTCAACAGCTGTTAGTGCAGTATTGTTCGGTGTGCAGAGAAACAGCAGCATGTCTTTGGGCAGGGCCCAGCTGTCTAAACGGAAGTATCTAGAAAATCAGTTTGTCAGAGTAATTTTTAGTACTGAGGAAGCCCCAAACTGGCCACAGGGCTCCAGATACAGTCTCCTAAGTGCCAAAGAGAGGTTACTAATTGCTTCAACCTGCTGGCTGGTAAGTCCTTTCCGCTAATACAGGGAATTTGTCTTTTCCGTCAGTCCTCTTTAACCACAGGACAACCATCACATAGTGGCAGAAGGAGAGAAAGAACAAGTTGGAGCTGTTAAAATGGCTGTGGAGGGAAGAAAGCAAATCTTGCTAAGAGCTGAGGACAGCAGTTCCAACATGATTAATACATGCAGAGTCTTGAATGTAAGCACTAATGGCATGCAATGAAATTGAGCTGTCTAGGGAAATCAAGCAGGACACACTTTGCACCACCGCAGCATTCCTCTGGAGTTTAATTTTGCTGTTTACCACTAGCACAGTTGCTCTTGCAGCTCAGGTGAGACAGATCATTTTTAAAGTCATCCCAGGCACCTCCTCAGTGCATGCAGGTGCAGAAACTTCAGCTACTTCACCTTTCACAAACTATACCTGGCAGAGGGTGATTCACAAGCACCTTTCACTGGATTGCCAAGCCATGCACATACTGCCTGTGCTTATTTCCTGCCTGATCTCTGCAGCTGAGCTCGTGGAAAGAAGTACTTCAGAGAACATTGTGGTTTACAGCATTCCTCTACTACCTGAACTTCAGTATACCAACAAGACAGCACTTGAACTGTGCTGATTAAAAATAGGTAGCAGACTGCCATGTTGGTGATCAGTTGTTCGCACACAGGAGGTCAAAGGTTTTCCACATCTATCCATGAGGGGAGGGCTGTCATTCCAAAGACACAAGGCCCCCTCCCCTCAAGTGAAAAAAAAAAATAATTATTATATTGCCTCCCTTTTTTGGTAGTAAGTGGCAAAACCATCGAGTAGAACATTCGCTTAAACCTCTCAAGGTATCACCATTTACACACAGTTCCAAATTATTTCCTCAGTGAGCTAGTTTATGCTTAATAGGATTTGACACTCCTAAATGCTCTGCTGAACCACTATCAAGGTACAGATCTAATAAAGATAATTACCCTTACAAATTGGAAAGTACTTCTGAATGGACTTATTCAACCATCAGAATGTATCTGCTGCAGAAGATTCTTTCAAAACACAGGCAAATCTGTTTTGTAAAGCAGACTATTAAAAACAAATAAATAAAAGGCAGAATCTCTTGTAATTTACATCTTCCCTATCATACTTCACTCCAGGAGCTGAAAATGCACTATTCAAATATTTACAAAAGCTTCAGAGGAAAATAAAGGGAAGGGGGAAGGGCATCCACTTTCTTTCTAAGCAACTCCAATTGAGAGAAAAGCACCTATCAGTGTCTTGCACTTCATCCTAGCATATGAGAAAAAACCCTGCCCTGCCTGATGTGCAAGCTCTGAACAATGACATCTAGAAGCCACATAATGCAAAGAGATGCCATCATCTGCCAACCATCAGCTCCTGTCAGAGTTCAACCCCTATTCTTCTCCTTCCTCCCTGGCAGGTTGTGTTTCTCTTCTAGTAGCAGCCACTAGATGTGACAGATGTCCTCACCCTCCTTGCCTTGTCACTCATTCTCAGCTTGAGCTGGAGCTGTCATATGGGAGGAGCAAGGGCAGCCTGATGAGTGGCACATCTCATACACGTGGTGCTCAAAAGACCTTCAGTGGGCATGAGCTGCCTTAACCTCACCAAGTCAGTGGAACTAAACCATTTGTAGTGCCAGCTGCAAAGCGACCCAGCTTCTTTGAAATTATTCAAAGCATCTTTCTTTGCAGAGAGAGAGAGACTGAACCAAGGGGATAAACTGTACAAAGCTTTAAGCTTCTTCAGGTTTTCTTATGACTTTACACTGTTGCCTCCTCTCTTGCTACTGTGGTGATTACAATCTTGGCTCTTGTGTTTGTCCATCCAGCTGTAAATATAACTTGCTCCTCAATTAAGGATAGCTCCTTGGGAAACAGACCAGATCATTTTCTGAAACTGAAATTACATCTGGGTTTTTTTCCCAGCTTTATCTACTAATCTAATAAACCCCTTATGCTCACAAAGGTTGTCTCTCTTCCATCCTTCAGCAACCATGACTACTGCATAACCTCCAAAGGATGCTTTCTGTTTATGATCTTACAATGTTAACTAATTTCTGTTGCAGGCTACTGATCCAGCTTTGGCATGGAAAGGAGAAGAATCATAGAGTGGCCTGGGCTGGAAATGGCCTTCAAGATCATCCAGTTCAAACCCAACCTGCATGGACAGGGACACATACTAGATCATGTTGCTCAAGATTCCATCCAACCTGGCCTTGAACACTTTAAAGAGTTGGAGCCTTCACAACTTCTCTGGGCAACCTGTTCCAGTGCCTCACCACCTTCATGGGGAAGAATTGCTCCTTAATGTAAGATCCCTATTAACGTTGCAATTATTAATCTGGTGCTTCTCTGAAATATGAGAGATATGGTGAAAGTAAAATTAGTCTCTTTGTAAAGTTCTGCACCATCCCCCAAAATTTGTTTATCAACTTCTGGTTTTGAACTGCACTGACCCAGGTCAGTATCAATATACAGTCATCATGGATGAGATTTAGACTGTCTGTTTTGAGGCACCTGCCTTGCAGCTGCACTGAACAGAATCAGTTCTCTAAGAGGTTCATGGGGACCCTATCACTTTATTTCTCCAACACATCCAGTTCCCTCTGCACAGCTGCTCTCTGCCAAAAAATTGACTGGTTTCACCAATCTGTTATGGTCCACAAATTCAGGCAGAGTTCACTCTCCTCCTGTTTCTTAATGAAAACTCTAAATAATATTTGCCCCAGCACTGATTCTTGAAGGACTCCACTGGCAACCAGCTGCCAGCCTGGGCTTTGTGCTGCTGCTCCATGATTTGAGCCCAATAATCCAGCCAACTTTCTACTCATTTTATTACCTGCTTATCTGTTCTCTGTGTCATCAGTTTACCTGTTATGAGATTAGCAAACCATGTTAAAAGACCTAAAATCATCCATAGATCTCTTCTTATCTACAGAGCCATTCACCACATCATAGAAGGCTATCACTTCAGTTAAGGTATAATTTGGACTTGGAAACTTGGCTGGAAATGGCTTGCCTTAAGGATTTTCTCCATTACCATCCCAGCTGACTGACCTTCACTTTCCTGCCTCATGCCCTTCTTGAATATGGGTGTGGTACCTGCCTTTCTTAAAGCTTTTTTTATTCCCTCCCCTACCCTGTTGCCATCACCTTTGAAATGTGTTAGAGAGTGACCTCAATATGACATTGAACAGCTCCCAGAGATGCATTTTATCTGGTCCCATGGACTTGTTTAAGCTCAATTAGTTTAAGCACTCCTTACTTTACCCTGGATAATGCTTCACTCCCTCAAGCCCTGCTAATAAACACAGGAAACTGCAAGGCCAAAGGGCAGACCTTACCAGTGAAAAAAGCAAGCTAAGGACAGAGTACCCTAGCCATTTTCCTGTCATTTATCACTACGTGCCCTGGTCCACTGAGCTGCAGGCTCACATTTTCCTTAACCTTTCCTTCAGTACCAACATACTGGGGAATTTCTTGCCACCCTTCACAGTTCCAGGTGATCTGATTCCATCAGAGTATATTGGAGTTGTTGTCACATTTTGAGATGACAAGAACACAGGAGTGTGCATGTGTGTTTCAATTAGTGTGCCAGTTTGGGTTGGTTCAAGGAAGAAAAAAAAAATCTCTTTGTTTTGCATGTCTAGTTGAGGAAAAACTCTCTTCCACACTCACTCAATTAGAGTTTCCTGGGGGGTTTGATGTGGTTCTTCAATCTCCCCTTTGGCCAGCCCAGCAGTAAGGTGGAAGTGGGAAGACATAAGCTCCCTCAAGAGATGTAAAAAAGGGTAACTGCCTCCAAGGTGTGTACATCACCATTGTGTGCAACAGGGAATCAAATAGCTACCACTTATTTCTCTACTTAAATGCTTTGTTCACTCATCTTAATATTGATTTCTGTTGCAGCAGGAAAAATCTGAAGAAAGCAGATGATAATGCAATCTGCCCCTGCTACACACACACTCCACAACAATGCTTGGAGCCCTGCATTATCCAGAGCTATTAAGCAGGAACCTGAAACTGTAGTCAGTCTTGCATAAAGAGTTAGAAATGCTGCACTCTCTTTAAATCAATTTGCCACTGAGCCCATCAGAGTCTCTGGAGAGAGGCATTAGGGCAGACTCAGAAAAGGCTATTGAATCATTGTTTCTCCAACAATGGTTTTCAGTTAGAAACAAAGCAAGTGCTCCACTCTGCAAACCCTTACTTGTGTGGCCTGTATGCCCAAACCCTACTACAGACAAAGGGTAAAGGGAAAGGTTTACCAAACGGTGCATGCGACTCTCTAGGGGCTTGACTTAACTGTCAGGTTTCCAGGCTGTGACCTTCAGGAAGAAAATCTGTAATGCACTCTCTTTGAAGAAGAAAAAGAGCTAAAACTAGATCAGAGTCATTGGAATGGAATGGAATGGAATGGAATGGAATGGAATGGAATGGAATGGAATGGAATGGAATGGAATGGAATGGAATAGAATAGAATAGAATAGGACAGGACCAGTTTGGAAGAGACCTTCAAGATCATCGCGTCCAACCCATCAACCAATCCAACACCACCTAAACAACTAACCCATGGCACCAAGCATCCCATCAAGTCTCCTCCTGAACACCTCCAATGATGGTGACTCCACCACCTCCCCCAGCAGCCCATTCCAATGGGCAATCACTCTCTGTGTATAGAACTTTTTCCTAACATCCAACCTAAACCTCCCCTGGCGCAGCCTGAGACCTGATCCAAGCCTGATCCTTGGGGTCTCTTCCAACCTTAGTTATACTGTGAGACTGTGATACTGTGAAGGTCAGGCTTGCGGGGCTCTGAGCAACCTGATCCAACTGGGGATGTCACTTATCACTGCAGGGCCATTGGACTAGATGACCTCTAGAGGTTCCTTCCAACCCATTGCATTCCATGATTCCAAGTGGTGAAATGTGTTTGGGAAAGACCACTTCACACTGTACCCTGGGTTTGGCTATAAGAGTAGCTCAGCTGGCTTTTTAGATCATGAGAAATACCCACAGAGTTTGTATCGCTGAGGGTAAAATGGCCTGTTGGACAGCAAAGGTTTGACAGCCAGTTTGACATAGTCTCATGTTCATTGTTATTGTATTGTCATCTTCTTCTAGTGCCTAGCAGGTGCATGGCCCTTTACAGCAAAGTGAAAATGATGCTGAGCAGTGCAGAGGGACTAAACTCTTCAACGAGTGAAAGCAAGAGAGTGTGGGTTTGGCATGTAAGGTAAGAAAGATAACATTAAAGGTATCTGTTTCAGATGCTGCTCTGTGGGCAAATTTGTGTGTCTCAGAAAGTAGTAAAGGGGAATAAGCACTCCTCTCTGACAAATAGATGAGAAATCTGTACAAGAAATAGGCAAGGAATTGTCTGTGGAAAAATCATTTGGGCCCAAGTGGTGAACCAGGGAGGCAGGTTTGGAAGACCCTGCAGTCTTTAACCCACAGGGTGGAATATTTCAGCTAAAAGATAACAGGTATGCAGCTAGTCCCTCTGAATGCTCTGCAGGTATTGACAAGACCCCTGAGAGGGCAATGTAACACTGAAGGCAATCTGTGCTTCAAAAGGTGGAGGCAGCTATAGCACAGATTAAACACCAAACCTCCCACAAATTCCCCTCAAAAGAAAAATCCCACTCATCTATTGTGAGGGAGGAAGAGAAAGGACCAGGCAATAAGGTGACTCTTTGTGATATGTGACCTAAGCAGGTAAATGTAATAAAATGTGAGACTTCATGACCCATGTGGCCATGAATATCTTACAAGAAGGGAAACACCTGCATGAGAGGAAATCAAGAGCTTCCCTCAGAGACTGCTTATATGAAAGAAAAGAAGAAATCCCCAAAAAGGGTTTAATAAACAAACTCACAACAAAATAGTATGGCTCCATCCCTTCATGAAGCATATTAACATCAAGCCTATTACAGGGACAACTGGAAGGTTTACTTTAACATCTCACCAGTCTTAAAGAATAACAAAATCAGTCCAAAAACTTTCCCTGGTAATTAAAAGAGAGAAGAAAACCAAGCAGTTAGAGGGCTGAACTGTACAGTGTTAAAGAAAGGGATGCATCCAGAATGCCATTAGGATTCCAGTGTATGGTTTAATTAACAATAACTATCCACCCCCTGTTTTACTGCTAATGTAATCTCAGAAGCATTACACTAATTCCACTTGTAGATTTTATGGTAACATGTTAAATTGAAATGCTCTGAGTACGCTTCACTATACCTCCAATGTGGATTTAGTAAAGCAATTACAGCTTCATCAAGCAGGAACTGATTATTAACTTTTTGTTGGCCTCCAGATGTCAATATTTGGTAAAGAATGGTGAATTCTAGAAAAGACAATCTGCCCAAGAATCTCCATGTCTAAAAGCAGCTTATTGCCAGTGTTACTGTGTTCTGCAGCTGTATAAATAGAACAACATTTTTGCCTCTAGCTTCAAGAACTAAGCAGCAAAGAAACAAAAGCAACTTGCGCTGAAAAAAAACCCAACCACTCAGTAACCCCCAAACCCTTCCCAAGCCCTGATACGTTCAGAGAGAGATGAGGAGCATGTAGAGCTTCTACCAACTAATTGAATGGCTTCCCTCTACATTGCTTTGGACCAAGCACTATTGATTAATGGTTTAGCCTGTGCAGCAGTGATTTATTTTGTCCTGTCTCAAAAAAACAGAGAAACAAAAGCCTGCACGTGACAGGAGCTTCACAGCTTTGTCCTCATAACCACAGATCTGAACTTGTGCTGTATCACACTACTAATGGAATAATCAGGCCCCTCACACCTAATAAAGTACAACTTTATTAACTTAATTCAAGCAATTCCCTGGTGCATGTGCAATTCTTGAGTCTGTTATGATGGTTTTAATGAGGAGAGCAAATCTTTTGCTAGTTAAGTGCCAAACGTGCTGCTGCTTTAAAGTTTGTCTTCTACTTTCATTAACAAGCTTCCTTTCCAAAATAGCTGCGTGCATGTAAACAGTGAGCTGGGATCAGCATATCCAATTAAAGATCCTCACACAATCACAGCATGCCATGGGAACAGCAGTTCAGACATGGATTTTGATATTACTGGTAGAAACCCTAGTTTCTTCCTCTGAAATGGAATAAAACACCATTTTGCGTTACAGATAAGTTAACTCATTGCCAGAATAGCCTTCTTAATTGCCCTGATGATAACAAGCAGCACCATCTTCCTCACATGATGGAAGACTGTACAAAAATCTAGCTTATTTCCACTTTAGTGACTGAGAATCACAGAATGTTACGGGTTGGAAGGGACCTCCAGAGATTTTGGAGTCCAGCCCCCCCTGCCAGAGCAGGATCATGTGGGGGACTGTGATGTATCTGTGAATCCTCGGAAGAGCTCTGGTGAGAAAACATCTCTGTGCTCCCATGAGAATCTGGAAACTCCCTGGACAGAATGAGTGGGAAGGAGAAACCACAAGATAAGATGTGAGGCCACCTGGACTAGCTGAACAAGTAACTATAGCAATGCTATGGCTGACCCATGAGAATCTTGAGAAAAGTTCATTAACCAATTGCAGGCAGCCACACTAACAATACACACAGTATATGAGTTGTGTGCTGGAATAAATCAGTCGCTTTTTTGGCCTTCTACATGCTCTGCTTGTGTTTGATTCTTGTCACGCAGACCATCACCTTATCCATACCCTGACCCCTATACAGCAACAGGATCACCTAGGGTAGGCCACAGGAACACACCCAGGTGGGTTTTGAAAGCCTCCAGAGAAGGACAACATTTGTAAGCTTATAACTATAAATTAGAGGAAACACAGTGGAAATGAACGTGAAAGCTGGGGTCTCAGTTCAGACCTAAATATTATGGCTAGCTGTAGATCAAACTACAAGTCTAGTCTCCTACTTCCAGACTCAGTAGGTTTTCTGCATCTCAATGAAAGCAAATCTAAAAAGCCAACCAACCAACCAACCAAACAAGAAGCCACATATGCTTTGCTTTCTAAAAGAAAAAGGAAAACCCAACAACAAAACAAACAGACAAACATAAGCACAACAACAATGAAAATAAATAGCCAGCTACCGTTTTAAATATATTTCACCCTAATGGATGTCCTGAATTCAAACATACTTGATAAAAGAAGCCATTAGTGCTTGTAGTATCCTTTCTTCCTGGAAGAGTCTCTTTTCCAGCTGATCTGATAAACAAAGGAGATGGGAAACAGCCTGACTTTGTTTTTGACTTGACTTTGTGCATTGTAACACCCCAAAAGCTTCCATTGCACCACACTTCAATCAACTTGACATCTGTAATAAAGCACAGGTTATACTTTACTTCTATTACAACACTTTTCTGCTCCCAGGATCACACCAGGCAAACTCATAGACTGGTACTGCCAATAGCTCTGCTCGGCTGTATACAGGAAGTGGGATCGATAAACACTCACCTGTCAGCTTTTCACATTTCTATTAAAATCAAGACATGCACTACTTCCTGAGTCTCTGAAGTAAAAGGACTAGTACACACACAGAAACCTTTTCTTAATTAGCTAAAGTCTTGCTTTAGGCATTAGCTTAACTCAAAATCCTGCAGAAAAGACTTCTGGGCCTCATATTCTGGAATAGCTCCTCTGAACTCAAGAAGCCACATCCTCAGTTCATATAAATCACCACCACCTCACTGACAGCAGCTGAACTTAAACAACATGCAGAAGCCAAGGAGCTTGCCCCAAGGAGGCTGCTGTGACGTTGATTTGGGCGCCGAATAGCAACATAAATTGGGCATGGGAGGGCTCAGCTTAGCTTTCCTTCATATTTGACTCGAGGTTTAAGAAGTGTGTGCATGGAGTTGCCTAGATTTGATCAGCAGATTGTACTTCTTTTACTGAGAAGTTCCTATGCAGTAGAAACAGTTCCAGTGATCACTTCTAATACAAAACATAAATATTATTGGCTTTGTTTTGAGGAAATGGATGAAATGCAACTGTGAGAGCTTTGATGATGCAAGAGTGAACATCTCTGCACAGGGAACTAATGAAACTTCCCCTGAAATACTGCATACTTCCTTGATCATCCATGATGAGAAGGAAGGATCTGTCACCAGAATGGGTGCAGTGAAACACTTCTAGCATGATCAGAGGAACTAAAGCCACTTTCAGAGGAATTAAAGCCACTTCCCCCCTCCCACCCCCTCAAGAGGAAACTAAAGAATTTGGCTAAGCTGGCCTAGTCAGAGGGAGGATGAGGTGGGGTATGATAGTGGTCTATAAATATATTAAGGAGTGAAAGAAAGGACAGTAGAGAATGAAAAGAAATAATCAGATGAATTACATTGGTACAAGAACTAATAGGCATAAACTTGGCCAGATAGGTTTAGACTGGAGATTAGAGCAATGTGCCCAAGCCCTAGAGCCATGAGATTTTCCAACAGCAATGAAGCCAAAACACTTGCAGGCACAATTCTGCAGATGCTGCCATGGTACACCCCTCCTTTTCTTCCCTTACACTGCATATTACCAAGGATTCAAATGAATAACACTTGAATTCAAGTGTACACCAAGACTGAGAATTCAAGTGAACCCCAAACCTGAAATGTAGTAAGTTTATAATTTGACTCCTAATAAGTGTGAGAGCTAAAAAGCAATCTGAAGTGCCTCCTAACTTCCAGCCCGCTGAGCAGGCACTGCTGCTGCAGAAATGATTCTCAGCATGCTCTGCCAGGATATCCAGGAGCTATCTCCTCTATTCCTGAGGTCACATTCTTTGTGGCTCTGTTGCCAGACAGAAAGATTAGCTGAAAGCCTGTAAGTGTCATGTCTGAATTCATAGGCTCAGATATCTTGCAGATGAGGATTTCAAGAGCAGGTGGTCAGCTCATTCAATCCTGATTCACGTCAGCAGGTCTTCTCCTTCCTTGAGATGTTTCTGCCTGTTCTCTCCTGCCCATTTCTCTGGCTGGGGAGGAGTGTGCCCAGCCCTTCGAGAGCTTACCAAATGTACTCTTCCATGCTTTTGGTCCAGCCTCTCTGCAACAAAAATCTGCAGCTGTTCCAGAGATGAAGAGATAGGCTTAGGGCAGGGACTAGACAGATCTGAAACTGTTCTCTTACTTTACAGAACCTTCACCATTGACATGCAGACCAGGAGAGCTGCAGGTGGAATGGAAAAGAGAAAGTAGGGAAGAAAAGGCCTGGAAAAGCACTATACTTTCTCCCTCCATATATAATTGCAGTTTGCCTTCTTTTTTTTTTATCCCCAAAGTGTTCAGGAGCAACCAAGGTGACTGATGGTGACCTAAGAGTAAGTCTAGACTGACATTACAATTGGCAATGTTAGATAGCAGTTAACAGCAAATTGTCATTAAGCAGCCCTCTGTGACAGAACTTTGTGTCAGTGGCCAAACCCACAAGATTTCATAAAGCTCCACGGTTTAGTTTTGACATTAAAAACATGAACCAGTAGGGAAAAAAATTACATCCCAGGTTCTTAAATTTTGTGTGGGTTTGGGTTTTGGTTTTTCTTCCCCACCGCCCAGTGGGAGTGGCTTCTTATTTCTCTGGCTGCATTCCCAAATTTCTTTAACATTATCTGCTTTAAATTCCAGTCTGAAAGTAACACAAAACTTCATTTATTTTCTAAGCTTGCAAATCCTCCACCTCTTCCTCCATTCCTGAGGAAGACTGATGCAGCAGAGAGCAGGTTTGTTTCTTTCCTGATCACCCCTTAAGGGGGTCACACAGTTCTAGCTGAGAGGTTTGTGGTTAAGAAGCCTTTCCTCCCTCTGCTGGCTACTCTGTCCTTTGTAGCATCAATATTAAGAGCACCTCTGAGTTTGATGATGAAGTTTCAAAGAACACAAACAGAGCTAAACACAAACCCCACAGTCATCTCTGTACAGGTTTCTGGTCAGTTCCATTTGTACTTAACTGTCAGAATCACTTTAACTTTATCTTCCCTAACTTTGCTGGATACACATTTAGCTCTGAAACACAGAGACAATACAGCTTTAATATTCACTCTGTTCATTTGCTTTGCCTCTGATCTTGATGCCTGGAGAGCAGTGCTGTGTGTGTACAGTTGCAGCACCTGGTTACACTTGTTCAAAGGATGTGCTGAGCACAGATAGATGTGGCCTGTGGGAAGTGACAAGGACCCACCACGGGGCTGGGCTTCTCTTCCAGCTGTTTCACACCAAACAGAAGTGAGCCTGGAGGATTTTTCTCTGCTTATGGAAAGAATTACAGTTGCTCTATGAACTATAGTTTAAAATGAGGATGTGGCTGACTGCAACAGAGAGGATTTTCAGGAAAGATGACATTCTTGTGGCTTTCAGTGGGTGTAAGGGGGAAAGGACTGCCACAGTGACATTTGAAACAGGAAAGAAGTCATGCAGTGGCATCCCATGGTAAAAAAATCCTAACACAAAAAATAGCCAAAGAAGATATATTAATTCTTATAAACTTGGGGGGAAGGGGTGGGGTTTTTTTGTTTTGGGTTTATGTGGGGATTTGTTTGTTAGTTTTGCTTGTTTGGGCTGTTGTTTGGTTTGGGTTGGTGGGGTTTTTGTTTCTTGTTTTTTTGGGGGGGAGGGGGTTGTTTGTTTGGGTTATTTTGTGTTGTGTTTGGGTTTTGTTGTATGTGGGTTGTTTTTTGGGGGGCTGGGGTTTTTTTTGGTTGGTTGGTTGGATTTTTCCCAGACCAGGATCAAAGTCCTCTTTATTTCATTATTTCTTTTTGTGAAGAAAGTTTGGACCAAATGATCCCTAAGGTCCCTTTTTGCTTGGCATCGCAAGTTATTTTCCTTATTCATGAAGACAGCAAGAACCTGCACCCAGTGTCAACACTTCTAGTCTCAAGACCAAGTGACTTTGAACCCTGCTTGCATATTCTCAAGTAAACCTACACCCCTCTAACCAGAGAATTTGCACCAGGGAAACTGAAGTCATACAGGTTTCTGCAGGGCTGCAGGGCACCAGTGGGGAGAAAGGTTAAGGCAGAAAGAAGGATGTGAGGCCACACAGGCAATCACTTTATTGCTTTCCAGGAGTAAGTTCATCTGCTTAGGATTCAGTATAGCACAGATTAAGCCTCACCAACTTTTTTCTAGGGGGGGTGGAAACTACCTTCATCTACTAGGACACAAAGTATTAACAGAGTTCTTCTTGGTCTGACAACAGATGCTAGAAGGAAGTGTCAGCAGCAGTCCAACAACAAAGATTTATGGCTCTGAGTCCAGAATAATCATTGTTCAAGCACCACTACTCTGCCTTCCTCCTTCACACTTTGGTAAATGGACAGGTTGAAAATACACTTGGCTTGTGTGGCACAGACCCATCTATTGTACTTGCAAGAGGTTCAAGTAGACACAGGAAAACTATAATACTTTAAATAGACTTAGAAAAACCCAACCACCAACAAAGCACCAAAAAAAGTGTGCTCCTTTAGAAAAAGAAAAGAAAAGGCTCCAGCAGGATTTGCTCCAAGTTGCTGACAGGAGGTAAGTTTCTCCTGCCTGCCTCTACATCACAGCACAGTCACAGGAGATTTCAGCAGAACAGGAGAAAAAGCCACCAACAGCATTTCCCAGCCTTCCCACAGACCTCTGCCCTCACAATGGGGACCCAAACTGGATCCCACAGCATAATGCAGTGCCCTGATGTTAAAACAACCTCAAAAACATCAGACTGTGCTGTGTTTCAGCAAGGGTTGGGGTCCCTTCCAACTGCATCAACCCTGTAGACTCCAGACTAGTGGTGCTAACAAGTCTTCAAGGTATCCCTCGCAGCATGAAAACAAATGCTGTTTAACCTGCTTGCTATGCATGCACATAATCCCAGCAGTGACTTTTCCTCCTCTACACCCTCTGATTTGGTCTTTCCACCTCTCAAGACAAAAGCCATTAGTTCAGTCTGTTGATGGTGACAAACAACTCTAACTTGCGGCTTTACCAGTGAACTGTTTCTCAAGGGCTTTTTTTAACACGTCAGAAGCCAGGCACTGCTCCCTAACATGTGTCTGCACATCAACCCTGAGCGATTTGGTTAGCAGAGAAGTGTGTGAGGCTGCAGAGTGCCAGCAACCATTAACAGATGAGCTGGAAATGTCATACGAGGCCAGGAAATGCCATCTCAGAGCACAGGTAACAGAGTCCTTAGGAACAGTGGAGAAAATCCACCTAGCTTCCCCAAAGCAGTAATGAAACACAGGTTAAATGAAATCATGATCCATGCTCAGAAGCGAGTGTGAGTGCTCAGGCAAAGATTGCCTCTCATGGATGGAAATGCAGCATTACTCTCCTTACTAACACAATTTAGGTACATGTCCAAGAGGGATTTCTGTATCAGAGCATTATCTGTCTACCCGTCTGCCAAGCACACTGCAGGGCTCTTCTCTTAAAGCATCTGCATCCGTATTTTAAATGCAGGTTTTAACTGAGCCAAGCCTGTGGGGTCAGTATCAATAAGCTGACACAAAGCCAACATGCTCTTTGTGGAATTAGGCTGATTCAGAGGAGATGAAGCTGTGGTCTCTTGCCTTTAGTTGAGGCTTATACTCATTCTTTGAATGTTTAGGCCATGTCTCTGGCTGACCATGGGACACACCAACTTGTGTAGCCTAGTGGAGATAACACTAGCCCTGCAAGACTAGCGTTTGCATGCCCTGACTAGTCTCAGTGCTAATATTGTTACTAATTTCACAGAATTGTCAGGGCTGGAAGGGACCTCAGGGATCATCCAGGTCCAACCCCCCTGCCATGGGCAGAGGCACCTCACACTAGACCAGGTTTCTCAGAGCCACAGTTTCCTGTATTTATATATTAATGGGTGCAAAGTCAACACATTCTAAACTCAGCATGCCCCAAATAAGTTAATTGAAATGCTAAGCCTGATGTATTTACTCCTCTGCCCCCAAACCAGCTCCTCTGCAATGAAATACCTGCAGTTGGCAGTGAGTCACTGCCAGCAGGCAGCCCTCCCCTAGCAGTGAGTCAGATGCCTGCTAATGCTCCATCGATCCATTGACAAGCACTTGCCCAGTGTAGCAGACCTCTTAGTGGAAGCCACTACTTGCTTATTATTGCAGGCATGCCTGGACATGTGTGTGCACACACACAGGGGACCAGGAACAAGTGTAAGGACAACTTTGTAAAAAGCTGAAGCAATGGCTTTTGAGCTCACCAACAGGAGAGTCCCCACCACATCTGGACAGGGAAGGGCAGAGGATAGGAAGCAGTGCACTCAGTATCTCATACTGCTACACAACACCTCCAGTTCCCTTCAAAACTCAGGATCTAACCATGCTAGAGACAGCTGGATCATAGTTTGGAGCCAAACCCATCCCCTGAAAAATGTTGATATGGGAGAACTAAAACACTAATGGTTCTGTTAGACAGTCACAAAAACAAACCAACCAACCAACCCTGAAAAATCACTCTCCAGTCAGAAAACTGTCATCTAACTTTAATTCAAGTTTCACTTTAAGGCTTTAAATAGTGTATATATATATTTATGTATATACATATATATACACATCTATACAGTGTATATCTATGTTTCCTTTGTAATCCCCTCGGCTCACATTTATTTTTTAACAGTTTTAATGCAATAAAATATTCTGGAATTGACAGTTGCCCATTTCACCCAGACACACATTTGGGGTTTAGTTCTTGGAATGACTGCAGAAAAACATAGGGAGGGTGGGAGGGGGAAGAGAAAAGCAGCTCCTGTCTCAAAGAGGTTGTAATAAATTACATAAGAGGCAGAAGAAAAGAAACACTATTCTCCTGGCATTACAGCTGACTGGAACTAAGCTCAGAATGATTTACTGAGCTGACCAAAGCCACATTGGAAATCAGTGTGACAGACAAGAACTGAAACCAGATTTGCTTTGCTGCAGACAAAAATATTTACCACACAATCTTTATCCTTCTCCTAACTGCAAACACTTGGTTTCTGAGTTTATAAATACAAGAACACTCTGCATTTTGCACCTCAACAAGGAAAACACAAAGTAAATAAGATGAAAACTAAAAAGCATGCAGCTGGTCATGGCTTCCATCTCAGATTTTCCAAGTGACTGTCTGATAGATAATGCCCCAGAATACTTCAGCCACTGCAGCAAGGGAAGGCTCATTCCTGTGGAAAGCAGCCTTAGCTCTGGCTGAAGCTCATTAAAAACTTAGAGGAGTTGCACAGGATATTTTAGATTCAGTGGTTCCATAGTTTCTGACAAATGCTTGGGTTTCTATGGAAAATTACCAACCAGGACATTTCTAAGCAGAATGAAATTTATTTCTGCTTAGCAAAAAGTGTGAGGTCTTGGGTGACAGGTTGGACTTGATGATCTTTGAGGTCTTTTCCAACCTTGTTGATTCTATGAACTACAAAAGGAAACATATGGCGTAAGGGGGAAGATTTCTATGACCCTCCTGCACAGGACACAATGATCTCAAAGATCTCTTCCAACCTGGTCTATTCTAATCTAGTCTAGTCTAGTCTAGTCTGTTCTAGCTGTCACCTCAAGAAACATCAGCAGCTTAGCATCAGCCAAAGCTGTACAGATGCCACTGTTTCCCAGAAACACTGTTTCACAGAATCACAGAATGGCTTAGATTGGGAAACCATCTTACAGATCATCTACTCCAACCTCCCTGCCACGGGCAAGGACACTTTTCAACTAAAGTCAGTTGCTCAAGGTCTCATCCAACCTAGCCTTCAGCACCCCCAGGGAGAAAATTTTCCTGGGCAGCCTATTCCACAGTCTCCCCACCCTTGTACTGTGGAACTTCCTAAGATCCAGTCCAAACCCACTCTCCCTTAGCTTCAAACCATTCCTCTTCGTCCTATCACTAGACACACTTATGAAAAGTCCTTCTCCAGCCTTCCTGTAGGATCCTTTTAGGTACTGGAAGGCAGCTCTGTGGTTCAGCTAGAGTTTAACAATAAAATATCTACTATTCCTGTATCTTTCTCATTCCAATATTTAGCTTCCATGTCTTGCAGCCAGAGGTGAGGGAGTCATCCCTTCTGTGAAGCACCACTAGAAAGGAAGCACAGATTCTGGAGCTCTAATTACAAGAGGGATATGGATGGGCGTTCTGGAAGGTGTCCAGAGAAGGGCCACAAGGATGATCAGAGGGCTGGAGCACCTCTCCTGTGAGGACAGACCGAAAGATTTGGAGCTGTTCAGTCTGGAGAAAGGAAGGCTCTGAGGTGACCTTTGGTTCGAGATGGCCATTTTAGTTCGATAGCCAATCGGGACCGCTCCGCTTGAATTGTGAGCTTGCTGCTCGGCTTTTCGCCTTGCTTTCTGGGTTTTGTGGGTCGGGAGGACTCCTGGTAGGCAGGGGTTCCGGCAGGATCGTGCTCTCGCGAGCGTGCGCGGGAACAGCAGCCTGACGTCAGCGGCGGGAGGTTTCAATCCCGGCCGCGCGGTGCGCGCGCTGCCATTTTGGTGCCAGAGCCTTGCGGCTGCTTGCAAGAATAAAAATAAATAAGTGTTTGTTTTGTTTTCACTCAAACGTTGCACCATGGTCATCACTCAGACAAAGGGTAGAAAAACAGCATCTACCCAGACAGAGTTGCTTCACCAGCATGCTGGAGTCCAGGCTGCCAGCTGCAGAGAGTGCTTTAGCCTGGCACTTGGAATAGAGGGGGAGGGAGAGGACCCCTGTGTCAGGTGTGACCAGCTGAACTTTCTCCTCAGCCTGGTGGCAGAGCTGAAGGAGGAGGTATATAGGCTAAGGACAAAAGGGAAAGTGAAAGGGAGTATCTGAAGGGGGCTTACAAGAAGGCTGGGGAGGGACTTCTCAGGAATGCCAGGTAGTGATAGGACTAGGGGGAATGGAATGAAGCTGGAGGTGGGGAGATTGAAGCTGGAGGTGAGGAGGAAGTTCTTCACCATGAGAGTGGTGAAGCCCTGGAATGGGTTGTCCAGGGAGATGGTTGAGGCCCCATCCCTGGAGGTGTTTAAGACCAGGCTGGATGAGGCTCTGACCAGCCTGATCTAGTGTGAGGTGTCCCAGCCCATGGCAGAGGGGTTGGAGCTAGGTGATCCTTGTAGTCCCTTCCAACCCTGACTGATTCTATGAGTCTTCCCCTCCAGCATGTAACACAGCTACAAGAGTGAAGGGGGAGGACTGAGCAGCAGAAGCACAAATGTATCTATTCAGGGATGAACAAATTCAAATGTACTCAGGATGTAAATCTAGGACTGGACTCATGAGCTGAAATTAAGATCTGGTGGTTCTGGTAACTGGCAACACCCACCAATTGCTACAACAATTGAAGCTATGGGGGAAATACTGTGGATTTAAGGTATTTTTGTAAGGCAGGGTATTTTTAAGAACAGAAGCATTTAATACAGTGACAGGGTATGAAATCACACACTGATTTCTTTAGGGACATTAGCTATGGTAAGTTATGGCTACAAGAGCAAATTTACACTGGAACAGGTAAAGAAAATGCCTGGCTGTGGGAGCAGGCATCAAAGCAGGCATCTGATCTGAAATTACATGAGCTGACTGTCAAATCTAGGCAAAGGTTAGGCTGTTGTATGAGGATTCCTTATTAATACGCTGTAGGGGCATATGTGAAGATGGCAGCAGAGTGTAAACTGTAGGATAATAGCTAGACTATGCTAGAGGTAAATGAGTACAGGAAAGCCTAATCATCTAGGGAGTGATGAAATGACTAAGAAGAGTCATCAGGAGAAGGGATCTATGCCATTTGAAGATGTGAGATAGCTAAATTTATGGAAAGGATTGTCTGACAAATCCCAGCCATGAGAAATTAAACATCTAATTTGAGTCCTTGGTACCTGATGTGCTGATAATTTGAGTGCCTCTGAGAGGGGACTCAATCATCTTTTGTTTGCATCATTTCAACAGGCAATTATGTTTGAACCTTCTACCAACTGCCTGGAAAATCCCCCTTCCACAACTGGTTTCTGCTGTCTTTATCTCCCTTTGCACTGGAGCATGCCACAGCTAGGCAGAAAACATTGGCCTACATACACTGGTGTGCCAGTCAAACCAAATTCCTGCAGGCAAACACTGCAATTCATAAGCTCATGAATTAGGTAGAAATCAGCCCATGCACAAATTTTGCCACAGTCAAATCACTTGGAACAATACAGATTGTTTTCACATCCCCTGCAGTACCCTCAGCTTCCTACAATCAGCTGGGAATTTTACCCAGGGGGATTCCCATGCAGATTCAAGGCCCTTGACCTTTCCACATACTTGTGGCATTAGTTTGACAGCTGGGAAGCATTTACTGCCCACAACAGCAATGGGAAAGTATGGGAAATAGAATGAATCTTCCAGAGACCCTCTGTAAGCTTTGCTTTATCTGACCTGTATTCCCTCCACCTTGCATCTCACTGTATACTATCCTGAGCTGCATGCAAAGCAGTCTACAAGTGAGACCATTTCTACCTAACTCACCCAACTTCATATACATACACTAGATGCAATCATTTAGGTGTGGAGATTTCTCATTACTATGGTAATATATATTCTAGTAGTCCTAACACTGTAAAAAATGACAACATTACCTTTTGAGTTTTCTTGTGTTGTTTTTGTTTGTTTGTTTGTGGCTTGGTTTGGTTCGTTTGGGGTTTTTTTGAGGGAGGATTGAATCATAGAATCAATAAGGTTGGAAAAGACCTCAGAGGAGAGGCTAAGGGAGCTGGGATTGTTTAGCCTGGAGAAGAGGAGGCTCAGGAGAGACCTTATTGCTGCCTACAACTACCTCAAGGGAGGTTGTAACCAGGAAGGGGTTGGTCTCTTCTCCAGGCACCCAGCACCAGAACAAGAGGACACAGTCTCAAGCTACGCCAGGGTAGGTTCAGGCTGGAGGTTAGGAGAAAGTTCTTCCCAGAAAGAGTAATTGGCTATTGGAATGTGCTGCCCAGGGAGGTGGTGGAGTCACCATCCCTGGAGGTGTTCAAGAGGGGATTGGATGTGGTACTTGGTGCCATGGTCTAGTAGTCATGAGGTCCTGGGTGACAGGTTGGACTTGATGATCCTTGAGGTCTTTTCCAACCTTATTGATTCTATGATCATCAAGTCTAACCTATCACCCTAAAACCTCCTGACAGCTCCAATCCCCTCTTGAACACCTCCAGGGATGGGGACTCCACCACCTCCCTGGGCAGCACATTCCAATGGCCAATTACTATTTCTGGGAAGAACTTTCTCCTCACCTCAAGCCTAAACCTCCCCTGGCACAGCTTGAGACTGTGTCCTCTTGTTCTGGTGCTGGTTGCCTGGGAGAAGAGACCAACCCCCACCTGGCTACATCCTCCCTTCAGGTATTTGTAGACAGCAAGAAGGTCCCACCTGAGGGTTAGGGGGGGTTGTTTGTTTGTTGGGTTGGTTTCTTAGTTTGGTTTGGTGGGTTTTGTTTGTTTTCTTTTAGCTTTGGTGTTTCTATTTTGTGTCCCACATCACCTCCCTCCCACACCCTTGGTAAGAAGCCTCCTGACAAAACTGACTGATTTCACTCCTCTGATCATTTGCATAAGTGTTGCTGAGTTTGCAGTTCTCTAACCCAGGATATATTTTTCACTCCTATGACAGGTGGCTCCCCATAGGCAGGTGTGCTGAGGACTGTGGAGCAGCCTGTCAGCTGCTGGAGTTGTCCCAGTGGTGGCCTGCCAGGCCTCCTTTGTTACTGTGGAACCTGTCTTTTGATTTTGAGGAATTTTGCCTCTGCTGTGAGCAAAGCTGCTGAAAGGAAGTTTCATTGCTAGTTCTTCATCAAGTCTGTATGGACACTCCAGTGTGCTTTAAAATCCATGTGTCTCCTTGTGAAATCCCCCACGACTCCTGCCTGAGCAGATCTAATGCACAATATACGTTCAAGACCTCTTGGTTTGCTTAGGGAGATGAATTTTCTCATTGCAGTTCTGATTAATAAAGTGTTTGTTTGTCTGGCACTTTAAAGCCAACATGCAAAGACAACACCCTGCTTCTCCAAAGGAAATCACAAGATCAATAGAAAATGCTAGAGATGGAGGACAAGCAATGCATTGGTTTGTTTTGTGCTGCTTTCTAGAGATATGCTTTGGCTACAGGGATTGCATACAGAAAATGTACAGAGTCAAGTTCAGCACATTGCCTTAGCTTACCTCATTTTGACTTGCTGCAACCAGCTCAGTGACTTGATAAAAATAGAGATTGCATTCCAGGGCAGCAGAGAAAAGCAGACCTGAGCTGATGATTAGCAGCACAGCACAACAGCAGCAAGGCGCTGCCAGCTGAGTCCCTGGGCCAGGATCCCTAAAACGTTTTACTATTTCAGCATGGAAACAACCAAACTAGGATCACTCTGAAAATTAATCCAACCACTGTCTGAGCTTGTTTATCTTTTGCCCCTCTGACACAGCAAGATTTAAGTTACTCCCCACAGTATGGCTTATGAAACAACTTCATGACATTCGTTTGTCAATCAAGAGTTATGTTAGAGTTTACTCAGTGCTCCAATACCAGTGCAAGGGAAAACAAAATAAAACAAAACCCAAACAAACAAACAGCAACCAAAAAACAGCAAAACCCACCCCTACAATCAAAACAAAACAAAACCAACAAACCAACAAAAGAAAGAACATCTCTCCGAGTTAAAAACCAAAGCGGATTAGCTCCATGGAGACTTGTTTCTGCATCAGGCTGCATGGCTTATTGCTTCTGAAAAAGACTGCAGTGTCAGGCACGCCAGGCTGGGGACACTGAAATTACACACAGACAAAAGTCAATCCCTGAGCAAAGCTGAAGGCTGTGTGAAATCTAGCTAAATGCTGTTGTGTAATCAGCTCTGCTCTCAATGCAGGCAGGGTTGGGTATTTTCTTTTGGTACCTGTATCTCTGATCACTACATTTGAGCTGCTTGCTCTTAAGGTCCTGACTTAGTAATCCTTCCCTGTTCAGCAGACACTTAAGCATCTCTTTGAACCTAAGTGGCACACAAGCAGGTTCTTAAGTGCTTTGCTGAATAGGGTGGATCAAAGCACGTGCTTAAACGTTTTGCTAAATAACTATAAACTGGCTTGAGAGCTTGTATAAAGGCACTCCCTGAAAATTACCAAGCTTTATGAAAATGGAATGAAGCAATTAAGTTTAGCTTTCCTATCTCTGCTTCCAGAAACACCTATTAACTGCAGCACACAAGGCCTGGCTGCTGGAAGAGACAGCATCAGTAAAGTCTAGGGCTACTTAAAACAGCAAGGCCTTCGTACAGAAAGGACTTGGTATTGATGTGGGGCTTTGTGTATCTCTTACCTCAGGGTGCACCCTGAAGGAAGGATTTTGAGAAGCATCTTAACGACTTATAATAAAAAATATTTATGCCTTCATCTTTCTGAGGATCTCATCTTGCAATAGGTGACCACAGCTGCATAAATCACAGCCTCTTTTCTTGTGCAGGCTACTTTCATGGCACCCCTTGCCTTTTGAACTAGTTCTTCAAAGTCTCTGGGAATCTCATCTTGCCTGAGCCTTCCTATGCTTGGATTATCCCCCCAAATATCATCTTTCTAAAGTTGGATAAACCCATTTCATCTACACTGGAGTAGTTATTCAGACAGCAAAGTTAAAAACAGAAGCAGATGTATAGGCAAAGTCCATAGGTCAGGAGAGTGGTCTGTTCTCCATGCAAGGGCTTTCTGAGCAGTTCAAGATGACCTGCAGAAACATTTGAATTCCAGAAAAAGAAAATAAAAAAGTCAACTAAAACAAGAGCTAAGTTTAGCTTTCAAAAAGCTGAGTTCATGGTGAATCCTATTTACTTCAATCTGTTTAGCTCAGTTGTGCTTTACCCTCAGAACCACAAGAAAGTCCTTGAACGCATCCCAAGGAGGGCACAGGGCTGGCAAGCATGTCCTCTGAGGAGCAGCTGTGGGGTGACATCACTGCTCTCTACCTACTCCTCAGTAAAAGAGGAAGGGAATGCTGAGCTCTTCTCCCTGTTAGCCTGTGCCAGAAAGTGAGAGAATGGCTCAAAGTTTGTGTCCATCAGGGAGGGTTTGGACTTAATATGCAGAAACATTTCTTTACTAAGGGGATGGTCAAACCATGGAAGAGGTTTCCTGAAGATCTGGTCGATGCCCAAAGCCTGCCAAGTGTTTAAAAGACATGTATTTGGACAATGCCCTTAATACCATGCTTGAACTTTTGGCCAGCCCTGAGGAGATCAGGCAGTCAGACTTTATGATGGCTGTAATTTCTGTCTAGATGAACTACATTGTTTTATTCTACCCCATTCCCTGTGCTCACCATGAGTTGAATAATGAGGAGCCTGCTATTTGCCTGAAATGCTAGGGGCTTTCCAGCTCCAAAATCATTTTCAAGGACACAAAACACAAAGGTTACAAGTGGAAACAGGAATTTATTTTATCCTCTTTTATGCTAGTGTTTTAACCTATTTCAGAGCGAATGCTCACAAGCGTGAGCTCAATACCCATGTGTAGCCAGGGGCAGGTTGATGTGTTCTTCAGTTTAGCTTTAGAAAACATCCCTTGAATAAACAAGGCTGCAAAAAGTAGCAGGAGGAATACAGGCCAACTAGTTCCTGATTCCTGAGGAATGAATAGAACGAGGATCAGGACCAACCACACACAAAGGTTGAGCATACCATGGTGTGTTTTCCAACGAGGAGTATCAGTGATAAGCAGCAAACTTGTCACCTTCCAAAACTTGCTCCACTGCTGTGCTTATTGGTCAGGGACACCTGTAAAGTGCTTCCATGCCTGCCCTGTACTTGTGATGCAGGCAGGGAGAGCTGGAATGTGGCTGGAAAGCTCCAGATGGGGCAAAAAGCCTGGAATGCTTCCAGCACAGGCTGTTGTGCACAAGCATCTCATCACCAAGAGAAACTCTCCTCCCTTGAAGGAGCTTGTTCTGTCTCTGCCATTTCTGCTTCCACACAGTTCAACCCCTTCTTGTAACGGGGCCTTCTTGTCTTCTATGCTAGACTGTTCCTCAGTCACAAGATACCACTGCTGAATAGTTACAATCAGAAATTCCCCTTCATTGTAAACCAGATGCCAGCAGACAAGATTTGTCCCAAAATGCCCCAAATTAGAATTTATTTCACTCCTAGAATCTCGTCTGTCTTCTGTAAGACTGAGCACTAATGACCACAGCATAGCTCTCTCAGAAAGTACGTGCACCTTGCTAAAATGGTTTTTCATTGCCTTACCATTCAAAGAAGAGGCAGAAAAAGAGTATGTGGTGTTACAGAGAAATGGAAGGTGTGAACAGAGCAGCACAGAAAAGTCAGGAAAGCTTTTCATCATCATATAGGAAGAGACATGAAAGCAGAGGTTAAAATCAAGGCTAAAATATGCTGTTCTAGGTTCTGGCAAAGACATTGGAGTGAATTTAACGCTCTGTAGTCTATGGAGTCTATGTAATGGCCTATGCACTGAGGTTTAAGAAATTACAGTTCCTTCAAAGTGAGAGTAGAGATTGGGCATGCAAGTGACTGCAGCTCAGCTCTACCTGCAATCCTCTCCATCTGCTTGGAGTCAGATCTCTGAACACCCTTGCCAGCAGGGAGCCTGGCCTCTGGAAGCAGTGCACATCCAGACCTGGTCACTGACTCTCATCAGCCAAGGAACTACATTCATGCAAACATTTTTCTTTCTCCCCTTTCTACTTTTAGCAAAAGGCTCCCCTGACCAATAAATATTTGACTTTTAGAATTACAAAAGGGCACTGGGTTTAGTAGCTGGCCTCGCTCTAGTTAGTGTCAGCAGTTTTCCCCTGCTCCAGGGAGTAATTAAGCAAAAAGCTCCCACCACAATGCTAAACTGTGATAATGACAGAACTTACAACCATTTCCATACCACATGCTGCATTGCAGTTCATTTCCATATGCTCTGCCTCCAACAAAGGTGTCAAGCTTATAAAGTCTCCTGGGTAAGATGATGACCAAAGTCCCAATGCCTGGAAGGAGGCTCGAGGGAAAGACACACATTGTCATGATAGATGTGATAAAGTCTCCACTTGACAAAGCTGACAGGAGGGAAGTAAGAAGGCCCTGGAGATTTTTACTATATTTGTCTCTGCAGCACAGTTAACACCGGAGACGTGGGATATTTTGTTAGCAATTCACCTGTGCTATAAATTATGTGTTAATGGTGGACATGCAGTAAGTACCTACTGCACTCACCCTAAAGACAGATGCTGGGGAAGCATCCATAAGAAATTCTTGTGGCCCACACTTGGCAACACCCTGTAGCAGAGCAGAGGACAAGGATCCTGTACTACCCAAACTGTGTATTCACTGCAATGCCACGGGGAGAAAAATAGCAATACAGCCACATTAGCTAATAGGTCACTGTTAACTTGGGTTCAACATTGTCCTGACAGTTATGTTGACTCTAATTCCAGCTCTGCCTTCTTCAGCAGAAATCAAAAGACCCTTAGGGGAAGGTCATTTGACAAACAACCCATCTGGACTGGGAAATAAAACTACTGGCAAGACAAGTGGTGGCACTGAGAGCAGAGTCCACATAAAATTTAGATCTGAGAATGATGCAGCAGGAGGAAAAAACCCAATGGTAAAAATCACAATCAGCTGGTCAGGAGCAGCAGATTAGGATATCAGTGCATTCAAGTTTTATCTATCACTTTGACCATCTCCAAATTCACTAAAGCTGGACCCAGCTGTCTAAGGTAGTAAATGAATCAATATTTATCACACCCAGTGAACTGGTGATCATACATGAGAGGTTTCCCTAGAGGAAGGAATTGAATGAGAGCAGGAAAGGAGCTCGACAAAGAGGAATGTGAATTAGAGTCATGATAGTGTGGTAAGCGGTAGCAGCAAGGAGAGGACATATCTTACAAGAAGCAAGAGTGGAGGAAATTTGGAGCAGGAACTTGGTGAAAGCAACGGGGAACACCACACAAATGGTCAGAAGAGAAACCTCCAGACTTGTAGGAAGGCAAGACTAGAAAGAAAAATATTAAACAGTAAACCCCATTCACTGAAGAGCTGAAAATGGCTCCTCTGCATACAGCTAGGCACAGGAATAAAAAAGACTCAGACAACCTGGAAGCACAGAGACAGCAGAGCTACAACATGGAGAAAATGAGCAGAAGGACAAGTGGCCTGGATCAGAAATGAAGAGCCCTGAGGCTCAGCACCCTCAGCCATCAGTAAAAACTGCACTTCACTGAGATTGCTTCACACCACTCTTTTGCCTACTGGCTTACACAGGAAAGGATGATCTGATGGTGTGTCCTGCTGTTCTGGTACCAGGCCTTGGGGTGGTCAGCCTGAAGAGCCCTTCTCCATCAGTGGATTTTATGGCTGCATGTAGGATGTTACAGAATGACAAGAAAATGAGGGAAGAGAATCAATTTGCTGTTGTAAGAAGCTTAAAAACACATCTTAAGCTGGAAGGGCACTGCTAAAACATCATCATTAAGGTTAACAAGTCAGTCATAAGTTAGGAAGTGCTTAACTTTGGTTATTTCCAGCTCTTAAAGTTGTTCCAACATACTGACTTTAACATACCCTTATGGGAGCACTCCCAGTCTGTGGTGCCTGTGTGTGTTGCTCCCATGAAATGATGTCCTATGCTACTTTCCCCCTGCTAGGAGTGGAACAAATGTGGAAAAAGCCAAGATGATAACTTTGAAGAATTATGCTGATGTATAATGTTGCTCCATCACAAACCCAGAAAGTTTTGAAAATACCTATTTTAAACTGGGAAATGTGTCATTTGGTTATCCAGACTCAGAGTGTTTGCTTCTGGGATGAGCTTAGAAAAACAGCTGAACTTTTTCACCTTGGCACAGACATACAATATCTGACTAATTCTTTGAGGTTCCTTCATCTAATCTCAAAACATTCATCTCTAAATACAGCAAAATCTGTCACAAAAGGCTTGAGAACTTATTTCCATTGGGTTTTCATTTGCTCAACATGGTCTGTCAAGGAATCAATAGCTATTCTCATATGCACACAAAGACAAGCATGCATATGAATAAAAGACAAGCAATAGATTTTATGCAACTGGGACACTGCATAATCTAAGTTTGTAAACCTCTTTAAAGACCTTTATAGAACTAATTAAAAAAGGTAGAAAAAGATCTATCTCAATTAGAACCAGACTTGCTTATGTAATGTTTCTGTGCAAATATGATGACAAGGTGAATTTTAAACTCTGTGTACAACCAATAGAGCAGAAAGGAGACACCGTGCTCCAGGTACCATACTTCAGGAAAGGCTTAGTCACTCAGGTCTAACTGGTTGATAGGTTTTTCAGAACAATTCTTCCTGTTAGCCAGGAGGAGAGATTAAAATCCCCAGCAGCATTCCTAGGGCATCTTGGTTTACAAGGGTTCTGTTGCTGCAGTCAGGAAGTAGAGACAACACGGTCTGTGATTTGTTACCACCCATAACTAGAGATTACATTTCAACAACCACCTACCAAATGCTTACAGAATCTTCCTGGAGAAAGGAGCACTTCCATAAGTGTGAATGTGTATTTTCCCATGCTATTATTCACACCTATTTAGCAGAAATTCATAGAATAGCTTAGGTTTGAAGGGACCTTGAAGATCATCCAGTTCCAATGCCCTGCCATGGGCAGGGACACCTCCCACCAGCTCAGGCTGCTCAAAGCCTCATCCAGTCTGGCCTTAAACACCTCCAGGGAGGGGGCATCCATGACATCCCTGGGCAACCTGTTACAGTGTCTCCCACTCTCACTGTAAAGAATTTCTTCCTAATACCCAATCTAAATATACCCTCTTTGAGCTCAAAGCCATTGTAAAAAGTCCCTTTGCGGCTTTTTTGTAGACCCACTTCAAGTACTAGAAAGCTGCTATAAGGTCTCCCCAGAGCCTTATTTTGTCCAAGCTGAACAGCCTCAACTCTCTCAGCCTGTCCCATAGGGGAGGCTCTCCAGCCCTCTGATCATTTTTATGGCCTCCAATAGCTCCATGTCCCTCTTATGGGACACCAGAACTGAATGCAGTACTGCAGGTGGGGGTGTCATGAGAGCAGAGTAGAGAGGGAGAATCACCTCCCTCATCCTGCTGGTCACATTCTTTTGATACAGCCCAGGACACATCTGGCCTTCTGGGCTGCAAGTGCACATTGCCAGCTGAAGTTGAGTTTTTCATCCACCAACACCCCCAAGATCTTCTCCAGACTGCTCTCAAGCCACTCCTTGCCCACCCTGTATTTATGATCTGTTTGTATCTTCCTTACAAATTTTGCACTGAGGTCCAAGTTCATGCACATTATGATACCTAGTATCTTCTTCCTTCCACATAAGTATATCATGAGCACTCTGAGCTGAGTTTCATTTTTCTCCAAGAGCAATGCTGCATGTATAGGAGCAAAGTCTGGCTTTACTTTGAGAATCTCAGAGTGCCTCTGGACAAATATTCCTTCTCATTACACACATGTAAGATAGGCAAAGATTACACAGAGATGGCATGAGCAATGTTACTATTCAGTTAAATCAATTCCTGCCAGAAGTGTAGACAAAAAGATAGAGTGAGTGGTGAGAATTTTCATCAATTAAACCGTATTGGGTTATCAGGATTTAGGTATTCTCACCCACATATGCAAGGTGTGTGCTGTCAGTTAAGAACTGCATGAATATTCCCAAACCTGCAGAAGCTGAGAGCTTCTGTGTGTCTTGCAGCATCAAATCCAAAGCTCATGGAATAATCTGACAACAAATGGAGCAAATGAAGAAGGACTTTTCTCTGAGGAATCAGAAGAAAACCTATGGTTTCATTTTGATCTTTACACACAGGGATGAGTTGTGTGAATCAGAACAGGGAAAAGCTGGCACAAAGTAGAGGACCCAAAAGTGCTGGGTTTTGCACACGATTTAGAAATCATCCTACTTTCTGTTTTCTGTTCCTTACTAACAAATTGTGATCTAGAGACTCAGCTTCTGCAGTGGGTCAGTGTTTTTGGCTGTGAATTACACTGGTGGCCCACAGGGCAGTAAAAAGCCTTTGTTCTCTGCTAGGAATGTCCTACTGAACCATTCAGAACATTTCCAGCAATAAGTAAATAAAACCTATAATTCAACTCCTCTTACTTTTAGACTATGAGGAGTCATTGACCAGGATAAAAGATATCAGACTGGTATGTGATGTTGTGCCCAGATGCAACTGGCCTCTGAACAAGCACACACCTGAATCAGATGCCATGTAGGCCACACAGCAGTGTACCACAGTTACTAATTCAGGAGGGGACAGTGGGCTAGAGACAGGAATGGAAAAGTGGGAAGAGCACTTAGACATCATGAAGAAAAATGAAAGGGGAGTTCAGCAGCCAGTTCCTTCTAAATTCCCAGTGGTTTCATCATTTTACTAGTTAGGAGTGGATTCTGTTGCCAGCTTTGATCCATCCTCTTTGATTGTTCACAGGAGCAGGAAGGTTATGCTAAGTTTGCTGCAGCCCAGAGAGCTAATCCATGGGAAAAGGCCTCAGCAACTGCCTGCAATCAATGGCTTGGGTATGGCTAAATGTGTTTGCCTCCCCAAGGGTGAATATTTGTGTTTGTCAAATACTTCATTTAGCAATGACAACATTAAAGCATGTCCTTTTAATTATTCCTCTGCCTCTCTGCTCTCTTCTTGCTAGTAACTCATTTAAACAACAACAAAAAAAAGCTCTCCAACCTAGCAACACATTGCCCTACAAAATTTTGCAAGGGTCCAGGCTCTGACTGAAGGTCATCCCTAAAGTTTCAATGAGAAAATGTAAGCTCTACAGCTCTTTTGGACTGAAACGATGCAGTGCACTCCAGGTGGCACAACACCTTTCTGCACAGACACACCTGCACCTTTCATGGGAACCAGAACCTTATGGCTTGGACCTTGCCACTGCTTGCACCACCTGAAGTTCTGTAGCCTATGCCCTGCTGAAACTTACTCTCCTAGCCCCTTAAATCCTCAGAACTATCATCAATAACTTGAAATTTATCTTGAAAGGCCTTTTTTAATGAAACTGATCATCTGAAATGAAGCTGCAAAGCTGCTCTTTAAGAAAAAGGCAAGCAGCTCTAAAGGGTCTACAAGATTGCAGATATGTCACTACCATTTGAACAGACTTTATAACCCAATGGTATCTAGAGAAATTGATGTCGAATCACAGCCTGAAACTTTGCTGCTTGAAACCCATGGTCATTCCTTCTAACTTTGAGTATTTAGGAAATAGAAACAAAAGGCAGTGCGAGCCAATGCAAGTGACAAGCCTAGCAAGATTTTTAAGCATGATACATAGCTTTGTATGATAAGGCCACCCACTCACCAGCTGCAGCTGAACAAGCCTTGTGCTAGCAGGATACAAACAGATACACAGTAAGATACAAGCACATAATCCAAAGGTACCAAAAATCTTCAGCCAAAATGTTTTACAAGTTTTCAAATGAAGGTTGGATGGGGACCTGCCTCCTGACTTGGGTAGTAGAGTCACACCCCCTCACCTACGCAAAGGCATTGGCCTTTAAACAGAAAGAGGCTTGTCAGCAGCTGAAGCTTCACAACTTTACCAACTACTGTTTGGCACATCAGTGGCATTCTGACAACAGAAGCATGGGAGGCACTGGGAAGGAGCAGGAATACTGATCCTGGCACAACTGCATATGGAAAGGGAATTAAAAATGCAGCCCACAGAATATGAATGGAAGCTGTATTCAGCTGGACCAACGTGTTATTAATGAGGTAGCCACAGGGGCTCATTAGGCATCTGCAAACTACAGGGATTTTATATAGCTCAGAGAACAGGTAACTGTAAATTATAATGTTTTCCTTTTTACCTGGGAGCTGGATTTCATTCCACCAGTCACTGAACACTCCAGCTGCCAACCTGATCCTTGACCTCTGTTCCTTTGACCAGAGCCATGAGTAAGCCTTGCTTCTTTTTCCCTGGCATTCAGCCTGTGCTAGGCATCACACAAACCTACAATTCAGCATCACAACCAAGAACTGAGGCTTTTAGATTTTGACTGTGGTTTGCAATGTGTAACAAAATCCATCTGTCTTCTTTTGATAACTGGGTGCAACTGGTAAATTAAAACTGATCTATAGATCAGCTGAATAAGGCAATAATTAACTATAATAATATGGCAGTGTGTTACTGGCAATGGAACATAGGTCATTTCCTAGAGGGACATAATGGGCAAAATTATTCTGTATGGGAATTCTTCCCAGTTTATGGCACTTGTCCCATCAGGAAATACATGATTTCTTTCAAATTTTGATCATCTTCTATGATCCCTATCTTGTCATATCAAGTACACCAGCTGATAACAGGGAAGAAACAAGAATTAATCAAACAGCCACATCATGAGGACTAATAAATCCCTGGATTTCCACCTGGTGAGTATGTGTGGTGGTAATAGGTAAGTGAACATAAGGAAAAGTCAGGCAGGGTGACTCATCAGTTCTAGCAATGCAAGAAAATTAGATTTTAAGTGGAAAAAGATGTTTCCTAGGAAACTGCATGATCTGCTTGTGGAACATCAAACAAGAGCAATTTCCTAACAACAGCCATGGCTAAATTGATCTACTGCACCTCAGACAGCTTTGTCAGTAAGAGAGAGATTGAGTTCGTTTTATATTTTCTTAGTTACCATCATCAATTTGTCCATTATCAGCTGTTACCTTTCTGACCTTCCACAAGCAAAAGTATGATATTTGTCATTATCTAATTGGAAAGCAGGTTTCCCTTCTCAGCATCCTTTTTTTTTTCCCCCCTTCCCATTTCTGTTTTTCTTTCCTTTTTTTCAGCAAGCTCCAGATTCCACTGTTGCTGCTGAGCCAGAAAGATACAAGCATGTCCTGTGGCATGCAGGAGGCACAAGCCCAAGCAAGCACCCAGTCTGAAACCTTCCACTGCACAACAGTAAGAACTGAGCTGCAACCAGAAGCAACCTCCTGAACATCCTGCTCTGAGAAGTTCAACCTACAGGATACTCATCCCACCTACACCATTTGCACTCAATAAAACCCAACATCTTTTCCTTTTACATTGTGCTGTCTACAGTTTCATTCCAATGAATTAAGCCCTCTAAACTTCTGCTGTTGCAATGGCACTTAATAATATGCATGAAAGATACTAAGCGCTGGAGATGCTAGGGAGAACGTTTGTTTGTCTTGATCATTTCCAAAACAGATTGCTCAACATGTATAAGTCACAGCTGATGCAATACAGAGGCTGCCTTCAGAACATGACCATGAGTTTCTGAGCATAAATCTGTGCACATGCTGACTGTGTGCAGTCAGCCAGGGAATTCTAGCACCAGGCAGTGCTCATGCTGCACACTCACATCCTGTAACACCGAGTAGCAGAGTCACATCTGTTCAGTAAAGATGGTCTGAAAGTGTTTGTCTTCCTGAACCTGCCTCTGTACATGCCGTCTACACGTGCACACCACATCCCATCTGTCACAAGGCAAGTGTGCAAACTCAGAAATGCATCCTATCCTCAGGCCAAGGTATTCAAATTTCCTGGCAGAAGAGTACTATATGCCTGAGGAAACCCAAACGGCTGGTAGCTCTAATCCTGGCCACTCCTGAGTTACCACAATGGATAAAGATGGCTGCCAAAGTTTAAGTAGGCTGCCAAAAGCATTACTGAAACACTTTCAAGCATACTGATGGCACAGACAATTGCAAAAATACATAAGACCAAATGCATTCATGCTTGCAAACTTGTCTGCTGTGGAGCTTGTGAAGAAACCAAAAGCAAAGACGTGACAGGTCTCTCCCACCACAGCACTGGTCATGGCAAAATGAAATGAATTATTCTTCTACCTAGTACAAGGCCACATAGCTGAGGTTTTATTATTATTACTACTACTAATTTGGAGATTCAGCTGTAGACAGAAATTATGACATCCCCTATTCAGAAAGGCTGTTTGAGCACCCAAATTTACTTCCTAAAATACACCAATATGTTCTAGAAAACTTGGGCTCCACATTGTCTGAATTCAGTGGCCAACGGAATCTGTCCCTCAACATGAATTCCATCTTCCAGAAATACCCACTACTGACTATGCATCAGCAAGTCCCACATGGAACAGAATCCTATGTGAAAGCCAGGGAAGTGAGAGAAAAGACTTTGTGCTCTGGGTCTGTGACTCCAGAATACAGCAAAGGAGACGGCATGGGGAGAGTTTTCCCCACTGCAACTGCTCCTTTGGATTCACAGCAATGATTTCACTGTCATCAAAACAGAGTTGGAATGTCTATTGTTTTTCCAGCCCACTAAAGAGCAAAATACAACAATCTCAGTGAAGCCACCGGTGAACTCTTCACTCTCAAGAAGAACACCCTCTACAGAAAGCTCACATAAAACCTCCTCAAGAAAACTTGATTCATGCGGTGTTTTGCCAGCCTGCACCTCTGCAATGGGAAAACCCCTTGACATTCTTTTTTTTTTCTCCCTCTTGCTTTGCTCTTACCTTAGGACACATTTAGGATTAATGCTTTTATTTTAAAGGAGTAAGATTAAGTATTTTTAGCCCCTGTGTAATAAGATGATGTACTCTGCAATTGTCAAGTCCATTTTAAATTGCATGTAGCACATTCTGTAGTTCATAAATATTTAAGATGACTAAATAATTATCCCAGGCTCCTCAACTTGCCTTTCTTTATTAGTTCCACGGGGAGCCAGGAAAGCATTTGTTCTTCTTCAGCCATACAGACAATTATTATATTGCAAAATATCCCCTTTCTGCTGTTGGTGGTGCTGCTACATGGTTCTCTCCTATTGTGGTGTGATGGAATTAGCCTCTTGCAAAGGGCACAAGAGCCCTTGTGTCCCCCCCAGATCAATCCAGCAAGCTTGGCAACTTTTCCAAAACATCTCCATCAAAGCAAATCCCATCTCACTTAATTCCACCCTGAGCCTCCTGTACCCAATAGCAGAACAAAAAACCAAAACAAAACAGAAATACAACTGTGTCTTTATGTGAACACCCTGAATTATACAGGATTCACAGCATCAAGCAGAGAAGTGTTTCTGCTTCAAGCAGCTTAGTGGAAAGATCATAGGGGATGAATGGATGCAGGTGTATCTATTTAAACCCATAACCATGATGACTTGGGGGAAGAGGAGGGTGAGCCAGCAGCCTTCTCACCATGGAATAGCACAGAAAAGAATTTTTACAGTTGCTTTACAGCTTATTCTCCTTTCTGCTTCTCTTTTTAATGCAGCCATATGGTAGCAAGCAGATACCCACGACCTAATAGCAGCTGAAGAGCCCACACGCTCCTGCAGGCAGCAGCCCATGCCCTAGCAGCCAGGGTGGCAACAGCCACCAGCAAAGCCAAGGAAAAGGAGCTGCCTCCCAGATGGCAGGGAAACAGAGCCTCGTCTCATAGCTTAAGCTCCTTGCTTCTGCAGCTGTCAAATCTGTCACCATGGTTCAGTACCCACTGCCACCACTCTGCTCTCCCCCCCACACTTCCTTCCACTCGGGTACACTGCAGAGAATCAGAGTAGGAGCACAGTGCGCACGTCTGGTCAGGGCTGCCTTCTGAGCACTGTGGTCATGCTATCCCGAGATAAATCTGCTTTGGAATGTTACTGTCAGAGAGGGTGCATGGCATCGAGTCCGACAGCCTGTGTAGGCACTGCAATGCTCATCTGTGCTGGGCAGAAATCTACATTTGTCTAGAGAAAGCTTGATGGCAGTGATCTGCCGCTGCTGCCTTGGGAGCTCGGCTCAGAGATGGCACCTGGACACTGAGGAAGACGAGATATGCTACATGCTGCAAGCTTTTCAAGCACTTAGGTAGCTGCATTCGAGTTTTGTGCATTCCCTTTGTATTTTTAAATTCAAATAAACTGAAACAACAGCATAGCTGGGACAGATCTATGTGGGGGATTGCTGAGAATTTACAAGTGTCAAGGTGTGAAATAAGCATGCAGAAGTTAGAGCACATCACATACCTATGGGAATGCCCTCATTTAGAAGTAAATTGGCTTAAAGTTCACTGTGGCTTAATATTCCCTGGAAGATCATTGTCTCCAATGACTGGGGAGCCCAATGTGTGAATCAGCGTATTTTAGGGTGCAGTTTGACAAGGCTGAAAAGCCTGTTTAGTTTTATTACTACCGCAACAAGCAGGTATGGGAGTGGGCAGCTCCCTCCCTTTTCCCTTGCTTTGCTTGCTTTGCTTTGCTTCCCTTCCTTTTGCTCTGGCTCAGCCACTTCTCTGACCCCTCAGTGGGTCTGCTCAATTAGCTAAGCTAGCAGAACACTAACAAGAAAAAAGAAAGATGCAATAACCTGAAAGTGATTTTGTAGTCAACATGGGGAGTTTTATACCAGGTCCTTATTATAAACTGTTGCTAGGATAGGTTTATGAGCTACAAGTCTGCAGGGAGGAAAAAAAAAAATCAGCCCCCACCAGCAAAGAAATACCTGCAAAATGATAGGATGTAGTTTAGGCTACTTCATTCAGAGATGGCATATAGCTGTGACAGCATGCAGCCTGCTCTGCAAGGAGGATTCTGCCACTGTGGCTGTAATGGTGAGAGCAGCTAGAGCCAAGTCTTTGCCTTTGCCACCCTGTCTCACTGCTAGCTCTGCAGGTGGGGGCAGGTGGGAATGGTTCTTCACAGATAGTTCAAGCTTGCTTGCCAGATTCAGTATAAAATATACTACACATTCTATTCAAAGAGGTCTGAAACAGAGGAAAAATAAATTCAGGAGTGTCTAACATTAATTTGATTAAAGCCACTCCCTTCACAGCTGCTGCTAGAAGGTAGGAGGAAGGCAGTAACAGGGAAATCATTTGCCAATGAATCAAGATATATGGTGACAGTATCCAGATATATTGTGATGAAAAGGAGTGTAGTGACTGCTGCAGCTGCTATATATGGGGGAAATATTTTGCTTTCTCCTCATCAATATTGCTGTCCCTCTGCTCAAGTTACACAAGCCAGGTCAGATCAATAGGCAAAGTTTGGGACGGAAAGTAGTGCATAAAGCAGGGAGAAAAGGTTTTGATGCTATCTACTTTTGAAATGTCAAACTTCTGCATCCTACCTTTTGTTCTTATCAGTCTAGCAAAGACTGAAGCAAAATCAGCAAATATTAATCCAGATAAATGTGAGACACTGCATTTGAATCAAGAAGATCAGCTTTTCATACAAAATACTACCTCTGCTTAAGAAAGTCCTTCAGACCATAAGCCATCAGAAGATGAGATTACCTGAGAAGAAAAGGTGAGGAGGAGCAGCCTCTTTGCTGTCCTTGCACTTTTACCTAGGCACTGCTATCAGCTGCTCTTGGAGGCAGCAAGGTGGACCAGAGGGGTACATTGCCTCGCACAGCAGCTCTGACATTCTTCATGTTGTAAATGCCTCAAATACTGAGCTTGGAAAACATGAGTAGTGGAAGTGTCTTCAGAACATGGGATGGCAGAAGCAGTGGAGTGAGCCATAAAGCTTTACACAGAGACATGGCAGACACATAATCCCTTGAGCAATATCTGGGCTGCTTTACTGTCTTCAGATTGCCTGCAACACTTCTTCAAAACAAACAAACCGTTGATGACGGAGATTGCACCAGGTGTCACAAATGACAAACTAAAGATCTGCTGCCACCAGCTTGGAACTGTTTATGCTGCAGAGCACTTGCTGTTGGTAATAAAGGGCCAAAATTAAAACACAGATAATTTGTTGGAAGTTCTCTGACAAGCTGGGAGAGCATTTCAGCTCAGACCCTGCAAAAGCCCAGTTCTAATAATTATTTACATCAATAATTTAGACAGGGACTGCTCAAAAGACAAACAGATGACACCAAGGTGGAATGATTTACCATCACACAAATGCAAAGTACTGCATTTATTAAGGCTATATTGAATGCAAAATGGAGAAACCAGGATAGGCAACTGTTCTGAAGAGAAGGATTTGAAGAGTGAGAGGATCACAGACCACTGACTCATTTCTGGAAGGACAGATAAAGGCAGCTAGCACTGTGCCATGTATTAAGACAGACACTATGTTAGATAAGGATGATCGTTGTTTATTCTGTTCAGCACTGTTGAGATTTCAGTTGCAATGCTGCATTCAGATTTGAGAAGGATACAGCCAAATGAGAGCAGAGGGGAGCTACATGAAATGTAAGATCTAGGAGGAAAGAAAAGTAAAGAGAAACACAGAAGTGACACAAGGATGGAACGCAGAGGGGTGCTTTGAAGAGAAAGGTAAGCAGTCCTTGCTGTGGCTTGTGGGGAGACAGGCCGGCAAAAGATTAGCTAAATTTTGAGTAGAAAAGGTTTAGGTTAGCTACTGGGAAAAGCCTTTTAACTGCAAGGATTACAAAGGATTTAAGAAGATACTTGGGGCTCTGTGGATTTTTACCCAGAGGGATTTGGGGAATAGGCTTAACAAAACCTTTGCCGAGGTGGTGTCAATTGTAAAGCACACTTGGGACTTCCAGAATTTAGGTGCTGGGTTATGTAATGTCATTAACTCTTGTAGGGCCAGAATTCTCCACATTCCATCCTTCCCCTGATGAGGATGATGGGAAAGTCTGTATTTAAACATTTGGGGTTTTTAAGCAGAAAATAAGCTAATAAAGGAAGCTTCAAATATACACAGACAAAAAAAAAAAAATATCACTCATTCACAAGAACAATTTCAAATAAGATGCTGAGAAATCAACAGAAATGTGAAGCACATTATTTATGACAACCTAATTTGGCCTCCCGTGGATGATATGATGTCTGAGTCATCTGAGTGGGCCTGGGGAGTAATTTTAGGTAAACACACAGCAATTTATTCTGGAACATCATGTTCATCAATAGAATATTTACAGCTAGGTGAAAAGAGGGATGCTACCTTGCTCTTTCATTTCCAATAGCGGATGTCTAGATAAGCACAATTTCACCGTAAATACCAAGCATACAAAGATGTTTGAGATCAGCACCACATAAAAAAGGCAAAGCTGGCCAGTGGCTGAAGAAACAGACCCCAGCAGGTTTCCTTTCTTTATGATCAGTGCTCAAGGCAATTCTACTCAACCAAAATGCAACCTTAGCCAGACGACTGGAGGTGAAAGAGTCCATGTAAAACGTGTTATAAAACAGCATCTTATTCTTATCTTCCTTTCCCTCCCTTTCAGGAGGGGATGCTTGTGTGGAGGATTGGGGTGTAACACCAGAAGGTTAGAAAAAAAAAGCATGGAACTTGCAGTCACCTCGGTCCAAATTATACATCTCGTTCCCCTAGGAGGAGAATATGGTCATGATGCAAACTGAGAACTGTGTTTCTAGAGTGCAGAAGCCAGGCTGTTAACTAAACAAATGCATTGTTTTCTTCTCATTCAAATGTTTGTTTCACATAGCACTAATTACTGGGAAAGAAGACAGACGCAAGGAGGGGGTAATGCTTGTTACCACAGCGTCGAGATTAATTGCTGGATGGCTTCATCTAGGTCTGAAGCAAAGAGAGAAATGTCAAACCCTTTTCAAGAGAGGCTGAAGTAATGCTTTTTAAAACAAAATTTACAAATCAACCATCTCCTCAGCATTGTATAGACATGAGTAATCTGAAGTCAGTGATGAAAGCTAGGTGAGCAAAGTATTTTTCCCCAGGACTTGGATCTCCACCTCCACAACAAGAACACAACAAACAAAAAAATAAATCTCTATCTACAGTAAAAACCAAAAGCAGTGCAGTTTTCTATCTTCCTGTCAAAGAGTTTCCTCAGTGACAGCCTGCATGGTTTTGAGGTTGTCCCAAGGCATTCCAAGAGAAGCCTTTAAATTAAGAAGGGTTAGAAATGTGCCTATTCAAAAAAAAAAACCCACCATGAAGTGTGTATTTGTTTAGAACTATGTCCCTCTGGTGGAGGCATCTGGGGAATACAGACATGGATCAGAGGAGGGAAAAAAACGAGGGCTTTCTTTTAAGCATCCTGTAAAGCCTTGCTCCTACCACACAGAAACCCCTCTGCAGTTTCATAATTATGTAGTGGGAAATGCCAGCTCAAACCTACTTTGAAAGACATGTTAAGGTCCCCAAAACTGGGTTTTACTCTAGCATGGAAAGGAAGCCTACTACTGTTGGAAGCACAAAATACTACTGCTGACAAACACATGGTGACCAGAGCAAGCACGGCTGTTGGGTGAAGATCTGGTGGGCTCCACTGCCATGCCACCAAGGAGGATTGTGGGGTGAGGCAGAGGCCCGGTAATGTTGCTTTTCCATAGAACACCCACAGAACAGCTGAAGTGTTCCCATAGCTGATAAGGAACAATAGCTTGACCACTGTCCCACCTCCACACTCTGCACAACAGAAGCTAATGAAGTATAACAATTACCCCAATTTCACAGCTAGAAGAGGGATGAGAATTCAACAACAAACAGCAGGGACATTCTCCAGGCTTGTCCTCCTTACCCGCTCCCTGCATCCCCCCAGAAAGTGCTTTTTGGGAAGATGTGCCACAAATTCTTCCCCAGGAGACTTGACTCATGTGACTGCAGTTGTATTTTAGAGCTCTAGAGCTATTCTGCAGTTTAGTACACTTACCACTGGCAACCTTAGAAAACCTGCATTTAGGTGCTGCATGTAAGTAGCACCCAAAGGCTTCTTCTGAATGTGTTTTCTAGTTGTTGGTACCCCAGATGCTGGAAAACTGCACCTGGAACCAAGAACTCTCATGCAAGGATCCACAGGGTTTATTAGTTTCTGTGTGCAGTGTGATTTTGGTTTGATTTGTGTGTTTGTAAACCCAATGTTTTTGATAAGGTAACTGTTGACTGTGAACGGAGGTGCTAGCTGCACGTTCCACATGCAATAATTGAGTCATGATTGTAGCTGAGGTTGGCAAATGTGACATCAGTAGCCTGCACTGGGAAGATATGTTTTGGTTTGAGCTGTGTGTAAGTGTTAGGGAAGTGGAGAGCAGCCCACTGCAATCACAACAATACCTGGAGAGAAAATAGGCAAAATGTACCTGTGCAAACCACCCATGGCTTAGACGACAACTTACTCTCAAGCTCATACAGGGATTCTCTTTTACCCCAGCACCAAATGAGTCAGTGGTGTGGCCTTGCCCAAAATTGATAAATTGTTCCCATGGGAAACAAGATGATTAGGTTTAATACTATTAGCCAGTTTATATCACCCTAAAAATGGTTGTCTGTGCTGGAATCACCACATAAAATCAAGGTGATGAGTGCAGATTTTGCACCTCATGCTGACTGCCACATTGCCTCTGGTGACACTCTGGCTGGTTTGATCTGGGCCTGAAATGATGGCAACATGCATACATCTTTATGGGTTAGGATGCCTGAACTCAAACATACTTTGGGCCTCCCACTCTTATATTCCATGTGGAAAAGGACTCCTGTTGAATCCCACTTGGTAGCTTTCATGAAGCAGGTGAAAAACAGTGCTAGGGGTAGATGCAGAGAGGTAGCAGTACCCAGCAGTGGCCACCTGCATAAGCCAGGGAATGGAAGGATGTGATTATGGAATGAATGATTTAGTCTATCAAACAGAGGAGTTACCTACTGTTATTGATGCTTGGTAACCAGCTGCAAACCCCTCAAAAATGGCTCTTCAGAGCCACATCACACTGGACTTGCTAGTACCCAAAAACAGACTTTGTAGCTAGCTGAAGTTCCAAACTACCTAAAAATAATGATAATTAATAGTAACAAAGACACAGCACACTTGCATCAGGGATTCTGCCAGTCAGAAATCACACCATGTGAGACTGAGTCCCCAAGAAAATCCCTTCTTTCAATATTTGGGTTTATTCTCCAGGGTTTAGCCCCATGCTAACTGCTTCAGCTCTACTGCCAGTTTCAAAAAGAAAATCCTATCCTACAATTTCAGTTCTCTCTGGATGACATCAGACAGCTCCAACTGCTGTGCTAAGCTTCCCTCCAATTTGTTACACATCCAATTTAAAAACAACATGACTAGCATATACATGAGACACGTTAATGTGGCTAGGAAAAGGCAAGAAAGCCAACATGTCCTTTAGTCAGGCAGTGCCCCTGCCCAGAGACAGCCTCCTCTTCAGAAAGAGCACTAATGGAGAGCAACACAGTTCACAGAATCATAGAGTGTTGCAGTCAGAAGGGTCCTTCGAAGGTTATCTGATCTAATTCCCCTGCAGTGAGCAAGGACATCCTTCAACAAGATCAAGCTGTTCAACCCCTCACTGAACACAGAATCATAGAATGGTCTGGATTAGAAAGGACCTCCAAAGGTCATCTAGTCCACGTCCCATGACCTAGGAGTGTTTCCAGGGATAGGGCATCCACCACCTCTCTGGACACCCTCTGCCAGTGTCTCACCACCCTTGTGAAAACTCTCTTCCTTGCATCTAAGTCTGATCTCCCTTTTGCTAGTTTAAGACCCTCACCTCTTGTCCTGTCACAACAGGCAGGCCCTGCTAAAAAGACTGTCCCCAGCTTTCTTATAGGTCGATGCCAACTCAATGCACACTTGGGAAAATCCTGCCCTCAAGTTATTTCTACCAAATTCCATTTCTGTCCATAGCAGAGCAGGAAATTTGTCTCTGTGAAAACAAAAAGCACCTTGTAAACAACCTGATTTTCCCAGCTGCATATTACCTGAAGCCAGATAATGCCCCAGTGGTTACATTACCTACAGAGTCCTACTGCTAGCAGGGAAGGTCGCTCATGTTGCTACCAAGGGACATATTGCTGTAGATATGTTACTTGCATCTCAGTCCCTATGGAAAGGCTTGGAGATGGCACACCCCTATGCTTTCATCTTCACCCTTGGAGCACTCCCAGAGAAGCCAAGAGGCAAACCCTGAGTGGGTCAGCAGCCATAAGCACACAGCAACCACGGCCAAACGTCCCCTCCCTGGGGCAGCTCCTGAGCAGCTGCACACATGCAATCGTCTGTGCAGCACTGCCGATGCCCTTCACACCACATGGCCAATATGTGCAGGCTGGGACCTCTGCTATTGCTAAAGGTACAAGACTGAAACCCCTAACCCATTAGAGTGCACATCTCACACTTTCTGCACAACCAGCTCTTATTTGTTCAAACTCTTCCAGGCTTAAAAAAGTAACCAGAGCTTTTGTATTTTCTATCCACTACACATCTCTAGCTGCACTTAATTAGAAAGGATATTGTTTCTATTGTTCCTAACCCAGAACTTCTCTCTTCTGTTCCAACAGGAGTTCCAAACACACACGAAAATCAAGCACAGAAAGAGACCTCTCATGAAAATGACACTGTCATTATTTATCAGATTGCTGCCTCCCTTCACACAGCAGCAGGATGTGACCTTCCCCTACCTTACTTCACAGGAAAAAAATAAAAACCAGCAGCAGCATTTCTAATATGTTATGAGAACTGCTTTCCCCACCAACAAAGCAATCTGAGAACTCATATTTGAGCAGAAAGCTCTGCTTGGAAAACCATCTTCCCTGTTTCATGCTATGTCTGGGTAAATGCACAGTACCATCTTCTTGCATATGTACATAGAATCATTGAATGGTTTAGGTTAGAAGGGACTTCTAACATAGAATCATAGAATTGTTTTGTTTGAAAAAGACCTCAGAGATCATCCAGTCCAACCATCAACTCAACACCACCATGGCCATTAAACCATGTCCACACATTTCTTGAACATCTCCAGGGATGGTGACCCCCTCACCACCCTGGGCAGCCTGACCCAATACCTGGCCATTCGTGCAGAAAAGAGATTTGTCCTAATCTCCAACCTAAACCTCTTCTGGCAGAATTTCAGGCCATTTCCTCTCCTATCAAGAGACCAACCCCTGCATCACTCCAAACTCCTTTCAGGGAGCTGTAGAGAGCTATGAGGTGCCCCCTCAGACTCTCCTTCTCCAGACTAAACAACCCCAGTTCCCTCAGCTGCTCCTTACTAGACCTGTTCTCCAGACCCTTCACCAGGTTTGCCAGCTTTATTGCCCTTGGTCCCTTGGCCACTTTGGAAAAACCCCCTCTATCACCAATTTCCTAAAATCACAGATTGCATCAGGTTGGAAGGGACCCTCAAGGCTCATCTTGCTCAACCCCCCCCTCAGTCAGCAAGCACATCTCCAAGTAGATTTGCTTGCCCAGGCCTCATCAAGTTTGACCTCAACTTTCTTCAGGAACGGGGACTCAACCATATCTCTGAGTAACCTGTTGCAGTATTTCACCACCCTCGTTGTGAAGACTGTTCCAATATTGCCCAGAGATGCAGTGAAGGTCCCATCCCTGGGGACACACAGCAGTGACTTCTGCAGAGAGTACAAAGGAGCATTACTAGATGCATGCCATGCATCTGGAAACCTTTTTGTCTTGAAGGGTATGGTGGAATCACAAACAGTTGCAAGCAACCCTGCGTTGGCATGTCCCTGTGAAGATAGAATGTCTGAACACAGGGCAAGACAGGGAGAACCAGCAAATATTATTTGTCCATTAGTAGGATTTTTGACACTCTTTTACATAACATTTTTTTTATATTGTGTGGTTGAAAAAAAATGGGTTGAATGAAACTCTTTAATGTGTGCCAGAAAAGCTCTGAAGATGCTCTCATACGCTCTGAATATCTACCAGTGGGTCGACATTAAACCAGAAAGCGTGGCAAGATAAAAGTCCACAAGAGACCAGTCTTGTATGATGCAATAAGATGTAAGCTCATTAAACATGCAAATGGCACCAGCGTGGGGGAGATTTAAACATGTTTGAAGCTTGGTTGCTGTTCAAAAATATGGGGAAGCTGGAGAAGCTACTTAAAAATACAAGCTACTAATCAATAAAGATGTGCTGTTGTTAGAACACATTATATACAATGTGTTATGAGAAATAAACTGAAATATAGGAAAAGTGGTTTAGTAACTGTGCTGGAAAAGGGATGGAGGGGATGTCAATGATTATGGATTACAAGCTAGCATAAGGCAAGACTGTTGTGCTTTTAAGAAAAAGCCAAACACTATCTTGAGATGCATAAATAAGAGTATTGTTGGCAAGTCATACCCAGCAATCATCTTGCTGGTAAGATTTCGGCTGAGTATTACACGTTCCAGCTGGACAGAGTCCAGAAAGGATCAATCAGGAAGTGAGAGGTCTGCAAAATATGATCTTGTATGAAAGAAAAAAAAATGGGAAGGAATAGCAGTTACTTAATCTACACAAGAAGGCTGAACATGGGCATAATAAATAAGCACAGCTAAAAGGAATGAGAATGAATTGACCTTGGCCTAATTTCAAATAGGGCAAGAGAAGAATTTAAATTGTAATGAAAAGAGGGAGAAGAAAAAAAAAAAAGAAAAGCTGAGTAGCAGTAAGGATTGTTACACACTACAGAGACTGCCCAAGACTTCATGGAACCTCTAGCTGGGGAGGGTTTGATCTTAATAAAAATCTAATAATTAGATAAACATCATTCAGAAATGATTTAAAGTCATCTTGATCCTCACTGGGGACAAAGGAATGGAGTAGATGATGTTCTTTAGGTTCTCTGGTGCTGTACATTCTTGTTGCATTGCATCTTAAAATGTAAGGATGTTCACAAGTGGCAATTTCCTGCACTGACAGTTACAAGAATGGCTGAAAATTCCAGTGGATAAGCAATCCAGTTTTAAGCATTTGTTGCATAAACAGATAGGAAAATGGTGCTGCAGAAAGGCATCACCTTCCACTCAGTCATGACTAAATAGAGAGGTGGCAAGCTTACTGCCCCTAGGAAATCCTCAAATTGAAATAAAACATTGATACATCAACAAAAATTGAAACATTTTCCTTCTGCTTAATTCATAATGAATCAGTCTAGAGCAGTACTGCTCTCCTTCCTGTCCAACACAGAAGTCAGAGTATAAACACAGTTACAAAGACATTTCTCAGGCAAGACTCCCGTTCCAATGGCTGACACCAGGTCTCTCTTTTTTGATGTGACACGATCTGATTTACTGGGCTGGAGACACACTCACCTACTGGTAACACAAACATCTGACTTACCAAGTGGTTTGTGTTTAGGAGGCAGGTATGGCAAGGAGGGCGCTGGGGTTTTCTTAAGCACTCGTTCCAGGGAAAAGGAGAAGTTCTCAGGTATATGATGTTTACTGTCTGCCCTGGTTACAACAGAGAACTCAGCCAATGTATTGGCTCCTCAGAGCTGGAGTTGCTAGTGTGTAAGACATATATGAAATGTGTTATTCGCAGCACATGCTTACAGAGGGGGTTTACCCTGGAGAAGCTGAAGCTGGGTATTTGTATTTTCTTCTCAACAGGAGATCAACAATCCATCAGGTACTTACTATTGCAGCCAGTTTATCAGCTTTGTTTGGAGATTCTGAGTCCCCTCTGATGACTTGCACATGGCTGTGGGTAAAAAGGAAGGAACTGCAAGACAAGGTGACATTGATGCTGAAGAATGGGTGATTCCAGTAGTAGACACTGAAGATGTTAAAGAGGGGCTTGAACAAATAACAACGTAAAGTTGCCTTGAAGAATATGCACAATAAACGAGTTCCACATCCATTCTCACGCCCAGTCACTCAGCAGTGGGGCAAAAACTGCTTGTTTGAGAATGACAGCAGAAGGTCTACAGCACCTCATGACTAACTCTGACAATCACAGCCTATCCCTGGTTGTCATAGAAGTTAATGATGGATCGTTAGAAGCCACTTCAGCCTCAGGCAAAGCTCTGGGAAGGTATCTACTGGAACAGTCTCTAACAAGCAGCAAAACCCACTTTCCTGGCTATTTTGGGGACAAAATATACTTCTGCTAATCAGGGGACATTTTACTAAGCCATCCCCTTCAGGCTCGGGTAGTAGCATAGAGATCAGATCAGAGATCAGTGCATTTCTATTTAACATATGATTATGACAGACAGACTGCATGAGAAATATGTTGCAATTCATATTTATTGTTGGTTTCAGCTTGTTTCCATTGAGAGAAATAGCAGATGATTTTGTCAGCAGGTTTTGGGGAAGGTCATATGAAAATGTCGCTTCCCTTCAATACAGTACAATTTCTTAATGAAAATCAGCTCTGCATGAGTGATAGTTACCATCATTACCTCTTGCTAAAGACAATCACTAAACAGAGTAGTCTGGTTGAAGTCATGATGGTCCCATCCAACCTGGGGATGCCACTCATGATAGACAAAAAATCTTTTTGCATTTTCTAGTTTGCCTAAGCTATGAAGTGCTTTATTTTTATTATGTGTTTAATATTTACATTGTAAAAGTGCCTTTGATCCACAATGAAGACAAGTGGGCAGTTCTGGGGAGGCTGTAGAATAACCTGTGAATGCACAACACTTTTCTAAGGACATACTGCTTTCAACTTGTAGACTAAGACAGAGATTCCCTAAAACAGATTTGGTAAGAAATTCCTGGAGTTTTTCAGTTCCAACTAATTCTGTAACTGAACCTTGCAGAAGGAGTAATCTTTAAGGAAAAAGTCTGAGACCTGCTAGTAAATCAAGGTGGTAAGAAATTATTCAGTGGAAGTCCAAGGGCAGGTTATGTGCTTGGAGACCCTGAAGGGGTATCAGATCCAGAGACAGGGTGCCTTGCTTCTGAAAACAAATAAAAGAAAAGTAAAAAGCAAACAGCCTAGACAAAGTTGCCTCCCCCCAGTTCTCATGGCGGGGGGGGGGGCAGGGGTTTGTTTTGTTGGTTGTTTGTTTTTTTTTATTGGGAGACCATTACTACTCATCTAAATGTTTAAGAAGAGCTTAATGCTAACAGGAAAGTACTTTGAAGGATGAAAAGTTTATTTGGCATCAGGCCAGGTTCACATCTACTGAACAAGTCAGCTCCTCTACCTTGACCCCCCATGAGAACTGGGGGGAGGCAACTTTGGACATTGCCATTCTGCAGACTTGAGCTAATTCCTAAGCTCAGCCACAGTGGCTAGGTAAGGAACGAGGAAAAGCTGTTCTGGTGAAAAGTTCAATATAATCAATGTTCATCAAATAAAAGGTGTAAACTGAGATGCAATTAATAAGTATTTAGTGAGACTGAACCAAATGTACTTCTGAAGAGCTCAAAAGCAGTGCATCATAAATCACCATTAATTCTTTATGTAACTATTGGTTGAATATTGTAAGAAATTTTTTAGACTCCTGTTGATAGAACTGAGAGTAGAATGTAATTCTGTATTAACATTCTGCTCAGGTATTAATAGGGTTTAATCTTACTAAATCAGATTATGCATATTTCTGAAGATCAGGAAACATATACAAAACTGAATTCTCTCAGAAGTTCATAACTGAGATAAAAATGCAAGATATCCTAGTTGCATACTAAACAACTCTGAAAGGAATAATCCCTTTCTTTTTAGCTCATCTGTCTCCTCTTTGTTCAGGCTCCACAGTAAGTCAGCACTGTCATAAACCTCAGAGTATAGTGGAAATAAACAGAAACAAACCCACATAAATCTCTGACTTCTGCTTTATGATTGGTGTATCTATCATGGGAAAATAAGAGGCAAAAACACAAAGGTGCTTCCTGTAAGAGATATAATCATATAATCACTTAGGTTGGAAAAGATCTTTAAGATCATTGAGTTGAAATATAAACCTAACACTGCCAAGTCCAGCACTAAACCATGTCCTTACATGACACATCTACACATCTTTTGCCATAAGTCACAGAAAGCCTTCCTGGACAGATTTACTTTTAGTTGGGAGATTACTATAACCACCAGTGGCACAGATTGACCACTAGCATCACTATGTGCTTTTGAAGATGGCTCCAATTAAATTTGCAGAAATATCTACTACCTATGTAGTAAAATGCAATTAGGAAATGACCAGCACAAGATTCAGGTCATTACCCTACAGAAGTGGTAATTACCCAACATACAGAATCACAAAGCTTGGAAAAGGCTTTTTAGATCATCAAATCCAGCCATAACCCAGCTGCCATGACCACTGAGCCATGTCCTGAAGCACCATCTCTACAGCTTCTTGAACACCTCCAGGGAGGGCGATTCCACTACCTCCCTGGGCAGCCTGTTCCAACGCCTCACCCCTCTCTCAGTATTTTCCTGCTGTCCAATCCATACCTCCACCGGCACAATTTAAACCTATTTGCTCTCATCCTGTCACCAGTTATCTGGGAGAAGAGGCCAACACCAGCCTCACTACGATCTCTTTTTGGGTAGTTGTAGAAAGCAATAAAATCTCTCCTTAGCTTTCTCTTCTCCAGATTAAACCACGCCAGCTCCCTCAGCCTCTCCTTGCATAACATAGTCTGGGATTATGAAGCATCTCCAGTTGCAACACTGAAGCCTGACAATGAAACACCAACCATTACAAGAAGATTACTCCATTTTATATGATACCAGCCTATTCCCCAGGGCACTTCTACTGTACAATGTTTTAAGCATAAATTCTGGACAAAGAAATAAAAGGGTAACATCATTCACTGACAAGATTGGAGTCCATCAGAACTGTCCATAGGTGGAACTGCTCTACCCATCTGACACAACTCCCTACACAAGGACAAGTTTAGTAGGAGGTCGTTAAAAAGGACCTCATTTAAAGGGATGGTTCATGAAAGTTAATTTCAATACATGCATTAAAGCTTTTCACTTTTTCTCTGAAAGGAAAATAAGTTTCTCACATGAAAACAACAGTGCTTTGAAAAAAAGTGGGAGTCTACACACCAGACCAGCTCTCCCAGTATGCTGTTGCCCATTTTGCAGCTAAGTCAATGTTCAAGTATTCCACTTTAAAATTACCCAGTTGAATCCCTTCCAAAAGACAAAAAGAAGATAAATGCAGATGTAGCTCTCATTTTGAGTCTGCTGTTTACTGTGCAAGAATAGTAGGAGTCCCTAAGATGCCTTGGAAACTTCAAAACAGGATTAAAATATGGCTAGAAATACAACAGCTGTTATTTTTCAGTGCAGAAGGTCATGGCAAAGAAATTAACTCCTGTCAAACTGATTTTCAATAACTAATTTTAAAATGTCCCTAATTGAGTCCAATCCCTCCCTCACCAAGTACAATGTACTACATGAATTTTCTGGTGCAGACTCTGGAGTCTATTAATAATCAGTCTGGCAGTCTCTTATCACTGTTTAAGGGGTAAGAAATACTTTGCAACAAATACTTTATTGGACAAATAACAACATAGCCTTCTCAAACTTCCAGAACACCCAAGAGCAGATGGTTGTTTCTGTAAGCATGTTAATTACTCAAACTATTAAACATCATGTGGCCATTAAAAAATAGAATTAAATCTATGACTGCATTGGAAACAGCAGCCTACAGGAATGACTTTGCTTATGCCAGCTCTTGCTGGACATTCAAGTTTCTCTGAACAGACACATCCAGCTCCTCTTTCTGTGTAAAGAAGGACTCAGATGAACATGAAATTATCTTTTCAAGGTTGCTGAGACAGCAAATATGCAGAGAAAAATAGGATGCAATACTTCATGGCAGTGTGGTCATTTAAGAGCCAGAGCATATACCTGCAGTGTACTTTCATGCAGTCGGAGTGTTTGTGCACAGACATATATCTAGCTAATGAGAGATGATGCAGCTACTAAAAAAGAGTGCATAGTGGTGTCTGACTGACCTACTCTGAACTTCTGCAGGGAACACATGGAAAATAAATAAAATAAATAATAATAAACATCTACAGTCCAGGAACTTGCTGTAAAGCTATTTCTCCCTTTGCAGCTCTGTTCTTCAGCATTCTGTCTCCTTCTCAATTCCCTGTGGTTTAATCCTTT